>NC_087440.1:51941408-53191408 GCF_036321535.1 Camelus dromedarius | reverse complement strand
TCCCGGATCTGTTCTGACAGCCCTCCAATCTCAGAATAAGAAACATTCCCGGGGTCCTCGTGAGACATGTTGTAAACCAGTGGATCCACCTCTCTTGGCAAATACCTGGAATGATAAGGTATGTATTTTTCTTTTAAAAGATGTATTTTCTCTCAGCCTACAAATAGAGTATAAATGATTTGCTTCTGTAAGTTCCTGTAGGTGATCTCATAAAATCATGTTTAAATTAATTTGAAATTAGTAAAATGAGGGGGGGAGAGTATGGCTCAAGTGGTAGAGAGCATGCTTAGCATGCATGAGGTCCTGGGTTCAATTCCCAGCTCCCTAAAAATAAAGAAAGAAAAAGAAAGAAATAAACCTAATTATCCCCTCAAAAAAACAAAAACAAAAAAACCCCAAACAAACAAACAAAAACAACCAGACAAAAACAAACGAAAAAGTCTAAAATTAGTAAAATGGAAAAAGTGGCAAAATATTCAGTAATTTCAACAAGAATATACTTTGGATAAAATTTTCCCCCTGTGAAAATAAAAAACTAAACAGAGTAAGAAACCTACCTCATGATAGTTAGTGTAGTCATATCCAAAGCAACTCTTGTTCCTGGCTTCAGCTTGCTTTTATCAAGCTAATTTTGTTAAGAAAAAAAAAGTGTTACATAAACACTTGAAAAGGGGAATAACACTCTAACAACAGCATATTCAGAAGGCAAATAATCATTTTTACCCTTCAGAGAGAACACTAATTAATAGTAGATTATAAACACCATGTCAACAGAAAGTCTTTTAAAAGTAGTAACTCAAAGTTGTTTCCATCTGCCCCTTAAAAGAGTACCCTTTTGTGTAACCTCAGTGTGAAAAGTGAAATCACTAATACACAAAGTCTGACTTGTCAAGGGCCTTGTTTTTAAAGAAGGAATGGACCACAGTATTTTACTTTCAAAAACTCATTATATAACATAGTTTTGCTCATTACTTTGATTTAAGCACTGTAGTACAGTGACTTCAGCAACTGGTACCAAAGCATTTATACAGGAATCTGTTAGTGAACATTTTGGGGGAAGGAAAGGGAAGCATCTTAAGGTGTGCTCATCATATTTATTTTAAAACTACAGCTTTTGGGAAGAATGTGTTATGTGATCATACGAGTTAAGGGAGAAAAAATCCCCTCTGAGATTTTTATTAAAATGTTACGGAACAAACAAAAAATCCAGCAACCATCACTCATCCCTTTGCTACATGCCAGACACTGCCAGACATTATGGTAAATACATTATATATATATCAGGTTGAATCACACTAAACAATTTACTGGCATACTTAGGCAGGGTAACTTGGTTGGGTAAAATTGGAACAGAATTTATCCAATAGATTCAAATCACAGGCTGTTACTTTTCAAACATAAAGGTTACCTTTTGATAGTTTGAAAAACTGCTTGCCAATACAATTTCAGAATCATACAAATTACTGAACACTTTTCACAGGATTTTGCAAAGAGCTCTTAGTTTAGGATTTAGTGCCAATTAAAATGAAGTGGAGGCAGGCAAAATACTAGATTTAATATAATGGATTAAGCTTAAAAAAAAATGCCAGAAATAGCAGTTCCCCCTTATCCATGTTTTGTTACCTGAGGTCTGAAAATATTACATGGAAAATTTCAGAAGTAAACAATTCATAAGTTTTAAGTTTTGTGTTATTCTCAGTAGTGTGATGAAAGTTATGTCCTTGAGACATGAATCATCCCTTTGTCCAGCGTATCCCTCCCGCTAGTCACTTAGTAGCCCTCTTGGTTATCAAATTCACTATCTTGGAATCCTGTGGCCAGTAATCCTTACTTTACTTAATAATGGCCCCAAAGCACAAGAGTAGAGATAGCGGCCATTTGGATATGCCAAACAGAAGCTGCACAGTGCTTCCTTGAAGTGAAAAGGTGAAAGTTCTCAACTTAATAAAGAAACAATAAAAAAACATATGCTGAGATCTACAGTAAGAACAAATCTATCCCTGAAATTGTGAAGAGGGAGAAAGAAAACTGCTTGTTTTGCTGTTGCAACTCAAACTGCAAGAATATGGTCACAGTGTGTGATTAATGCTGAGTTAAGATGGAAGAGACATTAAAATTTGTATAATATATTTTGAGAGAGATCACATTTACATGATTCTTGTAACAGTATATTTTTTAAAAACTGTTCTATTTTATTATTATTGTTAACCTCTTTCTGTGTATAATTTTTAAATTAAACTTTATCATAGGCATGTATGTATAGGAAAGAACATAGTATACATATCCCTACAGATAAGGAGGAACTACTATATACTTGAAAAATAGCTAAACAGTGATCAATATGAAGCCATTTCTACACTTGTATCTATAGGGAATATATACTCTGGCTTTTCTAATATTTTCCAGTTTTTAAATACTCTCCTGCCATCACACAACCACGAAATATCTTAGAAATGCCAACTTCTGGCATCCAAAGAGCCCTGAAAGGGACATAGAAATCCTTTGCTGGATTAGGCATAATAAAATTTTGATTTAGAAAATGTCAACCCACTTACAAGCTAAGAAAAAAATCTTAAGATTGAATTCAGTTTCTGGGTTAATTCCATTCTATAGCACTGTTGTATCAATGTTTTAAAACGTGAACCTGATATAACAAATATTCAGAGAAAGCTCTTTAAATGAGTTTACAAGAACTCACTAAAGGCACTTCCCAAAGAAAAAGGTAGTACATAAATTGGCTTCAGAGGCCACAAAACGATCTAAAGCCATTTGTCAGTGTTTTTGATGACTACAAAATAAAATTTGGAGTTACTTCAATTTGCCTACTCTAATCTAAATGAAATCATACAAAATCAATTTAAGCTATAAAGTCTATAAGTAACATTTCCGAATGTTTAAATATAAAATATAATTTATAAGGTCTAGTACTTTTAAGTCCTCTTCAAAACAGACATTAAAAATAAAATGATGTGATATATTTTCCAGTTCTAAAATTCTTTGATTTCTCAGTGTTTAGAGCTGACTGAGGCAATGCAATAAAGTAGAAAGTAGAGAATACCAGGAGTCAAACACATGGTTTAAGTTCAGGCTTTGCTAATAATTAGCTATACCTGAACAAGTCACCTTTGGGAGTTACGGGCATAATGTCTGACTTGCTTAACTCAACAGTTAAATAACTTATATGAAAGTACTTTTGGCAATTATAAAGTACTGTACAAATGTAAAATGTTACCTGTCGACGACAACCCACAACATATCTTGGTCCATTTGTAGCTTTAACAATGACTAGAGGAAGAAAATGAAAAATTAATTGAAAAATAAATATACCCAAATTGATGGCACTTTGAGTTTTACTTGTTAAGACAACAGTTGAAAGAAAACAGTCTATGCAAGAATATCATCCACCTTCATTATAGACATTAAATAATAAGCATTTCAAAATTTGGTGGTGGGAGGGAGGGGAGTCTGCTTCTTCTTTACTAATTAACAACCTAATACACTTACATTTTTCTTCAGTTAATTGCTTAAGTACTTCACCCACAATCTAAGGGGGAAAAAAAAAGCATTACTTGTTGCCAACAGCTAAAAAATAAAGCAAATTACCATTACCCTCACAAACTTCATTACCTACCTGCCCAACACTTTGTAGGGCCTTCAGATCATTTTCAGACTTTTCATACTGCTTGGTAAGTTCTTTTAATTGTTCCCTTACTGAAATAATATAATTTGAACATTTTAAATTAAATAGTCTTAAAGAGTTTAAGTCACTAAGTTTAAGCCTATTTCACTTTACATATATTTTGTATCAAACCGCAAAAAAAAATGCCGTTTGTAGATGGCATGTTTAAAAATGAAATGTTTCTGTGAAAGCACCATATTTTTATTTTCTTGATCGGTAATACTTGTTTGAGCACATTTTAGGTTACATTCTTAACAGATATTAACACTGACACCTCCGGATTTGAGATTACAAACCCGAATGATAAACCAGTTAGACCCTTCCCCACTTCTTCACCTACCCACATGGATTGCTACTCTCTGGCTTTCTAACCAAAATAAAGTCAACAGGCACAGTACTCCACAGAATGCTATGGTTAAGGTCTTCCTTCATTTAATTAAACCACTCAGGCTTTTCAGTGACGGTGCACTAAGAAAAAATTTAAGTACTCTCAGTTCTGGAAGTAAGGGAAACTTCTGTGTGTCTGACAGAGTACAACTCAAAACACTAGGAAAGAAGAGAACCATTAACGACCAATGGACCTCTCTCTCTTAAGCTCCGCGTTCGGCTTTCCAGTCCACTAACAACTCAACCCCCGAGCCTCCTCTCTTCCTTGAGCTTCCTCGACTCAAGTCTCAAGTCCCGTTCCGGGTCCTGGGACTCCACCAACACTGCACTCCTTGCACCTCAACCTGGGAAACATCCCTGACCCACTTCTTCCCCACTCTTCCTCTGGTCATCTTTCACTTCCATCTCAGAACTGGGGATGTTCCCTCTGTCACCTGGACCAGACTGGGCCATTTCCACCCAGGAAGAGGCTCTGCCTCCCAAGATCTGGGCGGGATGACAAAGCGCCTTGTCCCTGGACCGAGGCCTTTTCATCCCGGGGCTCAGTCGCAGAGCTTGGCCAAAGGCCTCGGCTTTGGCAGAGACAGAAGCGGGTCCAGGCACGAGATTATGTGGAAATAAAGATGCACTTACACTCCTTGAGACGACCGTCGATCTCCTTGTGCTCCAGCAGCTTCTTGCGGTAGTCCTGAAGCGCCTTATCTCTAGGGTCCGCCATGATGAGAAGCCGTCGCTCATAGGGGATGCCGGGAATGGCCATGGCCGCCTGGGCGGGGGAAGGGGCGGGGCGAGGGAGAAAGAGCCTCCCTGGAAGGCGGGTTCGCAGACGACCCCGCCCCTTCCGGTTGGCTCCTTCTGTGTACTCCTCTGTACTCTACTCCCAACTTCTGCACCTCGGTGCACAAGGGCGTCTGCGTGCACTGAAGGAGGCCTCCGACTACACCGACCCCTGCAGGTCGGCCTGAGGGAAGCAGGGCGCTGATACCCTGGTTGTCCCCTGAGTGGCCTTGGTAATATTCTTAAGTCACTGCTGTCCTGGAACCACAAAAGACTTTGTAATAAACTGAGATGGGAGTGAAATAGGGAACGTACATACCTCCCTAAATAGCTCTGACGGCTTATCCGTATGACACAGATAGCCTATTGGTATAATACAATACTATCCAGGAGCTCCAGGTACAGAAGGAGTAGGCTGTATATTTATTTATTCATTCAGTGAATAAGGTACTAGGGATTCGACCTGGTGGAGAGATAAAAAATAATAATTTCAAAGTGTAATAAATACTATACTATAATGGAAATAAAACATGGTGTGTTATAGAGTAAGATGAGTAGAACTAATTTAGGGCAGATATCTGAGATAAGGATCCAGGCATGCAACAGACTGGACAAAAACCTTCCAAACAGAGGAAACCGCAAATGCAAAGATCTTAAGGTGAAAAAGAGTTTGGCTCCCTTCTTGGAACAGAAAGGAGGCCAATGAAACTGGAAAAGTATGGGTTGTAGAGATGAGAGACACAAGATAAAGATGCTAAAGTAGGCTGAGTAAGGAACATGAAGTCTGACTGAATTGTCTTTAAGGTTTCTGTGCTTTGGGGCAGATTACTTAATCTCTCAAAATCTCTGTTAAATGAGCATAAAATGTGTACCTATCTCATACGGATATCATAAGTATTAAATAAGATATTGTGCCTGTAAGCTATTAACACAGCTGGTACATAGTAAGTATTCAATAGTGTTATTTTAAACTATTTACTTTAGGGGTTGTAATGACTTCAATTTTTGCAGTGCAGGTCTGCATTGCTGTACCTCTTCCCAGCATTACTTCCAGGGAGAATTTATTGTTGTTCCAACAGAATCAGTCACACTTCCCCAGACAAGCCCCATTTGATCTCATCTTAACTAGGTACCATGGATGTTCGAGTTTAAATAGGTATACTATATATGTATTGTATATATAACATATATAGTCCAAATTTAAGTGAATTAAGTTACTAAAACTTTATTAGGAAATCTAAAATATTAGGAAATGTAAAAGATGCCTTCAAATTTATTTGGAAAAAATCTTATGGGTATTGTGTGAATGTTCTATTCCATTTTTTTCTAAATATAACTGGGAATTGCAATAACAATAACAAGGAAGGTGGATTAAGCAGGGTTTGTCCCGTCTCCCACTCATTTGCAACTATTCCAGTCAAACTAGTCCATCCATACCAGAATATATCATCTTTGACAACAAGAAATAAAAGAGAATGAGGCAGAGAAAAAAAGACAGCTCAGTTTGGTTCAATTCAATAAATATAAGCACTTACCAGTGTGTGTGCTTATAAAATACACCAATATTTTAAACTCCCTTTACCCTTGTTCTCTCACCCATCTGGCAAAATTCCAACTTCAGCTGAACCTCTTATCTATTTTCCCCATGCCTGCAACAAAATAGCCCTGTTCCTTTTTTATGTGCACCTCTAAGACTGTATCCCTTTCCATTGTAAAATGTAGCTTAATTGGTAGTTATACATCATTCATAAGTGTGCTTAAATGTGTCAGTGTGATTAAATGTGTCTTTTGCCCGTAGTAGATTATAAGCTCTAGGAAAACAAGAACTGTGACTATTTCTTGCTCATTATTGTAGCCCGAGAGGATGATTTTATATATATATATATATGCATAAACTAATGAATGGATTTGTGAATATGTTAGACATGCTGATAGGTAAGCAGAGATACAAAAAGGCTAAGAAATGTTATCAGTTCTCAAGTAACTTAAAATATTGTAGAGTAGAGAAGTGAGGTGAGAAGCTAGGGTATATCTTAGTTTCAGAGGGGGTGGTCATCAAAAGTGATGTCATAACAAACAGTGATGAGATATATTTAAATCTTCAAAAAATTATTTAAGGATAGTCGCCTAACCTACTTACCTATAATGTAGCATCGATGGGTGGTGTGGTTTTAAAATATGTACACAATTTTTTTAATACTTCCCGCTTCAAGAAGTGGAGCCTAATTTCCCTCCCCTGGATCTAGCGACTTGTTGGACAAATAGAATAAAGTGGAAGTGACAGTACACAACCACTGAGACTAGGTCATAATAGGCACTGGGTTTTCTTACTCTCCCTTGGATCACTCCCCCTGGGGGAAGCCACTGTCATGCCAAAAGGATACATCAGCAAATCTATGGAGAGACCCATGTGGCAAGGAATAGACAGCAAGGAACTGATGCCAGTAGCCAAGTGAGTGAGCCATCTTAGAAGCAGAGTCCCCAGCCCTAGGCAAGCCTTCAGATGACGGAAGCTCTAGTCTTAATTGCAACATCATGAGAGACTGAGTCACACAACCCAGTTCAGCTGTTCCTCAACTGCTGGCCCACAAAAACTGTGAGATAATAAATGTTTGTTGTCTTAATCCATTTAGTTTTGTGGTAATTTGTGACGTGGTGATAAGTAATACCAAACAACTAATAGTTTTCTAGAGAGAAACTGGGAAACAGTACTAGATAGGCAAGTAGCAACTAGTTTTGCTCATGCATCACCTATAACACTTGAATTTTCAGAAATTTGTCATTCCAAATATCTATCCCTAAATACTTACCAGAATGCAGTCAATTGTCTATGACTAAACAGTAAAATGTTGAGGTAGGAATAGAAGCTAGAATTCCTAGGCTTCTGGGAAATACTCTTCTTGAATCAAAGTAATAGATAAAGTTTTTTTTAGGCACTACTAGGCTTAGACTGATAAAGAGGAGTCTGCTGTCTTGTTCTATTCTACCCCTGAGTCTCATTCTCCAATCTTAAACATGTTTCTTTTATATTTACCTCTATATTTCTAAGTAATATGCTTATGCTGCTATTTCTTGATAGATCGATTTTAGGATTTATCTTTTGACTTCCTAATGAGAAAGATAAAGATTCAGCACCTTTATATGACTCCAGATCCTCACTTTCCCCATCCATCCCCCAAATACAATATATACAAGTTTTGGTTAAATGTCCAATATTTGTCTTGCTGAGGGGCTACACAAGTCAAGCAATATACTATAGTTACATTTGCTTTATTGTAAAACTCTTTTGAACTTTCTGTAACTAAAACTGCCTCAAGTGACACAAACTTATTTACAAAACAGAAACAGACTCACAGACATAGAAAACAAGCTTCCGGTTACCAGGAGGGAAATTGGGGGAAGGATAAACTGAGAGTTTGGGATTTGCAGGTACACACTACTATAAAATAGATAAACAACAACGTCCTACTATATAGAACAGGGAACTCTACTCAATAGCTTGTAGTAACCTATAATGAAAAAGAATACAAAAGAAGAATATACGTATGTGTGTGTGTATAACTGAATCACCGTGCAGTACACCAGAGACAAACACAACATTTTAAATTGACTATACTTCAATTAAAAATAAAAAATATAAGCTGACTCATTTAAAAAAAATGCTTAATTGTTGTTTTATTGTTAATCACTTTTTCTTCCCAACTTTACAATACAATTGTAAAAGTCCTCCAAATAGTGTTTTTCAGAAAGGCCCATCAGGTATCCCGCAAGTGCTTATTTTACCTACAGACCCCCTCCTGGAGACCTCCCTCTTCTTGCTCTGATCTGGGCTCTGTACAGACGCTGCATAGCTCTCTTCCAGAGCTTCTCTGCCTCATCTCTTGTGTGCTACCTTCTCTTTCCTGATACCCAAGTCTCCTCATTTTTGGTTTACTCTTTGGTTGGTTGGATCATATCCTCTCAGTGATATTCCGAGAAAGGATTTAAAGATGTACATTATTCTTCATATCTAACAATATCTTTATTCTACTCTCATACTTGATAAATAGTTTGGCTGGCTACGGAATTCTCTTAGAATTTTGAAGGCCTTACTCCATTGTGCTGTAGCTTCCAGTGCTTCTGTAGTGCCCTTCTGATTCTCAAGTTTTTGCAAGGGAGCAGGATTTCTTTTTCTTATTTCTGGAAGTCTTATCCCTGTTAGGGGCATTTTTAATGCACTGATTGAGCATCCAGTGATCCCAATGAATCTAGACAGCCATCCTTCCATTTTGGCTATTTTCTTGAATCTCCTAAGATTATTTCCTTTCCTCTGTTTTCATGTTCTCTCTTAGTGGTATTCTTATTGGTCAGACTGTTCTCCTTGAATTAATCCTTTTTTTTCTCTCTCTCTTTTCATTTATTTCAACCTCTTTGTCTTTTTACCTCACCATCTAGGAGATTTCTTCAACATTCCTTCTAAAGTTTCTGTTGATACTTTTTATTTTGGCTATCATATATTTAGTTTCCAAGAACTCTTTCTTATTCTCTGGTTGTTCCTTCTTATAGAATCCTGTTCTTATGCCTTTGATGATATTGATTATAGCTGTTTGTTTGTCTTCCTTTCTTCCCTCTTTGTTTCCTCAGTTGCTTTTGCCTATTTGTTTTGGTCTCTCCATTTCATGTAGAGGCTTTCCTTAATCATCTGGTGAGCCTTGGTTTTCTGATCATAGAGTGAGTGAGGCACTAAAACAAAAAGACAGTAGAATTCTGAGTGTGTGAATGGGAGGAATCAGCTATTTTGGTGTTTTTAATGCCATTGTTTATTCCAAAAAATTCTCCAGTCTCCTTTTAGATTGGGACAGGATGGAATCAGGCATGATGGGGAAGGTGGAAAGTAGTGCATATGGTTTGCAGTTTTGGAGCTGAGTGTTATAGGTGGTCTGCTGGAGGTGGGAAAGGGCTTTAACATTCAGCATGGAGGGACTTCACTTGATTTACATTTTTTTTTCATTTTAGAACTTTCTCTCTCCCCTCTCCTTGGGGTCGTGCTGAGTCTAGAGTCTCTGAGTTTGTAGTCACTCTTGATCTTGAAATGTTTTCTAAATGATTTTAGATAATTTATATTTTATTCTAATGGATCAACTGATAGTTGAGACTCTACCATGTCATCAGTTTTCCCACATCCATACCTTTTGTGAATTTTCTACTGTCAATGACAATGCTATTGTGTCCTCTCCACCATCCAAAATTACTTCTGCCCAAAATGATCACTTTGCCTCTAAATTTATACGGGTTGGTTGAATCGTGATCATATATTACCTGTGGCATCTCATGCTGTTATTATCTCTTTAAGTTTGTTATTAGTTTGTTCCTACATTGATTAATTCACTCAGAAGTCATCTTGTGCAGCACATACACAGCTCTAAGTGCTGGGAAAACTGAGACTACCAAGGCAAGTTCCTGACCCATCTGTTGAATGTGAGAAAGCTACACATTAGCATGTATTTGATTCCATGTGATAAGCACAATTATATGCCCTTTGGGAACCGAAGAAGAGGAACTTAATACAACCACAGACGAGATTAGGGAGGACTTCCTAGAGGTAGCAGTTGCCTGAGTTGACTCTTAAAGGAGTTAGTCAGGTGGGGCAATGGTGACAGGTGTGGGACAGGGTAGACTACATTTCAGGAGTGGAAACAGGGTGAACAAAGACGTGGAAGCTAGAAACAAGGTCTGTATGGGGAAATTATTAGCTGTTCACTAACTATAAGGCAGAGAGGTGTTGGAGATGCTCTTTCAGGAACCTGAGGAAAAGAAGGTGAAGATAGAGCTTAGGTGCAGGTCTCCCCAACTCAGATGATCTCAAGAGCTTGACAGAAAAGCCTAGCAATATAGCATGTGCACATTTATGTTCAGTAAATATTAGATAACTGGATCAAATCAAATATCAGCACCAAACCTGCGATTTTTACTTAGCCTTATGTCCTCTTGTGTGTCATAATAATCCTTTTCCTGGGCCAAATTTTTTCCTTTAAATCATTTCCTTAACAGTCTATTCAATGCTAGAAAATGTTCATGTACTGAGAAGCTGCCCACAGAAATCTCTATGTCCCATTTTGAGAAATTGGGCTCAAGCCATTTCCTGCTTTGGTCATTAAAAAAAAAATAATAGCTTGCTATTTGCACAGTAATCAGAATTCCATCAGGAAATGCTGTGTACATCAAATCTAAGTCATGTTATTGTTATGAGCACTAGTGTTAGAATAACAAGATGGTGGCCTTGTTCATCTCCTAAAAATTTAATGTTGTTTAACAAAGTTGTAATAGATGAGAGGTTGGACTTTTAGAAATCAAACGTTAAACCATGTACCCTGTGGGTGCTCCTTAAATAGTTATTTGATGACTAATCCATTATTTCACAGGCCCAACACAGGCAAGATGATGCCAGAGCAGGCAGAGTCGAAAAAATACACTCACACAAAGGACCAACTCGAAGCATTCTCAGGGAGCTGTCAGTGATATTTATACCACACATACAAAACTGTATTTTACACATTCTAAAATCCCTTGCAAATCTGAAAGGAAAAATTGTAAATATCAAGATAACAAAATAAGATCCAATAATCTCACTCCTGGGTACATATCTGGATATTTGTCCTTCCATGCTCCTGGCAGCATTATTCACAATTGCCAAAGTATGGAAACAGAACCTAAGTCTCTGTCAATGGATAAATGGACAAAGAAGACGTTGTATACATATGCGGTAGACTATTATCTAGCCATGAGAAAGGAAATTCTGCCATTTGCTACAACATGGATGAGACTTGAGGGCATCATGACGAGTGAAATAAGCCAGAGAAAGAAAAGTACTGCATGGTATCACTTATTTGTGGAATAATTAAAAAAAAAAAGTCAAACTCATAGACACAGAGAGTAGAAAAGTGGTTGCCAAGGGATGAGGGGGTTGGATAGGGAAAGGTTGGTAAAAGGATACAAACTTTCAATGAAAAGATGAATAAGATCTGAGGCTCTAATGTATTACATGGTGACTATAGTTGACAACACTGTATGGTATAATTGACTTTTGCTGAGAGAGTTGAACTTAAATGTCCTCACCAAGTGGGGAAAAGGGTAAATATGTTCATTAATTCGATGGAAGGGGCCCTTTACAACTTATTCCTGAGTCATATCACTGAGATGTACACTTTAAATACCTTACAATTTTATTTGTCAATTATACCTCAATAAGGCTGGGGCAGGGGGAGCCAATAAAGTAAAAAAAAAAAAGTCTTGTACTGTAATTGTTTCTGATTATAAATTTTCTAGAAATTTGTTCTGGGCAAGAGTTCGAGTCTTATGGAATAGTCTTCATCCTGGGAATACTGATGCTTTTAAACTTACCTAAGTTATAGGCTATTGCATCAGAGTGAAATCCAGAGGTGATTCATGTTCAGATTGCTTCTGACTGTAATTTCATTTAGTTTCACCCTTTTTCACCCTGTCCCCCTCATTTTTGATGGTCTAATAGTTCAGATATTAATATTGTGGCCATATGAAATAGTCAATCATGTGCAAAGAGAAGCTCCTTGTTAAGATTTCTGGGAGTTACAGGCATGTTTGGGACATAATCCCTGCTTAAGGAGTTAAGAGATTACAATTTAGTGGTAGAAACATAAAGTAGAAATGTCACAAAGATTACATACTAAATTCCATTGGGATTACGTATTTAAATTCCATACTAAAGTCCACGTGCAGGAACTGGGCCTTATACATCGTTATATATCTAACGTTAAGCTCAGTCTGGCATGATACAGGTTTACTGAATTGAAATTTATTTAGACCTTGGAACTGGGTGAAGAGTTAAACAGGAAGGCCCACAGATGAGGGATCAAGTGAGCTGGGTCTGGCCCTAGAGGGGTAAGTAGAATCTGTACACAGTATAATGAAAAAATAACTTTCCAAATCAAGAGGGAGATTGTATTAATATGCACATGTTGCATGTTGTAATATGTGGCATACAGCTGGTCCGGCCCACCAGGATCTCAGATAGTTGGTGACTTTTTAATTACATGTCAGTCCACTTGGCAGTGAAGGACAGACTATAGAGTTTGAGTCTCACCTCTGCCATACCAAGTGATTCTGAATAACTAGATGAACTTTCTATGCCTGTTTTTCTCAGCTAGAAAATAGGAGTATAATACCTACTTTGGGCCTACTATATCCTACCATACCCTTCATTAAACAATGGCTTTTTAAGGAAAAAAAAAAGATTTACCACAAAAAAAAATTGAAATATTTGAACATTTAATGTGCAAGATGTTGGAAAGCATTCTAGTTTCACCTTGAAAATTTCTCCTTAAAAAAACCCCTAAAAACAAACAAACAAAAGCTCATAGGCTAGTCCCATGGCTGGGAGCAGAGGACCTGACTCTTATCACTGCCCCTGCTCACATCACCTCATCTCTCTGGGCCTGTTTCCTCCTGTAAAATAAAGACTAACCTCCTCCTGAGCTGTCTCATATGGTAGCCACTTGCCACATTTGACTGAAATATGGCTAGTCTGTATAAAATACACATCAGATTTCAAAGATAAAAATAAAAATTGGTATTTTATGAATTATTTAATATTGAGTGCATTTTGAAATATTTTGCACATATTGTGTTACATAAATCTATTATTAAAATTAACTTCGCCTGTTTCCTTTTGCTCTTTTGATGTGACTACTAGAAAATCTAAATGACACATGCAGCCCTGGCCTAGATGATCACGAACATACCCCTTTCAGCTTTAAGACTCAGCTAGGGCCACTGTGGACACGTAATTCACGCTTTGATTTCCTTGCACGGAGATACGGAAGGATTGGCCGAGAGCGAGCGGGTTGGGGCGGGGCCCTGCCGGAAGACACAGACCCCGCCGGCTTTCGCTCCCGCTGTCGGAGCGGGGAGGGCCCCGACTCCCGCGCGGGGTTGGGGGCGGGCAGCCGGGTCAAGTCTCCAGGCCCCGGGCGTTCAGGGGACCGGGGACGGGCACGGAGCGCCGGGCGGGGCCGAGCCGCGAAGCGGGTGGGTGCGTCAGGCTCACGAGCGGGGAAAAGGAAGCGTGCCCCGGGCGGCGGGCGCGGGCGCGGGCGCCCCAGCACGTCCGCAGGCTGCGGCAGGAGGTGGCAGCCGCTGAGAGGCGGGAGAGCGGAGGGCGGGCTTGGGAGGCGGCCGGGAGGTGGGGCGCGGCCGGGGACCCGCCCGCGCGGGCTTCATCTTCGGCCCCACGGCCTGCGACCAAGCGCTGGGGACTACAAGGCGCAGCGCGAAGAGCGGCCGGGGCGGCTATGGGCCGCCGCTGGGGCTTCCTGATCGGCTTCCTGGGTGCCGTGGGGCTGCTGGGCTCGGGCCACGGCGGGCAGCAGCCCCCGGAGACGGCGGCGCAGAGGTGCTTCTGCCAGGTGAGGGGTGTGCGCGGCTGGGCTTCGGTTCCCGGGACCTCCGCCTCCCCCGTGCGCTCCGTTGTACGCGCCCCGGCAGCTGGGGGGCTTCGGGGTGCGTCTTTGCAGTCTCCACCCTTCCGGAAGGAGCCCCCTCTGCTTCTGCTCCCTCGCCGGGCTGAGTCTCTGCTGCTCGCCTAGGTTGGTGTGCGCGGGTCCCCCACCGCAACCTGAACCGAGGTCGGCGCGCCCTCCCGTGCTTCCGATCATGCGTGGGGCGAGGGGTGTGCGTGCACCGCTGTCTGCTCCTGCCGAGTTGGTACATCCATTTTTGTTAGTATTCCCTGCCCGGGAAGGGTGGCCACGCACACTCAGTATTTGTAATTTTCGCAGAACATGGGTCTTCCTAACTTCTAACTTGACTTGGAACCGTGGACGCTGTGCCTGTGCTGGGTGCCTTCTCCAGCCTTTCTGGCCAGGACAGGTTTTGCCGGGGGGCTGCCTTCAGATCTCATTGTCAGTCAGAGAAGTGGTTTCGTGGGGTTTTTCTGGGTCTAAGGCCAACTGCCTGGTGTCTTTGGGCCGCGGTTGCCCTGTGACTCCTCGCCTCGCCTGTCCTTTCTTTTTCCTGAATGTAGTGGGACTGTCTTACCGTGACACCCCTACTGCTGGTCTGAATTAGGAGAACGGTTTTCAGTGCGCAACTTTGATTACAAGCCTATGGTTGTTTCCTTCTGTTAGTAAGAGATGTGAATTCCTTGGGCGAAAAATTCTAAGAAACTTACAGGTTTTTGGTATCATTATTCTTTTTTTTTTTTTTTTTTTAGTATCGTTATTCTTAAAGTCACCTTTTTGGTTGGTTTCTGTTGATAAAAATTACATTTTATGCAAAACTGAGGGGTGGGTATTCAAATTGTTCCTTTTAAGTGGATTTTACTATTAACTTATTATCAGAAATAGCGTGTTATGTCTGTAGGAGCAGTGATACTATTTCAGAGAGGAAAGAAGCATTTTAAATATGAGAAGAAGTATCATCTCTTTCATCGCTTTACATTCTTGAACTTTATTTTTTGTTGAGTGATTTGGGGATTGGGGTGAGTGATATCTGGGAATGTGTAAGAAAAGTTGAAACTGCTGCTTTATAACTAAGAGACTGAAAAGTTCCTTTACCTTCAATGATTGCAAACAGCACACAATGAAGTATTTAAAAGGAAAAAGGGTAATTTCACTTCTGATTACAAATATAATGTACTACAAAGTTTAAACATTAAAAAGATAAGTATATTAGAAATAAGGGGATTTAAAAATAAAGTAGTCAGTGTAGAAAGATGCCCAATGTAACATTTTAAACTACATTCTAGAGATTTGGTTAATGGAATAAAAGTACATGCTGAACTCATAAACTTTCACTTTTTCCCCTGGGTAACCTTTTTACATATCTGATTAAAATTGGGGAGCTTTAGTTTTTTTATATTTGTTTACTTTTTCTTCTGATTAATGATTAGACTTTTTTTCCCCTTCCACAGTATTTTCAACATTAAAATACTGCCCCAACCTGTCCCCCTATCATTCTATTCAAAAATGTGTTTTTAAAAAAAGATTTTTTATACAGAAAGAAGGAGAAATCTTTCTTTTCCTTTTAGAACAAGAGTGACTGTTTTTCTTTTCAGAGCCAACTTTAAAAAACTAATAAAATTAGTAAAAAACAGTTTTAAGGAAAATTTAAAATGGCTTACTGAGGCAAACTTAGAGAGCATCGATTCCAATTCAGTAAGTGAAACAAGCATGCTTTAGTTCTATTAAGGTCAGTAATGGCGGGGATGGGACTAGGGGGAGTACAGGAGAGAGGGGACGATGCCCAATAGACGTGAAGGGAAAAATGGAGACAAACACATAGACATGCACACAAAGACAGGAGAGAGAGAAAAGGAAAAACATGGAGAAAAAAGATAAGGGGAGTGCAAATTATTCATTCAACTAACATGGATAAGCACTGTGTCCATTGAGCTGAGGGTCTGGAATAGAGAAATAACTATGCCATAATCCCTACCCTGAAGAGCTTACAGTTTAATAAATAATGTTCTTTGGGGCTTGGGGAGAGGCAAGGATCCTGGGTTGTTTTTTTTAAGTTAATAAATATTGCTAGAAACTAACTTAAAAACTAAATTTTCACGTAATGTTTGGAAATACAAGTTAAAATCTTCTCTGGTTCTTTTTGCAGTATCCAATTGGCCACAAAGTCCTGTTGTTTCTTTTTTGTTAATAGTCACGTCCCTTCCTTCCTTCTTGTTTTCTGTTTCTTTTACCATTTCTGTCCTGAGTTACCACACCATCACCCCTTATCACACTGTTGCAGGGGTACCTGGCTTGTAGTAGGGGTTCAGATTTGATATTTGACTTTATAAAGCCATTGAAGTAGAAAATGTACAAAGCTCTACAAATAATCAGACAAAATTCAACAGGCATTTATTGAAGTCTACTGTGAATGACTTGAGAGATCGAAAAATAAAGTAAAAAATTAAAATGTAGTTCTAATTCTTGACACTCCAGAGTACAAAGCCTAGTACATAAGTGGTCCTTAGCAAGCATTAGGGAAATGATAATATAAGATGTGAACACTGCACTCCCTGGAGTATATTCTTTATTTTAATTTATTAAAATAAAAATTGGCATGTAGTAGATTTACAACATTGTGTATTCTTTAAATTATTCTGCTTAGTAAGCCATTTGCATGCTTTTCTGGAATTGATCTTTCAGATAGGTTGACAGCTGTAAATAAATCTTTAAACTTAGCTACTGCATTTGCCTATTATTTGACATCACATCCTGTTAAAACCATTTTCATTGTATGTCGTAAGTTTTTTTGATAACATGCTTCAGTTTAGTTGCTCAAAATAAGTGATCAGTTATCTGGAACTTACAAATCTTCCTTACATACAACCTCCCCTTCCAGACCTGCTCTCCTATCATTCTATTAAAAAAGTTAAAAAAAGGTTTTTTTACACAGAAAATTGTTTTTTTCCCCTACTATTGGTATACAAGTCTATGAAGTCTAACACATGTACAGTTTTTGTGGAAAAAAAATCCCATAAGTCAGGACTCACTCTATCTTTAAATCAAAATTGTAGTAAGTATAGGCTTGAAGTAAATGAAGATTTTTCAGAGTTTATTTCTTTTTGACAATGATTTCCTCACTGTGCGCCATTAGAGAGAATGAATGTAAGAGAACTTAGTTCCAGTTCATGGAATCCCAGGATTCATTTTAAAGAAATCAGCTCAGAAGAGATATTGAAGCCCAGATGTGGAGGCAGTGTGGACATCTTTTTCATTTAAATTAATTAGAAACGAGTTTGTTAGCTTCTATACTCAGAATGTTTTGTCACTCTTAATACAGCCAGTGCTATTAACACTCGGATCCACTTATTTGAATGTGGTAAATCTCCATCAGGCTAATGAAAAGGGAGTAGTTCAGATAATCCAAAATGGCTACTTCAGAAGTAGATTATTTTTTGTTTGGAGTGCATTGTGGATACACCCTGCATACGAGTATTTTAGCAGACTTACCTGTCTGGGTGTCTTGTTCAGGTCAGTTTAAAAAAGAGTTTTTGTTAGTCAGGTTGGCTGGGCCATGGAGGAGATGCTTGATCATTTGTTGGGTGGTGGGTGGAAATAAGCCCAGGCTTAAAACTTAGTCAGAGGCATCTTTGAAACAGGTTATACTGGAGGGATGTCCATTGACTCTGAATGCTTCCTGTACTCCAGGCTTTTCTGAACAAAGCATGGGGACCAAAGGGCATTTCACATTGGTTGCCATACTTTGGGTCATTTAACAAAAATTTAAAGTTCTAGCAAAACCAAGACTTTAAAGCAGAAACAGCTCTTAGCATTCCATGCCCTTCGAATGGTGCCTGCTACCGAGTACTACCCAGCAGAGAGCCTTCTGTGTTTCTCTGCTTTCTTCAACAGAGTTGTCCCAGGCTACTCTGTCAATGAATGAATGCTTCTCTCTCTTTTTTTTTTAATGGTCCCAAAACACAATAAAATTAAGGGCAACTAAAGTTCTTTGCCAAATAAAGCACATTTTGAGCACTTTTAAAAGATACTTCACATGAGTATGAGGAATATAGTCTTACAGTGCTTTGGGGGAAAAATGATAATCTATGGTAGGGCTGGAGTTGTTGGGACACAAGGAAACTGTTTAGAAAGTTTTTGTTTTGTCTTTCATTGCAAAATAAGGGTATCTTTAACCAGAGTAGCCAGAGAATAGGTCAGTGTTATTTTCTTTCCTTTTGCCTCTTGTATTTTGGTATTTGGTTCAAACCAATCAGAGTCCATGGAGAAAGTAATTGAGGCTCCCTCAGAGCTAACTTTTGGCTCCATTGGGGCGATAGATATAACATTTTTGGAGAATTTTAAAGGCAAAGTTGGCCTTTTTTTTTCTTATTCATTAAAAAAAAATGTAGATTGCTTTGGGGAGTAGTAAGATCCCTTTCACTGGAAATATTTAAGCAGTGGTAGAATAATAATAATGATCACCATTTACTGGGTGTTTATGTCATTTTATCCTGATATCAGCTCTTTGAGATGAGAACTATTATTATTTCTATTTTGTACTGAGGCCTAGAGAGGTTAAAAAGCTTGGCGAATGTCAGCAACTAATAAGTAGCACTGATAAGATTCGACCCTAGAAGGCCTGACTCCGGCGGCCTGCTCACCGCTGTTACACGCTGCCTCCCCTTGAGGGTGTAGAGGAGGGATTGGTGTGTTGCTTGGAAGAGAGCTACAGAAGGCCTTCTAAAGCTTTCCAACTCTTAAGATAACAGGACTTTCAACTGGGTGATGTTATGTCTTGGTCCTTATACCTACCCTCCCTCAACAAGGGCCTTTTCACTGCTGCCTATTAGGTTGGCCCCTACCGGAGGCTGATTACCACCTGAAGCCTAGAGCAGTGAGCTTCAGACTTCAGCATGAATCACTCACTTTGTGTGTGTACTGGGGGTGCAACTTTAAAAAATTCAGATTCCTATGGTAGGGCCAGAGTTCTGTTTCGCTTTGGGAGACAGTGTGGTGGTTGCTTTAGCTCCACTACAGCTGTAGCACAGTCTGAAGGGCAGCATCAAGCCATCCTTACAGATCGGCAGCCCTCTTTTGGCCTTACTTAGATTACAGGACTTTGCTTTGTTTCAGAGGCTCTGCCTTGGGTGAATTAACTGGATTTCTGCCTTAGACTTTTCCTGAGCCTCTATTCTGGTAACATGCCTGGTTCTCTAATTTCTAGAACTGGGCCTGGCATCATACCTGTCAGACTTCCTTCCAGGGATCAGGTTCTGCTGCCTGTTGGCAGGCTTCTCTGAATGGTCAGATGGCTTGGATTTCCAGGTATCTTCCTGCCCCTTCTTTGCTGGGCTGTCTCCATCCAATGAAGCTCCTGCCAGCCCTGCTTTACCATTTTAGCTGCCCTGTAACCTGGCATTGTAGTTGGTAATACGTCCTACTCAGTTTCTAAGGTAAGGGGCAGAAGATTGTTAAATCCAGCATTGTCCTGCCTTCTCTTCTTTCGAGGCCTCTAGGTTATAAGCCACCTGTGCTCTGGGAAGAAATCTTGCATTTCTTTCTGGTCTGGGGCTTCTTATTGCTCCCTTTGTAATTAGGATATAGATCAGCAGAATGTTGGACACGAGGATTGTTTGCCTTTGTTGCTTGCTTTCCTTGCTCTGCAAGGGCATTCCTGCCACTGTGTGTCTGGGGCACTGAGCACCACTGTAGGTGACATGGAAGTACATAGTTATAAGTAGACAGTGTGTATCTACTATTTTTAGAAATACAGTGCTCAGCACTGGGAGTACAAGTCTGGAAGACAGATTTTTACCTTGAAAATGAACTCCTCAGGAGGAAAAATGGATTGCTTTAATCCCTTCCTCTTAAGTTTTTTTTTTGCATGTTTTCTCTTTTTGTGGTCTAATGTCTCTATCTGGCTTGTGTCCCCTTGGCCTTTGCATTTTTGTGCCTGTAATTTTTTGTATAATAATATGTATCCAAGGATAGAAACATTAGCTTATTTTATGTTCTTAGAAGTTTTGCTTCTAAGGCTCAAAAGAAATAGGTGTGAAAAATCAAGTGATCTAGGGTAGAAACACTTTTGTTTTGTTGGTACCCAAAATTAGGACTCTAAGATTATTGTACACTCAGAGAATTTTTAGCAGGAAACAAGGACACATTTGCATATGAAATGAAAGCAGTTATAACAGTGACAAAATATGTAAATCATATTTCTAGAAACTGAATTCTTTAGTCCAAAACAAATAGGATTAGGCAAATTGGTAAAACAAAAAACAAAAACAAAAACAAAAAGAAACCCCAACTTAGCCCTTAAATATTGCTGTCATCATCCAAAGTATTCTTATCTCTTAGGTGAGAAATTTCCATTACTGTTTTGTGGTGTTCTAAAAAGATAGTGTAGAATTTTGTATATTCCAAAAGGAAGACACCTAAATTCAGTATTTCAATATATATATATTTTTTGGTGGGGGAGGTAATTAAGGTTTTATTTATTTATTCTTAAAGGAGGTACTGGGGATTGAACCCAGCACCTCATGCATGCTAAGCATGCACTCTACCACTTGAGCTATACCCTCCCCCAGTAAAGTATTCTCAAGATACATGCACTCCAATGTTCATAGCAGCACTATTTACAACAGCTAAGACATGGAAACAGCCTAAATGCCCATCAACAAGTGACTGGATAAAGAAGCTGTGGTATATATATATACGATGGAGTACTACTCAACCTTAAAAAAGAATAAAATAATGTCATTTGCAGCATCATGGATGGACCTGGAGATTGTCATTCTGTGTGAAGAAAAGCAGAAAGAGAAAGAAAAATACCATATGATATCACTTATATGTGGAATCTAAAAAAAGACACAAATGAGCTTATTTACAAAACAGAAACAGATTCACAGACATAGAATACAAACTTATGGTTACTGGGGGGAAAGGGGGTGAGAAGGGATAAATTAGGAGTTTGAGATTTACAGATATTAAGTACTATATATAAAATGATAAATAACACATATAGCACAGGAAACTATATTCAATATCTTGCAGTAACCTATCATGGAAAAGAATATGAAAAGGAATATATGTGTGTGTGTATATATATATGTATAGATAGATAGATAGATAGATAGATAGATACAGATATGACTGAAACATGCTGTACACCAGAAATTAACACAACATTGTAAACTGACTATACTTCAATTTAAAAAATGGAAAAAAACAAAGGCCAAAATAAAGTAAAAGCAAACCCTGCTTAAAAAAAATTAAGTATTCTTTATTTGCTTCTTTACTAGTAGATTTTAAAATTATTTTTTTGTTGGCAATAAGTCTCCCTAAAATATAATCCAAAGTAGTTTATAATGCACATATTCAGAACAAAGTATGATAAGGGTCTCTTTTCTGCAGCATGCTGTATATTAAAAAAATTAAAATTTTAGTTACTAAAAAAAAACACAATGTATTTGTTACTTAAAGCAATGCTCAATTAGTTCTGTTAGGTGTTTGCCTAGTCCCAGTAAACATCTAAGAATTTTAGTTTCACAACTGATAATATTGTCTGATTATAATATGATTTCCCATTGCTTCTAATTATAATATGACTTAATAGTTTGATTTAGTAAATACAGTTAAGTCATAGTTTTAAGCATTTGAAGTTAGCTTTGGGGTTAATTTGCTCAGTGTTGCTAATGATAAGTAATTTCTAAGCACCATTTCAAATGTATAAAAATATTTGAGGGTTGTTAGATCCTTACAATGAATTATTGTTTCTCTTATAAATTCAGTATTACTTCTTTTCATATATCCACTGAGCTTGTCTCTGACCTACACGTCCTGTGGGAAACTAAAATAAAGGAAAGACAGAGACAACTGAATTATAAGAATATTGAGTCTCAGGAAAGCCAAGGATGGGAGTGCAACTGGGCTTCAGGAAAGATGCGGGAAGTGGGAGCAGGCAAACCCCAGGGGATCCAGCTAGCATATGTTCTCTGTCTCTTATCTGTGCTTCTCTGTGTGTTTTTCAAAATCTTTCCTCCCTCTGCTAACTGGGTCACGTGTTCCTCCCTTCACTTGATGGAATATAGCCTGAGCTTACTTGTTTACTGGTCTAGCAACAGGGGGAAACATCTCTCCTTCTTAGTCTCAATTCCAGATTACTGCAGAGGGCACCACGACCTGGTTTGGGTCAGATGCCCACCCCTGGTTGGACTTAAGGGGCAAGGTGACAGAGTAGCTGTGGGGAATCAACTCTTTGAGGAGGGGTTATCATTATGAGTTCAGTACACCGTACAAAAGGTATCCACTGTGTTCCTCTAGGTATATAGTAAGGGCAATAGCATTACAAGATTGTGGTCATATCCTAGCTCAGAAAACTATGGGGAGGAGGGAGGATAAATGTTGGTTGGGTAGAGGGTTCTTTCATCATAACCATGTGAGGAAAAAACCCTGTTGCATCTATGACATTTTGTTACAATATTCCATTTTCTTTGTAACAGGTTAGTGGTTACTTGGATGATTGTACTTGTGATGTTGAAACCATTGATAAATTTAATAACTACAGGCTTTTCCCAAGACTTCAAAAACTTCTGGAAAGCGACTACTTTAGATATTACAAGGTATTTAAAAAAAATTTTTTTGTATAGGAATACTTAAAGTTTAAATGGATAATCACATTTCCTTAGGAATTACTAAGCTTCAAAATTGTGCTTATTATTTAAAATTGATCAAGGCACCATTAGGAAAATACATTTCACAGGAGTGAACCATGGGGTTCTGAAATGACCCATTGCTTTCTTTTAATTTCAATAACTGAGATTTGAACTCTAGAGTTAGAAATTAGTTGGTTAAATTGAATTTGGAACAGAAATTATTATATTGTTATCAAAGTTGTGAGTTGTTCATAACATTCTAACACATCAGAATTACTCCAATTAATTAAAAAATATTTTTGAGAAGAAGCATGACTTTATTCTGACCTGTATTATTTTAACAAGTCACTTGTGACAGTTTATCTTGAGATAGCTCCTGAAAGGATTTAGAAAATCTGATCATTGGAGTATGTAGTTGCATTCTGAGCTCACAATTATCTAACTCTCAGCTATTACTTCTGTTAAAAGATTGTGAGTTGAGCAGTGATGATATGAGCTACTTTGGCTTCCATCTGTTGGGATCTGTTGAGGGTCTGCTTCATAGCAGACTTTGTCTTTATAACCAAGGCTACCAATTTATTTGTATCAGCTACGCATTTGTGCCATCACTGACACTTGACAAGTGGAAGAAATAGAATTGCAGCCGATAACACGACCATGTTATAGTGTCATAATTCAACATCTGTCTATTGTAATCTCAAGATTCTTATTTCTATTATTAATTTACAGGTAAACTTGAAAAGGCCATGTCCTTTCTGGAATGATATCAGCCAGTGTGGCAGAAGGGATTGTGCTGTCAAGCCTTGCCAATCGGTGAGAACAATGTATACATTTAATAATCATCGCGTTTTTTCAAATAATTGCAATTTTTGAAAGGAGTCAGTATACTTAAAATAACATTTCAATCCTTTGGTAAAGTATAATGTTGTTTAAAATTAACATATTAAAATCTAAACTCACAAATATAAAACCTATTTTGAATTATCCTGCCTTCATAATAATAGAATTTAAATTTTGTGGTTAATATAGTGAGATTAATAGTTCTTTTGCCTTAATATTTGTTTTTCTTCTTATATCTTACCCAGAGTTATGTTTGTAGTATAAAAAATGAAATTAATCAGGATAAAAATCTCTTTCCTATTTTGTGGATGTATTACTTTCCTTGGATTTTGCTGGTTGGAGAGGGACTGGACAAAACCACTGGCTTTATTTAGGAATTCTCAGAGCATTAAAATTTGATGTATTCTACTCTGAAAGAAGAGAATTTTATTCTCTCCAACGAAGTTTTTTTTTTCCTTTAAAAAGTATTTTTTTTATTGTGATAAAACATACATAACATAAAATTTACCATTTTATTTTAACCATTTTTAAGTGTAGGAAACTTCATTGGCATTAAATACATTCACATTCTTAACCATCACCACCATCCAACTCTTGGACTTTTTCATCTTCCCAAATTGAAACTCCATGCTCAGTAAACAATATCTCCCTATTCCCCCATTCCCCACCCTCAGTCCCTGGTAACCACTCTTACTTTCTTTCTCTGTGAATTTGACTATTCTAGGTACCTCATGTAAGGGTAATCATTACAATATTTGTCCTTTTGTGTCTGGCTTTTTTCACTTAGCATAATGTTTTCAAGGTTTATCTGTATTGCAGCAGGTGTTAGAATTTTATTTCATTTAAAGGCTGAATAATATTAAAGGCTGAATAATATAATAGAATGTATGTACTACATTTTGTTTACCCATTTACCTGTTGATTGACTTTCGGGTTGTTTTCACCTTTTTGCTATTGTGATTACTGCTGCTAGGAACATGGGTGTACAACTACATGTTCACACACCTACTTTCAGTTCTTTTGGGTATATACTCAGAAGTAGAATTGCTGGATCATTTAGTAATTCTGTGTTCAATTTTTTGAGTGACACCATACTATCTTCCACAGTGATTGCACCATTTTACATTCTTACTAGCAAAGCACAAGGGTTCCAATTTCTTCACATCTTAGCTAACACTCGATATTTTCTGTTTTTTTGGATGATAGCCATCCTAATGGGTGCGAAGTGGTAGTGTCATTTTGAGCAGTTTTTTTGTGTTTGTACATGTAAATATTGCTGTGTAGACCTATCTCACATGTGGAATTAAGGCAAATTCAAAATGTTATTTATGAGTATTTTATCATTAGGTGAATCAGAAGCATACTTTTAGTTCTATTAATCCTCATAGACACAGCTTTTTAAAAATTTAATTGAAGTATAGTCAGTTACAGTGTGTCCATTTCTGGTGTACAGCATAATGTCTCAGTCGTGCATATATATATACATATATTCTTTTTCATATTCTTTTTCATTAAAGGTTATTACAGGATATTGAATATAGTTTCCTGTGCTATACAGAAGAAATTTATCTATTTTTATATATAGTGGTTAACATTTGCAAATCTCAAATTCACAGATTTATCCCTTCCCACCCCTTTTCCCCAGTAACCATAAGCTTGTTTACTATGTCTGCGAGTCTGTTTCTTTTGTAGATAAGTTCATTGGTGTCCTCTTTTTTCTTTGACACAGCTTTTTGAAAATTCAGGGATTAGCTTTTGAAACATCTTGTGTTACTATGATTAAAGCATGAGTAGATCATTAAAATGATACCAGTTTAAACGTTTCATTTTATTTCATTAGTTCTAGCATTCATATTTGGTAATATGAAAAGTAGTTGGGGAAATTCAAATTTACCAAGTACTTCTTTTATATGGCTTTTAAAAAATGCTAAAAATATGGTAGATACTTATAAAGGCATTTAATTGCACTGGTACAGTAAATGGGTTATTATTAACATTAGTCAGAACAAGCAGTTTTGCAGTTATTACAAATTTGAATCTCATCTTGAAATCAAATTACTTGTGATTATTGTTAATGAAGTCTAGAACTTGGGGATGCCACTTTAGGAGAAGATTGGAAGAGGCAGAAAAGCTGAGAGATGTTTAGCATAAAGTAATAGCTTGTTGATTTCCAGGTTGACAGACTGACAGATAAGAGCCATCTTATTGGAAATCCTAGAGAAAACAACCAAGTTAAGCATTTAATAAATGCTGAAAACTTAGATGTTTATTATTTGACTTGAGCACATAGAAGTGCTACCAAAGAGTCAGGTGAAAGTTAGCTATTTGTTCTGAGACAATCTACTTATTTCACCTTCTGCAGAACTGGAACCAAGTGCCTTTCATGCCAATACTCTATCTCTTGAGCTGGTTTCTTGATGGAGAGAAGGCTTTTTCTTTAAAAGATAATTAGAAGATGTTTATTCATCTCAAAATGTTCTTCTGTATTAGTGTAGCAGAGTACAATGATTAGACCCAAGACTTAGAAAGATAACTGGTGATATTGTAGAGAGTGGGGAGTGGAAGATGAGGAGATGGAGGAGAGACTGGATAAAGAATAGCAGTTAGCAAGTGAATATAATTTGGTTCAATAATGATTATTGTCTTGAGGGCTTACTATCTGCCTGGACCTAGGCATGAGCACTTGTCTTGAGAAACTATGGTTTTAGTAGGTGAGAGAAATGCTAAGTGATCATTTCAATACAACTGTGATAGGCCAGAAATAGATATACTGTAGCTGTACACACTACAGAGAGCAGAGGGGAGGGACAGCAGATGAAAGAGACAGCAAGAAATTCCACTCCAAGAGACAGCAAGGGAGTGAGACATTTTCATTCCTTCTAGGACAAGCCTGGTTCAGTTCTAATAGTTCTTAGGTAGGGCAGTCTGTCGGAACTGAAGAGGAATTAAAAATCACTTCATATTCTTTTTCATCAAAGGTTATTACAAGGTATTGATTATAGTTCCCTGTATATATATGCATGACTGGGACATTAGGCTGTATACCAGAAGTTGATGCATTGTAACTGACTATACTTCAGTTAAAAAAAGTAAAATAAAAAATCACTTCTAAGACTTGGAAATACTTGCTGCAGCCTAAATAATCAGTTTCATATCTAGCATTTATATTGTGCATTACTGATATCTTGACATCTCGCTATTGTATTTTTCATTATGCATCTAAAACAATGATGTTGCATCCTGAATACAGAGCAGTTATCATACTTGCAACAATTAATAGTTTTTTTAATCTAAAATATATACAAAGTTAAACTCAGTTTAACTCATTACTTCAGATAGACTGCTGATGTTTTGTAAATATCTTTTTGGGCTAAACAAGGAACCAAAACCAGTTTCTTTTCTGTCAACATTTTGATTTCCTTTTTTAGTTCATATATTGACTTGGTTCAGGTTATACCCTGGGACTCAGAGGAAATAGAAACATAACAAAAACGGAAATTCTCTTCCTCATACTTGGGGCTTTAAAATCCGTATCTTTTGATTTGCACCCCTGATTCCGGTGAATAATTGAATGAGGCAGATTGCCCACAGAGGGTGGAATCTCTCTGTAAGTTGAAAGCTCAGTTATTTATTCCCTTTACAGTGAATCTGAGCAATGTTCTTTCAATTCTGTTATTAATTGGCCAATATGAAAAAGAATAACAATATCCAGTGTTAGTCTGGAAATAAGAAGTGAGCACTCTGGTGATTAAATCTTTTTGGAGATCAATTTGGCACATGTATCCAAAAATTAAAAAGGTACATATCCTTGGACTTACCGATTCTACTAAGAATTTCACTTACTAAAGTAATTGGATAGATTTTCAAAGATGACCGTAAAGCAGTACTGAATGTTATAAAGATGCCACTTATGCTGAAATCAGTCTATAAATTTGGCTTGGCTTATTATATGAAAAAATTGGACACCATCTAAACATCTGGCCATAAGAAAAGAATACACATTGACCTAGTTGAAAATTGGGAAGGATATGCAATAAAGTGATTGCCTCTGAGTAGGTCCTTCCCTTTGGGCATATGTAATCTATTTCAAGAATATACTTAGCATTGGAATAGGACCTTACAATTAACAGAGTTCTCCCACGTATATCATCTCTACTCAACAGCATCACTTTGAGGATAGGCAGGTAGGTCCTTTGTTATTAAGTGACTGATGCACAACTAAAAACCAGTACCATTTTCCTTCGAAAAGAACTAGTGCTCCTTAAAAAATGGTTGGTTCCAAGACTGGAACAAGAAATATATAAGATGAACCCAGAATATCCTGTCATAACAGGAAACAAAAAATGCTGCTGAAGACTACTGAGGTACTATCAAAAAGACACTGGTGCAAATATCAAGTCACCTCTTAGTGGATCTCCTAGTGGCCAAATGTGGGACAATTTGAGCATTAAAATTAAGATAAAAAATTAAATTAATAAGTTAAATGGTTAAGTGACTATTTTTACATTTCCATGCTATAATATAATATATGCAACCCATAGCATTAATTTGTTGAATTTTTTGTTTACCTTTAATAAATAATATAAAAACTGCCTAACTATTCTCACTTAAAATATAACCTGTTAATTTCAATAATTTGTTCTGTGAATTTTTCTTGTAATCATAGAAATTTAAAGTATTTTTTCAGAAGATAAAATAAATGTCCTCTAAATGCATTTAAACACTTTTTTCAGGATGAAGTTCCTGTTGGAATTAAATCTGCGAGCTACAAGGTATGTACATATACTTTATTAATGTGTCTAATATTTAACAAAAACTCAAAAGATCTCATTTCCTCTGCCAGCTACTCCCCCACTTCTCTGTTCCCCTTTGCAGTGAAACCCCTTGAAAGTTATTTGTATTCAGTGGCTCTAATTTTTTTCTCTTTTTTTTTTAACCTTTTATTATAGAAAGCATGAAATATAAATAAAAGTAGAGGGGAAAAAGAGCCATGTACCCATCACCCAGCTTCAGCGCTTACCAATATATGATCCGCCTTGTTTCATCTGCACCTTCCACTCCAGTCTCCCAGTTATTTTAAAGCCAATCTGAGATAAATCATTTCCCATCTACCATTATCTTACATAGCTTACATGTTTATCTCTGTCTCTCTCTTTTTTTTTTTTTTTTGGTGAGAACATTTAAGTTCTACTCTCAGCAAATATCAGTGATACAGTAATAGTGTTATCAACTATAGTCACCGTGTTACACATTAGATCCTGATCCTTTCTAGATGTACAGAAACTAAGCCTCTCTTTCAAATACAGTACATTAGATGACTGCTGATAAAGTAGCTGCCATCAGTCACAAATGGCTGGGGACAGCTAACTCCTTACGGTCTTGGGAGGTAGGGGGAGAAGCACTGGACACGGCCGCACTGCTGGTCTGGCGGAGTTAGCAGCCATTTGTACTGTGGCCTGTGTCGTACCTGTGACGTATCTTAAGCTGCCAGGCTGCCATTTGATTGGTCAGTGAGAAACCAAGAAATTAGAGGTTAAGCTTATGAGAAACAGAAGATGAACATTCCTGCATAGAGAGTGTAGTCTCTCTTTTTTTTAATCCTTTATTGCATAGTGTAAGTCAATGACTTATTACCATTTACTGCTTTAAAAAATTTTACAACAATAAAGTTTAAAATTTTCATTTTAATATACATAGGCATATTTAAAATACATGTTATCTTTTGAACAAATTTTGTTGATTTTTTGATATATATTTTTAGCTTTTTATTTTGAAATAATTTCTAACATATAGAAAAGTTGCAAGATTAGTATAAAGGCATTCTGTACACTCTTTATACAGATTGACTAATTTTTAATATTTTGCCTCATTTGTTTTGGCAGCTCTTTTCCATATACGTATTCTTATTATTTTCTGAACCACTTGAAAGTAGGTTAAATATTATCATATCCTTGTAGCCAGTAATACTTAATTATATATAAAAGAATTTTATTTTTGAAAATACCTTTTGAATTAAACTGTCTTTAGGCCGACTAATATAATGAAACAAAGTGGTAATACAGTAAATAAGTATTTCAAAAAACTATATTATTTCAGTTATTTTAGTGTTCCTTTTTATCCTCAAAAGTGTCCTAGTCTGGACAATCATACATATGGTCATCCTAACATAATAGGCATTCAGTTAATACTTGTTTTTTGTTCTTTGTTGGTTTTTTTTTTTCTAAGTTTTTTTTTTTTTTTCAGTTGGGGGAGATAATTAGGTTTAATTATTTCTTTATTTTTAGAGGAGGTACTGGGGATTGAACCCAGAACCACGTGCATGCTAAGCATGCGCTCTACCACTTGAGCTACACCTTGCCCCCCAATATTTGGTGAGTGGTTGAATTTGTGGCCTCCTGCTTCCAACAGCATCTTTCAGCTGTGTGGTAGTGATGACTGGTGTGTTGTGAAATCTCATGATCCACACACACTTCCTGTGCCATGTACACGGCTAGCAGAATATATTTATATGCACACATATATACTATGTTTTATAATATTATAAATTGCAGAAATATATATGTATATATTTATATAAAGTGACTTAGACATTGGAAAGAACTGTGGCTGTTAAAGAATATATTTTAAGCACCTAAAGATATTGGAATACTTTTTATAAGACTTGGTAGGCTCCAGGGCATTTTTAGAATCATGGCATTTAGAGTTCAAATGGATCGTAGACACACATGATCTGGTCCATCCACTTATTTTATGGAAGAGAAAACTGATGCTTACCAGTAGGTCATTAGAAAAGTTGGACGTGGCCTCATGGCTCCTTGCCGAGTAACTTCCTCAACCTCAAAGATTCTCTTCGTGGACATTTTGATAATGAGTTATCAGACTATAACCTATTCTTTATTTTGTGGACATAATAGTAAGTTATGTTCTCTAACAAAACAAGGGACAAAAAAGCCTTTTAGTTTTTTTTTTTTTAGTATCAGGAGGAATGTGGGACTTTTTTTTTTTTTTTTAAGTTTTGAAGACAAGGTGACAGGGCCAGGTATAAAAGAACCTCCAATTCCTTTGAAATTCTTTTTAAAATTTTTAAAAAATGCAATACATTGACTCTTCTTATTTCCCTTTTGTTTCAGTATTCTGAAGAAGCCAATAATCTCCTTGAAGAATGTGAGCAAGCCGAACGACTTGGAGCTGTGGATGAATCGCTGAGGTCTGATGTGTTTTAAAGCAGTATTTTATTTTATTTTATTTTATTTTATTTTATTTTATTTATTTATTTATTTATTTATTTATTTATTTATTTATTTATTTAATAAATATACAGTAGTATTTTATGTTTTCTCATGTGAAATGTTAAACTTAAGAACAAAAATAACTCTCTTTACTTTCTTTGTTTAAAGTGAGGAAACACAGAAGGCTGTTCTTCAGTGGACCAAGCATGATGATTCCTCAGACAATTTCTGTGAAGCTGATGGTATAACATTTTTTATACTATGCATGTTGTTTAAAATTGTGCCTAAGGGAAAAAAAATTATTTTAAAATAGTTTAAAAAAAAACCTTCAGTTTCTAACAGTTGGCACTTCCTCAAAAAGCTAAACACAGAATTAGCATGACTTAACAGTTCAGCTCCTAAGCATATACCCAGAAAGACTGAAAACAGGGAAACAGATACCTGTATACCCATGTTCACAGCAGCATCATTCACAGTAGCCAAAAGGTGGAAACAACCCAGGTGTCCATCAACAGATGAATAGATGAGTATATAAACCAAGTGTGGTGTGTACACAGAATGGAATACTATTCAGCCATAAAAATAAATGTGGTTCTGATGCATGCCACAACATGGATAAACCTTGAAAACATTACACTAAATACAATAAGCCAGACACAAAAGAACAAATGTCATATGATTCCACCTATAGGAAATATCTAGAATAGGCACACTGATAGAGACAGAGAGCAGATTTCAGGTTACCAGGAGTTAAGGGGAGGGGAGAATGAGGAATTATTGCTTAATGGTTACAGAGTTTCTGTTTGAGGTCACAGAAGAGTTTGGAAACAGTGTTGATGCTTGCACAACATTGTGAATGTAATTATGCCACTGAATGGTACCATGAACCATGGTTAAAATGGTAAATTTCATGTTGTACATATTTTGCCACGATAAAATAATTTAAAAAGAAAACTCAATTTGTGGAAAGAATTCACCTCCTGAATTTTGCAGTTCTGTGTGCCTAGTAATAGATATAATTTTTGTAATATATACAGTTATTTTGCATAAATAGGTGAAAGGAAGAGATTGCAAAAACCTGCTTTTGTTATATTGGCCTTGGATTGTTAAACATTTTCCTTAATCATAGTCCATGTCATTTTTGGAAAAGTAAACAACAAACCATGAATTATGTCTTTGTCATCTAAAACTAAGCCAGTGTGTGGGTGCTATTAAAATCTAGGAGCCCTAGAACCCATTAGAACCATTTAATTTATGGATTTATTACTTTAGATTTATGGATTCTCCTATTCTTCCTTTTTCTAGTGTCTCCCTTTTTTGTAAGTTTAATTGGCAGCTTTTTAACTAGCTACACAAAATCAAATCAGATTGTGTTTTTGTATCCAGTGGCTCTTTTGGAACAGATTAATGATCTTTTTAAAAAATCAGTGAAAAGAATGATACAGATCATTTTAATTACAAGCAGAAGTTGAATCCTGCAATCTCTCCCTCAAAAAAAAAAAAAAAAAGGAGGAAAAAAGAGAAAGTACTTATTTTTAATTTGTGGCTTCATTTTGGAAAAAAAAACCCCACATATTTTCCTTTATAAAAACCATGACCATGTTTTGGCAGATACATATCTATAATCCTTTATTCCTAATTCCCAAATCTGAAAACTATGAAAAATGAACATTTTCCCCCTGAAGTTTAGCACAGATTCATTCAGTGTGAATATTCATGTGTTTCACTGCAGAAATATTTGTGTTTGGAGGTTGCTGCCCCAGTACCTGCTGGAGTTAATATTCAAGATATGTTGCATGTACTGAATTAACCTTTCTGATATCTGAAAAGTTCTGAATTCCAAAACCCATTTGGCCCCAGGGATGTTGGGTAAGGAGCTGTGGATATACCTTTAGGCCAGTAAAGAAAGGGGGATAAAATGTTCTCCCAAGCCTAACTTTGCCATCTTTTCTGCAAGGATTCTTTGTCCTAAACATTGCTGTGTGAGATAAACTTACAACATGCAGCATATTTCTTTGTAGGCCTGCAATGTTACAGAAAGACCAGTAGTACTTTAACTTCTATTACCAAAGTATCCTCTTAAGACTACATGCTTACATTTGTGTAGCAAGGACTAAGAATCAAGAATTCACTCTTTAGATGGTGGAATTCTGTTATCTTGGGTGAATAACTTGTCCATTTATATTTCTTATGTTTAAGGAGGGTGAATAGGGTGAATATTTAAAGAAATAAAAAGGACAGCTGTATAAGGAATAAAAAATGTGTGTAAAGGTAGGTAGAGGATGGAAGGTATTTTGTAAATCCTAATTAGAAATTTGAGCTTTTGTTGTCTGGCAAAATATGGTTATAGTAACATTAAAAAAATATAAAGTTGGGGACAGATGAAGTATTTGTCATAAGTAAAATTATGAGTCAGCTAATGCTAATCTCTAATTAGGCAGGATATTAAAAATTTAATCATTTCTTGGTGGTTAGTTTTCTGTTTTTTGGGGGTGGGGGGACAGGTAATTTGATTTGATTTGTTTGTTTGTTTGTTTGTTTGTTTAGTGGAGGTACTGAGGATAGAACCTAGGACCTCGTACATGCTAGGCATGCTCTCTACCACTGAGCTACACCCCGTCCCTAGTTTTCTGTCTTAAAGTAGTAGATTCTGAGCATTATTTATATATTTTTAAAGTAACAGTTACTTTTTATGAATTTATTATAATTTGCTATACTGAGGCAACACCTTCAGTATTAATTGAGATGAACAGAAATATCTGTTCCTGAACTAGATGATTCCATGAAGATTTGCTTTTTAAGTTGTTATTTTTATTTCTTCTGGTTATTTTAATTGCTACTTCTGCATTGGACTCTCAGTTATTTCTGGATGCTGTCACTATGCTGTTTCTAGAAGCAAAATTTCCCCTAATTTATGACTCTAATGTACTGTGAGTTGGGATAAAAATAACCAAGCTTGGTTTTATCTTTGTTTTTCAAATAAGAAGTAGGTACTATAGAGAGCTTGATGGACTCTCTTTGAAGCACCATTCTGCTCAGATTTTTGTCATCTACTTTGCTTTGAGGCCATTTTCACACACTTCCTCATTCTTTGTTGGTTCTTATTGGTAAGCTTTATAGATGAGTAAAGGTATTACATTGCTATTAACTAATTCCCCAAAGCCACTGAAGGACTAGGGACCACTGTTCTGGTTTCGTTTTGGAGTTACAATACATTGTACAAATTTATAGAACGTATGAGAAACTAACCTCCCACCAGTTGTGTTATGTTTTACATATATATCTGTAATTGACTTTTCTATAATGCTTAGCTTTTCGTTTTATTAGGTAGCCTTTGTACTGAACAGTTTTGTTGACTGCAAAATGATCTATTAAGATATATCATAATACCAATACCACTAGTTAATATTTATTAGACTCTTATTGTTCTAAGCACTCTGCACATATAAACTTCTTTAAGTCTCAAGGTAACGCTATGAATATTATCCCCATCTTACAAGTGAGGGCACCAAGGCATAGAAAATTTACATACATGCTCAGGGTTCCAGAATTGAATACATAGCAGAGCCTGGATTCTAACCCAGGCACTTTGGCTCCAGAGCCCATGTTCTGCTCTGTTGGACTTTTAGGTTACTTCTGATTTTCCCCTTTACAAATCATACTGAAACAAATATCATCCTGCTTAAAACTTTTTGTGTATTTAGGGTTATACCTTTGGGACAGCTTTGTAGTGGATCCTGATGGTGGTCATGTAAGAAGTATTTGGTAACAAACTGTGTGGTCCTAATATGTCTTCATTTACCTTAGTTACTGATAAACTATGAGCAGTTAATGTGATGGGATATGTATGGTATATTCTTTGTCTGAATAGCTTATAAGAATTGAATTACTGTGTTCCTTCAATTATAAAATTCTATATTCCTTTTTTTTTCTTTTTACCATTTCTAAAACCAGGATTCTTTTGTAACCAGTGTGTAATTTCATGTGGCCGTGTTTGTTTCTTCTTCTCTTCCCATCTTATATTTCTCCTAAAAAGTTGTTTTTAAATCCCAGATGCATTGTTACATGTGCAGTGCTTTTAGAGTCAATGGGATACCATCTCTTACACTAGCTTTTTAAGGTAACTGAACAAAAGAAATTTAATAAAACATTTTATCTTCCAGACATACAGTCTCCTGATGCTGAATATGTAGATTTGCTCCTTAATCCGGAGCGCTACACGGGTTACAAGGGACCAGATGCTTGGAAAATATGGAATGTCATCTATGAAGAAAACTGTTTTAAGTATGTGTCATTTTCATTTCACTTAGACATTGTGCTAATTTTCATTGTGTGAAAGATGTGCTAATTTCTCTTTGTAAACAAATAAAATCATGATGATTTAAAAGTATAAATCAAATTCACTAAAGGATGTATCTGGACACAGAAACATACTTATTCATTAATCCAGTTCCCCTGTGGGGAAACATGTGGACATGAATTTCAACAGGTATTTCTTTCTTCTTTAAAAGACTGAGAATAGTATTTGAGTTTAATGGGAGTATTGTAGGCATTTCCCAAATGTTCCTTAAGTGGATTATAGAATCTCATTTTGTAGATGAGGTAACCTAGAGTCAGATTTACTTCATTTCCCAAGATCATATAGTTAGTGGCAGGGAATAGATGAGGATATATACCTCCTAATTCTCTTTTTTGGTGTTCTGTCCTCTTTTTGTGGTGATAGTTGTTTTACCTGCTTTAAAGTTAAATTAATTTCAGAGGATAATTATAATAGGTAACACGAGCACTCACCGTGTACCAGGTGTTGTGCTAAGCATGTTACATACATTTTCTTCTTTAGTCCTTGTAATAACCCTGTGTTGTAGTCGTCACTCTTTATAGATGGAGAAACTGAGACTTGGAAAGGTTAAGGGATATGTCTAGTGTCAAAAACCTCGTCAGTGGAAGAACCCTCTCTGCACTCTAACCCACTACAGTGGAAGCGTCAGTTTGATCATTGGGAGACTGAGACATGCTTCAGGTTTGCCCACTTGTAAGTCTCTGGGCTGGAAACAGTGTACTTACTGGCTTTTGGAAGGAATGTGTGTGCATCAGTGTTACGCTCTCAGGGATGGGGGAATTCTGGAAAAGTCTCTGGAGTTCCCAAATATGGCTAAAATATATTTAACTTTTTACATCAAATATAAGGTTAAGAGATCAGCAGTTATGCTTGTACCAATAAAATGTCAGAGTGTTCTGTTTTTGACTTGCAGAATTTCTCCAGTTTGGGAAGTGGAGAGTTTTCACTATTTACTCATTTCTGCCACGTGTTTCATTTAAATTCTCTTGACTGTTATTAAGAATGTTTAGTTTACTGACTTTATTGACTTACTTTAAAGGTTTTTTTTTTTTTAACTTTTTCTAATGTGAACCAAAATGGAGTCCAACTAAAGCATTTGTTAGATTTTGTATTAGTTTTATAGTTATTTCCTCACTAGTTTACATCATGATCTCCATAATATTTCTAAAATATAAACAATGTATGAGGCACTAAATTGAGTATGTTAAAATATAGCTTACACGTTCTGTTTTCAAAATGTCTCAAATTGTGCACATTTGTAAAATTTATATGAAGGACATTAAAACTATCCCTACACTTTACTAATGATACTAATGAATCTTTTGTGATTTAAAAGCACTTTACTGATATATTGATTCTCCCTTTTTTTCCTTATTAAAAAATTCCTTTTAGTGAAATAACAAACGTGATGGCCACAGGGCAAATTGATGTCCTTAAGATGACCAAAGTGGAAAATAAAGTAACCACACTGTTTTTTCTCTTTTTTATTTTAATGCTTGTGTTGGGTATTTATATTTTTTGCTTTTTTGGCTTTCAATTAAGAGTGTACTTTGTGACTCACATATGTGTGTATAATATGTATAAAAACATATTGTAACTCTAGGACAAGAGCTTGACTGGTATTTTTTCTTCCTTGTTTGAAGAATTGATTAGGAAATGACTTTCTGGCTGCTACAGTGTGAAAGATCAGAAACTATTATCACAAAAACAAATAACCACCCTCCTTAAAGCAGCCAGAGAAAATAAAGGCCAGTAAAACAATTTGATTTTGGAGATAGTCATTAAAAAGCTTTCTGAGATAATTTCACTTTTACTTAAATAATTGTAACATGATAAGTAACATATTTATATTTTACACTTCACTTCTTTTGTTTCCAGGCCACAGACAATTAAAAGACCTTTAAATCCTTTGGCTTCTGGTCAAGGTGAGTTATTGATTTGCACTGTTACTTATCAACCAGTAGACTTCAGTTAGAAGGAAGGAGAAGGCAAGCTAAGGGTTGGCAGGTGCATTTGAAATCATATATTTCTGTTTCCATAGAAGTTATGCTTCACTCTTACAGAGAAATTGGTGTTTAAAATACTTCGGTAACGAGAATTTTTGTAATGAAGTTCATGGTATCAGACTATCTTAGGATCAAGATCAAGGTATATATTTATTCTTTTGTGCATTTTTGCAGAATGTGTGTGTTCAGTTTTTCTACTATTTTTACTTACATTTTAGTTAAATGAATATCTCAAAGACTTCTGCCTCAAATCTTTCCCCAAACTTGAAATTATTGCATATATTGGGAGTCCGATTTCAAATTCACATGACTTCATATCTCATTAACATTTTTCGTGTTCTACTTACACTGAGGGTCTGGCTTAAATGCTGCCTTTTCCCCCAAATTTCCCTGATCCTCCTAACTGGAAGTAATCTCTCTCCTCATAAAGTGATCTTATGTAATGTTTTGTTTCTCTTACAGCCCTTTCTACTGTCTAGCATTATTTTACTATCATTTATATATCTATTGATCTACCCTAGTACTTTGGACATATGGGCCACATTTATTGGTTTCATCTCCTAATACAGAGCCTGAAACATAGTAGATGGAATAGTTTGCTAGATAAATAAATGATCAGTGAAAATTGCCCTCCTCATTCAACGGTCTTGTCTACAGCAATGAAAATCACCTGTTCCTTCAACAAATGATTATCCACCATTTACTATGTGCTACGCACTATATGAGGTGCAGAGGGGATGTAAAGTTGAAACTCACAAACTCTGCCCAGTCTACAACAGGCAGGAAGAATGGTTTGCTGAATAAACCATTTCAAGTGTATGATTTCAGGCTTTTTCCTTAGGAACTGTATATCCCTGTTCTCTGAATCCATGCTTACGGATGAAATTTTTTATTTCACTTTTAGCAAATGTGGAAGGTTTTCATTTTTTAAATTTATCTGAAAAGCTACTGATCTCATATAGTCAATAAACATAAATTTCTTCCTGGAAAGCAATGAGATTGCATCATTCCCTAAGTGTTGGCAGCCTAGTCATTCTTAGATTAGAAATGAAAGAGCATCTGTAAACGAGGATTATGTGCAGTCACATGTGGTAACTCAGTGCGAGCTACTGATTTAATACCAGGTGAAATGCAAATTCCTAGGCAAGAGGTGATCTTCACTATGAACTTACATTACGATCTGACAAGTTAATTAACCACCCTCACTTATTTCAGAGATAAATGGGAACAATTTAAATGTGTATCATTAGGGAGCTAGTTTAATGAGTTATAGTATATTCCCCTAGTAGAATACAGCTATTGTAAATGTTGCTAAAAATTTGTGTTCATTTATATCAATAGTGATCAGTAGGATCAGTAGCACATTTAGGAGAAGCAGCAGGTATCAAACAGTATGCATAATATACATACAAATACATGTTTATAAAAACATAATTAATATATCTAAATATCCTATACACAAAGAAAAAGGCCATTTACCAAAATGTAAATGATATTTATCTTTGGGCAGAGGGAGTTATGGGTGATGTTTTTTATTTTGTCTTTGTTCTCTTTCTTAAAAATGTATTTGCAGTGGGCATGTGTTACTTTAATAATCAAACGATGACATTAAATAAAAGTGACAAAATGAAGACAGTTTTTCAGTAGTTAAGGAGCAGCTGCATACAAACTGCTGAATTGTGCATAATTTGAATCTTACCAAGAGTCTTTAAAAATATTCCTGAATAAGGGAGAATTTCATGTCAGTCTGGAGGTTTCAGAGCAATAACACAGATCTTTAGCAGAAACTGTGTTACAGCTTTAGGATAAATAAATAAGGAAAAATGCTCTGCCAGCCAAATGACTGTGAGTCCTTAATATGTTTAAGAGTACTCTCAGATGATGGATTAGATTTTTCTTTCCCGTCAGCCTGTATTAAATCTTGTACAAACTGAAACTACTCTTTATCCAGGCCTCTTGAAGATGATGGCCATTTAGTCAAATCAGGCATCATTTCTATCACCACCAGAGTTGCAGTCAAAGCATCTCACTCTCAGATTTTATTTACGTGGATGAGCTGATGGACTAAAAGTAACCTCTATTAAATGTCTTATTTTTATGGGACTTTAGCATTTTAAAGGGGGCATCTGGAAGGAGTTTTTACTAATAAACTTTTCATTTTGTTTTTCAGGGAAAAGTGAAGGTAAGTGTAATTTTCTTATCATACACTACATACATAAATTTGCTAATACATTCAGATGTTTGTCAAGCTTTTTTTTTTCATTCTATATATGAGACTATGAAAAAGTTAATTTTTATTTCTGTATATAAAATTCCAGAGGTGACAGCATAGGTTAACAGAGAAATGACTCTTTGTGCCTGGGATCAGGCAGTAGAGACAGCCTGCCTCAACCTATGATAATTCACTTATACATTTTACCTACTGCATATGAAAGCTAGGGATTTCTCCCACTTCTGTCAGGGAAAACGTCTCCTTCACTGGTTGAACTCTAGGATCTGCTGGGTCTCATATAGGAAGGTACTGAGTATTGATCTACTGGTTTCCAAGGCTTGTGCTGACCCTTGGGTGTAGGTATCATTGCCAGCTCTTTAAGTTAAGTGTAATGCTAAACATTTTTTAATGTATTTTAGGTTTACTTTGTCTTTTTGAAATCTTTTTGCTTTATAAGTGAGATTGGAATGATTTTTGGTATTCTTAAGGCCATATGTTTAGCAGGATGAAAAAAACTAAGCAGTACTTAACTCTAATCCAGCTAGATGAAATTGCTATAAAATGCAAAGTATCATTTTTCTCTCCCTCAAAATCCTCTGTCTTCTGAATGTCATTTTTATGAATTGTTTTTGCATTCTGTCTAAATAACAGAATACTAAAGTCTGAAACATTACAATTTTACTATTGTATTTTATATTATTGTAATGGAAGCAGATAAATACAATACTGAATCAGAACTATACTATTTGGCAGAGAAACTCTTAGTTGTATGATTATTTCTCCAAAGATGGTCCATATTTTGTTACTGTTAGTGGTGATCCTGTAATTTTCAGTTTTGAGTAAATATATTCTACCTTGGGTGTTCTAGTTCTATGCTATATTCTAGCTATATTAGAGGAGGCTATTTCAATTTTTTAATGCCATTTGAAGATCTCAATCTGTCTCTCATTATCAGAGAAAAGATCGTTAACCTGTGGAGGTTATCCTTAGAGAAAACGTCTTATTTATGGTATATTTATAAGCATGCAAATGTGAAAGCTGACATATTAGGTGATTATCTAATTGGATCTATTCAGGTCATGCTGAGAATACCTACTCCAGGATTATAAAACTGAACTGAAAATTTCTTTGGAAGGCTAGGTCCCAAGCAGTGTCACACTCCTGCTCCCCCGACCAATTCATGGTCCAAAACTTGAAAAGAAAAAAAAACACCTAGAGGTTTTCAATAAGGAAACAAATCACTTGTATTCCCACATCCCCAAAATAACTGATAATGATAATGGTTAAGACATGTCAGTACTTTTCTAAGCACTTTACAAATATGACTTCATTTAATCCTTCCAACAATCCTAGGAGGTATTCTTTTTATTTCCATCTTAGAGATGAGGAAAATGAGTCCTAGAACAGTTTAGCAAGTCAGCTAAAATCATGTGACTTGTAAGTAGCAGAGTTAGAATTCAAATCAGGCAGTTTGGTTCCAGGGTCCGTGCTTTTAGTTACTACCTCATACTGCTTCTCTGCTGATATTTTGAAAATTATTAGTATTAACCTGTGTCTATTTTTACAGTAGATGTATTTATAGTTTTATATGTTATTACCATGTCTACTTGTTTCCTTAGCCTATGTTCTCAATAGAGCTCAGGTTGCTCTAACAAAACACCATAGATTGGGTGCCTAAAACAAAAGACATTTATGTTAGAGCTTCAACATATGAATTTTAGGGGGGACACAAACATTCGTCCATAACAACCTAGATTTCTAGAAATGGATTTACTGGATCAAAGGATAAGGATATTTAGGCTATTGATACATATGACCAGATTGCTTTCTGTCATTGAAAGGATGTGCTAATTTACATCCCTTCCAATCACTGTGCCAGCTAGTTTTACCTAACTAACCCTTGTCTGCATTAAGTATTATATTTTTAGCCTTACTATTTAAAGTGATATCTTTATAGTTTTAATTTGCATATTTATTTATTTTTATTGAGGTATAGTTGATGTACAATACTATATAAGTTTCAGGTATACAGCATAGTGATTCACAATTTTGAAGTTTATATTCAATTACAGTCATTATAAAATATTAGCTATTTTCCCTGTGTTGTACAATATATTCTTGATTTGCATTTTTATTATTAGTGAGACTGAACAGTTTTTATCTGTTATTACCATTTGTACTTTATGAGTTCTCTATTCATATTATTTGCCCATTTTTATGGGCACTTTAGCACTTTTATTTGGCTTGTGAGATTTTTATACATGTAGGATATTTATTATTCCCTTTGTTGTATTTGCAACATAGATTGTAGTTTGTTTTTTGCGTTTTGCTTTTGTTTATAAAGTTTTCTGACACACAGATGTTTTAAGTTTTTATGCAGTTTATAAATACATAAATTCATTATTTATTCCCCTGTGTTATTTCTTCCATTACTTTTATGCTTGCTTGGTTCATTATTAACATTACTATAAACAACTTTAGTAAAAAGAACTATATAGTACAATGTTTGCCACCTCTAGTGAATGCACACATAGAATTTTCACATAGTTATAATAATTATTTCTTATGTCTTTATATATATCATTTCAAATAAGCATTTTCATGTGTTGTCATGTTCCACATTCTTGTCATTTTAATAGATTTATATTATTCAACCATGTTAACTAGTATATAGTATTCTATCATGTTAACTTAGGCCTTGCTGTACATTTTGATTATTTCAGGTTTTAAAAACTATGTATAACATAATTATCTTTCTACAAATTACCTCCACCCTTATTTTGAGTTAATTTTTTAGTGCATAATTCTAAAATCAGAATTATCAGGTCTAAGTATATCAACAGTGACCTTATTAGGTCATAGAATATAAGTGATATTTGGTTTTTGTAACAGTTCCTTGAATTGCTCTCTTGAAATACTGAATGGCATAAAATACTATCAGCTATAGATAAATAATGTACCTCCAAATACTATTTTATAATTTTTATTTAACTTTTCTATTTAAAAAAGTATACAAATGAACTTATTTACAAAACAGAAACAGACTTACATACACATAGAAAACAAACTTTTGGTTACCAGGGGAGGAAAGGGGGGCAGGTGGAGGGATAAATTGGGAGTTTGAGATTTGCAGATACTATTACATATAAAATAGATAAACAGCAAGGTCCTACTGTATAGTACAGGGAACTATATTCAATACCTTGTAATAGCCTATAATGAAAAAAATATGAAAAGAAATATATGTATATATAACTGAATCACTGTGCTGTACACCAGAAATTAACACATTGTAAATCAACTATACTTAAACAATAATAATATAATAGTACAAAAGATAATAAATAGAAAAGTATATAATGAGTTATTAATTTTTATAGCATGAATTATTATCAATGTTAAGTATTTTTCCATGCATTGATTTACTATTTAAATTCTGTGTTTTGACCTCATATAAAGCACTTTATCTAGAAAGTTATGAGGCTGGGGCGAGCTAAGGCAGTGCTAAAGCCTTCTAAAGAGGGAAACTTAACTGAATCTACACCGAGAACCTCTTTCCTTCCTTTGGAGAAATTGCATACAAAATTTGGAACTTTAAATCCCTGGCACAAATTTGCTAAAATATTTTAAAATTTTTGAAAAACTTACATTTTGTCATTTTTATAATCTCGTGACTTATTTTTCTTTTAATTTCAGAGAACGCTTTTTACAGTTGGCTAGAAGGTAACTGTAAACTTTTAAACAAATTTAAATAACTTTTTTTTTCACTTTTAAAGACACATGAAATTAATTTTATATCTTATAGGTTTCACATATGACATTTCTATTTCCAAATTACTCTTCTTAGGCCTTTGTGTAGAAAAAAGAGCATTCTACAGACTTATATCTGGCCTCCATGCAAGCATTAATGTGCATTTGAGTGCACGGTATCTTCTACAAGGTATGTGACTTTCACTTTATTCGTTCTAGCATGTTTATTTTCAGGTACTCTCAAAATTTTCTTGGTATTTACCTGGATGGAAAAAGATTGACCCTGCTGAATATTAGGCAGTAAAAACTTATTCTAAAATGGTAGTAATCAGGAATGTAGAAACGATGGCCACCATAAGGAAAAGTTCAACATGTTCTTAGCTCTCATCACTTTCCTTTAAGAAGCTGCTTAAGATTGTGCACATCACTTTGGAAATGTTCTTTGTTTTGTTGTGGGAATAAATAGCCCTAACAGCACAGTTTGTTTTTCATTAGACATTACTGTATCAGAATCCTTATATTCATGTGCCAGCTTCAGGCCTGGAGTTTAATGAGTAAAAGCATTTTTCTGCTGCTCTGTATGTTTTTACAAATGATTTGAAAAATGAGTTGATGTTGGATTTTCATCAGTAACATATTCCTTCTAGAATTAAAATATCTCTTCTTAGAAACAAAATCATAGTAACTTTAAGTAGTGCTCCAAACTCAGTAATTTCAGATGGTCACTTTTTAATTCTGTGTCCCAGTTTTATGAATATGTTTATATTTAGAAATTTGATCTATTAGTCCTGATTTCTCAGTAAAATATTGAGTTTATTTTCCTTTGAAGGGTGGGTTCCAGAAGATAAAATGTTAACATAGAACTATTAAAGGCTAAACTATGAAAAACCATTTTCATGGTTGTATTGATTATGTATTTTAAAATATAAAATGAAATTAATTTCTGCAGGCCTAAATAACCTAATATAAGTAAAATGAAAGTGACTTAATTTTAAAATTCAGTTTTTAATATTTAATTTTTCTTTCTTCTCAGATACCTGGTTGGAAAAAAAATGGGGACACAACATTACAGAATTTCAGCAGCGATTTGATGGAATTTTGACTAAAGGAGAAGGTCCAAGAAGGCTTAAGAACTTGTATTTTCTCTACCTAATAGAATTAAGGGCTTTATCTAAAGTGGTACCATTCTTTGAGCGTCCAGATTTTCAACTCTTCACTGGAAATAAAGCTCAAGATGCAGAAAACAAAATGTTACTTCTGGAAATACTTCATGAAATCAAGTAAATTGTATATTACAACTTACACAATATAAAAGAGTGACAAGTGGTATCCAAAATCAAATTCTTACATATTCAAGTCAGAGAAAGAAAAATTACCTAAAAAATAATTACAAGCTAATTTTGCTCATAGGTCTTTTAGAATTGAGTTTTGATTTTCTTTTCGTTTTGATTGATGTACTAAAAGGCACATAGTTTTAGTTTTAAGAGCCATTCTTTTAGTGTTTGATATTTGCTTTATTTTCGTATTTAGTTGAACAGGTTGGGTTTGGGGCCAAACTTCTACTGTATTATACAGTCAGCTCTTATATTTGGGGATGTCAGAATATTGATTTTATTATGTGTTAATACTCTATTTTGATTATATTTTTCATCACAGACAAGCAAAATATATCAGCAGGACTTTTAATATTTTATAATACATGAAAATGAGTATTGTTTATTATGCAGAGAATATGTCTTATTTATGTTTTATTTAATGCAGGTCATTTCCTTTGCATTTTGATGAGAATTCATTTTTTGCTGGGGATAAAAAAGAAGCAAATAAACTAAAGGTAATTATTTTATACTTTAACTTAATTTTTAAATACAAACTCATATGCAGGTATGAATATAAGCCCATGTTTTTATTCATAACAGTAAATCTTGATATACATCCTAAAATTATAAGAAAAGTCAGAGTCATAATCTTTCATTTCCTCAGATAAAGGAAGTCCAAAGGCAGGTCCAACTTAAGATCTAGTTTGTGTTATTTTCAAAATAACAACGGAAATGTGTGTGTCACTGTGCTCTTTACAGAAGTCTTTCACGTTGATGCACTTACGAATGAAAGGAAAGAGGTCTGGAGCACGAGGAGCAGTATTAGCCTGTCTTCTGATGGAGAGAATTCTGAAGATAGTTTTGATTAAATTAAAGGATGCTCTTTATAGGGAGAGGGCACAGTGTTATTTTGTCATTCATCTCAATCACTGGGGATTAAAGGCATTTAGGAATGCCAGGAGGCAGTTGTGGGAAGAACAGGGACCTGAGATCCCACAAAATGGGCTCTGGTCTTTGCCTTGCCTTTGGGTAGAGGTTTGACCCCAGGCAAAGACCCCCTTTGTATATACTTGCCTCAAAACACTTCAAGTGTAAAATCTCACTGGGAAGGTTTATTAAACACTCACTGTGTGCAGAGCATAATTTTTTTCATTAAAGGGAGGGATGGCTCCTATCCTCAAGGGATTTCTAGTCTATTTGGGGACTCAAGTAAAATTATATTCCTGTTTTCAGTTATAAAGCTATAGGTAAGTAAAGCAGGTCTGATTTCATCAGAATATTTATAACAAACAATCTTCCTTTGTTTCTAATTCATTTCTTTCCATAATGGAAGGACCCGGTTTTATGCAGCTTGCAAACAAAATGCTTTTGCACTTTTTTTTCCTTTTTTTTTTTTTTTTGCTGTTGGATAATAGTTATTTTTGACCTCCCATCTACCTCCTACTTAAAGCATTCTTGCTAGAAATATATACCTCAGTGCTTATGTAACCTCCCCAAAAGCTTCCAGGAACTTGGGAGTGAGGGGGAAGATGCTGTAATAAGACTTTTTCCCCTACTACTTTCGATATCTTTTTTATTTTTAGCATACTTGCTGGTTTATTGGAGAGCATTTTGGGATCCACTCTTTTTATATTGTGCAGATTAGAAATATTTCTCACATCGTTTAAATTTTATCAAACCTCTGAAACACTCAGCTTTGACAGCCTATGAAGTTTAACATAATTTTTCTGAGTCCTTTTACAAGAAAAGGAGTAAAACACCAAGAATACTTATTAATATCACATTTTTTAAAAAAATAGTAGTTTATGGTGAAAATGATGGATTTGAACAGTTACATTTATAAGTTCACTTTAAAACCTCATTTTGTCTCCTTTGTACTCTGCCAATATATGGTTAGAAATGCTTATCTATATAGGGATTTTGTGATATAGGCTCTTGTGACAACTATTAAATCCTCCAGAGTTCAGCACCTCATAGAATGGGAATATCTACTCTAGAGTAATTTTAGGGCTTTGTTATTATTGTTAAAAGTTAGATTTTCTTTAATTCAAGGTTGAAACACTGGTTTAAAGGAACACTCAGATCAAATCACCAAAATCTATTTAGATAATACTACTGGGTAAATATTTTTTAAAAGTATGTTTAAAATTAGAATTACCTCTTACTGAACTCGGTCCAAAAGATACAGAACGGCAAAATATAGAATACTGCCAACATAGGATAACATTTAATATTAATAATTTAGGCTTTATATTAAATTATAAGATCTAGGATCCTATAATAAATTCTTTACATATTACAGCTGTTTTGAAGTCTCAGGCTAAATGAAGTATCTGGGGAAAGGCTGTCCCCAGAGTGAATTGAGGTCTGCTTTGAATAGTGGGTTCCAGTCTTTGCTGACTTATTCCCATTTTTAGATCTTTGGTCTAGTTCTCTTCTGATTGAGCCCAGTGTGTGGTTTATTACATTAAAAAAAGAGAGAGAGAGAGAAACGTTATGTTTCCCAAATTATAGGCCATTTGAAATGTATGTCAAATTTCCTGTTTCAAGTACTGTAAGCTTGGGATTCCACTATAAATCCAGAACAGAGGGAGTCACTTGGACAATCAATTAATAATTTCCACTGGAGTAAAAGATGGGTGTGTTCTGGACTCTCTTTTTCCTTCCTTACTCCTTAAGGACATACACTACTTTTGGATGAGCTTGATACATGTTCCCCTTTTATAAACAATATAATATCCTAGTGTTCACGGATATGTACATAAGTATTAAAAGCATAAAGATAAAAAGGGAATGATAAACACCAAATTCAGAATAGTTACAGAGGGTGGGATATGGGACTTTGAAGGGATACATAGGGGACTTCAGCTGTAACAGTTTCTTTCTGAAGCTTGGTGGGGAGGGTACATGGATTTCACTATATTCTGTATATTTTTATGTGATTATAATAATAATAATGTTCATAATAATAATAAAAGATCTGGTTGTTTTACCTAAGTAATATCAGAAAGAAGGCTTTAATTTAACTATTATGAAACCAAAGGTTTTTATTCCTCCCTCCCTCCTTTATTTGTTCCTTTCTTCCTTCCTTTTTTGGTAAATGATGTCATACAGCCCCTGCCCCACCCACCCCGATACTGACATATGGTTAATAATCACATACAACAGAACATCTCAACTTGGTTACCACTGTATATGTTTACAGATAGTTTAGTTTGGTTAGGGAGTCTGGCAGGCCTGGGGTCTAGGTTTACGATTTACTAGCTATGGGAATTTAGGCCTGTTACCTAACCTCTCTGAACTTAAAAAAAAAAATTTCATTCGGTGTAGATTATAATAATATCTTTTTGGCTTTGTGATGAAGATGAAATGAAACTGTGGATGTAGAGATTCTGGTGTGTAGGAGGTGCTCAGTGGATGATGATTTCAGTTCTCGTCCCCTCTCTGGTGCCCTACGGCACCTTGCACAGCATGAAGGATGTAGAAGGCACTCAGAAATACTTAGGATTTAACTATATACTACATTTTAGTAAAATTTTAAATTATTTTTAGGAGGACTTTCGACTGCATTTTAGAAATATTTCAAGAATCATGGATTGTGTTGGTTGTCTTAAATGTCGACTATGGGGAAAGCTTCAGGTAAGCAGATCTAGCTCAGTCCTGTTTCCATTCTTTGCACAAAGAATTTTCTGATTTTTCTTTTTGTTTTTTTCCCTATTTCTATTATAGACTCAGGGTTTGGGCACTGCCCTGAAGATCTTATTTTCTGAGAAACTGATAGCAAATATGCCAGAAAGTGGACCCAGTTATGAATTCCATCTAACCAGACAAGAAACAGTATCATTATTTAATGCATTTGGAAGGTTAGTTTTGTACCAAAATTGTTTCTGCTAGCCAAGTAAGTCTAATGCAACGCATTTACTCTCAGATAAAACTGGGTAAGAAATATCCTTTTTAGTGAAATTATTTCACTACAGAATTCTGTGATCTTAGAAAATCATTAGATGATATTCTTTATTTTAATCTATTGACTTTTATAATCATGATTAATTCACTCAGTGGATTTCAATATTCTTCCTACTGAATTTGTGTTTATTTTTCTAATCATTTAAAAATAGTTTTTTTGTGCTCTCCAAAAGGTTTTTTGAAGGTCCTGGAAAAGTCATGTTGTGTAATATAGGTGTACATGTAAAATTTCTTTGTGAATTCACCATTGTGTGAAAAGGTTAATAGTTCTTTTAAAAATAATTTTCTTCAAAGTGATTAGAATATAAGTTTGAAATATGGAAGTTACATTACAAAATTTGAGTATAGATGCATTTCCTTCTGGCCTGTCACATATAAAGAATGCAGAGATTTATAAAAACTAACATTTTTCTGAGGACTACATTTCTTCACTTTAAAAAATTATGATTTAATATTTTGGGTTTGAAATAATCGTCCTTCAAAATTATTCTCTAGCACACAGAGCTTGACAGTTATACTTCATTGAATAGTTTGCTACTTCTTTCATGGTAGAGAGCAGAGCTTAAGTACACTTAAAATAACAAAGTTATTTATAATAACTAAGTTATAAATAACTAAGTTAGTGAAAACAATTTGGTCATATATTTAATATTCTCACTCTTTATAAGAGTCCAGAGGCTTTGATTCTTTGTATATTTACTAAATATGGCATATCGATCAGTTTAAGTGTTCATATACATACGCATATTTAAAATACATATTTTATTATGTGCTTTATACCTCTGTACTTTAAATACTAAGTATATGAATATACTTATGAATACTTAAGATATCTAAGTATTTTAATGCTTATGTACTTCATAATTTTGTATTTTGAAACTTTAATACTAAGTTATGAATACTTAAAAGTAATTTCTGGGCAATATTACCTTAGTTTTAACATGTCAAATTAAGGACTAAAGAACATCAAAACAGATTAAATTGCTTTATGCACCATTAAATTTGCTGAAATAAATTACTTAAACGTTTTTATGTGTTCTGAAAATGCAAAGTGAATAACTTACGAGACAAGTTATCTAAAATAGTTTTTGAGTGAAATTTTTTTTGGTTACAGAATTTCTACAAGTGTGAAAGAATTAGAAAACTTCAGGAACTTGTTGCAAAATATTCATTAAGGAAAACCAGTTGAAACGTGCCTGTTTCTGGACAGTGGAGGCCCAAGAATGGAATTTCATTCAAAGGCATAATAGCAATGAGTCTCAAGCCAAACATTTTATATGAAGCTGCTTTTATAAAAGGGAATTACTTTGTTTTAAGTAAACAGTTTTTTTTTAATTTTGTTAAGTCTATGGATAATATTATTGTGAATAAAATTAATACTTTGATAATGTGGTACAAATTTTAAAGTTTAATATTAAGTAAAATCAGGATTATCAAATTCATATATGGTAAACCTAAGTAAATGTTTTAAGTCTCTCAAACCAGAATTTTGTGTAAGATGTAATATAATAAAACTATAGCCAATGTGACAAGTGTTCAATAGGAAAATGCTAAGGAAGCTCATGAATGGCCTATAATTAGCAGCCTAAATGTTTCAATACATTTAGTGTTACCAGATTTAGTAAATAAAAATACAGAATGCCCAGTTAAATTTGAATTTCAGATAAACAACAAATAGTATTTTAATATAAGTATGTTGCATGCAATATTTCAGACAACTATATACCAAAAAACGATTCCTTATTTAAAATTCAAATTTAGCTGGGAGTCTGTTTTATCTGGCAACCCTATAAAACATTGTTATGAAACAGATCACTTTTAGAATTATATTGCTATTTTGACTGGCTTATTTTGGTGTATATAAAGATAAAATGATAACTCAAAGGTGTAAGGGATTTCTAAACAGTGTGAAAAGTTGAATGCATTTATATATTTATTCTCATAATACTTTCCCTAATTCTGAATAAAATTTTGGGGAAACTTTTTATTTTTATATAATTTCAAATTGACAGAGATGTTTCCAGGATAGTACAAAGAACTCTTTTACCAGCTCCACGAATTGTTCCTATTTGCTTAGTCTCTCATGGTCTGTCTGTATATATACACACATATACTGTCTTTTCCTCAATCATTCGGAAGTCAGTTACAGGCATCATGCCCTTTGAACCCTAAACACTTCAGTGTGTAATACTAAATCATTTATTTTAAATGATTTTTTTTCAGAAAAAAAAATCTGGAACTATATACTACTAGAAGCCTTAGAATGAGGAATCAATTTGAGTTCCAACTTAAAGTTCTTTTTGAGTCTTGTTACCCTTTTAATGCTTAATCTGTATAGTCATAGGGCATATGGTTATTTGGTTTTTGTACATGACATTCATTTTGTTTTTCTCCTAAAAACTAAACTGTAATTTTCAGAGCCTTTCATAAGGGGAGGATCTTCAATGATAAAAATATTTGAAGGGGTATAGGAATTTCTATCACATGGTAATTGAAGGGAAAAAAGAAACCGTATACCTCAGGATCCTGGGCCGTCTCTGTATGTCTTAGCAGGTATACCGTGTTGCAATGTAACATTACTAATAAAGCAAGGCTCATTTATATAATGGTTTAGAAATGCCACTTTACACTACTGTCTACTTTTTCTTCTCTATATCCCTAAGGCCTGGTAGTGTCAGGCACATAGTAGGTGTCCAGTAAATGTTTGTGGAATAAATGTATGAAAATGTATTCAGTATATTTAAATAATCACAGATCTAAATTTAACAATATATATCCCGTTTTCCTTTTCCCCCTCATTTGAATAGGGCAGGAAAAGAAAGACAAAAACCTACTATTAGTCAATATTCTTGGAGACTCAAAGGACTCTGAAGCGAGCACCATATATAAAAGGGTTTGTAGTATCTGAAAATACGATAGATGGATTTAAGTGGTTATTTTGCCTGTATAGCTCTCTAACTCTCATCTTATGCCCCTGCCCTTTTTTCTTTTTTTTAACGTCCAATCTTTTAAAAAGATATTCTTATCTTTACTTTGTCATCCCTGGCTTGCTCCGTAACTGAAATTGGGTTTTTGGCTCCGTAGTTCTTAACAGTCTTGTCCTTTGAAGTCTAAAACTATACTCAGATTCTAAATCCACCTTTAAGTTCACAAGCCATTTCTGACTTGACCTTTTCTCTGCATTTGACACTGCCGACAGCTTCTTTAAAAATCTTTTTTCCATTGGCTTCCTTCTATTTCACATACTCCTGGGTGCCTCTTTTCACTTATTCTTTAAGTTATTCCTCAGGCTTTCATTCCTGCTCTCTTCATCACCACTTCTCACTTTTGAGTACTTCCAATTCAATGTCTAAATCTTTATCTTTAGCCCAGACTTCTCAGTCCATCTGCCTACTACATATCTTCACTTGGTTGTCCCACAGACACCTGTGTGTGTTTAAAAAATCATTCTCCTCCAGACCTACTCTTATGCCAATGTTCCTTCCTCTGGTTAATTTCAGAACCATCATCATCTAAATTCTCTAGGCTCACTCTTCTCCTCCATTTCTCTCCTATTCAGCCAATGTCTAATCTCTATGGATTTTATCTCCATATCTCTGACATATCACTGTCATTCCATTTTCATCGCTCTTCCCTAAAGCATGAACCTTTCTCCTTTACCCAGCTTGTCTCCTATCTTTCGCTCCACAATTCTACTAGTGAACTTTCTAGAAGGACTCTAACAACATTACTTCCTGCTTAGCACACTTTAATAACTTCATGAACCTTCAGGAGAAAGCTAAACACCTTTGCTTGGTGCACAGGGTTCTCTGATACATGTCTTCCTGCTCCCCACCCCTGCCACCCCATGTTCTGTTAAAACAGACTTCCAGTTCTTCAGATGCACCATAGTCAGGCCTCCACACCTTGGTGCCTGCTGTTCCCTTTCTATCAAGTGCCCCTGCCATCTGGAAAATTTCTAAGTATCTTGCAGGCCCAGTGTAAAGCATCACCTCTGTGACATCTCCCTTGCTGCATCCAAGGAGGATCACCTGACTTCCTCTTTTGTGTCACCACTGTAATTACAACCTACCTCTAGTGTGTCATTTATTGTACTGTATTGTGTTTATTTTTTAAAGTCTCCTTTACTAGAATGTGAGCTCCTTAAGGGCAGGAAAAGGAACTTTATCCATTTTTGCATCTCTATAGCATAGTTTTTGGCATATGAAACTTAATAAATGTTGTTTGAATAAATTGCTTTTGAAGTGACAACTTTATTATATTAATGGTCATATCTTCACTCCAAATATTCTTTACAGTAAGAGTCAGTAGACTGTGGACTTTAGGGGGTCAATAAAACTTCCGAAATTGTATTCAGAATTTGGTGTAGTTTTGGTGGATCATGAAAGGGGTCTATTAGGGAAAAAATAGTAAGAACTCTTCTTTCAGGGGAAAAGGCAAAATCACTAAAGAATTTCATGAATAATCAAAGAACAGCTGCCCAGGATTATGGGCTAGATAAATTTATTCCTGTTTAAAGTTCTAAGGGGAGGGAGAGAGGTGTTAAGAGTTATTTTATACAAGGATTTTTTTCTTAGCTTAATGTTTGAATAAACATGTACTATCTAATAACATATTGATATTTTAAACTGTATGGCATTTCATATCAAATTAGTGTGTAATACTAAGGGACCTCTACATGTTATGTACATACAGTTCTCCACTTAACAATAGTTCAACTTTAGATTTTTCAACTTTACAAAGTGCAAAAGTGAAACGCATTCAGTAGAAGCTGTACTTCCACTTTTGAATTTTTGATCTCTCTCCCTGGGCTTAGATATGCAGTATGGTCCTCTCTTGTGATTTTGGGCAGTGGTGGATCTTTAATTCTGTAAATTGCATGAGATAGTCAACACTTTATTATAAAATAGGCTTTGTGTTAGATGGTTTTGCCCAACTGAAGTTTAATGTAAGTGTTGTGAGTAAGTTTAAGGTGGGCTAGGCTAAGCTATGGTGTTCAGTAGGCTAGGTGTATTTGATGCATTTTCACTTACAAGCTGAGGAAGATCTGTAGTTATAAGCTCACTAAAAGCAAACTATCATTTGTAACTCCAAATATTTTCCTCTTTTCTATGGAAGCACTAGGGTTCTTATCCTCACATGATAGAAACTCAGTTGGTATAGTCCATTATGAGAGATTAAGAAAGCCAGACCTCCAACTAAAAGCACAAACACTTTTATTTTTAACAGTAGTGTTTTGTTACAATTTAGTGAAACAACAAATAAATACATTCATTGGCCACAGCTATACTTTTACAACCAGTTTGAAACTGATTTTATAGCTGAGAAACACTGTTAAACAATAAAAAAGGCAGCTATGCATAAAAAAGCCACTTTAGCTATAAATTACATCTTTCATAAAACTACTACCAGCTATAATGGGTGGTAAGAGTTTCAAAATTAATGACCACCCAAATGAAACGATAAAAACAAGTACTGCTAATCACTGTAGAATTACACACTTAAGAAATGAAAGTCTCTCTTCTAGTTAATGAACCAAAAAGGAAGGTTTGAAATTGTCATCATGTGCTTCAGTGCAGGATGAATAGGGAATGGGTAGCCCTTTGATTTTATAAACAACTCCTTCTTTCGAGACCAGACTTAAAGTGCTCCTAGTGCTTTGGAATTTTTAAGCAAAAACTGGGCCAGAAGCTTATCTTTCTTTGTCTTTGGTGATGTACTGTGGGAGATGTGTATACAGAGACAAATGCAAGAATTCAGGTACCCTGGTCAGGCATAAGAAATGTACAAATCTCAGATTTGGAAGAATCAACTAATGCAGCTGAAAGAACCAAGTTACTTTATCTGAAATATGTTTTTAAAAGTAATCTTTGTTTATCTGGTGAAATAGGAACATTATCTACGGAAGTCTTGGAAAGATTTACTAGAAAAAAATTTACTTTATCACTTTGAACCCCGAGGATTAATAAAGACAACAGAGATCTTTTCAGATAGCTCTAGATAATACCTAGCTTAATTAAGAAAATAAATAGTTGGCATTCTGAAAAGAAATCCAGTAACTGAAGTTGCAAACTATACTCAGGTAAGTGCATGTTATGTTGTTCTGTTACTACCAAGGTTAATTTCCACACTATAAACTTTAAAATAATTTGCTTACAATGAGAGAATTTCGTGGAAATAAACCCAAAGTAACATAAGTTTATGCTTTTGATTGAATTTAAAATCATTTTGTATGATAAAAAGACAAAATTTCTTTGGCTGTGTACCAGCCTCCCAAAAGAGTAAAAGCATTAAAAATTTTCTTTCTTTCTTGGGGTTTCACTTACTGTTGTACTTTACGAAGTTGCAGAATCAATTAATTGAAAAGTTGAAAGGTATTTTATGTAAGAGTAGAAAACATAATTTTCTAATCAAAGACAGAAGAGAATAGTTGTATTAGTTCCAGTTCCTAAGAAATAGATCAGCAAACAATTGTACATATGGTTAGTCGTCCTTAAGCATGTTGTGACAACTTCTCAACGTTGCCCGTTACCTTGGCATCTTGAGGTATTCAGCATCTACTTCCTTCCTTATAGACACTGGTAGAAAGTGCATTTTAAAATTCTCTATTACCTTAGCCTACCATATATTTTCTTTAGATTTGAGATAGGACATTCAGGACAGTTTTAATGTAATTCTAAAAGTATTTCAATATTGTTAACCACTGGTGTTATACTTACCTAGTTAGTACCCTTACATAAGTTGTTCATTTAGTCTAGTGCTGGAATTCATTTGAATTTAATTTGGCTTTGCCCATATACAAGATATAAAAATGTGAAAACTAAAAGAGGAATTAAATGTCTTACAAAGTATTGCACTTGAGTTCACGGCAATAATGTATCACGATTTAATTTACCTGAGGACAATCCTGATTCAGTAGGAACAGGTAAGATCAGCTATATTTTGCTTCAGCTAAGTTGAATGCTTTTGAAAAATGTATTCATCTTTCGACTTAGAATTGTACATTTTGTGAATATTCCTTAAGTGCATCTGTAAACTGATTTAGTCCCAAGAAGTTTCTACCAAAATCTCCCTATGCAAAAATTACTATTGCTTTTTTGAAGACTCATGCTTAAACTACTGCATACATCTTAATCAGACAAAATAATCACTTGACCAATTCTACTCAAAGTAGCCACATAATTTTTACTGGTATACTTTCCTCTTCAAGAAATGACTGTGGCTTTCCAAAGAACACTGCTGGTCATCACTGTAAAGGATTATTACTATCATTTGTTTAAAATGATGGTTTGAATAATTTCAGTTGGTACTTTACGATCATGCTTAAAATAACTATCTTCAATGATTACATATTCTTAGTAGATCTTTCAAAAGAAAGAATTTTTATGCCTTCATTCTGTGCACTGTTCACACTATAAACTTTATTGAGTAAGAATTCCATGTGGAGTATACTGCTGAATATACAGGCTTTGATTTTTGTAGGGAAACTGCCTCCTAATTTGGTGTACAACATAATATCCCAGTGTGAACACTAGGGTAGGACTTTGGGGACTGCAGTGTACTCTTTCAGAACAAGGATAAAAGTGCAAATATGCAAATATGCATTTGATGTTCCAAAGTCATGATGTTTGGAGGCCACCAAGTGCCTTAAGATCTAATCCCTCGTTTCTCCCCCTCCAAACTTTCCGCTGTACTCCGTTTCACTAGGACGAGGTCAAAAGTAACAGCTGTGCTCCCCACTGGACACAGCCACATTTCCAGGCTTTGTTTTCAGTTGCAACAGATTAATGGAATGTTTATGTAGATGGAATTTTAACACACTGAATATACATATGCATGAAAAATGACTGAAGAATCACGACTTGGTAATGCTGTCAGTTTTGCGGTGTTACATATAAGCTATGGTGATTGTTCATATCTAAATTACTACAAGTAAAGAGCAAAGGAGCAGTGTCTGTCATAGGTCCATTCAGGTGGGGAGAGACTGTGTAACTGCTGCTGCACCCAGTCATGGTGCCATACCAGCCCAAACCTTGTGAATTTGATAAACTGCAATAAAAAGGGGCAAAAAAGCCATAGGAATGTGGTTAGGATATGGCAAGTCATGTTGGCATTTATAGTTTTCAATGAATTTTAGAATACAGTTGAGTACCAAATGTACTGAAATATGTTTTTTGCCAAATAACATAATGGCTTTCTACAAAATTCAATGACTTTTATCTAATATCCTTGATTCTGTATCACATATTACAAAAGAATACATACCACTCAGAACTAGTAGAACTTGATTATCAGATAATAAGAATAACAACAACACTATAGTGCTTATTATGTATCTATTCTAAGACATGTTTTGTGTGTGTGTATGTATATATGTATATACGTATAATTATATTTACACACACATACACTCAATTAATCGTCACAACAATCCTATCAGATAGGTTCTATTATCAACCCTATTTTACAGATGGAAAACAGAGTAAAAAACTGAGATTATGTAACTTGTCCAGATGAAGTGAGGATTATAGAAAATGCTGTATCAAACTCAAGCATTAGGTAGGCGTGCATTCAGCTTTTCTCTTTGCACAGATACACAGTTAATGGTACGGACTTGCAATGATTTTGTACAAGGAGGGCACAAGAAGATGTCCTATAGCACCTAAGCATCTCAAGAGTTTTATCTAGGACTTCTCTGTGGCTTCTGAACAGCACAACAGATATAGAAACATAAAACGTCACTATAATAGTATTTCTTCCCTGTTCACTAGCTCTCTTCGGCTTTGAACTAACAAGGCATCCTAATATTAAATGGCACCATTTTACTCCCAAAGGCATTTCTCAAATAAAGGGAATATATGGGCTTAGAATCAGATGATAATTGTTTACAGTACAGGTCCCATTATGGGTTTAATATCTACTGTTCTAAGCTCCAATATTAAACGATCTTAGTTATTGACAGATATCAGCAAACCACCCTTTGCATACTGGGTTAAAGCTTAGATTTGTTCTTTTCGATCTATTTCAGTACTAATTCAGTACATCTACCTTCCTTCTCTTGAACTTCCCAGTCTTGGCAAGTCATCATCACTATCGTATCGTCTTGGATTGTCGAAGAAGTATGCTCTGGAACTATAACTGTGACTATTTATCATGCCAGCAGGTGCCTGTGAACAAAGTATCAGATAGCATATGAAGATTGACTTTTCAGCTAAGAAAGGAGGCTGGGCTCTATAATGCTTTTTAGTCTTATACTTTGTAAACATAGAAAATCAATATAAATGTTCCATTATTTTTAAAAATAAGGAGAACAAGCTTTATAGAATATTATGATATCATACCAAATTCTGGTTTAATCTCTGTGCCCGGAAAAACAGTACCACCGACCATGCTGGCACGTGTTCCCACAGAAAGAGGACCATTCCAAATACTATATACTCTTCTCCACTTACGTCTTTTATATGGGCCTGTAAATAGAATATGGCAAAGCAATTCTAAAATCTGTCTTATGTATAAGCAATCACCCTCCACAGTCTGTTTGCTTCACGTAGGGTAATTTAAAACATCAACTTACAAGTACATAAAAGTCTAAATTAATTTTCCGTATTCTGTGGTTTCTCATGTAATGGTATTTATCCTTTAAAGATCACAAAAATGCTTTGCTATTAAGCAGAATAAAGAGGTATTAACTTTTTCGATGCATCAATTTATGAAAATATTTTAAATACATGGGTAGTGGGGTGGGGTTTTAGGCTCCATAGTCTGCGGAGAGTTAGAAAAGAGACTACTGGTTCCAGCTGCTCTGTAGGCAGAATAATAGCACTACCCCAAGTTACACCTGGAGAGAAATGTAACATGCAAGTCACTCAGCTCTGCTGCTACTTAAAAACATGCTTTTGGGCTTAAACTCCATGTTGAATGTGTTTCTATTCTAATAGATGTGGGGAGAGAGAAATGGGAGAAGGACTGAAGGGGATGTACCACATGGAACCACATGGGAAAATTCCTTCTTAGAAAGATAACTGAAATTCTGAAAATGTAGTATTCCAGGAGGCCTTAAATTCAGCACAAGGTTAAATTAATATAAATAAAGATATGGCATGTACCTATGTCAAACTGTACTTCTAGAAAAAGGGCAGAGAATGCTGGGGGGTCAAATATGCATAGCCAGGGCATTGGGAGTTATTACAGAAAATACCTGGATACCTAAGGAACTATGACTGCTCTCCCAATATCAAGACCGATAATGCCAGATTTTTGTAAGGGTCATACAACCAAAACGGAACCACATATTTAGGTTATATGTAGTTCTTATGTAAGAGAATTAATTCCATCCTAACAAATTAAAGACATAACCATATTCACTAGCTAATGACATCAACTTTATCTAGAGATATTTAAACACCCTTTAAAAATTAGTAAAATTGGTGTATGAACAATAGATTTAAGGCACTATTAGTATTATTTACAAAAAAAGAAAAGAAAAATACTCCTTTGGGAGAGGTTCTTTCTGAAGAATGGTTTTAAGTGCCCCATGTAAATGAGGATTTTTAAACAGAACTTTAAGTATGGTTACCAAGAGTAGGCAGAGAGTCCACAGAAGTGTTTCTCAGGGGAGGGTACAGCTCAGTGGTAGAGTGCGTGCTTAGCATGAACGAGGTCCTGGGTTTAGTCCCAAGTAACTCCATTAAAAATAAATAAATAAATAAGTCTAATTACCCCCTCAATAAATAAACAAAAAGAAACTGCTACTTTAAAAAATAGAAAGAAGCAAAAAAAAATTAAAAACAAAAAACAAATTAGCAAAAATTTTTTAAAAAGTGTCAGTTAAACACTTAAAATGTTCTCCTAGTCAACAGCTAACTTCATTATCATACAATTAGATTGGCAATAGATGCTAGGTACTTACCTTCTCTGAAAGATTATCCCAGCCGTAATTAAATGGACTTTCTAATGTATCCTGAGATATGGTGATCACCACCAAATTATAGCATGCTCTTGAAGAGTAGAGAAGAATGACTACAGAGCCTACAACAACAGTCTGGCACAGAGACATACCCTAAAAGAAAGAAAAATCATCATCACGATGCTCTGCACATTTGTCATGACAAGCCATTCCTCCATATACAATAGAGTCCCCTCTTGCAATGTGCTCCTAGAAAACACTGAGTGAGTGCCTGTTGAAATAAACTCTTGATTATCTTGTTTCACAATTCCTATTCTTAGAACCACTTGTGTTTAAACTATCTTGTTCACACAAATAAGTTCTTTGCCAACTAGCCCAATGGTAGCTGGAGGAAGATTTTGTTCTTCCAAGGTTACCTTACTCCCTTAAGTAGTATACGAATAAACAAGTTTGCAAAAGATCTGAGTTTAAATTGATATTAATCAGAGAGTTAGTTTATTCATAATGAGAAAAGAATAGGAAATAGATGCCATTTGTCCATTTGGTATACTTAATTTCCATCAAGATGCAAAATTAGAATAGAAATGCAACTCCTATGCTGCTATTTGCTTTGTTCTGTTAGAGTCTATTAGAGACTTGATGCTGTTATGTTGATGACAAAATGACGGAGGCACCTAAAGGCACTTTCAAATCCAAAATATTTTAATCCCAAGGCTTTCTTTCACCATTTCCCCAAATTTAGAAAGAAAGCTTTTGTAACTTAGTGGTTGTTCACTGGAGTATGCATATTGGAGAAGGGTGTGGTATCAACTTTTGCAGGGATTCTTAACCTGGGATATTTCAATACAGTTAGTTTCCTTTGTAATCCTATTTATCGTAAAGACATTTTTCTGAAAAGTGACACAATTGCCAGAGATCTATTGTGAAAAACACCTAATACGGTGTTTCAAAAGTCTGTGTTCTGGTTGTCACATTGATCAAGGGGCAATGATGGCACTTAGGGCACAAAGACCAGGGTGCAGGATGACCTACAGCTCACAGGAAAGTTCTCCACGTGGGAAAATTCTTCTCTGTGTCCTCTTGGACATTCATGAAGATGAAAAACCTGTTTATAATAATCTGAGTCAGAACCTAACTCTGTTTTACATATAAACAAATTTTGTGCTTATATAAATAGATGTCACCATATCCAGAAACACATATAACATGTAAACTGAGGGAAATTTGTCCTTTTTTTTTTTTTCCAGAACTTTTGTCAAGAATGGTCAAATATTTCAGAAATGCATGAAACTGACAATATTGCTTGTAGTATGTAAGGCACCAAAGTGACACACCTATTACAGCCTGCTTTTATAGCTGTCTCATTCACAATTTCTATGTATAGATACAAGCATCTGACTACTACATCGTGCCCCCAAATTTATACATTGAAATGTTTATTAATTACTTTCCTTTCATTTCCTCTTTATATTACAATTAGGGCAACTGCATTGAAATTTTGAAGTTCTGTGTTTAGGTAAATTAAACAATCTATTAATTTCAGGATAGGAATACGTTATTAAAGTGTTTGTGATCAGAAAAGTTCACTGGATTTGGTAGGATTGAGAGCCATTATTATAACTAACTTCCTTATAAGAACAACACATTTTAGAGGTATATGAGAAGAAAGTAAACTAAAAGATGAAACAGACCTTGATAGATACTGGGATAGTAACAGAGTACTTTTTCTGAGCTAACCCACTACCACAGCAAAAAGTATGTGTGAAAATAAATAAAACCCTAGCAAGATAAATTTTTTAAATCAAGGCTAACATTTTCTATAATGCACATTTTTATTTTTGTGAATTCCCCCTAAATGTTAATAGCTAATCTAAAAGCAATCCAGTTTCCATTTTAAAAGTGCTATATTATTAAAGAAAAGTTAGTAACAAGAAAAGTTAGAATTTATATGTTGTAAGCATTACCATCCATTAAAATAACCATAAGTTTATAGTCACTGCTTTGAGAAATAAAATGACCTCCAAAAAGACATGATATGGAGATATTGGGCTTACACTTGTAAATACTATAAAAACTACAAAAAAAATGTGCAAAGAGAGCAAATAATAATATCAAAGCAATTAATAAAGCAACATTGTAGCCAAATGACATACATATAACAGAGAAAGAAGCCCACCAATTTAGAAAACAAAATAAGATTCTTCCCACAAAATAGAGGATTATAAAACAAAAGAGAAGGATTCAGCCACATGAAAAGCTAAAGAAAATCTTCCTAAATTGAATAATCATAACAAACAATTCCATTCAGGAGCAACCCTCAAGGAATGATTCCCCCTTCCTCCACCTCTCACATGCACACACCAGTTTTTTAGAAATACCACACTTGCCAAGTAAAGAAGAATTGCACTTCACTCCAGTATGCATGGCACTAACGAGTGCTCAAAGTTTACAGGTATTTTTAGAATGCAGCTATGTAGAAACCTCTACTTACCATTCACTGAGTTTTGACAAATGCGTATACAAACAGAGAACATTATCAACACTCCTAAAAGCTCCTTCACAGCCCTTCCCCATCAGCCAACTCCCCCAGACACAAATACTCTCCTGGTTTGGTTTCTACCACAACTTGGCTTTGCCTACTCTAGAACTCCATATAAACAGAATCATAGAATATGAACGCTTTTATAGGTATCATTCACTCAGCATAATGTTTTGAGATTTATCCACGGTGGTAGATGTATCAGTTGTGAGGTCTTTATACAGCTGAGGTGGATAATTAGGGTGACCAACTCCTCTTCTTTGCTCAAAAATTTCCTAGTTAAAAAAACTGTTTCCTAGTTTTAGCATCCCAGAAAACTCAGTCCCCGGCAAACCAGGACAGTGAACCACACTAGTTCCACTGTATAATTATATGAGTTTGTTTATATGAGACTTTGTTTATCCATTGTATTTCTGCTTACAGTTTCTGTGAACATTCTTATACAAATCTTTTTGTGGACACATGCTTTCACTTCTTTTGGGAAAATACCCAAGAGTGGAATTGCTGGGTCATATGGTAGGTATAAATTCAGCTGTATAAGAAACTGCCAGATCTTTTTCCGAAATGGATGTACACTTTTATACTTTCAACAAAGTATGAGAGTTCCAGTTGTCCCACATCCTAGACAACCTTTGGGGTTGTCAATCTTTTTAATTATAGCCATGCTGATGGATGTTTTGGTTTTAATTTGCATTTTTCCAGATGACTAATGACATTGTGCTTATTAGCCATTTGTGTATCTTCTTTGTGAAAAATCTGTTCATATCTTTGACTGTTTTCAAATTGGGTTGTCTTTTTTTTTTTTTTAAATTATTGAGTTGTAGACAATCTCTATACATACTGGAAATGAGTCCTTTGTCAGATACATATGTATTGCAGGTATTTTCTTGAGGTCTGTGGCTTGCCTTTGCATTTTCTTAGTCTTGTATTTTGATGAGAAATTTTAGATGTTAATTAAGTCTAACTTATGAATTTATTCTTTTGTGGTTACTCTAAATGACCTGCCTAAGAAATCTTTCCTTATACCCAAGTTGTAAAGATAGTCTTCTGTGTTTATTTTTAAAAGCTTTAGACTTCTTCTCAATATTATTTAGGTCTGTGATCCATTCTGAAATGTGTGTGTGTGTGTGTGTATAGTATGCAGTGGAGCTAGAGTTCATTTTGTTTCATGTGGATATGCAGTTGTTCCAGCCCCACTAGCTAAAAAGATTTCCTTTCCTTCTGCATTGCTCTAGCATCTTTGTCAAAAATCAAAAGACCGTATAAGTATGGACTGTTTCCAGCCTGTCTATTCTGTTCCACTACTCTGTTTGTCTATGTTATGCCAGTAGCACATTGTCTTAATTACTGTAGCTTTATATGAAGTTTTAAAGTCATGTAGTCTAAGTCCTCTTCTTTTTCAGAGTTACTTTCTGTACTGTTCAATAGCCATTAGCCATATGTGAGTATTTACCTATTTACATTTAATCTAAATTAAATTAAAAGATCAGTTCCTTTCGAGCACTAGGCCCTCAGTAGTCACATATGGCTAGCTAACACACTGAGTAGTGCAGATACAGAATATTTTCATCATCACAGAAAGCTCTATTGGAAAACGCTACTTTTAAAGTATTTTAGGTCCTTTGCATTTCTATATAAATTTTAGAATAAATGTGTCCATTTTTTAAAACCTCAAGGTAGAATTATGACTGGGACTGCACTGAATCTACAGCTCATTTTGGGGAGAATTGCTGTCTTAACAACACTGCATCTGCCAATCCATGAACAATGGTTTTCATTGATTTAGGTCGTCTTTATTTTCTCTCAGGAGTATTTTGTAGTTTTCATTATAAAGGTATTGCTTGTTTTGCAAAATTTATTCCTAAGTATTTTTTTGTTATTGATGCTATAGAACTGTGGTTTTTTTTTGAATTTCATTTTCTAACTGATTGCTCCTTGTATGTATAAGAATACAATGCAATTTTGTATTTTGACCTTGTATCCTGAGAACTTGCTATATTCACTTGTTAGTTCTAGTAGTTATTCAGTAGATTCCTTAAGATCTTCTACATGAACAATCATGTTATCCGCAATTAGAGACAGTTTTACTTCTTAATTTCCAACTTTATACCCTTTGTTTTTCTTGTTTTACAGGAAAATTGAATAGAAATGGTGAAAGTGGAAATCTTTGCTTTGTTCCCAACTTTAGGGGCAAAACATTCAATATTTTAAGTATGATACTGACTGCAGGTTTTTCACAGACATCTTATCAGATTGAGGAATATTCCTTCTGTCCCCTATTGGCTGAAAGTTTTCATTGTTATTTTTAAATCATGAAGGGTGCTGAATTTTGTCAAATGTTTTTTCTACAACTATTCAAGTGATTGTTTTTTTCCTTTGTTCGCTCAATGTAGTGAATTACATTAATTGATTGTCAAATGTTAAACCAATGCTGCATTCCTGGGATAAACTCTTTTCAGTCATGATGTATTATCCTTTTTATATGTTCCTTAGATTCTGTATCTCTAAGTATAAGGGATACTAATTTGTAGTTTTTGTCTGTTTCATATTATCTTTGTCAAGTTTTGGTACCAGAGTAATGTTATTCTCATAAAACATGTTAGGAAGTGTTCCTTTCTCCTCTATTTTCAAACTCTCCTCAAAAGAGTTTGTTTAATATTGGAGTTATTTCTTTTTAAAATATTTGATAGAATTAATCAGCAAAAGCAATTGGGGCTGGAGTTTTGAGGGAAATTTCTGACAACAAATTCGATTTCTTTAACAAATATATGACTATTTGTATTTGTCTTTAATCAATTATGTTATAGTATACTTTAAAAAAAAGGTCTCCATTTAAGTTGTCAAATTTATGCACAAAGAGTTCACAATATTCTCTCATTTTTCTTTTACTGTCTAATAAGATCTATGGTGATAGTCTCTCTTTCACTCATGGTATTGGCAATTTGTATTTTCACTCTGCTTTTTTTTTGGTCCATCAAACTTGTTGATCTATTTAAAGAACTAACTTTTGGCTTTAATTTCTCTATTGTTCATTTTTTGTTTCATTGATTTCTATCCTGATCTTTATTATTGCAGGTTTTCTACTTATTTTGGGCTTACTACTTGTTTTCTGCTTACCCCTCTTGTGTTTTGTTGTTGGTATTGTTGATTTGTTGTTCATCTGTCTATCATTTCCTGCATTCTTTTGGGTTAACTGAATTTTTTTGGAACTCCATTTTAATTTATCTATTGGACTTTTAACTATACTTTTCTATTTTTTGTTTTGTTTTGTTTTTACTTTTTGCTTTAAGTGATTGCTCTAGGGCAACAGTTCTTAAAGTGTGGTCCAGGGACCTTAAAGATCAAAATCAAAATGATTTTTTTAAAAAAGTACTAAGATGTTATTTGCCTGTTATATTCTCATTCTCTTTGAATATGCAGCAGAGTTTCCCTGATATAGCAGAGGCTATATGATATGTGATGATGTCAACACTCTGTGTATGTGTGCATTCTTATGTGTTCCAGATTCCTGATATAATAGAATTAGGGTATATATATGTCCATTTGCAGAGGTTAATTCAGCTTGTTCTCTGTACTTTTACTGGATTCTTGCTAGTTTTTTTTGTTTACACCTGCTATATGTGATAAAACCTCATTATTACCAAACAAGTAGTTATTTTGAAATCCTAAAATTTTCCTTGTACTTATATGGCAGCACAACAAAAACAGGTATAATTTACAGATTTGTTTTACAATATTTAAGGCTTTACTTCAGAAATTAAAAAAATTAAGTTTAATATTAAACTCATTTTAGATATTAATCATATTTTATTCTAAGATGAAACAATTATAATTTTTTCCATGTTTAAGAACGGGTTATTGGCTTAGGAATAGGGACTTACTGTTTTATTGGCACAAAGTTTCAGTATGGGATGATGAAGATGTTCTGGAAATGGATAGTAGTGATGGTTGCACAACAATGTGAATGTACTTAATGCCACTGAACTGTACATTTTAAAATGGTTAAAATGGTAAATTTTATGTTATGTACATTTTATTACAATAAAAAATATTTTTTCAACATACAGCTTCTGTTTACCTCAAAGATGCTGAGAAAGATGAGTGTTAGAATTCTCTGGCTTGAAAAAAGAAATCTACATCAAAGTAACAAGATGAAACTGATTTCTTCTTTTATCAAATGAAATGTAATGAAAACTACCTTTCAATAGGTTTTATAAATGTTAATCATTTACCTTATTGTGTCTTCTGTGACAGAACATTATGTCCAAGTGAAGCTGCAGCACCATTTTGAGACCAATCATTCAGAGTTTAAAGCAAAAGGATTAAAAATTTAAATGCAGGTGTGGTGAGCATTTTAAACACCACAAATTATTTGTATAACTTTCCAAACTAGAAATTAAAAAGCCACTCAAGCATTTTACAGGCTGAGTTGTTATATTGCATTGGCTGGCAAAGCATACACATTAACTGAGAGACTAATAAAGCCTTGTACTGTTGATATCACTGAATGCCTGCTGGATGAAAAGTCCAAAAAGAAATTATGGCATTGCTATCTTCCAATACAGAAATTCACTGACTCAAAGATTTAACTGAAAGCATAAAGAGTGATTTAATGTCTTGTCAATAGAGTTGTATTTCTGCCTTACAAATAAATGAATCTGATATAGCAGGACTAATTTTGTTTGTATTCATCTGGTGTCAGCACCAACTAATCATCCAAGAAAATAATCTTTTATGTCAATGCCTGAGAAGAAACACAAATAGTATTGAAATATTCAAAGTGTTGAAAATTCTTCTGATTGTTTATCCTGGGCCAACTGCATTGATAATCTCACTCATGGTACAAAAGCAATAGTGGGTAAAACTTTGCACCGCAGTACAAATCAATACAGTGGCACCAAACTGTCCTATTCTATTCACTACTATGCACTCCCTGTTAAAAAAGACAACTTCACTTAAGAATGTCCTTGATGAAGCAGTGAAAATATTTACTGAATATTGACTCTAGAGTACATATCTATTTAATATTCTGTGTGATAAGACGTGCACTTAAAGCAATTCTGCGGCATCCTGAAGCAGAGTGGTTGTCTTGAGGAGAAGCACTTTTGTGACTGACTTGTGAGCTGAACTAGCCACTTTTTTCATGAAACCCGATTTTTTACTTAGCAGAAAACTATGGCAGACAAACAACGGTTATTCAGACTTGGTTAATGTGCATACATTTTTTCTCAAAAATAAATGAAATGAGCCTGTCATGTCAAAGAAAACATCTGACAATATTTATTGCCAACAATGAAATATGAACTTTCAAGTGAAACTTGGAATTTTTGAAAACCTGAAAGCACTTATATCCACTGTGAGACTGGCAGTTTCCCAAAACTTAAATACTATTCTGATGAGACTGGTAGTAATAATAACAAATGTTATTATGGATACAGTCTAAAGAAATGTATCAACATTTTAAAGATCTGTGACTACTCTTTTCCAATGATCAATGCATAATCTTACAAACTCAAAGTGCAAGATAGACCAATGGAGAGTACAAAAAGTTCACTACTATGGTTTTAGATTCCACATGGCAACTAACCTTTAAGAAACCTCCACTTCAGAGTTTTGGTGTAGTATTAAAGAAGAATATCCACAATTATCTGAAAAGGCTATTAAAATTCTCCTCCATTTTCCAACTACATATATGTGTGAGGATGGATTTTCTTCATATACTTCAACCTAAACAACATATCACAACAGATTGAATGCAGAAGCAGACATGAAAATCCAGCTGTCTTCTACTTAGTCAGACATTAAAGAGATTTGCAAAATGTATAACAGTATCGATCTTCTCACTAATTTATTTTTGTTTTGGAAAATATAATATTTATCATAAAAACATGTTATGTAACATATAATTGATTTATTATTATTTTAAATGAATTAATAAATGAATATATAAAAATTTCTCAATCTTTTTTCTAAAATGTATATACAGGTAGATACAATCTCATAAACAAAAGCTCTTTGGGGTCCTCAACAATTCTTAGGAGTGTAATGGGATCTTAAGACCAAAAAGTTTGAGAACAACTGCTCTAGAGATTATATGTATGTAAGTTTTCACAATCTAAGTAACAGTTAATATTATACCACTTGATGTAAAATGTGAGAACTGCAACAACATAGGCCCTGTCCTTTATGCTATAGTGCTATGGTTGTTATATATACTACATAGAAAATTATATATTATATCTGCATATGTAAGCCTCACATTATAATTTTTATTTGCATAGTCATATGTATTTGAAAGAAATTAAGAAATTATATTTACCCACATACTTATTCTCATATTCTTCATTTCTTCCTGATGAGCTTAAATTCAAGTTGATTTTATTTCTCTTCAGTCTGTAGAATTTTCTCAGCATTTCTTGTAGTATAGGTCTGTTGGTAATGAACCCTCTTAGTTTTCTTTTATCTGAAGATATTTTTACTTCTTCATCATTCTTTAAGAATATTTTCCTGGATACAGATTTCAGAGTTGACATTTTTCTTTCAGGATTTCAAAGATACTGTTTCCATATCTCCTGATTCCCATTATTTCTGATGAGAAGTGAGCAAACATTTGAATCAATGTACCCTATGTATGTGTCTTTTTTTTTTTTTTGCTCTCAAATTTTTTTCTTTTTGGTTTTAAGCACTTTGGCTACAGCAAACCTAGGTGATATTTTCTTCATATTTATCCTGATCAGGTTTGCTGAGCTTCGTGAAATTGTAAATTTATGTCTTTCATCAAAATTGGAAAATTTAGGTCATATTTCTTCAAATTTTTTCTTCAACCCAATTTTCTCCCTCTTTTCCTTTGTGAGTTCCAGTTATATATAATTTGGCCCTGAGATTCTGCTCCTGTTTGTTATCATCTTTCTCTTGACTCTCCTCTGTTCTTCAGATTGAATAATTTCTATTGATTTATGTTCGCTGATTCTTCTTTCATCTCCAATCTGCCGCTAAGCCCAACTAGTTACTATTTAATTTTAAATATTGTATTTTTTTAAATTCTAGAATTTCTGGTGGTCTTAAAAAATAGTTTCTGTTTCTCTTGAGATTTATTATTTATTTATTCATCCAAGTATATTTTCCTTTACATCTTCAAGTATATTATAAAATTTTTGTCTGATAAATCCAACTTCTGGATCATCTGTGGGGAATTGCCTCCTATGATTGCTTTTTGAGTTTTGCTTTTTGCTCTTGAGTATGAGTGGTATTTTCCTGTTTCTTCATATATCTAGTAACCTTGGATTGTGTTCTGGATATTCTGAGTGCCATGTTTTAGGGTCTGGATGTTTTTAAAGTCCTTTGAAAAATACTGATTTTTCTTTTTTTCCCTTTTAAAATTTTTTTTATTTTTAGCAGATAATTAATCTGGTTAGATGCAAATCCCAAACTGCCTTCCATTCATAGATAGCAGCTGAAATCTTAGTTCAATTCCTTTATCCTTAACTGTACTGCTTCTTGGAGTCTGTCCTGCACATGTGTAGCTCAGGTACCTGATAAAAAATGTGGCAGAGTTTATAATCAGAATTTGAAACTTCCTCTATCTGGCTGCCTTCTTCCTGAGATTTCCCTCTCACTTTCCATCTGGAGTAGTTTCTTGAATTTTGTCCCACAGTTATTTAAGCAAGTAGAATAGCAGGTTTCTCTTCAAGTTTTGGCTGTACCATGGATGGGACTTTCCCTCAGGCTAGAAGCTGTAAAAAACAGGAAACTCACTCAGTGTCATTTCCTTCTTCTAAGTGGTTGCTCTTCAGTGCCTCCAGTGTTTTTCATATTTTGTCCAGAATTTATCATTGCTTTCTGTAGAAGGTTGGGTCCAATAGAAGTTACTCAGCCAATACCAGAAGTAGAACCCTGCACATACTTTTTGAATCCATCTCACAAATGCTATTTCCATTTTGAAATTAGAATGCCAAACTAAGCATCAGAAATAAGAAAACAAAGTAGTCTCAATTAGTAAATTAAAAAATATATTTGGTAATTATAAGGCCTAAACAGCTTCAAAAATAGTTTCATGATGCTAAGACACAAGAAATTAGATTTCAGCTCTTAGGATCCTATCATTATTGAGTAAATGGCTTTTCTTGGGAGGACTTCTGACCATGGGGAAAAAAAATTCTGAAAATGCCTGCTGATCTAGTAAAAGAATCTAAAAGTGTAAGGAAACTACTTGAGCTTAGGAGTAGATACAAGATATAAACCAAATGTTGTTAGCAGGGATTTTTCAAATGGAACAAGAGTGTGGTGGGTTGGCGCAGCAACAGGATAGGAAATAAGACTTGGGGTATAAGAATTAGTGTAACAAAGAGGGTACATTAAAGAATTGCCACAGCTTAAGATGGATGAAGTAAATCCCAGTAACTCAAGAGAGAAATTATAACAGAATATTGGGAAGGTGGCACTCATATCTATTACAGAAGATGATACAGCCTCTATTTTTCCACCATCATCCTTCCCAAATTCTGGTAAAATCATATTTCAGGGTGATGGAAGAGAGACTAATGGTATTTAACTCTGTTTAATTATGGCCTAAGTTATCATACACCACTTCTTTAATCTTACAGGATAAGCTGATTTGCATGAAAGATCAGAAATATAGTTTAGTTAAATGTTACTGTGTCTCTGCAAGATACTGATGCTGCCTCCCATCCCAATACATTAATTCATATGGATCAAAGGTTGAGTGAACATGGGGCAGAAAGTTTCACATAGTAACTAAAACTGTTAGACATTTAGGAGAGAGAAGGGGAGAAAATACATTATTTGCAAATGGCTGACAGTGGGGAGACCAGCGGGCCTTGAGTCAGACAATGATTCTTTTATATTCTTATCTAGATAAACAATTGTGTATGTCCTTGACCAGAGAAATAAGGCTAAAAGCTTAACTTTTATTCCCATCCTGCCTTTGAGTGGTCTTTCACACAGATAATCCCAATTTGCTACTATAGAGGCTAAACATCAACCATTGGTTTAAATCTTTTTCTGCTGTTAAGTTATTTTGTCTATTAAAAATGATGTCTTCTATATTATTATAAATGTTCTTATTTTTCTGAATGGAGAGGAATATTAGAATAAAAATAATTTTATTACATTCATTGTAAAGCTAAAAGTCACATTATAGTTCTGATAAAAAGTAAATAAATTCAAATATACCACAGAAATCATACAAATAAAGGCAAAGCAAACATCAGTAAAAAGAAAAACTTAATGGGAGAAAAAGACCAATACTAACAAACAAGCATATCAATAGCTATAAACTATTTGCTTACCATATAAAGAGTTTGTAAAAAAGAAACTTTGTAATATTTTTTCCAAAGTTACTGAGACACATTTGAAATGTCAGCAATAGGCAAAAAGTTAAAGGATAATATTAAGTTTATCATGCCCATGCAAATAAAATAAAACTGAGATTATAATAAAAGATACGGTAGATTTCAGAACAAAAATACTACCTACAATTAAAAAGGCCATTATATAACTTCAACAATACTTGTTCCAAATTTTCTGAGAAAAGTGAGTTAAATATTAGATGAAATATAATCTATCAGAGATTTCAACCCTTATCAAAATCTGGGTGGAATGAGACATAAATAAGGTAGAGTCAAATAAAATTAAAATATTTAAAACACAAATGCTATACTTCAGTGATTCTTATTCTTTTTCACTGTTCCTTTTGAGAATTTGGTTACATATATAGAACCTGCCTACAAATAAGTTTTGCCTACAATTTCAGGTATTCAAGAACTTTCTGAAGCTACATTCCCATCCCTTAGTATACATTAGGATCATAATAGCTAACATTTATAAGCCCTTCCCAAGCACTAGGTATTCTACTAACCACTTTATATGCATTTTATTTAATTCTTAAAACAACCTTATAAGAAGTACTACTCTTATCTTCAAATAATCTATGAGATCAACACAATCATTTCCATTTTACAGATCAGGAGGGTGACGCTTTTGCTGTTACTTGTCCAATGTTATGCAGCCAATAAGCAGAGAAATGGGATTTATCTACATCATTATCTCTCCAATCCCAAGTTTCCAGCTCTTAATCACTATGATTCACTGCCTCTTGCTAAGGTCTTTTCAAATTAATTTTAAAAATCAATATACCTGAAAAAGAGATCTAAACATATCCCAAAGTATATCAAATCCCACTTTTTAATTTATATAACCCTCATTGCAAAATAGAATTTGAAGTAATTACAGAGATACACACAAAATGAAAAATAAACATAGGAGTTACCATATGATCCGCTCATGGGCATATATCCAGAGAAAACTATAATTCGAAAAGACGCAAGCATCCCAATGTTCATAGCAGCCCTATTTACTACAGCTAAGTCATGGAAGCAACTTAAATGTTCATTGACAGATGCTTGGATAAAGAAGATATGGTATATTTATAGAATGGACTACTACTCAGCCATAAAAAGGAATGAAATAATGCCATTTTCAGCAACATGGATAGACCTAGAGATTATCATACCAAGTGAAGTCAGATGGAGAAAGACAAATATCATATGATATCATTTACATGTGAAATCTTAAAAAAAATGATAGAACTAAACTTATTTACAAAACAGAAAGAGACTCAGACATAGAAAACAAACTTATGGTTACCAAAGGGGAAAGGGTAGGGGGAGGGATAAATCAGGATTTGGTGATTAGCAGATATAAATTATATATATAAACTAGATAAACATCAAGGACCTAATGTTTGAACTACATTCAGTATCTTGTAATAACCTATAATGAAAAAGAATTATATATGTATAACTGAATCATTATGCCATATACCAGAAATTAACACAACATTGTAAATCAACTATACTTCAGTTAAAAAAAAAAAGTAAGGTCATCTACGATTGATACAAAGGTGAGCCACATATTTGCCTCTGAACGATATAGTAGCCAGGGAAAAGAAGTATTTAATCAGTAATGTTTTACCTGGTACTGAATTGGAGAAAAAGATATTTTCTGGGGAACATTGAGTGTGTGGACAATATACTCAACATTATACATAGTGATTTTAAGATAAATGTTTCTTACAAGAAATTTCTTACATATTTCTTGATGAAGGCCAAAGCATGATGTCACACTGTATGTCAGGAAAGACAATTCTATCCAGGGTACAATGCAGTTTCAGCACACAACTCTACAATGTCTGGATGGGGCAGAAGATAAAATATAGAAAAGGCAAGGGAATGGACAGACTGTACATCCTTCAGGTAACCTTTCTGGCAATTAAACCTTTGAATCTAACAGCTGGTAGTTTATTTTCTCTAACAAGATTCTAGACTATAGAAATTCTACATCGTTTAGTAGGCCTGACTCATATGCATGGACAGTTGAGCAGAGGGAAAAACTGGTAAATTCTTACGGAAGTTAGAGGGCCTGAAGAGGACAGATACCTGAATTTTAGACTTTTTACCAAAGTGAGCTGAAGGAACACCTACGTGTAGAGATACCATCTAATTCACACTGATGTGCAAATATGTAGTATTTGAGACATGGTGAAATCCAAACAGAAAATTTTCTTTGTTCTTGTCAAATAAGAATGTTGCTACAATACAATGAGATTACGGAAAGCTGCCAAGGCAGTACTTGAGAAAACATATTCCCCTAAATACCTTTATTCGTTAACAAAATAATAAATTCAGTGTCTACATAAGAACACAGATGTGGAACAAAGTAACAACCTTACATATATAAGAAAATTAAAAAATGAAAGAGTAGAAATAAACTATTCAAACTGACAGTAACTAACATTAAACACAAGTTACAGTTGCTGCTTTGAAAAAGAACCAATTTACAACAGTGTTCCAGTTGTTAAAAGAATAAAATAAAATTTAAGAAAATTGAGATAGAGAGTTATTTCTAAATTTTACTTTGGAGATGGAGGAGAAGGGACCAAATTAAGTTCATAAAAAGAGGAAATATTAGAGTGATGCCTTTAAAGTTCGGTAAGATAAGGACAAACAGGAATAGAGCACTGGGAGGGGGAAAAGGCATTCCTGGAAGATGAAAAAGCCTAAGGATATAGACAGGGAAGCATACTGTGTGCCATTTAGAAATAAGGTAGTTAAGATTAGTTGAGACAAATTATGGAGGTTCTCATTATCACCAAATATGTAGAAGAAGGAAGGAAGAATAAAAAGAGAAAAACAGAAGACTGAACTTTCAGGAAACAAAGTAGTTTGAAAGTGGAGGAGGCAGATGCTGTACAGATATTTGTTGACTGAATAAAAGAAATGGTCATTACTGAATATTGTCATAGAAGTCAAAACACAAGAATGAGCCTAGTGATTTTACAAGGAGAATGTGAAAGCAAGATGATATACTCTTTGTGTAAAGATATTTATAACCTAATTAGGAAGACCAAGAACTACGTAACAGTACAATATAATACAAATAATCTAATACCTCATATTATATTTACCTTTAATAGGTATGTATTTGAACATGTCTTTCTGTAGTGTTCCCAGAGAATTCTGAATCCATGCACCTTTTACATTTAAGTGAATACCTTTCATATGATAGTTAGGGGAAGGTGTTTGAAATTTCTGGAGGAGTTATCAGATGAACTTCCCTTCTCAGATTGGTTACTTTACCATAGTCAGAGTAGTTGCTATTTCAAAGCAAGTAGAACCAAACTTAGAAAGTTGCTAGGTATTCCAAAAAGAAGCCCTTTAAATTCAACCACATGTGTTATCACTTTAAGCAAGAGGTATGGATTCTATGGTGATATCATTACACTATGAGAAGATGTTGTTGCTACACCAAGAGATTATGTACCACAACAACAGTGATTGTATTATTCTTTTTTTTTTTTTTTTTTTTTTTTGCAGGGGGGAGGTAATTAAGTTTATTTATTTATTTGATTTTTCAGTAGAGGTACTGGGGATTGAATCCAGGGCCTCAGGCATGCTAGGCATGCACTCTTGAGCTATACCTTCCCCCTGTATTATTCTTAACACTTAAACTGAAGCGAGAATTAGCTAACATATTTAAAGTTTAGGATGTAGCCTTTAGAATGGAAGTTGAATAAAATAATTTTCCAGGTAAGATAATGGGTTTGAAAGTAAGTCTGTCTGCCTCTCTCTTTCTCTTCTCTATTATTATTTCTATATTTGTATTTCTACTGACATATGTTTAGAAAATAAAATTAAAGTTGCCTCCTAAATTTAATGGACAAGTTGATTACCATGCATTTAATTATAGTACCTTCCTTTACTAGGACTATATAGAGGATAATAATATAGAAGTCTAAAAATATTTCAGAGAACTTTTCTGTTTAAGACATAATCTTGCTTATTTTCAATGAAATAGGCAATGATGCCAAATTAAAGCAGGCTTGTATGTATGTATAATTCCATGCACCAATATCCGTACATCTATCCCCCACACCCAATGCCATACATACACCATGATACGGATCCATTGTTCAACCACATTGTCAATCAACAACTGCAGAAATGTCCATAGTTTTTTGTTAACAGGTAAACACTGGCTTCTGTTTACTGATCCAAAGTATAAGGAGAGGGAGAAGCAAGGCATTTATAAATTCAGTTACATGACAAGCTTTTTCAAATATCATAGGTAAAGTTAACATTTTAGAAACCTTTATACAAATAAACACTACTTTACCAGTATGACATCTTGACATTGTTAATCCAAATGTATGTAGACGTAATCTGGTAAATTTGTTTAATGGCAATACCAACACCCTTACTGATGAAATCTTGAGTTGTTGGTATGGCTTTGTATACTAGACTATTTGTGATATATTCATATAAATTCTGATTTACTTCATTTAATTAGCCTCCAATGCAGAGGATATAATTTATAGAAAATACAATATGCTCAGTATAAGCTTCTTTTAAAAAAACATTGTTTAGTAAGGGCTGAGTTTTTAATACCTTTTAATTTCTTGTGAGTATCCTTTCATGCTCAAAAACGTACCTGCCATTCAGAATATTTTTTAAAGAAATATAAAATTTCCATTAAAATACAGTTGATAGGATGAGGATTTGAAGTTAGATCTTCAAGTGTAAATTTAAGAAATATACTTACCTTTGATTCGAGGTAGACATTTGCTGATGACATTTTTGTGATTTTGCATATGTAACTAACTAAAGAGATGGCACAAAGAATGAACAGGCTGTCATTAATTAATGCTCGAACAAACACAGTCCATTTCAACTGATTTTCTGGGACATCTCCGTGGACTAGCATTGCACAAGTCAAGTTCACCACTAAAAAGAGAAGGCTTGCCATTATAAAGCCCAAATGCAATAGAATTCTGAAAGAAAAAAATGAATTTATTAGATTATTAGTTTATTAGATTATTATTTTATAAAACTGATGAGAAATTAAATTTAATGCTGAATTAGTGTGTTACTTTAAGTACAATAATTCCTTCAATTTAAACTGTTTGCAGTTTCATTAAATATAAATTTAATAATTACTCAGAGTTACTTGGGATATTTTTGCTGTTATAAAATTAGTATCTAAACCATTTAAAAATGGCATCAGATTTTAAAGCATTAATTTAAAAATAACCTCATGTGGACTTGAATTCAGTTGCCTCTACTAGGAGGAATAATATAGGACTATTTTAACATTAATTCAAGCAATCCTGAATTTTTCATTTTTATAACTGCTAAGCACATTTTCATTGACCCTTCCATTCCGAGAGTTATCAGGCTTTTATAATTTGCCTGGAAAAATAACATACTGTATATAAATTTTAATTGATCCCTAATATTAACTTTAAGAGTTAAGGGAAATGTGTTTAAAACAATGTTCAATTTTATGAACATCTGATTTTCTATAGCAAACATTTCTTTCAAACATGACTAAGAAGAAAGATAGGGACTGCCTATGCAGAGTTTCATACACTCATCATACCCTGTCTTCTTAGAAAGTTGCATATTTACTATGTATACAGAACATAGTAAATACTATGTATTTACATTGTAAATACCCATAGTGAAATACTCAACAACTTTCCCCTAAAAAAAATTAGACCACCTTATAAAAACCCTTCAGGTAAGGTATAGCTATCTGTATCAAGCAGCTGGAATAGCTATCTATACAAAAGTAATCCCAGTTCAAATACATTTATACTCCAAATTAATATGATCTAGAAATTTATTCTAATATATTCTGTTTTGGGTCACTTTCAATAGTGGGAATCATAAAAAGTTGTCTGTCTTTGGAAATAACTTACACAAGGAAAATTGAAGGTAATGTGTAACCTGTAACAAGCTATCTTTGTTAAGTATACACGCAAACTAACAAAGATTTTAGTTTGAGAAGCTTAAATATTAACATTCTCTCAGATTAAATAATAAAATAGTTATATTTTGAAACCCCAAACCGACCTTGAAATTACCCACACATCCAGGGGATTATGGTAGTTTAGGAAACAAAGCATGGAGAGGACAGATGAGTTGAACAGTTGGCAAGTTTGTGAGAGAATTGGTCTGAAACCCAAGGTTCCTGACTCCCCAGCTTAGCACTCTCATTTTTGAGGTGAATCAGTACTGAAACATTACTTATTTCATGGAACTATGCTATCTATTCTCACCCCAAACAGCATAATCTACCGTCAGTATTTGTGGATCCTATGAAATTACATCTGACATTTGAAACGGAACAAAGGTGTTAGGCAGCAATATGGCTAAAGGGGGAGGACTGCTGGTTACTCAGTTCACTTCCTGTGAACTAATCTAACTACCTGATCTTCTATAAGACTGCTAAGGCTCCCTTAACTACCGAGCCCTTCTATTTTGAGAAGTCTGCTGTGAAAAAATTTTAGATCTTATTACTCATGAAACTTACTTGTGTTTGTCAAGTTCAGTTGCACATCTGACTTTACATATAACCTATAAAGAGAATAGAAAATTTTGAAAACATGTGTAATACAGTATTCTTAAATTTGTTTTGACTTTGTGTTTCAAAGTGATACAGCAACAAATAATAACAGATGGCAAGTAAAATTCAAAGTTAACAGTTGGACTACATTGAAGCAAAAGTAGGCAGGTTTCCCAAGGCTTAAAACAATAAACTAATAACCTTCTTTGCTATAATCTTAAACTTAAATTTCCATCTTTAAAATTTTAAACAGAAATAATCCAGTTTAAACATTCATAGAACTTTATTTTTAAGCTTTTTTTTAAAAAATGGAGGTACTGGGGATTAAACCCAGGACCTGGTGCATGTTAAGTATATGCTCTACCACTGAGCTATTACCCTCCCCTGAACTTTTATTTGAGCCAGATATTGTGCTGGATGGCTTGCCACCTATTCTAAATTTCATCAATCATGTTTTGTCTGAAATGGAACAACTTACTTAAATATGGATATGGCTGAGTGTTCGCCAAATATTATTTCCCCCTAAGATGAAATGAAGTAGCAAAAGGAAACAAGGACCAAAAAATAAACACAAAGATAGTGAACATATATCATATTTAGTAAACTTACTTCCTTCATAGAGCCTTGCAATAGGCAGGTCCTCAAATACTTGATGAATAAAGTCAAGCAGAAAGGTAAGTAGAATTTGAAATAAACATGGTAACATCTGAGAACATAGTGTGGAAGGTCTCAATTCCTAAATGGTAAATTTGAACTTTATTATTCAGATAATGGGAAGATACTGAAGGTTTTTATATAGGCACTCCAAAATATGGAATTTCATTTATCTGGCATCCGTGTACAGGCAACTACAGAGAAACTGCAGACTAGAAGTAGAAAGACTAGTTATAAGACTATTGAAATAGAGCATGATCTTTCAGACTACTGAAATAGAGTATGGAATCTGGAAAGAAAGAGGCAAGCACAAAACATTATAAAGAAAACCAGTGTAAGTACTCAATAACTTACTGATTTCATTCATTTACTGAGCACAGGCAATGAAAGATGCCATGGATTCATAAATACAGTAACTGTTTCTGCTCTCAAGAAGCTCAGTGCATGGAAGAAGGAGACAAGCCAACTATTTTAAAACATTGTCATATCAATACAGAAGATGCTATCACAACATTTAGGAAGGGAGAAAGACTAATTCAGTCCAGGAGATGGTGAGAGGTAAGGGGAAAGGAGAAAGACTGTGTAAAGAGTCAGGGAGGACTTTTTGAAGGAAGTCACATTTGAGCCAAGTTATGAAGGGTAAATGAGTGTTAGACACGTACATGCTCAGGCAAAGATGACAGCCTGGGCATCTACTCATACCTATTGTATTTTGGTTAACAGTACCACCATCTACCAGAAGCCAGTTGTGATAGAGGGTTCTAAAATATTATTCCATTAGTCTCTAAATTGTACCACTTAAATCATTCTCAGATGCATCAGATTTCTCTGTCTCTACTACTACAGTGAATTATTACAACAGCCTTTTAATTGGTCTCTCTGCTTTCATTCTTTACTCCACCTATATCTTGAGAAGGTAACTGTTCATTTTACTACTTTTCCTTTATTCTCATCTCTCAACATGTTTTATCGTAATTTAAAAACTGTACTAACACATATATATATATATGTATATATATACATATATGAAAAACTTACTACTGTTTAACCCTTTTTAAGTGTACATTTCAGTTGCATTGAGTGCATCCACATTGTTGGGCAACCATCAACATCATCCATCTCTTTAGAACTTTTTCATCCTCCCAAATTGAAACTCTGTATCCATTTAATTCCTTATTCTTTTCCCCTCCAGCCCCTGGCAACCACCATTCTACTTTCTGTCTCTATGAATTTGACTAGGTACCTCGTATAAGGGAAACCATACAATATTTGTCCTTTTGTGAATGGATTATTTCACTTAGCATAAAGTCTTTAAGGTTCATATATGTACATCACTCATGTAACATGTCAGAATTTCCTTCCTTTGAAAGGTTGAATAATATTCCATTGTATGGATATACCACATTTTGTCTATCCATTCATCCACTGATGGACACTTGATAGCTTCCACCTTTTGGATACTGTGAATGATGCTGCTACAAACGTGTTTTATATATGAACATGTTCTATATATGATTTCAAAAGTCATTTGAGAGTAAGTTGCATACATTATGATGCCTCTTTATCCCTAAATACTTCAATGTATATTTCCCTGAAAAAAGTAAATTCTCTTATATAACCAGAATAATTACAAAAATTATAAAATTGATATTGATAAAATACCATTATCTAATCTGCAGACCTTTTTCAGATTTTGCCATTTAGTCTCCAAAATGCCATTTATGGGGGGAAAAGAATCCAGATTTATGTATTATACATAGAGTTTCTATATATTTAATCTCCTTTAATCTTCTTTTTTTTCCCTTTGTATTACATAATATTCAATTTGTAGAGTTCAGACCAGTGATTCTGAAGAATGCTTCTCAGTCTGGGATTATTGGATGTTGCCTCATGATTAGATTTGGAATATGCATTTTGGTAGAGATCGTGGTGCTGCATTCTTCTTAGTGCTTTATGTCAGGAGGATCATGATGTTGACTTGCCCATTACTGTGATATTAACTTTGATCATTGGTTAAGATGGTATCTACCAGGTTTCTCCACTCTTAAGTTACTGTTTTTCCCACTGTAATGAGTGTCATATGGAAAGACATTTAGAAACTAGTAAATATCTTTCATTCTTCAGACTTTCATACACTAGTTTCAGCATCTATCAATAATTCTTTGTATGACTGAACTATTATGCTGTACACCAGAAACTGACCCAACATTGTAAACTGACTATACTTCAATAAAAAATTCTTGCCTGAATAAATTATTATTATGATGGAGCACCTTCTTTTAAAAAGTAAATCTGATCATATTACCCCAAGAAAAAGCCCACATTCTTGATGCATAAAGGTCTTTTATCATCTAGCAGCTCCACCTTCCTATCATTGTATCCTTTTATCCCATCTTCAATGTTATGGTTTGCTCATTCTCAATTACTGACAACTTTCAAATAAGGGGTTCAATTTCACATCTCCATGCCTTTGCACATGTTTTTACTTTACCTGAAATATGATTTTATGGCCATATAACAAATTCCAACTCATCCTTCAATCCTTTATGTTGTCACTTTAAGTGCCTTAGAAGAGGGAAACCACTCTGTACCCTGGCATTACAAATCACACTCTATGGCATTTATTTACATTTTTATTTCCCTCTGAGAGACTGTAACTTACTCGTATTTATAGCCTCAGTGCCCAGCATAATGCCTGGTTCACAGTATGTTTTCAGACAATGTTTGAATAAATGAGCACTGTATTTAGGTCAAAGCAAATACTTTGGTATGATGTGGTCCGGGTGAGTATGCGACAATGACACAAGTTAAAACTGGAGGGGCCGGCAGTCATCCAATCACAAGATATTGTATAAAAATGCCAAAGGAAATAAAACAAAAGGAAAAATGCCAAAGGATTAGGCTTTAACTCCCACGAACTCTGTAATATGATTTTATGTTTGAGTGACTTCTTAGGTGACAGTGTAGACAATGGATTAGAATGGTATAAAGAATTCCAGTTAAAAGACTGATATATTTGAGAGGGTCCACTCAACCTCATTCTCAAGTTTTAAATCTAAAGAACTGATAGAATGAGAGCCCCACTGACAAAATTTTTTAAAAAGTCAGATCATGGAATTGATTATTAATTTTAAAATTTATTACTTACAAGCAGAAATATTGAGATGGCAGTGAATTTTGGAATATAAAAAGTAAATAACAGTCACTACAGAGGTGACAGCTGAAACTCAAAGTAGAGAATATTTAGGGGCATAAGTGTCGGTATATGTACATAAAACTATGGCAGGCTAACCTGTTAGCTTTCAAGTAGGGTAAAATCTCAGACTTCCACAGTTTCTGATGTAATAAACTGCTGATTAGAAATGAACTAGAGAGGGTGAAATGGTAAATTGAGGCACAGAAAATTTAAAATAATCTACAAACCACTCTTTGTTAAAATGAGAAATTTGGATGTAGCATGGATAGAAACATTTTGATCTAGAGAGAATGGAGGAGAGGATTTGGCAGATGGATTCTATTTTTTTCTAGTAAAGTAGGAAGCAAGGTCATATCCTGAGAATGGATGTTAGATTTAAGCACTTGGAATATGGAAACATTTGTAATCATGAATGAAAAGTTGAGAAGCAGAGAGGTCCGGTTCAAGCAGGCAGTCGACAGTGGACACAGTCAGCAAGGTTTCCTGATTTCAAAATTGAAACAATCTAACAGAAAAAATGGATGCCACTATAAAAAGTTCAAATAACTACATGGTATTTTTCAAGTAATAATTTAGAACTGTAATATGCAGAACTATCGTAGAGAAAGAAAAAGTAGGTGAGTGAACCATATCAGCACAACAAAATCAAGGGATGAGGAATACTAAAACGACTATAGTTTCTAAGTGCATGTGACATCAGAAGGAAGATAATGGAGTGGGGAAGACAAAAGGGGTAAAGTGAGTAAAAGTTAGGATGAGGGTAGAAAACAGATAAAGGGATGAATTTAAGAAGTATAAGAGGAAAAAGAAGAAACAGGTTGGAAAGAATTGCTTCATTTTCATGAGTTGATCTAAGGTGTGGTCATGCTGTTGGGCAGCTCCAAAGAGATGGAGGGTTTTAGAGATCCGAGAAGTCACTGAATTGAGAGACACTGGATTGGTTACCAATATGGGCTTTGAAAAAGATTTATATAACAAAAGACTAGGCTAGAAGAAAGAAAGTGATGATTCAGTCACAAAAGTGGAAGTTATTATTATTATAGCCAATGATGATCTAATCAGATGGCATAGATTTCAGAAAGTTGATGGTGGTGTAACATCAGTAAGTAGTATTGGGAAACATAAAATGGGCTGATTGTTCTTCCCACAAATTGAGATGGGGTGTTTATAAGGCATGAAGCATCATCTGGAAAAAGCTAGATTTCAATGAAGATACAATATTCAAATGAAGAAGAGAAAGGGGACAGGGTGGGAAGTGTAATCCATAAGGTCATGGGATGGGATAAATAATGGGTGTGAGAGGGAATTTAGCTGAATAAGGAAAGAATTAAAGGTCAAGTGTCATCTCAGATTTGCAGACTGTTACAATGCAGCATATAAACACAACCAGGTACTTCAATCACAATTAGATTATAATAAGGTTAAAAACAATGACCTAATATTAGTAGACTCCAAGTATTGTACAGAATATAGTTAACAGGACATGATTCTATTAAAAAATATGACTATCAAGAAATGTCAAGCAATCATATATTATTTGTTAAGATCTTAAGAGTGAAGGATAGTTCATGAAGCATAGTTAACATGTGCTCTATGTAGATTTCCTGAAGTTCAGAATGGTAAATAAGAGACATCTAAATGATTGGCTGATGTCAATTTATGTCAAAGGGGTCATATCTTTCTAGGTATTTCTTAATATTAGAAAAACTGAATAAATGGGCCATTTTATTTTTTAACTAAAAACTTTAAAATTTAAGTGTAGTTAATGTATAGTATTATATTAGTTTCAAGTGTACAATGCAGTGATGCAAAATTTCTTAATAAATTATAATCCATTTAAAGTTATTGTAAAATACTGGCTATATTCCCTGTGCTGTATAATATATCCTTGTAGTTTATGTATTGTATACATAGTTGTTTGTACCTCTTCAAACTCTACCCATATCTGCTTTCTTTTCCCCTTGGTAACCACAAGTTTGTTCTCTATACCTGAGAGTCTGTTTCTGTTTTGTTATATTCATTCATTTATTTTTTAGATTCCATATACAAATGATAACATACAGAATTTGTCTTTCTCTGTCTGACTTATTTCACTTAGCATAATACCCTCCAGGTCCACCCATGTTGCAAATGGCAAAATTACATTCTTTTTTATGGCTTAGTAGTATTCCATTGCATATACATTCCACATCTTCTTTATCTCTGTTGATGGATACTTAGGTTGCTTCCATATTTTGGCTATTGTAAATAATACTGCTATGAACATTAGGGTATGTCTATCTTTTTGACCTAGTGTTTTCACTTTCTTCAGGCATATACCCAAGAGTGGAATTGCTAGATCATATGGTAGTTCTATTTATTTTCTGAGAAACCTCCATACAGTTTTACATAGTGGTTGCACCAATTTACACTTCCACCAACAGTGTACGAGGGTTCCCTTTTCTCCACATCCTCACCACTATTTGTTATTTGTGGTCTTTTTGATGATAGCCATTCTGACAGGTGTGAGGTGATATCTCAATGTGGTTATGATTTGCATTTATCTGATGATTAGCAATGTTGAGCATTTTTCATGTGCTGGCTGGCCATCTGTATATCTTCTTTGGAAAAATATCTGTTCAGATCTTCCCATTTTTAAATCAGGTTTTTGGGTTTTTTTTTTCATATTGAGCTGTATAAGCTGTTTATATATTTTGGATAGTAACCCCTTATCGGTCATATCTCAAAATATTTTTCTTCCATTTCATAGATTGTCTTTTTGTTTTGTTGATGATTTCCTTTGCTGTGCAAAAGCATTTAAGTTTAATTAGGTCCCATTTGTTTATTTTTGCTTTTGTTTCCTTTGCCTTAGGAGACAGATTCCAAAAAATATTGCTATAATTCATGTCAAAGAGTGTTCCTCCTATGTTTTCTTCTAGGAGGGTTTCCAGTTTTTATTTTATTTTTGTATATAGTGTGAGAAAATGTTCTAATTTCATTCTTTTGCATGTAGTTGTCCAGTTTTCCCAGCAACACTTATTGAAGAGACTGTCTTTTCCCCATAGTATATTCTTGCCTTCTTTGTCCTAGATTAATTGACAAGAAGTGGGTAGGTTTCTTTCTGGACCCTCTATTCTGTTCCATTGATCTGTGTGTTTGTTTTTGTGCCAGTTCCATACTGTTTTGATTACTGTAGTTTTGTACTGTGGTCTGAAGTGAGGGGGTGTACCTCCAGCTCTGTTCTTCTTTCTCAGGATCACTTTGGCTATTTGGGGTCTTTCATGTTTCCACAGAAATTTTAGAAGTTAAATGGGCCATTTTAGGAGAATATTATTCTTTATTATAAAATCTGAAGAATTATATGGGTTGGTGAATACCAAATATTTTTCATCACATAACCTACCTTCTTGCCACATACAAACTAGTAGCCCCTAATTTAGAAAATGCTGATTTAGAATTTTAGAATTAATGAAGATTTAAAATACTGTTATCACTAGCATACTTTTAAAAAAAAAATTTAACCCATTTATGAGTGATCTGAAATGATTTTTCCATATTATTCAGACTTCCATATTTTGTCTCCCTGTTTAGGTTCCTCAAATAAAAGGAAGAAAGGTGAAAGTATGACAAATGTATTTTATTTGTGAATGTTATCTAAGTTTAATTAATTCAGGTATCCCAAGATTTGTGGAAGAGATACAGTGGAGCTGTATATCATTTATTGTCCCCCATGGCATGCAGAACCATGCTGCCTGGAGACAGCAGGTACCAAAATACTTTTAGAATGAATGCTTTTCTATAGAATTTCTTTTTGTCAAGGTGACTTTCCCATGTTTGTTGGTTTGAAATAGAAATTTTATTGGAGAATATATCTATATAAAATTTGAAATCGATGCAAAAATGAATTGTGGTGAACATAATCTCTTCTCCATGGTGAATATAATCTCTTCTCCATGGTGAATAGATAGGCATATACTTTCAACTATATAGGTTTCTTTCACAAGGCATTTTCCTTAGCTTCCATCTCAATTTAAATTCCTATAGAGAGTAGTGAGTGTACTGTTCCCAAGCTTGTCACTGCTATTGCTGCATATTAAAAAATAAGGCTTTTAGCTACTTTAACTATAAATTGAGTAGCCAGACTTTTCTCAGATGTTCTCTTTCAATGCCTATCATACATTTCATTTTTAAAAACTTTAAAAAAATCTTCTGAATATTTTTTTCTTTATAGCAGCCTCTTCTTTCTAGGATACATAGGATACAATATGTTTTTGTCTCTCTCTTAGGATGCTAACACTTTTTTAAAAAGTTTCTTCTCTTTGCTTAGTCTATTTTCTCTCAAGTTGCTTAAAAATGATTTTATACAAGTAAATTGGGGTGTTTTGATTTACAATTCAATGAAATTCCAGGTTAATACCAAAGATACATATCTAAGTTTGTTCTTATCTGAAACTCCACCAAAACAATATTAAAAGGATTTTCTTTAAAAATATAAACCCAGAAGTTTGAGTGGACTGGGAAAGAATATAGTAACAAAATGTTGGAAGCTAGAAAGCAGATGGATATGTGTGCAGAAAAGAGTTATTATAGTATGCCTGAGACTGCTATCCTTAGAAAAGCCTGCTTGTAAGGCTGGTACTTGGTTGGCATTTGGGAACTTGGATTTTTGGGAATATTCCCACCATTCCCAAAATGATAAAGGTATTTCATTATGCCTAGTCTGCTTGTGTAAAAAATATGGTTTATTCTCAACACCTGCTTTCCTTCTGGGAGCCTGGAATTTTGGTGTTATACAGAGTGCTTACATGACTAAGCCCCAATAAAAAACTCAGCACTGAGTTTCTAACGAGCTCCCCTGGTAAATAACATTTCACATGTGCAGTTACAACTCATTACAGAAGCAATTAAGCATAACCTGTGACTTCACTGGAAGAGGACTCTTGGAAGCTTGTGCCTGGTTTCCTTTGGACCTTACTCCATGTGTCTTTCCCTTTGCTGATTTTACTCTAACCTTGCACTGTAACAAACTGTGACCACGAGTGTAACAACTGTGAGTCCTCCTAACCAATCATCCGGGATCCCCAACAGCAGTGTGATGAATACTAAGCCAGTAGTGAGGAGGACTAAGAATCAACCAGATACACATTTTGGAATCTTCAAAAGGTGCAGGAACCAAGAGAACCAAATATCACTGGAACTGAGAGGTGGAGGTGACTAAAATAGGGGTAGATAAAAGCTGTTAAAGAGCAGTTAAATCCCTAAATCTCTTTCCCTAGTCCATGCCCTGAAATGCCACTTATTCATCCTGGCAGATATCTGGGTGTTTATTCTCTGGAGATGCTACTCTGGCCTGAAGTATGAAAGTTAGATGGCAGACACAGTTAATAGTTTGGTATCATCCTAATAACAGAGAGATTAGTTATGAATGCCAAGTAAAGGGATTTTCCCATGCCCAAACCCTCTTCCCTGACTAAGGTGTCAAAATGCTTTAGAGTAGACCTTTATTCTCTGAAGCAATAGAATATTTTCTCCCCTGAGAACTCTGATCAGCCCAAGAGGAAAGACCTAAATATACCAGCATTGGGGTTCCTTAACAAATTGTCCAGCCAGATCACCTACAGTGTGCACACACCTCACCCCACACGCTTAGTTTCCATTCTTAATTATGAACAGACAGCCAAGGATAACCAGATAGCTCAAAAGTTTTTAATAAAAGATAGAGATCACAACAAACTAATAGAAAAAAGAAAACTATACAAAAAGAAAAAACTAAACAAACAAAAAACTCTATCATTAGCAGACTCAGAGAGATAAGAAAAGATACTGCACTCATGAAACAAAATGTTGTTAATAAAAAAAAATTTAGAGAATAAAAAAGAGCGCACAGAAGTTAAACATGCCAGTAGAAATGAAATGTCAAGATAATAAGGGCTGGAAGTTGGGGAAATATCCCCCCAAAATAGAGCAAAAAGACAGATGACAAAAAGGAGAAAAGAGGTAAGAAAAAGATCTGTCTTGGAAGTCCAACTTCCAAATATTAGGAGATCCAGAGACACAGAAACAAAGGAGGAGAGAAGTCAATGAAAAATTCAAGAATGTTTTCCCAAAGGCATCAAGGATACAAGTGACTAAATTGAAAGGGCCTGTTCAGTGTCCAGCAAAATGGATAGAAAACAGACCTAAATGAAGAGATACCATTTTAGAATACTAGGGTCAAAGAAAAATCTAATAGTTTTAAGTAAGGAAAAAACCAATTCACATTGAAAGGATCAAGAATCAGAATGGCTTTCAAGCTTCAATAACACCACCGGAAGTAGAGCAATACCTTAAAAATCCTCAGGGAAAATTAAAATTCTCTTCCACCCAGAATTCTGTAGCTGCCTAAACTATCAATCAAATATGACAATAAAGTAAAAATATTTGACACAAAAAGCCTCAAAAAATTGCTTATCAAGCATTCTTTCTCAAGAAGGTTCTAGAGGATTACTTCACTGAAAGGTATGCAATGCAGTGAAGGATTAACTCAGCAGGCCTGAGTTGTCTAAACCCTGCATATTCCAAAGAAAGATCTGGCTCTTGCTAGCTCTTGGAAGATAATTTCTGAATCATTGGAATATCATGCCTGATAAGAATGTCTCTGTTTACCTGGCCATACTGGATAATTTATGCTGACAGTGTGATTTATGCTGCAGGCCTGGGCCATGTGGTATCAGTTTGGCCTTTGAAAAGGCTGGAGACTGAATAGTTAAAGTCTGCTAGGAAGATGCTCCATGCTTATTGGACGAATCCCCAATAAAAACCCTGGACACTATGCCTTAGGCGAACTCTCCTGGTTGGCAATACTTTGTAGGTGTGGTCACATACGGTTGCTAGGAGAATAAGCGTTGTCTGTAAGACTCTGCTGGGAGAGGACACTGGCAGCTTGTCCTGGTTTCTCCTGGACTAAGAGTAACCTTAGAGATGTAATTCAATAACTTAATTTTATAAATAAAGTTGTGCTTTAAAGATTAAGTGGACTGTCCAGGAATACACAGGAAATTAAAAAGATTAAAACCCAGGCGTCCTGACTCCTAATTCAAGGTTCATAGGGATCCTGGTTTTCTTGGATATATTTGTATGTTTAGATCTTTGATGGTACATAGTTCAATTCCCTAATTTTTAAGGAGACAAATATTTCTTTATTAACAGTAGTGTCATCTATATGTCAACACAACGACTTTTAGTTGTTCAAGATTTGCAGAATTAACATGCCCAAGGAAAATAAATTCAGGAACCAGATTATCTGTTTAGTAAAATGTAATGACCTAGCAACAGCTTAACACCTTCATTCTGTGTTGTTTTGCAGACTATCAAGTACTTTATCATACCCTTTACTTAAATGGAAGTAGATTTTTTTAAAAAAGCATAAATAACTCATTTTTTTAGGAATGAAGTATTAATTTTATTAGTGAGAAGGAAAATTGGTGAGCTTTCATTTTTGAAAATCGCCCTGAAATATAACAGGTTACTGTGGACTGCTCATTTGTTTACTATGGACAGCTCTTTGAAGATAATTTAACATATCTTATATTAAGGAATATACAGAATTTATTTCTGAACTGAGTCTCATACATTAGAGATTTAGACTCCTCAGGAAACTAATCTAAATTGAATTTGTGCTGAAACTGTGCTATCCTTTAAAAAGTTTTTCCAGCACTAAATCCCCCATTGTATATAACTGATTTTTCATAAAGCCTTTCATGCTTTTCAAACTAGGAAGATAGCAGAATTACTTTTTGTAAAGATAGAGACAGAGAGCCAGATTCATTGGAGAATATTGGTCTGACAGATAATGGTGGGGGGAAAAAGGGCAGAATGTATCAGAGTAAGTAATAGAATACCCCAGGGAAGAAAAAAGCAGAAAGAACACCACTTACTTTCTTTCTATCTGACTTCTTAAGGACAATAACAGTTCGAACATAATCGGTGATAAAGATCACACACGTTAGCTTAAAACCTGCTAATTTCATAAGAAAAAAAAGTTCTCTAGAGTACACCGTATCACCTCAAACCAGCTCAGGTGGTTTGATCAGTAATTGGACAAAGTCCTACACAATAGATGAGGAAAGAGCACAGAAGTTTAAGAAAATATTACTTAAGCATTTTTATTCTGAGAGACTGAAGCTGGAAAAAACTGTATATTGCGATCAATGTGCTAATGAAAAATGGCAGCTGTAACTGAATTTTTGTAAAAAGTTAGAACATTCAGATTTGAAATATCCAGCTACATCTTACCTTAGAAAGAAGATGATTCTAAATATTTAAATATTTACGTTTTAAATAAACTAAACTTTTATTAGTTTTAACATGGTATGTGTAACTTTTAAAAATGGCATTCATACCTTAGAGTTAGAATTCATAGACACTACATTAGATGTCAGAACTAGGTCATAAAGTAAGAAGAGTTTTTTAAAAAAAGAAACCCTTAGGTTCTAGATGCTTTATTAGTGTCAGACTATGGGAATTACAGATGTCTTAGATATCATTGAGACTAACAACTTTACAAATTAAACAACTGGCTCAGAAAAGTAGTGATTTGGCAAAGTAGAATAGAATTTGAGTCTCAGAATTCTAGATTCTCAGAATTCCAGTTCAGGACTACTGATGAAATTATACTATTTTAAACAGACCAACAGACCCCTTCACAAAGTTAAAATAAGAAGATAACAAGGACACTTAATTTATAAATGTTGGTCTTTATTTAAAACAAATTAGATGCAAAGTTCTACTTTGCTAAATTAGAGATTCCAATTTTATTTGTGCAGATGAAGAGAAGGAAACATTTCTTTTAAACTCCTTTATCATGAGTTTGCTCAACCATCCAAATCAGTAAACATTAATCACATATGCAACTGCTGAAGAGCATGAAAAATTTCCTTCAAAACAAATGTACAATAGTGGCTGACCTAAAGCAATGTATAGTGTAGTAGAAGAAAGCAGACACTGATGGTGTATCACACGATGTATGGTACTTTCTTTATATTTGGTCAGATTTAGAACATGAATTTCCATAAGTTAAGGTATAAATTACTTAGAGTTCACTGTAACTAATGTTGAAGGGTATTAAGTGTAACTTAGCCTTGTTAATGTGGATATTATAAAGAGAAGATTGTGCTGATCTGTTTTATTCCTCTAAAGAAGATAATAGAGAAGAAACAGAAGAGGGAGAAAAAAATACAAATTTGTAGCCTATGGGTTAAATTTGACCCACAAAATATTTTGTTTGCCTTATCTGGTGTTAGCCAATGGTATTTCAAAACAATACTTCAATATCCTGTCATTATTTAAAAAACAGATTTCCCATTTAAAAAAATCCAATGATCTAGCAATCCCACTCCTGGGCATCTATCCAGAGGAAACCTTAATTCAAAAAGGCACATGCAGCCCAATGTTCATGGCAGCACTATATACAATAGCCAAATATGGAAATAACCTAAATGTCCATCGACAGATGACTGGATAAAGAAGCTGTGGTATATTTATACAATGGAATACGACTCAGCCATAAAAAAGAATAAAATAATGCCATTTGCAGCAACATGGATGGACCTGGAGACAGTCATTCTAAGTGAAGTAAGCCAGAAAGAGAAAGAAAAATACTATATCACTTACATGTGGAACCTAAAAAAAAAAAAAAGAAAAACATTTACAAAACAGAAATAGAAAACAAACTTATGGTTACCAAGGGGGACAGGGGTGGGAAGGGATAAATCGGGAGTTCGAGATTTGCAGATATTAACCAATATATATAAAGTAGATAACAAATTCATAGGTATAGCACAGGGAACTATATGCAATATCTTGTATTAACTTACGGTGAAAAATATGAAAACAAATACATGTATCTTCATGTGTGACTGAAGCATTATGCTGTACATCAGAAGTTGACACAACATTGTAAACTGACTATACTTCAATAAAAGTATATTTAAAAAATTAAAAAATGCAAATTTCTGATTTCTCTTGAAAAAAATCAGATGATTTGGCAATGTTATCTTGCAGCTGGAATGGAGTCAATGTAGCTGCCCTCTTTAGATATGTGCTCTCTAGTACACCATAGTCACTACCACTCCCTACTATCTCTCAAATGGTAGTATCCAGGGTCCTCTAGGCTTCTGAGTTGAGGACCCCTGTTTTAAAGAAGCACTGTTTCTTTTTTTTTTTTTTTTTTTTTGAGGGGAAAGTGTAGATAAAGGGAAAAAAAGAAAGAAAAAAGGTAGAGAAAGTTCTGCGGTGAAATTGTATATTCAGGATTTCCCTTACCTGAGGCTATTTGGGATATGGTGAACAAGGGCTTCTTCATTCATTCAATAAATATTTATTAAATACCTACTACGTGTCAATTATTAACTTAGGTACTAGGGAGACAGCAAGAACAGACTTGGTTCCTATTCCTATAATGCTTATAGTTTAATAAGCTCCCACAAAGAAATCACACAAATATAAAACTGCAAATGCACAAAAGATATGAAAGAAAGAAGCAATGTCCTCTGAGAGTCTATAATTTTAGAATCTAATCTAGTTAGATAGTTGGGGGAAGGCTTTCCTGAAGAAGTGTTGCCCTGGAGCTGAGAGTATATAAGGGAAGAAGGAAAGAGCATTCTAAGTAGAGGGAAAAACAATATGGCAATATGGAAAGGCTCTGGGAAAGAAGGGGAATGGTAAGTACAAAGGACTGAAAGAATGCTAAGGGTGGCTCAAGTGGCAGGGAACGAGGAGTATAGTATGGATGAGGCTGGAACCACTAAGTGCTTTGTAGTAGGCATAAAAGAGTTCGACTTCTAAGAGTAACCAGAGCCAGTGGAGGAATCTGGGGGTGGGACTTTTATAATTAGATTTTTATTTAAAAAGAATAACTCTGGCAAGAGTGTGGAGAATGGACTTGTGAGAGCCAGAGGATACAGACATAGCGATTAAGAGGCCAACTGCCGTAGATTAAGCAATAGACAGATGGTAGTATGCAGCAGGCATTATGGATGGGAAGAAGTGAATGAAATAACAGATGTTAGGAGGTAACAGACAGGATCTGGCAGTGGGGTGAATGTGAGGTATGAGGGAGAAGGCACCATCAACAACCCATAGGTCTCTGAATAGATGGACAGCAGTGCCATTCGCTGAGGTTTAGGGGAAGACGTGTACAGTGGGGAGAGAGGAAGAAAGATCATGAGCTCAGTTTGGGATATGCCAAGTCTGAGGGCTTCAGATATCCTTGAGGAGATGTCAAATGGGTAAAGAATATAGAAAGTCAGAGCTCAAAGGAGCAGTCTGTGTTAGGATCATAGATATGTATGTGAGTCATCTGCTTTTAAGCGGTATGACACCAAGAATTTGGATGCAATCACTTGGCAAGAGCAGGGGACCTCAGCTTAGGTTTTGAGAAACTTCCACCTCTGATGGCAAGGCAGAGGCAGATGAACGTGAAGAGAGGCAAGCAAGGCAGTAAAAATATCCAGGACAGTGTGCCAGCCAGTGGAAGTGTTAGGGGGAAAAATATGGAGTCAACTGCTGCTGAGAGATTAATTTGGGTGAGGACTGCAAAGTGTCTAATGAACTTGTTGATATGAAAGTCACAATGAGCCTTAGGCAACAGCTATTTTGGTACAGTGATGGGACAAAGCAGATTAGAGTGGATGCAGAAGTGAGAAGATGGTGAGTGCGTACATGGTCACCCCTGAAGAAGTTTGACTATGAAAAAAAGTATGGGGTAGCTTTTGGTTTTGTTAAGCCTCTATTATTATGTTTTATGTTTTATTAATCCCACATTCATTTCCTGCTATTTGTTTCCTTTGGGTTTATCTTTTTTTTTCCTAACATAAATTGGATGCTTATGTAGCTTGTTAAATTTCAGGTTCTTCTTTTCTAATGTAAACATTTAAAGTTCCAGATTTGCTTCTGTGCCAACTTAGCTGCTTCATTAAAGTTCTGATATGTACTATTTTTAATTATCATATTCTAAGTATTTTCTAAATTCCCCTGTGATTCCATCTTTTATCCATGTTTTCCTAAGTGTTTAAATTTTCCTAAACTTTCACAGATTGTTTGTGTTATGGAATACAAACAATGCTTTGAGGGTGAGAGAATGTAGTCTAAGAAGCCCCAATTCTTTGAAATTTAATACTAATAGCTAATAGCACTACACAGGTACCACTCTAAAGATTTTTATATGAATTAATTTACTCCTCACAATAATTCTATAGAGTATGTAGTATTATTATTATTCTCATTTTTATAAATGAGGACATAGGCACAGAGAGATTAAGTAATTTACCCAAGTAAATTTATGAAGTTATACTGAAGTGGAAAGTGATGGGGCTATACTTTTTACAATTCTTCCTCACTTTAGGTTTTACTCAGATTAAATTGCAAACAGAGCTCTGTACTGTTTGCTTTTTTTGTTGTTTGCTTTTGCTTTTGTTTTTTCTTTGCAGGGGGAATCAATTTCATTTAGGTATACGAGATGTATGACATACTGCAATGCATTTAGGGTGTACAATTCAATGAGTTTTGTCATACATATATAACCTGTGAAACCACCACAACAATCAAATACAGAATATTTCCACACCCAATATTTCATCCTACCCCTTTGTGGTATATCCTTCCCTTCTGCCACAGACCCCAAGCAATTGGTGATCCACTTTTTGTGATTATAGGTTAGTTTGCATTTTCTAAAACTTAATATAAATGTAAAGATATAGTATGAGCTCATTTTTGTCTGGTTTCTTTCATTCTACATACTGATTTTTAGATTTATCTCTGTTGTTGTGTCTATTATTAGCATGTTCCTTTTTTTTTTTTACTACCAAATATATTCCTTTGTATGGTTATATCATTTTTTGTTTATCCCTTTGCTTTTGATGGATATTTTGGTTAAATTCTGTTTTAGGCTATTGTGAATAAAGCTACTGTGAACATTCATATTTAAGTTTTTTGGCATGGACATGTGCTTTCACTTCTCTTGTGTATCAAGGAATTCAATAGCTATTTTATGACATGTTTCACTTTTTAAAGACCGTCAAACTGTTTTCCAAAGTGATTGTGAAAATTTACATTTCTACCACCAGTGTATGTGTTCTAATTGATCAACATCTTTGCCAATACTTGGTATGGTCTTTTTAATCTCAGTCTTTCTAGTTAATATTTAATGGCGTCTTGTTGTCATTGCAATTTTCATTTTTCTTGATGACTAATGATCTTAAGCATCTTTTCATGTGCTTTTTGGCCATGAATACATCTTCTTTTGTAAAGTGTCTGTTAAAATATTTTGTCCACTTTTATTGGGTTTTATTACTGAGTTGTAACAATTCTTTATATATTCTGGTTATAAGTACTTTGCCAGATACGTATGCTGCAAGCCATTATCTGTTTTGCCAAAAAAAAGCTTTTAATTTTGATGAGGTCTCATATGTCAATTTTGGTTCATGCTTTTTTGTTCCCAGTCTGAAAAATCTTTGTCTCCTACAATAATGAAGATTTTCTCCTATTTTCTTCTACAAAGTTTTAGCTTTTACATTTTTACATCTATGATCCATGGTAAGTAGATTTCTATGTATGGTGTGAGGTAAGAATCAATATTCATTTTGTAAAAAATCAACAGACTGTATACGTATGGGTCTAATTCTGGGTTCTCCATTCTGCTGCATTGATCTGTATGTCTATCCTTCCCCCAGTATTACAATATCTCAATTACTATAGCTTTACAGTAAGTCTTGAAAGCAGGTAGTGTGATCCTCCAACTTTGTTCTTTTTCATAATTGAGCTATTCTAAATCCTTTGTATTTCCACCTACATTTAACAAAAATCTTGGCAACTGCTACCAAAAACTCCTGTCGATATTTTAATAGGGATTGCATTCCATGTATAGGTCAATTTAGGGGAGAAGTGACATCTTAAAAATAATGATTCTCCCAAGGTATTATTTTGTCATTTACTTAGGCCTTCTTTAATTCCTCTCAGCAGTTTTTTAGGTTTCAATGTAGAGATCTTACACATCTATTATTACATTTATTCCTCAATATTTTAACTTGGGGGGCACTACTGTAAATGGAATTGCTTTTATATTTCATTTTCAAATTATTTTCTTTTAGTATATGAAATAGTCTCATCTGCAAACTTCTTAAATTCACTTATTAGCTCTAGTAGTATTTTATAAATTCCTTAAAAATTTTTTACTGAAACAATTATGTCACCTACAAACGGAGACAATTTTACTTCTTTAAAAAAAAATTTTAAGCCTTCTTTACCCTTACCACAATGGCTGAACCTCCAGAACAATAGCTAGGACAGGAGGTGAAGTACCTTCCTTTTGACCTAAGGAGTAATCTTTCAGTCTTTCAATATTAAGTATAATGTTGGCTGTAGGTTTTTTGTAGATGCTCCTTATTAATTTGAGGACTTTCTCTTTTTCTTAGTTTGCTAAAAGTTTATTGAGTCATGAATGGTTGTTGAATTTTGTCAAATTATTTTTCTGTGATATGATCTTTTCTTTTACACTGCAAATATGGTTCATTATATTGATTTTTGAATGTTAAATCACCGTTGCTTTCTTGGGATAAAACATGTTTGGTCAGGATATGTTATCCTTTTAAAATATATTTGGATTTGATTTGTGAAGGATTTTTACATTTGTGTTCATGAGAGATATTTGTAGTTATTTTTTATAATAGTTTTTTCTGACTTTAGTATCAATTAGTCCTCACAACAACCCTGTGGGGTATGCAATATTGTTATTCATTTTTGGAAGTGGGACATAGGCAGAGCGAGTGAGTGTTTGAGATGCACTCTCAATCACTATCTCACTGCCTCTAATTTGTTAAGTGTTGCTTTCAAGCTGTGTTACGAAAGCATGTCTTGTATGTTGTCAATTTCTAAAAATGTTCTATGTGTTAATAAATTGTATTCAATGAATGGCTATTTTTTGTATTTCCTTATAGATTTTTTATATTCCTTGTATTTTTCCAACAACAGAAAGCTGGGAAATTCATAACTATGTGGAAATTAAACAACACACTTTTGAACAACCATTGGGTCAAAGAAGAAACCAAAAGGGAAATTAGAACATATTTCAAGATATACAAAAACGATGTTAGTTGTAGTTTTTCATATATGACCTTTGGTTTGTTGAAGTAATTTTCTTCTGTTCCTAGTTTGTTGACAGTTTTTATCATGAAAGGGTGTTAAACTGTCAAATGCCTTTCCGCATCTATTGAAAAGATAATGTGAATTGTCTTTTATTCTATTAACGTGGTGTATTACATTAATTGATTTTCCTAAATTGAACCATCCTTATATCCCAGGGATATGGTCACAGTGTATGATCCTTTTAATGTGCTGCTGGACTCAGTCTGCTAGTATTTTGAGAACTTTTGCATCAGTACTCATCAGGGATACTGGTCTGTAGTTTTCTTTTCAGGTGGTGTCTTTGGCTTTGGTATCAAGGTGATGTTGGTGTCTGAGTTAGGAAGTGTTACATCCTCTTCAATTTTTTCTAAGGTTTTGAGAATAACTGGCATTAATTCTTTAAATATTTGGTTGAATTCTCCAGTGAAGCCATCTGGTTCTTGGTTTATCTCTTTTGGGAGGTTTTAAATTATTGATTCAATCTTCATACTAGTTAGAGGTCTGTTCAGACTTTCTGTTTCTTCATGATCCAGTCTTGGTAGACTGTCTGTTTCTGGGAGTTTATCCATTTCTTCTAGGTTATTCAGCTTGTTGGCGTATAATTGTTTATAGTAGTCTCTTACAATCATTTTTATTTGTGCTGTCAGTTGCAATATCTCTTCTTTCATTTCTGCTTTTGTCTTTTTTTCTTATTAGCCTAGCTAAGAGCTTACAATTTTATCTTTTCAAAAACCTTAGTTTCATTAATTTTTTTCCTGTTGCTTTTTATTATCTATTTCATTTATTTCTGTTCTGATCTTTGTTATCTCCTTTCTTCTGCTAACTCTGGGCTTAGTTTGTTCTTTTTACAGCTCTTTGAGGTGTAAAGTTAGGTTGTACATCTGAGATCTTTTTTTTTAAACATAGGTGTTTATCACTATGGACTCTCTTGGTACTGCTTTTGCTGCAACCCATAAGTTTTGGTGTGTTGTGTTTTCTTTTATCATGATATATTTTCTCATTTCCTCTTTGATTTCTTCTTAGACCCAGTGGTTGTTCAAGAATGTGTCAATGTCCACATAGTTGTAAACATTCCAGTTTTACTTCTGCTATTGACCTCTAGTTTCATTCCACTGTGGTCAGAAAAGACACTTTGTATGATTTCAATCTTAAATTTGCTAACACTTATTTTGTGATCTCACAAGTGATCTACCCTGGAGAAAGATCCATGTGTGCTTGAGAAGCATGTGCATCTTGCTGCTCTTGGGCAGAATGTTCTGCATATATCTGTTAGTGGCATTTGGTTCACAGTATTGCTCAAGTGCTCTGTTCCTTATTGATCTTCTTTCTGGACGTTCTACTCATTATGGAAAGTGGGGCACTGAAGTCTCTTACTATTACAGTATTACTGCCTTATTTCTCCCTCTAGTTCTGTCAATATTTGCTTTATATGTTTAGGTACTTGGAAGTTAGATGCATATTTATTTATAATTGTTTTATGTTCCTGATGGATTGATCCTTTTATCGCTATATAATGTCCCTCTTGCCTCTTTCGACATTTTTTGACTTTAAGTAAAGCAACCCCTGCATTCTTTGGGTTACTATTTGCATATTATCTTTTTCCACCCTTTCTGTTTTAGTCTATGCACATCCTTAAATTTGAAAGTGAGTTTCTTGTAGACAGCATACAATTGGGTCTTTGATTTTTTTAATCCATTCAGTAATTCTATGTCATTTGATTGGGGAGTTCAATCCATTTAAAGTAATTATTGATAAGAAAGGATTTATATTAACATTTTGTTGATGTTTTTCTGTCAGTCTTATAGTTCTTTGGTCTATCATTTCTTTGCTTGCTGTTTTTCTGTTTTGTTAATTTCTTTGGTATTGATAGTGCTTTGATTCCTTTCCCTTTTAATTTTGTGTAACTTCTGTATTTGTATTTCTGTGTGTGTGTGTGCGCGCACGCATGTGCGCACGTGAGTACCTTGGAGCTCACAAAAAATATCTTACATTAAGTCTGTTCAAAGCTGATGACAATTTAAATTCAAATGCATACAAAAACTCTGCATTTTAACTTCTTCCCCCTCAACACTGTTATTCTTGTCAGTATTTACATTTAATTTGTGTATCTTTTAATATTTTATACTTATTTTTACACTTTTTTCTTAACTTTCATACTACAATTAAAAGTGATTTACCCATCACCATTATAGTAATGCAGTATTCTGTATTTGTTTATATATACATCTTTATTAATGAACTTCATACTTACACTATTGTGTTACCATTTAGCATCCTTTTGTTTCAACCTAAACTCCTATAAGGCAGGTCCAGTGATGAACCCTTTCAGCTTTTGTTTATCTGGGAAAGTCATTATCTCTCCATTTTTGAAGGATAGTTTTGCAGAATACATTATTCTTGCTTGGCAGTTTTATTTCCTTCAGCACTTTAAATAGATCATCCTGCTGTCTTCTAGCCTGCGACATTTCCACTGAAAAATCTCTTATAGTCTTGTAGGGGTTCCCTTGTATGTGACAAGTTTCTATTTTCTCTGCTTTCAAAATTCTCTTTGCTGATAATTTGATTATAATATGTCTTGGTGTGGATTTCTTTGAATCCCTTTGACTTATTGAATCTAGATGTCCATTTCCTACTCTGAATTTGGGAAGTTTTCAGTCATTATTATTTTTGAATAAGCTTTTACTTTCTTCTCTGTCTGGAACTCAGTGCACATATTGGTTTGCTTGATGGTGTACCATAAGTTCCCTTAGCTTTGTTCATACTTTTTCATTTTTCTTTTCTGACTGAATTATTTCCAGTGACTTGTCTTTGAGTTCATTGATCCTTTCTCCTGTTTGATCTAGTCTGTTGATGAACTGCTCAGGTGAATTTTTCACTTCAGCTTTTGTGTTCTTCAGTTCTATGGATTTCTGTTTTGTACTTTCTAAACATTCTCTATCTCTGTTGAAATTCTCATGCTTTGTTAAAATTGTTTATGCTTTGTTCTCTTGCTGGTGGTTAGCATCTTTATGACAGTTATTTTGAATGCTCCATCAGGTAACTCATATAGCTCTGTTTCATTAGGGTTTCTGGATATTTATCTTACTTTGTTTGAAACATCTTTGCCTGATTCTTCATTTTTGACTCTTTACATTAGAGTCTGTGCATTAGACAAAACAGGCACCTCTCATGATCTTCATGGACTAGCCTTGTAAAGAAGGCCATCATTGATCAGCTTGTTCAGAGAGTCTAGGGGCTTCTAAAAACTCTTCCCCTTCCCAGGGAGTAGCAGAAAGCTTTAGTTCTGGTTTGCACACTCTGTGCTGAGTTGAGGAAGGAGGGGAGATATGTTGTCTCCCAGTTCAAATTGCTGTCTCTATTCTTCTCTAGGTGGCTAGACTGTACTGGACCCATTAGAGCTCTAAGATCAGAAGACAGAAGCCTGACCTCTGGGGAGCCCCCTAGGAAAAGTTGGGGTGCTGGATGTGTGAACTAACTCCTTCCCTTCTCTGGGAGAAGCTGCCCTCTTCCCAATTATATGGTGCTATGCTGGGGTCAGGGACTCTGATGAGAGTCTGTCCCAAATCTCGCTACTGGTTTTGGGATTGTGGTTTTGTGTTCACTGGGTGCAGGAGCCTTTCAATTAGTTTCTGGATTTCTCACAAAGGGAATTTGTGAATTGTTGCATGTTTGCACAGGGATAGAGAGTCCATGGCTCCCTACTCCCCTACACCACTGTCTTGCTGATGTCACCCTCAATATGGCTTTTACTTTACCCTATTGTTGACAGTTTCATTGTGGGTAGAATTTTAGGTTGCTGGTTATTTTCTCTCAGCATTTTGAAGATGTTTCACCATCTCATGGATTCTTTAGCTGTTAATAAAATTCCGACACTCAAACTGATTTTCATTCCTTTGTTGGTAATATCATCCTCTGTCTAGTTGTTTTAAAAATATTTTGTCTTTGGTATTTTGAAGTTTTACTCTGTGTTCATTTTCCTTTAACCTGTTTTGGATTATTTGGACTTTCTGAATCTGAAATTTGGTATCTTTCATTGATTTGGGCAAACTCTAGGTCATTATTCTTGAGTAGTTTCTCTGAAATTCCAATTAAATATACATTGGAGCTGCTCATTATATTTTCATTCTCTCTTAATCTCTTGTTCATATTTTCTGTCTTTTATTTCCCCGGGCTATATTCTGGGTGATTTTTTCCCCTCAGATCTTCTAGTTTATTGATTTTTTTAAACTATTTAATCTGCTCAGTTCATTTCAGTTTCTGACTTTAATTGTATTTTTCATTTAAAAATGATTTATTTCCAAATATGCCTAGTAAATTTTGATTATTTCTTTATCATTTATCAGTATTATTTACTTTTTTAAATCAGATAAATGAATATTTCATACTATTTGATAATTCTGACATCTTCAGTCATTGCAGGTAAGAGTTCCTAGAGTGATTTTGAGTTCATGTTCCTTGGAATTTTATTCATCAGGATTCTGGGCATAAAGTATACTCCTCCACAGATTATTTGCATTTGCCTCTTCCAGGTGTGTGAAGTTACTACCAAGCAAGGATAATATTATACTACATTTTTCAGGTTGGGTTTTTTCCCTTCTCCAAAATCACAGAAGTGTGATTTCAGGCTTCAAACTTGTGTGAGAATAAGCTTGTTATACATTCTCAGGGAAGAAATTATCCCCCCTAATTTGTACCTCCTTCACCCAGAGCCAAAGCAGAGAAAAGCACAAATCCCATTATCAACCTCTGAGGACCTACTTATTTTTCCCCTAATTCATCCACTGGAGATGTCCATTTTGAGAATTCTGGCATTAAGCTAGAGAGGATGAGGTCTCTGATTAGACCTCATCACAAGTACTGCCTCCAATGTCACCTTTTCAGAACCCCTACACATTAAAATCCAGGCTTTAGGCTAGCAGGAAGCAGCTAACAAGTACCCCCAACCCCAAGACAAACATCTGTGTGGTACTTTATCATTTTGTACTCACTTCTTCTTCTGTGGTTTCTTGCCTCTGAGGAGTTTCCTCACTTACCAGCTCAATCATTCAATGAAAGGGGTTAAATGCTCTCTGCAGCACTTTAAGGCATTTCTCTGAGTCTTTGTTCAGTCAGATGGCCCCAGTCTCTACTTCTATAAACTATGAGGTGAGGGTCATACAATGAGTATGAAAGAGGAAGAAGGAGTTTGCTGGACAGTGGGAAAGGTTTGAAATGGTGGAAAATGGGAAAGAAAGTTAAATAGTGAAACACTAAATAATAAACAGAATTAATGGTATTCAGAAAAGTTCATAGAGAAAGATCACTTGACAAGACTTTATAGCCCCTGGGCTATAAGGTAGTCTCATTTCTGATACATATTAGCCATAAAACCTTGGATAAATCACATCCTGTTTATACCTACCTACTTCATAGGGTTTTGCAGACAAGTGTTATGAAGTGCTTTGAAAATATTAAATCAGGTGGAATGTAAGGTATTGTAGTCATGTCTTTAGCTATAGAACTGTATCTCAAACTCTTGCCTCACCGGGGAATGGGGGGTGGGAAGGGACTAGGATTTCAAAATGTAGAAAAGATAAACAAGATTGTACTGTGTAGCACAGGGAAATATATACAGGATCTTGTAGTGGCTCACAGTGAAAGAAAATGTGACAATGAATGTATGTATGTTCATGTATAACTGAAAAAATTGTGCTCTACACTGGAATTTGACACAATATTGTAAAATGACTATAACTCAATAAAAGAAATGTTAAAAAAACTAAAAAAATAAAAAATAAAAAAATAAAGTGATTATAAAACAAACAAAAAAACCCAAATCAAACTCTTACCTCACCAATGATCTTAGGAAAAACAGAATCAAGTTAATGAGTAAAGTAGTTTAGTGGATTTGGACAAAAACAGTTTATAATCACAGTTACAGATTTAAAAAAATCCAACACGGAACAGAACCATGATTTTCAGTAAATAGTAAATGACATGATATGAAACTTATTTGTTTTGTAAACTTTTCTGTTTAATAGGATTTGCTGAACTCAAATTAGTAAAGCCCTAATTACTATGGGCTGTTTGCCATGATATAAAAATAGTTTTGCTAGGTAAAACTCTAATATATTAAAATGGCTTCATTGGTAAGATTTTACCTGTAGTGATCAAAATTAACTATCTAACCCAAGAAAATCTAAGAGAATCTCAGCATTCATATCACAGCCAGAAAACATAAAGATCCCAGAAAGTACACAAATAATTTACCTCATATGTTCATCAAAATTAAGTTAACTCTTAAATTTTAGATGGCTAAATATTTTCAAGATTTTGGCCTTTTCAAGATTGTCATTCAAAAATATATTCACTGTTGTTCTATGAGATAAAAATATGAGAAAATAACTTCTTATTCTTAAGGAGTTTCCATTTTAGGTGGTAAATATACTTTTGTGAGAAATCACAGAACATTGTAACAAAACCGAAGCACCTATAAGTTGAACATACCATTAATATTTGGAAGAACATATCCAATGTCAGGGACAATGATAGCATCTATGAATGTAAGAATTAAGATTCTGAATTTAATTTTCCTAGTTGTTTTGGCATTGTGATTTAGTCACTGCATTTTATCCTGATTAAGCAACTGGCACTCAGGTTACAAAATTGCAAGAAAAAATGTCAATATGAGCCTTAATGATGAACTCATTGACTTTGGCACGAATCACAATATACTCCAACTCTCATTTTAAGTCCTTTTACTTGTTCCAATGGTAGACAGCATGTTTTATCAGATAATCTGTTTTAAAGACTGAAATCTTCTTTGGTAAAAGTGCAGGAGTGTGAACCTTTCTCTGGTAAAGTACATGTTCTATTGATCATGCCAGAAGAAGTTCAATAGGTGTTAGTAGATTAGCGTACAGGGCTCCCCCCCGACCAACTATCTGCTTTTCAGAGGGTTAAGTATGGTAAGTCTAATTATTTCAGAAAGGGCTTTTTTCCCTTATCTCAATTCCATTCAAGTGTAGTCAACAAAAGAAAAAAGTGGCTTAGGCAGTCTTAACTTTTTGAAAACTTATTTTTAGGAGACCCATTAAATGTGTTCAAAGTAGTAATGGTTGTTTCACTAACTTTATTTTTATACTGCTCCATGGTCCTTTGTAACTAAGCCCCTAAAGTTAGAATGTTTTTAATTAGTGAGAAATGGATACAAAAAATACTTCAAAGAGGTCAAAAGTAAAATGAAATTGGCATTTAATATGACAGTAAAGATAGAGTGATTTGGTAATCAAGAAGCACCAACTATTCAAAACAGATAGAAGGGCTTTTTGGTTTAAAAAAATCAAATGTTAGTTGAGTTTTGTATTTGTCACTATGTAGTCTTTCCCTGCCACTTTGCTATAATACAAAGAACTCACTGGGAAAGCTTCATTCATTCAGAATGATCAACAGACATGTGCTTCCATTTACATGGAATTGATATAAAAATTGGGATTCAAATACTTTAAAAAAAATAGACTCCTCTAGATTTTTTTCTAATGAATAGGGAAATGATTTCTGGATAAAACATCTCTTTTTAAACAGGTTGAAAATGTGTTAAGTATAGTCATGTCTTAAAATTGTTAATTTTATTATAAAAAGACAAGGATAGATAACCTCCACTCTTTCTAGGAGACACTACAAAAAGGAAAAAGCTTTAGTCCGGCTTCTTCCCAAATTATGTTTTTCTAGGTTAACAGAATTTTATTGCTTTTTAAAAAGTACATCACACTAACAAGAGATCCATTTAACAGGAAAATTTTAGACATTCAAATTCTTCCTCATTAGCTTGGAATAACAGCAATAAAAGTCTGAAAACCTAACCTGGATATTGTGTAGTGTATGCTGTAGAAGTATACTTTTAGAATTCTGAGCTTAAAAAAAAGATGCTTTTTTTTTTCTATTGTGATAGTGTTTAGTTACTTTGTGTTTACCTCGGGGTGAGAGGTATGACTGGGAGGGTACAAGGGGACATTTTGGGGCACTGTAAATGCTATGTATCTTAATCTGGGTGGTGGCAATGAGTGTATGTACACGAAAAATTTCACCTAGCTGTACATTTAAGCTTTATGCACTATATGGTACACATTATATTTCAAGAAAAATGTAAAAAGAGTGTTTAGCTACTTTATGAAATGTCCACAATAAATCATTAATATGATTTTATAAGTTACAATATATGGAGGAAAAGCAAGTTATCTGATTCTCATGGCATAAGGATTGCTAGTCACTTTCAGATAAATTAACTACATCTGAAGCTAGAGTAAAGCTTTAGTGATGCGATGTCATTGGTAGTCTATCAGAAATGGTGTCAGGAAGAATGCAATATATCAGTTTAACAATCAAGGATAGAAGCGTTATAACAGCTTGAACAACAACTAGAAGATCAGAACATCTTCAAATAAGTGACATGACTATGGCATGTTTATTTATCACCCATAATTTTTATTTCTGCTTCTTATTGTTTGGGTTTTTGTCAGTGCATTGCCTGGACTTCAAAATGAGGGGGAATTAAAGTTAAATCAGTTTTGTTACATATTTTGTTTTTGGTGTGGTAAAAAGCTGAAGTTATGAATGTGCTTTTAAAATTATGCATTCTACTTCCTACCTATTATGGGTGAAAAGAGTTGGTTTACACAGGAAATACAAACACTTAATCTGCCTCTCAACCCTTTTTTTTTTTTTACTTTTATTCAGAAGTATGTTAATTCTCATCACCTCCAAAAGCCTTTGAGAGGATTAGCTGCATAGACCAATATTGTTCTATATTAGTCAGTATTAAGCATATGATGTCACCTTGTTTCCTCCCCTCCTCAGGCTTTTTTTTTTTTGCGGGGGGGGAAGAGGTGTTTTGGGGGGGAGCAATTCTCGAAATTCCGTGGCTTAAACACCACTAGCTGACACACATGATTGACAACCTTACACTCCCAAACCTGTTTGAAATGGGTCAAATACCCAAGCGCTGCAGAACAATGCAATCCAATCAGCAATTCCTCATAAAAGAGAAAGGGGGTGTGATTAGGTTCCAGCTATTAAGCAAGTTATTGCAAAAACAGTTTGGTGGTTTTTGTTTCTGCAATAGGCACAGGTTAAGACAGTATTTTCTCTCTTAATTGGCTCCGGAAAAAACAGAGAGAGAGAGAGAGACACTAAGCGGTAAGGGGAAGGATAAATAGCCCAAGCATGGAGCAACTGGGGCAAACACCACTCAGGGCTTTACCGAGGTCTTTATACTGACCCTCGGCATTGGTTATTGATCATTAACCCCGCCGGGGAACTATCGAACGGAATCTGTGTGAGGCTTATCGAGCCACAGGAAAAGAGATGCAGGAGGGAATATAAGCTTCTAATAAAAGAAACGCAGCAACAATAGCAGAGGAACAGCTCTGCCTGGTGACGTAATGGCTGGCAGCAGTCCAGCTTCAGCAGAGCTGCTGCTACCTCAGCATCCAACCTCTCTCAACACAGCCCAGCTTCGGCCGAGCTACTGGGGCTGCTACTTCTTGTGATGCCACTTTGTTGGTGCCACCGACACCTTCCCTTAGGGGGCCGACAGCCGAACAAAGGCTGGTCCCGCTGTTTTAAGTTGTCGGAACACACACTCTCACTCACCCCCAAGACCCTCAGTCACCGAGCCAATCGGCTGCTTAAGTTGAAGGCGAGAACCCCGGCGCACACTCCAGCCGTGCCTCGGTTTCCCCAGGCTGCTCTCGAGTCCGCCGCTCCCTGCTCCCCCCACCCCCCTATCCCGCACCCATCCTCAGCCCTACTGGATCGCGGCGGCCCCGCTCTCCCGCCCGGCCCCGCGTGCCGGTCCTCCCGCCTTACCTCCGCCAGGTAGAGGTTGAGGAGACAGAGCGTGGAGAACTGGAGACAGGAGGGGAAGCAGTAGAGCAGCCAGTGGGGGAAGAAGTGCAGGTGAGCGGGCGGCCGGAGCAGGGGCAGGGAGCCGCTGAGCGAGAAGGCGGCGGAGAAGAGGGTGGTCCTGAGCGCTGCCCACAGGAGACAGAGGAAGAGGCAAAGGCTCTGGTAACTCAGCCGCCGCTCGCGGTACAGAAGCAGCCGCCACAGCTGCAGGTAGGCAAAGGCGAAGAGAGCGGCGTAGAGCAGGGCGTGCAGGATGCTCAGCGCCAACTGCACCGAGCCCGGCACCGCGGCGCCTGAGGCGGCAGCGACTGCGCCTCCGCCTCCGCCGCCCCCGCCGGGCGTCGAGGGCTCGCGGCCGGCCGCCGGACCCGGCACGGTCACCCTCATGAGGGGACTGGGGGGCGAGAGAGAGAGAGCGCGGGAAGGAAGGGGCCGGACTCGGAGCCGCCGTCGAGGGGGAGAAGGATTTCCCCCTGACCCCCCACCCACCCCAACCTCCAGCCCCAGGAAGCGCCGTGACAGGACCCGGAGCCCCGCGGAGAGCAGCCGCGGCTCCCCGGACCCCGCCTCCTCTCCCCGCCCCCCCGGGGGTCTCGGCTCCTCCTGCTGCGGCTCGCTCGGTAGCTGCAAAAAACAACTCTCGGCTGGAGACAATCAGCTGAGAAACCCGAGCATTTGAGGCGCTCGCTCCGCACCGTGGGCTCGCGCCGATTGGTCCAGGCGGGCACGCCCCCTGCGCGCCGCGCTCGGAAGGCCACGGGCTGCAGGACCCGTCGCTCCAGGGCCCCAAGATCTGATTGGGCTTCCGCTTTACCCGCTTTCTCCCTCCCCTTCACTCCCCACCCACGCTGCCGATTGGCCCGGCAACTGCACCGCCCAAGCGCGCCGGCGGGCGGACTCGGTGGTCCCGTCACCGGGGCGGCTCTCGCTCCGCCCCCTGCTCATCCCATTGGCTGGAGAGGCCGCACGTAAGGCCCACGAGGAGAGGGAGGAGCCTCGCGGGTGGTTTTTTGCCCAGCAAGCTGGCTCCACCGAGCGGTGGTGGCTGCTGGCGCGGAGAATGGTGGCGTCGTTCCCTCGCAGGTAGGGGGAGCGGTTTGCGGCTGCAGGGTAAGCGGGGCACGGTCCCGCCTTCTGCCTCTCCTTCGCGTGGCGGGAACTGTCGGCTAGCAGTCCGCGCCCCGGGCCTCAGATCCTGTCTTCAGGTCTTGGGAGGTAGGTGGCAGCGCGGTTCCTGCAGGCGAGGAGCTGTGTTTTCTGCTTGCAGAGACGCATGCAAGGATTCAAACCAGAAGGCTCTCACCCAGCGAGGGCCGCACGGGCGAGCTTTGGAGTTTGGCTTAGAAGGGGCCTTACCTGGATCCTTCTTCGGGATGTTTTTCTTTTTTCTTTTTTCCCAGTGTTAGCGGCGAGTAAAACGTGAACCCTTTGTGGTGAGAGGGCAATGGAATGAGGGGAAGGCTGAACGTAAGCTCTAAGCAAAACCCCTTTTCTCCATCGGAAAATGTCCCATAGGAAGAGTGGTACTGGAATGAGTTGGATGTTGAAGCGATCTCTGAGTAGGTGGAAGATGGGACTTGGAAGCTTAGAAATTTGGAAAGATGCTGTGGACATAAGCTTAGGCAAAACGTAAGAAACATAATTGTAAGTCTTTGAGGTATGTCTGGAGAGGAAAAAGTAGAATAGTCTGTGCTCCTTAAATTCCACATGTATTCCCTTCAAGCCTTTGCCCCGAGTGTGGTGGATAGTGGCTATTTCTGGGGCTCAGGGAAGTACAAAACAAAGGCTGTATTATGTTACATACTGCTGTAAATAAATGAGGAGTAAATAGATCTCCCCACGTATACTGGACTGACGTCGTTTTGCTGAGTTTTTCTTCCCGATATTTCGTAATAAAGTGAACAAAGTCGCGCAAAATGATAGAATAATTTGTGGCACATCGCAAATTAAGTATCTCTTTGAAAGACTGCTGTGTTTATTGGTGCAGCCAAGACAGCCTTTCCTAATTCATCATTCTAAGAAGGCTGTTGCTACCCTCTTTGCTCGCTAAGTGATCCACTCGGGAACTTCAAAGTCTCTTGCACTCCACACTCTGGGACAGTAGCTCACCCAGGCACAAGATGCTGTGTGTTTTGGATTCTTTATAGATGTGCTGCAAACTATGACAGATGTTTAGGCCTGGCCCTACTATGTGGAAATCCCTCTGATCAAACATTCAGCTGAGCATGTTGTGCCTAGAGAAGAGTACAACTTGCTGTATGTAAGAAGTTAACAGGCCTAATCCAACATCAATGCTGTAAAGAAGGATCTCAGGTTTATTGGAATTTAAGGCATTTGCCTCATGGATTCTTAGAGAATGTGGTTAGGGCAGTACACAATTCTATTTGAAAGGAGACGAAGTGCTCCTGACCCCAGTGAGTTTACTGATTGCAGTATGTGCTTAAGTACATAAATTAAGCATAAACTCAGAGTTATGTGCTTTGGGGCACTTGTCAAAATCAGGAAAGCCTCTCTTCTCTGGCATGACCCATTTTTGTATCTTCCATAATCAATGCATCAGGTTATGAATAGATTTTCACCATGAAGTGGTTTTTCTTTTTTTCCTATATGCTGTACTCAAAGTGAGAGTAAACAACATCTGGATAGTACTCATTCTAGTTTTAGATCTTTGCTTCTTGTGAGACTGTTTATTTCAGTGTCGTATAGAGTCTGGATAGCTGCCTCTTTTTTCCTCCCCTTTTTGGGGGCATGTATATGGGGGTGCAGATAAAAGATTTTGTCCTAACTGCCTTGAGGGAACTCTTAAATGGAGAGATGTTGACTCCTTTTATTGCCTCTTTTTGATCTTAAATGATAAACTGTGATGAGATCTAATAAACATTTTTTTTGAGGCTAGTTCAGGGAGCAGGTTCTGTTCTCCAACAGCAGCATTAAATTGTAAGCTAATTTTTGAACTTTGTAAGCGTTAAATGCCCCATTTGTTGCAGAAAGTGTCTTTTCCCAGAGAATGATGCCCACAGATCTTGGTATAATTTGTTTAATGTTTACTGTTGTTAATTTCCTCTCTTTTGTCATCTTCTTTTCCTTTTTTTTTTTTTAATGGAGGTATCGGGGATTGAATCCAGGACCTCCTGCATGCTAAGCATGTCCTCTACCACTGAGCTATACCCTACCCCCTCCTCTCTTTCTTGAAAGGGAAAGCCATTAGTTTTATGTTTAATCATAAGGGTAGGCAGAAAGAGGGAAATTAACCAAGGGTCTTCCAGAAAAGCTTACTCTCAGATAATCTCAAATTTGAAATGTGTCCAGATGCATATTGGTTAAATATTGTTCTGAGAGGGCTGATTACTCTAGCACAATGGTCTTTCAAACAGTTAAAAGCAGAAGAACTGTGTGCCACATGTTATTATATATAGGACCCAGTCCCAAAATGAGATTGCTGTTGTAGATAAGGGCCACCAGCTACTCCACCTTCAGGGAGAGGCACATCCATCCCCCTCCCCACACTAGCTGGAGGGTCAGTGTTTTTCTTTTGAAGCACTTCCTTCTCATTGCCCTTGGGGGCTTTCTCAGTATTCTGATGCTGAACAAAACAAACTTTTGTTGCCTTTAGCATTTTATTTGCAAGCTCTAGCCCTTTTGTCCTATAGCCTCACTGATCCATTCTTGCAGTGCTTGTCATCCTCCTGTATCTGCCCTTAGTTAAGTATCACATTTTTTCCCAACTTTTAAATGACCAGTGCATACATACTTGTTTAGAGTTTAGGGATGAGCAAAAGTTAAATCTTGCATACTAACTCTGATTAGTGCTGCCAGGAGCATTATACTGAAGAACTGAGGGCTCCTTCCAGGCCCGAAGGGTAAGGATCTGCACTTGGTTGGGAAGTGTATGTGTGTAGTATTGGCAAACATTTGTCTGTGACTTCCATTTTCTTTTAGTATTGGCACCTGCTCTGGTAGCCGTCGGTTTCTTACTACAGTGAAATTGGGTCAGTTTCGTGTGAATTCTTTGAAATATACTGCCTTAAAATCTGTGATATGTATTTATATTCAAGTCACTCTTCTCTTAGCTGTTACTAAAACAGTAGAGCTAGGTTGGGTTATACTGTAATAACAACCCTAAATCTTCAGAGGTTTAAAACAACATTCCCTTTATGTTTACACTGAATAGGCTGGGAGCATTGCCCCATGCTGTCCACTTTCTGAGACTTGGCTCAACAGAGAAAGCCTCAGTTTGAGTGTTTTTAATCATAATAGCAGAGAAAAAGTGTCTCATGCTTCGTACACACATGCATTGACTCTTGAAAGCTTCCAGAAAGTTACAAATGTCACTTTGTACATTTCATTGGCCAAATCAATTCATGGCCATACCTAACTCAAGGAAGTGGGGACGTATAATTTTAACATGTGTAAAGAACTAGAAACATTTGGACAGTCCACCCTTTTTGTCAACAGATATTCTACTTCCTTTATGTAGTTCATCCTTGGCCCTTCCCAATGGAGATAACCCCTAAATCCCATGCAGTCAATATGTCAAGCTCAGTCTGGGATCTCTGAGTAATGCCCACTCGCTGTAATTTCTGTTAATCTCCTTCAGTCTGGACATTATAAATTGTTGTCTCCATACCCTGTTGAATACATAGAGTAGTGCAGGGACAGATAACTATAATAAGTGTTCGCATTTGGAGGGGAGAAGAATGGAAGACATAGACCAGCCTCTGGACTGTAGCAATTTTGGAATCTTGCTGGGCAGGTGTTGCTGGGGCTCAGGTTGTGTTCCCTGGCTTCTCTTGGTCAGTGCTTCTCAAACTGTTAGGAATGAACAGTTTTTTTTCCCCTTTGATTCCAGTCTACTTTTAATTTTTGTTAAACGCAATAAAAATGAATTGTAAGAAAAGTGAAATGAAAAAAACATATCAAATGACTATCCCAATTTAAAAATAGACTCAGCAGACATAAAATTACTGTGTCAAATTGCTATAAAAGCTTCTAAACATTTACACTCAATTTCTGTGTTTATCTCATTATTGCAGACCAGTAACAAACAGTTCTATTCCAGTACATGCCCTAGAGCATAGTTCTCTATGGTCCTTGGCTTTGCCCTGCAAGAGGTCCTTCCATTTTCACTATCCTTGACCACATCTGATGTGGGCTTTGGATAATATGGCCTCTTTCCATGGCTGAGCAGTTTTGAAGGCTTGCTTCCTGACCCTACAAGGGTGGGGGCTCAAGGATTGTTTTCAGTTTTGAACAGCTAGTCTCTTGAATGGTGGTTCCTCTTTGAGTACCTTTCTTTTCCTCATTAAATACAGTCAACAGCAACTATCACACAGTATTCATTTTCTCTCTTCCAGCCTCTTCTCTTAGGGACATAAATAAGTTCTTTAGCTGCGTGAACTTAGGTACATGCTCATAAATTCATTAGGTACTTGTCACCTCCACATTATTGTAGCGACAGTTTCATCAACAGTTTTGTCTTTCTTTAATATGCATCATTTGTCGAGCTCATGTCTCTATAAGTTTCCTCGAAGAAAGAGTCTCCTTGAGTAGCCCCAGAACAGTTTCCCTGCTGCTTGGCCCCTGAGCCAGTACTCAGGGTTCTTGTTAAGGCAGCACTTCACTTTCACTTTGTGGACCAGTGAAGATAAACTAGATAATGCCACAATAATAACCCCTCAATCTCAGTGGTTTAAGACAGCAGGGTTTGTTTCTTCCTATGTCACAAGCTCATTGCCTATCAGCTGGGGGTTCCCTGGGCTGCGCTCCTTCTGGGAAGCATGCTGACGAACAGCCACTATCTGTGTTTTCAATGGCTGTGACGGAAGGAAAAAAAAGTCCGGTATATCGCACAGTAGCTCTTAAATCCTTGCCCGAGACAGGCCACTTTGGCTCACATTTTATTGGCTCGAAGAAGTCACGTGGTGACCTCAAACATGACCAGCGGTGGGAAGTGCAGGAGCTGAGTGTGATCCTGGTTATACCTGCTGGGAGGACTGGACCCGTTTACCCCGTGCTGCTGAACCAAGGAAGCAAGGCTCCCGTTCTCCAAAGGGACTCATCCTCTGTTATGATATTTAAATTTGAAGCATTAAGTATTGTTTTTTTTACATTTCTAATTACCAGGGGGAGAATGTTACCAAGTTCCCTCTGTTTCTTGTTTCTCTACTCTGTTCTCACTAGGTGTTCTCTTTCCCCACTGTTTCCCATCCACACTTGCCTTCTCTTTAAAGTTCTTTTTATGAGGAGGCCATGTCACTGGGCAAAAGCACTTCATTTACCATGCAGGTGACATGAACACTCTTCTTTGACCCCCACAGGGGCAGATTGGGTTAATATGAGTAGTAGCTATGGAAAATATGATTACATACAAGTAATAATTTTTCTTTTCAAATCAGTGTGAAAAGGTACACTGTTTAACAGAGTCAGATAGTTCTAGAAAGCTTCAAAAGTACCCTTGTTATCTTACCCCCTTCAGTTTCTTGTTCCTTAGAGGCAGTTACTTTCAGCTGCTCACGATTCCTTTTGGCCTTATCTTCCCATTTCCAATAAACTTGGCTTTTAGTCTTGTGAAAAATGAAGATTTAATTCTGTTTTATACCTTTTCCCACCCTGACTACATGCTCCCTTACTTTCTATCTCCCCATCCTCTCAGCTCTGGTTGTCATGGATCTGGTTAAATCATTATTCAGTGTTTATCTTATGATAATGTAAGCTCTGTTTACAGCTGACCTGTGCAGTATTCTCTGCTTTAAGTAATTTGTAAAATAATCAGACTTACCAGAAAGATGGAGCAAACTGCAAAGTTTACTACTGAGTACCTGTCTCCGAATAATCACCGACATCTCTAATTGACGAAATGCATAGTACTTTCACATGTATAATCTAATCTGTCCAGCGAGATGGATGTGGGAGAGTATTCAAGCATCCCAAGTGTGGTTAGACCTTGTGTTGCTACCAAATACATTCCAGGGGAAAAGAATATGTTAACTGTAATGTCCGATTTAGTGTTTAAATGATTGAATTGTAGCCACAAGCCCAGGAAGAATGATATTTTATGCTTGAATCTCATTTGTGCTTTTACTTAAATGTTTAACCTTTTAATTAGGTTGGGGTTATTTCATATAGTAACAAATATTATATAGTTATTCTTTTGACCTCAGGATGCATGCATTCCCCCCTCAGAATATAAAGAAAATATTGGATGACACATTTTATACCATTTTCATTACTATAAAGTGGCTTTAAAATATGCTACTTTAAAATGGCTTTAAAGTATAGTATTTTAATATCAAGGATACCTCTTAATTATATCATTAAAATTACTTTTTATATACCTCTCACAGTCCTCACTCCTCATTCTACTTGAGTTTTTGAACTCTTGGCTCATTATTAAAAATTGATGGCAAATTTGTTCACTGCTTGATATAAACTAGCTCTAGTGAAAATAATTATTAGGAGGTAATCGATGAGTAATTAGCTCCTTTTTTTTTTTTTAGCAATACCTGTTCCTTAAGGAGAGGTGTTCATGTGCTTCTTGATAATATTGAAAGATCAAAGTATATAGACCTTCAACTTACCAAATCTATTGTAAGTTGACGAGTAAGTTGTTTCTTATTACCCCTGAAATGTTAAATTGAAAAGTAAATGGTCTTCATTACCATTGAGATGGTACGTGTCTAATTTAGTATGAGTTTTTCCTACATTTTTCATTCTTTAATTATTTCATTTTTACTGAAAAATTCCACCCTTATCCTTATGAGTAAATTTTTCCTGTCTCCTGTTTTGACATAGTGATCTTTTGTTTAAAAGATAAGGGGTCTATTTGAAATTAAAAAACATTAAAACAAAATTCTCACCTATACCTGTGGATATATCTTTACCTTCCAGAAGTGTGATGTTTTCATGCTATACTAATTTTCCTAACTTATTTTCTTCTAAATGTGGTTAATATATATCATCAGTAGAAAAGCTTCCTGAAAGAAGAAATTGTTCAAAAGAAATTTGCAAGTAGCCAAGTATAAGACAGAGAATTGACAGCAGATGCAGAGGACGGCATGGAAGTAAGTACAGCCTGAAGGACGGTGAGAGGAGGGTGTCTAGAACAATTCTAAGCTCAGGACATAGAACTGAATGAAAATATGAGTTGAAGACACTTGACTTTCTAAACCGTATAAATAAAGCTAAGTTGTCAGCATTACCAAAATGTGTGTTTAGAAGGAATGTTCTTAAGTAGCTTTAATAGATATCTTCTAGAAGATTTAAAGTAAAAAGAAGGTAAATATAGTAAACGTATATTTTGGATCTCATTCCTATGTTAGTGGTTTTAATTGCTATTTGAATATTAGTTGTAAACCCACTCTAAATAGAGAAAGATAAATGCCCAATTTAAAAAATGCGTTGGACAATGTTTGGGAATTAATTTTAGAATCCTTAAAAATGACAGCTCAACATACACCAATAAATAAACTTAAGATTCTTAGTATTACATTTTCAAAAATTTGCAAGTATCAAAAATTAATACTATTATCAAATCAATGTCATTATATATCATCCCCTCTCAAATTTTTATTAGAAGGAAATAGTAAAGTACTAGCAAAATCAGATATGTAAGTAATGCCTTATGTTATTCTTTTTGCAGGTTTTACTTCATTCACTTATTTAACAAATTTGTTCAGAAAAACTTTGTTGAACACATACTCTTGCCAGGGATTGTTCTAGGCAACGGAACACAGCGGTGAACAAAATAGACAAAATCTCTTGCCTGTATGCAGCTACAACTATGATGTCTTCCAGTTTCAATGTGTTTAGAGTTGGCATCTCTTTTGTCATGATGTGCATTTTTTATAAGTCAGCAGTAGACGCTCTACCAGAACTGAGTCCTCAGAAATTTTTCAGTACATTGCAACCAGGAAAAGCCACCTTAGCTTATTTTTGTCAAGCTGGTAAGTATTTTTTTGTATTGTAGTATGATTTTTGTGATGTTCCTATCAGTATACTCAGTGGGAACTTATTATCAGGATTAATAATACATGCTAGAAGGCTGCCTGGGTTTGAATCCTTACTTTGCCACTTGATCTGCTGTGTGACCTTGGTCAAATCACTTAGCCCCTCCTTGTATCTTTTTTGTCATCCATAATAAGGAAATAGTGTGTACTTTATAAATTTTTTGTGAGGATTAAATGACTTTACTCATGTGTCTAGTCCATAGTAAATACTAGATAAGAATTAGCTGTTAATATAATAACATCTGAAATTCATCTAATCATTTTTAAAAGTATACTTTTTGATATTTTTAGCATGTGAATATTTTAAGTGTTTTAAAACTTTAAATATAGTATTTGAAGTGCTTTAATAATCTGCTTTAGCTATACCATTAATAACACTGAATTAATATAACTGTTGAACATAACTAATCATTGTAATGGTTTCATTTAAGTTTTCATGCCTTAAAAAATATTATTCTTAGAATAAGTAAGTGAGTTGAATTCACATTTTTGTTGGCTCCCTTATTATAGTCATGATTTGAAAATGTCATTTTAAAATCATTTTGAAAGTTTCATGCATCTGTACACGTGTGTTGTGTATGTAGTATTAAACTTGGATAAATAATGCCAAATGCTCCATTTAAATTAAACATTTATTTGTTCAATTCATGTTTTAGAAAGCTTTTAAGGTCCGTTACAAAGTGAAAGTATGTCATGATAAAAGCATTACAAATAAGGATAGTGAGGCAGCAGGGAATAAGGGTGCAAACATATGTCACTAGGTTTGTTTAGTCACTTGATTATTTGTTGTTGCATACTATTTGGGCAAACTAATATAGTTGCTTCAGCTAAAGCTTGGGCTTTAATTTTAAAAATTCATCTTTCCTAAGGGGCAAGTCATAAAACATTCATAAAACATTTCTTATTTTAGATTCTCCAAGTACCTCTGTGTTTCTTGAAGAACTGAATGAGGCTGTAAAACCTCTCCAGGACTATGGAATTTCAGTGGCAAAGGTAGAAAAATATTTATGTTGATAGATTAGTGACAAACATTTTACAACTGTATGACCTAAGATTGAGTGTCTAAAAATACTGTGTTGTTTCACATCTTTTTCCAAACTGGAAAAACATTTTTTTAACCTATTTTTTTTTTCATAAGAATAAATAGAAGTAGAGATAGTTCCAGACTGTTGTATAATTAGTACATATCGAGGGGGAAAAAGGCTATTTAAAATTCTTTAGCTTAAAACTTTATTTTGTAAGCCATTCTATTGGTGTCATTTTTCAATCTTACATTTAGGCTTTTTTTTTTTGCCTGACAAATCTATAACAATTCAACTATTCACAATTCAACTATTTAAAAAATTTCTATTAGCACAAACTGAGGTAACCAAAATTGAGGTAATTGAAGTATTTTTTTCTTTTCTATTCTTCTAAGTCTTTATAATCCCTTATGTTGTGGTTTCTCATACTTAGAGAAATGCTAAAATGACCTAATTTGATATTTCATATTTATTTTTTTTTCCAAAAAGTGTTCAGATGTGCCCTAGAGTATTATGGCAAATGTCTACATGCACCGTGGGTTAGATAGCTACGTGAGCCTTTCATTTAGTTTAAACTTAGTGACTATTAAATTCTTTCTGATTAGTCTCTACCTGACTGTGTACATTTATTCTTTCTTAGTTCATTAGCCTTCCTCCCTTGAGAGATTCCTGCTGTCCTTCTTGGTCCCTGCAGCTAGAGTTCCCTGGGCGGGAAGCACAGAAAAGTTAACTAACTGTGACCTGTAGGGGGAAACTGGTCACTTTTGGCACAGAACACTTCTGATACCAAGTGTGTGCGTTTCCCACACCAACTGTGACACTAAGAACCCAAAGTTAGCAGAGACCCCACCAATTAAGTCCTGTGAGACTGCCTCTCCTTCTGGACGCCAGTCACAGGAGTGGGTCCCCAGGTTTCCTCCTACTTCTGTGGGACTTGGCTGCACACGGGGGCTCTCAGAACCCCTCCTCAGGCTCCATAATGTTCTCTAATGGCTCACAGAACTCGGGGAAAGACTTTACTTACTATTGCTGGCTTCTTAAAAAGGCTATGTCTCAGGAACAGCCAAATGGAAGAGATGCCTAGGGCAGGGTCTGGAAGAGTCTCAAGAGCAGGAGCTTCTATCCTCGTGCAGTTTGGGGGGTGTCCTTCTCCTGGTACTTGGATGTGTTTACTGTGAGCTCTCCCTACCCTGTTGTTTACGTATTTTTGGAGGTTCCATTATGTAGGCATGATTGATCAAATCATTGGCCACCGGTGTTTAACTCCATCTCCAGCCCTAAGGATTGGAGGAAGGTGCTGAAAGTTCCAACTCTCTAATCTTGCCTTTGTCTTACTGGCAACCAGCCCCCATCCTGAGGCTGTCTACAGGCCCCCAGCCACCAGTCCTCTCATTAGGATAGAAACAGACCCTCATCACTCCCGAAGATTCCAATTTGGGGTTAAAGACCAAATATTAGAACAAAAGATACTCCTAGCACTCCTGTCAATTCATGAAATCACAGAGTTTTAGGAGCTCTGTGTCAGGAACCAGGGGTGGAGACCAACTGTATCAATGTATTTCTTAGTATGTCACGGGTTACAGACCTTGAGAAAAATCTTTTTTTTTTTAATGTCAATTCTGTTTGTATAGAGGCCTCAGTTAACTCTGAGCAACTGCTTATACTGTAGAATGATAATGGCTCTTATCTCTGAGGACGTCTGAATAAAATTTTAAACTGAAATTTAGAAATGAGATAGTCGGTTGGTATGACACTCAAAAGGGGTAATCATGCTATTTATCTAGTAATGAGTAAACAACTAGTAACTGTGAGTCTAGTAATTGAAGTAGAGTATTAAGGTTCATCCCAGGGGTTAAACTGGGAAGTACGAGTTCCTAAAGCTTTTACAGTTGAGGTCGAAGCTATGTGGATAGCAGACTGTGGTGGGACAGACCTGTACTGAGCACCTGGCTCCGCCCCTTGTACCTAGTAGATACTTAGTACTGTTGATGAGATTGAAATGGACTTACTATATTTAGTCTTTTATTGGATAGAAAGATAACCAAGACCCAGTCTCTTTCTTTGGAGAGTATATTTCTGAAGTAGGAGGGCTAAAACATATTCACAGACCATTTTAATAAGAGATAAAGGAAAGAAATCTTACAGGATTGTCAGGGTGGAAGGTCACATACGGTATTGGGAAAGACTTCACAAAAAGTAGCATTTTGAGATTGTCTTCAGAAGTCAAGATTTCAGGAGGCAGAGGCAGGTGAAGAAAACACTGAAATACAAATGGATGAAATGTTCCAGGTAAGGAAAAGGCTGGGAACAGTAAAGAGACCCAATTTATGCCATTTAGAAATGTGTCTTAATATGAAGGCTTTAGGAATCTGCAAGGTAACTGAAGGAAAAAGATGTATCTTTGAGAGTAATAACCAGAAGAAAGCTGGTATGCTTATATTACTCTTATCATTTTTTAGACCTTAAAAAACCTCTGCCTCATCCTTTCTATCATAACCAACCCATCAATAAGCCCTTCAGGTTCTACTATCAAAACTTTCCAAATCTGACCACTTCCTGTACCTTCACTTTTATCCCTTCCTTGTCCAAACTGCTGTCACTTCTCCTCTGGAAAACCACAATAGCTCCTCCTAGTACTTGGCCTTCCTCCTTTCGCTTTTGTCTCACCAAACCCTTCTCCACATGTAAGTCAGAAGTGTCAGATCTCACTGCTACCCCCTCAGAAAGGCTTCCTGTTACAGTTCTGATGAAATCGAAACTCCTCATTCTTTGGACACTGGCTTCCTCTAGTCTCATTTTCTGTTCCTCCACTTTGCTCAGTTTGTTCCCAACACGTGCTGGTCATTTTTTGTTACTTGAACCTGCTAAATGTGTATTTCCACAAAGCCTTTACAGGTGTTTTCCCCTCTGCTTAGAATTCATCTCTTCCACATACTTACATATTTGTACGCATCACTTCATCACTTCAGTTCTTTGAGCAGTTACTCAATTACTGCAAATGTCACCTCTTTAGTGAAGCCTTCTTTGATTACTTATCTAGAAATATCCTATCATACACTATCCTCTTAATTTTTTTTTCCTTCATAGCACTTAACATTACATACTAATTCATTTTTAAATGGTTTGTCTCTACTTTCAGAATGTAAGTTCTAAAGATAAAGATTTTAATTTGGAACTTAACTGTACTCTAAGGGATGAGAACAGGGACTAACATATGGTAGGTGTTCAAATACGTGTTGAGTGGATGAATGGACAAATCTATTGTCATAATACGAACTATCCCCTATGCTCTGACTTTTAAAAATTCTTTAAAAATTATATACACTAAAATTCACTCTTTTTGGTTAAGACTGTACTCTGATTTTTAATTCTGATTCTCTATTCCTCATCTCTTTTCTGAGTATCATTTCTCCTTTTGTAGCTTTTTAACAAACAAATGTAGTTTTCCCAGTTGTCACGCTTCTTCCTCAAACTGTTAAAATTTACTGGAAAAACAGGAAAAAAGTGTCTTTAAAAAAACCCCCAAAACTTAACAAAATGTAAAACAAAATACTAACTGTTCTTCCAGCCTTACTGTTGGTAAGTTATGTTGGTGGCTTATCTAAAAACGTCTTCATCCTCTCTTTCCTTCCCTCCTCCGTCCCGTGCTGCATATTACATGCTCGGTCTTCGCCCGAGTTTTACTTACTGTATTTGTGAAAAATCTCTTGAATCTCTTCTGTCCTTTTCTGCTTTACTCCAAGTGCCAGTCATCCCGACCTGTAGTGAGGTGACACTCTGTTAAGCTGCTCCTTGCCTTTGTGCTCTCATGCCTTCCATTTTATCTTCATGTTGCTGCCAGGATTGGCCTTATGATTTTCCGAGTCCTGATTATACGCTATTGAGGGCTGTTGTGGCAGCTCTGACATCATCAGGGCCTCAGGCTCGTTCTTTCTGTTGCACTCTTCTTACAAGGGTTCCTTTTTTGAAGATGCCATATGGTCCGTGATGACTGCTGGTGCCTACCTGTCTTGTCTGTGTCTTTGTTGGGAAGAAGTGGAAAGAGCAAGCGTATCAGTCAATCCCCTTTTAAAATCCTCCTGGGAATCCCAACCCAGTGACTTATCCTGACATCACTTAGCCATCCTTAGCTACTGGGGGAGTCTGGAAAAGTCTTTTAGTGGGGCACTTGCTTTTAGCAAAGTTCTGTTAGTGAAGCAAAAGGGGAGGAGGATGGATTTTGGGTAAGAAACCAGCAGTATCTGCCATACCAGCTACTGAGATGCTTTCCCGGTCCCAACTTACCCATCACTTCTGTGCTTCCTGGCTTTGGCTCATGATTTTTCTGTCCTGCCTTAATTGTTTCCTTCCTTTTCTACCTAGTTACCGCCTACTTGCTTCATACGATTAAATTAAATCTTAGATAGAATTAAATATAACTCTTAGGTGTAGAAACAGTTCCTTTCTCTAGATTACCTCAAGCACTTGAAGAAGTGAGCAATTACAGGATACAAATCAGAAAGGAAAGTAAAATAAGAAATTTGACCTGGAGACAAACTGTAATGTTTAATTTTCTTTCTTGTTTCCCTAACCAAGAAACTTGACCTTTTGATATAGACTTTAAACGCTAAATATAATCTTTCAAAGGTTAATTGTGTCACAGAAGAAACATCAAGATACTGTGGAAAAGAAAAGGATTTGATGAAGGCATATTTATTCAGGTAAACTTTTTTTTTTTTTGAGTGGGATGGACAAATATAAAGCTATACTTCTAGAATATTCAAGTATACAGAATATCACTAAGCCAGACTAAAGTATGCAGTGGGGGGCATACGGAGCTTAGCAGAAAGTCCAGGTAATAGATTTGTTACCTCCACTTTGCCTTCCTTAGATGTAAAATGAGGAGAGTAACACATACCTCATAGGGTTGTTTTGAATATCATGTGAGAATCTTATGTAAGTTCCGACTACAAACGCCCGGTAAGTAAGCACTCAGCAAACTTAGTCTTCTCAGTAGATATGTTAGGTTTATATTTGGGTGTGAAATAAATGTTCCTTATTTTTGAGGGATCTGCGGATGTCCAGGGTACAAATTCCTCCACGCTTGGGTCTGCTGATCTGAGTTTTCTCAAAATCCTTCCCTCCAGCCCTTGGGATTTGGCCTGGGAAGTGAGGAGAAAACCTGTCTGCCCAGGGACCTACTGTTGAGGACACTTCCTTCTCTCTCCTACTTGTCCCCTTCCCAGCCCATCTGGGGACCCCGTGTGCTGGGAGATGAGGAAGCTGGTAGGAAGCCTTGTTGGGGCTCATGTTTTTTTTTTTGAGTCATTTTGCTGGGCCCAGGGCCTAAGCTTTTCAAAGTCAACACATTTATGAGTGTATTTCAATAAGTATTGAGTGTATGTGGCCAGTAGGTACATGGGGTAATGGATAGGACATAGGTTCGAACACCAAAGAACTTTCAGCCTAGTGTGTTAGAGAGACAAGGGGATTGAATGCTAAGGAAATATTTCTGTAATGCTTTTTAAAACTTTTTACAGGGGCAACATATTACTCAGAGAATTCCCGACTGATACCTTGTTTGATGTGAATGCCATCATTGCTCATGTTCTCTTGTAAGTACGGGGTTACCCATTCACTTACTCCCTTGTTATTTATCTGTCAATTTCATTTTAGACAACCACAATCCATTATGATATCTTAGGGTCTTAACATTATATTTGTAGGAATCAGTTTCACACAAATTGCTGGTCTATCTTCCCACGTAGAGGGTCTAAAATTTTTTAAGTGGTGAGGGATGTGGAAATAGGATATTCTGTATAAAAGTTGAAGATGGTGCAGCATGCCACATGGGTCACACTGCTGCTCTTGCAGTGGAGTGAGGGTTCTATCTGTGCAGTGAGGATTTTACTAGGTAAGCAGCTCATCTTTGCTGTTCTCACCAGGGTTTTTAAAGTGTCTAGCTTCCTTTTCACCCCAGCCTGATTTTTTTTCTGGAGTCGATGTCTGCTCAGTAAGTGCAGAAACATTTCAAATGATCCCAGCACATACCTGAATGTTTATTGAGAGAGAGTGAAATTAATTTAACCTTCTTGGCATGGCATCTTCATGCCTGGGATCCAGACCTTCCTGGGGCCCATTCCTGCCGTCTCTCCCTGAGCGAAGTAGTGTTCTCTCTGGTGACAAAGCTGGAAGCCATGCCTTGTGAAGGACACAAGTTTACATAGACTTTTCCAATTTCACGTCGCCGTGGGTCTCTTGCCCCCTGAGACCTTTGCTGATGTTGACTGTCTTTGTTGTCTGCGTGGCTCCCGTTTTCCTTCTCTTCTCCGACCCGATTCTCACAAAAATTGGGTGAAAGTTAAGTTACAGGAAACTCAAAACTTACAGGTGAAAAGTTGTGGTTATCACTTTACAAATGGACACTTTTAAATGTTTCAGTACTAATAATATATTAATGAAATCCCTGACAACCATGGGCCCTGAGGCCTGTGGGCTGAGCAGCCAGTTGTAAGGGGTCAAGGATGGCCTTTTGACGGAGGAATTCCAAAGAGCTGCTGGGCTTCCTTGGAAGCCTGTTCCCGGGATAGAAAAGGGGTGGCTGTCTTGAAGGTGGGGGTGTGGTGGGGGGGTCATAAAAAGCTTAGCAGAAAGTCCAAGTCATAGATACTTGTTCTCAGGAAGCTTACTAGCTTCTCCTCTTTTTACAAGGGATACCCGATGACTGTCTTTGACCCAAAAAGGAGGGTGAAGAAGCAGAGAAAAAAAGGTTCTTTAAGGGATGGGGGGGAGGATCCTAAGATTGTCTTTGACAAGTTTGACAGCAAATCCTGGAGCGGCAGGTCCACGCTGAGCAACCTGATGACAAGGTGGTTTTGAAACAGTTGGGCCTTAGATGTGGAGAGGCTGTCTGTGCTGGGGACCCTGTTACCTGAACTGGTTAGCCTGTGGGGCTTGTGTCATTCGATCCTGCTGTGGTGTCCTGTTCCCTGGGCTATACTACTGGGGATTTATAGAACACGAATTCCACAAATAGGGTATTCCCCATGTTCCTGCCACGTGCCACGTGCCAGACATTTGTAAGGCATTGGAGATACAAAACAGAATAAGATGTGACTTCTTTTCTCTAGGAATTTGGGATTTTGTCACAGAGACAGGGAATATAAACAGAAAATATTATGTAGGAAGTAAAATAGTAGAAGTATGTCCACACGGGTCCACAGGGTAGGGCATAGTTCCTGGTGTGTCTAGAATGAGGGTGGGTATTTGTTAAGAAGGTTTCCTGAAGGATGTGGCACTTGGGATAAGCCTTAAAGGATGAGCAGGAGTTTGCTTGATGAAGAAATGGAAGGTGGAATAAGCGGGGGAACTGTGAGTCCAGGCATGGAGGTTAGAGCAGTTGGGAGAGGGTAGTTTTTAGTGGAGTGTGACATGTGAAGCAGGAAATGAGAGCAGAGAAGTAGGCAAGGGGTCCAAGGAAGGGATCTCTGTTCACCATGGGAAGAAGTTGAAGCTTTTGGGTAGCAACTGGAGGGTGAGGAGTCCAGCTCCGGGCCAGAATCCTTGAGTGATCTTTCAGGCCCAACCACAGGCAGCTGCAGGCTTTGCCTGGCAGGCTTCATGGAGGGAAGGCGCCTGCCTACACGGACTTGGTGCATAGCCAGCGCATTGCAGTTTTCTAGAGGAAACGGAGGTCAGGGACTCAGGCCTCTACTCCACCTCAATCCCCCAGGCCAGACATGTTCATGTATATATACCTGCCTTTATTTTATTTTTCACTTTTTAATAATTTTTTATTGAAGAAAATGAATTTTAACAAAGCCAAATTTATCAGTTTTATCTTTCATGGTTAGTACTTTTTATGTCCAGTTTAAGAAATCTTTGTCAACCCCAAGAATATGATTTTCTTCTATATTTTATTTTAGACAGTTGACTCTTTTTCCTGTATAGATCCATGATTCACCTCAAATTAATTTTTATATATAGTGTGAGGTAGAGGTCAAGGTTTATTGCTTTTCCATACAGGTAACCAGTTTCTCTGGTACTGTTATGCCTTCCTTTAGCCCCAGGTGTCTCCTTTTGGAGGCCTCATCATCAGGGACCTTGCCTGAGGCACCTCTCAGATGCATCTGCTAAGACCTCCTTATCAGGGGTCTTGGGCTGGGCACTTTTTTCACTTTGACTCTTACCTTTCTTCTCCTAGCCCTTCCCCCCTCCTCCACCCCCAAATTTCCCCAGCCCATGGGTTCATAAAGAGGCAGGAGCCATCTCTTTGGGGCTCCTTGGAGTGAGATGATTCCTGCACCCTTTGACCTTGGCTTGGAGCTGTTCCGTGGTGAAGGTGGGGAATGCACTGTTGTGGAGCTGATACAGGAAAGTGGGACATGAGAGTATGGCCGTGTCCCAGGTCTCGGGCGAGTCCCTGGGATGTGCCCTGCAAAGTGAGGGCCCTTGGCTTCACACAGGAAAGAATTCAAGAGTGAGCCATAGCTGAGTAAAAGTAGATTTGTTCAGAGAGATGCATAATTCATAGAGTGCAGGCTATCTCAGAAGGCCGCAGAGGCCATGAGGTGTGGAGGAGGTGGTTAGGTTTTATGGGCTCAGTAACTTCATATGCTAATAAATGGGAGGATCATTCTGACTACTTTTGGGGAAGGGGTTGGGATTTCCAGGAACTGGGCCACTGCCCACTTTCTGACCTTTTATGGTCAGCCTCGGAACTGTCACGGCGCCTGTGGAAGTGCCATTTTCCACTCCAGTATATTACAGTGAGCATATAATGAAGCTCATAGGCTGCTGGGAGTCAGACCTCCCGCCATCGTGGGCCTCAAGGTCTACTGGGAGTTGAGTCTTCTGCCATCTTGGTGCTAATTGCTGTGTCATTCCTTTAATGGTTGTGCCCTGCCCCCCTCCCTCCTGTCTCAGAGCCAGTGCCTCTCTTTTTGCCTCTTGTTTGCACTGTTCAGCAAGTGAATAAAGTAAGTGAATAAAGCCTTACTTGTTACTTTTAGTTTGGTTCTCTGTCCTAAGTGACCACCTCAGCACCTAATTGCTCAACAGAGGGCTGTGGGCAAATAAGTGATGTGATCACATTAGCACTTGAGAGCTCTTTCTGGTGGGCGTGAGACAGATTTTTGTCCAAGTACAACTGTTGTGTGGCCACTGCACAATCTAGGGAAGACAGCAAAGAAGTAGTTTCTTTTTAATGTTTAGGAGGTGAAATTAACTGGACTTGGTAATGGTTAATTTGGTAACAATCAGCAAATCTACAAACATAAGATAATCCTCATCTCTTCTTTTCCCTCCTTCCCACCTTGCTCAGTGCCACATCCTTTCCTCCTTCTGATCTGATCACCATCTGAAGCAGGCGAGGAAGAAGAACTTATTTATAGGAGAAAATGAGTCCACTTTAACAAGTCAGATGCCCATTGTACCTGAGTCTTGAGTAGGCAACTGTAGGAGTTTGCACCCCCGAGGAGTGTTGTCAACATGTAGGGCATCCAGGGAGCATCCTAGGACAACACCAACAAATAAGGGAAGAAGAAATTGAGTGGGAAAAAAAATGTCAAGGAAGTAGAATTCCAAAGAGGCAGTATCGTTTTTGTTTAAAATGTAAAAAAAATGACTTGCTGAAGACAATATTTTACAACAACTTTCAGTAATGATATTTAGAATGTGCCCTGTCATAGCTGTACCTTACAAACTGCCATGAGGAGCAAAATGCCTTTCAGTCCATCACCCTACCTCTGTGTACTCAAAGCATCGGTTTGAACTACCCAGTGCCTGGCGAGCGGTTCCTCCCTCTTGTACTGTTTCCGGTTGCGTACTGTTCATAGAAAAGGAACTGACTGCTGCTTGATATCTTTTTCCCTCTTTTCTGTCATGTTTTGAACTTTTATTCTTATTAATTTCTAGGTGCTCTCCTTATATGAAGGAGATGCAAACTGTACGTTTTCCTGTTTGTCATTTATCTTTTGTATTTCCCTATTTTGTTCATTTAAGTATCATCAGGTCAAATTTATCTTTTCTCTTTTGACTTCTGGCTTTTAAGTTGTACTAAGGTCTCCCTTATGCTCTTGTTACTAAAGAATTCACTTTTTAAAGAAAACAAATAGACTTCTTTAGAGCAGTTTTAGGATTACAGAAAATTGAACAGATAGGACAGAGAATTCCCATATACCTCCTTTGTCTTCTGTACTTAATTTCCTCTGTTAACATTTTGCATTAGTGTGGTGTATTTGTTACAATTTATGAATTAAAAATACTGACACATTATTATCAACCAAAATGCGTAGTTTATATTAGAGTTCATTCTGTGTTGTATAGTTCTATGACTTTTGACAAGTGTGTAATGACATGTACCCATCATTATAGTATCAACCAGAATAGTTTCACTGCCCTAAAAACCCCTGTGCTCCACCTATTCTCCTTTCCTTTCCTCTCCCCAGTCACTCATCTTATTTTACTATCTCTATAGTTCTGCCTTTTCCAGAGAGCTGCGTACTTGGAATTGTAACTGAGCAAAAGGGCTCATGTGTCAGTTTTGCAGAAAGCGAAACTTTTTAAAGGGGAAGAACAGAGAAGCTGGAATTAATCATTATCTAGTGACATTTCTTAATTGTAGTTTTAAGAGTTGAGATTCCTACACAGTTTTTGAGTCTCTGGCCTGGTGGTCCATGGCCTGGGGCAGGAGGTGGGGGAGCTGTCTGTGAGCTCATCTTGGCCTGGAGAAACAGCCTGAGTCTGTACGTTATCAACGACAGCAATTTTAATACATTAGCGATGTTATCACCAATAGCAATTTTAGTCATCTGACTCTGGTTGATTAGTGTTCAGTTAGTATAAGATTGAAGTCAGAGGGGACAAGAAAGGGAATAAAGTTTTGGATAGACAAGTTAATTATAAACTTGGTAGGGGAATTGGCTTTAGAGGGACTTGGTTTCGGAATCATTGCATGTAACCTTTTCAGATTGGCTTCTTAGGAATAGGTTTTTAAGGTTCCTCCATGTCTTTTCATGGTTTGATAGTTCATTTCTCTTTATTGCTGAATCATATGCTGTTGTATGGATGTATCACTGTTTCTTTATCCACAGTCACCTATTGAAGGACATCTTGATTGCTTTCCAGTTTTGACAATTATGAATAAAACTGCTATAAAGTTTGTGGGTAGGTTTTTTTTGTATTGATGTGATTTTCAACTCATTTGGGTACTTAGGGGTGTGATTTCTAGATCATATGGTAAGACTATATTTAGCTTTATAAGAAACTGCAGAACTGTCTTCCAAAGTGGCTGTATCATTTTGTTTTACCACCTACATTGAATGAGTTTCTGTTGCTCTACATCCTTGCCAACATTTGGTACTGTTAATTTTTTTTTCATTGTAGCCATTCTAATAGGTGTGTAGTGATACCTTGTTTCAATTTACAGCTTCCTAATGACATATGATATTGAGCATCTTTTAGTATTCTTATTTGCCATCTGAATATTTTCTTTGGTGGAGTATCTCTTCAGCTCTTTAGCCCATATTTTAATAGGGTTGTTTTCTCATTGTTGACTTTTAAGGGTTCTTTTGTATATTTTGGATACAAGTTCTTTATCAGATACATGTTTTGCAAATATTTTTCTCCCAATCTGTGGCTTGTTTTTTCATTCTCTTAACAGTATCTTTTGCAGAGTGGAAGTTTTTAATAATAGTGAAGTCCTGCTTAACAATTTTTTCTTTCATGGATCATGCTTTTGGTGTTGTATCTAAAAATTCATTGCCAAATCAAGGATTACCAAGATTTTCTTCTATGTTATCTTCTGGAAGATTTATAGTCGTATGTTTTACATTTAGGTCTCTGGAACTTTTATGAAAAGTATAAAATTCACTTGTTGCATGTGGACATCCAGTTGTTTTAGCACCCTTTGTTGAAAAGACTATCTTTTCTCTGTTAAAATTGCCTTTGCTCCTTTGTCAAAGATCAGACTCTATTTGTGTGGGTGTATTTCTTCTCTTAATATTTCGGTGGTTCAGTTTTACATTTAAATCTTTGCTTTGTTTGGAATTTAACTGGGTGACTGATGCAAGCAATGAATTTAGCTTTATTATTAGTCTAGTGGCTAAATAACTGTCTCAATATAGCTGAGATTAATGAATCTCAGTTTTCAAGATGCCATTTTTTTCACACTAAACTTTCATTTATATTTGGGTCTACTTTTGGACTTTCTATTTCATTAATTTGTCTTTTTTTTTTAAATTAGTACTGTTGTTTTCATTACTGATGCTTATACTATATGAAAGGTCTATGCTCCTTCACAGTTCCATTTTTAGAATTACATTTTTGTTTTGTTTACATGTGACATTTAAAATTACCTTGTCCAACTTCTTCCCCTCCCTGACTAAATCCTAGTGGCATTAAATTTATAAGTTATTTTAGGGACAATTGACATCTTTAGAATGAAACTTGCCTTCCCAGAATCAGATATCTTTCCATTTATTCAAGGTTTTTTTTGTGTGTCCTCTAGTAGTGTTTTAACACTTTCTTAGTATATGCTTAGACCACTTGAATTTATTACTAGGTATTTTATATCTTTTATTTCTATTGTAAATGGGTTCTTTTCTTCCGTTGTCGTCTAGTACACACATACTGATAAATTTTTTGTATGTGTGTATGTATGCATAATATATATAACATGTATATATGTATATGAAAGATGAAAGTATAATATATACTTATATGTATAATTTGTATGTATATAAAAATATTGACATCTGTGTATTAAGTTTATTCCCTTTGACCTTACTGAATTTTTGTTATTTAAAAAAAGACTGGAGAAACAATGTCCTTATTGTAGAATGGATGAGAAATACAGAAAGCCATGGACTTCTCCCCAGAAATTCTTCATAATGCGTTACCCAGAACTAAATGGTTATTTAATTATTTATTTTTGTTTATATCCTTAAGTTTTTTGTTAGACAGTGTTACCTGATATTAAATATATACCTAAGAGCTATATGAACATATTATATATTATATAAATCTTCTGTGTTTGCATTTATTAGGCAGTAGTTAAACAGGAAGCCAAAATTTACTGGCATTTCCTCCATTTGCCAAAATTGATCAACATACACATTCAAATATATTAATTGCAATTAACTTGTCAGTTATTTTTGACCCAAATCTGCTACTTAGCCTGATTATCAAGGAGAAGAAATATTTGCATATAATGAATATCGAGATTGTTTTCATATTTCTCAAAACATATATGAACTAAAAGCTTGCATTTGAGAATATTTACATTGCTTTATTTGGCTTGCTTTTTAGAAATGTGAACCTGTGCTGTTATTTTCTTTCCCCAGAGCATTTGAATTTGTTCTTTATGTAGAATGTTTTGATTGAGATCAGTGACCCACAGCTACATCTGAACTTTGCTTCCTTTGTAAACAGAAAAGATCAAGGTTTTAGATAATTTCTTATTCTCAGAATATAGGAAAATTGCCATTGGGAAGAATTAAATTAGTAAAAATCTAAGAATAGAATAACAGGTATAAACTTAGGGTAGCCTTTACACTAAATATTTTAAGAATTATGTATTTTTGAATCATTATCGCCAATGAAGTAGTGTTTTTTTGTAGGACATTTTAAATATTCCTAAAACATCATTGATTAAAAATATACTGACTTATTGGCCTATTAAAATTTTTCACACATTGATTTTTCAGGGTATATTAATGAATTCCAAGTGTTTAGAGTACAGCATAGTACTGTGTATGTAAGAAAGGGAGCGTTAAGTCCAAAATTCTGAAGGGTCTTAGGTGTTACTCAGCTAGCATATATACTTGCAGAAACACCAAGCCTCTGAATCAGAAACCAGATGACATACTCATCAGTACCAGCAGCCAGGGTAACACGGTACCACTCCATCACCATACCCAGTTCTCCTCAGAGCTACAAGGTGAGAGCCCCAGGCTTACATCTGTACTTGGAGTGAGGTCTGGAGAAGGAGGACTTAAATGATGCATCTCTGAGCTTATTTAGGAGCTGGCACATCTACTTTTTCTTTCTGGAGATAGAGGGCTTATCTTTTTCTCTGGAATTTAAACACCACTTGGGGCAGGGGTAGAAGGTCTCTACCCTAAATATAAGCATTTAGCTCCAGGGAAGATGACAAAGGTCTTACTACCTCTGAATGGGAGTAGATGGCTCCAGAGAAAAGGAGGCAAGAGTAGAACGTGAAGAGGAGACCTTCTCTTTGCGTCATGCCAGTTTTCATCTTCCGGAGACCTGGGCTGTGCAGGAACACTGAGAAATCCAGGAACGATTGTCCTCTAACAGAGGCATGTGTAAATATATATTTATAGCATATATGTGTTTGGTATAAATACTTCAAAGTTTCACAGGAAACTGATTCTTGGTTTATGGACATGGGATGGGGAAGCGGGGGTGGGGGAAGGAGCTGTAGGTAGACTCTTCACTCTTCAACTTTTCAGATACTTTCTGTGTTTTGAATCATACCAGAGGGTTACCAGTTTGCAAGATGAACAAAATTTAAATTAAAAGTAAGAATTTAGATTTATAGTCTAAAAATTCTTAGCTCTGTTTTCTAAAATATGCGTAGTTAAAACTGATGAAATTGTAGAGCGGAGAGTATAGCTCAGTGGTAGAGCGCATGCCCAGCATGCACAAGGTCCTGGGTTCAATCCCCAGTACCTCCATTAAAAAACAAGAATGAAAACAAACAAATAAAAAAAACTTGATGGAACTGTGTGGTTTGATAAGTGTGAGGAAAATTTTACTTCCCAGCTTCTAGATGGGATGAAGAAGGGCATTATTGAGAAGAAGAAAGTACCAGTCTTTATTTGTTGATTGAGAATCCCCTATATCTCATCAGTCTGAGGCAAGGCAGTTAGAGGTACAGGAGACTGAGGCACTCTGATCCCAAATGTGCTTTGGAGTGATACATGAAGAAGTCAGGGCTTTTGGAGGATTTGAGTCCCCATTCCTTATTATCCATCCTTTGGTCCTAGCATTTGATCATTTCTGACTGCTAATTTTCCTCGTCGTTAAATGTTAAAATTGAAGCTGCTTGAGATTTTTGTGAAGATAGAATAAAGTAGCACATGTGAAAGTATGTTTTGGGTTTTACCCATTGCTCTACAAATGTTAGTTGCTTTTTTCTGTATAAATACAGAAAGTCTTATTTTGCAATTAAGGAATCAAAAAAGCGGTCCAAATTCAGATACCTACCTGCGGTTCTGTTTCGCACACGCTGCCAACAGCAGTGGGTTCGTCCTGGTTGATGCTGTGACAGTTGCTGGGGATAGTTGCTGTGAGGCAGCAGCTGCAAACAAAGGCCATTTATTTTCCTAGTCGTTGTTGACCCCCAGAAATCATCAAATGATACAAAAAGGAAAGATTATCTGGTGCTATAAAGAAACAATGAATCTTATCGACTCTTTATTAAGATGTGCTAACTGATATTCTTGTGACAATATTTTGTCCAATGGAGGGTTTCTTTCCCTTTAAGTTGATATACTACTCATAAAAATATGAACTTCAAATATTAGGGGAATTATTTTCACCTGTCATAGGTTCTGCTAATATTTTGTTTTTAACACATTACTGCGGAGCCCGGGTATTGAGCCTTTAGGTGATGTTACTGTAGAACCTCTGAGGAAGCTCCTCTTCCTCCCAAGCCCCTGATCTGTGCCCATGCTGGTCCCTTCCTGATAGGCTTTGAGCTACTGCTCATTCTTTTATCTCTGTCAGGTTTGTTCCTACACAATATTATCAGGTGGGTTCTTGGTTGATAGTGACATATGGGAAATTTTAATAAAAAAATGACTTGTCTTGGATTTGAATTCCTCACAGCTCTAAGTCAGTTGGTAGTAATGGTTATATCCCCAAACCGTGCTGTCTTATACAGAGTCCTGCCTGTGTGTAGCATCGTGCATGGCATATATTAGGTGTTCAAAAAATACTGGATTTGTGGATGAATGAATTGGAAAGCTTCTTTTTGGTTGTTAAAAATTGGAGGAGCAGAAGTGTTCTTATGTTCTAAGCCCGTAAGATTGTTTCTGGTGTTAAGAATTTAAGAAGTGGTAAGCTAGTAGGAGAATATACAACGTATGACAAAAAGGCTAAGGCTGATGTGTTCAAACTTTGTTGTACTTGTACTCACACTTCAGAGATGACTTCTGTTTTTTTTTTTTCCAAATTATACTACTTTGGAAAATGCTTAATAAAATATTTTGGGATACTTCATTTTATACATGGACCTGCCTAGCATAATCTATAGTCATCCCTTGGTATCCGAGGGGGGTTGGTTTCAGTACCCTCCCCGCACCTCCCCTCCCCCCTATAGATAGCAAAATCTGCAGATGCTCAAGTTCCTTATATAAAATGATGTAGTATTTGCATATAACCTATGCACACCCTCCCAGATACTTTAAATCATCTGTAGATTATTTATAATACCTAGTACAATGTAAATGCTGTGTAAATAGTTGTCAGTGGATGGCAAGTTCAAGTTTTGCTTTTTAAAACTACGTAGCTTTTTTTTTTTTTTCCCGGAATATTTTCCATCAGCGATCAGCTGAATCTCCGAATGAGGAACCCATGGAATATGGAGGGTCAACCGTAATTTTAATTTAGATAAAAGTAACTTATCTCTTTCTCTACCCGTGTTCTCCTTCTTTCTTCTTCTCTCTCTTTTTTCCCCCCTCCCTTTTTCTGTCCTATGGGTTTTGGTAAGGCAAAATAGAAGTAACATTTCCTTTTCATTGGTTTTTTTAGAGTATGAGTAATGACAGAAATATAATTTTAATAGTGGTCTTTTTTTAAAAAAAAAAAAAAGGCTGAGCAACATGCTGCTCTAAAAGCAGGATCAGGTAAACACTTCAGTTCCTTTTTTTCTGACACTCACTCAGTTCTTGGCCATGTATCTTCCTAATGGCTGTGTTAGGAGGGTCTCAGGAAAAGTATGCCAAGGAATAGGAAGGCCTTTCTGGGGCAAGAAGAGCTCCCAGGTCAGAGCAGGCCCAGGCTGTTTTATCCCATCTTTAGAGCAAGAAAATCCCAAGACAGATTTTTCCTTTAACCCCTTTCTCCTCTTTGGAACTGGGGTGAAGGAGCACAGGCTTGTGGAATGGCTCCTACAGATCCCTAGATGTCCCCATATTCTGGAAATTAACTTTAAAAATATATTAAAGTTAGGAAGCCACTGGGAACAATCACAGAGATCATTAGATTATGAATGTCATTAGTGTTGGTTATTATTACCTCATGGATAATGACTCCTTAATGAGCTTTGGGACATTAGGCAAGGTAACCTCTTTAAGCCCCATGACCTTATCTGTAAAATGGAGTTAATGACGGTACCAATCTCAGATGGTTGCCAGGAAAATTACACAAGACTGAGTGCATTGCTGGGTGTTCTTAGTTATAAGCCCCAGAATCTGGGTCTGACTGGCTTAAGCAGAAAAGGATTTGGAGCAGATACAGGAAATCTCAGGCTCACTAGGAGGGCTGGAGAACTAGACTTAGGTTCATACAGCTCTGGGTTACAGTCCTAGTCATGGCACAGAGCTGATCTCAGAGGGACTGCTGCATTACTGCTGGGAGTTGCCTGCACTGCGGCTGTCATGAGCACTGTTGTCATTCCTGCATTCGAAGCTGACTATTGCTGCTACTGCTTCTGGAAATAATTCTGCACTGTCCTGATTCTTTACATCCCAGGCTAAGATGTCAGACAAGTGATTCTGGGTCATATAGCCATGCCTAGCAGCAGGGAGCCTGGAAAAGCAAATTTACAGTATTATTAGCTTGTAGGAGGGGACTTGGGCTCTGCCCACCATGAAGACTTAGGGAACAGGATTCCCAAGGCAAAAGAGAGGACTCAACAGCCAGGCAGTCCCCAAACTGATAAATTGCCACTACTTATAAAGTACTATGCCCGATATGTGGGAAGTGCCCCCCCCCCCCAAACACTGGCTTTTATTAATTTATATTTGGCAGTCTTTATTGAGAAAAAAGGTTAGGGAGATTTCTACTCCCAGATTTGATTTTTGAAGTAAATGGATTAGAGCTGCTAGGGAAATAAAAGTAAATGCATGGATGTAATTCCCAAGCTGGGAATTTACATGGCAGTCCAATTAAGTTCAGTAGGTGGTGCCTCCCAGCAGTTCTGAAGTAACGCACAGTTTGCTTGTTAGCCAAAATGTATAAGCAGCCGATAGCCCAGACAGCCACTGATACTCTCCTGCCATTCATTAGTTGCCTCCCTTTTTACCTGGTTTACCATTTATGAGTGTTCAGTAATAACGTAGTTTAGGAAGTTCTGGGTGAAGGGTCAGAAGACCTGGATTTGAATCTCAGCTCTACCAGTGACTCCTCGTATGACCCTGTATGAAGCAGGTTAATCCCTCAGACTCTTTCCTCTGTGTGTGTGTGTGTATGTATTTTTGTGTCTGTGGCTAATATAGTACTTCCCAAGAATATCATTGATTATTTAAACAAAAACATGTGAAAATATCTAGCAAACAGAGAGTACTGCTCAGTAAATGTTTCTTCTAAAAACAAAACAAGAGCCCTGGGAATTGTAGAAGTTCCAGTTTTAGATTTCTTTTAAAAAGTTGAAGAAATCAATAATATGTAGGTAAATATTTAAGCCTGTGTAATTTAGGGCAATCATTTCAGGGTGCCCCCGAAGTCACAATATTCTTATAATAATACTTCACTTTCATTCTTTCACGAGTGCAGTTTCTAGAGGCTACATGACGTGTTGTGTGTGTGGTCACAACAGAATGAGTGAAGAAGCAGAAATAAGAATCCACCTGTCTTCCCTTTAGTCCAATGCTAAGGAGATTTGCAGAAATGTAAAACAATGCCACTCTCTTCATTAGAGTTTTCTTTTGATGTGGAAAATTTAGTTATTTTAGAATAAAAAGTGTTATATTAATATGCAATGGTACTTATTTTTATTTTGAAAAGAATAACAAATATTTAAAATTGCTACTTTAATTTCTATTTTGGCAACTATTAATAGATATAATCTATATAAACAAAAGCCCTTTGAGGAGCTCAATAATTTTTAAGGGCGTAAAGGGACCCTGAGACCAAAAAGTTTGAGAACGTCTGTATTAGTGGGAAGTGCTATGTTTTCCGTAAGAGAAAAGTATGATTGACTAATTTACTGGAGTGAACATTTGCTTATTTAAGTGTATGTGGACTTGGAACAACTTTTAAAAATTCTTGAAGTTTATACTAACAAATGTACACACACACACAAACATGCATGTGGGGATTAGGTGGAATTAGTTGTCGGGGATAGAGAATTTATATAGAAGTAGAAAATTTTAAAAGGAGATTCTTTTGGATGAAGAAGTATGATCAGTTATTCTGATCTATACATTAAGAAGATGATTTGGAAGAATTAAGGTCAAGTGGAAATATCACTGAATTAGGAGTGAAAAAAACCTGTTTTATGTTCTGTTCCTGTTTCTGGCTCCTCAGACAGGCTCCTCAATTCAGTAAATATGTTTTTGAATAAATAAGCTCTTCAATGTTTTGATCTTTATTTCTTCACATGAAGAATGGGAATAAATAATTCCTGCCTTACGTTTTCTATCATTCATTCAACAAATATTATTGACTGCTCACAATGTACTAGGTTCTATTCTAAGTTATGGATGTAGTGATAAAATATGCAAGGTCCCTGCCACAATAAGGTAATGGTTTAATGAGAGAGGCAGGGATAAACAAGTGAAAAAAAAACATATATATATAATAATTATATATATATTATATATATATATGAATAATTACAAATTGTGATAAGAACTACAAAGGATCAAATAGAGCAGGAAAACACTACAGACCTGCTTACATAGGATCAACAGGGAAGGCTTCTCTAAGTCAATGATGTGTAAGCTGAGACCAGACATATGAGAAGAAACAGAAGGAGTGGCTTTCAGCAAAGAGAACCGTGTGTGCAAAGGCCCTAAGGTGTTACCTGAAGTATGGCAGACATGAAGAATGGTAGAGCAAAATGATGTTGAAGAAGTTGGCAAGGCATAGGCCATGAAACGAAGGCTTCAGTTTAGATGTGTGAAGAGCTCAAATATGTTCACAGCTGAGAGATCTGTAAGGGATTGTTTGGCCAGAATAGGTTATTAGTAAATACAGTGTAAATATGTCGAGGTGGTTGTGATGAAGAGTGAGCACTATTTCTCGTAAGTGTCCCTGGTTGATGTTCTGAGTGACAGACTAATGATTTTGGGAGTGATTTTAATTCAATATTGAAATGCTTAGATTCTTACTGCTGATAATTTGTTCAAAAGATTAACTTTCTCTTTTGATTAGGGCCTTTAACTTACTCAAAATGTGTATTACATAAGTAATACATGTCAGATTTTTCTACCAATTACATCTCTATTTATTTCAGTGCTCTTCTTTTCAATGAAGTAAAATATATCAACACCCTGGGAGACCTTCAGAACATAGAAAATGCTCTGAAAGGAAAAACAAACATTGCATTCTCATACGTCAGAGCCATTGGAACACCAGGTATTTATTAACACTTAACTTTAATTTTTGCTTTGCCTCCATACATGTGTGTTCATGTTGAAGGTCTTTACATAGTGTATTTTGACCACAATCTTAACATTTTAAAATAAATTTAAAGCATCTTTTACTATTATATTTTCTTTCTTCAAACAGGCAGCATAGTATAGTGGTTGAACATGAACTCTGGAGCCAGATGGCCTAGGTTAGGCTCCCTGCCCCACCAACTGCTTATAAAATGACCTTGGACAACTTATTTATTTAACCTGTTTCCTGGTCACTGAGACGGTGAAAATAATTGTGCCCACCAGTTAGTGTTATTGTGAGGACCAAGTGCATTTGAACAATTAAAATGGTTCCTGGCATATAGTAGGTGCTCTGTAAGTGTCAGCTATGACTGTTTTTATTTTCTGACAGTCCTCATGGTACCTGATACAGTAGTTTATAGTATTTGATAAATGTTCTTGAGTGACTTGGCATTCTTTTTTATTTCGGTGTTTGCTGTTTATGACATGTTTCTTGATTTTTTTTAAAAACCCAATTTTGACAGCATCACCTGGGGCATTAATACATAGTTTTGTCATAAAGAAGCTTATGAATGTTTTATGAAGAGCTTATAGTTATACTTTCAGGACTTTTATTGTTAGTGACTGTAGCTTGAACATGTTAACATCAAATGTTAAAGACATTTAAAAATTGTATATGCTCTATGAAATTAAGTCATTTATTGGAAGTTTCTCTTTTTATCTACATAAAACTTGACGGCTACACTGCATGCCCCTGGACTTACTGCAGCTGTAAAATAATACTCCACAGTCAGCCTGCTTTCTGCTTTCTTCCCAGGGCCCTTCAGGCTATTGTGTTTTGTCCACAGTGTGTAATTGTAATCAGCGAGAGGGATGAGCCGTAGACGGCTTACACTGCCACAGTGGAGCCATATTTTAGCAGGATCAGTCTGACTTCTGTGTTTGGAATAGACTGGAAGGAGCAGTAGTAGAATAAGGGAGAAAATCAGGAAGTTATCGTAATCACGCAGGCAAGAGATGATGGGGGGTGGCTTGGACCCGGGCATTAGCAATGGCAGTGGCAATAAATTTGAATTTTAGCGGTAGTTTGGATAGAAGACTGACTGAATTTTCTGACATACTGGCTGTAGAGTGAGAGAGAAATAGAGGCAGGGTGGCTCTGGGATTCTGGCCCGAGCTACTTGAAAGGTGATATTGCTGATAACTAAAGTGGATCAAGACTGGAAAGAGCTTGGAGAGGGAGCTCTGGGATCCACTTTTGGACATCACACTTGTGAAATACCCAGTAGACATCCAAGTAGAGATATCCGCAAGGTAATTGGCTATTACTAGTCTGCATTTGACGGTGGGGACAGGGACTAGGGATATAAATGTGTGACATAAAGTTGTGAGGCCAGAAGAGATCACAAAGGGAGTAAGACTAGATGGAAAAGAGAATGCTGAACCCATTAGATACTTGAACATTCACAGGTCAGTAAAAGAGGCCAGAGGAATGGCCTGTGTGCTAGGAGTGCCCTGTAAGCAAAGTGAAGATAGGGTTTTAAAGAAGAGATAGGAGCAGTTGTGTGACATGATGCTGAAAGGTGAATTAAGAACTACCAGTTGGCCATTATGCTTAGCAATACAGAGGTTATTGGTGACCCTGATGGGCACAATTTCTGTAGAGTGGAAGGGGTAAGTGTCTACTGGGATAGAAGAGAACAGGTAGAGAAAACCTGGAGACAGTGGCTAGAAAGATTCATTTGAGAAGTTTTACTACTAAGGGAAGGAGAAAAATGGGGTAGTGGCTGGAAGAGTATATGGGGTCAAGGGAAGAATTTTTTGAGAAGCCTATTTGTATGTTGACAAGAAAGATCCCATAGAAAAAGGGAAATGCATCATGGAGGAAAAAGAGGGGCAAATCATTGGAGCGACATCTTTGAGTAGACAAGAGGAGATGGAATCTGGTGAACAAGAGGAGAGGTAGTTCTTTATGGGGAGCACAGAAAATTCAGCTATGGTATTAGAAGGGGAGACAGACTATGGCATCAGTTAAGTGGGTAGATGGATATGGTGCTGGGGGCTGTTCTGGTTTTGCTTTCTTAATTGGTTCTGTTTTCTCAATGACATAGAAATCAAGTCATCAGATAGTCTGAGGAGAGGAGTGATGAAACAGTTGTTTCAGAAGGCCTGAGAATAAAGAATGGTTGCTAGGCAGCAGTAATAGCTGATGCCAGAAATCTGAAGTGAGGTCATTTGCATGGTGATGCTAGCAGGTTTTTGTTTTCTTTCCTTTTTTCCAGCCATATTCACTTTTATAGATGTAAGTACAGAAGAGATTATTTGATTTAACCTGGATTGTGTTTTAGCCAAACAGGCAGGGGAGTGATTATAAAGATTGACCGTGGGATTTAAGCTGGGTGAGGAGGGAAGAGAGGACCTGAGGTGGGTAAAGGACAGTAAAAATGGTAGGATTGTAGGTCCTGAAGGGTTAAAGTTAGGTACTAGGCAGAGTGACCTGGAGATGGAAGGGTGTGTGTGTGTGTGTGTGTGTGTGTGTGTGTGTGTGTGTGTGTGTGTGTTGAGGGGGAGGGTGGTAGACATTGAGATTTTGGAGGAATTTGCACTGATTGGTAATTATAAGCCCTGGACTGGGATCAGAGCAGAGAGTGGTAAAGGTAGGGCTGATGAGAGATCATTGGAGTCTCTTGAGAAGACTTAGGACTGAAGGGTCTCGATTTTGCAAGGATTATCTATGGGGATAGTTAAATCGCCAAGGATTATGACAGGAGTAATATTGAAGAGCATGACAGTGTGACAGAAGCTAAATTTTTTGTGGAATGAGTGAGGTGGTAGATGACTCCAACAAGGCAGAGTAGTGAGTAGAAAAGTCTGATAGTATGTGATCCAAGTAGTAGAAAATAAGATCGGGGAGGGGAAGATAACTACCTGGAAATGACAGTGAGGAGAAAAGGGAAAGTGAGATATGAAAAGGAAATTTCAGAGTATTGGGAACAAACACTACTCTATAGTCTTCCAGAAAGCAAAATATATTGCAGTTAAAGGGTCAAGAATCAGAATGGCATGGGACTTCTCGATTGCAGCCCTGGGAACTGAAGGAAATGGAGCAATGCTTTCAAAATTCTCAGTGAAAATGACTTGAACCTAGAATTCTGTATGCCAACAGCTGTAGTTCGTTATGAAAGTGGAATGAAGACACTTTGAGAAGTATAGGGTCACAAAAAATGTGTATTCCATATATCCTCTCCCAGGCAGGTGCTAGAGAACAGGGGCAAGGGAACAAACTGATCAAGAAGATGTGGGTAACAGGCCAAGGGACCCAACAAAAGAGCAAGAGTAAGAGAACCGCAGGATGATGAGGAAGTGAGTTCCCAGGGTGAAAGTATCACAGTCCACAGTGGAGCAGGTCAGGAGACTCTGCAGAAATCTCTGCCACAGGAAGGAACTGATAGTGTACCTGATGTATTTGAAGCACTGAGAGGACTAGACAGTTGTGGGAGAATTTAGGAATCCATTAGGAAGAAATCTAAAGAAAAATAAACTTTGTGAAAACAGTAGTGAAAAAAAGGGAAATGTGTTCATTTTGTACTGTATGGCTCATTTGTTAACAGTACTTCCTGAATCATAGCAGTACAAATACTGACTATTAATCTAATAAAAATTAGGAGATATTGGCCAGAGTTGAGGGGATAGGATTGTGTACGTTAGTGAGTGGGGTTTCGGGAAAGAGAGCTAATTTATCTTCTGTAGTGGGATGTCAAGAGATAATATTAACCCTAAAAAGAAAAATCAGGAGATGAAGAGTGTAAGAATGTCATTTAGAGACTTGGACGTAAATACCAAAGGAAAGAGTGAAAGAGTTGAAAGAAGTTGTCCCTTGGGAACTGGAAGTAGGGTCGAGGGCAGAGGAACTGTTGCTTTTCTTAATATACCCTGTAGAATTGTCTCTTTAAACCATGTTTAAGTTTGATTAAAAATTACAGAATTAGACAGAAATAGTACACAGGCATATTCGTACATCAAATATAACATATGAAAGTTGTATGGGGAATTCATGTTCTCTTCCCTTCTGCTGGGAAGAAGCTCTGACAGATTTGTCATATATTCTGAAGTCGAACTCATTTTCTGCTCCCTCTTAATTCTTCTCTGACCTTGAATAGAACAGACTTTTTTTTTATAACTTCTTTAACTGCCTGCATTTTCCCAGCTGGGATCCCTACAAAGGACTTTTCTTTAAACATAACAGAGCATAAACGGGTGTGGGGCAGTATTCAGAAGAGAGTCACACCAACTAACTCGGCCTCTCTCCCATCTCCCGTCTCTCCTCAGAGCACAGAGCAGTCATGGAAGCTGCTTTTGTGTATGGGACCACATACCAATTTGTCTTGACCACAGAAATCGCCATTTTGGAAAGTATCGGGTATGTGTAAGACACATAAGTTAACAATTTTAAGTTCATTTATTTCACATTACTTACTCAACATTTCCATCATACTCTGACAGTACGGACTTACCGGAGAGGAATCATAAGCAGATGTGAATATGTAAATGAAACCTGAAATCTTCTTTATTTCTATCATCTGCTGTACTAAAATGAATTAAATACACAGAAGTGATGTTAAACTAAGGGAACAAAGACAATGTGGATACACCACAAGGTGTGACCCCTTGAGTGCCAAGTGTATTTTAGGACTAGGTGTCCCACCGTGATCAGATAGGTGACAGACCAACAGCTTTCATAACTAGGCACCAGAGGTTCTTCCTGAGAGTTCCGTAAGTTACTCTGCCAGAATAATCTTGAATATATTTAAGTACAGTTTTGAACAAATGTTTTAAATGTTTAATTTGCTTGTCTAGTTTCTAGCTTGCAATTTCAGGTAGAGGCCTTCTTTTGATTGTTTCTGTCTGGGAAACCTAGGGTTAAAGTTTTTCTTCCATTTAGCACATAGGGACACAAGGAATAACCTGTGCATTTTAAAGACTTTTAAGTTTGGCTTCAAAATGCTCTTCAGGAAAATTAACCCTAAGCAAGGTAAAATGGTGATTGTGTGACCTTTTTAAACCATGCAGGAGTTTTTAATGAGCTCTCCTGCTGACCTCTCAGAAAATAGTGACTATTTGATATACCACACACAATTAATTAAATCCGAGACATTTTACAACTCTGTAAATTTGTGTGTGTGTGTGAGGAGTGGGCAGGCGGAGGATGAAGTGCTTACAAAGAAAAGTTATGTTTTTATTGCTCTGTACAACATCCTGTTTTCATCAGTCTCTTCTTATTGAACTGCCATTCTGCTGGTTCCTTCCTTAATGAGTTAAACAGAAGTTTGATGCATGTTTACTATTTGTATAAGACTTAATGTTCTTAACAGTTTGCGGATCATGCTGCCAGTACCACAAAGCTCTGTGGTAAGTAGTCACGGGGTCTCAGGATACATACAGTAAGCAGTAGTTTCGCCAGCTGCTTTCCTGCTCCCAGTGTGGACTGCCAGTCTCCCATCTTTGAATGGGGGAAGCCTTGATAGCCTTGATAGCCTCAGTCCCATGGTGACTGTCTGCTAGCCCCATAGTTTCTCTAAGGTTGTTTCTACTTTCTCTTGTGTTACCAGCTTCTTTGTTTTTCAGGTAATGAATAATTACAAATAGCAGTGACATGCTTAAAACATAGAGAGGTAGTTACTTACTGGCAAGGTGCGGGTCCTCTCATTTATCTTACAAATCCTATTGGGCAAGATAGACTAATACTGACCTATGACTGAGAGTGCTAATGTCTAGAAGGGATTTTGCTTTCCTCCATTTTTAAAATGAGAATTAAAAAATGTAGTTATTCTGTTTTTCGTGTTCTTTCAGTATATGATATATTGGACATGTTTGCACGCTCATTTATTCATGGGTAACAAAATGGTGCGGTGTCCTACCTGGACCTGATATGACAGGGAAGGACTGGGGATTCAGAATATGTAGTCTTAACATCACTTCTGGATGAAGTAGTTGTCTGTGACTTTGAGCTGTCTCCTGATGGAGAAGAGGTGAATGTATTTTTTTTCTTTGATTAACTTTTAATTTTTCTCATTTGTTCATTCTTTCATTCAACAAATATTTACTAAATGCCTTCTGTATCCTAAGCACCATCGCAGTTGCTAGGGCTGTAACATTGGCTAAATTTAGTGTGTTAACTGTCACATCATGTTGGGCCAGACGCCAGATGAGAAGGAAGGGTGTGTGTGATAGGCAGCACAGAGGTCGTGCGCCGCACGGACACCAGCACTCTCTGCTGCCTCCCCATGTTCCCCCCCTGCAGAATCTGTGTGTGGGCCACGAAGGATGTTACCCCACCACATACATGCACAGTCAGTTAAGTCAGAGGCGGCTGCGCGACCTAGAGTCAGCCAGTCTGTTGACTTACCTGAACAATGAGATACCGTCTTCCAGGAACTTGGAATGGGACATGGAGAAACTGGGTTATGTAGCATTTTGGCTCCGTTGCTCACAGGAATGTTTTGCTCATGTAGAAGTAGAGGAGAAAGAGTTGGGAGCCAAAAAGTGTTAGTGGCAAAATCAAGGTCCCTGAACTCTTGTTGTTCAGATCTACATGTTTATTCTCTGACCAGTTACTTGAATTTTCCTTGTGTTCTGTGAGAAACTCTTCTAAACTTCCAGTATATCCCCGTTACCCCCACCTTTTTGGTTTCTGTTTCCTACAACCAAATGATCTCTGATTAAATAGCTTTTCAAGATTATTTTATTATTTCAAAGGTTATGAGATGTGGTCCAACCTCAGGTGGGTCCTCTTGCTCTCAATACTTTTCTTTCAGCAATATGTGACTGTTTGGGGTTCCCTTCAGAAAGTCAAGTACTTTGAGTCTTGGCTATTTAGTTCCTTTTGTCTGAAATACCCATTTGTCTGTCTTCTTGGAGAAGTGATTCTTTCTTACTGTTTTTAATCTTTATGATGATCTTCCTGTCCCTTTCCTTCCTTCTCCTCCCCAACTTGAGACAGAATGAAATATTTCTTTGTTTCTCATAGCATTTGTATATCATAGCACTTAAAAACGGCATTTTAATTGTTTTACTAAATATATGTCTTTCAGTCTAAGCCCCCCAAGGAGTTGAATCATCTTATTCATTTTAGTCTTTTGTGCTTAGCGCAGGGTGTAACATAGTAGGCATTAAATAATCTCTGAGTGGTCATTTCTTTAATCATTGAATCTGTCAGAAATTACTTTTTGATTAAATGTTGAAATCAGTGAATCTTGGAACTCAGTTAAAGCATGTATCAAGAATTAAAATAACATTGTAAAAATAAAAATTTGCAGTATTTTGCCAAACTCTACTAATGCCATATGGAGATTTTTTTAAATGCTATTTTAATTTTGGCAGACCTTACTTACTCACTGTAAGTTTATCTTTGAATTCGCATGTTGAAGGGAATGCCAAAACTCAAATTATAAGCCATATTTGCTGAGCTTTGTAATATTTCAGATACAAACTCACAAACTCTCACAAAGTGTCACATGGTTTCTATCTTAAGGCATGTTTTGGCTGAAGTTTATTCAAAACAGATTTGGGTTTAAATTAAACCTAGAAGATTTGTGTTACAAAGCTTTATTTAGCATAGCTATAGAAAAACAAATATATTTTAAGATAATCTCATTGTCCTCAAGGTGACAGTCTTTTATCTGAAAAAAAAAAAAAAGAAATGTAGACCTGTCTCTAACCTAATTTAGAAGCTACTGTATGAAAGAGTTGAGGAAAAAAATTGTTTATACAGCTCAAAAATTTCTTTTATCTTCTTTTTTGCCTAAGTCCTTTTCATTTTGTTGTATTTTTACCAAAACAGTAATTCAGAAGTGTTGAGACTAGGACAAAGGGATTTGTCATGTCTTCCTGCACCATAGAGGGATCACACATTGAACTTCAAGTGGGTCTTTTCCTAATTTTTAATTTGCAGCACTGAGGATATAGAATACGCACATTTCTACTTTTTTCATTGTAAGCCAGTCTCGGACTTGACCCAGCAATGTAGAAGAACACTAATGGAACAGCCACTGACTACACTGAACATTCATCGGTTTATTAAGACGATGGAAGCACCTCTGCTGGTATGTGTCTTATTTAAATATGTTAGATGATTTATATCTAACTTTTATTGTTTTGATTCACAGATATGCATTTTACTTAGATGAGCTATATCTTTTCCCCTTGGACATATTTATTTCATTTAGGCAGATTTAGAAGTAGTTCCTCATTAAAGGTAGAATAGAAGATAGACTGTGTATTCATAAAATGATATTTTAATGCCTTGAACCATTGTTGTTCAAGGTAACCATTGCATAATTATAGTGGTAGTTATAATGAACTGTGGAAATATTCTGTGGTAGTTATAATGAACTGTGACCATTCTAAGGCCACAAAGATTACATCATGTGTTAAGAAAGGACCTCTTTTGGAATGTTTTGATCCCCGTTTTAAAATTTCATGAATATTGGAATTGTAGCATTTCTGGTGCCCCACTTTCCTTACTGCAAGCCTGGAAGAATTTTAGAGACTCAATAGGTGATCAGCAGACTTTTCTCCCTGAAAAAAGGGTTGTCCTGAGCATACATAAAACCTTCAGTAGGCCTTCTCACTCACTGTGCCCTTTTAAAATAAAAAGTGTGCATATGTATTATACATAATCCAAACAGTGCTGCAAAGTATAAAAGAAGAAAAATTTTAAAAGCCACTGAACTCCATACTCAGAAATGAACTGTAAGAAGCATACGAGTCATCTCTGCATCACATGGGTACACACAGATAGAAGGATGGGTGGATGAATAGACATAGTGCATGAGCTACTGTGCAGTAAGAAGCATTATACTTAATCTTATTTGAATTTAACAGAAGAAAAAGAAACTGATGTGAAATTAGAGGGATTATGGAACTTTTGAGAAATTATTTCTTCCTCACTAGGGGGCTCTTTAGCAAATATTGTCTTAAGTGTTAAAGTGATTATGAAAAACATTAAGAAATGAAAATCATTATTTAAAAAACCCTATATTTCCATTTTAGACAATATTAATTTATTTCTTTCTGTAAAAGATGAGAAAATAAACTTCATATGTTTATTTCCGCCTCAGCTCCTCTTACCCTACTGATTTTAGTTTTGTGTTATTTTACATTGTTAAGTTTATAATATTTATATTGCATTTTATAATCATAATTCCCACTTTTTAAAAAAGCCTTGCTTCCACATTTAAATACATACAGAGCTCCCTAGTCCCAATTTTAGTGTCTTCATTTCTGAGTTCTCTATTTTGGTCAGTTTTTGTTTGGTTAGATTTTGGCTTCAAACAGCATTAAAAAGAAAAAAAAAAAAGCACCAGGTCTTTTCCCCTTTCCTTTCACATGGTGGAGGAGGGAGGCATTTGTCTTACTTCCATGGGAGGAAGTCCTCTGGATTTGTTTTGATCTTCCAGTTCACCATAAAGCCCTGAGAGACAGAACAGTTCATTGGACAGGTCCTCACCGTTTCTATCCAACCTCATTTCCTTTTCTTCCAATATTGAGATATTATTAAGAATTCTCAGGATTTTGTCCGCTCACCAGTACTGTTTTTGCTATTGAGGGTAGGATTAGGACTCATCCCCAAACTTTGCTAAAAACTTCTATTCTTTTTTGGCTGCAACATTCTGGCTTGAAGTTGTGCCTCTTTCCTAACGTTTCTGCTCATAAACTTTCTTTTGCTGTGTTGAAAACTGTTGTTTTCTTTAGACAGATAATGAGGAGGGAGATTCTCTGATTTTACTTCACTTTACTAAACTTACCAAGAATTATGCAATGTTAGTTTTAAAAATAAAAAATGAAAACTTTGGAGACTTCATAATGACTTGGGATTCAATTCATGCTTCACTTGAAACATGATGTGGCAAAAATCAAGGGCACTGTTTATATTCTGTGTGAATGGTAGCCCCTGAAACAGACATGTTGTAAACAGCAATGTGAATTGCACCCTGGGATTGTGCAATGCAGGTGACCCTGCTCTATGCCACTGTTCACCTAAAAGGAATATTAATTTGACAGTCAAAGTCCCTTCTGAAGTAGCGTTTGTCTCAACACTCTCACAGAATTTTGCATAAGTGCATCGTTGCCTCAGTATCTTATTTGAACTCTTTTTTTCCCTTAACAACTGGGGAACTGGGATGTAGGATTCAGGCAGACATTCCAAAAGCATGGCTAGACACTGTGATAGGTAGGAATGGCCAGTAGCATGGGCCAAGAAAGATCTGAAAGGCAAAACTTGGTGCTGGATTCGAGAGCCATGCTGAGGATCTCCACCTTGATGTCGGCCTAGAAGGGCTTGGCAGTCCAAGAAGCACAGATTAATGGGCTTTTACAGATCAGAGCAGAGCAAATGAATGCAGAGTGCAGGAAAGGAGACAGAGCCTCGGACAATTCCTTAGCTTCTCGGTGAGATGGCTAAGGCTTACCCTTGTGGGGGTGGGAAGATGTTAAAGGGTTCTGAGCTAGTTTGGTTCCTTTTACATTTTGGTACTTTAAACATTTGGCTGTATCGGTATGTAATGCTGTTGCAGAATATACTGGAGGTTAAAAAACAAAGTGAGGCCAAGCACTTTTATAAGAAACACCTCTTAAGCGAAGATTTGATGTAACTGGATTATGCCTTTTGACAGTGTAGTTAATTAAACAAGGGGATGGTGAGGTCCTGAAAGTTAGTAGCTGAATTTGATTACTTCTTACAAATTCCTCCGTACAAGACTTTGCAGTAGTGTACTTTGAATGAGTGTTTCTTACTTTGTTCTTATTTCCTCAAGGCCCCACTGATGCTCATATTTCCCACTCACATCACTCTTAACTATTCCTCCTTTATTGTCAATCTGTATACAAGCCTTTGAGGTTCAATCATTGTTGGGTTTTGTACGGTTAGTAAGATGTTTTTGCAAAGTAGCCTAGGTGCATGGGTCCAGAATCTGAAATAATTTCATTTGTTTACATTATCTATAAACATTAATAAAAAGGGAAACTAGGCTTCAGACTTTCTGGTAAACTTCGGGTGTGTGATCATTGCAATTATATGCATTATTACTTCACTTCTAAGCATATGAAAATAGATGCAGATTAGGGTTTTGTGTATATATTTATGTGTGTATGTTAAGTAGATAGGGTACTTGAATATCTAAATATTGTAGATGTGTAACATAACTGTGTCTTATAATCATGATAGGGACATGTCATTTTAATTCTGACAAACTGAAAATAAATCTTAAGCATAGAAATTTTAAGTGATTTCAATCTTAAATTGATTAAGTGAGATTCTGGCAGGTGTGGAATTACCCTAGATGCATTCTTAAGGTTCCCAGCAATGAAAAGAGATGGGAAATGGTTCAATTGTTGTTCTGTTGGCTAATCCCAAGGGCATTTTGGAATGCTGTTGATTTTCACTATGATCAGTTTATACTGATTGATGGAAAGTTTTTATTTCAATAAAAGAATCTTCAAGTGCAAATATCTGATAAAATGTTTAGAATAGATAAATTATTATATAATCACTTTTCTGTAAATTTTATTTTTGTTTATGCATCTGAGATAACTGTCTCAGACAGATCCAAGACACTTGAATTAAATTAAGCCTACTCTTTTACATAGGTAATTAGAACAATGCTATTATGGTTTATTAATTTAGCTTCTCCTATTCCTTGAGGGCTCATGTGGCAGTGTACAATATTATATAGCAGGGTATTGGCTTCTGACATTATTGTCTCATATCCTTTTTTTGTTGTTGTGGCAAAAAATGTGTAACATAAATTACCCTCTTCACAATTTTTACGTATACAGGACAGTATCCTTAACTCTATGCACATTGTTGTACAACAGATCTCTAGAACTTTTTCATTTGAATGACTGAAACTCTATTCCCATTCAGAAACAACTCCCCATTACCTCCTCTCCCCAGTCCTGGCAGTCACCCTTCTACTTTCTGCTTCTGTGACCTTGAGTGCTTTAGAGACCTCTTATAAATGAAATCATGCAATATTTGTCTTTTTGTAATTGGTGTGTTTCACTTAGCATGAGGTCCTCAAGGTTCATCCATGCTGCAGCATTTGTCAGGACATCCTTCTTTTTTAAGACTGAATAATAGTCCAGTATGTGTGTGTGTGTGTGTGTGTGTGTGTGTGTCTGTGTGTGTCTGTGTGTGTCTGTGTCTGTGTGTCTGTCTAGTCTCACATTTTACTGATCCATTCATCATTGATGGATGCTTAGGTTGCTTCCACATCTTGACTATTGTGAATAAAGCTGCAGTGAATATGGTTCTGCAAATATCTCATTTTGAGATCTTGTTTTCAGTTCTTTTGGTTATATATCCAGAAATGGGATTGCTGGATCATGTATGGTAGTTCTTTTTTTTAAAGTTTTTTTTTTTTTTTTGGTGACTTGAAATTTTATTTTATTTTTTCACTTTTTAAAAAATTGAAGTACAGTCAGTTACAATGTATCAATTTTTGGTGTACAGTACAATGTCCCAGTCTTGCATATAATATACATACATATATTCATTTTCATATTTTCTCCCATTAAAGGTTATTACAAGATATTGAGCATAGTCCCCTGTGCTATACAAAAGAAACTTTAAAAAAAATCTATTTTTATATATAGTGGCTAACATTTGTAAATATCAAACTCCCAGTATCCCCTCCTACCTCCTTTCTGCAGTAACCATAAGATTGTTTATAAGTCTGAGAATCTGTTTCTGTTTTGTAGGTGAGTTCATAGTGTCCTTTTTTTTTTATTCCACATATGAGTGATATCATATGGTATTTTTCTTTCTCTTTCTGGCTTACTTCACTTAGAATGACGATCTCTAGGTCTAACCATGTTGCTGCAAGTAGCATTATTCTTTTTTATGGCAGAGTAGTGTGCCATTGTATAAATATACCACAACTTTATCCAATCATCTGTCGATGGACATTTAGATTGTTTCCATGTCTTAGCTATTGTATGTAGTGCTGCTGTGAACATTGGGGTGCATGTATCTTTTCACATTAGAGTTCCCTCCAGTTATATACCCAGAGTTGGGATTGCTGGATCATATGATAAGTCTATTTTTAGTTTTTTGAGGAATCTCCATACTATTTTCCATAGTGGTTGCATCAAACTACATTCCCACCAGCAGTGCAGGAGAGTTCCCTTTTCTCCACACCCTCTCTAACATTTATCATTTGTGGACTACAATAATTCACATCTGTCCCGTTTTCAAAACACACTCACTCCTCTCTCCCCAAAGCCTCATCGCATCAGACTTTGATTAAAAAATGACAATGACAATATCTCCCATCCCAGAAACTCTTCTCAACATGTAACCTTATCACTGTGCCTATCCCCTGGTGGAGTCTGTGTCCCCTCTTTTGAAATGGTTGGGCCTCTGTGACTTCCTTGACCAACAGAACAAGGCTGAAATGATGATATGTGACTTCTGAGGCTGTATGTCACAAAATGCCACGTGTTTCTGCATTGCTCTGTTTGACTGCTCATTCTTGAAACCCAGCTACTTTGCTGTGAAGTTAAGCCTGAGGAGAAGTCATGTGAAGAGGAATTGAGGCCACCAACTCACAGCTCTGGCTGAGTCCATAATAGTCAGCAACAGCTTGCTAGCCAGTGAATGAGCCATCTTTAAAGTGGAACCTCCAGTCAAAATGCGCCACTAATGCAACTTGGACCGGAGATGAGGTTACAGACGTATGGATAAAATGAGTGATTCTTGTAATTTGAAGCCATCAAGTTTCGATGTGCTTTGCTGCGTACACAGTGATAGATGCTTGAAACACACCCTCCAAGTGCTCTCATCTGTTTCTGTGGCACTAAGTACACTGATTCTCAAATTTGAATTTTCAGGGCTTCATATTTCTTTGGAGTCCCTGTCCCATGTATCTAACTACTAATTAGATGTCTCTCTCCTAAACTCAACTTGTCCAACATTAGTGTGTTGTATTTTACCATGTGTTCTTTCTCCATTATCTTGGTTAATTTACTGTCTACTCATTCATGGCAGAAACCTGGAAAAATCATTCTCAATTCCTACCTCTCCCTGCATCTAATTCTATATGTTAAATATCTTTTGAATTCTTCATTCTAAAAGCCAGTGCTTTAATCCAGGTTTTTCTCCATCTCTCGTGCACTGTTTTAGTAATAGCAACTGAGCTGGTCTACATTCCTATAATTCACTCCCTTTAAGTTCATACTCCCCATTGCTCACAGAGTCTTATTTTTAAAACATATATATATGATCATGTTACAATAATGTTTACACTTCCTCACCGGCTTCAATTTATTTACAGAACAAAGCCCTACTTTCTTAGGAGGATATGTATGGTTTTTAATGATTTGGCCCCTTGCCAGATCTCCAGCCTTACTGCTTGTTCCTCCTTTTCACTTTAATACTGAATTACTTACAGTTCTCCAAATACTCAAAGAAGAAATCAGGCTTTTCTGCTCCTTCATGCTGTTCCACCCATTCAGGTTTTGGCATAATTCAGTTCTGTATTGTCTTAGGACTGAAGGTCCCACTTTCTTGCTGGCTGTTGGCTGGTATTGCTTTCAGCTTCTGCAGGCTACTCTCGGATCCTGGCCACATGGCCCTCTCACAAAATTGCGGTTTTCTCCTTCAAAGCTAACAGACAGTCTCGCTCCACTGTGCTAGGACAGTCTCACAGAATGTAACCTAATTAAGGGAATAACTATGTATCACCCACACTCAAGGGATAAGGATTATACAAGACGTGTACACTAGGAATCTTGGGGGCCATCTCAGAATTCTGCCTACCATAGGTAAATATAGATTTCTCTCTGGAAACTTCAGATTAAAAAAAAATCCTCAATAACTGGAAGATTTGTAAGAATGCATCTTCCTGTGTATCTGCCTTTATTCCCTGTATCGGTTACTCAGGGGGCGCTTTCAGTCATTTGTGGGAAATGTTTGTGTTTATTTCAGTGATGATTTCTTCTGTTTTCTCCCTTTTCTCTCTCTGGGGCTCCTATTTGAACGTTGGACCTCTTGAACCAATCCTTCAATTTTATTATCTTTTCTATTTTCCATCTATCTTTTGCTACACTTTCTGGCAGATTTATTCAACTTTATTTTTCATTTCTTTATGGATGCAGTGCCTTCCCATCTCCTTGAGCTTATCAGTGGGGATCTTCTGAACCTTTCTTCTTCCTGAATAGTCTGTGCTTCCTCCATGTTGTTTTTGTGTTTGTTCTGATCTCTACCTTTTATGTTAGAGGCTTTCCTCAAATGCTTGCAACTCCTTGTTTGTGATTTAGAACATGAAACTAAAAAGGCTGACTGGAAGTTCTGAGACTGTAGATGACACTGTTAACTCTGAGCTCCACAGGGTGACTGGACCTGGGCTGCTTTGTGGTGAACCCCGATGTTGGTATCTTTAGGCTTTTCCTTGTGGTTACTCAAGATCCCCAGAAAAGGATCTTCCAGTTTTCTGCAGGAGGACAGAAGTCTGGCTGCTAGTGTTCTGGGAGCTGAGTGGGGAGGGGCTGGAAGGAGTCTGAGCATCTGGTTACTTACTCCTCCTTTGGGCATGGTCTTGACACTCTCAGCTGTTACAGAAATCCCCCCAGATCTCTTCTGGTATAAGGGAGGACAGTTGCCTAAGCTCATGGAGTTGAGGAGGGGAATCTAGGGATTTAACTGCTTCTCCAAAGGTTTTACCTCTTCCTCCTTATTTTAGAGCCTCCCTACCATTCCCCTTCCAGTATTTCTCTCCCAGTTCCACAGGTGCCAGGCATCAGCATTTCCTGAGCAGTTTTAGGATTCTGCAGTTAAAATTGTTTCTTAACTTTTTCTCTCATGGCTTAGGGTTTTGCTCTGTAGATTCTCTAAGTGAACTCTCTAGCTTCCAAAATTTTGCTGCCTTTTCTCTTTTCCTCTCTTTACACATGTATGTTTATCTCTTTTGAAAAATCCTACTGCTGTAGTTTTCCTGGGCTTTCTGGAGGGAGTGAATTGAGATGTGTGTATTCAAGCAGATGTCAACTCAGATGTTCCTCCCTGTCCTGTAGTATGTCATTGTATGTTAAATTCTTATATGGAAGAGTTTGTCCCGCAGCCATCTGTTCTGTTTCATTTTAAATATCTATCTCTTTATCAGTACAACACTTAATTTTTTTGAACACTTTTTGTTTTTTTTTCTGAGGGGGAGTAGGTAATTAGGTTTATTTATTATTTTTTTTTTTGACAGAGGTACTGGGGATTGAACCCAGAATCTCATGCATGCTAAGCACATACTCCACCACTGAGCTTTCCCCTCATCCCACACTATCTTACTTATTTTTGTTTCTTTATAGTATGCTTATTATTTATGGTTACTCTTGATAAAATTTGTTAGTTTCATAATGCTTAATACCTATATATGTACACCAGGAGCATTAAACTTAGAAAATCATAAGACCATTGCTGCTGTTGTTGGATTTATTTACTTGTTTGTTTTTTTTTTACTTATGTCTTTATTGATAAGAATTAATAGGGTTTAAATGCAAATGTTGGAACATTATTATCGCATAGTGAAGACATTTTTTTCTTTTTCTAAATGAAGGCTGAAGTTGCTGAGGATCCTCAACAAGTTTCAACTGTTCATCTCCAACTAGGGTTACCACTGGTTTTTATTGTTAGTCGACAAGCTACGTATGAAGCTGATAGAACAACCGCGGAGTGGGTTGCTTGGCGTCTTCTCGGAAAAGCAGGAGTTCTACTCTTGTTAAGGTATTTTAAACACAGAAAATTCACTATACTGTGTTTAGCAGAAGACTAATGTTTTTCTTATATGGTAATCCATTCACTTGTAAATAAACTCAAATCTCTAACAGATTCTAATATAGTTAGACCCAGTTGCTGTGCTAAAGTTGATATATTAATTATCAGCTTGATTAAAATTAGACCTTTAAACTTTGCTAAATGAAGATGTAGATTAAGACAGGAGAAAATCTGGTCTGTGTTTATGTACAAAACTTCCCTGACTCATTAAATTGTAACCTTTTTTCATAAACTTTTTTTAGTGTAAGAACTTACAGTTCTATTTTAGATCAACATCCTGGATGACTGTTATTCTTGAGAGTAGCAACATAAAACATTTATTTCCATTTTGAAAAAGGGACTCTTTGGAAGTGGACATTCCCGAGCATGCTAATGTGATCTTCAAAAGAGCAGAAGAGGTTAGTCATTTTATATGTTGGTCTACAAAGTCTGCTTATTTAAAAAGAGTACATGCGGTCCTAAAGGAACATATGCTTATTTTAAGAAAATTGTGAATTGCCACTATTCAAAGATAATTACTGTTAACATTTGGTGTGGGGTTTTTTTTTCTTCATTTCTTAGTCTGTCTCTTCTTAGTCTGTCTCTTTCTCTGTGTGTGTGACTAAATATATATATGTTTAAAGAAATTTAGGGGTGTGCTCTATATCCTGCTTTGCCCCTACAGTTACACTGAATTACTTGCTGTTGTGCTGTGATGCCTGCTCCTTACACTGTTTTGGACGTCACTGATTCTTTTCCTTTCACTAAATTTCTGGAAGCGAATTTTGTTAAAGGAAAAGGGAAATTTTAAGACTTTAAAAATACATTGTCATATTGTCCTCCAGAAGGGTTATGCTTTTACCAGCACGGTTTGGAATTCCTTGTTTCTCATGTATCTTTGCCAACACTGAGCAGTAAGCTTTAAAAAAATTGTTTCTGTAAAACAGTTCCTGTTTTAATTTGCATGTCTTTGATAACTTTGACTACTGAGGTTGAGCTTTTGAAGGTTTATTGGCCATTTGTATTTCCTTTGTAAATTTCCGTTAATGTTCCTTTTTCCTTAACTTTTTCTTAATTAAGAATTATTGAGTGTCTTGTGTGCCCTCTGCCTAGCCCGCCACCCAAATCCCCTGCAAGGGTGCTGGGGCGTTCTTTCTGCCTCACTGTGTTGTTCTTTGCCGCTTTGGGGACAAGTAGAAAGGAAGAGGCGTTTAATGCATTGATTTGACTTGGTGAAACACTACAGAGAAAAACCACGAGGACCATCCTTCCTGCCCCGCCTACCTCTTCCTTCCCCAACCAAAGCCCTGACATTTCAAACTGCTGCATCTGCCCCAAATCAGATGAAGCCTGACCAGCTAACTGGTCATTGGGAACTATGGGATTCTATTTTCACCAATTTGTTTTTAAAATTATTTTTCTTATAAAATTATGTATAATATAGACATTCTGGAAGTTTGAAAAAAAATTTAGATCCTACATAACTATTGTTGGCATTTAGGATTTTTTTCCTCTGGTCTTATATGTCATCTTTTAAAATACCGTAATAAAAATTCTTACTCTCTTTTTTTCTTTCTCTCTCTAAAAATAATTCTTTAATTCTGGACATCTTCTAAATATTATATACATATGCTAAAAAGTTGTTGATATGTTTACAAACTGCCAGACAGTTTACACCTAAATTCTCTTGTGTAAGTCTATGGCAGGGATACTGTGTTAGGCGTTAGAAGACTTGGATTCTGTTCCTTGTAGTTCTGGGACCAGATAGATGAATTAATCTCTTCAAGCTCAGTTTTCTCATTTGTGAAATAGTCGTAAAACCCCTCCTTTCTAACTTATAAGAAATTTTATAAGACCAAATAGGAAAATACTTTGAGAATGTAGTATTCTTCAAATATGTATCCTGTGGGACTAGTATTCTCTGCTTTTTGACCAGGTAATGGAAAGAATACTTTCTGAAGCTATTTTTTTTGCTAGTAAAGATCCTTAAATAGGAAATTATTGTATTTGTTATTGGGAAATAGGTTTTATAGAAGAATTAAAGTTCACCCTGATTTCCCAGTGCATATAAAAGTTATATTTACACTATACTGTAGTCTTTAAGTGTGCAATAGCATTATGTTAAAAAAAAAACAATGTACATAAATAAAAAATGCCTTATTGCTAAAAAATGCTAACCATCATCTGAGCCTCCAGTGAGTTGCAGTCTTTTTGCTGGTGAAGGATCCTGCCCCGTGTTGATAACTGCTGACCGATCAGGGCAGTGGTTGCTGAAGGTTAGGGTGGCTGTGGCAATTTATTAAAATAGACAGTAATGAAGTTTGCCACGTTGACTGACTTACTCTTCCTTTCGCGAACGACTTCTCTGGAGCATGCAGTGCTGCTTAATAGAATTTTACCCTTAGTAGACCTTTTTTCAAAATTGGAATCAATCCTCTCAAACCCTGCTGCTGCTTTATCAACTAAGTTTTTATAATATTCTCAATCCTTTGTTGTCATTTCAACAGTCTTCATAGCATCTTCACCAGGAGTAGATTCCATCTCAAGAAACCACTTTCTTTGCTCATTCATGAGAAGCAACTCTTCATCCATTCAAGTTTTATCATGAGATTGTAGCAGGGATAATTTATTAAAATAATCTAGTAGCCTAAAATCTCATGTTGTAAAAATGCTTGGTTGAGCCTTAGTGAAAAATTTTAGTGGAATAATTTCAATGGAATAGAATTTTATATTCTTAAAATAACTGGTGGCAGATAGTATTTTTATGTTATGGCTAAATAAGCAATTGAACTTTTTTGTGGAATTACTTTAGATAAAGTATTACTTTGAATATTTGAAAATAATTTTGGCCCTGGTTGCAATAAAACTGTGTATGTTTCTGTTTTGTATTGAAGTAGGACTTACTGTTATATGTGACATGTTTCAGAATTCAGCATAATGTAACTGTGACAAGGAGCACGTGAGACTGTCGGTTCCTCTTTTTTGCCCTCTTTTTCAGTAGCACACACTATCTTTATAGAACGTATACTTTGGATACTTTTACTAGTGATTGTGAAGTTTATTTCCCCTTTTGTGTTTTTTTAAATATTAAAATTGCAGTTCACAGGTTTAGTTTCATTTTAGTGTGAAACAAGCAAAGTTTTTTTTTTTTATTACAGTGGTTTGTTATGTTTTAGTCATGTCTTTTAAAATTAATGTATTTCTAGGGAATGCCAGTGGAGTTTTTGGTGTTACATGATATTGATTTAATAATATCCCGTGTAGAAAGTAATACACACATGAAGGAAACACAAGAATATGAAGACAATGACATGGAAGGTCCAGATATGGGTAATATGTTTTTTGATGCTCATACACCCCTCCCATTTCTGCCCAGCATCCCTAAGTTCAGTGAAATTTCAGTGAATTAACTTTCCCATTTGAGAGTATGAAGAAACCTGAAGAAATTAATTTTGAATCTCATTTTAGCAAGTTGATTAAGTGAAGACATGTAAGGATGCTGTGTTTTATTTAGTGCAATACCTTTCATTGTTCCGTGTCAGGCTTCTAGCTTCCCACACCTGTGCCTTTATCCTCTCCATCAGTTCTTTCAGCCCTCCTGGTCTATTCCATGTTTAAAGAGAACCCAGGAGCCACCATGTGATATTTTATTTTTACCATTTCTATTAGGAGATGAAATTCTAATAAATATAGTTGTATTTAGAGTTGTAAATAAATCTGATAACGATATAGGGAATAAATTTCAATAACATTTGAATATTCTTTGTAATGTTATGTCTTTTTAAAAACTTTAAAAATTATTTTTATTTATTTTTAACACCTTTATTATGGTATGATTCTTGTACAGTAAACTACACATATTTCAGATGTACAATTTGATGAATTTTGATAGATGTATACACCAATGAAACTACCACCACAATCAAGATAGCTAACATTTTTAGTAGGTGGGAAAGGATAATTTGGGAATTTGAAATTTGCATCTCTTCTTTTTCTTTTTACTGCTCTTACTGCTTACATTTTTGAAGTATTCTATAGTTTTCAAGGTTTTTTTCCCCAGACATTATTTACTTTAATAGTTATCCTCTGAGTTAGCTGATGTCACCTTCATATTGTAGATGAAGAATCTGTGTTTTAGCCGAGTTAAGTGATCTGCCCACGGTCACACACGTGGCATGTGGTGGAGCCTTCTTACTTGATCTCTTATTTATGATCATTATCATTCCTGATATCTTCTTTTGTGACATCAGTCCTGTTATGAAATTGCTCATCTGCTTTTCTCTCTTCTCTACTGATCTATACAATTTCTAAGGCAGAGATTGTATCTTGTACATTATTGTATCCCATTTAGTAAATACTTTGTATATAATCCTATTATCATGAGTCCCAAGATGGAAGTAATTTACATATTCTTTTCATGAGGTCCATTTATTATGATGATCAAAATCTATATTATAAATTTAATAAGGGCTCTGAGCTTTCACTGTGACCAGCTTCTTGGTTTGAGCATTGCTCTCATTCTTATCTGAAATACAGAGGTTAGAATTGCTTGTGGTTTAAGCCAGAGTTCTCTGCAGCATGGTCATTACATGGGCTGACCTGTGTCCTGCTTTATTGCTCCTTGCTTTATTCCTATCATGGTTGATACATTCTGATCTTTAGAATCAGGGGACTCATCCAGATGTCAGTTTAGTTTCCTGTCCTCACTGGGAGTTGCTTGTTTCAAAATTTCCTTATTGTCACATTCTTTATATTATTTCCTGACTCTCCAGCTTTAGTTTGCCCTCTGGTGCTGCCTTCCCTTATTTTCTCTCTACCTGTCTTCTTTTCCCAGCCCAGTTCTGGTGTTTCTTTTACAGCTTTGTCTCTTGTTTGTTTTTTTTTTTTTTTTTTTAATTTTTTGCTTTGTAGTGGGTTTTTTGTCTGTTTGTTTCTTGGTTTGGTCTTAACTTCCTATGTTTGTAATCTATATTGACCCGTAATGTGGTATGATGTCGCTCCTGTGGACAGCTTCCTTCCCATTTTCATTTCATTCCCATTTATATAGGAAAAACAGATGAGGGTTTGGAAAGAGTTTGTTACCATGTAAGACTGGAATACAAAGAGAGATGTCCTTCACAGGAAATGGGCACAGGAAATGGGCACAGGATGAATCAGAACAAAATGGACTGGGTTCTACAGAAGAACAATATGAAAGAAAATAATGAACATGAATGGCTAAAAAGAGTGTGTGTATGTATATGTGTGTGTGTCTATATATATATGAATAGATGAAAGGTAGAGATGAGGAGTGAATGAATTTACAAATGGGGATGGCTTATTAAGAGGATGGGAAAGAGGGAAGGAGGTGTTGGGACAGGATAAGAGAAAAGACGATGGATTGGGAAATAAGAACAGACTGGCAGGAAAATGAAAATATGTGTCTCATAAGAAAACACATACAGTAAATGAGAAAATAGGCCTTTATTAATTTTGGTATTGAGGGTATAATTTTAGTGTGGCAATTAAAAGTGCCTTAAAATTAATATAGTGTAACTCTTATGCTTCACGGATTTGAACACAGAGACACAGAGTTAAGTAACTGATTAGAGCCATATAGCTAAAAATTGCTGATATGGTACTGAAATCCATATCTGGTATTTTATAGTATTAGAAATCATATGGAAAATAATAGTTTAGTTTTTTGAATACCTTGTCTTCCTCACTTCTTCCTTTTTAATATGTTAGTACAGAGAATTAGAAACATCATAAAGAAGATAGAAGAATAGATTGAATCTCCAGGCACCCATTACCTGGCCCCACCCATCCACCATCAGTCTATGGCTAATTGTCTTCCAATCACTGCCCACCCCTTAATATTTTACAGCAAATTCTAAACACATAAATTCATCCATTAAGATTTTCCTGCGTATTTCAGAATTATAAGGATTCTCTTTTTAAAATGGACGTAATTAATGCTGTTACTACATCTACAAAGTTAACAGCAGTTCTTCGTATCAGATAGTCGGTGTTCAGATTTCCAGCTTCATCTTGCTTTTTCATGCTGCTGTGCCTTTGTACATACTGTTCCTTTTACTCCACGTGCCTCTGCTGCCTCCCTAAGTTTTATTTTTCATTTAATGTTCAGATAATGTCAGCCCTTCTAGGAAGCTTTGTCTCTCTGATCAAATTAGATGTCCCTCCAGTGTTACCATACAATCTGTACAAACTTCTAACAGGATATTTATGAATTCAAAATGTGTTTTTTTTTTTTAACCACATACATGGATAAATGGACAAATGGATGAATGGGTGGGTGGGTCTGTCTTTCTTAATGAAAAGTTTGGTTTTTTTTTTTTTTAGTTTTAATTGACATGTAACATTATGTTAGTTTTAGTTATACAACATAATTTGATATTTCTATACACTGTGACTAATGAAAGGTTTTACATATTCAGAATCCACTCATAACTCAATACAGTTAGAATAAAATCCAAAATTTTTGGCTCATATGGCCTCTTACGATGCAGCTACCTCCTAGCCTAGAGTTTTCTCATGTCATTCCTTCAGTCCATCCTGTTTTAGTCAAATTTGCCTTCCCTCAGCACCTAGAATGTGCTAAGGTCCCTTATGTCTCAGAGCCTTTGCATATGCTGTTCTTTTTGCCTAAAAATTTTTTTATTGATTCTCTATCTGGTAGACTTTGGATCTCCCAATCTCAATCTCCCTGTTATAGTCTCACTGTGTCTTTTACCTTTCTTCTTAGACCAATCACATTTATACTTACATATTTATTTGGTGGTAAGTTTATTGACTGACTTTTCCATAGATAGAATCTCTGTGTGGTCAGGGGCTACGTCTGTTTCGTTTACCACTCTCTTTAGTCTCCATCCCAGTGCTTGCCATGCAGCTGAAGCTAAAGAAACACTGTCAAATATGTTTGGGAGGACTTTTCTGGATTATAAATTAATATATTTATTAGAAACAGAAGATCAGTATTCACAGTATTTCTTGACAAGTTTAATTGCTTTTGGAGTTGACTAAAACTTGACAATTTCTGGGACAAGAAGCATCTCAGAGTCATTTAAGATAGGTAGCCAGACAACTGGAAAGCTTTCTAAATATCATGCATGTTAAATACTAAGATAGTATGAATTCAGAAGTTTTTATAAAGTACCAGATTTTTGTATGCTTGCCTAGAAGAAGAGCTTAAATAGTTTTAATTATACATTTATATTTACATGAATTCCTTTTCAAACATTTTAGATATTCAAGATGATGAAGTGGCAGAAACTGTCTACAGAGACAGGAAGAGACAGTTACCTTTGGAGCTCACAGTGGAACTAACAGAAGAGACATTTAATGCGACAGTAACAGCTTCTGACAGCCTGGTGCTCTTCTATGCGGGTTGTGAGTATGAGCCTTTCCAGTAGATGACTACATTACATAGTAGGACATTTAAAGTAGACATTTTATTTTTGCATTCCGTTATTGCACATTGTAAAATGACATAGCTTTCATATGTCCTGCACCTTGAAACATTTACTTCTAGCTGATTCTGGGGTTGTAAAACTGATTATACTGATTTTATATATCTGACTTACAGACTGAAGGTTAATTATCAAACTGGATGTTAAGCTTCCTAATTTAGAAAAATTATTGTGATGCAAGCAAATGATTTTAATAGATTAACAGTTCTTATAGATGTATAGGCAGTTAATTGCTTTTATCTTCAGATAATAGCCATTTAACTCCTTGCAGTATGAATGCAGAAAATAAGATGCTTTAGGAACCCTTTTAAATGTTTAGGCAATATTGAGTACTGCACACTAGGATATTTCTTATTAAGAAATAACAATTTTGGGAAACCCCATAAATCTGTATGTTTGTTATATGTAAATATGGATGCTTTAGAGATATGCATGTTGTAATATCTGTTTAACTTTTTATTTTAATGTAGGGCAAGCAGTATCCATGGCATTTCTGCAATCCTATGTCGATGTGGCAGTTAAATTGAAAGGTATTATACTGTGGTGTGCACGCGTATTTTCCTGATTCTGAGCTGTAGCTATTTGTAAACTGTGTCTGCTAAAGATGTAGAAGCACATAAAGTTTCAGGTTATTATGTTTGTGTCTCTAAGGTTAATAAGTTAATAAACCATGAGTTTCAGAATTCTCAGGAGCATTCACTTTGACTGTCTTCATAAAACTACACAGTTAATCCAGCAACCTTTTTGGCTGAACTTAGTCATTCAACAAACATTTATTGAGTGCCTACTCTGTGCCAGTGACTGTTAAATATTATTAGATAAATACTAAATCCTATTAAATAAAAATGTGATAGATAAAGACCAGTCTCACAGCTTGATGAAGGATCCAAGTGTTCTTGAAGGTATACAGTTGGGTCCTCATGGGTGGGATATTTCTTAATAGCCACTATCTTTTAATTTTAACTATTCAATGAAACCTGATTCAGTGGTAGACAAATAAGAAGCCAAGGAATCAACTAAAAAATATCTATGCCACCATTCCAGCAAAGACATAAGGAGAAGTAGAGAAACCTGTGTTAGTAAGAGACAGTGATGGATTAGGTATGTATGCTTTATAATCATCTGAATAAGACAATATATCATGCTTGTATCTTTAATATGATTTCCTCCTACTCTGTTTTTCTTGTTAATAAAAGTTATTATGGTTAAATAGGCTTATTCTTGGCTACTCCAGGAATGCATCCACCATTAAGTTTTTGGGCACACTAGCTTATAGGCTCTTTCATTATTTAGTAAGTTCCTTATGGCGTAGGTGGTGTGCCTTATACTCCGCTCATTGGACTTGGTGCATTACTTCACTTTACAGGATATCTGGTTTTTAATAATTGTTTAATAAATGAATAAGCTGAGATAGTAGAGTTTCATAAAGTTTATTTAGTGGAAAATGTGTACTGCTATACAACTTTTATTTTTATTGGGGACTGTTGTAAACTCAGGAAATTGATTCCAGAAAGTCAACTCTAAATGTAACATGTCCTATAGTAATAAAAACATCAGAGATATTAAAAATCATTTTTGAACCATTTCTCTTCCATTCATTTCCCAACCACATTTGATCCAACTTCTGATTATTTCATTCCCCAAATGAGGGGGTGGGTCCATCTGTAGATACCGTGATCCTTAATTTTTTTTTTTAAAGCAAACCCTGTTATTCTCTTTCAGATTCTCCTCTATGGTTGCACTCTATAGACAAATTTAAGTTTCTTCTCTAGGTTGTCCAGCCTTACTGGGAAATAATTAGAAGAAAGGAAAAGGAGGAGGAAAATATAAACCATAATGAAATAGTAATTGGATAATGGCCCTGAATAATAGAATGATTCTCTCCCACAAGCCCACTTGGTTAGATACCAAATAAAAATGGAAGAAGATTTTCTTACTTTCTTCTTTATTAATGACCAAATAAAGACCTGATCCCTCAACGCAGGGACTCTGAGCTGTGTGTGTTTGTAGAATGAAAAAGCAGATAACCAACCTAGGACTTGATTTCCTTTTTCAATTAGTATGTTCTTTATGAATAACAATCCTTTTGGTAATTAGATATCAGATAAGTGGACTATTTTGGAAGTTCACGGGGCTTAATAAAAAATGTGTAATATAGGTTACAATAGCGTTTTGTGCCTGTATTGAAGCCTATACTGTAACTCTGTAAATTAGAAAATATTGTATTACCTTGGGAATTTAGTCCTATAGTCTTTCATGTCAACTTGGGAAAAAACCACTTTTCATCTTAGTTCAAGAGGATGAAGAATATTCTATACTCAGTCACAAGGTGGCAGCAAAGATCAAGTTTTTATACTTAGTATCTGTATCTTAGAGAGTCTGGTATTTTTTTTTTCTTTTCTTTTCTTTTAAACCAGGACCCCTATTTGGAATTACTGCATTGATAAAGTAGGTGGACTATAGTACTACATGCATCTTAGAATATTAGACTATTTCATCTGAAACATGATTAAGTATTGAAACCATTTTACAGGAAAGAAAATAAAAAATTTACATTGATAACTTCAATATAAGTAGCCTTATAAATCTTCATGACATGTATCAATATTCTTTCTTCAGTTTTAAAAATAACATCAAAGTTTTCAACTTGGACTGCAGGGACAAAGGAATAATAACATTTTTAGCAGTGGTAGACCTATGGAGGATGCTTATTGAAGGGAAAGAACCACGTCTGTAATAACATGGTATTCCATCCGTGGGTGGCAATATAACACTCTGTAACAACAAACACCAGTACAAGCACCACTAGGCATTTACTGACTAAATGATTAAAATAAAGGATAAGAGAACTTTAGAGAGAAGGTCTAATTTTAGAAGGATTAAGAATTTATCTTTGTTTCTAGGCTTATGTAATATTTAGGTATTAGTATACTTTAGTGTAAACATTGAAAATTTGTTCATAAAGAAATATCAGGGTACATTCCACAATTTTTTTTTTTGGCATTCCACAAATTTTTATTGGGTACATACTGTATAACAGACGTGCTGGGCAGTGGGTTTATAGTGGTGAATAAGACAAACTAGACCCTGCCTGTATTGTCAGACAGATTGCTAACACTAAATCTGAGGTGATAAGTTATTGCACATATGAGATATAACCTAGGATCATTTAAAATATAAAAATGAATTTTCAGTATTAAAAATTTTCAGAGATAAAATAGTAAAATATTACACTTCACAGTTTTAATCATAGGATTAGATTACAGTAAATTAGGATATATCCTAAATTAATAAATAAGATTCCTTCTTTGATCTAATATTATATTAAAGTTTCCTTTTGTTGGAATGTATTCCTTCCTTTCAGTAGCTGAGTTGTGTGATGGTTTGTTGTTTGGTTTTTGATATCTTTCTACCTAGTGATTTACATATTTTGGAGAACTTCACATATATAGTTGACCCTTGAGCAATGCAGGGATTAGGGGCATCGACTTTCTGTGCGGTAGAAAATCCGAGTATAACAGATTTGGCCCTCTGTATACACGGTTCCTCACAGCTGAGAGCCCACATGCATGGATTCATCCAACCTTGGTTCGTGTAGTACTGTAGTATTTACTATTGAAACAATCCACATGTAAGTGGACCCACACAGTTCAAACCTGTATCGTTCAAGGATCAACTGTATGAGTATTGAACAAGTAAGAACTTCTCTTTGGGATTCTACTCTGTTTTCTTAGGCTGAAAAGAAATTACAATATTTAGAGGAGATGGGTTTGTGAAACCCTAGATGAGTTCCACGTGTGTAATTTATTCACACATATTTAAGGTGTTTAATATACAAGGACTGCTCCAGGTGCTGGAAAATCAGTGACGGGGAAAATGGACATGGTCCCTACTCTCAAGGAGCTCTAATCGTACCACAACACAAATGCTACATAATTACATGATGAGATAAGGAAAAGAGCACAGGAATCTGATGTAGGTCAGTGCGTCAGAGGAGGCGTCCTTGGAGCAGTCACACATGCAGAGATCTGAAGGAATGAGGAAGACCTAACTGCAGACATTGGTGGGGGTGGGCTGGCAACAAAACAGATTTGAGTTTTCAAAAGATATCTCTAGCTTCAGTGTAGAGATTGAATTTAGGGAAATGAATTAAGAGAAATGATGACTGGAATAGTGGCAATAAAGAGAAACGGACAGATATAAGAGATACTGAAAGTTTAGGTTGTACAATTGAAGCAGATGCTGACTGATGTGATTGGACATGTGGAGTTTAGGAATGGGGAGGCATGAAAGATGGTACTTTGCTATCTTTTTACAACTCAGAAACAGTGTCCACCAATATTTGGAGGAAGGAAACCATATTTGGTTTCAGACATCTGGAATTTGAGGGTGTTTCCATGCAAAGGGAAATAGAGAAGGCAGTCAGGATACATGGGTCTGGAACTTTGAGGAGCCTGGGCCAGAGCTATAAATTTAGGATTCATTTGATAGTTGGTGATTCCTAAGATTGTTTAGAAGAGAGGGTAGAATGGGTAGAGAAAGCAGCTTAAACTGAGCCTTGAGGAACTGACTGCACTGGCAGAGAAGCCTGCAAAAGGGACCAAAAAGGAACAGCTTGAGAGTTGGCAAAAAAGCCAGTAGGGGACGATGTTGCAAAAAATCAAGGGAAGAGAATCTTTCAGCAGAAGTGTTTCGTGCTACTGAAATGTTAAAAGAATGGAATATAAAAGTATTGACAGTTTTCAACAACCGAGTTTTCTACCTTTATGTGTATAAAATGTGCATTTTCCTTTATTTAGGCACATCCACTCTGCTGCTTACTAGAGTAAACTGTGCAGACTGGTCCTATGTATGTACTAAGCAAAATGTCACTGACTTTCCTGTTGTAAAGATGTACAAGGAAGGCGAGAACCCAGTGTCTTATGCTGGTATGTTAGGAACTGAAGAGCTCCTAAAATTTATCCAGCTGTAAGTATTCAGCTTTCCCCTAAGATTTTAAAATTTCAGGTCTATAAAACTTCTAATTCCCATACTTTGTAGACACTCTTTAAATAGATATGACCTGAGATCACAGGATAAACACTGACGAGGAGAGCCCATCTGCATTCCATCACTTTTGGGGAGATAGCAGTTTTGTTTAATGAGGCTGATTTTTTTGTTTAGAATAGTAGTTAATTGTCTTTATTTTGTCAGATGTTTATCCTGTGGAATATAGTATTTGCTAAGTTCAGTATATTTTATTTTATTTTTTTACGAGCTGAACAGTATCTTTAAAAATTAATTTTGAATATTCTTAAATATTCATCCAGCAACAGGATTTCATGCCCAGTGAACATAACATCTGTCCAAGGAGCAGAAGAATTTTTAAGTGGGGAATTATATAAAGACCTGATCACCTACTCTCGTGTGTCAGTACTGGGGCTGTTTAGTCCAACCATGACAACAGGTAAGTGGAATTAAACATTTATATAGTTAAAGACTCATTTACTAGTTTTTTAAAAAGGCTTTTAAAGAATTATTATCTTTTTAAATTATAGAGAAATCAAAATATAGACAATTTTGAAAAATAGAGAAATTTGAAGAAAAGATAAAGTCTGTAATTATTTAGAATTGTTAAATTTTAATGTAATTCCTTCCCTCTTTTTGCTGTGTACCTATGTATTGCAGATTAATACACGTTTTAATGTAATTAGGCTAATGCTGTGTGTTTAGGTTAGTATCTTGCTGTTTTTATTTACCATTACGTGGGTACATTTTTTTCATGTGATTAATATTCTTCAAAAACATCATGGCTGTACATTTGATTGGATGAATATACCATAATTTATTTAACTGTTTGCCAACAAATAATATTTTGTTTCCATTTTTTCTTTTTGCTATATGTAAAGAATATTTTTATTTATGAGTCTTTGTGTGGATTTTAGACTATTTAATGGGTTTAGATTCCCAATAGGAGAATAACTTTGTCTTCTTATAAACTGTATGTTGTATGTGTTATTCATTGTTTAAAATGAGTTTTAGTGCTTGTCTAATGGATTACTATGTTTTTGTATATTAAGCGTATTAAGCTTTTGTCATTTTATTCCACTTATTTCCCCCCAGTTTGTTGTTTTGCGTTTTAGCTTTGCTTAATAATTTTATATGTAGCTGTTTAAAATTTCTTTTCAAGTTTATTGATTTTGTGATTTCTTCCATAGCTTTTAGCTGTAGAAAATCTTTATCATCCTTATAGTTAATGTATTTTCTTCTTGCTTTAATTTATATTTTCTTTCTCTAATTTATATTGTCTTCTTGCTTTGAATGTTCTTTTTTAAAAACTGAGTGATAGAATAAACATATCATGAAATTTACCGTTTTAATCATTTTTAAGTGTATAGTTAACTAGCGTTAACTATATATTGTTGTGCAACTAATCTCCAGAACTTTTTCATCTTGCAAAACTGAAAAACTCTTTACCCGCTAAGTGGTAACTCCATTTCCCTGTTTCCCTAGCCCATGGCAACCACCAGCCTACCATTGGTCTCTATGAATTTGACTACTCTAGTTACCTTATAAAAGTCAAGTCATACAGTGTCTTTTTCTGACTGGCTAATTAGCATAATGACCTCAAGATTCATCCACCTTGTAGCATGCATCAGAATTTCCTTCTTTTTAAAGCCTGAATGATATTCTGTCATATGTATAAAACACATTTATCCATTCATCTGTTGATGGACACTTGGGATCTCTTGGCTGTTGTGAATAATGCTACTGTGAATATGGGTATGCAAATATTTCTTTAGGACCCTGCTTTCAATTCTTTTGAATATATATCCAGAAGTGGAATTGCTGGGTCATATGATAGTTCTATTTTTAATTCTTTGAGAAACTATCACTCTGTTTTCCATAGTGGCTATACCATTTTTACATTCCCACCAACAGTATACAAGGGTTCTAATTTTTCTACATCCTCCAGTACTTGTTATTATCTGTTTTTTTAATAATAGCCATCCTAATGGGTATGAGGTAATGATGCATTGTCATTTTGATTTGCATTTTCCTAATGATTAGTAAGCATCTTTTTATGTGCTTGTTGGCTGTTTGTACATCTTCTTTAGACACTGTGTCCTATGCTCATTTTTCAATTGGTTTTTGTTGTTGAGTTGCAGGAACTCTTTATGTATTCTGGATATTAAACCCTTATCATATATACTATTTGCAAATAAATTCTCCCATTCTGTAGGTTTCCTTTTCACTATCAATTGTGTCCTTTGCTTTTACACTCCCCCCCGACCCTTTTCTTTATTAAATCTTCAACCATTTAGATGTATTTGTTCACGGTATAAAGTTAGGGCCAACTTTGTGTCTACATGGTTAATAATTGTCCTTTTTTTGATTCTACCATCACCATATTAAATCCACTTCTCTACATGTATGTGCGTATAAATGTTTTCTTTTTTATTCACTTTGCCTATTGATACTTAATCTGTTAGTTTTATAATGTATGTTGAATATATGATTGGGTCAAGTCTCTTTTTTGTCTTTTTGACATTTTCTTAACCTTTTGTCTGTTAACTCTGCTAGGTAAACTTCAGCCATTTACACATGTTGTTCAAACTTATTTGGATGTCTGTTGCTTGTTTTATGCTTCGTTGGTGTTCTTTCGTTAGTTTTTTTCTAATTTTATTTCTATATGGAGTATGCTTTTGGTTTTATTTTCTCCAGGGCTATAGAAGATGTTCTTTAAAGAAGTTAAAACATATTGGAATCCATAAACTTAAAGACCATTTAAATGATTTTGACTCCTTCTTATGGAAAATAAGGATGCTTATAATTTCTTCCATTTTTTTTTCTCTATATGAGCCTCTATGGTCTCATGTTATAGACTCAAAGTATCATTACTGCTAAGCTTTTTTTTGCATTGTATATTTCTCTTTCAAAAATATTCTGCATGTATGTTTCCAACATTTTATTATGAAAAATTTCAAACATACAGCAAAGATGAAAGAATTTCACAGTGAATCCCCACATACCCGTCATCCAGACTCTACCGTTGGTATTAACCATACCTGTTTTGGCACATACCACCCATGAGGTTATTCATCTCGTTGATGCGTCTTGGGTGGACGTCTCAGTGTTCAGCTTTGCTGTAGTGCTTCTGGCAGTTAGCGTCACTTTGCTAGTTTTACAGCATTATAGACTGTAGTGTTCTTTTACTTCACAACTTTTCTGTTTTCAGACTCCTACTCCTAACCCTGTTCCTCCTTCATGGGAATGGATCTTTCAGTAAGTTTCAAAGGAAGGGCACACAGGGCATTTTTTCTGAGCAGTGGCATTGCTTAGAACGCAATTCTCTTGGCTTTGGATATGTATGGCCTCTTGACTGGGGAGCAAAACCCCTAGTGTTTTCTTCATCACATGCTGACTCTTTCCATTTATGTAGCAAACTTCCCCCCTGCTTATTTTTCTTTCATTTTAAGATGAATTTCAAATTCTGAATGAAATATTTTAACGATACTTGTATGGGAAGAAGATCCCCAGTGTCTAGCATTATAATTGTATATAGTTTAACTACTTGTTAAATTTTGCTCCCTACAAATTGCTGTCTAATATTTTTTCCCTTCTACTTTGTCTTCAAAATCTTTAAAAATAAGAGCCAAAAGAACTCATTAGAAAGAAATAATAAGAATGTTAATATGTGCTCTGTGGTTTAACCATCTTAGTAGGCAAAATCCTAGAGGGTGTAACTTTTTAATTTGTATTCTGTGAAAAATTGTGAAGTGAATGAGTCTCTATTTCACTCCTCCATCTTTCCCTCTGTAATGTTTCTATACCCACAGTTGACTTTGCTTTCTACCTACCTCAGGTGCCTGGTGTCCTGAAGTTCTCGTTTATTATTTACACTGGGCCTCCTTCCAAAAAGAATTAGTCTTCAGATAATAAAAAGCACATATACAATAAAATCATTAAAACAAGGATAAGAGTTAAGCAATAAAAGAGTGGGGGATAATTATGTAGAATATCTAGAGAACGCTGCAGTTGATCATAAAACTTAACCCTAAGCAATCTGGTAGCAAACAGAAATAGATGAAAATTTTGCCAGTTTATCATCATTGCATAATAAATGGCAGCATATAAATTAATCCATTTCTCTGACTGTACATGCTAAGAGGAATTTTTCTATGTAGGGGATCAGCATAAGGAACAGTGTATTTGATCGTATTTCTATACAAATGATAAAGTTTACATGCAGTTATCTCTCAACAGAAGTCAAAAGCATAGGGTTAAAGTATATAAAGGTAGTTCTGGTGTGCTAGAATGATGCAATCTGAATGTGATGCTTTTTTTTTTTTTTTCACATTGATTGCTACTAAGCCTTTGCAGTCTGGTGTTAGTTCCTCTTTACTTCTTTTTTTGTTTATTTTTGTTTTTGCGGACATCCGTATGATAGTTGCGGGATTTTCAACATCTTTTGAGTGAGAAAATGTTTAACATTAACAGGCAGCTATGAATCCATTAACATTTTAATGTACATTTGCATTTTAATCATAAACGCTAACTACTAACATTTGCCGAGCACTTACTTCGTATCAGATATTTATTTGTTGTTCCTATAGATTCTAGTACTTGAAGACTAACGTGAGTTCCATGAGGGCTGAAATGTCTCTTTTATCCACTGGAGTATCTTTCAGGCCCCTCTACTGGAAAGTTACTATATTTTCCTTTGTGACTGAAAAATAATCTTGTGGGGATATACTTTAAAACTTTGTAAATGTCCTGTTTCTCATTATACATTTGCACACCAGTTTTAGAATCCACTGCCTCAAAGAGCTATTACAATGTTGGTTGCTGAGTGGAAATTTTCTAACTCCATTATTCCTTCTACCTTTATTAGTTGGCATACTACTATAAGAGCTTTTCCTTCTCATTTATTTATCAGTATGGATGGTTGAGTTCTTATTTTACTCAATGGATTATAATGTTACTGTCATTAGTTTGCTCAAATTGTCCCAGATTTGGTCATTGTGAGCCCCTTCATTCTGACTCTCATGTCCTTTTGATATGTCTTCATCATTTTTTGAGTATGTCCTTTTGACACAAAATGTTCCCAGCCGCATTCCTAGAATCAGCCATTTCTCCAAGAAGTCCAGGTTCCTTTTAGTGGGACATTGAATTTAGAAGCCAAGATCTAGGGGTTAGGAGTGGTTTTAGTTCCTGAAGTGTTCTTACTTCTCAACTATTTTGCTGACAGAGCTAAAATATAGATATATCTATATATGTAGGTATATAAATATAACTATTTAATAAAATGACAGTGCGAAAAAGCAGTATTGCTAAATTAATGTATTTATTTTATGTACTTTAAACGTTTATAGTTAAAACAACTAAATATTATAGGTCACCATTAATATTACATCCCAAGTATACTTATAGTGGTTAAAAAAACTTTATTTAGGTAAATGATTATTTCCTTATATTTGAGATTGCCGTATATTCAGAAGGAGAAGAATGTGCCTGGTTTTAAACATTCAGAGGAGGATTTGCACTGATTTAGTGGGAATGGATATGCATCTGGATATGCATAAATCTGCAGTTTTAAATGTCCTCATCCCACAAATAACTTAGGGTTTATGTCCAAGTGGATTCATGAAGAGCCTTTCAAGAAACATTCATGAGTTTAGGGTCTTCTGCACGAGGAAATTACGTGGAAATATTAGAGTAATTTTCCACTATTACTTACCAAAAAAAAGAAGCTGAAACTGATTCCATTATGTCATTGCTTTAGATAGTAGTCATCCATTATTGACCAGAATTTAGAGAATTTCTCTTAGAAATCAAAGTATAGGCATTCAGTTCTTTCTAGTTGCTTAGTTTTCTTATGACTCTTTTCTACTGTGGTATAGCACAGGCAAAAGAAAATACTTGCATGGGTTACTAGTTTCTCATTAAATTTATGATTATAAATGAGCTCTCAGTGCTTTCTGCTGGTGGACTGTGCCATTCCAGTAAGTTGGCTTTTCTACAGTGTTTCTCAGTCTTGTGGAAAGTACGTATCCTTTTTAAAGAAAACAATCTTGCGGTTACCAGTGTTACCAATGTTGATGCTCACATCACGAATATAGTGCTGACTGCTAAGTTACAGATCTTTTGGGTTCAGCATACCCAGACTACTAGTGCTTTATGATTCATTTTTTCCATCATTGTTTTTCTATTTGAATTGCTGTGAACCTTTTATGTAGTGAGCTGAGCTATCACCTTGGCCTTCAGTTGGCAAGAACACATCATTTGTAAGAGCCCACCTCTGCTCTTTTCCTACTAGTCTGCAGCTGCTAATTCAGACTTGCTTCTTGGTCATAAGATCCAGAATATGCTATTATTTATGAGTATATTCAGAAATCTACAGAATAATAGTTCTTATTTTGAATATGTATATCCTAACAAATCAGAGAAGAATTATACCCAAATTAATCAAAGTCCAAAAGTAACAAAAACACATTACAGAAAATACAGGAAATAAAAGAAGACACAAATCCCTCTTAAGTGTAGAACCCTAACACGGACGCTGTTAGAGGACTAGAATTTCCAGTCTTCTATTTTTTCTATGTATATAGGCACTTTCAGATTTTGTGGTTATAACGTACCATTTCACATACCTGCTTTTCTTTCCAGGCTACATATAGGACAGCTGTCTCCATTTACCGTGCCTTAGGAGTAAATTAAAAAGCAACAAATGTTTATTTCGTAATTCTCTATGATTAGAGTCCTATAAATCTTATCAATTACAGTTGACCCTTGAAAACGAGGAGGTTAAGGGTACCAACCCCTTGCGCAGTCGAAAATCCCCATACTGCTTGCCGTCTCTGCCTCAAAAACAAAGGAATTGATAAATGACTTAACCAAGGACAGGAAGCGGCAACAGTTTGGATAGAATCAGGACTCCAACCCTACTGTAAATCTGTTCATCAGTAATTCAACTGCATAAAAAGTTTCAGATTTTTGTCTTGTCTATGTATTTATAGCAAAAGAAGAGTTCACTGAAGCAGGAAAGCACCTAAAAGGATGTGTTATCACTGGAGTTTACTCTGAAGAAGATGTTTTGATACTGTAAGTTTATTGGTCTTTTAATTTTAGGGAGGAAAAAGTTTGCAAAATAATATATTGCTTGTCTCTACACAGTTGGTGAAGAAAAACAGCAACATAACTAAATTTTTAATTTTTTTCTATGGATATCTAGGAACTACCACCTGGCTGTTTAGAATTTTCAGATATTCAAAATTCTACTTTAGGCTAGAGCTCCTCACTGGGGCAACCTTGGATTCATACTATTTCATCTTTCTATAAAATTTTTCCTCTTGGGTTCTGTTACTTGCAATTTTAATTCTTTGGGGTTGTCATAGTGTTCTGAGGAATTTTACTTCTTGAGTGTTTGGGTTTTGTTTTGCCACAGAGGTCTATAGAAAAATCAGAGGTGTACCTGATAGTTCTACTTAATTTTGTTATTGCAGACATAACACTTAAGCAGTACTGTCACTTAAGTTGCTTTATTTGTAGAATTTGGGGCTCCAGTGAACTATCAAATAATTTCAGCTGCTGCAGAATGAAGGACTGCACTGAATATTTGGAGATTATTAATACACATCATATTCTGCATTAATGACTCATCTTCAGATGCACATGGAGTTGTTAAGCCCAGTGGTTTGTCTTACCTTCTGACCATATTATTTCTAATTGTGATCTCTGAGCTTAAATCTTTCATCCTGAACACGGGTGACATAGACTTTTGGTGATCAAGCACCTGTTCTATCCATGAAACCAGTGATTTTTGAAAAGTAAATACTGAACTCCAGATCTTTAGGAAATGTAATACCTGCTCACTGGACACACAGACAGTCACCCAGTATCTTCTAGACCAGTAGTTTTCAGAGTATGTTTTGTTCATAACCAACTGGTCAACTAAGAGGGTCCTCTGGGTAATCTGAACTGGGCTCTCTACTAATGCTTACAATATTATGCCTACACTTTGTTTTAGCATGAATTAAGTTTTTACATGGTAATAAATGTGACCACCTCACTGGTAATTTTACACAAAGTCTTTTTGTTTCTCCTTATTTAGTGGTTTTCTTTAGGTTTAGTTTGCAAAAGTAGTGGTAGGAAGAGGCAGATCTGGGCTCTGTTTCAGTACAGAGCACAGGCTCTGTATCTGGAATACCTCAGTTTGAATTCTGTCTCTGCTGTTTATCACCTTCTAAGTCCTCATCTGTTAAATGGGGGTTATAGGGCTGTTCTGAGTGTTAAATAAAAACTTAACTAGAAGCACCTGGTTTAGTGCCTGGCAAATAATAGGCCCATTCTAATAAATGCCTATCTCCTTGCTCAGCAGTTCCGTGAGCAGTGCAAAAAGTTGAGAACCATTCAGTGTGTTCCTAATCCTATTTAGACGTTGTCTTGATGATTAAATTGTCTAGAAAAAAAATCTGGCTAGACTACTGTCTGTTGCTTTCTCTTTAATTACTTATTTTGTGTGTGGGGGGTAATTAGATTTATTTTTATTTTTAAATGGAGGTACTAGGGATTGAACCCCCGGGACCTTATGTGTGCCAAGCACTCACTCTGCCACGGAGCTATGCTCTCCCCCCTGTTGCTTTCCTTTATCTAGGTTATCAAAGCTCTTGAACTTGCTCAAAATAGCCTCACATAGAAGACAAGTTTATCTGAAAATGGTGTTCATTTTTTCCTTAGTAGTAGGGCTTTTCATTTGCTGCCTCTACTGTGGCCTCTTGGTCAAATTGTTCATGTTTTTGATGACTTGCTGTATTTCGGTTGGAAATTTTAATACTACGTTTCTCCATAGGTCAGATAAACACGCTGTAACTCTTCCAGCCCTGCTGCTTGCCAGACACCAAGAAGGCAAAATAGAGAGCATTCCATTAGCGAACGCCCATGTGCAAGACATAGTTCAAATAATAACAAATGCATTACTGGAAACATTTGTGAGTATATTTTGTAATATGGATGTTATTTGAAATAAGAAAACCTAGATCAGTTAAAGATAGTGTATTTTAATGCATGATTTTGCAGCTTTTGTTGCCACAGGATGTGATGTTTTGTGAGCTGAAGATCCAGGGGGTTGCTCTGTTTTATTTTTTCACTCATTATGCATACAGCTTCTCCAGTCCACTGCCAAAATTTTACATGTCTTGGATTATTTTTATTGCTGAGATGACTGTGGCTGATGGCCAGTTAAAGTACTTAATCTAGGTTGAAACTTGGTACAAAGCCCATGGATTCCAGAGAGCAGGCTGCCCCGCTTCAAATCCTTGCTTGACTCCTTACTGGCCTGTATGTAGACGTCTCTGTGCCTCAGTTTCCACAGGTGTAAAGTGTAGATGATGGTACAGCCCCTGCTGCAGAGAGTGATTATAAGGACTGAACGAGATCTGTGTTCATTGCTCTGTGTGTGGTGTTTGGATCCTGGTAAACTTGGAACAAATGTTAGCTAGTATTATTATTTATGTAGTTTTAGAGCAAAACACTGTCTTCAGGAAGTCTTTTTCCAGTGCTTACTTTGTATAATAGTGAATTCAAGGGCACAACAGATGTAACCTGCATTTCTTGATTTCAGTTGTTTTACATTAGTATTAAGTATAGCTAGAATATTATAAATTTATACTTTTCTGCATTTCTAAAGTGTCATAGGAGCACTGTTATCAGCTATAAATTCTGAATGAATATCCTCCTGTTATAGTTTTTTGTCATGATGAGCTAAATGACATTACATTTTAGGCTCAAATATAAATGAATGTATTCTTTAAGTCTTTTTATGATCTCAGTTCCATTCCCTCCCCTCCCCCATTAAAGAATATGAAAGGCTCTACCATTTTCCATTTTTAGTTCCACATCTATTAAGTCACCTTCTGGATGTACCTGTGAGCTAGATTAAATCATCTTGTATCAGGTAACTAATCCCCAGATGACATGAGGAAACCAATGAAAAGAAGCTGACTTGCTGAAGTCACACAGCTGAGCAGGAGAAAAGAACTGAATGAAACTAGCACCCAGGCATCCTTGTTCACCAGCTGCCCCTTTCATTGGATCTCACTTGAAATCCAAATGAATAATTTTATTTTCTTTATAGTGCCAACCACCTCTGATCCATCCTCAAACACCAAATTCTGGCATATAATTTTCCCTACCTATCCTCAAAGCCACTTTCCTCATTGTTATTCACTTTCCCACTCAAAGTCCTCTTCTCACACCTTCCTCTTTCATGATTTAAATCTTAGATCCTACCTCCTCCAAACTGCCCTGTATTGTCTTGTGGTAACTATTATCTTTTATCTTCGACATGAGTTACGTCCCCTTCCTAAAACTGACCCATCTGATCAAGCCAGCAGCTCTTACTCGGAGCAGATCTGATGACCCAGGTGCAATGGAGCCACCACTCCGCAATTCAAAACTTTATTGAGCTTCAAGAGCTTATGTTGGGCACTGAGTCAAAAAGAAATAAGATGTTAAAAGATTATATCTTTAAAGCTCAGCTTATATTTTTTTCAAAAATTTTGTGTTAGAGGAAAAATTTATAACAAGAGTTTTGTTTGTCACATGTGTATTGGCCAGTCTGGTCCAGTTTTAGCATAAGAAATTATTAGAAGTGCTACATCCTTGTAAAACAGGGGACTCCATTAAGGTTTATTTTCAAATTCTATTAGCAGTTTTATTTTGAAAAGAACTCATTATTAAGACAAGGTAGGCTTAAATAAAAAAAAAACTCTTGAGTTTGATAGTTGCTAACCAATATAACAAAATCTCCACTTAAATGAAAATAGGTTTGAAATACATTTTACAAACTAAAATTGCACGAATGATTTGAACGTTATTTTCTGTTTTATACTTCATCGTTCCCTATATTTTGTTTGTTTGTTTTTGTTTTTGTTTTTAAACAGCCAGAAATTACTGTGGAAAATCTTCCCACTTATTTAAGACTTAAGAAACCGTTACTTATTTTATTCAGTGATGGCAGCATAAATCCTCAGCATAAAAAAGCCATATTGACACTGGTAAAAGAGAAACACTTGGATTCACTTACCCCTTGCTGGTTAAATATGTAAGTATATTTTTAATTTTTTTTTTACTATGTTAACGGTGAAGTACAATTATTATTAAATTTTCATTAGGAAATGAAATGCTCTAAACTTTACATTTAGAGTTAATATTAGGGAACCAATGTATATGTCATCATGATATTAGTAACTAAACTCCCTCAGATGGTCTAAGATGACCTTGTTTTAGATTGAATTCTGTTTTATAATAAATTACTTTTTTTTTCTGTGTGGTACTGACTTTTCGGTTTTATTGAGGTATAATTAACAAATAAAATTGTAAGATATTTACAATGTACATTGTGATGATTTGATATATGTATGCATTGTGAAAAGTTTCTTCCATTTAGTTAACTGTTACATCCATCACCTCACATATTTGTTTTATATATGTACATTTTGGGGTGGGGGGATAAGAACATTTAAGTTCTGCTCTCTTAGCAAATTTCAATGATATAGTAGTGTTATTAACTATAGTCACCATGATATACATTAAATCCTCAGACCTAATTCATCTTGCAGTTGAAAAGTCTATATTCTTTTACCAATCTCTCCGTATTTCCTCCACTACAGTCCTTGGCAACTTTTCTACTCTTTTTATAAGCTTGACCTTTTGAAAAAGATTCCACATATAAGTGATACTAATATGTAGTATTTGTCTTTCTCTGTTTGGTTTATTTCACTTAGCATAATGCCCTCAAGTTCCATCCATATTGTAGCAAATAGCAGGATATCCTTTTTCATGGCTGAATAATATTCCATTGTATGTAACTGTGTGTATGTGTATATATACATACACATATACCCACATATTTTGTCCATTCATCTGTTGACACTTCAGTTATTTCTATATCCTGTATATTATGAATAATGCTGCAATGAACATGGGAGTGCAGATATCTCTTCAATATTCTATTTTCATTTCCTTTTCAATATATTCCCAGAAGTGGAATTGCTGGATCCTATGGTAGTTCTATTTTTAATTTTTTGAGTAACCACTGTACTGTTTTTCATAGTGCCTGCACCAGTTTACATTCCCACCAACAGTGCAAAAGGGTTCCCTTTTCTCTACATCCTTGCCAACACTTATTTGTTGTCTTTTTGATAATAGCTATTCTGACAGATGTGAGGTGATACTTCATTGTGATTTTGATTTGCATTTCCCTGATGACTAGTGATGCTGAGCATCTTTTCATGTACCTTTTGGTTATTTGTATGCTTTCTTTGCAGAAATGTCTTTTCAGTTCTTCTGTGCTTTTTAAATTGGATTATTTGTTATTTTGTCATTGAGTTTTATGAGTTCTTTAGTTATTTTGGATATCAATCTCTTATTCATTTTTAGTTTGATGTTTTCCCACTTGTTTATTTTTGCTTTTGTTGCTTTTGTTGCTTTTGTTTTTGGTGTCATTCAGTAAACTTTTTAAAGTAATAATTTTTCTGATTTTAAAAGTAATGGATATTCATTGAGGAAAATTTGGCAAAGCAAACAGAAAAGTAAACATTGTGATATTTTGGTATTTTTCTTTAGTTCCTTTTTCTATATTTCTCTGTTTTTAAAATGCAGCCTAAAATGTTACAAAAAGTTTCCAGTGAATTTGCCAACAGTATTTCCTGGTGTGTTTTCTAGATGTATGGTTTGTTATATTTAATGTCTCTGAACACAACACACACACACACACACACTATCTATTATTCAAATTCATCAGATAGAAGACATTTTTAACTCATTTAAGAAATTATAAGGGCAGAGTACATTTTTGCTGTGAAGAGCTAACAGTACAGCCTGTCACTTGAGACAGAAGTTTCCCAGGTAATTATCCTTGTCACTATCTCAATAAAGTAGTAAGTTCCATAATGTGGAATGTACTGTATTAAGAAGACTAGTTGTCTTAAACTTAGTTTCCCTGTATGAACATACTTTAAAAAAATCTTTCTTATCTTGAAATTAATCCTGAGGAAAGACAATTTTATTTGGAAAAGGAGTATTATAAGTCTCTTGTTATTTTATAGTTTGTACTCATTTAATTTTTGAGCTGACTTGTGATCAGATAGTTGACTAAATTTTGAAAGGAACCGGTTGATTATATCAAGCTGAAATTGAGAAGCCTTTGGACTACGTTTTTCATTAAAACTCTCATTGGCTGCCTTTCTTCATAAGAGAAACACAGTGCCCCATGTTAAAAGAAATTTTTTGACACTGATTACTAATAAGATAACATATCCACACCTGATCAAAAGGTAAGGTTATCTTACTTATTAAAACACCAACAGGAAGCAACAATATGTTAATCTTAATATAAGACACTGAGGGAAACCAAAAACAATATTTTACATACCACTCCACTGTGCCTGGATATAACCCATGGGCTATAGACACATGAGTTTCTGTCAAGACCTCTTGATTTTTAAGACATCTTTTGATAAACATACTGGCATGATGTATTTCAAGGTTAATGTTTTATGCACTATTGTTCTTATTATTTTGTTATAGAAAGAAACATTAACATGTTCAATTGCTCCCTTTTATAGAAAGAACACTCCCGTGGGGAGAGGAATCTTGCAGGTGTATTTTGATGCTCTGCCCCCCCTTCCTCTTCTTGTTGTGGTGAATCTGCATTCAGGTGGCCAAGTATTTGCATTTCCTTCAGACCAGGCTGTAAGTGAACAAAACCTTCTATTGTGGCTGAAAAAAGTTGAAGCAGGACTAGAAAGCCCCATCAGTAAGTATTCTGTTTAATATGCACAATTCTATATCTTGTTTCATGTTTTTCTAGCTAATGAATGCTAGAAATGACTTGAACTGTAGTATTTCTAAGTATGCTAAGGAGTAATATGCTGATAGCGTTGTCCATGGGACAGTCTCCTATATGGTGGGTATTACCCATTGAAAATAAGTGCCATCGTATAAAATTCAATAGTAATAACATTTATTGAATGCTCATGAGGTGTCTAGCACAATGCTGCGTGATTCACTTGCAAGATCTCATCCTCCGGAGAGTCGTATGAAGTATGATTACTTGTAGAAGAGTTAAGTAACTAGTTCAAAGTCATATAATTAACCAGTAAATGAGGAAGCTTGGATTCCAGCCTGGCTGTCTTGTGTTCCAGAGCCAGAATTTTGAACCACAGGAAGATAAATCTTGGCTCAGAATTTATGATGCTAGCTTATGACATGCTGTAGTCCCTGTTTCTAAAACCTATGTGGATTTATACCTGTGATACAGATGTGTATGTTAACTTAGATACAATTGTGGCAACACCAGATCTGTTGCTATAATTTAAATAAGTTAACATGTAATAAGCTAAATCATTAGTTGTTGAGGAAATAGTGTAAAATTTGATGTAATGAAAAGTTTCCTAAGATACTTCTAAGGATTTTGTTACTGGAAACCAGATGAACTATATTATTATAACATTTGGACACTGTTCATGACCAAGTTCTGAAAAAAGGGTTGTGTGTGTGTGTAAAATATAATTGTATATACACACCCAGTTCTGGTGTATAAACTCCAATTCAGTGTTACATTGTCTCTCAGCCAAGATGCATCCTGTGACTCTTATCGTTATGTGTATTTGTGTATATTTAATCAGATTCTTGAATTTTTTAAAGTGCCGATCACTGCAGCACACCTGTTCTTCCCAGGTGGTCTGCCTACTTCATTTCTGTTAGGCAGTTTTAACTAAGTTATTGTGTTTAAATAGTCTATAGACAGTATTTGTTTATTGAAATAAGTCACATACCATTGAATGTGCTCTTGAAGTGTATAATTCAGTGGGGGTTTTTTGTTTGTTTTTTTTGTTTGTTTGTTTTTTAGTATATTCACAAGGCTATGCAACCATTACCATGATTGAATTTTAGGACATTTTTATCACCCCAGGAAGAAACCCTCTCCCCATTAGCAGTCATTCTCCATTCCCCCCTCCCTTCATCCCTTGACAACCACTAATTTACCTTCCATCTTTATGCATTTGTCTAATCTGGATGTTTCATATAAATGGAATAATACAACATGTGGCCCTTTGTGTCTGGCTTCTTTCACTTAGCATAGGTTTTCAAGGTTCATCCACATTAAAGTGTGAATCAGTAGTTCATTCTTTTTTATGGATGAATTAATTCCGTTATATGGAAATATACCGTACTTCCTCCATTCGTCAGTTGATGGACTTTGGGGTTGTCTGCACTTTCTGGCTGTTATGACTAATGCTGCTGTGAACATTCATGTACATATTTTTATATCAAATACACAGATGCCTGTGCCACTTACCCTCTCTGTCTTGATATAGCAGCTTTTAAGTGGGGAAGTTTGATTCCTCCAACTTTTTCACTTCCAGGAAGATTTTGACTATTCTGAGTCCTTTCAGATGGTATTTCTAAATCTTAATTTTCTGAGATAATTTGTTAGTGTTTTAATATTTTCCTAGGAAATGTAAAAACTTAACTGTTTTGTGTGTCATCATCTGAAAGCAGCTTTTCTGTGGCTGTCATCACTCACTTCTGGTGTCTTCATTTTAGCCACACCCCACGGGGTCCTGTGGGTTCTATCTCCTGAACTCTTTACTCTCCAGATAGCCTGCGTTCACTGCTCTAGCTGCACTGCCATTTTACAGTGGCAGTGAGTGTTGTCATTTTGCAGCTGCTGTGACACAGATGCCTTGTGGACTCTGACTGAATCAGATAGGATTATATTTGTAGGGCGTTCCAACTGAATTGCTTTATAAAAGGTGGTGTGATGTTCAAAGACACAGAAACCTGAGCTTATGACCCAGCCTCCTTGATTACTGACTGTGTGGTTTTAGGCAAGTTTTTCTTTGTTTCTGCCTCTACAGCTGTAAGATGAGATTAACAGTTCCGACTCTATGTCAGTTATGTTAAAAATCAAATAAAATTAAGTATTCAAAGACATATACTTTAAAGTGTGAAATCTAAAGCATATTATCACTGTTTGTGGAGAGATCCTTTCTTCCAAGAATCCTTGGGGGCTTTGACTCCTCAACTCACCATTAGCAAGAGGAAGGAATCAGAATTATTCTTCTGAGTTTCCTGAGAGACTGGTATATCTTCTGTTGCAATTATTTTAATGCCTTTGGTTTCCATTATTTCTTTATATCATTGCTCCTATTCTTGAATTATTCCTGTTGTGCGAAATCTGTCTACTAAATGGAGAAAAGCTAATTTATCATTCATATATATATATATATATTTATATATGCTATCAGCTTAAATCAGTTTTCCGCTTCTGGTGACCAATGCTTTAAAATAATGTTAAGATTCACTGCCATGAAGTCCTTCTGAAAAGTTATCCAGTCACTGTTTATATTACAGTTGATTCCATAGCAATTTTTAATTATTCCTCATCTATATTTTTATAAAATGAACTTTTTAAAATAAAGTATGTGCAAAGGATATTAATCAAATCTTCAAAAACAGAAAATGCTTTTAAATGTAAGGAAATATTTGACTAAGCAATGAAATAATCTGTATGTTCCAAAATTTTTTTCTGGAATGATTTGTAAGAAATAGTTACAGCTCTTTGGGATAAAGACAGGGGTAGGAAGGGAAGCAAGAGACGTTTTCATTTTAACTTGTACCTATTTGTCTATAATCTCATTGTACATAGTTATTTTTTAAAACCTCAACAAGGGTTAACAGGTAATGAGATTATGGACCTTTTGGTTTTTTTCCTATTAATACCTATCTTTATTTAAAATATAATAGCTTCTAAATGTAATATAAATAGAAAAATGTCTAGTAATGACAAATGATATATCAAGTTTCTTAGACAGTGATGATAATTAAAAAGCTAGCTTTGTGTAGATAAGGGAAACTGATGAAGCCTTCACTCCTACAAATTTATTTTTCAAAATAAAACATTTTCTAGTACATTCATGTGATGGTATTGTATACCTGTTCATCTTTAACCCTTGATTATATCTTCCTTCCAGCCATTTTACCTGCTCAGGAGTGGAAACCTCCTCTGCCTGCTTATGATTTTCTGAGCATGATGGACGCTGCAGCATCTCAGCATCCTCCCAAGAAGATTCCTGAGTGTATGAAAGAAACTGATGTGCAGGAAAATGGAGAACAGCCGGAAGAGAAATCTGCGATCAGAAATGAACCGACTGGAACATTGAGAATAAAGCATTGGAGTAGAAGTAATTGGTTTGGAGAAGCCAAAAAATCATTTGCGTATGATAATAAAGAATTATGATGCTCAAAAGCCAGCTTCTTTTACAGGGCTGTGGAAAGCTTTCGAAAGTATTTTTGGCTTATTTGCCAGACTCATTAAAAAAATAACACTGAATCATCTCAAGTTTCTTGACCAGTGCTGTCCAACAGAAAATAATATAAGCCACATATGTAATTTAGAATTTTAAGTAGCCACATTAGAAAAAGTAAAACTGAGCAGGTGTAATTAATTTTAATATATTTCATCCAGTAACTATACTCAAAGTAGTTCAATTAAGAAAAATTGAGATATTTTACATTCCTTTTTTCATATCAAGTCTTGAGCATCCAGTGCATATTTTACACTTGCTATACTGCTCACTTCAAAATAGCCACATTTCAAGTGCTCAGTAGCCATGTGTGGTATTAGACAGCCCAGCTCTAGACCATAACTGGTATAATTAATTTGACCTAGTTCCCACCACAGTATATTTTGAACTAGAAGATAAAATGTAACTCTAGTTTAATCACAGTTGACTCCACAGTGGACTTACAGAGCTGGCAGTTGTTTTTTTTTTGTTTGTTTGTTTTTTGTTTTGTTGTAGTCATAATGTTAAAACCAGTGTTTCTAAATCAGGGAACAATTTTGCCTCCCAGGGGACATTTAGCAATGTCAGGAGACATTTTTGATCGTCATTACTGGGGTGTTAACTGGTATCTGGTAGGTAGAGGCCAGCTAAACACCCTGCAATGCACTGGACCACCCTCCCTGCCCCCAACACACACAACAAAGAATTATTCTGCCCAAGTGTCAACAGTGCCACGTCACCCTGTGTTAAACTAATCTGTGGCAGAGTGGTAAATTCATTTCTGTAATATTTTCAAAAAGTAATGAAATAACCCTAAAAAGGACACAGAGTGAAATAGATAAAATATCTATTCTGTTATATATGTTATATATAATCATTCTCATACATACACAGTTGACCCCTTGAACAACACGAGTTTGAACTGCACGGTTCTACGTACATGCAGATTTTTTTCACTAAATAATACGTACTGCAAGATCCGCGGTAGGTTGAATCTGGATGTGGAACCATGGATGTGGGGGGCGCCAAGTTGTTTGTTCAGGGGGTTGGCTCCCCTAAACTCCACATTAGTCAAGGGTCAACTGAATGTTTCATTATAACAGATCATTTGCTCCTCCCAGTACCCCTTCTTCAATGTTTTTCCTATAGCATGTCACGTGTATTGCAGTTCATTCTCATTTGTCTTTATTTCTTACATGGGAAATATGAGTGTGAACTCTAAATACAGTTTGTAGAAATAAAACATGATCAGTCTACCATTAACTACTACAAGCATATATAAAAGGTGAAACCAATTAGTCATTGTACCATAGTCAGCAATTTTGACAGTTATTAATGTTCTTTTAATAATTTTAAATAAAGTATCTGGATTTCAGGCTACCTTTCAAAGCCTCCTTTGGCCTCTGTCATGCCCTCTGTTGGACCACTGACCCTGTAGCAGTTGGATTTCTTTGGTTGCCAAGCAACAAAAATTCAACGTTGGTTAACTGAAGCAAAATGAGAATATTGGGTAATTCAGAGTTAGCAGAAACATTAAGCATGCTTTGAACAGACAGGAACCAAACCTGTTTTGGGATCTATGTAGCAGGAAGTAAGTAATAGCTCAGTAATGAATCAGTTCTATCTATTTTTCTGTCTTTCATGACTCAGGATGTCCTGGGAATGCTGGTTAGGAAAAGGCGAGGCACTTTAACTGGCAGCTCTAATCAGACTTTCACAATGCAGAAGAGGTGAACCTCACAAAAGAAATCTAGATTCTGTTTACTAGGAAAAGGGAGACTGAATGTGGAGAGCAAAAAAACAACAAAGAAATGGAAAACCTGTGAATCCTTAAGACACCACTTGCTGTTCTGCTGCATATCCATCGTATCCTTTCCAGGTGTTTCTACTACATTCTCCTGTCCTTTTCTGAGAGCTTCAAAAGCCCTGTCTCTACCCTCAAGTGGTCGTAGTTTTCTTCTATATCCCCTACTCCTCTGTAAGAGTTGGTGACCACTGCATAAGTATATTCTCTATAACATCTAATTCCTCAGGAATCAGATTCTTTTACCTTCTCCTGCCTCACCTATGCTGGAAGGTAAACAGCCTTGGTCCATTGCTTGTGATGAAATACTCCATGGGCTGTTTTTCAAAATTCCTGGAGTTATTACCCAAGCTAATACTTCCTTTAAAAACTATTTAAACTGTATACACAGAACATTAAATTCAAAGATTAGGATGTAGAAACCTGCAAGAGAATGTTACTTCCATCCTAACAACAACAACAACAATCACTTTTCTAATACATATCAGAGAAGGCAGCCAAAGGAACTGAATTCCAGAGTGACAAGCCCCTTAAAGAAGAGACAGAATACATGAACTGTTTCACCATTGGCAGAGAATAGGAGTCTCCCATGAAAGCAAGTAAGAAGAAACTTGGAAAGGTCTAAGTTTTACCCTATCTGCAAGTTATAAGTTAGCCTACCACAATTTCTTAAATCAGAAACAAGGGACTTTATTACCCACTCTAATAGTATTAATCAGAGTGTCAGTCTCCGTGCTGGTTCCCTGAACCCGAGTCCTGCAGTGCAACGAGAAGAAGGGCCCCATGACACCTCCACATGCAGTGGGTACCATTACAGGCAAGGAACCTTGAGCTCAGGGAACCTAAATATTTTATAATGGGTATTAAGCATGCCTGCCCTTTGCTCTGGAGGGAGACATCTTTATAATAGTAGACAGTAATCTAGTGTGTCTTTCTTCTAGCAGGAGATGCTATCTCTCTTCCTAGGCTGCAAAAGCAGTCCAGAACCAAGATAGTCAGTGCCTCTTAAGAGCATAAGTCATGCATGAACATGAGAGGCCCGTGAAGAATCGTCTCCCAACAGAAATCAGCTAAAATTTTAAAGAATTCTTTAAGGGCCAAGTGTGGTCTAAAGTATTAGCTTAGAATAAGCGGGACCCTTGATATGACAATAGTTCACATTCACCTGGGCGTTTCCTTTCCACTGGGTGCTGATGAGAACAACTGGGGCAGGAGCCTGGTGAGAAGACGTCCCTCGGTGACGCAGGCAGGCAGCGGGGGATGTAACGATCTTGGTGACAGACGTGAAACACTGCCCACTTCCTCAGACCTTTCTCCTGTATGAGTAAAAGACAGTGACCACTTGGGGGGACAGAGCAAAGCTTCCTGCCTCTGGGGGAGGGGTAAATGCAAAGTTCTCTGGCCCCTGGGGAGAGGGAGAAAAACGTCTTGGGCTCAGGATCCCACACCAATACCAAGCAGAGGTCTACTCTCAGTGGGAGATGAGCACTTGTGGGGCACAAGACGGTGGAATGACACAGGTGAGCAGGACTTGTTGGAAGCTGAGGGTGGAGCAGGAAAACAGAACCTCTGTCACCCAGGTGTGATTCTAAGTACAAGGTGACAGCAGCCCATCTATGGAGGAACATGCAGACCATAGTATCCCAAAGGTAAAAATAATAAATATCCAAACCCATTTTTAGTGACTTGATTTACTCAGTGCCCCACACTAATGACCAGGTGTAAATATTATCTATCTGTTTCAACTATTCTCCACAAGATGTGTGGCATTCAGTCAAAAATTCTAAGACTGAAAAAAAAAATTAAGAGAAAACAATCCATAGTCAAGAGATGAAACAAATGACAGAATTAAACTCAGAGATAACCCAGATATTAGAATTGTGGGACAGAGACTTTAACTATGATGAATGTGTTAAGGGATTTGCTGCAAAAATAAAAGGCAAGCTTGAACATACCTGCAGGAAATAGGCAACTAAAAAATCACCAGTGCTAATCTGAAAAAGAACCAAAAAGAACTTTTAGAAATAAAAATACAATGGCTAAGATTAAAAATTCAGATTAGACACAGCTGAAAAGAGAGGTAACCAGAGAATAGATGATAAAAAGTTATTCAAAATATACTACAGAAAGACAAAAAGGTGAAACATATAGAAAAGAGACTAAAGTCCAGGGAGATAAGTGAGAAAGATTAACATCTGTGTATCAGGAGTTCCAGAAAGAGAGGAAAGAGAATGGGGACAGAGATGCCAAATAAGGAGACAATTACTGAGGATTTTCCAGAATGGTGAAACATACCCATTCACAAATTCAGGAAGCTTAGAAATTTCTAAACAGATTAAATAAAAAGCAATCCACACTAGACAGAACAAAACTACAGAACATGAAAGGCAAAGAAAATCATAAAAGGTGGCAGAGAAAAAAGCCAGATGACATCTGAAGTAGTGGCAGGTAGACAACAGGTAAACCAGAAGACACCAGCGTATCTTCAAAAGGCTGAAAGGAAAATAATTGCTAACCCAGAATGTTACATCCAGTGAAAAGTTTTTGAAAAAAGGAGTAAGATAAAGATACTTCAGACTGGCAGAGACGGAGTGGCCATTAGCAAAATAGGGAGATTCAGGATATGTACTTCACGTGGAAGGAGCGCTATCCCAGACGGGAGGGCAGAGAAGGAACAGGGTGTGAGGAGCCAAGTGATGAACACGTGGGAGGATCTGAATGAACACTGAGAGCATAAAACACTCATAAGTGTGAAATTTTAAAAAGCAAACACGATGGAATTAACATGTACAACAACTATATATATATGTAGGGAAAGGAGTCAATAGAGTTAATGTATCCAAAGTTCCCTAGAAAATGGATAAAGTTATTAATTTTAACTTATGGCAAGCAGTAAATATGCATTTTGTAATTTTTAGGATATCCACTAAAAAGATAAAGAAAAACTTTCAAGCTATGAGAGGGAAAAATGTAATTATAAAAAAGAATCAAAAGAAAATAAAAGAAATGAAACGGAACAAGTGAGATAAATAGCACAAAATAAGGCAGCAACTTCAACTGAAATGCCAGTAAACAAGTGCAAACAGACCAACTATTCCAATTAAAAGATTGTCAGGCAGGATCAAAAAAGTCAGTTATAAAAATAAATTGCTCTTCACTCAAAAAAAGACAATCAGTGATACAAAGCTGATAGGAGATACATGTTAAACTTAAACATACAGAAAGTTTAAAAGTAACAGGACAGAAAAAAATACACCATTCAATTTCTAGGTGAGAGAAAGCTGGTCAGATAAGATAACCTTAATGTCAGGTAAGACAGACATTAAGGCAAACAGTATTATTGAAGATAAAAGGTCACTTCATAATGAGAAAATGTTCAATTTGTTAGTAAGCTACGACAGTTGTAAATCTATAATCACCTAATAACAGATTCAAATTATAAGAAACAAAAGTTAATAGACGTTCACAATTTACCATCGTATTAGATTAAGTACCTATGTAATTAATGGAGCTAGCAGAAATAGATAAGGAAGGTTATCAAAGATTTAAAGTGTCATTAATAAATGTAACCTAATTTCTTCTGACTGCAGAATATACCTTCTTTTCAAGCAAACATGAAACATTTATAAAAACTGACATATGTCAAGAGCTAGTCTTCAACAATCGTTAAAGGACTAAAGTCATACAGAACATGCTCTCTGACCACAGTGCAATTAATCTACAAATAAATAACAAATTGATAACCAGATATGTACAGTTAAGGAGCTGGGGATGCAAGTCTGAGATTTAGATAAAAATCTGGGAGTCACATAGTTTATTAACAGCAAAACTTGGAATTAAACCCGAGTCTCCTTCACACTCATTTAGTGGGATGACACCATATAGTGTTTTCTGCCCGTAATATTTCTTTTTGCACTGAGAATTAAATATATACAGTGCATCAAAATTATCAAAATGATACTAAAATGGCCTATTACTGGATTATTGAATAAGCACAGAAACTAAACATCTCTCTCACTTAGAGGTGATTCATGCTCTAACACTTTACACTGTAGGTTGTAATTTCACAATCTTTTACAATATACCTTATTTTTTAAAATAAGATACTTTTTTAAAATCATTTTTTATTGAGTTATAGTCATTTTACAATGTTGTGTCAAATTCCAGTGTAGAGCCCAATTTTTCAGTTATACATGAACATACATACATTCATTGTCACATTTTTTTTGCTGTGAGCTACCACAAGATCTTGTATATATTTCCCTGTGCTATACAGTATAATCTTGTTTATCTATTCTACATATGCCTGTCAGTATCTACAAATTTTGAACTCCCAGTCTGTCCCTTCCCACCCACTCCTCGGCAACCACAAGTTTGTATTCTATGTCTATGAGTCTGTTTCTGTTTTGTTTTGTTTTTATTTTATTTTTTTTTAGATTCCACATATGAGCGATCTCATATGGTATTTTTCTTTCTCTTTCTGGCTTACTTCACTTAGAATGACATTCTCCAGGAACATCCATGTTGCTGCAAGTGGCGTTATGTTGTCGTTTAAAAATAAGGTATGTTAATAGAAGCTTATCTAACATTTAGTTTGGATAACCCAGGGTCAAGTTCTTATACATGCCTCAAGAGCTATAAAACACCAGGTGTGGAATCTGGAGTCTTGTGAAATATTCCAGTTAGCCCTTCTGACTTACAGTAGGTGAAATTTCACGTCAGCCTTTTAATCAAATAAAGCACTCATTTCCGCTGACATTAGATAGAGTCTGAATTTTCTGTTTCTGATGTAGATACTTTATACAGTTATGAAACCTATTTTTGAAGAATTAATTTTCCTCACATTTAAACATATTTCTTTGTTAAAAATACAACATAACCCGTTACCCAGTTCTTTGTGCCATGAAACTCCCTCTAAGTATCTGGTTTCTTGAACTGAGAGTAACTAACGCATATAAATCTCTTCCCAAAGTTACCAGGATTGCACCCTAAGGACACATCAGCCCTAGATGGTCTTGACCAGTGTGAATAGTAAGTAAATTGCTAATGAGACACAAAGAAGGCAGGGTTATTCTTGTTTCTAAAGGTCTTTATACTTGAGGAGAGGACGTGGGGGGAAGCTATTGGAAGACAATTTCCTTAAAAAAATCAGAGTATCATTCAAAGAAACTCATGTTTGCTAAAGAGAATTATGAACAACTACCTACCCAGAAGCATCTGGGAGGGGCAGTATTGCACCATGGCTACAGACTGGGCTTTGGATTTGGATTGAAGAATATTCGAGTCCTTACTCTTCCAGTCACTAGCTATGTGATGTTATAAAGTTACTTAAAATCTTTACATTTTAGTTTCTTTATTGATGAAAATACTGCCTGCCGCATAATGTTGAGGATTAAATGGAAGAATGCATAGTAAGCATTTGATAAATGCCTTCTTAGTGGTTGGGTTCATTTATCAGACCTTTTTTTCTTCCTATTAGCAAAGTAATACATTCTTGTAGCAAAACTTCAAGGAATACAAAAATATTAAGAAAAATGCAAGAGCTGCCTCACTTCCCTCCAATTCTAATTACAGAACCAAGTGATAACCATTATCAACTATTTGATTTGTATTTGACCTTCTTAATATTTCACTTCTTATTTTTAGAGTTTGAGATGCCTATGTCAGAACATGTTTTCTTTATTCAATTTACTTTTTCTTTCCATGTATTACATTAAAATTTTTTCTACATGCTCAATATCTCAAATTATCAAAGAAATGCAAATCAAAACAACAGTGAGGTGTCACTTCACACCAGTCAGAATTGCCATCATTAAAAAGTCCACAAACAATAAATGCTAGAGAGGGTGTGGAGAAAAGGGAACCCTCCTACATTATTGGTGGGAATGTAGTTTGGTGCAGCCATTATGAAAAACAGTATGGAGGTTCCTCAAAAAACTGAAAAGAGACTTACTATATAATCCAGCAATCCCACTCCTGGGCATATATCCAGAGGGAACCCTAATTCAAAAAGACACATGCACCCCAATGTTCATAGCAGCACTATTTACAACAGCCAAGATGTGGAAACAACCTAAATGTCCATCCACAGATGACTGGATAAAGAAGCTGTGGTATATTTATACAATGGAATACTACTCAGCCATAAAAATGAATAAAATGCCATTTGCAGCAAAATGGATGGCCCTGGAGAATGTCATTCTAAGTGAAGTAAGCCAGAAAGAGAAAGAAAAATACCATATGATGTAACTCATATGTGGAATCTAAAAAAAAAAAAAAAAAAAAAAAAGACACAAATGAACTTATTTACAAAACAGAAAGAGACTCACAGACATAGAAAACAAACTTAAGGGTTACCTGGAGGGAAAGGGGGTGGGAAGGGATAAATTGAGAGTTTGAGATTTGCAGATACTAACCACTATATATAAAACAGATATACAACAAGTTTCTTCTGTATAGCACAGGTAATTATATATATATATATATAACCTATGATGAAAAAGAATATGAAAAGGAATATATGTATGTATATGGATGACTGAAACATTATGCTGTACACCAGAAACTGACACAACAGTGTAAACTGACTATACTTCAATTAAAAATAAATAAATAAAATTTTTCTTTCACCCTCTGGCTAAATCCATGTTTAGTGCTCACACAGAGGTGTGAGGTAGAGGTTGTGGACGAATCATTTGATCATTAACGTGGCCCATCGTTGCTTGGTATTGGGCTTTGCTCGTCCAACCTGAACTTTAAAAATTAACATACCTCCAGTGTCCTTTGGCTGAAAAGAATATCCCTCTGGCATCCTAGAGGACAGTGCTTGAGGGCACCATTCTGTTCTGAGTAGCACGCTGCCAGATGTCCTGCTCAGGGCTACCTCCCCCACGCGTCTAGGTATCATCTGTGCTTGCTAGTGTCTGGTGAATATGATTGTCGGTGTGAATGCTACATCAGTTAAGAATGGTCCAGCTGCATGTAACAGATGATCTGACAGTAGCTTAAATATGCGAGGTTTTGTTTGACTTAAGGGACAAGAAGTCTGCAGCGATAGCAGCTCCATGGTAACACAAGGTTCTGTGTTTTGCTTCACCATCCACAATGTAATGGCTTGTTTCCTCTTCACTGTAAGATGCTTGCTGAGGCTCAGGCATCTAGCAATGTATTCAAGGCTAGGAAAAAGCAGGGAGGGTGGTACCAGATACATTTTTCTCCATTTTATATGGAAAACAAAGGCTTAATCAGAAGTCGCCTGGAAGACTTCTGCTTGTATATCATGCTTGGGCCAGAGCAGGGTCACAGAGCCACCCCTACATGCAAAAGAGCTGGGAAGCAAACTGTGTATTTTGTTTCCCAATCTCTATAGTGGGAAACAGCACTGGAAGAGAGTGTAACCAGTCCATAGTCTCTGGCACAGGAGGGAAAGTGGGAGATGAGGGGTGGGTTACGACCAGTCGGCTTCGTTCCTCTTATTGGTGCTGGTATGACATGCCCCAGTCACAGCAGGGACGGTGACCCACAAGCTCTCCAACGGGGAGCCGCGTGCCAAGAGAAGGCCCAGGTTCCCCAACTGTCAGAGTTCTCAGTGACCAGCTCCCTGGGTTCATACACAGCTCCCTGCCCAGGGCATCAGTGTCCCCCAAGGCAGAGCTGAGGCAGTCCTGGCATCTGCCACCTCTTGAGACCCAGGACGCCTGTTCTTCTCTGTCAGCTCAGCCCTGGGTTTGGCCAACAATGATTCTAACTTTCTACCCTCAAGGTTTATTTGGGGGACTCTCCCTTTCCTGTCCTTCTCTGCCCCCGAGCACTGCTCAGGGACACTCTGTCCCCCTGGGAAGGCCTCTCAAAGTCCAGGGATCCTCATGCAAACAAGTTTACCCTTTCTTGAATTTTGCGCACCAAAGGGGAGTGGACTTCCTATGTCCTTTGCAGTAGCCAGAGGATCTTGGCTTATACTTGCTTAACATGTAAGAAGGCTTTGACTGAGTCGCTGAAGAACAAGAAAAATCATCCAAGGTGACCCCCTGGACTGCGTTCTTATTTACCAGAGAAGTGGCGTTCACCTTCTCCCACCTGAGTAAAAAGCTGGCTACACAAAAAAATTAGAAAGTTTGCAGTAATTGCAATACTTGCAAGTGGCATAATTGCTTTTCTGAGGTTTCATGCAACCCCTCCTTAGATCACATCATTCATTCATTCAACCACCAAACATCTAATTGCCAGACCATGAGCCAAATAATATGGATATAAAGCCAAATCAGGCACCATCCTTTACCTGAAGGACCTTAGCATCCAGTGTGTGGGAGAGATGTGGAAATCATTTTTGCCTGTTGTTTACAAGTGCTAGGGCAAAGGGGTGCCTAGGGTGACAGGGAACCCCAGAGGAGAGGCAGCTAAGTCAGGCTAAGGGCCAGAAAATGTTCCAGGGGAGAGGATGCTTGAGCTGAATTTTGAAGTAGAAGTAGAAGTTGCAAAGGGCATTTCCAGGAAGAGGAAAGAGCATGGGTGATGACAGGGTACCCAAGGTATCGTTTCTGCACGTACGTCATTTCTGCATAAACCAGCTCATTATACAACCGGTGCGTGAGACAGGAGGCGTTCCCTATGGAGAGAAGGGTATTTGGTGAAACGAAGTCTAGGGGCCCAGAGAGGAACAGGAGTCAAATACTGCAAATTGTTGTTGAACTAATGCACTTGAACTCTAGATCACAGGTTATAAATTTAGGTTACAAGCTTAGTAAGTGATTGTTTTCCCTCCCAGAGTGAAAAAGTAAATTGATGTTTCTATTCTGATGAAAGGGAAAAGTTGAACACCTATGATGGATTGAGTGCAAAGCCCATAATCTTCCCAAAATGATAATTACAATTATTTTACCTTTCTGCCAGCCTGTTTGCTTGCATTAGCGCAAGGAGATTAAACCCTCTGGGGACTTAAATGTTGTAGGCGAATGTTTTATCTTGGAAATTATAACAAATTAGAAACTTTCTAGGACTGAAGTCATTTCCTGCAGTATTTTTTCCAGGCTATTAATTTATTCCCCTGTAATATAAGATGCACAAAATGGGGGCTGAATTAATAAACCTTCCTGGGCATCTCATTTATTACAGTTCCAGGAAACAATTTAGGTATGGGAAGAACAGAGACCAATATCTGCACATCAGTTTTCTTTCTTTATTTTGGCTTCAAAGTGTTCCCATGTTTCTCTAGTTTCCTAGAAGACTGGGACTTTGAGAAGCAGATTCCCATAATGAAGTCAATTTAATTCAAGTCAGAAAGGGCAAAATTTATTTTTAAATTTTAAAAAATATTTTAAAATGCAGCAAAAAGCATTTTGTTTGGTTTTAAAACCACTTTTTGCACTTTAAAAGGGGTGTCCAGGCCTAGCCTGAGATTTTATACTGCAAGAACGTCAGAAGATAGTCAGTATTGATGTTTGTTTCTAATCCTGTGTGTGCGACGACTGCTGCAGAAACGACGGACAATGAACTTCCTCTACTCTAAACCTCACCAAATACTGACACATATTACCTTGTATTATATTCAGTTTCCCAATGTATAACACTGTTTCCTATTGCCTTGTTTAACCTTCATGATATCACTATAAAACAGACTCAGTATTTTATAAGCTAGGAAGGTAATTCAGAGGTTCTGACAAATAGATCTCAAACTTAAGCCTTCATCTGCATCCCTGCAAGGGCTTTTCCTAAAAGAGATTCCTGTGTTTTACTTCTCCACTCAATCTCCAAGACTCTGCTTTAACAGCTAACAAGCTGCCAAGGTGACGCTGATAGTGAGCCCAGCTGGGAAACACTGTTCAAGGGGACTCATCTAGAGCTCTTAAGGAACAGAACCAGAACTCAAACTAGAGATGCTGGCTGTAAGTCAGCAGTGTTTTTCCCATAGATCACAAGTCAGAAAAGTAGATGAGCGGCAGGGATTATGTGGATGGATGCAGATGGATGTGGGTTGATGGCAAACAGATAAATCTTAGAGCAATTTCTCTTCAAAAAAGAATTTCTAAAAGTGAAGATGGAATGACAGTCAATGATCAGAAATTTTCAGATGGGTAACATTTCATAGGATGATGGGTAAGGAAGACAGGTCATGTTGCTAGTATGGATGTGATATTTGTTCCTTTGCATGAAAAATAGGAAATGTGGGAAAATGAGGCAGAGGAAATAGTAGGATTGGCCCTTGTATCTTTTCAGAAGCCACAGTGGAAAAAAATCCATGATAAGTTGTAAACTTGAAAACAAATAATTGAAAAAATGGTTGCCACCAAACTGAAGTAAATTCCCAGGTACATGGGGGGAAAAGATACCACATGTTTTAGAAGATGAGCTATACTCAGCCCCTAGGAAGGAAGATCTGAGTGGTAGGTAATTCTACTTTTGTATTACAAATGATGAAGTTAAGGTTCAAAGAAGTAAAAGATGTTCCCTAAGATGCTTGGTGAACATGTGGAAGAAGAAATTTGCACCTGTGAGTTAAGGTTTTCTATCAAACTCTAACTATAATAAATGGAAGCATAAAGAAGGACCCATAAGAGGAGGAAAATAAACTCTTGGCAACTGAAAGAAGGCCTAGGTCATGCAACCTACAATCCATTCCGTGATGTTCATAGGCTGTAGCAATGCTTTCCCATGTTTTTGTCATCAAAGAAATCCCCAGAGCTATGACAGAATTTTTTCTTGGACATTTGACACTGGGGCTTTCCAAATTCTGATTATTCAGAAGTCAATACAAAATTTCAGCCTTAGGCAGGATTAAAAAAAAATATTGGCAGAGAATAAATTTTAGGTAATTTCTTTGTGCTGCCACATCTCCTGTTGGTTGAGAATTTGGGTTTTAGATAATGCCACCTTAAGTAATAAACTACAAACACTTCTCCTTTTAAGTGTTTGTAGTTCTCAGAAGCTGTGTTACATGGTATAGTGTATTTTGTAAAATACATTTTTTTCAAGGCTATAAAAAACTTCTAGAAGTTTGATATTTTTAATCATTGATAATCTATGCAGTGGGTTGCTGTTTTCCCCTCCAATAAAGCTCCCCTTTGTAGACGCCGTCACAAATTCATCCCAGTTGTTAGTTCACCATTTGTCCAGGTTTCCTTGGAAGCTGTGTCTCCTTTCCATTTCTTTTCCAAAAGACTTTCCAAGTGCTAAGACTCACGGCAGGTCTTTCATGCCACGTCTGTCTTACATAAATCTGAATCTGGCTTCAGGAAAACATTGAAGACACAGCTAGTACCTAAAACGTCTTCAGTCTGAGCGTTCTGACTCATCCTGAATCACTCCCCACAGTCCATGGAAGGAATTTCTGATTGAGCTCTGCTCTCTGATTCAAAAACCTTCTGATCATAATTTGTTTTTCCTAAGAGAAAGTCATATTGTATTTTATGAGTACGAACACAAGAATCCACAATGGTCCTTTTCTCATAGGAATAAGTGAGATGACTCGCCTTTCTAAAAGTAAATGCAAAACCATAGGCTAAAGGATTGTTTTTTCCCAAGCCTCCAAAATCACCTCAAATGCAATTGTTATAAACAGACAAGACAGAGTGTCTAACACTGAGAACATAAAATTTTCAAATATATATTTGTTCATAATGGAACCCATAAACAAAACAATCCTTGTCATATAGGAATTTGTTTTCCTAGTTCTATTCCTCCTTCTCATAATTATTGACAGACAGGCATCATAAAAAGAATTTAAGTTCGGTATTGGTGGGAAAGAATTTCAGAGTTATTTCTAGTAATTCCCCTGCTCCCTTAATGGACTGGTATCGGAATTTAAAAAAAAGTACGTAGCTGGCTTTATTTTGTTAACACTTGCTCTAGTCTTAGGTTCAGAAAATAGAGGTTTTCCATCCCCACTAATATAACAGGAAATCTTGGAGTTCAGGCTCTGTCCACAGCTGTCACTCCCCCAAGAATGGGCTTTAACTTTTCACCTACTAGAGAAAATAATGATTTTTATGGCTCTCAAGAGTCTTTTTAAAATGGGATTTGTTTCATTTTGGTGATACATTTCAACCCACATTTTACATTTTCTGAATGAATAATCCAGTGGGTAGATGTCCTTTCATACATACATTAGACAGGCAGTTGAATAGATGAAACTTCCAGTTAAAGAAACCATTTGTAACTTTAAAAAAAGGCTGAGAATTCCTCTCTGAAGGAAAACTCACCCACAAACTCTTGTTCTCTACTTTTGGATTCTCAAATCTTGTTATCTTTTAAAGAAAGGCAGAGTCTTAATAGACAATATTAAAAATATGTATTAACAAAAATTCTGCATGTTCATGTAATTTCAGCACTTGGCTATGTATTCCAAGATATGTGTTTGTGCGTGTACGTGTCCCTCTGTGTGTGTGTGTGTGTGTGTGTGTGTGTGCACTTTTGGTAAAAATTGATTTAAAAAACTATTTTAAGAGAAAAAACACCCTTGATTAGATCACCAAGTTTTACTTTTTTGGTATGACTTGAGCACACTGAGTGGTTTGTTCTGTTTCTGTTTTAACTTGTTATGCTTGCCATTATGCTCTCTAATGGCTACCAAAAACAGTATTTGTCAATACTTGTCACATCAGATATCTTGTTTCATCTTTGGTTTAATGGTCTAAAATTCTTTGATGCTGAATACAAAGAGAAATCCCAGAACATTTAAGACTGTTGAAAGAAAGGTACTGAAATAGGACCCAGGACCACATCCTGCCTTCGCATGTACAGAGCCTGCTACAGACTGACTGCTGCACTGCTGCTGGTGGTGGCCGTGGTGGAGTGCATGCACTTGCTCACGTGGACCTCTGTTCTGTGATACTGCGTATCTAAAAGCAGGGGTCTTTACTGGGGTCCATGACACATGTTGGCAAAATGGAATGTACATGCGCATAAAGGCATTTTTTCCTGAGGGTTAGAGTCATAGCTTTCTTTAGACTGTCAAAGAGTTTCATAACCTGAAAAAGGAAAAAGTAATAGACTGAAAACCTACAAGATGCCTATATGCAATGAGCTATATATTTCAGATTTTCTAAACATCACTTATGTATTAGGGTTCTCCAGAGAAGCAGAACCAATAGGATTGATCTATCGACTGATCGACTGATCTACCTACCTACCTACCCATCTGAGAGAATGGGAATTTTATTACAGGAATTGGCTTATGCAGTTGTAGAGTCCAAGAAGACCAGTCCAAAGTCCAAAGGTCTGAGAGTGGGAGGGGGACTGATGGTATAAGTCCCAATCTGAGTCCAAAAGCCTGAGAACCAGGAGCACCAATGTCTGAGGGCAGGAGAAGATGGACATCTCAGCTGAAGCAGGGAGCGTGCCCTTTCTCCACCTTTTTGTCCTATCTGGGCCCTCAACAGATTGAATGATGCCCCCCAATTCTAGGGAGGGCCATCTGCTTTACTCAGCCCACCAATTCAACTACTCATCTTTTCTGGAAACACCCTTACAGATACACCACCCAGAAATAATGTTTTACCAGCTATCCAGGCATCCCTTAACCCAGGCAAGCTGATACATGGAATTGACCATCACAACTTAATAGTCTGAAACATAAATTTACATGACTTTCTCTTCTGCCGTTTAAGACTAAGATGCCAGTCAATAAACTAAAGAGATTTTATTGACTTGAATGGTACAGGCATATGACTAAAGCAGAGAAAGTATAAAATATAGTTTTATTTTGTAAGAGTGATGTGTTCCTGAAGACTTGGCAAAATTCAGACTTGCATATTTCACGTCTAATTGCTCCTATAGGACTGACAAAGATGTTTCCTAGTGAAAGTGGCCAAGACATATGCCAGCAACATAAACACAGCTGGTGATTCATTCATCCCTCCTCAACGTAAAATTGTAATTCTTCGAGATTAAAAAATAGATTTGTATATTTTAATTTTGTGCTCAAAGTGAAAGTGTATTGATATTTTAAGTTAACACAATTCTAATTTGGATTAGGTACGTTACATTGTGTGCGGTAAATTAAAAATTCATACTTTCTAATTATTAGGATGCTCAAATTTTGAACTCAATTTTCTCCCTTCTAAGACACCATTCACAAATAATTTTGTAATTGATAGTGCCACTAACACCACTGTTGGCACAATTACTGTAATTAATGGCTCACCTAATCTATAAAGAGAAGTAAGTTTCTTTCCCTCTTCAGTGGTTGTCTATGTTGGGTTGCTTTTATATCCTGTAGCAGTCTGACAATTAAGGAAACCCAACTGGAAGGAGAGACTGAACCAACAAAATATTGGTTAAGAGCTGGTTTGAAAATTTATAGATCTAATTTTGGCTTCCATAAAGTGCATGTATATGTCTGTGTGTGTGTTTGATTTTCATTTTGACTCAGTGTTCTGTGGGTGATTTTAATTAACACTTGATAGTTTGAGGTATAGCAAATTCAGCCATTCATTTTGATTCTTGACTTCACAGTTTCCAATCCCTAACTGGCAAGGAGAGTATAAATTACCCTTGGCTTATCTACTACACGTCAGTCACAATACGTCTAAGTACGATCTTTCAGGCATTATCATAAAAGCAGGATTGAATAAGTCTTTTTTTTTAACATTTGAGAAATTTGAATTTTAAGGATACTATAATTTATCCTGAACCAAAACTTTGGCCTTTAGGTTGTTTTGACCTCAACTTGTAAAGCTTCTTTATGTAACAAGTAGTTAACCCAAAGTGGCATGTTTGGTTTTCAAATTACAAGTGATACTGACTCTCTTGATTGTCTCAAGTAAGAGGGGGTTCTTACTGTAAATACACATGGAAAAAGAATAAGAAGAAGAGGTGTCTAGGGCTTCACAGGAACCAAATAATAGTGATGGAACCAGAAGTCATGTAAAGACAGACACAGACACGTATCTGTGCTATATGGCAACACAATGCAATTTGAGAATCCAAAGATTTCTATTCCTCAAGATCCAATTCTAGATTTAGGCAGCCACCATGCCACAGCCCTCTGCCTTCCTTTCCCAAAGCAGGAGTTCAAGGAGCCCTATTACAGTGCTCTGCCATTATTACCCCTCAGCTAATGGTATGGTCTCTTCCAGAAAGCCACCCAGAGTCACCTGAACACCCCTCCTCTGTGTTCCCATGGTGTCCCACAGAGCTTGCTATTGCAATATTTATCGTGTTGTATTACATTTTGCTTTTCCTTGTCAGACACCACTACCAGAATGAAATCACGTTCTGTGCCTTGGTCATCTCTGTATTCCTGCCCCCTGGCTTGTCTGTGTGATTTTCAGTCTTTGCTCCCCTTACCAGCTGCTTTTAATTGACTTTCTTTTTAGGACACAATACTTTCTCAAAGGGAGAATTAGGTTTGTTCCTTTAGTCACCATCTTCTCTGTGGGGTAGAGATTTTGTGCCATATTACCTCCTAGGCTGCAGGTACAAAAATGTCTGCCCTGATCCAATAGCTGTGGCCAAACTGATGAGGGTGGACCAGCATAAAAATTTGTGTGGTCCAGCATGGCAGTGGGTTTGGTGAGTCTTGAGCTGTTCAGTGCAAGAGGTCACAGCTTACACTCCAAAAATTTGTTGAGTGATTAAAGGCATGGCCTATGTTGGTTATCGTTCAACTAGTCCTTTCTGAACTATTTTATGTTAGATTGAAGAACTAATATTTCTTTGGGGAAGAAGCATAATCTCAGCTCTCAACAGGCAAACATTTCATTTCCTTCATTAAAATCCCTGGTAACAAAAACCAGTTGCTGAGAAATAGGTCACAGTTATGCATGAAGCTCCAATCTGCTGGTATAACAATCTCAAATGTCAGTAACTGTTTAATGAAAAGTTTTCATTTTTTGGCAGAGTTTTGGTGACTAATTTCTACTCTATAATTTGTTTTTGAGGTAAACCAAATTCACCAAAATCAGGCTGTATTTCTCTGCCTTTTCAGATACGGTCCTCACCAGACTTCGAGTTAACACTATTCATTTCAAAGAACAATTTTTTGACCACATTTGCACTTCAAGATGTTTGTTTTTCATCTCTGGTCACCCAGCTCTTTGGAATCTTTCTTATTACTATAGAAGCTAAGAAAATCAGCACCAACTGTTTCAGCTACTGCGATGGTTAATGTATTTGTCAGATTGGCTAGGTTATGGCACCCCGTTGTTTGGCCAAACACCAGTCTGGATATTACTGGGGGGGTATTTTTTAAGATGTGATTAACAGTTAAATCAGTAGACACTGAGTACAGAAGACTGTCCTCCATCATGTGAAGGCCTTACAAGCAGAGACTTGAAGTCCCTGAAGGAAGAAGAAAGACGTCCTCCCTCCAGGTTGCCTTTGGACTCCAGATTACAAAATCTGGAATTTCCAGCCTGCTGATCTGCTCTGCAAGTTTCACATTTGCCAGCCCCTGCAATCATGAGCCAGTTCCTAAAGATAAATCTCTCTCCCTCTCTTTCTCTCCCTGTGTATACTGTATATTATACACACACACAGAGGCTAGGTGAATTAGGATACACACATGTACACATCCTATGGGCTCTATTTCTCTGGAGAATTCTGGCTAATACAGCTCTTACCAGCCTTGTTAATGAAGTGCGATTATTCACGCCACTGGGAATAAATCAGATCAATGGTTCTAAATCGCCTGCGGCGGGGGTGGGGTGGGGTGGGGGCTGAGAACATGGAGGCGTCTCAGAGACTGCCAGAGGGGAGAAGTAATGCACTAAGGGGAGGTGTTCTCTGTTCTCCCCTTTCTGAGCTTAGACCAGAGTGATTTGACTTTTATTTTATATATTGGAAGATGCTGTGCATGGTGCTTAAAAAAATATTCCACTGCTAAAAATAAAGCTTGACAATTTAGGGTTACAGTTAGGATGGACCAGTTTCTCAAAGTTTACATATATATGATATCTTCATGAGATTTTTTTTTTTTTTACTAAATTCTTGAGTGTAATTTCTGACTGACGAAGGGGTAATGCCCCCAAATGTACCAAATACATACTTTTTTGTAGCCTGTAAAGACATTGTATCTATGATAAGGATTTTCAGGACATCTCTTCCCAGTAGCTTGATTTTATCCAGCTCTATAATTTTATAAATATCTAAGAAGATATAATTGATACAATTGACTTGGCTTCTCAAATCCATGTCCATCTTCTTGAGTGGCCTTTCATTAAAGCAAGCATCTTTAAAAATCATGAAAGGCAGGGGAACGTATGTTTGAGATCGTATTTCTGATTTGTTTTTTTACAGGATTAGTGAAAAGACTAAATCAAGATGTGGACACAGGAGCAGGGAGTGGTTAGATTCTCTCTTGGCCCCTGCATTCAGGAACTTGGGAAGGAAGGAAAACCTGGACCATAGTTCACCAAGTTCTGAAGCATCGGTGGCAGGCGTAGGGTGGAGTAAAGTCCTGTGGCATTGTGGGGTGAAGTACTGACAGCATTCGGTGGCAGAACTTGGTGGTGGGCCTAAAAGGAATTTGATCTTTGAGCTAGAACTAGCTAGAAACGGGGTCAGAATCCTCTCTGTTTAGTAGCATGGTTTGGGTAGGATTAATAGGAAAAGATGCACGTTGTAATGGAAGTGGGCTTCCAGAAATAGCAGATGAGCTGGGTCTCTGCTATCCAATATTGCCTGGCCTGGGGAACCATGAAGTCTTAAGAAAGACTTCTCTGAGCTAGAAGGTCATCACGATGTTTTGCTATAGGTGGGGATGGGGGCGGGGAGCTTGTGGGCAAGTAGGAACCTGAGTAGAGACTTAAAATACAGCCCTCCTCTAATGCTCCCATACTCTCCGAACACCTTCCTACACTGCACTTACCCCTCATACTAGAACTGACTATTTATGTTTCTTCTGTGACACTGTCAGTTCCTTGAAACTCGAACTGCATCTTGTTCTTTGAATGCACAGCACCCTCACAATGGAGGTGCTAGATAAATTGGGGGAGGAGAGTAGAAGGGAGGACGAGAAGGGAGGGGGAAGTGAAGCTTGTGCCCTTGATAACCATCTATCTGATACACAGCGCCTGTGGATCCGGCTTAGAGTATAGCTTCAGGTGGCCATCTGGCAGTAAAAGCATTTTTTTTTTCAATTTTTAAATTTTTTTGATGGAGGTGCTGGGGATTGAACCCAGGTTCTCACGCATGCTAAGCACATGTTCTGCCACTGAGCTATACCCTCCCCCTAGTAAAAGGATTCTTTTAATTCCATCTATTCTCAAGCCTGTAATCAATCTACATAATTTTAGTGCAAATCAAATAAACAACACACTGGAGTTACATAGCAGGCAATTTTCTATCCTATTTGGCTGTGCCTACTTTCCAGAGTGTGAAGACCTATAATGAGGGAATATATGTGGTTAGTGTAGCAATGTCTGGCAGGTGTCACCTTTAAGTTCCCCTCAGTTGAGTGAGGCACACCCTTATTAAAATTCAGGGAAATTTTACTAATTTGCAGTTAGAACACATGATTAGTATTGCCATGCTTTACACAGCACACGAGGGCCATTCACTGCACAGTGAAGCTTACAAAGGAGGTACTTTGATTCATAGACTGCTTTAAATAGTCAGTGTTCAGGCTTTTTCAGTTTTCCCATTCCTCCTGTCTGTCCTCATGATTTATTATTCTTTTCCATTCATTGCCCCATTTAGGATGAAATGTTTTAGCCCATTTTAGCCAGGAAAGAGCATAAAGAGTATTCCATGGCACCCTTTCATTTGACCAACGCTGAGCATAAGTGACCTGACCAGTCAGAGCCGTCCGATTGCAGGAACCTGCTCTCCCCACTGCACCCGGCTGCCCTGATTCAGCTGTTTAAGAAGCCCCGTTTCTTATTTTCAAATTCTACTATTCCTAAAGCAGAATAATTGCAAAACAAACTCAATTAACCATCCCTTAGAGTAGTATACAGAAAATCTGCAGGTAAAATCCAAGAGATACATTGCAGAGGAGGACACAGTTTATTACCACCAGTCATACAATCACAGGTAACAGGTACCGACGTTTTGTGGTCATGTGCTAAGTGCTTTACATGTACTGTCTCATTTGAGCCTCACAGCCACCCTATGAGAGTCTCTATTATTATTCCCAGTTCACAGATTTCCCCAAACCTACACTGGTAAAAACAAAATTCAACTACAGGCGATCTCCAGAGCTCATGCTCTTCCCCACTACACGAATGGAGTGAAACCAGATAGAAATTCCGGTCTAGTTCCAAGAGTGACCGAAGCAAAACAATTGATGCCAAAGGCAATCAGTGAGACGAGACACTCATAGACACCTCCTGCCTGGCCCCATAGTGGTGAAAATACGGACATTGTAAGGGGCTGGTGTCCCTATGATTTAACTTGTCTAAATGATTTGTAAATAAAATACATAAACCTAGATTTGAGAGTTCATCTAGTCCAGCTTTACCAGCTGAACACAACCTCCCTTGTTCAGGATCGCTGGTGAAGAGTGTGAAGTCTTTGTTGAAGACCAGCCTGTGAGGGAGGGTTTGCCTTGGGAGAGTCTGCTTAGTGGTTGCTGGTTCTTTTGCATCCTGGCCAGAGCCCACTTCACTTGCCCCCTTTCCATCCCGGTCCTCGCCCTGATCTCTGAAGTCAAGGAAGCAAGGCTGCGGCTTCTGCTCCATGATGTCCTGGAAGGACTGAAGACTACATCTCCCCCAGACTTTGTCCTCCTCAGTGTTCAGCCTCAGTGTTTTCCAGCTCCCTCACCATTTGCTCACTTCTCCCAGGACATAATCTAGTCTTTCTCTGCATTTCTGTCTAGAATATAACACAAGACATTGTCTCCTCAGTGTCGAATAACGTGGAATATATTACTTCCTGAGTTCTGGGTATTCTACTTCTATTTCTACCCAAAGCTAAGTTAGCTGAAAAGCAGCCACACTTTTTCCTAACTAGTTTTGTACTTGTAATTAACTATATACTCAGATCTATTGAACAAGAATTGCTTTTAAGCCCAGAATTACATGTAATTTTCTTTTCTATTATTAACGGAAAATGTTGAGCCTGACAGGGCAAAGACAGAGACTGCTGGGTGGTGTGCAGCTCAGTGAACTTGTTTCAGAACTGGTCATCCGTGGTCTTTCGATGCATTGTTCAACCAGCTGCACCTCCATCTCAGCAGTTCAGTAATGTTACCGTTCGTCATTCTGTTCATAAAAATGCCATAAGAAACCCTGCCAAATGTTTTGTAAAAGGATAGTATATTGAAGATATTCCATTAACTTTCAAGTTGTTTTAAAATATGTTTTCAAAATAGAGTCATTTATAACCAATCAAGCTTCCAGTTTTAAGAGCGATGATGAGTTCTTAGTCCATGCTGACTCCCAGGGGTCACTGACTTCTAAATCCTTTCAAGGAGAATGAGTATTCTCTTACCACTAAGTTGGTCCTTGCCCTCTCCAGGTGAGGTTGGAAGGGCTTGGCAAGGTTGGCAATGAAAGCCTGTGAGTTAAAGAGACAAAACAGGCAGGCCTATTTTTTGACAGGCTTATTTTTTAACATGGAAACTGAAACTTTGTTAAAGTTGCCTGGCAAGGACGTAAACCAGAATTCACATCCAGCTCTTTTCCTCCAAGTTCATCCTTCACATTGAACTGAACATTCTCTCAATCTGAATCCCTTCCATCCAATTCCTATGATGAGTTCTAGCTCTCTTACGGTCATGAGCAAATCTCAAAATAGGGTAAACAGCGCCACAGGCAAAAAATGCTGCATTTTTGTCTAATATCACTTTTTGTTTGAAGATGAAGGGCATTTTTTTTCTTTATTAATACCAAACCCAAAGGTATTTTGGAAAGTAATGTAAAACTCACTTTAAATTTAAAGATGAAATACGAGATTTTAAAGATATCTTGTGTAAGTTTTGGCCCTCTCTGTTTACCACTGATTTATATTTATTTTTCTAACAAATAAGGGGATCCAAATTGAAAGAGAAGAGGCAAAATTGTCATTGTATGCAGATGACATGATACTATATATAGAAAACCCTAAAGACTCCACCCAAAAACTATTAAACCTGATGAACAAATTCAGCAAGGTAGCAGGATACAAGAGCAACATACAGAAGTCTGTTGTGTTTCTTTACACTAAAAATGAAATATCAAAAAAGTTAAAAAAAATCCCTTTTAACTTTTGACAAAGGAAGCAAGAACACACAATGGTGAAAAGACAATCTCTTCAGCAAGCAGTGTTGGGAAAACTGGACAGCCACATGCAAATCAATGAGGTTAGAACACTCCCTCGCACCATGTACAAAAATAAACTCAAAATGGCTTAACAACTTATATATAAGATAAGACACTATAACCTCCTACTAGAAAACATAGGCAAAACATTCTCTGACATAAATCTTAGCAGTATTCTCCTAGGGCAGTCTACCCAGGCAATAGAAATAAAATCAAAAATTTTAAAAAATGGATGTGATTAAATCTATAAGCTTTTGCACAGCAAAGGAAACTATAAATAAAAAGACAACCTATGGAATGGGAGAAAATATTTGCAAACGATGCAACTAACAAGGGCTTATTTTCCAGAATATACAAACAGCTCATACAACTCAGTAACAAAAAACAAACAACCCAATCCAAAAATAGACAGAAGACCTAAACAAACATTTCTCTAATGAGGACATACAAATGGCCAATAAGCACATGAAAAGATGCTCAATAGAACTAATTATTAGAGAAATGCAAATCAAAACTACAGTGAGGTATCACCTCACACCAGTCAGAATGGCCACCACTCAAAAGTCCACAAACAATAAATGCGGGAGAGGGTGTGGAGAAAAGGGAGCCCTCCTACACTGTTGGTGGGAATATAGTTTGGTGCAGCCACTGTGGAAAACAGTATGGAGATACCTCAAAAAACTAAAAATAGACTTACCATATGATCCAGGAATCCCATTTCTGAGCATATAATCAGAGGGAACTCTAATTCAAAAAAGACATACACTCCAATGTTCATAGCAGCAGTGTTTACAATAGCCAAGATGTGGAAACAACCTAAATGTCCATATACAGACAAATGGATAAAGAAGACATGGTGTATATATATATATACAATGGAATACTACTCAGGCATAAAAAGAATGAAATAATGCCATTTGCAGCAACATGGATGGACCTGGAGATAGCCATACTAAGTGAAGTCAGTCAGAAAGAGAAAGAAAAATACCATATACTATCACTTACACATGGAATCTAAAACATGATACAAATGAACTTATTTACAAAATAGAAACAGACTCACTGACACAGAAAACAAATTTATGGTTACCAGGGGGAAAGGGGGAGTGGAGGGATAAATTGGGAGTTCAGAATTTGTAGATACTAACTACTGTATATAAAACAGATAAAAAACAAGATTCTACTGTATAGCACAGGGAATTATATTCAATATCCTGTGTTAGCCTATAACAAAAAAATATGAAAAGGAATATATAACTGAATCACAACACTGTACAGCAGAAATTAACACAACACTGTAAACCGACTATACCTCAATAAAACAAAAAAAATTTTCTGTGCCATTAGCGATCTTTCAGTAGAAAAATTTGAGATAGCCTATTTATTAGTTGGGATATTACTAGTTGCAAGTGACAGAAACCCCAATTCAAATTAGCACAAATAAAAATGGTTTACATAATTGAAATTTTGAAGAGTAGAATTTAAGCATGGCTGGATCCAAGAGCCCAGACTCTGACATGCAGACCTGATCTGTCACCTTGGTGTGCCTCTGCTTCCTTCTGCATCAAGGCTTTTTGCTGGTCACAGTGAGATGTATATTAGGCAGGCATCCTTTGTTCTCAGCAAGCCAGCAGAAAAGAGAACGCTTCTCAACTGTGCCAGCAAACATTTCATGGGTCCTAAATGCATCATCTTCAGACAAAGCAACGTGGCCCGGGGGTTGTGATACTCTGCGTCACATGCCCAGTCCTGGGACTGGAGTGAACCCCTCTGGAATGTCATGGCTTGAAATGGGTGAGGACCAGCCCCCAAAGAAAGACAGGGCAGCCAGGCTCTTACCAGAAGAAGCATGAATAAAATGAGTAGACGAAAAGCAGATGCCCATGCAAGCCTCATTTACACTTGAATGTCCAACAGATGTCTCAAATTTTACAGGTTCAAAATGCAACTCTTTATTTTCCTGCTTCCAGTTTTTCAACTTAGAAAATGGCAAAAACATTAAATCAGTTGTTCAGGCCAAAAACTTTAGAATAATCCATGATTTTTCTTTTCCTCTTTCCTTAGGAAGTTTTCTTAGTTCTAACTTTAAAATATAGTTTCTTTTAGACTACCTCTTACTACTTCCACCACCAACAGCTTTTAAAAAAAAATCTCTCATTTGGATTAATGCAATTTCTTTCCAAACAGTCTCTGAACTACTGCTCTTGGTGCTTTACTATCTGTTCTCTATATTATAGTCAGTTATTTTTTAAAAATAAAAATGAGTTTTTAATAACTCTGACCAAAACTCTACAATGATGGATCAGAAACCAAACATAAAACCTAGAATAATAAACTTTTAAAATACAAGAGAAAATCTTTGTGACTGTGGGTTGAATGAAGGTTTCTCAGGACATAAAAAGCATGAACCATAAAACAAAAACTGATAAACTGGACTTCACCAAAATTAAAAGCTTCCTCTTTTTAAAAGACACTGTTAAGAAAACAAAAAGACAAGCCACAGATTGGAAGAATATATTTGAAAAATACATACTGGATAAAAGTCTTATATCTAGATAATGAAGAACTCTTATAACCCAGTAATAAAACAAACAACTCATTAACAAAATGAGAAGATCTGAACATATTCTTCATCATTTAAGAGATATGGATGGTATATAATCACATGAAAATATGCCCAACATTATTAGTCATTAGGGAAATGCAAATTCAAGTCACAATGAATGCCACTATATGCCTACTAAAAACAAAAAGTAAAAACTTAACAATATCAAGGGCTGGCAAAGTTACGGAGCAACTGAAACTCCAAACACTGCTGGTGGGATGCAAAATGGCACAGACTTGTTGGGAGACAATTTAGCAGTTTCTTATAATATGAAACATATCCTTACCATAAGACCTAGTAACCCTACTCCTAGATAGTTCCTCAAGAGAAATGAAACATGTCCACCCAAGACTTGCATGTGAACGTTGATAGTAACAGCTTTATCCATAAAAGGGAAAAACTGGAAACAATCTGAATGTCCACCAACTGGATAAACAACTTGTGGCACATCCACAATGGAGTACCTCTCAGGAATGAAAAGTAAACTGTGTACCGAGACATGTGATGACAGGGAAGAATCTCAAATGTGTCGTGCTAAGTGAAAGGAGGCAGATACAGAGGTCTACACACTGTATGATTCCATTTACGTGCCATTCTGGAAAAAGGCTAAATTATATGAACAGAAATCCCATCAGTAGTTAATAGCGTCTGAGAGGGAGGGAGGGGACTGACTACAAAGGAGCACGAGGGAAGTTTTTGCAAAGATGGAAATGTTCTGATCTCGTTGTTGTGGTTGTGTGCTCAAAACACGTGAAAGCTCACTGAATGGTACATCTTAAAAGGGTACATTTTCTTGTATATAAATTATACCTCAATATGTATTTTACTTAAAAATGAAAAATCTAGGATTGCTTATAACTACTCCTGGTTTGGCAGGGCCTGATTAGAATCGATTTTTGCTCAAATAAATTCAATTTTTTAAAAAATTATCTTTCAGGGGCTTCCTGTCACTTTTAAAATAAATCCTGCTCTTTGACTAACTAAATATACACATATATGTGTATATGCCATTTCAAAGGACAGGGACTATGACTATATGTGATATTATTTTATATCCTTCAAAATAAATACATTTTTGTTGAATATTACATTTTTATATCAGGCTATGTGATCATAAATAAGATCCTTCTATCTCTTGCCTTTGTCAACATCTAATTAAAAGAAAGCAATCTTAGAAGAAAAAAAGAGCCTTCTTACTCCAGAAAGTGCCACCTCACTCACAAACTTCTGACAAAAACATTGCACTGGGATTTGTCCCAATGATGTAAGTTTATGAAAAATTCTTTACAACAAATAACACAGTTTGAAAATAATACTCTTCAACAAAGGCTTTTCTCTATTTCTATTTCTATAAACAATTACTTATATAACTTTCAAAAGACAAAAATAATCATAACAATAGCTAATGTTTAATGAGCACTTACTTTGTGTGGTGCTCGGTGCCAAACTCCACGTAGATGACCTCATTTTTATCCTGTCATAACCCTATGAGACATAAGTATGCCTCTAAAATCCTCTCCTAACAGAGGAGGGACTGAGGCTGTGCAGCTTGACAAAGGCTGTGCAGCCAGTGAAGATTCAGAGCCAGAATCACACACCATGCCTGTGGTCAGTTAGTGCAGTAATGCCTCACTATCTGTGGGGGACCAGGACCCTCAGGGACACCAAAATCCATGGAAACTTGTCTCTAACAGGACATGGTAGTAATGCAGTTGGGCCCCACAGCTGACTGTACTGTCTTGTAAAATCTGATGGGTTGTTGATTCTTTGCATATTTTGCTTTGTTTTTCCAACCAGAATGTAGCCTATATAAAATCAGGTATTGTGATTCATTCATCTTGCTGTTCTCAGAAGCACCTAGCATGCTGTAGCGTCAAAAGAAAAATTTACTGAGCATTATTCCTCAAACTTCGATTCCACAGCTTCATTTGTCCTCTTGGGGGGACTGGGTATATGTTGCCTCAATAAAGGGTGGAGGAAGAATGAAGGTGTTTCTTATTCTACAGATATTTTTCAAAGGAGTAGGCTCCTTTCTGACTGTAATGATTTTGGTGCAGTCTTACTTGAGATTATATCTATCAACATTATTTCATTTGCCTGCTACTACATTTTAGCTCATCTCCATATACCTATTTGAGAAGAATTGGTCATTTGCTATATAATCTGAATCATTTATGTCCTATTTTTATTTCTCACTGGGGATTTCCTATAAACCGTATATGGCCCATAAACTTCTCTTTAGCGTCTCCAATTTTGGGGAAAAAAATGTGATGCTGTGTCCTGGTCTGGTCTGTTCTAAATATACATTTCCTTTCTCTGAATCCACAACGTGTGGTTTTACCACAAGTGAAGAATAAAGGTCAAAAGAAGCTAACTGGTGCAAAAGACCATTAGGTAAAAAAGTATATCAAGTTTGTCACAACATGAAAAATTTTAAATGCATTGTTAACTTAATGTATAGATAAGCACAATCAATGGAATAAAAGAGGGATATTATAAAACGTATATATGACTGAACTACTACGCTATACACCAGAAATGGACACACTGTAAACTGAGTATACTTCAATAATAAGTAAATAAATAAATAAATAAATAATAAATTCAACTGGTTATGCTCTTTTATTGACTTAAATTCAAATTCACTACTTAGGTAGTTGTAGCATTCTTAGATAATGATATGGAGAGTATCAGTACCATTTTAAACATCGCTAACTTTGTACATGCAGCATTTATTTAACATTCAACAAATATTTATTCAGCCCCTACTATGTGACAGATGTAGTGTTTTGGGGTTACACTGGTAACCAAGACAGACAGTTTCTGCCTTTACAGAACTTACATTCTACAAAAGCCAAAAAACAAACAAACAAACAAAAAAACACCAAACAAGTAAACCAAAATGACAATTAGCAAGCTGTAATAAAGCCTTAAAAGGAAACAAGTGGGGGCTGGGATGGAGAATCAGACTGGGGAGGGGTTGGGTGGCAGAGTAAAAATACTTCAGATAGCACGGTTTGGCATTGATCTTTCTGAGGAGGAAAGAGTTAAGCTAGAAAATGGAGGAATGAGTAATAGATGAAAGGTGCTTGTGTGCACAGGCGTGCATGTGAACCCCACCAATGGGAAGCCATAGATACAAAGACCGTGAGGCAGGAAAGAACTTCCAGGGTTGAGCAGCTGCGAGAAGTCCCTGCTGGCTGGAAAAAGGTGAATGAATGACGGGCAGTGGTAGCAGGGAAGACTGGCGAGGTGGGAAGGAGCTGGACTGGGCAGGGCCTCACCAGTCACAGAGTTGGGATCTTATTCTAAATACAACGGAAAGCCATGTAAGGGTGTTAAGCAGAGACTGAGCAAAGTCTGATTTACAGTCTAAGAAGGCCCCTCTCACTGTGATGAGGAAGATAGATCCACAGAGGAACAAGGATAGAAGCAGAGACTGAAGGGAAGCTACTCTGGTTCTGGGGATGAAAAATGATGGTAGCTTGGCCTTGGTTGGCAGTAGTGGAAGCAGACAAAAACTGGTGGATTGCTGGTGGGATGAACATGGAGGTTAAGGGAAAGAGAAATGAAGCTAAGACTCTTCTTTTTGACTTAAGCTAAACATTATTGAATGTAGGAGTGGGAACCGGTTTTGTGGGAGGCATTGATCCTGTTTTGAACATGTTAGGTTTGACATGTTTGTATGCTATCCAAAAAAAGATGTCGAGTTGACAGATGACAAAGTTACTAATGTGGAGCTTATAAGAGGGGTCCCGGTTAGAAATATCATTAGGGAGTAATCAGGTTATAAACAGTATTTAAAACTCTGGGAATGGATGACATCACCTAGGAAAAGGAATTCAAAGAGAAAGAGAGTGTATCTAGGTGAAATCCCTGAGAAGCGCTACCATGTAGAGATTGAACAGGAGTAAAGGAACTCCTCTCGCAGAGAGCCTGAGGAAAAAGCGGCCAGAGAGGTAGGAGAAAAACCAGGAAGTCCTCAAGAACAATGTTAAATAATCAAAATTTGGACAAGCAACTCAATATTTCTGTGCCTCTGCTTCCTTATCTCTAAAATAAATTTATACATTTTTATTAAATAAACCATGTAGAATAGCATATTAGTTTTCTATTGCTGCTATAACAATACCATAAACTTAGTGGCTTAAAGCAAGAAAAATGTATCGTCTTACATTTCTGGAGGTCAGAAGTCCAAAATAGGTCCTTTACGGAGAGGAAATATCAATACGTCAGCAAGCCTGGCTCCTTCTGGAAGTACTAAGGGAAAGTCTGTTTCTTGGCATTCTCTAGCTTCTCGGGGCTGTTTGCATTTCGAGTCATCACCCGCTCCCCACCTTCAAGGCGAGCAAGGGCAGGTTGAGACTAGCGTCCATTATCTTACCTCCTTCTGACTGCGCCTCCTTTTCGGCCTCCCAGCCTCTCTTTGGCTTAATTGAAAGACCCTTGTGATTACAGTGGACTCACCTGGGGAATCCGGCGTCTCTCCCTGTCTCATCGTGAGCTGATTAGCAACCTTAATTCTATTTGCAGCGTCGTTCTCCTTTACCATATAGTATAACATATCCCCAGGTTCTGGAGATCAGGAAATAGGCACCTGTGAGGTGCCAGGATTCTCTCTACCACAAGTAGTAGTAATCCGTGCCTCATAAGATTGCTAAGAGGAAAATAAAGGGTGAAGATAAAATGAGTCAGTACACAAAATACATTTGCCAGGCGTACAGTAAATATTCAATAACATTGGCTATTGTTATTATTACTTTATTTCATTTCTACCTCGACCACTAGATAGTATCTCAGACAAATATTCTGTTATAGTCATCCCTATAGCACAGGTTATAGATGTTCATGAAATATTTGTTGGGGGAATACAGGGCACAAAGAATGCTCTGACATGTTCAGTGAATAAATGAATGCAGACACGCATGGTTCAGATAGAGCTGCAGAGGCACTGTACTGACCTCACTTGACTTCACCTTTGCCGGAACCCTGCGGGGTGGACTGGCATTCCTCCAAACCAGTTTGTCTTCTTGACTTCTCCATTTAAGTTCATAGACCCACCATTTACTCATGTGTGAAACCTCAAAGTACTTTTAGAGAATGTATTGAATTATTTATACTTGGTCTACTTCCACTCTCACGGTTGGTTTTATTTGACACTTTCTCCCCTTTATTCATTCAACAAACATGATTTTAAAGTTAAGTACGTGCCAGATATCGGGCTAGACAGCCCCAAAGCAAAGTTAAATTAGACAGTCTTCCTCAGTAATGTCTCAAACTTTCCTACTTTCTCTTCCTCCAACAATCAGCTGGTTAAGACTCTCACTACTTCCCTCGGCTTCGGGGGAGTCTATCTCCACGGCCTCTGTCACACTTCTTTACCAAAGCCCAGTGAGGCCGCTCTCCAAATATGCCTGGTATTTGCCTTCATGCTCTTGTTGACACTTGTCTCCTCTGCCTAGAATGTCTTCACTCCCTCTGCTGGGTGAAACGATATGCACTCACTGTTTCGCCCCATATCCAACCCCACTCTTCTTAGAAGCCTTTTTGACCCTGGCAACCGTGTCTTCTCTCTCCCTCAATAGTGCTGTCCTCTTGATTGCCCGCAGATGCACCTGCACCGTAAGCATGTTTGCACTAGGCTCTCAGCTCGTTCAGGGCAGTGACTGCCTTTTATTACAGCCACACAGACTCTCGATTCCAAGTTTGAATCCTGGCTCCTCTATTTTTAAGCTCTGTGGCTTTGGGCAGGTTACTTAACCTCTCTGCTTCAGTATCATCTGCTAAATGGGGTTAATGATATTATTTAGTCAATAGAGTTATGATGAGGATTGACTGACTAAAACACAGGGCTAGCACATGATAAGCACTCAACAAGCATTTGTTGAACTTTTGCACATCTAGGGGATTGAGAATTTGGTGTTACCACTTCTTTGGGGGAGAACAGAGATTTTAAGTGTTAGGTAATTCTCCCCAAGTCAGGAAAAGAACTAGGTTGAGAAGTCATATCACTTCAACTCTGCTTCCCAAATACCTCCCACTACTGAGTTGGAAGGAATATATTTTATTTAAGAGTGTTTTGTCCTTTTCTTAAATAGAAGGCTGGAGTCAAGCTGCCTAATTTTACATCCTCTGGTTTTAACATATGGGAGATGATTTGGGCAAACTTCTCAGGCTGTACAAATGTTCACATTCTGCATTATATCTGGCCAGGCCCCAAGTCTCAGGTGTAAACGCCTGGACCCTAAACCCATGAGCTACTTGAGAGCAGGCTAGCAACTCCTGTCAATTACATGAAATCCCTATAGTACCTGGAGAGCCTCAGCGGCCCCAGCAACGTCCACGACGTTATTCCCAGCTACCTTGCTCTTTTACTTTGACTTGGGTTTTGCTGGGGGTGGGGGGGAGTTGAGGGGGAAGTACGGAGGGGTGGGAGGGCTGGAATGTAAGTCTCCAAAGCACCTTAGGTGATACAAATATCTGTTTAAAGATTTAAGGGGAAAATAAAATTACTCCCGGGCTGTAGCTGACTGGGAGTTGTCAGAATGTACACTGGGGCGTCAAGGTTTTGTTCAACTGTCATCCTCTTGGGGCAGACATGGAAATGTCGATGGATTGAGAGCCATTCCCTGCCTTAGGAAGACCACGAGTTGCAAATACAAATCCTGTAGAAGTAGGGCAGAAAAATCCTGGCGGCTGAAGAAGAGGTGAGATACTTGCATACCCCATTTGAATGCTGCCCTGGTCTGTTTTAAAACAGAAAAACAATCACATCATTCTCTGGTGCAAACATTTCCAATGGCTCTATGTTGCCAGCAAGATTAATCTAGGCTCTCTGGCCTGGCCTCCAAGGTCTGCCACAACTTAACTTGCTGGTTCTAGGACTCTCTCAGCCCTGCCAGCTGCCACACTACTCTTGAGGTAATGTTAAAATGTAATTTTAAGGGAGGAAATAGTACTACCCCACTTCTAATCTCATAGGGTGAGTGATAACATTAATAAGTTACTATATAACAAGCATTGTACAAAAGGCACTGTACACACATTAACTCATTTTAATCTTCATAACCTAATCATCACATTTTACCCTTAAGGACACTCAGGTGTTAAGTAAAGTGCCCAGGGTCCTATAATTAGAAAATGGTGGAGCCTAGAATTCCAACTCACAGTCTGGCTTCTCAACCACTGTGACCTTCTAGAAAGACTTGTTCCCTGGGAAGGAATTGTTCTGCTGACATCTGAACCTTCAGGAACTTTGACTGCCTCTGCTGGCTTCTGCCAACTTGGCTGGTTAAAGTTGAGCCGAGCAAAGGAGAAAATGGACAAAATCTCCCTTAAATCCAGTGTACTTCCTAGAGCCACAGCAGGCATTATCATTTGATAACTTTAATTTTTCCTAAAAAGGACCAAACAAAACTAGGTTCACTGCATCATCTACTTGCTGAGAGGTCTTATTGAATTACAAGTTCATAACAGAAATGTTTATGCGAGTTGTATAATTTAACTAAGTTTTCCACAAGGATGCTCGGAGTTAATGGGTAACAGCTGTGGGGAGGATGAAAAACATCTTGGCTACACCTGGAGTGCTTTCATTGTTGGAGAGGCTGGCCTGCCATGGTTCTCCACCTTCACTGCACATTAGAATCACAAGTAGAGCAGAGATTTTGAGAAATACCTGCTAACTGGGCCCCTTCCCAGACCAATTAAGTTCTGGTGCATTGGTAGGTTTTGAAAGCACCCCAGGTGCTATTATCGTGCAGCTCAGACTGGAACTCCTGGGACAGAGAAAAAAGGTGCGTGTTTATGTATTTGTTTTTAGTGCTCTGCAGTCCTTCACCGTGATCCCAATCCCTGCTTCTCTTAAAACTTGAACACCGTGGGCCTTTTTTAGTTGTCCAAAATGTATTATTCAGAATGGGAACAGACGACAGTACTCTGAACACATACCTGATTTAATGAAATAAAAAATTTTGAGATGTGGGCTGTATCCTTTGTAGCTTTGATACTTAAAGTGTGGGTGGAGGAGGGACACCATCGGCCTGACCTGGGAGCTGGTTAGATGCAGGATGCCAGGCCCTCCTGGGATCTGCGCCCTTTGACAAAATCCACACGTGAAAGTGTGAGGAGCACTGCCTTGGAGATCTTTTCTACCTGCACAGTTTACAAAGGGGGGACAAGAAAACAGAGTATGAATGAGTTGATGGAACTCCCACCCAGAGACTAGACTCCCCTACTGGGAGCCAAGAGACCATGTCTCCTGACTCCTGGATTTGTGACTTTTCCACTACACTATGCTGATCCACCATAAAAATAAATTATTGTGGGGTTCTTTCCCTGAGTGAATCTGGATTTTTATCTTCCTTCTGTATCAAGGATGTTTTCCAGGATATAGGATGGAAGATGGGGCTTTTAACGATCAACTCATGTTTGAAAAAGGGAGAAAGACTCCTGTGATAAAATGTGCACGTTAAAAGTAGAATTGATCTGGAAAATCTAATTTTACCTTGGCCTCAAAGAGAAAACCATTGTTAAACCACTGTAAAATCTTTTTTTAAGAAAAAAAATGCTTTAAGTACAAAGTCATAAAATGGAATTATTTCTTTAAACTGTAGTGGATAAAAACAAATGTTCACGAAGATTGGGTGTCACTCCAATAATAGTTTCCATTTCAGCTCTGCCTCAAGTCATTTGTTGGTATAAATTTTTATCAGGCTATAAGTTTTCAATGTGAAGAGATACACTTGTTTATGTCTCTCCATAACTGAAATTACTTCACTCTGCATCACACAATTCTGCCAATGGTGGGAAGGCTTCATATCATCACATCAGGGTCACTTGATCAAGCAGTCTCTTTGGATTAAATGCTGAGGCAAAAATCCAAGTTTGCCCCATCACGTGAAGGATGAGGATGAGGTTGGGGGTGAGGGTGCTTCTGTAATGTTTGGCACTGGGACAGGGTACAGGCACCACTCGTCACGCTTTGTCCAGGTGAACGGCGTCACCTGGTCTGGTCCTAGCAATACACATAGTGTCTGTTGCGCATGTCTGCAGCTTTGCCAGCTGCCCTCAGGGCCATGTTTCTGCATCTGCTTTATCTCAACTGTCCTTTCTGCTCTAGGGTCTCCCAAACTTACCTGTAGCTGCCCCTGTTCTTCCCATTCCTGTTTCCGGCAGAGTGCAAGGCACCGGCATTTCTCAGAGATCCAATGCGGCTGAGCCCGAGTCTCAGAGTCTAGGAATTTCTCTTGCCTTTCTATTTGTGAAATGCCTCTCTTTTTGGTGGGAATTGGTCTTACATAATTACACATTTCTTCTGTTCCATGGTTCATGGTATAAATTCCATGCTCTAATTTGGCCAGGTTGTGGCTCTTAATATTTCAAAGGAATGTGTGTGTGTGTGTTTAAATTTTAAAAACTCCGTTTCCCCTCATTGCCTGTCTTACAGCTAAATGAGGGTCTCCCTGGGTGCTCAAAAACCAGGTGCTGAAAAGAGTCTTTGTTTTTCCGGCTGTGTCACCCATACCCTGAGAGCTGGGTACAAAGAAAGCCTTCAGTCTGGGTGGGAAAGCAGGACAAGGGCAAAAACCTGGATAATACATTTTTAAACCAAAACACAATCCTGCCAGACTCCTGTTGACCAAACCATATTTTAAGTCCAGTTTGCTGTCTTTCAATTTCTTGGGCTTCTATTTGAGAGGCAGAGAATTCAACTGTGTTAGCATTTTTTGAGTGCTCTGCGCAAGACACTTCATAAGGTCCCACACAGGACGCACAGCCAATCCCTGTCCTCAGGTATGTGTAAGTTATCTCTTGCTGCTGTAACATATTGCTACAAACTCAGAAGCTTAAAACAATGCAAATGTATTATCTTAACACGTCTGGAGGTCAGAAGCTCAACTGTGGTTTCATGGGGCTAAAATCAAGCTGTTGGCGTGCCTGTGTTCTTTCAGGAGGCTCTGGGAGAGAATACATTTTCTTGCCTTTTGCAGATTCTAGAGGCTGCCTACAGTCCTTGGCTTGTATCTGCTAATCCCAAGCTCCTAACTTATCCCTCCCTGTCTGCTTTGGTAGCCTCAAGTTTGTTTTCTGTGTCTGTTTTCGTTATTTCTTTATAACCATTTGTCGCCCCTCACTGCTGTCACCTACCTGGCCCCTGTAGGCATCTGAGTTGTAACTCCTGGCCTCGATACAGGCAGCTGTTTTCTGGAATCTTACCTATTCTTTCCACTGTCCCCTGCCCCACTTGCTAGCCACTGAGAACAGTGTGTGGGTTATTTCTGCACTAGAAACTCAAAAGATCTCTTTCTCCCTCTGATGACCTCCCGCACTCTCCCTCAGCACCTCAGGCAAGTGGCATCTTTTTCTAGTCTGGAGGAGACTCTGCCTTCCCCTTGCTGCCGAATAAAACATTTTGTTCATGCACATAATAAATTTCCTTCCCCAAGGGCTTATGCTTTTGGAACATAACACCCAGAAAGACTGGAAAGGCTATTTTTATTTTTTGTTACATTCCTTGAAGAAATGAAGGACAGAAACTGCTCAAATAAAGGGGAGGGAATAAGGAGGAAAATGCTACTATAAATCAATTTCTAAAAATATCATATAGACATAATGACTTATTTAACAAGATAATACATGCTCACTGTGACGGTTCAAACATAACAGGTAAAAACATCAGGAAATGAATGTTCCCACACATCCCACCACCCAGAGATGGCTACTATTCACATATTCTTTCAGAACTGCTATTTTTGATTTTTTTTTCAGAAATAGGCTTGCACTATTATATTGTTCTAGACCTTGATTTTCTTCACTTAAAAATACATTGCAAACACCTTTCCACTGTCAGTCCATACTGATTTATCTCAGTGTTTTTATTTAGCAAGTAGCCCTGTCCATGATTGAACCATTGTTTATTTCTCAAATCCCACACTGATGGACCTTTTGTTGTTTTAGATTTTTATTATAACAGATGCAGTGAACATTCTTCTACATAATTCTTTGCACAGCTTGTGTAAGTAAGCCCAGGAAAAGCGTCTACCGGGTCGTGGAGCATGGATATTTTAAATTATGGTAGATAATGCCAATGAGTCCCCCACATTTTACAGTCTCAGTAACACTGAATTAGAATTTCTGTTTTTTTCCACACCCTTGCCAACATCAAGCTTTATGAAATAAAACTGATTCAAATCATCCCTTGCTGTTAAAAATGTGAATAAAATACTTTCCTGCCTTAGAAGAATATAGTGAGTACACTGCCAACAATGGAAACCTTCTTTAATGAGTAAGTTTTCTGATGTGGTTTACTAAGGAGATGCTTAATGGAAAATTATCAGCAAGAAGAAACAGGGATGGGGAAGCCTAGAGAGATCAAGTACAGCCAGGGATGTGACAGATGAAGCCAGCCTTAACCCAGGTGATGGCGACCAAGGAGGTGGGCGATTTGAGAGAACCTGAGGGGAGAGAAGGGCAGAATTCATAGAACTAATCACAATTTGTGATCATTTTATGGACAGTCATCTCTTTATTCAACCATAAGCTCTAACATTGTGCCTTCATTGCCCGATACAGGGTAGAGTAAACGTTAATGGATACTTGATGAATGAAGTAAAGAAGGAAGAGAAAGAGAGATGGGGTGGAAGGGAGGGGAGGGATGGAGAGGAGAGAGAAGAGAAGAGAAGAGAAGAGAAGAGAAGAGAAGAGAAGAGAAGAGAAGAGAAGAGAAGAGAAGAGAAGGGAAGAGAAGAGGGATGGGGAATAGGACCAAGCCAGCTGCCTGGTGTACACAGCATGGAATGGAATCCCACTGGCCGGTGCCCTAGCTTCTTGATGTGAACAGACTTCAAGGTCATTGTCTGTGTTGCTGTTAGGGACTTAATTATCAGACACAGGGAAGAAGTACTACCTTATTTGTAAACCCCACAACTTATCAGTAAGGATGCTCTTTAGATAATGTCCAGTTGGCCTTGCACTGGTTTAAGGAGAAAAGCTGTCTGAGATGGAACTAAGCCTGGGGCAAAAGCTTTTTAAAGTTCAGTAATTTAAAAAATATATTTGAAAAATTAAACATCTATAGTAGAATCTTCTATCTAGCTTTCTATTAACATTTTTTTATAGTCCAGGTAAACCTCTGACTAAATTATAGGATAAATATTTATAAGTAAAATTTATGAATAAATAAAGGATGGTCACATCCTCTGAATATGGAATACCAAAACCCCCCCTGCAATCTCTGATGGAAAAAGCCTCTTAAGCTTTTGTTGACTTGATCATGAATCAATTAAATTTACTGAGTTATCGGGTTCAAAGCAGTGGAATTAGGTGGTGTAGGAGGTACAAATGAATGTTAAAAATGGTTTATTTACTTCCTGTTTGAAACCTACTTGGAAGACAAAATTTATGAGGTTAGAATATGAGAATTTATCATCATTAAGAAAAGAAACTTCCTTGATGAGTGTTTCAAAGACATGGAAAAGATGGGGCAACCATGGGCAAGTAGAGAATTCTGGGTGCTGTGTGCTGTGCATTCTGGAATGATGCTGTATTTGTCTGCTACTGCTCCCACTGCAAGCCTAAACATAGGACAGAAGGTGGACCCATATTATTACCCAATTACAATGGAAAATTGTTTGATTTGCTTGGGCTTATACATATGGTGAATATTTGGAAATGCTAGATTTGCCACTTGCAGAACATTTTAACTAGAAGCAGGAAAACGAACACAGATTTTGGACTTTGAGCTAGATCACTTTTCTGGACATATGGGCATTTCTGCTTCACCCTGAGAGATTGAGCTGGCAACCTTAGGAAGTTTGCATGAGAGTAAAGCTGACTTTAAAAGAAATCTGGGGAACTTGAATCTGTGTTCAAAGTTCAGCCAAAATAAAGAAGTAGTTCCATGTCACCATGAATTGCCAATAATAATGTTATAAAAAATGTTTTCTCGAAGCCAACAATCTTTTTCCTGTCTGCATGAAATAATTCAAACCATACTTAGTAAACAGAAGTTCTGAATGCAGTTTAGAACAATGGATCTCCATTGTGTACCACATACAAATAGAAAGTTAAAGATTAAGAAATTATTCACGCGAAGGTCACTTAGAAGGTTTCCCACAATAACAGGATTTGAGTAAACAAGTATTCATTAAGTATTTCTTATGTGGTCAGCTTTATGAAGGGATGGTGGAGGATGGGAAGGGGGACTAACGAAATGCCATACCTGGTCCCTGACTTAATGAGCCTTCACTGATTTGGAAGAATAAGCAGGAAACACATGAAACTGCTAAGTAACTATCTAAAGCAGTGTGAAGTTACGTATTAGAGTAGTGAAATACTGTAATGATGAGTGGTCATGGAAAGTGAATGTAATGGAGACCGGAGGGGGTTTTCCTGGTCTCGACAGGGTGTGGAGAGGGGAACCCGACAGAAAGTGCATTCCAGGAGGGGACTAGCAGGAAGCAAGGACAGCATGTAAGGGAGGGAGGAGGGGACCTGTCTAGCAGAATAATCGGGTCAAAGTGACCAAGTCACTTCCCAGCAGATGCTTTCCTGCCCATACCTGCTTACTGCATCCATCCCTCTTGCTTTACAGCCAGCTCCATCTCTTAGTGCTGCGTGAACTGTTTCCCTCTTCTGAATACTGTGTTCCTCCCTCTCTGCCCAGCTTTTTAAAATACTATGTCAGGAGTTAGATGGCCTGGGTTGAATCCTGGTTCCACTACTTACCAGCTGGGCAAATTATTTCATTTCTTTTTGCCTTAGTTTTCCCATCTTCAAAGAGGAGTCAATAATGATTCAATTCATTAATGCATATAGTTTTTACAACAGTGACTAGCATATAGTAAGCAAGCAATGAATCTTAACTAACGTTAGCTAGTCCTTGAATGGTGTTGAGGATTCATTTCAAAAATTATTCTGGTGATACGTGAGGATCATCTTTGGAGGTACTAATAATAATCCAGTGTCTGGGCAAGAGAGGCTGGATCAGGGTGATACACTGGATGTGGTGGCTTAGCTGAGGTACCACCCACCGCCACCATAGCCTCTGCCAGTAACAGTGTCATCCTTGACACCAGCCCTGTCTGAGCTCCCACACTCCCAGGAAATGCTTCCATTGACGGTGATAGTTAAAAGTAGAGGAGTGAGGAGGTTGGTTTTATTTATGGACAAAGAAGACACTGAACAGAGATGGGATAAGATGAAAATATCTTCTGAAGATAGTTTAAGCAACTGATTCTATAGATAGAAAAGGTGAGACTTGGGATTAGGAAACCATGACCATGAAAGTGGAATTTAAGGAGTGGGAAGAGAAAAAAGGAGTCAAAGAGCAGCAATCAAAGAGAAAGGAAACAGACCAGAGAAGGTGCCCTTATGGAAGCCATGAGAACAGTTTGGAGCAGGAGGATATTTTTATTTGTGAGCCAACTGAATATTCAGTTCCCACATCAGAATCGGGACTCCTTTGCCTATGGCTGACCAAACATTTCTCACAAACCCTAGCGTTCTGTGACCCTGTCAACACATTCAGAGGTTCTTATGGTTTTACTCATTATTGGTAAACTCTCCTACACACTCACCACTCTTCAAAACTATAGAGAGTTGGCCATTAAATTCAGATGGCCCCAGTTCACGGAGTCCTCACCCCCACCCATTTTTTCTGCCCCTAGTCTGTTTTTCTTCTTTTTCCAAAGAGGAAGGGTCAATATATAGTTGTGATGATTTTGAAATTACAGCTGTGCATTTTAAACTCTTTGCATTTATAAATGATGTAGTTCTTCTATGTAATTTGTAGAAATGCCATTTTCTTTCCTTTCTTGACTTCTGCATTTCCAGTAGAATCGCATGTGTGGTGAACTGATGATGGTGCCCTGAGCAAGTCCCTTAATCCTCTGTCCCAACTTTCTCACTCAGGAAATCACCAATTCATTTTTAGTAAAATAGCTCAGAATGATCCTGTAAAACCACTCTATTCCAAGGACTTCTAAATTTATTCAAGATTCTCCTTCTTCCTCTCTGATACCATCATGGTTTTGTTTTCCCTAGCTCTTCTTGCTGCTCGCTGAAGGCAGCCGCACCCCACGGCTCCCGCTGTGGCTCAGCTCTACTTGCTCACAGTGTTAATCTACCTTAAGAGCTTTATGTCTTCTCTCTGCTGATATCTTCAATTCTGTATCTCTGTTCTTCTGACCTAAACTCTAGTTCCATACCTTCCGTTGCCCCCAGTTGCGTGTGCCACCATCAGTCCAAGCTGAGCAAGTCCAGACTCAACATGGCACCATCTACCAGTCCCTGGGACTCTCGTCTGACCTTTCCCTTTCCCTTTCCCCTGCCCTCGTCCCCTTCCAACAGGGAGTATCATATTCTGCCCTCTAAAACACTCCTTACTGAACTACAATTCCCTTTGGATTTTATGCTTCTTGAAGGACAAGATTATATCTTGCTCACCTTTAAATTCATATAATTCTGTATGTTTGAAAATAGACATGAAATAAATATTGGTTTGAATTTAGTAGCTGAGTTGCCGAGAGAGTGTTCCATGCTCAAATATATTTATAAAGCCCTCAGTTGAAGTTAATCAGGATTTCTTATTAAGATTGCTGATGGTTATTATTACTAATTCTTAACAGAGGCATTATAGTATGTGAGTGGGTCCAAACTTCACTGATCACAGTACCAATTGCCTCTCTTTGAACAAAGGTCCTCAAAACAAATTACAAAATGTTGTGCTAGGATAACTGATTAACCATTCACATACAAAAATAAAATCCACATGGATCAAAATGTGATATATATATAAAATATATACACATACATGTATGGCAGGCATGTCCCAGGGGCTCAACCGAAGCCTGGGACATGGCCCTTCTCACGCCCCACATCTGTTTTCCTGCATCACACGTATATACATACATATAAAACAACGCAAGAAATTTAAGAAAATATAGGTGAATATTTCTCAATCTTGGGGTGGGGAAGAATTTTCTAAGCATAACATGCATAGCAGGAACCATGAATATTGGCATATGTTATTACATACATTTAAAATTTTTAATGTTTCTATATTTTTTTAAATGGTGAAATTAATTCAAACACCAGAAGAGAGAAAATAGTGAATAAAACATTTGCAATGTATGTGACAGATAAAAATTGGATATGCTAACTATTTTGAAAACCCTTAAAAAATAAGAAAAAGATGAACATCTTCAAAAAAATGGGGAAAAGACGTATACAAGCAACTCATAAAGGAAGAAATACCAATGGTCAATAACATTTGGGAAAAAACTCCCCCCAGCTGTGTATTTAGTTAAATATAAATTAATACAAAAGATTTGGGAGAAAGTGGGGGGAAAGAGGCATTCTGTTATGATTGTGGATTATGTTATTGATTATGGAGGAGCAAATTTGTATAACTATTTGAAGAGTAATCTGGCAGTATTTATCAAAAGCCTCTAAAAAGTGTGTATCTCATTCTACCCAACAACTCTACTTATGGTAAGAAATTATTCAAACAAGTATTCAAAATGAATGTATCAGGGTATTCATCATAATAATGTTTCTAATAGTAAAAGACTGGAAAAAGCCTAATTGTCTGGTTCCAGCTGGACTTTTATACACCAACATTTAACAGGAGTTTCTCTGGATTGGGGTTAGAGGTAATTTGATTTTTTTTTCTTTGCACTTTTTTTGGTGTGTTTCCACACTTTCTAGTTTCAGCATGTATTATTTTTTCTTAGAAATAAGAGATTTTCAGTTATTTTTAAAAATGGGTAATTCACATATAAGGTAATGTGCAAATTTCTGAATGAGAGAGTTTACTAACTTGAATGTCTGACATCATTATTTTCATACATTAGTTCCCTTATAATTTCCATTTCCAATTCTTTCCCTTCTCCTAATAAAACACACACAGAGGAAAAAATGTCTTCTGGATGTGATTTTCTAATTCCGCTACCACAAAATCCTCCTTTTCCCTAAATAATCCAGCCCTCCAGTTTGCCTCTACGTGAACTTCCTTTCTTTGAATGTCAAGTTTCTTGGCTCCCTTTCCTCCAACTCCCACTCCAGTCCTGAACAGAGCTGGGAAGGAAGCTCCAAAGCAGTCCAGACCCTGCCTATGCGGTCAAGGCCTTTTCTCTCCGAGAAACCGAGAAACCTGGAGATTTTTAGTCTCATGTGACAGATGCACTCCAAACTAAAGGGCCAAATCTTGCTTAACTGGTCGCACCTTTTGCATGCAAATCTCCCCTCAGCCTAAGGATCTGCCCCGGGAGTGGAGTAAGGATGAACGATGTGTTTGCAGTTTGCCACAGGGTGACTGTCTCTCCAAAACACAAAAGATTTGGTTGATCATTCTTTGGCTTCCTCCACAAGCACATTTTCTCTTCAGTCTCTGACCTCCCAGACTCTTCTCTGACTCCTGTCACTCCCAGATTCCTCAAAGTGCTTCCCCAGGTTCTGACCTCAGCCCTTTCACTTTCTGCTCAGGCCCTCACTTCTTCAGAACTCACCTGCTAGCTAATGCCACCTGAAGCTTTGTCTCCAGTCCAATCAATGGCTTTCTTGGTTCCAATCCCACATGCACAACCCACTGTGAAAAGCTATTCCAGGCTGTCCTGCTGGTGCCTCAGACTCAATAAATTATGTTTGAAATCAACTAACCACACCTTCCCCAAATCTCCAGACTTTCCTGTTTCTGAAGCAAAACTGCCTTTTCCCCATCACTAAGTTCAGTCACTTTAGACTACTTTCTCTTTTCCTTCCTCTCTGAAACTCTTCCCTACCTCCTGAGACAGGAGGGAAGAGAGCAGGGCACAACCATTAAAAGAATGACACAGCAATTAGCACCAAGATGGTGGAAGATTCAACTCCCAGTAGACCCTGAGCTTCATTATACACTCATTGTAATATATTAGCATGCTAAATGGCACTCCCACAGGCTCCAAGACAGTTCTGATAACTGACCATAAAAGGTCAAAAAGTAGTTGGTGGCCCAGTTCCTGGGAATCTCAGTTCCTTTCCCAAAAGTAGTTGGAATAATCCTCCCACTTGTCAGCACGTGAATTTATCGAGCCCATAAAAACTAACCACCCCGCACCTTGTGGCCAGTCTCATTTTCCTAGCTGACCCCTTGCTCTGAGGCTGCCGCTCTCCCTTCTGGGATGGCCTGTGCTCTGTCTTAATCTCTCTAAATAAATCTCCCTTCACTCTACTGTGGCTCACTCTTGAATTCTTTCCTGCATGCAGCCAATGACCCTCACTTGGCGGGGCTCATCCCAGGTTTCAGCCAAGACCTGGGGCACAGCCATCCTCTTGTGCCCCATTTTTTCCTGTATCACTCCCATCCTCCAGCCTGGTCAAATATTTCTTCATACCCTCTCTTCCATCTATCCTTTTTTCCTCTAGTGCTACCATCTTCCCCCAGATCAACTCTATCACTCACACACAGAGGGTGTGGTGACCTCTTGATTCACCTCTAATGCTTCCCCAACTCACTACCAAGCAAATCTTTCTAAGGCGCTGCTTGGATCCTCCACTCAAACACTGGGAGGGGTCCTATCAAGTCCAGTCCTGTAAGCCTGGCATTCAAGGCCTTCTATCATGTTGCCCCCACCTGCCTTTCAACCCCTCTACCTTATTACTTTGTAATACAAATTTAGCATCCAGTTCAACAGACATTTTGCTCATTCTACAATCCACCTTGTCCTTCCTGTCTTTAAACTTTAGCAAAACCTCTTCTCTATCTTCCTTTTCCTCTACATTAGGTACCACCTCCTCCTTAAATTATCACAGCCAGGTTCCTAGAGAGGGTTTTGTTTCAAATGGCATTAACCCATTCTCTTCTGCATTACTCACTGTGTTCATGTCTAATCTCCCCTACAGGCATTAAAGGCTTTGTCTTATACAGTTATATATTCCCCACACCTCTTGGCACATATTAAGCACTACATATTAAGTACTTGTTTAATGAGGAAATGAAGAACACTTAGATCAAGTTGCCAACTTACTATTCAGCCTTTCTGCCTCTGTGTAGGAATCACTTAGTGAAGGCCAACTGGCTGTACCATCAAAGTTAGCCTATTTTGGCAAAGATGCGTCCATATATCTACCATTTTGCAGGGTGACTTCTGTCTCTAATAAAACAAAATACAAATTGTGATGTTTTAGTGGAGGAGACACCAGAAAAAAAGTTGCCATATGGGCAGGATGGGGCCAACTCTTCTGTCTTTGGTGCTTATGTTTGTTGTCCATGTGGCAAACCCCTCCCCCTTCTTTCTGGTAATGGGCCCTGTATACTTTCTCTGGCCCCACTGCCCACCAGCCACAAGCATGGGAATGTGACAGGAGCATCCAGTCTTAGGAGTTTATCTGTACTTGGGCACTGGACCTAAGTCACACCAATTAGATCCTTCACATAGATTTTGTTGTGGAGCTAGAAGGGAAGTGGCTGTAAGGGTATTACCCCAGAACTACCATGGACCACATCTTCAACTAGAAAATAGTAGCCTTCTTATTGCCAATACCCACCTTAGCAAGTATAATATGATCTAGTAATCCCACTGCTGGGTATATGTATCCAAAGGAATTGAAATCAAGATCTTGAAGAGATATTTGCACTCCCATGTTCATTGAAGCATTATTTACAATAGCCAAGACATGGAATTACCTTCATGTCTATAAACAGATTCATGGAGAAAGAAAATGTAGTATATGCATACAATGGAATACTATTCAGCCTTTAAAAAGAAGGAAATCCTGCCATCTGTAACACTATAGATGGACCTGGAGGATATTATGCTAAGTGAAATAAGCCAGACACAGAAGGACAAATACTATATGATATGGCTTATATGAGGAATCTAAAATAGTCAAGTTCGTAGAAGCAGAGAGTGGAAGGGTGGTTGCCAAGGGCCAGAGGTATTAGTCACAGGGCACTGAGCTTCAGTTATGCAAGATGAGTGAGTCCTAGAGATCTGCTGGACAGCATAGTGCCTAAAGGTAGTATGACTCTCTTGTATTCTTAAAATCTTGCTAAGAGATTAAAACTTATGTTAAGTGCTTTTATCACACACAAATAATAATAAGAAGAAGAAGAAAGAAAGTGGGTGGGGGAAAACTTCTGGAGGTGATAAATGTTTATGACATAGATTGTGGTGACGGTTTCACGGATGTCTACTTCCAAACTCATCAAGTTGTACACATTAAGTAGGTGGAGCTGTTTGTACAGCAATCATACTTTAATTAAATGGTTAAAAAAATCAGTCCTAATTCCCACCTTCCCCTAGCAACTAAAAAAGGAGAGGATGATGAGGATGTCATAAAATGACATCACCGGCTGATGCACTGCTCTGCTCCAGGCAGATGAAAATCCTAATCAGTTTACACTTTTTAAATGTTCTGAGAGCCATGGCGGGGTGGAGCAGTAGATACCTGTAAAGCGGTCACTTCCTGGCATGATGTTCTTTGATAGGTTGGGAACTAGATGCTGCGTCTGGCCAGAGAGGAACTGAACTTTCTATTAGTTGTGTGACTTGACTGAACGGCAATCCGTTTGTGGCTTGCCTTGTGGTTTCCAGGTTTCTCATATCCCTACGAAACACTGAGTAACCTACTGTGGGAACAAGCTTAATTCAGTTTAGCCCCCACTTTGGAGAAGAGGTCATAGGACAGCATGTGTCTGTTCTATTATTACCCCATTGCTCCTGTCCATAATGGATGTTTATGATTCATTGCTTATGGAGGAATCACTTATGTCGAAATTTGCCAAATATCTTCTGAAAAATCCAAACAAAAAGCCTAGTTCCCCAATTTTGGGATTAGATCTGAATGGCTCATTTTCAAGTTCCTCAGGGCCACACATCAAGCCGCTGATAGAAAAGACCAAGGAGACTTAGGAAGCTAAGCCTAGGCCTGGGAATGTGGGGCGACAACCTTAGAAACTGGTCCCTGCTAAAGTTCTCAGAGGAGAAAGGCTTCCTGAGGCCAGGCTTGGGGGACGGATGATGCAGGGGCTGTAATGGTCCTCGTGGAATGTTTTCAAGGCATGGCAGACCAGAGAGCATCTATCTATATCTGTCCATGACAGGCTTAAGGGGCCACTGGCCAACCTCATTCTTGGAACATCAGTCCCAAATGACATTCCATGGAAATGTTAAGGGGAACAACTTTGGAAAATTAGCTTAAAAAAATTTAAACATGTTTCTTTACTGCAGGATTTCTATCAGCCCTCAATATATATTCATATTCATTATGATTCATTGTGAATCTTCAGTAGAATGTTATTTTTCTCAAATTTATTTGACCAAGAGATCTCCCCTCACCTTTTAATAGTACAACTATTAGCATTTGAAAAATTGTTGATAGGGTTGACAAAACTCTAGTCTTAAGAAGAACCCAGGAAGCTCAAAACTGGCTTTCATTTGAAGAGTCTCCAGGACTTTTTGATGGCCACCTCAGAATGGATGACAGGTCTAACTCTTGGGATTTTTTTTTTTTTTTTTTTTGTCTTTACCTCTGGATTTTGGGTCTGGGAAGTGAGTCCCGAAACCTAGAATGGCTCCAGAAGACGTCCGGTCTCCCTGAGGGCTTTGGACCGCAGCCAGTGTGTAGCTGACTGGCCCTACAGGAGCTCAGCAAAATACGCAGTGTGGTCTAGTGCGTGAGAACACTGGCTCGGGAGCTGTGTAACTTGGATAAGTTACTTAGTCTATGTTTCAAATTCCTCATATGTAAAGTGGGGGTAATAATAGCACACATAATCCATGTGGTAATATGAGGAGTTGATGAATTAATACATGTAAAAGCACGTAAGAGGGGAGGGTATAGCTCAGTGGCAGAGTGCTTGCCTAGCACGCACAAGATCCTGGGTTCGATCCCTAGTACCTCCATTAATAAACAAACAAACAAACATAATTCCCCACCACCACCACCAAAAACAAAACAAAATAAAAAGGCTCGTAAAACAGTGCCTGTCATGCAGTAAATGCTAAATAGCACTAGCTATCATTGGGTCTGGACCTCAGTCTTTGAGGCTGTCCTATTAATGGAGATGGTGGGTGGGGAAGACATTTGTCTCTGCCTTTGCCCAAGTCAGTGGCCCTCAACTGGTAGATTCAGTCTAAGTGCAAACTAGCAATAAAATGTTTTTCCACATGCAGTCTTGTCCCTCCAAACTGACCACAGATAAACAGCACCACTAGGGAATGCTGGAAACGTATAGTTTCTTCTCAGAAAAAGTAAGCTTTTTTTTTCTCTATCTGATGAGAATGAAACATGAATACTTGGTTTCTAGGATTGTTTATGGCCCTGTACCTTTGTGTATCCCTAAGGCTGAATAAGTCTTCCTTGTCTCATCTCACTATGACCTTCAGAACTTGCTTATTCAATTAATAGTGGTTAGTGCAAATTGTGGGTTGCTTCCTTCTGATCCAGCTCCAGCAGTAAAACTTAGAATGGGAGAGAATCCAGGGTTTCTGGCCCATTCTGGAATGACATCAGGTCATATGAAGTTTAGAAGATAGCTATGAAGACAGAGACGGAAAATAGGTTCTACTCACTCCTGCCGTGTTTGGCTGAAGTTAAGTTCATTTTTTTTTTTTTTTGCCTGATAATACCATCTAATGGTGGTCTAAGTTGATTTATTTCAACTAACTGAATTAAATGTACTCAATAAATCCGACAATTTAATGAGTTTAACTAAAACTACATAATCAGCTCTCACATTTTCCCCAACCAATGTGAATAAAAATTCATTGCACTATCTCTTTTGTGGATGGAAAACAAGACAATGACAAAAAGGGAAAAAAATTTAGCTATGAACAATCACTAGAGAACTCTTCATTGATTTGTAATTTGCACTAATCATTGATTTACTTTACTCCTAACATTGCATTATTTCCTTTTCTCTTATATCTCTCTAGGTAATGTATAATCTGCACATATAAATAGTTGGGATAAATGCTTTAGTATGTTAGTAATTAAAATCATGTTTAGTAATGCAAAAGTTTAGGTTTTACAGGTGATCTCAGCTGAGTTCTAGAACCCTGATGTTATTTAAGTGGGTTTCCTTGAAGAAATCACAAGATAGCTAAAATGTTGATTCTTGGTTTCAAGCTGAGATTAGATAAACAGAGTATGGTAACATTAGTTATCTTCTAAAGATTCAGTACTTGGATTGAGTAGTCCTTATTATATAAAATAAGAAAACTAGTGAATTCATTTGCAGTTTGATAGGAAAAGTATTCTTGGGTTATGAAAGATGGGAAAAAGGTATGATTCTGAGATTTCCGTCCAGATAAACTAAAATTTGTTTAACTAAATACCCTGGGATGAAGGGAGAACATACCAACAAAATTAAAAGTTATTTATGCTATTTAAATTATAATATGTAAATATATTGATATACAGTCATTAACTGATTAACAAAATTATAATTAACAAAGCAAGCAAGCAGGGAAGCAATGTCCTAATGTCCCATAAATAAATGTGTATTAATTATTCTACAAGATGATATAGTCCATCAACAATCCTTGGTCCTGCTGAATCTGTCACCCCCAAGGTCAAAGCAATGTGAAGATAGATTCTACACTTAAGGATGCTAGAGTCATATTTAGGTAAAGAGGTAGAAACATAGAAATTCCAGTTCTTAGTGTATATACTGGAGACACTCTTGCAAATGTGCACCCACAGCAGGGCACGAGGAGGTTCACTGCAGCAACACAGTCTGTAATATTTGAAAGTTTACAATTTTAAAATGCCCACAAGTAGGTGAAATGGATGAACAAATTATAGTATATTTTCAGAATGGACTATAACCAATAGTTAAACTGAGTAAACTCGATCTGTATTTATGAATCTTGAAAAAACAACATTAAGTGACAAAAACATGTTGCAGATTAATAATTTATAGTATGATAAGGCTTGGGTAATGTATTGTAAAATTGTTTAAAGATGCACAAAACTGTACTGTATGTTATTTGCAGATATATACTTTTCATAGATGTATATTCAAATACATTTCACATATATATGATTTTCATATATATGGCGTCACTTTCCCATCTATATATAGGAAATTTAAGAAAGTTGTTACCTACAGGAGGGAAGGAGAACAGGTTTGTGGAAGAATATAAAAAGGACTTCTATTGTATGTGTAATGTTTTATTTGTAAATAACAAGTATATTAATCATATGTTAAATTTTTAAAAATGAGTGGTAGGTAAGGTGTCATTGTATACTACTGTGCACTTCTTATGTACTTAAAATATTTCATAATAAAAAAAGGATTAAGCCATAGGTATAGGCTCTTTTAGATTCACCACCATCGTTCCACCTTTAAATGATGAGGAAACCAAAGGGCTTATTCCAAGGAGGATACATTTGCCTTGCCAGAGCCAAGAGACAATCCAGCCTCTTCTTTTGGACAGAAGGGACAAGGTGACTTATTGCTCCGAGACAAGTCTGCAATCGGGAAGGACATCTAGTTAGTGGTTAATACTCTTCTAGAAGTACTACTTTGGGGAATTCAAGTAATGCACTGTTGTCTGTAAATAAACTTGAGTCTGACCTTTCCTCCAAGTTTATGTGTGCTTGGGTGAGCCCTGCTCAATTTCCCTGGCCCTCGTCTTTCCCAGCTTTTCCCAGCTGGCCCTTCAGCTCTCTCTACCAGCGAATGAAGCGCCACTGATTCCAAGCAGGAAGTCCCTAGCCAGTTTCTCTCCCTGCCTCACCGTCCTTGTCTGGGCAGGCTTGGCAAGAAGCCTGCCAGATTAACACATGACGAGTCCTCTGTGTGGGTCCTGTCCACACCTGACTGAGCCCTGGGCCCACCTGGAAGCTGGCTACAGCCCCTAACCTTTAAGTCCTCTCTTGCTGCCAGTAATTCAGATGCCTCGCTTCCTGAGCTCCCAAAAGCCTGCTGCACTTGGGAAGTAATACATTTCTCTTGCTTTTGGCTAGGCCGTCACTTCCCCAGCTGAGGCCAGATCTCCCGGTGTTAGACGTTCTCCTCACAGCCTGGACTTCTCCTTTGAGGGCTCATCACAGCTGCAGTTAGATAATTAATTTCACAGTTAGTTTAATGTTTGCTTCTTCTCCAATGTAGGCTCCCATGAAGGCCTGTACTGTGTTCCCAACATGATAAGCAACCCTAGTCATAGAATATATATACTGATTAATGAATGACCGAGTGAAAGCAAACTCTCCCTGTACACAGAAGATTGAATATATATATATATTGTGTGTGTGTGTGTGTATATATATATATATACTAAGAGTAAAAGTGGGATGTACTAAAATTTTAGTTTTTATAAGTTGTCCCTTTAAAATTTTTTTGAGAAATTTCAAACATATATTCAGAAGATAATTGATTATAATGAACTCTTTATGCAAATACTTCTCTGTGAGTGTTAGTAATGATGAACATTTTTTTCTTTGCTTAAGTATTTAAAGCAAGTTCTAGACGCCATGTCATTTCACCCCTAAATATGTCAGTATGCAGCTCCATGTAAAAAGCTCATCTTCCTAATTGCACCTAACAAAGTTGACAATTGTTCCTCCTGAAAAGCTAGCCCATTTTCAGCTTCTCTGATTGCCTTTTTACAATTGTTAAAAGAAGTTTTACTACAGACACTAGGATGGACTTTTGGGAGGACCATCTCATAGGTGGCACCGTGTCCCTCAGACTGCAGCAGCTCAGGAGGGCACCATAGCTAGCTGTCCCACTGTTAGTGTCAGCAAGATCCGTCAGTGTGGCCAAGGTGACGGCTGGTCTCTCCAATATAAAGTTTTTCCTTTCTCCTTATCATCAACAAGTAGTCAGTGCTTGGCATTCTGCAAATAGCTAGTTCCCACTGACCTTACTTCTAGAGTTTTAGCATCCGTCGATGATCAATTATTCCATTAGGGGTTGTAGGATAGATGTTTTTGGATTCTTTTATTCCTTTCTACACTTAGCAGCTCTCAATGTTTTGTAATGTGGCACTTTCCCCCATCAGGTAGGGCTACGTGGATACTTTGAAACAGAACTTGTATAGGAAAGACACAGTAGGTGCCAATTCTTCCTCTTTCATTCCCGTTGTAGAACTAGAGTTCATGCACATGCTATTTCCAATGGACAGAGAGTATTTTTTTGAGGTCTTTTTCTTTTCTGAGTATTATAAACTCCTGGACTTTTAAATATTTAGTATGATTTCAATCAATTAATCTTGATTCTTTTTACTCTCAAAAACTGTGGCGAACACATTCAAGCTGGCTCCCTTGTCCTTTATAAATGACTTCAATCACCTTTAAAACACTGCATCACTTTCGGGCACAACAGAATGTCTCAAGGTCATATTGTACATTTCCTTCCTTCCTCCCTTCCTCCCTCTCTCTCTCTTTCCATTTTTCTTTCTTTTTTTCCTCTGCAAACCTGGAATTACTCATTCCTCTAATTATCCTCTTTAGTGTTTTGGTTTTTTTTCCTGGGCCTGGGGATGGTATTTTGAGACCAAACTCTCTGTGTTGCAGGGGCTCATTGTCATTGGATTTTTCAGTGGTCAGAGGCACAAAAATGTATTTTAAAAATTATGAGTTCATATTGGTATTTCCAATAAAAATATGATTACAGAATTTTTACTGAATTTGACTTTATTCTCGTGTCTATTTTTAACCTAAATGTTTTCCTATATGTTAACTTAATTGCTTATTTACTTTATCCTGCAATATATGTTTCAAAATAACAGTAATAACAGTATGAATATTACTACTAGTAACAAAACTAATGAGTGATGCTGAAATTTATTTGCAGTTACTGACAATATCCCATCAAGTATACATGGTCAAACTACTGTGTTCTGAAGTTACTTGAAGTTTTGCCTTTCTCTGTGAAGTTATGTTGTCAATATGACATACAAATAGTTTCATTTATTTCACATTTTAACTTTTTCTTTTGGAGGGGGAGGTAGTTAGGTTAGTTTCATTTATTCCAATTTGCTTTCAGTTTATAGAGATTTCTGTTTTCATTTGGACTTAATTTTACTTTTTGAATGAGTTTTTAAAAAGTACACATCTCCTGGTCAAACTATAACAAGGTAACTTAAGAGAAATATTGCCTGCATCTCTGACCCTTCCATTCATTTCCTACCTCTCCTATGTATAATGAGTTTTATTAATTTTTCATTTAAATTTTTAATGTTTATACTGTGAAAACATAAGCACGTATATAAATGTTTTCCCCTTTCTTACTTAAAAAATATATTATCACACTACTCTGCACTTTGATTTTTAAAATAGAAACTTAATAATGTATCCTGAAGATCACTGTATATTAATACATCAAGTGCTGTCTTAATATTTTTTATAGCTTCACAGATTCTACACTGTGGATGCATGTGAGATTTTTTTTTTTAAACCAGTATCCCATTGATAGGCATGTGAATTGGTTCCAATCTTTTGCTACTATAAATAATGTCACAATAAATAATTTTTGTGTATATAATTACTTCCTTTGGGATACATTCCTAAAAGTGGGATGACTGGGTCAAGGATAAATACATATCATTTTTTCTAATTATTGCTAAATTCCCCTCTTCAGGGGTTGCACAATTATGCATTCCCACCAACAATGTATGAGTTCCAGTTTCTCCACAACCTGGTGAACAGAGTAAATTGTAGGAGTCTGGATTTTTGTCACTCTGTTGGTGGAGAAATATCTCATCGTATTTTAATTTTAATTTTCCTTAGTGTGAATGAGATTGAATTTTTTCCTATGTGTAAAAAAAAAAAAAAAAAAAGGGTAAAGGCCATCTGTTTTTATTTTTCTATAAACTATCTATTCATGTCTCTACCAAACTTCCTATCAGGTTGTCAGTCATTTTTCCCCAAGCTGTACTGAGATATAATTGACAACACTGTGTAAGTTTAAGATGTAGACTGTGATGATTTGACACAGGTATATATCGCAAAATGACTACCATGATAAGATTGGAAAACACCTCTCTCATCTCACATAATTACCACTTGTTGTTGTTGTTTTTGTTGTGAGAACATTTAAGATCTACTTGCTTAGCAACTTTCAAGTATATAATATAGAATTGTTAACTATAGTCATCACACTGGACATAGATCCCTGGAACTAAATTCATCGTATAACTGGAAGTTTGTACCCTTTGACCAACATCTCCTCATTTCCTCCACCCAGGCGGCCAATCTCTTTTTTCTCAGTCTATAATAGATCTTTATATATAGATTAGCTCCAGGATAAATATTGCAGAAAATCTCCCCCAATTTGTCCTTTGTTTTTTGCCTTAGTTTACACAGCTTTTTACCATGTGAAGGCTTTTTTATTTTCTTGTGTCTGGATATTGAGATCCAGATAGGAAGGTTTTCCTCACTCCCAAGTTTTAAATGAATTCACTCATGTTGTCTTTTAATACTAATGTGGGTTTTTTTTTTGTACATTTAGACCCTTGATCCATTTATAATGTATTCCTGTGTATGGTATGAAATATGGACCTAATTTTATCTTTGTTTAAAGGCTAGTCATTCTAAAATTTCTAAGTCAAAACATTTTTAAAGAGAATGTTTTAAAATCCATCTTTTCCTCCTTGATTTGAAATGCCATCTATATCATTTATTACATTTCCATATAAATTTGGCTCTATTTTTGTACTTTCTGTTGTTCCATTGGTCTGCCTTTTTATGCATTGATACCATACAATTGAATTACAGAGGCTTTTACAATATGTTTTAATACTTTCTAGGTGCTATCCTCCACAATTGCTCATTCTTTCCAGGTTCTTTCTCTCCTGGCTATTCTTGCTGGTTTATTTATTTATCTTTTTGCTGTTGTCGTTGTTGAGGAGGGAGATAATTAGCTTTATTTATTGATTTAAATGGAGGTACTGGGAATTGAACCCAGGACCTTGTGCAGGCTAAGCATGTGCTCTACCACTTGAGCTATACCCTCCCCCCCCCCTTTATTTATTTATCTTTTAGCATTATCATTTATCTAGCTCCAGAAAAGTAATCTGATGTTAATTTTTTATTGGGCTGGCATTACATTAATTAAGTAACTTAAAACTGGTATCTTTTTCATGTTGAGACTTCCTATCCAGAATATATCTTTCTATATGAGCTGGTTTACTCTCATATAATATTTAAAACCAAAAATTGACAGTGTTTTGTAATTAGCCTTTTCATTTTCTTAACTGTGTACCTTGGAGATGTTCTACCTCAGTACACATAGAACCATCTCATTTTTTAAGGCTATGAAGTATTTCCTTATGTGAATGCACCACAGCTTGTGTCCTTTTGCTGGGCATTGTTTTTGCTACTATAAATATGCTATGATGAAAAATCTCTAGACATGCATGGGCAAGTAGCTCTGCAGAATCAATTCCTAAAAGGGGAATTTCTGGGCCAAAGTATATGCACACATTCAAAGTTTTGCCAAATTGCCTTTGAAGAATTATATCATCTCTCACTCCAACAAAGACTGAATGAGAATCCCTGTTTCTCACACACTCACCAGTCCTATATAGGATCAATGTTTATGATCTTTATAACCTGATATTTTGGCACCATTGGTCCCAGCCCACCTTGGCCAGCTTCTCTAGACCCTACTGAGACTTCAAGTGAAATGACTAAACAGGACTGCTCTGCCTAGGGGTGTGCTTGATGGTATTACCTGCATTTGCCATGGCACCTGGGGAGCTCTGGGGGATGGTATAGCATATGCCTCAGAACTATACTAACCAGGAGTGAGGAAGTTAGAGTATCTGTCTACTAATTCTCCATCTACCAATGGACTGTCAGGGTCATTAACTCTGACACTTCTGGCTCAGCCTGTGAGCTTGCTTCCTGTCCAGGTGGAGAATCACAGATGTTCTCATCATCAGCAAGAACTCTGAGAGGATCAAATGGGGTACCAACAGTGTCGGCTGGAGATCTCCAACAGGAAACCACATTTCATGCCCAAAGAAGCAAAGCAAAATAAGTTTCACATTGCGACAGAGGGCAGAATGTAGCACAGAAACAGATGCAAGATATAGAGCTCTTGAAACAGATATAAATAAAATGTTACAGGTTTGTGCAAATAGGGGAGAGGAGAGGTTGAGAGCCACAGGAAGAGAGAAACCATTCACTGAGTTAAAAAAAAAAAGTCTGTAGCAGGCACTTTGCAAAGCCTCCTTAGTAATCTATTGATAAGGATTTGATACCTAAGAGTCAACTTTGAGCAATTCCAAATTATCTTGGGGCAAGGACATCATGAGATAAATAGACTCTGGGAGAGTGAACAGTGAGGGGAGCATTTAGACTGGACAGGAAGAAAGGTGATTCTCTTAATCCCACCTGGTGAAAGCTTTTCATTACCTCCACAGAGAGGAGGAATTGTAAGTTTATGTCAGAATCTCATTGTACATTTTTATATCTGTACGGGATATTTTAAACTAACATCAGTCGTTCTCAACTAATTCTTCTATGATTTTCATATAAAGCTCTGAGTTAAAGAACTCTTGTAGGTACTGTTGTTGTTATTATTTATTTGTTTGTTTACTTATTTTATTTTATTTTAGTGGAGGTACTGGGGATTGAACCCAGGATCACAGGCATGTTAAGCATGCCCTCTATCATTAACTATTACCCTCCCCCCTTAGTTATTTAAAACTTTTTACATTCTTCCATTTCAAGCGGTAAAACTACTTCCCCAAAGGTGGTACAGGCTCTGGACTCAAACTGCTTGCATTTGAACTCCATGTCTACTAATTGCTTAGTTGGATGAGCGTGAGCAACTTCCTGAACTTCTCTGAGCTTCTGTTTCCTCATCTGTAGGATTAGGAACCTACCCGATAGGAATGTGATAAAGATTAAATGTCTCTATAAATGCCTGGCATATTACAAGTACTCCATAAACATCAGGTATTCTGTTAGAATAACAGTTCTGGGAAGCCTTAATTACAGAATTCAAGGTTTAGGTGCTCCAAATAAATGCATCTGGTGAAGTAACTCTGCTGGCAGAAGGCTGCTTCATCAAGCCCATTTGTGCCTGAGCATGCTCGCGCTGACGGCAGGGACAGGCTGCTGGTATCAGTATTGTTGTTCTAGGCCTGTGGGCACACTCAGTCACCTGATTTGGGGAGAAAGACTCCAGGATTGTGAATCTTTATTGGCCTAATAAAGAGCAGAGGCTTGTCCTTCAGGAAGGGCACCCAAAGAGGCCCCGAAGCAGGGCGTTGTGAAAACTGGCTGAAACCTGACTTCCGCAATAAACAGGAAGGGCTGTTTTGTCACCCAGTGAGGGATTCTGTTCTGTGCACACAAAAATGCCCGTGGTGAAAATAAAAGCACTGTATCATGAGCATCAAAGCACAAGGCTTCTTGCCATAGTTAATGCTATGTTTTCAAAAACAAAACAAAACAAATATAAACAAACCCCAAAGAACTCCCTGTGTGATGATTGCAAGAATATAATTCTTTGCCATTAATTAGCGTCTGCCTTATTACAGAGATCAGAAGAAATGAGAGCTGTTGTCTTAATGTATCGTGCACTCTAAGGAACAGGCCAAACAAGAATGTGGGCTCCTGAGAGATAAAAGCCAGTGTGGCGCCCAAGTATTTCATGCCTGTTCTTTCATGATAAATAACTTTGATCAAAGCATTAGCACTCGAATCCATTTCTTCTTGTGCCAACTTTTGTTCAAACAATGCTTCTCCCCGTCATTTCATCACTGAGTAGAATGATTGTTAGAAGCAAGAGAGGTGATGGAAGCATCCTAATTTAGTTAAAATGTATTGAAGGCTCATGCTGAGATGACAAAAATCTTATCAATTTCAGGTTCCTTCCTATTCAACTCCTGGTAAGAGACACTTGAACAATGAACTGGATAGAAAGTTTTCTCATGGAAGAGAGCTTAAGATGTTAATGTCACAAGCCACTGAAGAAAAAAAAAATCTCAGAAATGCCACATTTAAACACTGAAAATCTTACTTTTTATCCATACAGACCTTATGGAAGATCACTCTGAAGGTCAGAGGATTTGAATATTTGGGATGGAGTTGCTCATCAGAATTCAAGCATAGTGAGATGATTATGGGGAAGTTTATCTGGACTCTTGTGAGAGGGATTTTGTTTGCGGCATCAATCTGTAAAAAGAACACTCTCCTTAAGACATCTTTACTCTCAATACACATTTTTCCTCTGGAGGAGGAATGAGCTCTTGTATGATGGCAGGGAAGGAAAGGGAGTAAAGAGTCCATCTGAAAAGAAAAAAAAAGGAAACTCACCAATTTGGGGTTTCTGGTATGTTTCCTCAGATATTGCATGAATCAGTTTATAAGAAACTACTGTTCTTGAACTGTAGTTGTTCTACAAAAAGTAGAAATACAGGGGGGAGGGTGCAGGTCAGTGGTTGAGTGCATGCCTAGCATGTACAAGGTCCTAGGTTCAATTCCCAGTACCTCTGTTTATAAATAAATAAATAAATAAATAAATAAGCCTAAAATTATCTCCCTCCTATTAAAGAAATTTACAAAAAAAGAAATACAGAACTTATTCTAATTAGTGAGAGTTTGTTGCTATTTTGTTATTTTGCTGTTGAATTCTTTTTCCAAATTTATGTTTCCGATGTGAATAAAAATCCATGAATGGAATTTGGTAACATTCCACATTGAGTGATAAATGACACATAGTCAAATCTCAGTTCTCAATCAGCAGATTAATAATCTGAAATTTCATTTCCTAGTAACTCCCCAACCCACCCCCTCTGCTGCTCAAATGACCAGTCCCATGGCTCATTTACTTTCAAGTGTCCCATGTGGAGTGGATTGTTCCTGCAGTCTTGGGGGTGGGGTGGGTATGTCTATGCTTGAGTCAGAACTTCAATAGAACTGCAGAAACCCTAAATGACTTCCTGGGGACTTTTATTTTCTGCTAAACTCTTGGAAGATTTGTGTTTTACTCATAAAGGAGGCTGTTTCTCATTATGATATACTTTGTTTAACAACATACACAATACTAAAATTATGTTTAAAAACTGCTCAATAGAATTAGAAAAATTAGATACTTAAAAAATTTACTTCATGTTATCAAGTAAGAAATATTTTCTAGGTTGTTGTTTGGATAAATCCAAGTTTTGGTGTATTAGGTTTGCTAAAAAAAGGTGGCAGATAGTTATTTTTAAGTGGTTTTTCATCTGAAAAATCTTAAATCATACATTTCAACTTGTTTCTACTTAACTTTTTCTTTTTCCTGGAATAGACTTGACTTGCTTGGCTATTAAAAGAAATTCTGTGTTTGTTTAACTACTTGTCAGATAATAAAATGGGCAGAACCATGGCACTTCATACCATTTCATTTGTATTTTGGGAGAGGAACACATCTCAGTAATAATATTACTAACGTACTAAAAATGTTCCCCAGGATGTTTGACTTTTAAAACAGATTTATAACCTAAAATCTGCAATATGCAAGTTATACTTAAAGTGTGAACTACAGAGTCACGGCCGTGCCAAACAGCCTACGTTAGTCCTTCTCTTGGGAGAGAACTCGTTCCTTCCTCTTTCTACTCCACCTCCCAGTCCTAAGGATTCCAAGTAGTGACCCTACTGTATATTATTATGATCTAAAGGAATGATTTATAATGTACATTGCTCCTTTTCAAAACAGATCTGGAGTGATTGCTTTTTTAGTAGAAGCTTTTGACAAAAGCTGAATAATGAATTAAAAGAAATGTTAATGTTTTTAGCAAGGGTAGCAGTGGGTGGAGGAGAAAGAGAAGAGTCTGGCCATTAGAAGATGACGACAGCCCTTTGGGCAGGGTTTTCATCTCTTGCATTTCCCTAAGCTCCGGACGGACAGGACTTGTGTTTGGGTTCGCCGGGCAATGCTTCGAGGTGCCTGATGTCTGGGAACCCACATTCAGAAGAAACATGAGCGTGAGATAAATACACAAACAACAATGGTTCTAAACAAATCAGCAACTGAGTGATTTTTTTTAAAAAGCTTGAGAGGCTCTTTTAAAAAGAAATACAGCTGTAGTAGTACTGTCAAGTACATACATTGGATTAACTGCCAAGAAATATTATCTAATTTTAGTTACTGACGACGGCTCAAGTTTTTGCTGAAATGGTGGACATTTTTTTTTTTTTGACCTTTAAATCATGCTAACATGTTCTAACTAGCTTAAAAGGAACCAATCTTAAATTTGGATGTATGAAAAATTTTAGTTTTCTGATAACTGGTTGGTTTGGGCACATGTCACAGGAAAAGGAAGAACAAAGAGGTTTTACTCGGAATCAGGCCATTGTGGTTGTTTTGCTCCCAGGGTGATAGTTTTTGAGGACATATAGAAGGGTTAAGGGAAAAATATGTATTTTTTATTTTTAGTTTTCTTGGGGGGTTAATTAGGTTTGTTTATTTATTTATTTATAGAGGAACTGGGGAATGAAACCAGGACCTCTCACAGGCTAAGCACACTCTCTACCACTGAGCTATATCCTCCCCCAAGGGGTAAAAATCTTAAAAGCACCAGTGCTCACATAAGAAGTGCCTGAATAGCTTCATTGAATGTAAAGCTCAGAAATCTCCTGATAACTATCAATTCAAGAGTTGACAATCTATTCAGCTTACTGACATTTAAATAATGCCCAGAGCACTGAACTGAAGAAAATCAAATCAGATTTCAAAACAGAAAAACAAATGACATAGTTAAAATAGAAATGTCTTTCTTAAAAATTGGTCATTACTGGAGGGGAAAATAGCACATTGCTGAGAGATGAAATATCTCAGGGCACGAACTGAAACTCTGTGGGTCTCCACGCTCCTGGAGCTGCAGAGAGAGGTGATTCCGTGGCTCAGAGCACCGCACATCAAAGTCTTCCTCACGGGCCTTCCAGAACTAGAGGGTGATGATTCCCAGAGCTGACTGCCTGAGGGGAGGAAACTCACTACGTGGGAAGACAAATGTTTTGTAATAAGTGTGAGCAACTGGCTGAAGGAAACAATTACTTTTATCTTTGCTACTGAGCCTTTGGATTCTGCCAAATACATTTATGCTCCTTGGCAAAGACTGGATTTTAATTTCTTGGCAAAACAGACACACAGACATCTCTCTTACAGTGTCTAGTAAAAGATCCTTCCTTGTAAACACTCATTCTGCAGGGTTTAAAAGCTACAGTGGGGTGGGGGGTGGGGTGTTGAATCACATCTGCCTCCTTAAATCTTCAGGGAGAAAGAATTCTTTATGAAAAGAGAACTTTATGGTGACACTTAACCGAAAGAAGTCTCTTTCATAAAGGTATCTGGTCTGTCTCTTCTTCTGAGTGTTCTCACTGATTCTGAGAGACAGTTTCAATTGATGCCACTGGAAAAGCAATATGTTCCCTCTTACCTTTCAGTTCCTCATAAATTCTGGGGGCACAACAGGCTCATCTTATGTTTCTTCCTGTCTGGTGTGAATGTGACAGTGTAATTTCAGCTCCAGGAAGTCACTGAGAACACAGGAGTGAGCAATTAATGAAGTTATTAAGTATCACTCAGGGCATAGTTCCCTATAAAAGCCAGGCCAAGGGTCCAGGCATAAGTGAGCTCCTGGCACATGGTACTAAACAAAACTGACAGAAATAAAACTTGGAGTTCCTGAAACCAGTACCCTTCTCCTGTAAGAAAGTGCCCTGACAAGGGAAAGTGCTCTGTGTAGTGGTACAGACTGCCTCCTGGCTGTGGCCATCTACTTAGGGGGAGGCAGCAGAATGCAGTGGACATTGATACGGGTCTGGGACAAGACCCTGGAAAGCTACTGTTTAGTTCAAAGGGAGAGGTCTTGGGTAGAAAAATCACCAACTTGACTTTTTTTTTTTTTTGTTCTTCTAAGTGCTTGGTATCTAAGTGCATGGTAAAATGCAGCTTACCCACAGCCCACAAGTTACATATTATATGTTACAGGTAGTCTTGTAAGGGATATCCTTTAATTTAGCTTCTGCTACTGTTAATAGAGATTAAAATTTTCATGGTTTAAGCCCCATTTTGATATGAACAAAAATTACTCTTTACATTCAGCCATGCTAATTCTATTTCTAATACAGAGCAAGGATGATGCATATATATGTATATATATACAAATAAACATACATAATTTTCTGGTGTGATATCCATGCCAGACATTGTTAATTGATCATGTGGATGCTCCTGGAGAATGTCATTCTAAGTGAAGTAAGCCAGAAAGAGAAAGAAAAATACCATATGAGATCGCTCATATGTGGAATCTAAACAAACAAAAACAAAAACAAACAAACAAACAAAAAGTGTAAGTACAGGACAGAAATAGACTCATAGACAGAGAATACAGACTTGTGATTGCCAGGGGGGTGGAGGGTGGGAAGGGATAGACTGGGATTTCAAAATTGTAGAATAGATAAACAAGATTATACTGTATAGCACAGGGAAATATACACAAAATGTTACGGTAGCTCACAGAGAAAAAAATGTGACAATGAGTGTGTATATGTCCATGAATGACTGAAAAATTGTGCTGAACACTGGAATTTGACACAACATTGTAAAATGATTATAAATCAATAAAAAATGTTAAAAAAAGACAATTCTATAGCAGTGAAAAAAAAATTGATCATGCATTCCAATAAGCTTTCAGGATTCTTCTCAACAGTACTCCAGGCAACTATCACCCAAAAGACTCCTTATAAGGATATGAGTGTGTGTCATGGCACCAGAGGTAGGAATGCAGGAACGCCTTGACTCGGTCCAGAAGCAGAAGGCTTCTCTACCTTGCATCTCTGCTCCGCCGTGAGCATTTGTAAAATTGTAAAATAATAAATTTGCTTGTCTATGCCACTAAGTTTGTGGTAATTTGTTATAGCATCAGTTGGACATTAGTACAGTATTCACTTCATTTAATTCATTGTCTCTCTACTGGCTTTTTTTTTCTACTCCTCAGTTCACGTGGCAAAACATGGCCTCCCCAGAGTGTGCAAGCTTACATTCATACACAGATTCTGCTCAGCCCTCTCGGTTCCATTTCCAAATTTCAGAAAAAAACATGATCAGGTCAGCTGGGGTCAGGGGCTCCCCCTCCTTCTGGTCAGACAAAATTAGGGTCACACAGAATAAGCAAGGCTACCAGGAAACCATTCCATGGGTGGGCAGGGCAGATCTCTCAATCTGGTGTCTGCTACATTGTTCATGCCTTCATTTATTAAATTCCTAAAGCTGACATTTTATTTTACAAATTCCACGTATTGGAGTGTTATAGATCGCACTAATGGACCCACTGCATGCCTCTCTCCATACTTTTTCGTAGTGCCCTTCTAACCAGATCTGATGCTGGCCATATGTCTTGCTTTGGCCAATGGGACAATAGCAAACTTAATGCAAATGGTTTTGTAAAAGCACTTGCATATTTCTGCTTCTTCTCTTGGAGCCTTAACCCTGTCATAAGAGCAGGCCCAGGCCAGCCTTCTGGAGGATAAGGGCCCATGGAGCACAGAACAAAGTCATCCTAGCTGAGGCCATCCTAACCAGCTGGTCCCCAGCTAACCTGGGAGCTGACCACAGATGCATAAGTGAGCACCACTAGCCCAGCTCAGATTAGCACAACTGCTGAGCCAACCCCTAGACCCATGAGCAAGAAGAGATGTTATTTACTGTTGAATGCCACTGAGGTTTTGTGGTTGTTTGTTACACAGCATTATTGTGGCAAAAGGTAATTGATACAGGGGAAGGTAATGATTAAATATAATTTTATATCCTTAATTCAATTGCCCTTAGGGGTGATTCTAACTATCTTAGGAAAAATTGGCTCTCAGCATCTCAGCCAGAGATCAGACCAGAAGTACCAGAAGAGTAGGAAGGAAGATGAATGTTTTTAGCAAGTTTCCTATTCATCCAGCCCTCTGGCACTCTGCTAAATACTCTTGCAAAGCCTACCTCATTAGAGCCTCATAAACACTCTATGAGGTGGGTTTGTTTATAGATGAGGAAATTGAAGCTCAGTAAGAGTTCAGTAACTTTCTCAGAGTTGCTTCCATACCACATCCAAGAATGCAGATTTGATCCCAGATCTGTCTGTTGCAAAGTCTCCTCCTGATATCAGGTCACCCTTCAGAGCCCAGCGTGTAGATGTAGCAAATAAAAATATAGGACACCCTGTTAAATTTGAATTTCAGATAAAAAATGATTTTATCTGAAGTTCAAAATAGTTGGTGTCCTATATTTTATCTGGCAACCCCACTAACATGAAGCTCACTTTTCGGTGAGGGACAGATCTATAGTAAGTGTGGCAGGCCTCACTCCATCCTAGTAAGAACATATTTGAAATTAACCGACTGTTACACCTACAGGAGTCATGCATGCTCTGAGGGCTTACAAGGAAAGGATGCTAAGGCCTTACTCTCAAGCTCCTGAGAGCCTCTAACTCTCTGTAAAGTTTGTGACCTCAAATGCCATGGGCTCTTGGGATATTTGCCCAACCACAAAGTGGGAGTGTCCAGCCACTTTGCTGATTAGTGTCTAGGTTCTTTAAAGAGGAGTGGAAAGTATATATATCATTTGGTATATGTTGCTGGCTGTTAATGAAGTTAAAAAAAAAGTCTGAGGATAAAGGATTTTTTCTGCCTATGCATAAGAAATTAAGGGCAGATCAGAGCAAATGAATAATAGTTAGCCCATATGTGCTTATTATGTACCAGGAATTTTCCTTAACATTTAAGATATACTAACTCATTTAATCCACAGAAAAACCTTACGGGGCAAATGTTATTATCATTATCTCATTTTACAGGTGAGGAAACAGAAAGGTTAAGTAAGTAAACTAAGTTTACACAGCCAGTAAGTGGTAGCTCTGCAATTCAAACCCAGGCTGTCTGATGCCCAGAGTTCAGATATTTAACCACTATACTACCCTGCCTCTCAGCAAGTGTCTACTGAATTTCTACTATGTGCCAGGCATTGTTCAATGTCCTGGGATAAAGTAGTGAACAATATAGTTTCTGCATTTATTAATCATGCATTCTGGGGAACATAGGCAGAAAATACAGAAGTGAAGAAAAATGAGTTCCAATAGTAATAAGCGCTTTGAAGATAATAAAGCAGGGTCATGTGATGGAGAGCCTTGAGTGGAAGGATGGCTGCATTAGAATGGGGAACCATTTTCTGAGGAAGTGGCATCCAAGCTGAGGTCTTATCAGAAAAAGGAGCTAGCCATGCAAGGATCTGGAGGAAGAAGAACACACCAGGAAGAATACTTCTGTGGCAAAGACATTTGAGAAACAAAAGTAATGCTGGTGCTGCTGAGATGGAATCAGAATGGGAGAGGATCACAGAGTGCTCTGTGGGCCATGGTGAAGGAGAACTGTGTTCTCAGCAGGGTGGACAAATGTTGGAGAATTTTAAGCATGGGAGGGACGTGATCTGATCTGGAGTTCTAAGGGTCACTATGGATGCTATGTGAAGAGACCATGAGCCAGCACAGGGTATGTATGGTTGACAAAAGCAGAAGTAAGGGGACCAGTTAGCAGGCGACTGTAGTATAACAGGGAGTCAGCTGCACTGTCATTCTCTCCTTCCTTGGTCCAGATGTCCTCTCTTTCTTTTGCTCTATGTAAACCGAGAAACAAAACTCAGCACATCTCTTAGATCCTTAAATAGAATTCAGTCACACAGAAAAGTATTAAGGAAAAAAAACTGAAGGTTTTGTTCAAGAGATGGGGGAGGTATTTTATGTCATAAATCCCATAGCAAACAGCTTAAACACTAATTAGACAATTGTTTCCCAAAGGTCCTTTCTGGTCCTTGGCCATGTCTTCACAGGGGTTTTTCTCTCTGATCTTTCTTCTATGCAGCATACCCAGTGTTTCAGGCTCTTTTTCAAAAGTATTTCTGCTGTGCATTGACCCCCTCCAGATTGCAAATTCCTCTCTGCTATTACACAGAACTACTTAGCTCTGCCACCTTGCTTAAACCCAAATTTACACACCCGACCTAACAGGCTGCCTAGCAAAGAAAGTCTCCCTTAGGTACCAAGGCCCAACCACCATAAAATTTAGAAGCTTTAGGGTTATAAAAGAAAGTAAGTGCTTTCTGTTTTCTAAGTATGTGTACATAGACACATAAAAATGAATATCTTGGTCCTTTTCCTTCATGGTAAAGGATTAGTCTTTAGAGATTAATTATGAGCTATTTATCATTACAGATTTTGGTGTGAGATTTATCTTTTTTCAAAATCACAATCTCTGTACTTATGATTTCTTCTTATGTAAAAGATGGTTTTGATTGACTGAGGATGATTTGAATCCTAGTACTTTCAGTTCTTTTTTGTTGTAGTTATCTGATTTGATCTTCTAAGACCAGAGGATAAAACATGTTTCTTGTGTTTTGGTTCAGTAAGGCAGTCCATGATCCATGTGCTCATCTGACGTCTGCACTATTCTCAGCAGATACCCACTAGGTCCCAGGTCCCCTGCTAAATAAGTTGGACCAAGTCCTTGCCGTCAAGAAGTTTATATTCTCACAAGGAAGGTTGTGTTCTAGAAAAAATTGGATGATGAGATGAACGAAAAAGATTATGAATTTTATCGTGTACCCTGCTTAAGGAATAAGTATTCTCTCCTTCTTTCAGAAAGCCTGTTGTGCAAGTAACAGTCACCAATATGACCAAACAGAACTCCCATCTTAATGTCACATTTACTGACACGCAATATTTATAAATTTGTGGTAATTCTTAGGAACAGAATTCCCTGCTCTATCTCCTGTAGTATGGTTCAAAAAACTCAAGAACACTAAGTCAGGGCTTTTGCCAATTAGCCCTGCATGAAGAAGGAGTGTTTATTAGTTCCAAAAAGTAGCGTGTAAATCAAGCATTCCTGCGTGCTGAGCAGGCAGGAGATCTGGACGCAGCACAGCGAGAAAGAGATCTCAACCATGGGCCGCTCGACCTCTTCACCCCTTTGTTAAGAAGCTGTCGTTCCTGTATGGTTGCTCGAATGGTAACTCAGAATATCTAGCCCAGAAAAGCAACAAGCAGGTCCCCTATTAAGTAAGTGGTGGTAACATTTTCCATTTGTTATCCTTCAGAAAAACATGAGCTGGTGTCAGGAAATGGACTCAAAAGTAAATAGTTGGAAGTTGGGAGGGTATAGCTCAGTGGCAGAGCGAACGTTTAGCATGCAAGAGATCCTGGGTTCAATCTCCAGTACTTCCAGTAAAAAGAAATAAACATAATGACCCCCTCCCCCACCAAAAAAGAAAAACAGAAATTTCTTTTAAAGTAATTGGTGATCACTTTTTTTCCCAGTTGTAATTATCATAGCTAAGGTAAATCTAAAAAACTATGTCTGATCAAACCAATGGCATTATGTTCCATATCAGATTTAAGTCAATAAGCAAATTAATGAAATTGGGGTCTATGAAAAATATGGGGAGAGCCAGTAATAGGTGATAGTTTTTGTTCTGGATTTGTCATTTGGCTGCCTTCTCTGGGAGAGCAACAGGAAGTGCCCTGAGTTAACAGCAGCACACACTGTCCTGGGCAAACGCACAAGTGTCCGGGCACCACACTGCCCAGGGAGCTCTGACCTCTGACTGGGGAGTGGTGTCCCCAAAGTTGTCCTTATGAGGGCTCTTCTTCAAAAAACAGAACCTGGCTGCTTCCATTGCTTGGAACAACTCTCTCTCTCTCTCACAGACACACACACACACACTCTTAGTCAATTTTCCCACCACAGCAAAATCTACATACACACTTACGTACTTTTAGTCTTTGCAAATTTGCATCTTACTTTATTTCTCCACATTAACAGACCATTGGTTAATTTATTTGGAAAATTCTCAGACTCATAAAGCCTGCAAGGTAATAAAGCAAAGTAGGTGCCCACTATTCAGACCTAACTCACATTAACAATGTGTTTTATTTGCTCCAGATTTTTCAAGACATAAAAATTAAAGACAATATCCCTTTCATGCCATTCAATTCGCCCACTTCCATCTGCAGAGACAAAGACCATTGGAAAGTTCCTAGGTATTCCTTCCTTCCAAGATTTTGTACCTTTACTACAGACGTCTGCATTGATTGCAACGTTTGGTTCACTTTTGTATGTTTTTAAATTTTACACAAGTATCAGTTTATCCTACAAATCAGCCTGAAATTTGTCTTAATTCACTCAGCATTGTTTTTGAGACCTATCCACAGGGAAACATTTAGATCTAGTGTATCCATTCATTCTAACTGATGTGGAACATTCCACAATTTATTTAGCCATGTATTTAAAGCTCTTTCCTCCCTGTCTCCTTTTGGCAATCATAAAGAATGCTATTGTGAGCAGATATGTACACATCTTGTTCCAAAACAATGCTCTCTGTGGTAAGCTTCTAGAGGTGGAATTGCTGGCTGGTACCCACCATAGAGATTTTCACCCTCGTCAGCTATTGCCTAATTGGTCACCAACGTTGCTCCAGTGTTCATTACTAGCCATGTATTAGAGATACCATTTCCTTACATCCTCACTAATACCAAGTATTATCAGCCTTTTAAAGTATTACTTGTCTGATATGGTACAAAATATGTTTTCATTTGCATCTTCCCAATTACTGATGAGGCCAAATGTTTTTTCATACTTTTTTTGGCCATTTAGGTTCTCTCTTCTATAAACTACCTGACCATGTCTTTGCTCATTTTTCTATTGTGTTATTTATATTTTTTTTGTAGATCTATACAAGTTCTTTTTTTATGCATATTCTTGATTCCATGCTTTTTGGCTGAACAGGTGGCAAAGGTTTGTGTTAGAGTTTGTGATTTGTCTTTTTACATTATTTATGGGGACTTTTATTGTGTATGAGCATTATTTTAATGTATACAATTTATCATTTGTGTTTTTTTATTGTGGTAAAATACACATAGCATAAAATTGACCACTGGTGACATTTAGTACATTTATAATGATGAGCAATTGTTATCATTATCTAGTTCCAGGACATTTTTATGACTCTAAAGGGGATCCCACACCCATTAAGCAGTGACTCCCTGTCCTCCCCCAACCCAGGCCCCGGCAACACTAATCTATCTCTATGAATTTTCCCACTCTAGATACTTCATGTGAGTGGAACGATATAACACATGGCCTTTTGTGACTGGCGTCTTTCACTTAGTATGTTTTCCAGGTTCATCCACGTTGTAACAGGGGTCAGTACTTCATTCCTTTCCACGGCTGAATAACACTGATTTGTATGATTATACCACATTACGCTTATGCATTCATCAGATAACGAACATTTGGATTGCTTCCACATTTTGGCTATTGTGAATAGTGCTGCTATGAACGCTGATGTACAAGTATCTGTTTGCATCTCTGTTTTCAGTTTTTGGGCTACATTCCTAGGAGTGGAATTGCTGGGTCATATGGGAATTCTATATTTAGCTTTTTGAGGACACCCAAAATGTCTTCCACAACAGCTGCACCATTTTACATTGCTACCAGCAATGTATAAGGGTTCCAATTTCTCCACAAATAATCGTTACCAATAATTGTTATTTTCCACTTAAAAATTATTATTATTGTCACTTCAGTGGGTGTGAGTGGTATCTCACTATGGTTTTGACTTGCATTTCTCTCTAGTGGCTAATGATGGTAAGCATCTTTTCATGCTTTTTGGCCATCTTTGTATCTTCTTTGGAGAAATGTTTGTTCAAGTTGGTTGCCCATTTTTAAAATGAGTTGTTTGCCCTTTTTGTTTTTGAGTTGTCATAGCTCTTTATAAATTCTGGGTACCAGGTGCTTATCAGATATATGTTTTGTAAATATTTCTCCCATTCTGTAGGTTTTTAAAATTTTCTTGATAGTATCATTTGATGCACAGAAGTTGTAAATTCTGGTAAGTCCAATTTACCTGTTTTTCTTCTTTTGTTGCTTATGCTTTTGATGTCTTATCTAAGAAACCATTGCTAAATCCAAGGCCATGAAGGTTTACCCCTATTTTTTTCCCTAGGATTTTTATGGTTTTAGGGTATATTCAGTTTTTGATCCATTTTGAGTTAATTTTTATATAATTGCACTTTATTGTAGACTTATAATTCGTTTTAATATTCTCAATACTAATGCTTTTGTTGTTGTTGTTACATGGATGGTGAGGGCCTTTTAAAGTCTGTGCTTTGTCTTTTTCCTTTATTCATAGTGTCTTTTTATTGTGTAAGAGTATTACACTTTAATGTATACAATTTATTATTTGTGCTTTTTGGATCTATTTAAGAAATATTGCCCTTCTGAGGTCACAAAATTATTTGCCTGTATTTTTATATTTTCTTCATTTTTAGATCTACATAGTTTACCTGGAATTTATTTTATGTATATGGTGAGGTAGGGATCTAATTATTGTTTTCCCTACTTGGAGGGCTAATTGTCTGAACATGTTTAGTGGCTTTCCCTACAATTTGTAGTATTGCCTCTGTCATATACAAGTTCTCATACGTAACAGCCCTGTTCTTGAGTTCCTTTGTTTATATGTTTTGCTGCACCTCCCATTTTAAATGACTACAGCTTTGTTTTAAGTCTTAGTGTCTAGTATAGTGAGTCCTCTCCCCTGGTTCTTTTTCAAAATTGCATTAGTGTGGTAAACAAAATACCCTCTCTCCCCTAAATGTCCACATCCCAATCTCTGGAGCCCTTTTACCTTACATAGCAAAAGGGACTTCACTGGGGTGATTAAGTTAACAATCTTGAGAAGAAGAGATAATCCTGTATTATCTAGGTGGACCCAAGGTAATCAATCACAAAGGACCTTTTAAGAGGAAGGCAGGAGTATCAGAGTCAGAGAAGGAGGCAGGATGAGGGAAGCACAGGTCAGAGTGACATGGCCACAAGCCCAGGAATGCTGGCAGCCTCTGGAAACTGGAAAAGACAAGGGGTGGGTTCTCCCCTAGAGCCTCCAGAGGGAACACAGCCCCACTGACCCCTTGAGCTTAGCCCTATAATTTTCATTGTAAATTTCTGACCTCCAAAACACCAAGACAATAAATCTGTGTTGTTTTGAGATGCTAAATTTGTAGTAATTTGTTACAGCGGCAATAGGGAAAAAAAATACATGTGGTTATTCTTGCTCCTTATTATTCCACGTGAATTGTAGAATAATTTTGTTAAGTTCCACACATCCACAAATACCACAAAAAGTACTGACTGTGATTGCATGGAATTTATAGAGAAACTTGGTGGGAATTGATATCTGTACATTACCGAGTCTTCCTCTTAAGAAGCATAATATATCTCTACATTTAGTCAGTCTTTTATGACTTTCAATTAAGTATTATAATTATCTCCATAAAGGTCTTTCACATCTTTTGATAGGTTTATTCTGAGGTACTCTGTAGTTTTTGTTGTTCATTCAAAAATTATGTATAATCAAAATTTAATGATGTATATTTAATTTTTTAAAACTATATTTTTGCATTTGTCATTGTTTGTGTATAGGAACACTATAGGTTTTTCCAGATTGGTCTTTTTCTCAGCAAACTTGATGAACTTTAAAAAAAAAAAATCGTTCTAGTAATTTGCCTCAAGGGCCTATAGGATATTCCACACAGACAATGACTATTTACAAATAACGTCTCTTCCTTTTCAGTCCTCACACTTCTTGTTTTTGTTTCTCGTCTAACTGCACTGGCTGGGCTTCCAGGCCAATAGAGTAGGGCAGTGAGAGTATTTCCTTCTTGTTCTGGTCAACTGGCTTTGTAGTTATGAATGTTTTTCTCTAATTTGAGTAATGAAACAACCTGTAGTGTTCTGGGGATGGCCTGTCCATGGAGACTAGCTGCCTCGTTTACCTTGTCAGTTCTACAAAGATCCCTCTGACATGAGCCTTCATCTTTGTACCATTTGTTTTCCTTGGTCCCAGAGACAGCTTTCTTGAAATTGGTGGGCTCACCCTGACAAACCGTGTTTATGGTATGAAGTCAAAAATATTCCCAAAGCGAGCAAGAAACTAAATAAATCTTAATAACACTATTATCTTTTTTTTTTTTCCTGGGATCTCTTTTATCAGTCTAGGAGATACAGAGAAGTCTACCACTGAACTACCCTTGTACCCAGTCTAGGAGATGGAGAACAGAGATCTGGGATACCTCTAATGGGGCTCCCACCATCTCCTCAATGATGTGAGTGACCCTCGTTGGTCACACAGTGAACGTTCCAAGGAGATCTGGGAGGAGATGGGAAACTAGGGGCCCAGCCACTGCTTTTCCGTGCCAACAAAGTGAACCAGCAAATTCACAGCAATGTGCACGAGCTGAAGTGGTGCCTGACTTAACACCAGCATTCTAAGGTTAAACATGGCTGCTACTTCACTTCTCCCTTCCAAATCTGGCAAAAATTTCTCTTGCGACCAACCTGAACCCAGAACCATGCAGAGAAGGGAACTGTGGGAAACAGTTTTAGCTTAGCTACATCAACAATGAAAAGCCAGCAGAATTGTTGTCTTGCTAGATAATCAGAAAGCATCTTATGTATATCAAGTCATTTTGACAGTATACAAAATACCTTCACTGGGCCAAATTTTAAACTTTTTAATAAGAGTCTATTAGAGCTTCATTTGTAAAGTATTTCTTATGTTCCAATGTTGGATGTTGTCATTATATTTTCCAGAGTCCCTCGGAGTTGATGGTTGAATTTTTTTCTTTCCTTATTTGTTTTAGATAACAAATATCTACCATGTCATCAACACAAATGACAGGTCAAAAAAATTTTACACATTTTATATATACATATGTATAATTATTGTGCTGCATATGTGCTTTACCGTTGTAACTTTCCTCAAATCCTTTTTGAAGTACATGGGATACAAAAAATAAAAACAATATTTCTACAAGTATGTTTGCTATTCACAAGACATTCCAAAGAAAAGTCTAAAGAAGAATCCTCTTAATTAACACTTGCATTTTTGGAGAAGAATCCTCTGAATGAACTGATGCTTTATTTGCTGATGCTTAGAAACAGATATACAGTCATGATCTCTTCACGATGAAAATAAAAGTTCTTTTCTTATATGTGTATTTGCTAATTTCTCTTTTCTGTTTCTTTTTCAGCCAAAGTTAGGTGCCCATGTTGGTCCTGATTTTTGGTTAAGAATTCTTCACTCACCTTTTCAATCGTCTGGAAGAGTTTGAGAAGGACTGGTATGAGTTCTTCTTTGTATGTTTGGTAGAATTCCCTGGTGAAGCCATCCGGTCCTGGATTTTTTATTTGTAGGGAGGTTTTTAATTGCTATTTCTATTTTCTTTCTAGTGATCAGATTGTTCAAGTGGTCAGTTTCTTCTTGATTCAGTCTTGGTGGACAGTATGTTTCCAGAAACTTGTCCATCTCCTCTAGGTTATCCAGTTTGGTTCCATATAGTTTTTCATAATATTCTCGTATGATATTCTGTATTTCTATTTTATTTGTTGTAATTTCTCCATTTTCCTTTCTTATTTTGCTAATTTGTGCTCTCTCTTTTTTCTTCTTTGTGAGTTTGGCCAGAGGTTTGTCGATTTTATTTACTTTTTCAAAAAACCAGCTTTTGGTTTGGTTGATTTTTTCTATGGTCTTGTTAATCTCTATTGTATTTATTTCCCCTCTGATCTTTATTATTTCCTTCCTTCTGCTGCTTTTTGGGGCTTTTTGTTCTTTTCTAATTCATTCAGGTGGTGGGTTAAATTGTTTATTTGAGATTGTTCTTCTTTTTTGAGGAAGGCCTGTATCGCTATAAACTTCCCTCTTAGCACTGCCTCTGCTGTGTCCCACAGATTTTGAGTGGTTGTGCTTTCATTATCATTTGTCTCAAGGTATTTTTTAATTTCAGCTTTGATTTCCTCATTAACCCATTGTTTTTTCAATAACATTGTTTAATCTCCATGTTTTCCTTTTTTTCTCCTTTATTTCTCTGTTGTTGATTTCCAGTTTCATGGCATTGTGGTCAGTAAAGGTGCTTGAGATAATTTCTATCTTCTTAAAATTGTTGAGGTTTCTTTTGTGCCCAAGTACATGATCGATCCTGGAAAATGTTCCATGTGCACTTGAAAAGAATGTATATCCTATTTTTGGGGGGTGTAATGCTCAGAAAATATCCACCAAATCTAGTTTTTCTATTGTATTATTTAATTTCTCTGTTGCCTTGTTTATTTTCTGTCTGGAAGATCTGTCTAGTGATGTTAATGCAGTGTTAAAATCTCCAACTATGATTGTATTCCCATCAATATCCTCCTTTATCTCTGTTAGTAATTGTTCTATGTACTTAGGTGCTCCTGTATTGGGTGCATATATATTAATGAGTGTAATATCCTCATCTTGTATCACTCCTTTAATCATTATAAAATGTCCTTCTTTATCTTTCTTTATGGCCTTTGTTTTAAAGTCTGTTTTGTCTGAAATCCGTACTGCAACACCTGCTTTTTCGGCTTTTCCATTTGCAATACTCCCAAACTCATTCTATGAAGCCACCATCACCCTGATACCAAAACCAGGCAAAGACACTACCAAAAAAGAGAATTATAGGCCAATATCACTGATGAACATAGATGCCAAAATCCTCACCAAAATATTAGCAAATAGAATCCAACAACACATAAAAAAGATTATACATCATGACCAAGTGGGGTTCACCCCAGGGACACAAGGGTGGTTCAACATACACAAATCAATCAGTGTAATACATCACATCAACAAGAGAAAGGACAAAAACCACATGATCATCTCAATCGATGCAGAAAAAGTGTTTGATAAAATTCAACACCCATTTATGATAAAAACTCTTGCCAAAGTGGGTATAGAGGGAACATATCTCAACATAATAAAAGCTATATATGACAAACCTACAGCCAGCATAGTACTCAACGGTGAAAAACTCAAAAGCTTCCCACTAAAATCTGGGACAAGACAAGGATGCCCACTATCACCACTCCTATTCAACAAAGTCTTGGAAGTCGTAGCCACAACAATCAGACAAGAGAGAGAAATAAAAGGGATCCAAATTGGAAAAGAAGAGGTAAAAGTGTCACTATATGCCGAGGACATGTTACTATATATAGAAAACCCTAAAAGGTCCACACAAAAACTACTAGAGCTGATTGAAGAATTCAGCAGGGTAGCAGATTACAAAATTAACATTCAAAAATCAGTTGCATTTCTTAACACTAACGATGAATCAACAGAAGAAGAAAGTAAAGAAACAATCCCCTTTAAAATAGCACCCGAAGTAGTAAAATATCTGGGAATAAATCTAACCAAGGAGGTGAAAGAATTATACACAGAAAACTATAAACCATTGATGAAGGAAATTAAAGAAGACTTTAAAAAGTGGAAAGATATCCCATGCTGTTGGATTGGAAGAATCAATATTGTTAAAATGGTCACACTGCCCAAGGTGATCTACAGATTTAATGCAATCCCTATCCAATTACCCAGGACATATTTCACAGAACTAGAAAAAATCATAATAAAATTTATATGGAACCATCAAAGACCTAGAATTGCGAAAGCATTACTGAAGAGAAAGAAAGAGGCTGGAGGAATAACTCTCCCAGACTTCAGACAATACTATAGAGCTACAGTCATCAAGACAGCATGGTATTGGTACAAAAACAGACATATAGACCAATGGAACAGAATAGAGAGCCCAGAAATGAACCCACAAACTTTTGGTCAACTCATCTTCGACAAAGGAGGCAAGAATATACAATGGAATAAAGACAGTCTCTTCAGCAAATGGTGTTGGGAAAACTGGACAGCAACATGTAAAACAATGAAGCTAGAACACTCCCTTACACCATATACAAAAATCAACTCAAAATGGATCAAAGACTTAAACATAAGACAAGATACAATAAACCTCCTAGAGGAAAACATAGGCAAAACATTATCTGACATACATTTCAAAAATTTTCTCCTAGTAGAAATAAAAGCAAGAATAAACAAATGGGACCTAATGAAACTTACAAGATTCTGCACAGCAAAGGAAACCATAAGTAAAACAAAAAGACAACCTGCAGAATGGGAGAAAATCTTTGCAAATGAAACCGACAAAGGCTTGATCTCCAGAATATATAAGCAGCTCATACGACATAATAAGAAAAAAACAAACAACCCAATCCAAAAATGGGCAGAAGACCTAAACAAGCAATTCTCCAAGGAAGACATACAAATGATCAAAAGGCACATGAAAAAATGCTCAATATCACTAATTATCAGAGAAATGCATATCAAAACTACAATGAGGTATCACCTCACACCAGTCAGAATGGCCATCATTCAAAAATCCACAAATGACAAATGCTGGAGAGGCTGTGGGGAAAGGGGAGCCCTCCTACACTGCTGGTGGGAATGCAGTTTGGTGCAGCCACTATGGAAAACAGCGTGGAGATTCCTCAAAAGACTAGGAATAGACTTACCGTACGACCCAGGAATCCCACTCTTGGGCTTGTATCCAGAAGGAACCCTACTTCAGGATGACACCTGCACCCCAATGTTCATAGCAGCACTATTTACAATAGCCAAAACATGGAAACAGCCTAAATGTCCATCAACAGGTGACTGGATAAAGAAGCTGTGGTATATTTATACAATGGAATACTACTCAGCCATAAAAACAAACAACATAATGCCATTTGCAGCAACATGGATGCTCCTGGAGAATGTCATTCTAAGTGAAGTAAGCCAGAAAGAGAAAGAAAAATACCATATGAGATCGCTCATATGTGGAATCTAAACAAACAAAAACAAAAACAAACAAACAAACAAAAAGTGTAAGTACAGGACAGAAATAGACTCATAGACAGAGAATACAGACTTGTGATTGCCAGGGGGGTGGAGGGTGGGAAGGGATAGACTGGGATTTCAAAATTGTAGAATAGATAAACAAGATTATACTGTATAGCACAGGGAAATATACACAAAATGTTATGGTAGCTCACAGAGAAAAAAATGTGACAATGAGTGTGTATATGTCCATGTATGACTGAAAAATTGTGCTGAACAGTGGAATTTGACACAACATTGTAAAATGATTATAAATCAATAAAAATGTTAAAAAAACAAACAATTGAATATACAAAAAAAATTCTTCACTCAAAATAAATAGTCTGAGTACAAAACAAAACTTTTGGATAAAGATTTAAAGTGCAAGCCGACTAAAAAGTTTTTTGTGTTTGGTACCTGGCCTGGTTTATTGCTGATGTCACTATTTTGAGATCTTATTTTGAATTCGTAAGAAACTCAAACCATAGCTTTTAGTTTAAACCCTGGGGTACTGCTCTTTGGCATAAGAAATGCAAATGTATATCGGATATCTGTTAAATTTTCTGTTTTGCCTTGAGAAAACTTCATGTAAAATAGTATCTTTAAGTATAACACCATAATTTCTGAGATGTAATTTATAGTCTGGAAAATCTTCCCTACAGTTTTGTGAAGGACAAACTGGACTTCCTTATTTAAAGTTCTTGCGAAGTTAAAAGACGATACAGTTGGTTTACAGAGATTCATTTGACTAAATCAGGATAAAGTGTTTTTTGGTTTCTTAAAAGTTGGGTACTGTTCTTAAGATTATTTGCAGTGGAAAAAACAACGAGGCTGAGATACATTTTTCTATCTGTACTCAGTTTCTTTCATAGATTTGGATCATGATGCAATTCCACAGGTACTGGTGAGATGCCTATTGCCACAGTTAGTATCTCACAAGCTACAGCTGACATGGAATGGGATGAATTCCTTTTTGTAAATTAAAAGAAAACATTTTAAAGATACGCCTGCACAGGTATATGTAGTCTTAGAGAAAAAGCAGGAGCTATTAGTTTTAATTGCTCTAACGAGCTTTAGCAAAGGGTTACAAACATATTATTGACCATAATGCTCATTAGTTTGATTTTCATTAATGTCATGGCAGGAAGTGGTGGTGAGGAATATCTTCTTCAGACACTTAAAAATGGACATGTGTGTACCAGGACAGGAATAGAGAGGCACTGCTGACCCTGGGGCAACGTGAGCCAGAGCATGGAGGTGAAACCAGAAGTATCTCAGCACGGAGCTGAGAAGTCAGGGGTTGCATCAGATGAGAAGAGGGAGTGAGAAGGCCCAGTCCACCCTTGAGCCTGGATCTTACCCTTGGGAAGACAGGGAGCCAATGATGTGGGGAAACTGATGCCTTAGGAATGAATTGGTTCTGGACCAGAGTCACAGGTTGGACTTCTAGGTCCCATAGGTACAAAGTTATAGAGTGGGCTTCTATTCCTGGAAAAATATTTCATAAGAAGAAAACCGCCACTCATGAAAATAAACAGAAAAGAAATACCACAAAAATATATGGTTGTAAAAACATTTATTAAGAGCTACATAGTGAAGGCTACTTTGTGGTTTTTTGGTTTTGTTTTGCCTTTTTGCATGAATTGTGCTAAAGTTGTCATCTTTTCCTTGTAAATCTCTCTGTGGCAAATATGGAAATATTTTATTTGGAAATATTTCCAATTAGGCCTCAATTAAAAATTAGGGTCATTTGTGCCTAAACTGCTAGCTGACAATTAGATTCATTCATTCATTCATTCACTTAATAAATATTAAGTACATGAGATACTGTTTTAGTGGTAAATGAAATAGACAAAGACCCTGCCATCGCAGAGACTTTTTTCCACTTGGAGAGGAAGACAATAAATGTGCACACCCCGCCCCCCTTCACCCACTGCTCACACACACACACAATGCCAGGTAGTGAGAAGGGTGTAAAGGGTTATAAAGAAAAATTAACAGACTGAGGTTGGGGGTGGGAAAGAGTGATGGGAATATTTAATAGTTTATTTTATGTAATTCAAGAATGACTTCGCTGTGGAAGTGACATGTGAGCAGAGACCAAAGAAAATGAGACTGTCTGGGAAAAGACACGCATGAATGCCTCCCAATGTCCGGGTGCTGTGAAGACGAGTGGGGCAGATGCTCAAGTCCCTACATCTTTCTTATGTATCAAGTGTTACATATAAAGCTCATTTAATCTTCAAAATATCACAGTAAGGTAGATGTTGTCCCCATTTTTTCCCATGACAAAACAGATGTTTGAAGTTAAACAACTAACTCAAGACCCTTCACAGCTTTTAAGGGGAAGTTAAAAAAAATTAAACTATTTTCTGATTTCAAGCCCAGGGATCTCTCTACTGATCTCACAGAAATCAGAATTGGAGACCTGTAATGGCCCTCTATTTCTGACCATATTCCACTGGAATGAAAATTCCATGGCCGTGGACCTGGCCTGTCTTTATCACCACTGTATTTGTAGTACCTAGGATAGTGCCTGGTATATAACAGGTTCACACACACACACACACACACATTTTTGTTGAAAGAATGAATGAATGAACGGCTAATGTCAAGGACACAATCTCTGTTCATCTCTGAAAGACTTAAAATAGTTCATCTTCCTCCTCCTCCTCTTTCTCTTCCCCGCCTCTCTGAACAACTCAATCCCAAGCCCAGCAGGTGGGGCAGAGGAAGGTAGGCGTCTGAGGCTGAGGGATGTGAGAGCCTGAGCAGGGTAGGGAAGCCCATGCAAGGGAGCCTGATGTGGAGTGTCAGAGCCCAGGCAGGGTGAGGATGTGTCCACACAGTGAGTGGGGCCATGTGGGAGGTGAAGTCCTAGTGGACTAGGGAGAATGTCCCCACAGAAGTCAGCGTGGAGTGAGGTATCAGAGCCCAGAGTGGGTGAGGAGGTTACCCACACAGGGAGAGTGAGCCAGTGTGGGAAGTCAGAGCCCAGATTCGGTGGGAGAGGGTGACCTGGCATCAGGGTGCAGAAGCCTGAACAGGATGAGGAGCAAGGCGGGTGGCCACTCAGAGGGGCAGCCTTGCGTGGGTTATCAGAGCCCAAGGGGGATGAGGAGGCTCTCTGCCCAGGGGTGAACTGATGTAGGAGGGCACACCTGAGCGGGAGGGTAGGGCATCCTTGCAAGGGGATGTCCCAGGGACAAGATTGGGAGCCTGAGCAGGAAAAGAAGGGCATGCATTTATAGGGGTGTTGGGGCATGGGCTGTCAGAGCCCAAGTGGAATGAGGGTGGTGTCCATGTGGAGCAGTTGGGGTCAGATTGGGGAGTGAGAGCTTGAGTAGGAGGACAGAGCTGTGGGGAGGGGAGCTGTTGTTTTCCATTTTGTTCAAATTTTATAGATTATTATTATTGGGAGATGGGAGACTGGTTACTAATGGAGGGATTTATCAAACAAGCAAATACATTAAGGATAATGGAAACCATGCTTGTCACTGTTGGAGAAATATAAAAAAGAGAAAAAAATAGAATGAACTCTATAGTGTTGGACTGGAATTGATACTGGTATTTTGAAGATTAAATGAGCTTTATATATAACGCTCGATCCATAGCATTGGATAATTTTCAGAATATCTGAAGAATAATATATTGAGTTAATTAAAAAAAAAAAAAAAGGAGGCCCTGACAACTGTAAGATGCAATCACAAGATACAAGTGTAAGGAACATCTGGCCACTGTAAGATACTGTAACACTGGACATCAGAACAAAACAGACAACAATCTCTACCTCCTGGAACTCACATTCTAGTGCAAAGACACAGACATGAATGTTATAAATATGCCAACCTTGAAGTATGTTTCAGGTCGTTCACGTTGAAAAATGATACAGTAGAGTAAAGGGACTAGAGAGTGTAAGAGGGGGTGGATTTTAAGAAGGGTGGTCACTGAAGGCCTCACTGAGAAGGTGTCACTGGCTTAACATTTTGAAGGAGCTAAGGAAGTGAAGAGGTGAGCTGTGGCTGTCTGGGGGAAGAGCATTTATTCCCGGCAGAGACAGCAGACAGGGCCATGACCCTGAAATGGGAGCTTGCTGGTGTGGGCCAGGCACTCCGCGTTGTGCTGTATGGCTGGAGTCGAGCAGTGGGCACAGAGGTGGGAGGGGCGTCGGGAGGGGAGAAGCGTTGTGCAGAGGGAAGATCTCTCTGATCAGCCGTCTGCACTCCAACCCCAGTTTCACCACTTCACTCAACCTCTCAGGGTGTTGGTTTAAAAACACAGTGATCAGGTTGTTTTCCCTCCATGTGGATTAGTCTCTTAATCCCCAATTCCTGTTACAAAGGATATTAAATAGCAGTATTTTAACATGCTCAAGTAGATCAACTAAAGGCAAGAAATTATTTTAAAAAGTCCTCAATGCTGATAACACAAAGTACCTGTGTTTCCTCACTTAGTATTTCTTTGTAGCCACTGTGGTTCACTGTAACTTAATGGAGAACACAGAAGACACATAGAAGACAGGAATTTGACTTTCCCCAATTTCCTTAGTTTTCCAAACTGGCACTTCACAGGAAGATGTGAACATCTGAGCTAGCATTTCCTCTCAGAAGTGGGCGTCCGACTCCTCAGTCACCAAAATAGGTAGTAAAGAGAATGAAAATCTCTAGTTTACAGTTAAGCTTGCCTTTTATCGGAACACCTACTCACGCAAGGAAGATTCATTTTTACAGGTCAAAGGGTAGCACACCGCAGTACTCAGCCCGCCGTGTTTTGGTTACTGTGTCTTTCATTTTACAAGTAACATGAGGACATTTATTTTTAAAAACATAAAAAGTTAATGTTGAGTTTTCAAAAGCTCTTTGTCTTGTTCCTCTGAGCTCTTTACAATGTGGACATGTTGAGTTTTCTAAGAGCTGAAAGATAGTCTCAACTATGTTTTCAAAGTTTAATTGTGCAGCTGTTGACTTTTTAAATGTTTAATTTATCGTGACATATCAAGCACACTCTTAGGACTGAGATGAGTCTTGGACAGTTAATTGCAGCAAAAATATCATCTGATAACTAAAGGCAGTGAGTTCCATTCTCAAGGGAAAAATGACTCTTTAGGGTCCAACACTGACCCCTAGTTCCACATCGTCTCAAGGGCTAAGTCATTAACACAAAAGACCAGGCTTGGCTGATAAGTTCAAAGCTCCCCATCCTTAGTCTACAAAGCCAATCCAAGCGCTTACAGGCAAATGATAATAAGAAACCAAATGGCTGTATGGTGTCAGGCAGCAAGGTCGGCACCATGATTGTAAGGGCATCTTACGAGGATGTCCTTTGCAACTCATTTCACTCTGGCATGCCCAATTTTCCTCTCTGTAAAGTAGAAAGCCGGTGCTTCTTTCATTTGTTGAAGTAAAGGTATGACCCAGTTGCTAATAAAGCTTCGTAATCTCAGGTTGCATTAATGGAAAGATAATGTCCAGGTCAAGCCAGCAACTGACACATCAGCACTCACTACTGGTAAGACTGGTTTAGGGTTATTTCTCGGTGTTCGCTTCTGGCCCACATGTTACATGAACGCTGATAACCTGAATCAGATCCGGAGGAGGGCACCAAAACGGCGAGGCGTCACCTAAGGCACAGGTGAAGACAGCTGGAACATTTTGCCTAGAGGTCTTGGGCACTGGTGTCAGGAACATGAAAGCTCAAATGAAGCACGTGGCTGGAGTTCCTCTAGGGATCTTTAGAAGACGATGTGATGAAATCTGCTCAGTTTCAGCTTTGTGATAAGAGTTGTGTTTCCCAGCATTCAATATGCCCTGTTTGAATAACGCTTCAGGTGCTGTCCCCTCTCGCTGCCTTCCTTGGCTCCACTGAGAGGACAGGGGCCATGTTTTGTGTCCTGCTGTCTTTCTGTCTCTTTTGATCTCCTCTCTTTCATGCTTATACAACCTCTACATTGCCCCATGTGTGTCCATCTTCATTGCATTCTTTGAAATACAATGGCGTTTATCCCACACATGTATCATCATCATCATTTTTGACAGCTGCCCAGAGTTAATAGATACCATGACCCCAGCACCACGACCCACACCAAGAATGAGCAATCTGAGTCAGACATGTGTGAAGTGGTCCGAAGGGCCACTGAACTGGGTATCTAAGAAAATACTAATCCCTAACCTTATTCGCATTTACGTGTCCAGGCACTGTGCTGAATGTCCTGCAGGCATTTATTCATTTAATCCTCTGAGTAATTATGGAGGTGGAAAATTGTATTATCCATTTTATAGATGGATATTTTTATAGATGGAAAATTTTATAGATGAGGAAACTGAGAGTCAGAGAGGCTAAATAACTCATTTGAGAACCCTTTCCCCCCAGGAGTCTGACACATCTTTAATATCCCCCTGGATAAATCTAGAGTTTGCTGAAGGGGGGAAGTTTGAGTGTGTCCATCAGAGATGACAAGGGCCAGTGGAGGGGGAGGGTACAGTCTGTGCTAGGAAAAGCGTGCTCCCCGAGGGGATGAAGGGGGAAGAGTAAAGAGGAGGAAAGACAGGTCCTATGGTAGCAGAAAGGGCAACAGGGACAGATGGCCCTGGGAGCCATACTTTGTCCACTTCTCCCATTTTGTTAAAATTTGCTTTTCTCTTGATATTTTTATTAGCATTTTTAACTATACAGAATTGCTGCATTGCTATATATAATAAAATATATAATATAAATAATATAATATTATATTGATAATAGCTGTGATATTGGTAATAGCTGTGTAGACCCATTCCAGTTTATGTTAAATTTGGGGATATAACTTGCCCTCAGCACTTAATGAGGTTTTTCTCACCCCAGTGGTCCTTCTTAAAGGGCTTGGGCTCACTTCTAGACCAGGATCCATGGCTATCCCCCTGTTCTGCTTAGAAAGAGCTATTACGCTGTAATGCTGCAGGCAGGGAAAGCAGAAAGATGCTTCCTCTGAGCTCCTTTCTCTTCCATCATATAAACTGCCTCCAGGGTTGGATAAATGTAAGTGCTGAGACTCAGGGGGGCAGGCAGGGTCTAGGGCAAATATTTTGGTAGAGGCATTGGTAATATTTTACCCATTTCCATACAGATGAGGCTGATTCCTATTCCCTAAACTTGCTGGAGGATATCCATTTGGAGTAGAAGGCAGGAAGAGGCTGCTCACTTTGTGGTTTCAATTTTTGCATTGGTGTGATTTTTAGGACAGGATGTTATTAACCTGCTGATGCTAGATCTTCTTCATCTGCCCTCTAAATCTCCTCTCCCTCTGTACGGTGGCCTTCATGGTTCCCTTCACTCTCTGGATCACAGCTGGTTCAGCCAGTAGGAGGGTCGGCAGAAGAGCAGGAAGATTCCCTGGGAAGGCAGTCCCCTCCCTCCCTCCCTCCCTCCCTCCCTGTGGTTTGGCTGCAGCCATGCTTCCCTACGTAGGGCCACAGCTTCTGCTGGGTGGCAGCTTATAGAGCTTTCACTGCTCCTCCCTTGTCCCTTCAGGCCTGGGAGTCGTAACAGCTTCCAAGGAGGTACCCTTCTCCATCCCTTGCTGACTCCCTAAACCCCGCCCATCCCTCTGTAACTATTCCTTTCCTTCAACAGCCCTCAGTTACCCTTCTGAGTGTGCCATCTCTTTCTGCTACAATCACCACTGATATGTTTGACTTGGCCGATTTTAAAAAATGGAATGCAAAGACCACAGGATTAAACCGCCCAAACTGACCTTTAATAGCACATACATTTTATAGGAAATACAAAAATATAATTCAAGAAAATTTACTTGGAGTAAAAATCACAAAAGCCACCAGAAAAAACAAGTAACTTTCTGAAATAAAAATTAATGCCCAATACATGGCCTTGTTCCCATGCATGAGTTAGACTACAGCTTTTATGAATTGCTGAAAATAACATTTATTTCCACAGTGTGTATTTCAGGTGATCAAACGCTTTGTAAATTTTAAAAAAATCAGTTCTAAAGCTATGAGTATAATGATTGGAGGTATGCTTTAAATGTGCACTCAGAGAGGAATTCCAATGGAGTTGTGTCTCGTAAAAGCAGAAGATGGTCATGAGGAGTAGGCACTGTAGGTCCACATTTATAAATGATCATTCATGGGGAAGACTGTTTCTCTACCTGTGAATGACTCAAGCGGGGGCTTTTCTCAAATTCAGAAAACCATTATATTTGGCTTAAACCATTAGGTTTGGCTAAGGGAAGTAAACAAACCTCTACTTAAGTGTGAGCTAATTGTCTTCCCCTGTCTTTCAAAGTCATCAAATTATAAATTGAAGATGTTTTTTTCTTGGTTCAAAGCAGAGCTGACATTGCATTCACATGAGGACAATCCTCCTTTCAAAGTGCGTTGACATGAGCAGTCAGGGGCACCTAGAGCTGAACTGAATCACACTGAGAACGGAGTGATGTGGATGGGGCTTGCCCTCCCCCTGCCCACCAGCATGGCGGTTTGAGGTTGGTGCTGTTTCCACAGCTTTGGTCCGGCTCTAGGTTGCTATGGGTCTAGACCACTTTGAGATTCAAGTCTTTTGGAGGCTTTCTATGGTTTCTAAGCAAACTCAGGCCCTATCAGGCTCTTTGGAGATTCAAGGCCACAATTTAGTATCAGAATTTCCCAGTTTTCTCTTGGGAAAGATGACCTGGGGCTTCAGTGAACCATCCAGAAACAATTCAGCTCAGGGCAGACAGCTCTGGCCCATCCCATTTCTGGACACCTAAAGTTAGGGCTGGCATTCTGAGTTGAAAATTCACTATAGGTTTTTTCCCCTTCTCATTCCACTGGCCGTCAGGGACAAAGAATAAAATCTGTCTTCTTTCATCACAATTTAGTTCTCTGATATACCAGGCTAATTTGTTTTTTTAATTAAACTTGAAAATGAATCTGTAAACTTAAACAGGTGTGTCTGATGCAATGTGATTTTTAAAAAGGAAATATTTATATATCCAATCTAAGTAACTTTTTCTGTTACCTGAAATTGCCTTTAATAGTAAGTGACTGAAAATTCCTTTTACTGTATAGATTATGACTATTATGGAAGGAACTTTTAATTCCTTCTATGTGTCAGTGCAAATGAAAGAACAGAATTTAATTACTTAACTCAGTCCAAGAAACAGGCGTACACTAAGAAACAAAGCTCTGGAAATCTACCAGTTCTTAAATAAACGGTTTAAATCCTTATATTTTGGGCCCGCAGAATGAATCATTTGTCCCCACCATTGGTATTATGTCCCAGTTTGTGCTTTTCTTTGCTTTTTTTTTAAGTTCTCAGGCATTATTCCAGAATTTTGGGGGTGGTGAGGTAGGGTAAATGATTGTAGTTAACATTTTCATCTGGAGGAAAAAGAAGTCATCTGATAAAAGAAATCAATCTTCCAGATTCAAAGAAACTTCAGAATTTTATGTTTAGGAATTACCCATGAGCCTAATTAGTCCTTTTTAGAACAATTTCTTAACTTTAGAATACTTGATGGACAGGGAAGATTTATTTATACGTCCAGATTTTAGCTAAGTTAAATTTTGCCTGGTTTGTTTAAATTAGTAGAAAAGCATACCATTTATTTATTCTTTTTAAAATAAGGGCTGATTTGACATAGATTGTGTCAAAATACACTGACTTCTAGATTGGTTTGGAATCACTTGTAAGTGATGATCTAATCTGATAACTACTTATAGGAAATGGTTTTACGTAAGCAACTCAATGAGAGTTTGGAAAAAACTAACCTTTTTTTTTTTTTTTAAATAACAGCTATGTTGTAATAACACTGCAAAAAAATAAGGTGGTTCCACTATTTTGAAGAACATGCTATAAGGGGAAAAAAAACTCCTCTAATGCCAAGTACTGTATTGAATATTTTAAATTCTAATTTACAATGCAACCATAATTTTAAAAACCTGCCAAATTAAAAAAAAATTTCTAGTTTTATCTCTTGTTTAAAAAACTATTATATCTACACTAATTATAAAATGCTATTTGCCAGGGATTCATCAAATACTATTCCAATTTCAAATTTTTCTTTTATAGTTTATGTTTGTAACATTTCAGATGAGTTTACACTGTAAACTAAGATATGATTAAACAGTGCAAATTCACTGAAATATTTTGATGCCAAATTTCCACCATCCCAAATATTTAGATTTAGAAATATATTAAGACATGACTCAATGTTACATGATTTCCTATATAGTATGAGTCAAGCCATGTTTCCTAGATAAAAATATAGACACATAGATGAATTTTGCTACAACGCAGTCATCTTATAAAGTGGATGTTAGTCATGGCCTCAACGTTGGGATTAAAAGTTACAGTGTATCTGAAGAACTGACCAGATTTTTCAGTTTTTAATCCTAATATTTGGCTTCATAGCTGCATATACCTTTCCCTGAAAATAGAATGAAGAGTATTAATTGGAATTTTCTCTCTTAATAGCCTACTATTTGTTGTTGAGAGGAAAATTCCTAGTCTTCTTGGTTACAAGTAGCACAATGGACATTATAAAATAAATAACCTGACATTCTGACACACAGCTTCTGGCGGACTGGTAAAAAGGCTGATGTTAACCAGCTGAGCCCACTCTTTCAGGAGTAATACTGTCATGACGAGAGACTACTCCCACATACACAAACGTTACAGTACAAAGTACCTGTGATTTTCAAACTCATTGTTAAGCAATAACGGGACACCAGGCTTGGTTGCTTCCACATACCCACTTCCTAGAGAATATGTAAGACGTTTTATCTGGTCTGACTGTACACTGTATGTTTATAATGGTACTAGCCTAGAAGATTAAAATAGAAAACACAGTGACTTTTAGGGGTTTTAAACAAATTACAAAACTACATGCTCTCATTCAACAGGAAAGCTTAAATCAAAAGGCACTGGATCTTAAGTGCTGTTGGTTGTTCTTCTAAAGGCCATGGAACATGCTCACTGAGGGTAGGTTTTATAGATCCTTCTGACACCTTCCATAAAGTGCCTTGTCAGCATGTCTGGAGCCCACGCCACTGCTGAAATGTTTTTTTACTCTGTTTTATCAGGGTAGCTTCAGTGTGTTTAAAATCTAACTTTTTCCCATTTTGCCAAGGAAACATTTCAAAATGATCTTCCAGAGGCTGGCTAATAAGCACTCCTTAATTGCTGTCCTCAAGGGTCAGCCTATTTACCGACATTCAACTGAGCAGAACAGGAAGTTTGTGTTGCATCTTGTGCTCTTAATGAAACCCGACAACAGAGGACTGAACGCATGAGTCTCAGAACAGGAGGCCTCAGGATGGCAAAGACCCAAGGGTCGATTATTGAATTAATTGATAAAAATCTAAGAGCTTGGAGGTACCACTTTTCTTTTCGGGAGGTTTCATTCATATATGCAAAAATCTGTAGGAAGGAAAAGAGAGAGGATGTTAGCTTTACCTTGCTTCAGTGTACAGGCTTAGACCATTCGCAATTTCTTAAGACTGGAAAGCAAACTGTGTTTTGTGTGTGGTTGTGGTGGTGAGAGTAGGTAGCAAGGTCTCACTCCTCTCGCATGTGTTTATTCCTTACGAATACTCTGAAACCTAAGTATTGTCTCCTTTCAACAGATGAAGAAGGAAGCTTCAGGACAGATAATAACACCATGTTGCATTTACTTCCAAATACTGAGTCTGCTTTAATGGTCACAGTTCCGTGAGACAGGGGCACACAGAGCGTGTGTTCTGGCCATAGGACTGCCTGGGTTTGAATCTGGCTCCATGTAGAGCTTTGGGACCATAGGTTAGAAAACTAACCTCTTTGTGCCTCAGTTTCTACATCTTTAAACAATACCTACTTCCTAGGGTTGCTGGATGACAGGAAGCCATCTATGTCAGCTACTTCAGTAAGTGCCCTGAGTGTTAGAGCCATTTTACCAATGAGGACGCCGTGGTGCAGAGAAGTTTAAGTGACTTGCCTGAGTTCTTGGGGCTGGTTAGTGGCTGACTCAGGCCATAAATTCCAATCCCCCTGACAGCAGAGCAGTGCTGACCATGTGCTACATCCAGGTTGCCCATATTAGAGCAAAGGTGTTCAGAACAATGCCCTAAACACTGGAAAGCTGACACATCTTCACATGTTGGCCAATGTTTTCAAAGTGGTACAATGGCCCTCATCTGGTTTCTTAGATATTTAGAGAAGAACACAACTTTTTGGTCAGATTGAAAAGAATGAAACAGTACATGCTTGATAAACATCAAACACGTCCACACAGCTTACAGAAATGAGGGAAACATGTAAATCACACCCAGTCATTTAAAACCGGTCCTTCATAAAACTCCAGGAACTTTCTTACCAAAGTAGCCAGTGAGTTAGAGAGCTATTCCTTCTGCCCTCCATTCCCCTTGCCAGAAGGAATGGTTTATTTCCTTTTTGCCTGGTACTTACCCTGCAGGCATCTGGCAACTGGACATACAAAGTAAACCGCAGGGAGGGAGAGCAGTCACCTTTGGGTTGCTTACGTTAGGACAATATCGGGAAGGTTTGGCAGCCATAGGTGTTTATGCCAGAGAATGTTGGCTTAGGGAATGGAGAAAAGACTTGGCAGATGAGTAAGGGAAAAAAGAACTGTTGGTGGACTTCCCTGATTAGAGAGAGAAGAGAAAAGTTAGGTGGGGACAGGCAATGGAGCAATACTCTTCTTGTCAGCAAAACTTTTGGATGAGAAATATACAGTACTTATATGGCATATTTAAGGAGTGATTTTGGAGTTTAGGGATTCAGGATAATAGTGTCCATAAATCCAATAGATTAAAATATATTAGCCACTACCCTCCCCCCAACACACACACAGACACACACACACATACAACTGAGCATTCTGCTCTATAAAAAGTCTGTGGCTTAGTTTACAATCTAATTTCACCAAAGAATATAATACTGAACTGGCTAGCCCAATGGGCCGTGTGGGAGGCCTCAGCACTCTAGTGTCAAGGGTCACACATGAAGATGAGTCAGGTTTTCAATGATGAATAACCCACACCAGCTCCTGATCTTTTTAGTGTGTGGCAGACCAATGAGAAGTGAAAAATGGTTTTAGAGGATGAAGCAATCCTGTACTATTTGTACTATTTTCTTCCTTTCCTTTTCTTCTACTATGCTGAGTAATTTTTAGAGATGCTTAAAATTTGCATTTCAGAAGGTGGCCAATATGTTGTAGAAGACAACTTCTTCTTTTGCACTTGGAAAAGAGACATACTTCAGAGACCCTTGAAGTTCTTGATAAAAGTTTCATCTTCTCTTCCCTCCCCATTATTTTTCTTTGGTTCTTGTCTTTTGCCTAGAGTTCACCATTTTTGATCTTGTGGACCCTGGGTTTGCTTGGTTTTTCTTAGTGCAAATTATACATAGCATAAAATTTACCATTTTAACCATTTTCAAGTGTCATTAAGCACATTCACATTGTTGTGCAACTCTATATGGTTTATATTTTTACTTTTTGTATATTATGATGTTTTGACCTAGTGAAAACCTTTCTGGCTGGGGAGAGACTGCCCCCTCCCAATTCTTAGAGAGAGCCAAGGGCCCACCCCGGAGCAATTCTCTGACATGCAGACTAATCAATTCAGAGCTCCTCAGTCTGGCCCTGGACCCCAGGAGGCAGCATTCCTTGGCTTTAATCATTCCAGGGCCCTGGCCCCAGGCAACTTTGAGCCACCCCTGCAGTATAGAGCTTGCAGAAATGACTCAAAATAGCCAGTTCTCAACTGTTCACCCTACCCTGCTTTGCCTTTCCCTTGGAAACTCCAACAGAGGCCACGACCCAGCTCTCCCCTAGCTCCTGCTCCTTCTGTCTCCTGACCTGCACTAGCACTTGCCCACGTGGCCCTGTATTGTGCAGTGCTTCCTGCTTCTCAGACCTGGGAGGATGATAACCTTGTTTCCCAGAGTGTCTCCTGTCTCCTCTATGGCTGCACCTGACTGACCATCACACAAAAGAACACGGAAAAACAAGCGTAACCATCATCCATCTCCAGAACTTTCTTCATCTTCCCAAACTGAAACTCTGTACCCATTAAACAATAACTCCATCTTCCCCTCTCCCTCCAGCCAATCCTGGGTTTTCATTAAAGGCTGACACAATGGCTATAAGTCAATCGATTAATAAGGTTTCATTGATATTCTGGAATTCAGCTTCAGAGGCTGGTAGAATTTACACATGTTCTGGCACATGCTACTAATAAATTTGCTGTGAGAAAAATACCAAGTACTAATGTATACCAGTTTAGTGAGTTTTAATTCCTTACAACAGACTCTCTCTACAGGGATTTGCCCAGAATATAGAGCTTGCTGAGATGCCTATAAAGTGGCACAGGTGAAAATCAGTGTTCTTTAGATTTATCTTCTAGAGAATTCTTGCAGTCTCCATGGAAAACTTCATCTTGGCACCAACCTGGTACTGTTTGTTTCAGCTACCTATTAAAGGTGGAAACCTCTAATGCAACAACATAGTGGGTTAAGAATTTTAGAGCAAATGAGAACTTTATTTGGTTGCTCTCTGAAATCACCTGAGGATTATTAAAAATACTCTGATGGCTTGCTCCGACCCCTCAGAGACTCTGATTTAATTAGTCTAGGCTGTAATCTGGCCTTCAGAGTTTTTGGAGTCCCCAGGTCATTCAGTATGCAGCCAAAGTTCATAATCGTGGCTTTTGCCCCTTACTAAGCACCTGAAATAGTTCAAAATTATTCATGTATCATACTTAAAAATTAAAGACCCACCAAGGCCTGGCCAATTAACAAATGACTTGGAGCTTCCAGAATCCAGTTCCTGATCATTAATATCCAATCTGATTTTCCTTCGGAAACTGAATCCTATGGAGAGAGTAGCTAATATTTACTAAATACCGGTGTGTGCCAGGCATGGTGCTAAGCAGTTTATGTCTTATTCTGTTGAATACTCTCATAAATCTGTAAAGTATTATTACTTCTGTTTTAGTAAAGAGGAGATCAAGACTTCGAAGATTAGTTACCCTGCCCCCATATCACATTGCAGGTAAGTAGGGAAGCCATGGAGTCACAAGCAGTGGGACCCAGCCTTTCCCCTTAGCCACTCCACACTCCGGCACCACCTGTATAAAAAGCCTGTGACGTACATCTCCCATGAAATTTGCCACTGACTGATTATGGGTTGTAGGAGACTTCTTTTTGAAGGTGTCACAAAGATTTATGGGTATCATTGCTCCTGTTTATAGACTTCAAAGCCATAGTTATATCTTAGTAGCTACTTGGCTTTCTTTGGGGCTTTTCTTTCCTTCATATTTTCCACAACTAAATTGCAGGCAATAACGATCAACTTGACCAAGGGTGTAGATATAATACACCATTTCTCTTTTGGGAAAAGGACTGTATTTCTTCCTGTTTAACTTTTAAAAACTCAATGTAATTATCTGTTCTCACAACCACTATTTCATACTATCAAATGGCAAAGGAAAAGGTGTCAAGTGAAAACACTCCGACAGAGGAACTTTCTCCTAAGAGGTGAGGTATATTAAAACAATTTCAACAAACCCCAAGCAATCATGGATGACGTATGAATGGTAAAGGGCCTTCCATAATGTGTGGATATTAACTCAAAATGTCACCAGGCAAAGTTCATTGTGGTTATGCAGAGGTTTCTGGATTTCTCTTCCATCCCTACTAGAATTGTGATGTGTGTGTATGTAATCCAGAAATTTCCTATCAGTTTTATAACCCCCATTCATGTTCCACTTTACATAAAGAGAACCGGGAATGAGTAGGAAGCACCAGTATTGTTTACTTGAGTTTGTTCTATATTTCAAAGATCAGATTCTACTAATCAGATTTACCTAGAAATTATAGCCCTAAAGAATTTCTAAAGATGAAGACATTTTTAGAATGAGTCAGTGGTTCACTCTTGAAATTTTAGAACTGAATAAAATGCATAATAAGCACTTTATCCTAATGGCATGCGGAAAACAGTTTAAAATGATCAGAAGCTATCCAGTTATTAGTAGAGTAGTGAGAAAGCGACTTTATGTGGGCTGGAAATTAAGATATAAACAGTATCTGAGCCAAGAATGGAAGTCTGATGTATTTCCTGTGTGCTGTTCCATTTCAGGAAGAAAGTTTCTATTTATCTCTGTGAAATGATGACAACAGCTGACTAACATAAGGAGGAATTTATTAACTTATATACTATTCCTTTGGTGTATAAACAGTTTGGAATATGTTGTTGGTCCTTTCCATGATTTTATATTGGACAGCCAAAATAGTGCTTTAAAAAAGTCAATTAATAAATGTCCTATGTATACCAACAGAAGATTTTATGTGAGGGATAATCTGATTATTTCTTAATTTAGACCAGCATTTATACCAGCTGATCTCCTAAAATGTCAGTCTCAGCCTTTCAATGCACAGCTCTGTGCAGAAGAAAAAAGAAACCACACCTGAGGCCCCAGCTCAGACCCCTTGATCTGATGTGGGAAAAAAGTCTTTGCTAATTTATCTTTAAAGCAAAAAGCTGAAATTAAGAGACAAAGAGGTCCAGATATTTATAACATCTTCACAATTCTCTTGTGAAATTTTGGACTAATCCTCTCAACGTGTTATCCCTGAAATGAGTACTCTCTCTCTGATAGTACTACAGTTAAGAGCACAGGCTGTGGGCTTAAACTGCCTGGCTTTGAGTCTCGGCTCCATAACTCACTAGCTGTGGGACCCAGGGTAAGTTATTTGCCTCATTTGTAAAATGGAAATAAAAATGCTATCTATTTTATAGATTGTTGTGAGGATAATGGGTTAATGTCTGTAAAAGTTAGCACTCAAAAATGTTTGTCATTTTGATGCTGATATGGTAGTTGAAGCTAAACTTCATTACAGGGTGTTGGGCATCTTACATTGTGAGTTTCACTTCGCAAACTTTGGGAGAGCTAGGTTGGCATTTGTGGAGGCAGTAATTGTAACCTTCCCACTCCTTGGGACAATGACTGACATCAGGTCTCAGTTCAGGTTTCCTAAGTTCCCACTTCCCCTGTCCCCTTATTCCTAGAGTGCTGAGTAGGCTGGTGTCCCACTGGGTACACAGCTGTGGGCGCTCCTTGCTGGGCCAGTGGTGTGGCCCACTTTGAGGACCACAGAAAGCAGTTCTGTTATCCCAAGGAAGGAAGAGGCAGAGACAGGGTAGATAGCTGGTATTTTCTGGGACACAGAAAGAAAATTATTTGGAATAGCTCATTAATAATTATTTTACATTGATCACATTTTATATTGATAATATTTTAGATATATTGGGGTAAATAAAATATATCAATAATTTCACCTGTTTCTTTTTACTTTTTGTTATCTGGCTACTAGAAAACTTGAACTTCCTTATGTGGCTCCTATTTGTAGCTCCTGTTGTATTCCTGTTGGGCTGTGTGTGCTCTCTTAGAAGAATAGGAGAATTTCTGAAGGTGACTAGAAGCTTTTGCCTTGTCTACCAGAGCCCCAGTTAGGATCTGCGGAAATGATTCCTGCCTCAGGTAGCAGATTGGTGGAGGCCATGTCTGACCAAAATTTTAGTGTGGGCCAAGTAGAATAAAAGGATATGGGGAAAAAACACCCCTTGGAGATACATGCCAAGCATTCTGAAATAGCCGAATGTAATGCACCATACAGCAGCCTTGAGTTTTGAATTGTCAGATAAGCCTTACAAGAAATAACTTAATTCTGGATAGTGCAGCATTCATAAAGTTTAAAGTGCTATGTAAATGAAAGATACTAAGACGTACCAATAATCTACTGATAAAATTAGTCAATAATCAATTTAAATTTTCTTATTAAGAGATGACTTGAAAAATGTCATTGGCAATTTGATAGGGATTGCATTGAATCTGTATATTGCCTTGGGTAGTATGGACATTTTAACAATTCCAATTCAAGAGCACAGTGTATCTTTCCATCTGTTTGTGTCATCTTCAATTTCTTTCATCAGTGTCTTATAGTTTTTGAATATAAGTCCTTTGACTCCTTAGGTAGGTTTATTCCTAGGTATTTTATTCTTTTTGATGTGATGGTAAATGGGATTGTTTCCTTCTTTTTCTGTTATTTCATTGTTAATGTATAGAAATACAACTGATTTCTGTATAATTAATCCTGCAACTTTACCAAATTCACTGATGAGATCTAGTAGTTTTCTGGCAGCCTCCCTAGGATTTTCCACGTATAGCATCATGTCATCTGCAAACAGTGACAATTTTACTTCTTTTCCAATTTGAATTCCTTTTATTTCTTTTTCTTCCTGATTGCTGTGGCTAGGACTTCCAAAACCACGTTGAATAAAAGTGGTGAGAGTGGACATCCTTGTCTTGTTCCTGATCTTAGAGGAAGTGCTTTCAGCTTTTCACCACTGAGAATAATGTTAGCTGTGAGTTTGTCATATATGACCTTTATTATGTTGAGGTATGTTCCCTCTATGCCCACTTTCTGGAGAGTTTTTATCATAAATGGATGTTGAGTTTTATCAAAAGCTTTTTCTGCATCTATTGAGGTGATTGTATGATTTTTATTCTTCAATTTGTTAATGTGGTGTATCACATTAATTGATTTGTGGATATTGAAAAATCCTTGCTTTCCTGGGATAAATCCCACTTTATCATGGTGTATGACCTTTTCAGTGTACTGTGGAGTTGATTTGCTAGTAATTTGTTGAGGCATTTTGCTAGTTCTGTGACATTTTTCACAGAACTGGAAGAAATTTTTTTTAATTTGTATGTAAACACAAAATACCCCCAATAGCCAAAACAACCTTGAGAAAGAATAATGGAGCTGGAGGAATCATGCTCCTTGACTTCAGACTATACTATAAAGCTCAGTTATCAAAAAAGTATGGTACTGACACAAAAACATACGTATAGATCAATGGAACAGGACAGAAAGTCCAGAAATAAACTCATACACTTATGGTCAACTAGTCTATGACAAAGAAGGCAAAAATATACAATGGAGAAAAGACAGTCTCTTCAGTAAGTGGTGCTGGGAAAACTAGACAGCCACATGTAGAAGAATGAAATTAGAACATTCTCTAACACCTTATACAAAAAATAAACTCAAAATGGATTAAAGACTTGAATATAAGACTAGATAATATAAAACTCCTAGAGGAAAACAGGCAGAACACTCTTTGACATAAATTTCAGCAATATTTTTTCCAACCAGCTCCTAGAGTGATGGAGATAAAAGCAAAAATATACAAATGTGACCTAAAATGTGACTTAAAAGCTTTTGCACAGCAAAGGAAACCATAAACAAAATGAAAAAATCTACAGAATGGGAGAAAATATTTGCAAAAGACATGACCGACAAGGGACTAATTTCCAAAATACACAAACAGCACAGATAGCTTAATATCAAAAAAACAAACAACCCAATCAAAAAATGGGCAGAAGACCTAAATAGACATCTTTCCAAAAAAGACATGAAAAGATACTGAATAGTGCTAATTATTAGAGGAATGCAAATCAAAACTACAATGCGGTATCACCTCACACCAGTCAGAATCACCATCATTAGAACTTCTACAAATAATAAATGCTGGAGAGGGTGTGGAGAAAAAGTTAACCTACTACACTGTTGGTGGGAATGTAAGTTGGTGCAGCCACTATGGAGGACAGTATGGAGGTTTCTTAAAAAACTAAAAACATACTTACCATATGATCCAGCAATCCCACCCCAGACATGTATATGGAGAAAGGTATTACTGGAAAAGACACATGCACCCCAATGTTCACAGCAGCATGATTTACAATAGCCAAGACATGGAAACAACCTAAATGTCCATCAACAGATGACTGGATGAAGAATATGTGGTACACACACACACACTGGAATATTACTCAGCCATAAAAAAGAATAAAATAATGCCATTTGCAGCAACATGGAGGACCTAGAGATTGTTATACTAGGTGAAATATCATATTATATCACATATGTAGAATCTAAAAAAAAAAGATAAAAATTCTACTTGCAAATCAAAAACAGACTCATGGACATAGAAAAAAACTATGGTTACCAAAGGGGAAATGGAAGGGGTGTATAAATTAGCAATTGGGGATTAACAGACACACATTACTATATATAAAATAGATAAACAACAAGGACCTACCGCACAGCACAGGGAACTATGTTGAATTTCTTATAATGATGTATAATGGAAAAGAATCTGAAAAGAAAATGTGTATATATGTATGTATATGTATAATTGAGTCACTCTGCTGTACAGCTTGAACTGACATTGTAAATCAACTGTACTTCAATTTAAAAAAAAAAGAGATGACTCGATACTTCCCATTTAAGGTACAGTTCAAATATCTGTTTTGCGCCTAGTGGATTATCTGTAGCTCATCTGGAAAATGTGTCACGCTAGCCCCAAGGCAAGAAGTCAGCTTGGCCAGCTTTCTAGATTATATTCACAGTAGGCTTTTTTCCTGCTCTTTGTCTGGAAATCTTTGCCATATATATATGCAGAAGAGAACCTAGATAATATTTGCTGATACTGTCAATGCCAAGCAGTGGCTTGAAAGAGCTAAAGCTGCCTCATAATCTTCTTCTGGCCCCCCTAAGCCATAAACAGGCAATCTAGATAAAAACACGGCTTCAGAGCAAACCTCCTAAGCCCCGCTACCACCCCTTCTAACTAGACTTTAACTCTTCCATTTGGCAACTATGGGGCAACTACCCCTAGCTTAATATTAAATGAAGGGGGAATATATGTATATGTGTGTGTGTGTGTTTATTATACCTTTAAAAATCAACATATGGCAATGATGACGTTCTCATGATGAAAGACAAATTCACTTGAAAACAGGGGAACCTGCTGAAAATCACTGACTTTATTAAAAAAAGTAGGTTTATGCAGTGGGTCAGTAATGATCAAAGAGGAGACCTCTTTTTCATGTTCTCCTCCTCCAAAGGGAGAAAAGGAAATAATGATCCTTTTCACAAGTGTGTGCTCACCTCTGAGCCCATTTCTAAGCTATTTAAGTAGCTGGGGTTGGGGGGGTATTTTTACATTTACACACCCACACATGATAGACAAAACTCCAAGAACTGACATCCTAATCCCCCCAGTCCATGACAGGTATTCCCCAATTCAGAAATGGTTTATGTCTCTCATGTCTCTCAAGTTAAATTCTAAGTTGTTTAGTGGAACCTGAAATGCTTTCCCTCACAGATACATGTTCTGCATCCTAGTCCCAATCCTAAAATGCTGAGTTAGCTCCTGACATAGTTCTACCAGTTAAACAAAACAAACTCGTGGAAGCCATGCTGGTTTCTATCTCATGGCATTTCTGTTGCACAAACTCCCCTGCTCAGATTGAGTGGGAGATGCAGCCTTCCACAGTACTACTTCATTTTATAAAAGGGCATCTTTTACATACTCCATCTCATTCATCTCAAAGTGTAACTTATTGATTCAGATCAGCTTCTACTCTGACAGAGGATGGGGCAGAAGTATGAAGACTGTGGGAATCAAGGAGAAGAGAACATAGCTAAGAAAGGGAGTGAATTTGTGGGAGGAAGGGTCATATCCAGGCTTTTAAGATCCTTTGTCCTTTTCCACCCCTGAGGATGAGTGTATGAAGATAATGAAAAGCAGTGATGAAGGCGGGAAGTAGCATAAAGTTACTTCTTCAGCTTCTACAGATCACACTTGCTAATGACAGGTATCATCTGTCTCTTTCTTTTTTCCAAGACTGTGGCAGGTGAAAGTCATTGCCAACTGTTTACTCCCTACAGGGTTAGTCTTGAGCTTCTGAAGATTAGGACGTAGAGCTGCTAAAACTGAGTTCCCATTTCTCTGTAAGAGGCCAGTACATGCTCAGATACATTACAGGCTCTGCTACCCATGCTATGCCTTAGGAGGCTCAAACTCACAGCATCAGAGAAACAACTGCTGATGTTGGCCCAACAAGGGCAGCACCACCCCAGAACCTAGATTCCTGCCCTTCAGCTTCCCAGGCAGCCCCCCGCCTGCTGGGTCAAGGCAAGCCCTGAACATGCCTAACTCTTCCATTCCTGAGATCGACCAGCCACTCCTGCACATGGCTTTGTGCTCATAAAGTGTAGAGCACCTCCGGATATTTCTGACAGTGACATCAAGAGGATATTTCATAAGAGGGTATAAATGCCTTCTCTAGGGAGAACCCAAAAGTTTAGCAAGGGGTTCCTTCAGGCAACTTACCCTTTCTTCTAGTTATCACTATGTATATATTATGAATGTTCATGGCCACAAAGAGTTATACTCCCAATATGTAATTTGGGATATCTGTAAATGAGGTTTTGTTTAACTTTTAAGAAAAATAATAAATGCTCTGGACTTCTCCAAGAGGGACCCTTCTCACCTGGGACCATTCTCAATGACAGCTGGATTACCATGGATTGGGTATCACATTTTGTTCTGGGGGAACAGAAGGCAGAGCCTGGAGAACTAGCACTAGTGGAGGCGGGGTACCAGGAGGCAAACTACAGCTAAGGGAAGACAGGTTGTAACTGACAACTATCCAAAGATGTAAGGGACTGCTTCTTCCTCAGGTGGTAAGCCAGGCTGGCCTTGGAGGGGCAGGGACACTGTACAGGGGCTTTGACTCTCGGATTGGGGTCTGGACTGGCTTAGTAGAGGGCCAAAACTCCCTTTCAGGGGCAACTGTGTTGCCTAATGAGAAACACTAGCATAGAGATGCCCATCTGGTGGGGTTAGGGAAGTAAGAAATGGGATAAAGGGGAGAAGAGAAAGGGGAAAGCTATAGACCTTTACAAATTAGGACAGATTTCTTTAAGTGGCAAAAATTTGGTGGTGGAAAGGGTGGCAGTAAGAGGGGAGAAAGAGAAGGCTGCACAGAGTTTGGCTGTGGAAACGAAGTGGGTGACTTACCGTCAAAGGCAAGGAGCAGATGGCAAAGGTGATGGTCATGATAGCCAGGAGAATGAGATGGTCCGTCTCCTCTGCCATGGACACCCTTTCCCCTCTCCTGCGGCTGCCGCCCAAGGAGGGTCCGCAGCGGCTCCTCTTGCCCCGGCGGTGCATGCGGATGAGGTTGAGGATGACACTGAAGTTGCAGACGAGCACCGCAATGATGAGGAGCAGCAACAGGGTGGCGTAAAGCCTAAGGTACGTAGTCTGCTCGAGCCAGATGAAGCACCACGTCCCAGGGCAGTACTGGGCGTACTGCCTGTGGCCCAGCAGCGGCAAGGAGCAAAACAGCAGGGAGGCTGTGTAGACGATGGGAAGCACGGCCAAGCCGCCGCGGCGTTTGATCCGGCTCTGGTAGAAATAGGGGTGCCCGATGGCTAGGTAGCGTTCAAGGGCCATGGCGAAGAGCATGAGCATGGTAGCCAGGCTGAAGAAGGTCATGGAGAAGGCAAAGTAGGTGCACACGCGTCTCTGGGGCGCCAGTGCCACCAGGGTCTGGTTCCGTGCGTAGGAAGCAAGCACCACGGGGCTGATGAGGCAGGTACCGAGCAGGTCGGTGAACACCAGCTCGGTCACCAGCACATGGAACAGCGAGATGGAGCTCCCGGGGCCGGCGCTGCGCCCCGAGTCCCCCCGCCAGCGGTGCGCCAGCAGCGCCAGAGCGATGAGGTTTCCCAGCACCCCGGCCGAGAACATCACCGCACTGATGGCGGGACTTTCACCCGAGGGAAGCCACTGTTCAGCATCGCAGTTCTCGAGCCTGGAGTCACTGGAAGTGTTGCCCATGGTAGGGTGCTGGGAGGAGAGATGCGTCCTCCTCTCCCGCCGGCCTGTACCTGGGGGGAGGAGGGTCTGAGAGCTGGAGTGCTCCGGGACCCAGAGGGAAAGGGGAGGGACCAAAATCCAGAGCCCTCTGCTGGCCCGTGGCGCGCACTGAGGGCAGGCTTGGCACGGGTCTCCCGAGGCTCCCAGAGAGGCCGCTCGGCTGCCGCATCCGGACGGCGCTCCAGGCTCCTCCAGGGACCCACACCCAGGAAGCCGCAGCCGCCTCCTCCCCGCTGCTCCGGGCGAGAACCCGCGAGCTGCCAGGAGGTGGACGTGTCACACGGATAGTCTCTCGCGAGCCCGGGCAGGGAGCGGGGGCGGAGAGGGGGCCAGGCAAGGCGCGGATGGCCTGCCGGAGAGGGGTCCTCCTTCCACGCTGCGCTTCCTCCTGGCTATTTTTCTCAGCCTGGAAGCGTTTAGCCCTGGTGGAGAGCTGGGAAGGAGGGCCGGGCACTTCGTGGTCTGCGCAGGACTCACTGAAGGCCGGGCAACACCGGAGAGAGCAAAGCGACTCACCAACCGATAAAGAAGTTAGGAGGACCCAGTCCAGTGAGACGGGAAAAAGAAGGGAACTGACACGAAAGATGGCTTGCAGTATGAGAAATATGTTCTTTTCCTTTCCTTTAAAAAACATTCTCAAGAAGATACACCAAGAGGCGGGACCAAAACTAAGAGGAAATGAAAACGCAAGCCTTTGCATTCAAGGAACCAAACCACGCGCGCACTGAGCTGTCTTGCACTTTTGCTTTGATTCGGTTGCCAGCATTTCGCCGTTTCCAATGTCAGCGCCATAACGGATAACCACTTGTTTAAGCAACCACTAAAAAGAAAAAAGAAAAAATAAATGTTCCTTGTGATCGTGTAGAATTGTGTTTGTGGGCACAGCTTGAAACCACTGCACATTGTTCGCAATTCAAGCTCAGCTGTGAAAGAAAATGTCTTTCAGCCATACATTTTGTCATGTTCAATTAACTGTGCCAGACCTACCCAGAAAGGTCCATTCTCAGTAAAGTTTATTGGAAAGTCACCAGTTTCGGAGACTGGAGCTGACAAAAATGATTGCTTACTTCCTACTGCAATAATTACAGAGTTATGAAAATGGGTTGATGTTCAAAACAAAACAAAAAAGACAGACATGGGTAGTTATATTCTGTAAGGAAGATCATATTCCTTTGGGGAAGGGAGGAGGCCTGGGAGCAAGGAGGATCTGCATAGGGAACTGGCAAGAGGGTAAAGTCATGGTGTGAGAGTAAAGGAAAGACTGCCTGCTGTCTGTGACTACTTTAGCTCACTGTGATCACTCTGTCTTGGGGACCGGTTTGGGGATGGGGTTCCCAACAGGGCAAGCTCACAGGGGGTCTATTTTTCTCCTGTAAGAAGTTCAGAGATGGCAGGCTGGTGAGCCCCCCAGGTCTGGGTCCTCCAGGCCTGTCATTCCTGGCATGCTAGCGTTCTGTCAACATCCCCTTCCCCACCGGTCAGCAGCTGCTGCCTGTATCCGTCAGATTCAAGTGGAGAAACAGAACCACTCTGATAACGAATGAGTGTTTTATTCTTAGGCACTAGACTTGTGCTGTTCAATATGGCAGCCACTTGTGGCTATTTAAATTTAAATGAATTAAAATTAAATAAGAGTGAAAATTTAGTTTCTCACTTGCACTAAGTACATTTCAAGTGCTAAAGACTCACATGGGGACTAGTGGTTACCATATTTGGGCAGCTCACTTAGAAAATACTTGCATCACTACAGAAGTTCTGCTGGACAGGGCTGCTTTAGACCTTACACGATGGTGGGAGAAGGTGGAGGAGTCTATGCTAGGCTGTTTGCTGTCTCTGGTTCTGATGTTGAGCTTGAAGTCACCATAGATCAGCTAGAGGCAGTCAGGATAGAAAGCTGGACATATATGAGAGTAAGAACAGAATTAGAACTTGTGGGGACAAACTGAAATTCATGAACAACTGGAATCTTCAAAGACTCTCACTACTTCCAACATGGATAATGCAGATGCACTGCAGGAGAAGCTGGCACCCTGCATGGAGCTGCACATGCACTTGGCTTAGGACATGAAGAAACTGAAGATCTGGCAGGAGCTGGAGTCTGGGTGCTGCCTTATGACAGCAAGGGGAGCCAGTGGATCAGCCACAACGTGCTAGAGTTACCACCATGCCTGGACCCCTGCGCTGTCCTTCAGGTGTGAAAACCATAGCCTCTGCCTTGTAAAGTTCATTCAACATTTTCCTCATGGGCCAAATGCTAACCCGAAACCATGCAGGATTCTGGAAAACAGATCCTGCTTAGGTGAGTTGACATAGTACAAAGTCACCACACTGCCTCATAGGTCCAGAAATCAAGCCTGTTGAATATGCTACAGCCCAGAAATAATGTTATAGAAATGTACTGCCTCAAGGAGACATAATCTGACAAGTACACAGAGATGTTATACATACACAGAGAAAGCAGAAATAATGTTCCTCACTGCAAGAATCTAGAACTCAGTGTCCTTCTATTGAGGATTGGTTTAATAAATCTTGGTAAACCTATGCCACACAATAGACAGTCATTAAAAAGGATGCTGTTGATCTATATTTACTGATAATGATCTTTACCATGTATTGAGTTAAAAGCATGTATGTTATTCCATTCACATAAAATTATATGCATGAGTATTTTCACAGAGCAGCATCTTGAAGGATGTTCAGCAAAATACTAATGGTAATTTCTCTGGGTAGCACTTTATTCTTTATGCCTTCCTGTTTTGGCTGATTTTTCTAAGTATGTATCACCTTTATATCAGGAAATGCAAGAAAGGTGCTTTTAATTTGGAAAAAGATTAATCAATGGGGGAGTCTGTTCTACTTGGTAGAAGGCAGGGGGTTAAATGCTAATGTTTTCAGTTCTCTTCCAGTTCTACTCCCTAGTGAGTGGGAAGGTCCTGTCAGTTTCTTGAGACTGATCAAGAAGACTGGAGAAGCCACCCCTGCCGTTTTCACAAGGCTTTTGCAACTGTCCTTTTTATTTGAAGACTGGAAATCATCACACATTAGGCACCATTTCTAATGAGGTGTCCTGCCCCACTTAAAGTGATTGCTTTTACCTTAGGTCCTTGGTATCTAAGTTAGTGTCATTGCTTAACCCAATTCTGACACTACCGTGACCAAGAAGTCCCTCCTCATAAAGGTGGGAACAGAAAAGTCAACAGAAGGGTCAAAAACAAAAAAAGCAGGCAATAGAAACTAACTTTGAAAGTTGTTCCAAAAATTAAGGGAAATTGTGAGTGGGCAGGTAGAGAATCTTAGTAAAGAAATGGAAACTATAAAAAAGAACTAAATGGAAATTCTAAAACTAAAACTTACAGCAGTTTGGAGTTGCAGAATAAAGAGTGAATCTGAGTGATGTGAATCACATCTGGTTACCTTTCTCTTCATGCCATTGTGACTTCTGTGCTCCTGGGAACTATTCTCACTCCTTCTATACCACATGAGGCTTAGAGAATCCTCATTCCCTGATGCTTGCCCTGTTTCTACCCAAGAAGTGAAGCATGGGTTTTTTAATGCTCTCAGATCCTTCATACCTGTCTGAGATTGGTGGTACAACCTTATCTAGGAAACCCCTGTGTTAACATCTAAGCTCTCCTTGTTCTCTTGAACTTCACCTTCCTTCCTTCGCAGCCTGTGGAATTAGTTGGGGGAGAAATGGTGAAACTTTGATCCTCCTCATCTCCTGTGGTCTGGCTCTTGCCTTTCAAAAGTCATCAACTAATAGTTGATACCTGTCAATAATATTCTTTCCCTGAGGCAGTCAGTGCAGAATTCCCTAGATGCTGCTGCTAAAACCAGGGAAAGGTCTGGGATATCAGGAAGTACTGGGCAAAAAATACATAAGTTAATATCAGTCAAATTAGTATCTGGCTCTATTTGCATTCATGTAGGCATGTGTGTGTAACCAGGGCTTGGTGGGACTTATTACATCCTCATGGGGTTGTTTGAGAAACAACTTGATAAAGTCTTTGCAAAACCCTGAGTCAATAAAAAGTACTTTACCAATGGATGTGAGAGTACAACAGTTCTCTTGTCCTCAGACAGGAAACATCAGAAAGGTAAATCTACACACTGCTTATTAGCCCAAGGGCTTAGATCAAATGAGTCACTCCACTAATGGCAGGAAGGAAAATTTTCACTGTATTTAACATAATAGCTTTATTTTCATCAAGATTAAAATGAAAAGTATTACCCATAGAAAAGTCTATTTCTTGACCATACTATCATACTTTGAGTTCCTAATTACTTCCTCACTGTCAGAAGCCAGCACTTGACAAAATTTTAAAAAGGGGTAAAAATGAGTCAGCTTTTGCCCCGAAGTTTCAGCTACTCCCATTCTTCTATCTCTGGTAGCTGCCCCCTGGACCCAATACACAGTATCACAAACTGAGAACTCCCAGAGCCCCACTGCCCCTGAGTTTCCTCTTTTTCTTCTCTCCAACATTCTCACATCAAATCCAGGAGAAGTAGGAGGGAGAAGAGTACTGACTTAAGAAAGACAGCAGCAAAACAGATAAACAAGGCCGTACTGTATAGTACAGGGAACTATATTCAGTATCTTGTAATAACCTATTATGGAAAAGAATATGAAAAAGAATATATATATATGTAATATATATATAACTGAATCACTTTGCTGTACACCTGAAACTAACATGACATTGTAAAGCAACTATAATTCAATAAAAATTTGTTTTGAAAAAAAGCAGATAAAAATGTGGTTTGTTTTTATTACATGGGGATATACAGACATATCCCACAATTTGATCTGATATTAAATATTGTTGCCACATAGGGTGTGTTTTGTCATAGTGATGATCGTGTGTCAAAGGCAAATTCCCCAGGCTGTGGCTGAGTTCTATGTTTTTCTCTTCCACAGCCCTATTGCCTTCTAACACACCATGTTTCGTTACTATTTGTTTTTGCTTGTTAACTATCTCCCTCTAATAGAATATCAGTTCCTACAGGGAAGGGATCTTGGTCTCTTTAATTCACTGATGAATCTCAGGGACTGGAACTGTGCCTGACATAGAGCAAACACGTAGAAATACGTGCTCAATGAATGAAGGAGGGAGTGGTGGGCTGGGCCAGTGTTGCTGAAGGGTCTAACACGATGGGTGCAGAGAACCCGCTGCTGACTTTTGCAGGAGGGCCTCCTCTGGTGACCCTGCTAAGAGCACTTTTGGTGGGGAGGTAGGGACAAAAACTTGATTATAGAGGAGTTAGGGGAGAGGATGGGGAGAGAACCAATGGTGAGAAAACACAGGAATGAAGACCACAACATGGATGAGTTTGGTGAATGACAAGGGGTGCTGAGAAATTCAGCAGTAACTGGAGGGACTGTAGGGTTCCAAAATGAGTAATAGCATATAGACAGAAACTGTCTTGTAGAAAGGGAGAAAAAGACGACATGGAAGAGAAAATCAGTAATTCTAGTGCAAACGTCTTGAGAATTGAGAGAAGGATGGAGGGCACAAGTGGGGGGGGGTGTCACAAAAAGGAGCAGGCGCATCTCCTCCATGGAAGCTGCATGAAGGTCAGGATGCAGGCACGGATGCAGGCAGGTGCGTGGAACTGGAGGGGAGGATGAGGAGGTTGTCCAAGACAGAAGGAAGAAGGAATGTTGGCAATTTCAAGTAGAAACGATGTGTAATCACCACCAAGAGAAGGAAAGTGCATGCATTGGGAAACTGTGGCTGTTTATATCTAAATTAAGATAAGCTGTTGTGGAACTTGGCATTTATAAAGGCAGCATACTACATAGGTATGTATAAGTAAAAACTTCATTTTATTGAGCTTCATTTTTATTGCACTTCCCAGATTTTTTTTTAAAACAAATTGAAAGTTTTTGGCAACCCTGCATTGAGCAAGTCTGTCCGTGCCATTTTCCCAGCAGCACTGGCTCACTTGTGTCTCTGTATCACATTTTGGTAAGGCTCACAATATTTCACTCTTTCATTATTATTATATTTGCTATGGTGATCTGTGATCAGTGATCTTTGCTGTTACTGTTGTAATTGTTTTGGGGTGGCCCAAACTGTGCCCATATTAGTTGGTGAACTTAACTGATTAAATGTGTATGTTCTCACTGCTCCATGGACCCAATGATGCCCTCCCTCTCCTTGGGCCTCCCTATTCCCTGAGACACAACAATATTGAGATTAGGCCAGTTAATAACCTTACAATGGCCTGTAAGTGCTCCAGTGAAAGGAAGAGTCACAGCTCTCTCACTCTAAAGCCAAAGCAAAAAATGATTAAGCTTAGTGAAGAAAGCGTGTTGAAAGCAGGCTGAAAGCTGGGCCTTGGTGCCAAACAATCAGCAGTTATGAATGCAAAGGAAAAGTTCTTGAAGGAAATTAAAAGTGCTACTCCAGTGAATACACGAGTGATAAGAAAGCCTTATAACTGATATGGAGGAAGTCTGAGTGGCCTGGAGAGAAAAACCAGCCACAACATTTCCTTAAGCCAAAGCCTAATCCAGAGCAAGGCCCTAACTCTTCAGTTCTGTCAAGGTTGAGGGAGGTGAGGAAGCTACAGAAGAAAAGTCTGAAGGAAAGTCTGAAGGTTGCTTCATGAGGTTTAAGGAAAAAGCTGCCTTCATAACGAAAGTGCAAGGCGAAGCAGCAAGTACTGATGCAGAAGCGGCAGCAAGTTCTCCAGAAGCTCTAGCTCAGGTCATTCATAGAGGTGACTTCACTAAACAACAGATTTTCAATGTAGACGAAACAGCCTTCTATCAAAAGAAGATGCCATCTGGGACTTCCACAGCTAGAGGGAAGTCAACGCCTGGCTTCAAAGTGTCAAGGGACAGGCTGATTCTCTTGTTAGAAGCTAATGCAGCTGGTGACTTTCAGTTGAAGCTAGTGCTCATTTACCATTCTGAAAATCCTAGGGCCCTTAAAAATTATGCTAAATCTACTATGTCTGTGCTCTATAAATGGAACAAAAAAGCATGGATGACAGCAAATCTGCTTGAAACATGGTTTACTGAGTATTTTAAGCTCACTGTTGAGGCTGCTCGGGAAAAAAAAGACTCATTTAAAAATATTACTGCTCATGGACAAATATACGTGGTCACCCGAGGGCAAGAGCTCTGAGGGAGATGTACAGTGAGATCAATGTTGTTTTCATGCCTGGTAACACAACAATCATTCTGCAGCCCATGGATCAAAAAGTCATTTAGCTTTCAAGTCTTAATATTTAAGAAATACACTCCGTAAGGCTGTAGCTGCCATAGACAGTGATTCCTCTGATGGATCTGGGCTAAGTCAATTGAAAACCTTCTGGAAAAGATTCACCATTCTAGATGGCATCAAGAATATTTGTGATTCGTGGGAAGAAGTCAAGATATCAGTGTCAACAGGAGTTTGGAAGAATCTGATTCCAACCCTCATGGATGATTCTGAAGGAGACTTCAGTGGAGGATGTCACTGCAGATGTGGTGGAAATAGCAAGTGAACCAGAAATGGAGCATGAAGATGTGATGGAATTGCTGCAATCTCATGATAAAACTTGAACAGATGAGGATTTGCTTCTTATGGATGGGCAAAGAAAGTGGTTTCTTGAGATGGAATCTATTCCTGGTGAAGACTGTAGAAATGACAACAACGGATTTAGAGAAGTGCATAACGTTAGCTCATGAAGCAGCAGCAGGGTTTGAGAGGATTGACACTAATTTTGAAAGAAGTTCTACCGTGGGTAAAATGCTATCAAACAGCACTGCACACTATAGAGTAGCCATTTGTGAAAAGAAGAGTCAATCAATACAGCAAACTTCACTGTTACCTTATTTTAAGAAAATGCACAGCCACCCCAACTTCAGCAATCACCACCTTGATCAGTCAGCAACCATCATCATCAAGGCAAGACCCTCCACCAGCGAAAAGATTATGACTTGCTCAAGGCTCAGATGATGGGTAGCATTTTTTTTTTAGCAATGAAGTATTTTAAAATAAAGGTATGTACATTGTTATTTTTAGACAATACTATTTCAGACTTACTGCAGCATAGTATAAATATAACTTTTATACGCACTGGGAAACCAAAAAAATTGTGTGACTCATTTTATTGCAATATCCACTTTATTGCAGTGGTCTGGAACTGACCCCACAATATCTTTGAGGTCTGCCTCTACTCCCTTTCAAGCTGATTTCTCATCTATTGTTCTCCAGCTCAGTGACTAGCATAATTGCCCACGCAGTTACTCAAGCCAAAAAGATGGGGTCATCCTTGACTCTTCTTTCTCCCTTGGCCTCAATATCTAAATAATCGCCAAATCCTGTTGGTGACTATTTCTAAATGCATTTCCAATCTGTCCATTTCTCTTTATCTCCGCTTCCATTTTCTTAGATCTGGTTACCTGAATGACTACAGGTTAGGAGGCTTCCTAACCAGCATTCCAGCCTCTAGTCCTGCTCACCACTGTGCAGTTAACCATTTTGCAGCCTGAGTGATCATTCCAAAAAGGAGATCTGATCATGACACTCCCCTGTTTGTAAACGGTTGATGTTTCTCTACTGCCTTCAGGTTAAAGTCTAAATTCTTCAACTTGGCATGTAAGACCCACTATGCTCTGGATCCTGCCTACACTCCATGAAGACAAGGACAATAGGAGACATAACAGCTATGAAAATTTGAAAATGGAAAGAAAATGGACAACAAACTAGTGATTTGGCAGGCCAGAGATAAATACTTTTAATAATCATGAATTGTAAGTTTAAAATGAAAAAGTAGGAAATTGTTTATATTAGACAAAACACTTATATACATATGTATACATAAAGAGTATTGCCTAAATTAATGACAGATGTACATTTGCAAAAAATATTAAACATAAAGTGAGGGCTGGGATAGTACTCAGAGGAGGTAATATTATCTGTAAATCTAAGTTAAAAAATATGTCAAGGGGGGAGGGTATAGCTCAGTGGTAGAGTGCATGCCTAGTTCGCACAAGTTCAGTCCCAGGTACTTCTACCAAAAGTAATAAATAAATAGATAAACCTAATTACCTTCCTCTACCCCTCCAAATACATGAAAATAGGGAGCCCAGCCACTGCCCAAAGTTGCAATAATTTGAACATCAAAAAGAACAATGATTTAGTGGATTTGAATCACACTGCATTATAAAAATCCGTATGTCTATATAAAAAGGGAGAGAGCACATGCCAAAGGAGAAATCTTTTCTTTTAATTTGAGAATCATTTTACTTTATTGTGAATTTTTTTTATTGAGTAGAGAACTCTTTTAAGTCATTATTTGAGATGGTTTGTAAATTGACTTACTTTGACAACTGGTAACTAACAAGGAATAATTAAGCATTTATATAATCTTTCCTGTAAGAAACATAGAGTAGCCAAATAGCTCCAAGTGATTAGGGAAAGTTCTATTTTACAGAAGAATGATCACCAAGAATGTAGAAGGAATGATAGAATTGGAAAAATCTGCCTTTTATCAACCCCTATTAAAATTATTGACTTAGACAATGATGCTTGTTTCGATTAAAACATTTAGATATAGGATTGATGGGAACCACAAGCAATAATACCAGAGATCACTTTCTTGTTTCAACGGCTGCAAGGGTATTAATTTTTCAATAAAAGGCTCAGACTGTCATTATCCTAACCCAGAGATTAATCTTAGCACTCAGTTAATATGCATCTTCTCTGATATGATGAAAATGCAACATGAAGCACAACATCACCTATGATATATTCTGGCTAAAACAAAAATTAACTTGGATTCATCAAGTCACTGGTTTTAACTTTCGGTCTTAAATTTCAGGCGTTGAAGGCCAAAATAAATGGCATGACAAGGTGGCAAGCAGACAAAGTGGGACACCTCACTGGGTGTCTTCCACTAGTCAGACTTGTTAAGAAGGGAAAAGAGGCACTGTGCAAGATCACGAGACTTAAAGGACACAATGACCAGATATAAAGCATGGTCCTGGATTGGGCTGTGGTTCAGACAAATGAACTGTAAAGGATATTGTGGGAACAAATTGTGGGATTTGACTATGGAGTAGGTATTAGACAAGATGGAAATGTTTCGATATGCAAAGCTGGAGAACCTTAAGTGAAATAAGCTGACAGCAAAATAGCACAATAGGTCTCATTTTGGCAAAACACACACACACACACACAAATATGTGAAGGATACACACTAAGGTGTTAATAATGGTAATTTCCTGGCAGTAGGAGTATGGTGTGTTATTTCAGTTTTGCTTTTCTTTTTTTGGGTAACTTTCTACAACGCACATACTTCTTTTAATAATAATGAGGAGGAGGAGGAAGAGGAGGCTGAAAGTACAAAGAAGATGGGAGAGGAGGCCCCTATAGAAGAATCACACCTCCATTCTGGACAAAGGTTCCACAGCTGGGATGGAAGTCCAGGATCCTGGCCTTTTATTTCATCCATCAGACTATATCCAATAGAGAAAAAAAGATTTCCGAGCAAGCCATCCCCAAATAGAAGAGTTCTAGTGGGCCATATCCACCTCTGGATTCCATGAAAAATAGTTCTACCAACTTCTCCTCTATGAGCCTAGAGTCCTACTAGGACTTATACTACCTGAGAAGATTCTCACTGTTCAGGTCAAGTACCAGAAAAAAGTTCCCAAACTCCTACCATCCCCATCTTTTGATGCCTAGAGATAAAAAGATGGATGGAAAGAAAACGGACAACAAACTACTGATGTGGCAGGCCAGAGAGAAATACTTTTTATGGTCATGAATTGTTCAGTTGAAAATTAAAAGATAGAAAGTTGTTTATATTAGACAAAAACACAGAGATATGTATAATAAAGAGTATTGCCCAAATTAATGACAGAAAAGAACATTAGCAAAAAATTTTAAGTATAAATTGAAGACTTGGGTAGTACCCAGAGGAGGGAATATTATTTGTAAACTTAAGTTTAAAAATATGCCAAATTAGGGATCCCAGCCACTGTCTGGTAAATATTTCTGAAGAAGTAGTGGCTTTTCATTTTATTCTTGGTTCCAAACAGCTTTGAGGCAAAACTGGGTTTCAATAAAGATAACGTATGTTAATTAGCATTTCTGACATTCAAAAGGTTAGTGTGAACTAAGATCTAGACAGTGGCTGATCCCAGATGACCTGAGGACTGTACAAAGCTAAAGCTCATCTCCTTTTGCAATTGGCATATTGGAGAGACACATTTCAGCCCCCAAGTGAATCCTTGATCAGATTGGCCCTGATTGGATAGACCCCAGACAAATTAACCACCCATGAAAACTGCCAATTCTTTTCCTTTTCTGGTACTCTGTGGAACCCAAACTTAATAGGATACCAAAGAACCAAAACTAAAACCATTAAGTGAACCAATAGCACTTTTCTTTGAAATTTCAGGGGATGGTTATTAGACTGTAACTCCACATCATTAACAATAGGGCCTTGAGAAGAATTTGCATACTAACTTCTCTTTTTTTTTTTTTTTAATTTCATTTTTACCATTGGGAACTTCCACTCAAAAAGATTATATACTCAATGGGAGAAAGTCTGTCATTTAAAAGCAGCACTAAGAATAAAAAATAAATTATTTATAGTTGGGGAGTGTCTTCTGTATATCCTTAGCACTAAAGAAAACACACTAGGATTATCTTTGAAGTCCCTTACAATTCTAAAATTTTTGACTATTGTGTTAGATCTGTTTAGTTAGGATGTATTTTAAGGACTTATGCTCCCCCTAGAGGAGTAATATATAAAAAAAATCAGTCCGTCGGCTTTTGTTAATTAAGAGTTCTGAAGTTAAATTTTGATGTCATTTGAAAGAGAAAGAACCCATTAGGAGTTAGGAAAATCTAATTTTAATTAACTATAATTTTTAAATTATAAAAGTAGTAATTCTCTGAAATCATATGACCTTAATATGATTCCTGTGTCTAATTTGAAATATGTCCCCCCCAGTTTTGTCTGCTTTACAATAATACATTTTAGAAAATATTGCATTCTGCTTTTTTCTCCCTTATTGTAAGTATTTTCTATGTAGTATCATCAAATCTACCAATTAAACACTAATCATTCCTCCCACTGCTGGACAGCCTGGTTATTTCCAATCATTCAATAACAACTACACTTAACATTTTTATACGTGTAGTATTTCCATGTTTGCAGATCTGTTCTTAGGACTGAATCTCAACAGTAAAATTACTGAATCAAAGAATATGACCTTTTTTTTGAAATGACTGTATGTAATGTTTCCACATCACTTCCAAAGAGGGTTGTTTCAATTTATGTATTATCAGTAACGCATGAAAATACCACTTTCAGCACACCTCAGCATTGCATACTACTGTTTTAAACAATGTTTTGACAATTTAGTAGACCAAAAAATGTTCTCTCATTGTTTTGATTTGCATTTCTTTGACTTTTTGGTGATGTTGAACATTTTTCCAAGTTTATGAGTTTTATTTCCTCTTTTGAGAATTCTCTGCTCATGTTCTTTATGTATCTATTTTGGGGGACTTCATGTTTTCTTACTTAGTGAGCTCTTACTATCACAACCACTACCACCACCATTTAATAGTGTACTAACACTAGTTAGTACTCACCATTATTTCTTGAGCAATCATAATAGGTCAAATATTGTGCTTAGAGCTTTACACACAGTTGAAATCCTTGCCACGATCCTGCCAGGAGGAAGGAGATGGAGTCTCAGAAACTAAGTAACTTACCCAAGCTCACACAGATTTGGATGGTTACTTTCTGCTACAACCTCAGCCCCATATAAAGATATACTGTATCTTTATTTGTATAACTAAAATATTAATCATTTGTAATTTTTTTTCCTGGGCCTGTCTGCCCCTCTACTTTAGCTATTCTTTGGACTCAGAGAAGCAACATATAATACTGTAACTGTACATCTTTTTCAAAGCTAAACATATCTTGGCTTTAATTAGGTGTCACATAATGGCCATTGGAAGTAATAAAAGAATAAGACATGCCTGGCTTTCTCTAAAAACAAGTAAGAGTCTAAATTAATGTGTTCCAAACTATTAAACAGTTATTCCTATGTCATATATTGACTAATCTTTCTCTTCCTCATCTATCTGTGATGTGTTCTTTGTCATTCATAGAGTGAGATCTATATTTGTACTTCTCTTCGCTGACCTAGCCTTTTGTGTACATTTATCACATTGCTTTAATTACCATACCTTTGTAAGATGATTAAAACAGAATAGGACTAATCCTCTCATAACTAAACTTTTTTCAGCATTTTCTTCCCTTTTCACTCTCCAAGTGAGCTTTAAAATCATTTTGTCAACGTAGGCAAAAATTAGCCTTCTTTTAAAGAAGGAACTCAAAGGGTAGACATTTTGGTTGGGGTTACATTAAGCCTATAAATTAATCTGGACATTGTTATTTTCATATGCAGTCTTCCTAGCCAGGAATAAACATTTGGTTACTTTTCCAGGTCTTACTTTATATATATATTTTTTAATTTGGGGGGAGAGGTAATTAGGTTTATTTATTTATACGAGGTACTGGGGATTGAACCCAGGACCTCATGCATGCTAAGTATCCACTCTACCATTTGAGCTCTACCCTCCCCCTTATAGTTTAATATAATTTGCATTTTTTTCCTTCATGCCATCACTACATGCCTTGTTAAGATTATTCCTAGGCATCATGTATGTTTTAGTAGCTATTGCAGACAGTGATACTGACCTGGGACCTTTAACTCTTTAATCAATAGAAATTGCTAAGAGGACAGATGAGAAATTCAGGGAAGGCTTTACTGGGTTTGTGCTGCAGCATAAGGGAGAGAAAACAAGTAACAGGTTCCCTTGCTCACTCCCTGACTTGGAGGGGGAGGGGGGTGACCTGATCTCTTAAATGGTGAAGACAGGGGTGGATCAGTGGGTGCGGATGGAGGGGTGGCTTAGGTGGTCTGCCTACTCCCTTGCTGGTGCTGTACCCTCTTGTGCTCCAGGCATCTCAGAAGTGGCGGTTGGGTTTTGGCCTTTTTGTATCTAATTGGTTATAATTTTCCCCAACTGTGCATGTGAGCAGTTATTTTCAGTCCATTATAGTTTTTTTGGATTCGTTGCTTGAGGAGACGTTTGTCCAGGTGCAAGCACTGTAGTAAAGGGTCCCAGGTGCCAGCCTATTTCAATAGGACCTTTTTGTTTGTTTTTGTACAGATTGCTTCTAGTATATAAAATGTTACTGATCATTACATATTTTATATTAAGCCATACTCATAAATTCTTACTTATTTTAGCAGTTTATCAGATGACTTCTTTATATTTTCTAGATACACAATTATGTCAGTTTAGAAGGATGCTTTTCTTTCTTCTTAGAAAACTCTGTGTAGAAAAGAGTTAACATAGCAGGATTGAGACTGCTGTCTTTACACAGGCTTGTTTGCAAGGTTGACCCTTGGGTGGCATCTGGGAACTTGGACTGTGGGAGGGTTTCCTTCATTCTCTAAGTGATAAGGGTAGTTTAATATGCCTACACTGTTTGAGTAAAAATCTGGCTTGTGCTGAACACCTGTTTTCCTTCTAGGAGTATGAGAGTTTGTTATGTGCAGGCAGAGGCTGTCTATGTGACCATTTCCAATACTGACCTTGGGCACTGCATCCCTAATGGATAACGCTTCGCAGGTGTTGTCACTTTTTACTGCTGGAGGAATTGAGCACGTCTGACGCCACTGACCTGAGGACTCCAGGAAGCTTGTGCCTGGTTTTCTCTGCACTTCACCCCCTGTGCCTTCTCCCACTGCTGACTGTGCTCTGTAGCCTTCCATTGTAGTACAACTATATGCAGAGTCTTGTGAGTCCTTCTGGAGAATCCTTGAAACTGATACAATCTGTATCTTTTCTTCAAGTGGTGTTTTTGTCAAGTCGTGGTATCAATAAAAATGGACCTGCTCTGGATGCCTCAGATGGAGAAAAGTTTGGATCCCTTAATGATGGATTCCCTGCCCACTCCTCTCATGGACCCTACCCTCTGGGGCTCTGGAAAGTGGACTATGAAAATCACTAGTGCCTGGGATCTTCCCACAATGGTAAATTTTTATCAGTGTCCTATCTCCTTGATATTTAATTTTACTTTATGTAATTTTCCCAATTAATTAGTTAACTATGTTTTTCCTGCCTATTCCTCTCCTCCAAGGAATCAGCTTTTGGTTTACTTATAGTTTTTCTCATTCTTCCATTTATTTATTTTTATCATTTTAAGTCCCATTTTGCTTAGGAACTGTGTTCTTTTTCTAAAATTGTAAATAATGTAATCCTTTTCTCTGTTTCATATTAAAAATACTTTTTACTATGGATTTCCCTCTAAAATACAGGATCCTAACTTTTTTTACATCAATTGATTTATTTTATTTACTAAAACAATTTCAGTTATTTCATTTAAGAGATTCCCTCCCTGTTCCCATGGTTGTTCGATAGTCTGCAAACTTAAAAGAAGTAATATTTTGAGTAATGTAGCCAACTAGACTATTTAGACTAATCCTCCAGTTGAAAACAACTAAAAAAATGTTCTGCAAAGATTCCGAAAGTCTGAAAAGCATAAAAAAGATAAGATGGTAAGGACTTACCAGGCAAAAATCTAAACAAAAATGGGACTCTGGAGGGAAAAACAGAACCCTGATGTTGCTTTTGCCTTCAGTCTGAAGACATCTGCCAACTAAGGAATCTTGGTTATTATTTTTCAAGTCCTTTGAAGGCCCTTGAGTTTTAAAGGCTCAGTTTGGGCAAAGGTGGGAGTATAATAGGGTTAACTTCTTCAGGTAATGAATGAACCAGAAGTAAACCTGCTCTCACTCTCTAAACTTCACTCCTGAGAGATTTACCAAAAATTAAATCCTTTGATGATGAACAGTGCAGACAGAGTAAAGAAGAGAAAGCCTTATTTCCAGGAAGTTATAACCACATGCCGGCAGTGGTTGTGAGTCTTTAACCCCAATTCACCTTTCCAGGTTGGTCCAAAAAAGTCTTATGTCCTGAATTGGTTTAAAGTAGTCCTGGACTCTGGATGGCTTCACCAGGGAATTCTACCAAACATACAAAGAACAACTCATACCAGTCCTTCTCAAACTCTTCCAGAAGATTCAAAAGGAGGGAATACTCCCAAACTCATTCTATGAAGCCACCATCACCCTGATACCAAAACCAGGAAAAGACACTACCATAAAAGAGAATTACAGTCTCTTCAGCAAATGGTGTTGGGAAAACTGGACAGCGGCATGTAAATCAATGAAGCTAGAACACTCCCTTACATCATACACAAAAATAAACTCAAAATGGATCAAAGACTTAAACATAAGACAAGATACAATAAACCTCCTAGAAGAAAATATAGGCAAAACATTATCTCACATACATCTCAAAAATGTTCTCCTAGAACAGTCTACTCAAGCAACAGAAATAAAAGCAAGAATAAACAAATGGGATCTAATGAAACTTACAAGCTTCTGCACAGCAAAGGAAACCATAAGTAAAACAAAACGACAACCTACGGAATGGGAGAAAATTTTTGCAAATGAAACCCACAAAGGCTTAATCTCCAGAATATATAAGCAGCTCATATGACATAATAAGAAAAAAACAAACAACCCAATCCAAAAATGAGCAGAAGACCTAAACAAGCAATTCTCCAAGGAAGAAATACAAATGATCAATAGGCACATAAAAAAATGCTCAATATCACTAATTATCAGAGAAATGCAAATCAAAACTACAATGAGGTATCACCTCACAGCAGTCAGAATGGCCATCATTCAAAAGTCCACAAATGACAAATGCTGGAGAGGCTGTGGAGAAAAGGGAACACTCCTACGCTGCTGGTGGGAATGTAGTTTGGTGCAGCCACTGTGGAAAACAGTATGGAGATTCCTCTAAAGACTAGGAATAGACTTACCCTATGACCCAGGAATCCTGCTCCTGGGCATATATCCAGAAGGAATCCTACTTCAAAAAGACACCTGCACCCCAATGTTCATAGCAGCACTATATACAATAGCCAAGACACGGAAACAGCCTAAATGTCCATCAACAGATGACTGGATAAAGAAGCTGTGGTAGGTTTATACAATGGAATACTATTTAGCCATAAAAACTGACAACATAATGCCATTTGCAGCAACATGGATGCTCCTGGAGAATGTCATTCTAAGTGAAGTAAGCCAGAAAGAGAAAGAAAAATACCATATGAGATCGCTCATACATGGAATTAAAAAAAAAAAAAAAGAAGAACATAAATACAAAACAGAAACAGACCCACAGACATAGAATACAAACTTGTGGTTGCCAACGGGGTGGGGGGTGGGAAGGGACAGACTGGGATTTCAAAATTTGTAGATACTGACAGGCATATGTAGAATAGATAAGCAAGATTATACTGTATAGCACAGGGAAATATATACAAGATCTTGTGGTAGCTCACAGCCAAAAAAATGTGACAATGAATATATGTATGTTCATGTATAACTGAAAAATTGTGCTCCACACTGGAATTTGGCACAACATTGTAAAATGAGTATAACACAATGAAAAAATGTTAAAATAAAAATAAATAAATAAATAAATAAATAAATAAATAAATAAATAAATAAATAAATAAATAAAATTAAGCAGTCCTGGACTGACTGTAGATGCCTGGCAAATACAAATTCTCTCTGGAGGAAGGCACCATCATCTGAGGCATCAGAGAATTTCAGAAATATGAGCAGTTAGCACACTACCAAGCGCATCAGGAAATGAGATACCAGAAGCCAGATTCAGCAGAACCATACCTACAATGGCTTCAAGTGGCCTTCATTATCTAAATTTTTATTTTGAATTCCAGAAACCAAATAGATTGGATTTAATAGAATTCCTACACTGTACAAAATGTTGCCACACACTGCACAAATCCCCAGACTCAAGAGCCTAACAGATTCAGATGACGAGAACGTATAAATCAATAAGCAACTCGCAGACCACCTTTTATAAATGGGGAAAAGACTAACAGATCCTTCACAGACAGGGATAGCCAGAGGCCAATAAACACATGAAAAAGTGCATTCAGGAATATGCAAGTTAACACCTCAATATGATACCACTATACAGTCCCAGAATACAAATTAATACACTCCATTTGGGAAGACTGCTTGGCAGTGTTTTACCAAGGACAAAACTTAAGACCCAGCAATTACATTCACAATTATATCCTTAACAGAAATGCATGTATATGTTCCCAAAAGATGTGTATAAGAATATCTAAATAGCCCCAATTAGAAATAACTCAAGTATCTATCTACAACAGAATGGATTAATCTATTGGGATAAATTCATACCATGGAACACTACACACTACAACAATGAGAATAAACAAAATAGCTCTTTGAACACCATGGAAGAATTTCAAAAGCATAACACTGAAGGAAATAAAAAGCCAAATACATACTGCGTGGGGTTTTTTCTATTTCTATAAAGTTCAAAAGCAGACAAAATTAATATACAATATTAGAAGTCAAGAAACTAGCAACCCTTTGTGGGTGAGGTTGGTAGCTAAAAGGGGATTTTTAGGGGCCTGAGATTCTGGTGGTATTCTGTTTCTTGATCTGGGTGCTGGTTACTTAGTGTGTTTACTTTGTGAAAATTCATTACACCACTTATAATTTCTACACTTTTCTGTATGTATACTACAATTTGATAAGAACTGAAACCTTTATAAGGAGACATTGAAGAAGAGATAAGTAAATTGGGAGATATAACAAACTAATCAATAGATTCAGTGCAATCCCAGTACTAATTCCAGCAGGGTTTTTTGGTTTGTTTTTGGTATAACTTGGCAAGCTTATTATATAGTTTACACAGAAATACAAAACACTAAGATTAGCAAGGCTCACCAAAAAAAGAATTAGGTAGAAGGATTTAGTGTATGTACCAAGTATTGCTAAACTATAGTCACTAAGACAACAGGCCAATGGAATAGTCTAGGAAGACTAGAAATAGACCTAAAAATTGGAAATTTGATATGTGACACAGATAATATTTACTATCAATGAGGAAAGGATGAAATTCCCAATAAAAAGTTCAATTGGAGACAACTGGTTATTTATACGGTAAAAATGCAAAACTGGATACCCGTATCACACCATACATAAAATAAATTACAGGTAAATTAAAACCCAAGAGTGAAGGCAAAACTATCAAACTTTTATAAAATAATGTGGAAAAATATTTCATGATTCCAGGCTAGGAAAAAATTTTTCAAATTGGACATAAAAAGCTCAACCATGAAAGAGATGCTTAGTAAATCAGATTCCAATAAAATAAACGCTTGTGTTCATTAAGAGTCACCATAAAGAGACTGAAAGACAGATTACAGAATGGGAATAGATTTTTCCAACACATATAACTACCAAAGTAACAGGAGATGGGACATCTGCAAGTCGAGAAAGACAGATACATGACAAACCTTGGCAAAAGACTTGAACAGTTTTATAAAAAGAGAATTTCCCTACAGCCAATAAATATATGAAAAGGTGTATATCATTAATAACAAGGAAGACACATTAAAACCTCAATGAGATACTATTATAAAGTTATCAGAGTGCTTAAAAAAAGTCCAAAATTAAGTGCTGACAAAGATGTGGAGCAATGGGAACTACCAAACGAGGCTGGTGGTAGTGTAAATTGGAAAATTTTTATAATATAATAAAATTGATGATGCATATAACCTACAATTCTGAAATCCCACCCCTAGGTATATGCCTTAGACATACTCTTTTACACATCTGACAAAATACATGATAAAATAGTTAAGGCAGCATTATTTGTAATAAACAAATCTGGAAACAATTCAAATGTTCATTGACAACATATGATATATTCACACAACAGAATACTATTCAGCAATAACACTGTCAGAACTGTAGCCACACATACGGTGAGCTGAATCTCAAACATAATATGCAGTGGACACTGCCTAGATCTCATTTATCCAGGCCAGCACATCCATCCCTCAGCTCCTGAGACTACTTGCTGCTAATGGTTCACAGGTGGCCCCTGCTCTAGAAAATTGCCCTTGGCCTGAAGGGCACCCCCAGCACATCCCGGCCAAAGATTGCTTCCGACATGTGGGACCAACACTGTGATGCTTTCCAGGCTTCAGGGTCCCTCTGGGATCCGACTGAAGCTGAGACCTTATCCTTGCTTAGCTCTTGTCCCTGCTTCCTTCTCCACCTTTCTCCTGAGAGCACGAACTCCACAAATCACACACACCTAAATGCCTGTCCTCTTCTCTGCATGTGAGGAATATGACCTGAGACATAGTGCTAAGCAAGGGAGAAAGACCACAAAACAGTACATGTATTATTATAAACATGTAAGTAGTAAAATAAAGTGAAGACATGGTTATCCCAACATCAGGATAGTGTTTACCTCTGGTTCTGTTTCCTGACTTGCATGGTATTTAAGTGGATGTTCACTTAATAACTACTATTTAAACAATATACACCATGTTTTATGTACCATTTAGTATGCGTGATACACACAATAAAGGAAACACTTCCAAGCAATTGGAGAGATTGTTTTGTTTCCACTTAAATAAAAATGTACTTCCTACTCAGAGAAGATGAACTGTTCAATCTCTGCTTTTCTACATTTGCTGAGATTTTCCTTGTAGCCTAATATACCACCAAGGCTTGTAACTGTTTCATGTATCATATTTATCAATAAAATATGCTACAGATTTGTATATAATTTGTATGTCCATTAATTTAACAGTAATGATTGCATGAATTATCTATGGCTGCAGAAAACATTACCCCCAAATTTAGTGACTTAAAACATTTCTCGGGGAGGACGGAGAAGATGGCGGAGTAGAAGGACGCTCGCAGGTCACCCTCTCCCACAAATACACCAAGACCCACATCTATAGACCCACTCAGCCAACCAGAGCACCTGCGGAACTCCGACAGAACATCGCCCTCTTCAAAAGATAAAGACGCCAAAAATCTGGTAGGAGAAAAGGAAAAAAGAAAGAAAAGGCAAAGCAGCGCGGGATGGGTCCCGCGGGGAGGGAGCGGCAAAGGAGGACTGGCGCTCGCTCGCTGGGTCTCCCCTCTCCAACTGAGAGGCCAGAGGGATGGAGGGGGAGCCTCCGAGGCTCGGATCTGTACAGAGCAGCCCTTGACTAACAGAACTAAGTTAAACGGGCACAGAGCGTCCCCCCGACCCAGCCTGAGACGCCGGCCGGCAGCCGCGGGCAGGGCCAGGCTGCACAAGCCGGGCGGAGGACGGAAGTGGCTGCACGGAGGCAGCCCCGGGGGAACACAAGGGGCTGCGCGCGTGGCTGTGGGTGCACAGGGCAGAACAACTTGGGCCCTCCATAAAAGAGCAAGGTTGATGTGCTCTCGGGGGAAGGGTGCACACCCCCATCTCTGAAAACCCGCGGAAAGTTTTCGGGGGAAGAGAGGCGGGGCTCAGGCACAGCCGCCATATCCTCGCGCTTAGCACTCAGGCGGGGGCGGGGGCAAAACCTGCATCCGCACCGAAGGGCTTAGCAGCCTCAAAGGCCAGACTGAGACTGGCCTGCAGCCCGGGGCAGATAGGATCCTTCCATCCTGGTCCCTCAGAGAACTTGCTCCACAAAGACAAACGAGCTGGGTTTTGGCTCGGAGCAGGGACAGGGCTGTCCCTCGGTCTTCCCCGAGCCCACCCGCGGAGCGCCGACCAGGGCGGAGCGCGCAGCCGCACAGAGCAGCGGAGCTACCGGCGGTGGCGCAGGTAGAGCGAGAGCGGCCCCCCGCCTTTTGGGCAGGAACACAGCCCCTGACCCAGGTGCTGGGAGGGGGCACGACCCGCCCTCCTACCTGGCCAGTCTGCAACATCTGACTGCGGCATCCGGAGGGGCAGCGACCCGCCCGCCCACAGCAGAGAGCTGCACCTGACCCAGTGTTAGGAGGAGGCGCGATCTGCTTGCCGACAGGTGCTGGGAACAGCACAGAAGAGGGCGCCAACGGAGGGCCTCTGAAAACAGCAAGCTGAGCTTCCAAAACAGGACGAAGACAGAAAGACTTCACATTAAAAGCACACAGACTCCAGGAGAACACCGACAAATCCCCCCCCCCCCTTTTTTTAAATCTGTTTTTACCTGTTCTATTTTCTATTACTCTCTTAATCTTTACTTCTTAATTCATTTCTATTTCTCTTGGGTTTTGATGTCCTGCTATTGATTAGACACAGGTTTCAAATACATCTATTCATCTCCCCCCCCTTTTTTGTAAAGGTTTCAAAAGGACGTCTCAACCCGATTAATACTCTGCTTCAACTCACTCTTCTATTATTCATTATACAGTTTTCAAACCCTCTTTCTCCCTTCTTTTAAAATTCTTTCTCTCTCTTATTTTTTTTTTCTTTTTTTCCTAAGTTCTATTCCTAAATAGGCATCAGATAGATAAAATCCTTAAGGACCAAAATAAACAACTGATACTCCATAAACCACAGTGCCAAAGAGGTATGAGCAAGATGAAGAAGCAGAAAAACCTTTCCCAATTAAAAGAACAAGAGAAATCCCCTGAAAGAAAGATCAATGAAATAGACATTGATAGCCTACTAGATCAAGATTTCAAAAAAGGAGTGATCAAATTGCTGAAGGAATTAAAAGAGATAGTGTTTAGAGATATAAAATATGTCAAAAATGAAATTGAAGCTATAAAGAAGAGCCAAGTAGAATGGATAAACTCATTGACAGAGATGAGGAATGATCTAATAGCTGTGCAAAGCCGACTAGATAATGCAGAGGAACGAATTAGTGATCTAGAAGACAGGGCAATAGAAAGCACCCATTCAGAAGAACTACAAGATAAGCAAATAAAAAATAATGAAAATAGCATAAGGGACTTATGGGATAATATAAAGCGTCCCAATCTTCGCATAATAGGGGTCCCAGAAGGAGAAGAAAGATCAAAGGGGATTGAAAAGGTTTTTGAAGAAATCATGACTAAAAACTTCCCAAACTTAAAGAAGGAATCAGATATCCAAGTACAGGAAGCTCAGAGGGTCCCAAACAGGAAGAACCCAAATAGACCCACACCAAGACATATCATAATCAAGATGGCCAGAGTCAAGGATAAAGAAATGATTCTAAAGGCAGCAAGAGAAAAGCAAAGAGTAAGTTACAAGGGAACCCCCATAAGGCTCTCAGCTGATTTCTCTACACAAACACTACAGGCCAGAAGGGAGTGGCAAGATATATTCAAAGCCCTGAATGAAAAAAAGATGCAGCCTAGGATCCTTTATCCAGCAAGGCTATCCTTGAGGATAGAAGGAGAAATAAAGAGTTTCACAGACAAAAAAAAAGCTACAGGAGTTTAGCAACACTAAACCCATGCTAAAAGAAATATTGAAAGGGCTATTCTAAATAGAAAAGCAGCAGGATGATACAGAAATGAGAAACACACAACTGGAAAGGTGATAACTCATGAATTACAAATAAAGTAAACATGAAATTATAAAAGAAGACATACAAATCACTGAGAGTGGGAGAGGGAGGCAGGGAAATATAGAATATTTTTTTCTTTCTTTTTAAAATTTTTTTAACAGTAGGATGGGTTTGAGATCATGTTACTATCAGTTTAATAAAAACAGTTATAGTAATGGGTTGATAGATTTACAAAAAAGGGTAACCACAAGCCAAAAATTTACAAAGGAGTCACAAAAATTAAATAAAATCCATGATAATACAAAGGAAAATTACCAAACCACAAAAGGAAGAAGAAAGGAACAAAGAGGATATACCAATTCAACTGCAAAGATAAGTTCAAAATGGCAATAAACACACATCTATCATTAATTACTGTAAATGTTAATGGACTAAATGCTCCAGTCAAAAGACATAGAGTGGCAGACTGGATAATAAAGCAAGAACCTTCAATATGCTGCATACAAGAGACCCACTTTAGGGAGAAGGACACATATAGATTGAGAGTGAAAGGATGGAAAAGGATATTCCATGCAAATGGAAAAGCCAAAAAAGCAGGTGTTGCAGTACTGATTTCAGACAAAATAGACTTTAAAACAAAGGCCATAAAGAAAGATAAAGAAGGACATTTTATAATGATTAAAGGAGTGATACAAGATGAGGATATTACACTCGTTAATATACATGCACCCAATATAGGAGCACCTAAGTACATAGAACAATTACTAACAGAGATAAAGGAGGATATTGATGGGAATACAATCATAGTTGGAGATTTTAACACTGCATTAACATCACTAGACAGATCTTCCAGACAGAAAATAAACAAGGCAACAGAGAAATTAAATAATACAATAGAAAAACTAGATTTGGTGGATATTTTCAGAGCATTACACCCCCCAAAAATAGGATATACATTCTTTTCAAGTGCACATGGAACATTTTCCAGGATCGATCATGTACTTGGGCACAAAAGAAACCTCAACAATTTTAAGAAGATAGAAATTATCTCAAGCATCTTTACTGACCACAATGCCATGAAACTGGAAATCAACAACAGAGAAATAAAGGAGAAAAAAAAGGAAAGCATGGAGATTAAACAATATGTTATTGAAAAAACAATGGATCAATGAGGAAATCAAAGCTGAAATTAAAAAATACCTTGAGACAAATGATAATGAAAGCACAACCACTCAAAACCTATGGGACACAGCAAAGGCAGTGCTAAGAGGGAAGTTTATAGCGATACAGGCCTTCCTCAAAAAAGAAGAACAATCTCAAATAAACAATTTAACCCACCACCTGAATGAATTAGAAAAAGAAGAACAAAAAGCCCCAAAAAGCAGCAGAAGGAAGGAAATAATAAAGATCAGAGGGGAATTAAATACAATAGAGATTAACAAGACCATAGAAAAAATCAACCAAACCAAAAGCTGGTTTTTTGAAAAAGTAAATAAAATCGACAAACCTCTGGCCAAACTCACAAAGAAGAAAAAAGAGAGAGCACAAATTAGCAAAATAAGAAAGGAAAATGGAGAAATTACAACAAACAAAATAGAAATACAGAATATCATATGAGAATATTATGAAAAACTATATGGAACCAAACTGGATAACCTAGAGGAGATGGACAAGTTTCTGGAAACATACTGTCCACCAAAACTGAATCAAGAAGAATCTGAACACTTGAACAATCCGATCACTAGAAAGGAAATAGAAATAGCAATTAAAAACCTCCCTACAAATAAAAGTCCAGGACCAGACGGCTTCACCGGGGAATTCTACCAAACATACAAAGAAGAACTCATACCAGTCCTTCTCAAACTCTTCCAGACAATTGAAAAGGAGGGAATACTCCCAAACTCATTCTATGAAGCCACCATCACCTTGATACCAAAACCAGGCAAAGACACTACAAAAAAAGAGAATTATAGGCCAATATCACTGATGAACATAGACGCCAAAATCCTCACCAAAATTTTAGCAAATAGAATCCAACAACACATAAAAAAGATTATACATCATGACCAAGTGGGGTTCACCCCAGGGACACAAGGGTGGTTCAACATACGCAAATCAATCAGTGTAATACATCACATCAACAAGAGAAAGGACAAAAACCACATGATCATCTCAATCGATGCAGAAAAAGTGTTTGATAAAATTCAACACCCATTTATGATAAAAACTCTCGCCAAAGTGGGTATAGAGGGAACATATCTCAACATAATAAAAGCTATATATGACAAACCTACAGCCAGCATAGTACTCAACGGTGAAAAACTCAAAAGCTTCCCACTAAAATCTGGGACAAGACAAGGATGCCCACTATCACCACTCCTATTCAACATAGTCCTGGAAGTCCTAGCCACAGCAGTCAGGCAAGAGAAAGAAGTAAAAGGGATCCAAATTGGAAAAGAAGAGGTAAAAGTGTCATTATATGCTGATGACATGTTACTATATATAAAAAACCCTAAAAGGTCCACACAAAAGCTACTAGAGCTGATTGAAGAATTCAGCAAGGTAGCAGGTTACAAAATTAACGTTCAAAAATCAGTTGCATTTCTTTACACTAACGATAAATCAACAGAAGAAGAAAGTAAAGAAACAATCCCCTTTAAAATAGCACCCAAAGTAATAAAATATCTGGGAATAAATCTAACCAAGGAGGTGAAACAATTATACACAGAAAACTATAAACCATTGATGAAGGAAATTAAAGAAGACTTTAAAAAGTGGAAAGATATTCCATGCTCTTGGATTGGAAGAATCAATATTGTTAAAATGGTCACACAGCCCAAGGCGATCTACAGATTTAATGCAATCCCTATCTAATTACCCAGGACATATTTCACAGAACTAGAAAAAATCATAATAAAATTCATATGGAACCATCAAAGACCTAGAATTGCGAAAGCATTACTGAAGAGAAAGAAAGAGGCTGGAGGAATAACTCTCCCAGACTTCAGACAATACTATAGAGCTACAGTCATCAAGACAGCATGGTATTGGTACAAAAACAGACATATAGACCAATGGAACAGAATAGAGAGCCCAGAAATGAACCCACAAACTTTTGGTCAACTCATCTTCGACAAAGGAGGCAAGAATATACATTGGAATAAAGACAGTCTCTTCAGCAAATGGTGTTGGGAAAACTGGACAGCAGCATGTAAAACAATGAAGCTAGAACACTCCCTTACACCATATACAAAAATCAACTCAAAATGGATTAAAGACTTAAACATAAGACAAGATACAATAAACCTCCTAGAGGAAAACATAGGCAAAACATTATCTGACATACATTTCAAAAATTTTCTCCTAGAAGAAATAAAAGCAAGAATAAACAAATGGGACCTAATGAAATTTACAAGCTTCTGCACAGCAAAGGAAACCAGAAATAAAACAAGAAGAAAACCTACGGAATGGGAGAAAATTTTTGCAAGTGAAACCGACAAAGGCTTGATCTCCAGAATATATAAGCAGCTCATACGACATAATAAGAAAAAAATAAACAACCCAATCCAAAAATGGGCAGAAGACCTAAACAAGCAATTCTCCAAGGAAGACATACAAATGATCAAAAAGCACATGAAAAAATGCTCAATATCACTAATTATCAGAGAAATGCAAATCAAAACTACGATGAGGTATCACCTCACACCAGTCAGAATGGCCGTCATTCAAAAATCCACAAATGACAAATGCTGGAGAGGCTGTGGAGAAAGGGGAACCCTCCTACACTGCTGGTGGGAATGCAGTTTGGTGCAGCCACTATGGAAAACAGTGTGGAGATTCCTCAAAAGACTAGGAATAGACTTACCATATGACCCAGGAATCCCACTCCTGGGCTTGTATCCAGAAGGAACCCTACTTCAGGATGACACCTGCACCCCAATGTTCATAGCAGCACTATTTACAATAGCCAAAACATGGAAACAGCCTAAATGTCCATCAACAGGTGACTGGATAAAGAAGCTGTGGTATATTTATACAATGGAATACTACTCAGCCATAAAAACTGACAACATAATGCCATTTGCAGCAACATGGATGCTCCTGGAGAATGTCATTCTAAGTGAAGTAAGCCAGAAAGAGAAAGAAAAATACCATATGAGATCGCTCATATGTGGAATCTAAAAAACAAAAACAAAAACAAACAAACAAACAAAAACAAAGCGTAAATAAAGGACAGAAATAGACTCAGAGAATACAGACTTGTGGTTACCAGGGGGGCGGAGGGTGGGAAGGGATAGACTGGGATTTCAAAATTGTAGAATAGACTACACTGTATAGCACAGGGAAATATACACAAAATGTTACGATAACTCACAGAGAAAAAAAATGTGACAATGAGTGTGTATATGTCCATGAATAACTGAAAAATTGTGCTGAACACTGGAATTTGACACAACATTGTAAAATGATTATAAATCAATAAAAAATGTTAAAAAAAAATTTCTCTCACGGTTTCTGTGGGTCAGGAATCTGGGTGCCAATTGGCTGGATCCTCTGGGTCTCTCTCAAGGTTGCAGTCAAGGTGTTGGCCGGGGCTGCATTCACCTCAAGGCTGGATTTTCAAAAGACTCCACCTCTAAGAACACTCATTTGGCTGTAGGAGGATTCAGTTCCTTGTGGGTTGATGCACTGAGGCCTTCAGCTCCATGCTGGCTGTTGGCTAGGGACTCCCCTGTTTTTTGCCCATATGAGCCTCACGCAATGTGGCAGCTGGCTTCCATCAGAGCAAGCAAGCAAGGCTGAAGCCAGTCTTTTTTTGGTCACCTAAGTTGGAGTGTAACATCCCAAAATTTTTCTTTTTTTTTTTTGCTGTGTTACACTCCTTAGGAGCAAGTCTCCAGGTCCAGCTCACACTTGAGGGGGAGAGATTTCACAAGGGCATGAACACCAGGACTTGGATCCCTGTTAGAACTCACCAGCTGGCTTCTCCTTTGTTACTTTGGAGAATTGCTTTTATCAAATAAATAAAATCCTGACTAATACTCATCCTGAACTGCAGTGTACAGAGTTGGCACAAAGCAACTGGATCACAAATTAACACCTAACAGTCAGAGATTCTGTACTGAATGGTCACTGGCAAAGCCCGCTGGGGTCCCCGAAAAAAAATAAGAGGGAATCTAGATGATAAAGTCTAAGTTCTCTTGTGCTTAGTCTGGTTTCACTTGCCTGTAGGGGTCCGTGTGCACCGAATTAGAGTTCGCGGCACAGAACCGCTATGTCGGAGACCCCAGCTTGACCGGCTGTGTGCAGAAGCGACCTGCGCCACACCTCAGTTCAAGATGGCGGCGGCCGTGCGCAGAAACGCTGCACCCCGCACGGCGTGCGACCTGGCGCCGGAGCAGCTCAGCTGCGCCGACATGCGGAAACCCCGCCCCCTCCCGCTGGGGAAATCCCCGTGGAGCAGCCCCGCCCACAGCGTGTGCGCAGAGCCTGTGCTCCAGGGCGGGAACCCGCCCCTCCAGACTTTGATCAAGGAATAAAGCCTTTCCTAGGGTCTGAACTGATGTCAGTCGAGTTCTGTTGGTGCAAGCAACACCGACAGGAGGACCTTCATTGGGTCCAAACTGGAAAGAGCCATAACGTTATGACTTTGAGTGTGAAGCTCGTGTTTGAAACACTGTTCATTCTCTCTGCCCACCATATCATTTTACATAAGGCATATATCTTTTACAGTCGCTCAAGCTGTTGAGAGTGGGTTTGAGCTGCTCTGGGAATCACTTCATGTCTTTCTGGTGGTACTTACAAGGCCTCCAAAGTGAATGGCAGGTCTGTGTCAGCCTATGCTTACAGACAGACCATCCTCAATATATAATACTGAATAAAAATCATCTGAGTTTTGAGTGATGGGACAACAAAAATAGAAATACATGTAAATAAATGTCTTTGTCATTTGATCTACTTTTGACTGATGGTAGAGTGAAAATCGTAACAATAGTGATTTTTCAATTTCTTATGTTGCTAGTGCTTTTTCTTTTGTATTTTTATTGCCATATTGTTTGGTAAAAATAAGTCAAGGCTGTAAGGTAGTCACTTGTATTGTATCTTATAGCCACAGATTGACTTTTCGACCATTTAACCATTTAAAACTTACCTTAAATTCTACTTTGCCTGATATTACCATTTGTTCCCATTTGAAGGCTAGATATTTGTCCCATTTTAGTTTTTGCAGGAGGTCATTTTATTTTGGATGTCAATTACAACCAGTAAATCATTGCACTTTTGTCTTTTTAACCTAATTGAGAACTCAGTGATTTTTAAATTTGGGGGAGTTAAAGAAGTCTTCCCCAGTTCATTGCGAATTGTGTTGCATGGCACTTACTGTTTTCATATCCTATTTTGTACCAATAAGAAATTGATGTCGGCAAATTACCAATCTCATTGTTTGCCCAGGTATCTATACAATGCACTACTAGACTAATCTTAAACATCATTTTGATTTAGGGTTTTAAGATCTTTGCCCCATACTGCAACATTTATCCTACATTGTATTATTTTTAACTTCTAATTTGTTCTGTTTCCAATTAGATTCTAAAATCTTTCTATGAATTAAGAATCATTATAAGGCCCTATGAGCTTGAATTAAAATATACTTTCTTATAAGATTTTGACTTGACTATATCTTATTATTTTCACTGGTTTTAGGATTTAAGTAGCAAAAAGTAAAAAAAAAAATAAAATAAAATCAAGTTCATTTCTTCTTTCTATATTTGATTTCACTTACTCTGTAACCAGAGCATGGATGGATTCACTGCAAATATCTTTAAGGCTAGACTGACTCCTGAGTATATGTAGTTTTTAAAAAAAATTGTCTGGCAGATTGAAACTTTCACCTCACTGATATCACGTGAGATCTGCTGATTTGTTTCAAGTTAGGCAATTGTGGAAAAGCAGAGAGAGTAAGCCTTTACTACTTACCATCCCTTACCTGTAGATTCAGCTTTCCTCCACCAGAGGTCGTACTGGGAATACCCAGGCCGGCAATCCCAGCCTCACTTCTGAGAGGAATTACAAGACAAGGCACCAAACACCCTGCGCCAGTAAGACAAAGCTGTTTGTACAGTCTTTGAATTGCCTAATAACCTTTTTATACTGTTAATTGTGAATTTCCACTTCCTGGATAACACTGAAACACAGGTTAATTTCTTCAATGTCTATGACAGTAGGAAAAATATGGAGCAAAAATATTTTCTCTTGTATTTTATTATTCTCAACTTTGGGTAGAAAAATTCTACCCAAAAATACGAGAAAAATTCTTTTATGCCAAAGCAAGACCATTCCTCTCAGATACAGAGAAATCTCAGACCAAGTTATTGCAACCTCTTATTAAGTATACTTATGTTTTTGGGAAATCATGAGAGAGGGAAACTTTTAATCAATGTATGTTTATAATCTATTTTTGCCCTTCCACAATTCATGTTTTCAGGGGAAAAAAATAAAATATGAGTATCTAGTCCTCAAATATTTTGAAGCCTGGAAAGGAGGATGGAACATAGAATGTATTTCTAAAAATATATAAAGGTCAAATTACAAAACTTTAGAAATAGCTATACATGTTTTAATGGAGATTTCTATAGAGAGTTAAAAATAAAGCAATAATTCCCTAATGAAAGCTCATTTTTAGATAAAATCTCTGATAACATGTTTTGTGAAGGAGTGCCCGTTAGTTGGTTTTCTTTCACCACAGAACAACTGTCAGGGTTGGGCCCAACAAGCATTTGCAGGAGGATGAAGCAGCAGCACGTCTGAGGGGGCATCCTACCCTCCGTGGGCCAAAGGCTCCTCATTGTCATTAGTACTTAGAGCACCTAAATTCATGATCCATGAGAGCAACCTGTATGTAAATATTGTATCAGCCTTGTGAACGTTACAGATAAAGTGCTATTGGGAGTCAGGTGTCAGTGATTACCTACAACTGAAAAGATCTGAGAATCAGAGGTCAGAGAAACATTATGGATGGGGAGTCTTTTGCATATTGTTTGTTTTTTGTGGGGGTGTATTTTTTTTTTTTTGGGTGGAACAGCGGTTCTCAGATTTGAACATGCATGAGAATCACCTGGAGGGTATGTTAAAGCCCAGTCTGCAGAGCCCACCTCCCAAGATTCTGATTGAGTAGGCATTGGGTGGGGTCAGAGAATGTATGATTCTAACAAGTTGCAAGTGATTCTGACACTGCCCGTCTAGGACCACACCTTGAAAAAGCACTGGCCTAGAGTACAGAAATCTTCAATTAAATGAGCAAAGAGGCTGTGTGGCTAGTGAGTGTCTGAGGCCATCTCACTGCTTAGTATGTGTTGGAGCCCTTCTCTCCCCTCAAGCTTCAGGAATACCTGGCCCAGTCAGCCTTTGATGGACATTTGGAACTAAATAATAGTCCTAACTGTTAGCCGTTTATTAATGTGGCTGAGTAGTACGTAATTAAAATCTACAGATGGCCCAGAAACTTCTTTAAAGTCAGTAACTGCAATCTTCTTGGGAATGTAAGGGGAAAAAAAAAGGAAAAGAGATTTTCCAGAATCTTCCCCTGCCTTAACTTGTCCCTGAGTATATTGAAAGAAGAATAAAGGCAAAACTGAGTCAGAAGTTGGAATCCTCCCATCAGTCTTACCTACTAAAAAGCTGCACAGCTCACCTCTCCCTGCCACTGCTTGACTTCAGCTCCTCCTCGCCTCTTTCCCTCCCTAACAGCAGGGCACACCCAGGCCTGCATATTATGGGGTCTTTGTGCCTCCTCCCAGTAGAAAGATCATCCAAAGGGGCCCTTTCTTCTCAGCTGATGCAGACCACTGTCAGGCAAGCAGCCAAACTAGTGAGTCCCACTTACTTCCTTAGCCAGTGCCCTGGTCTCCTGCACCAACTGAACAACCACTCCCACCTCATCTGATGCCCCTACCTGCCCACCCACAGTCCATGCCACCAGCATGACCTTCCTCCAACTCTATGCTGACTGCACCCTGGCTTCAAAGTCTCCAGCAAGTATGCAGGGCTTACAAGTGCCCCAACCCTCCTCTGCCACACCCAACACCCCTTATAGTATGAAAACTGCCTCTATTTTCAGCCTCTCTTCCTGACTCCTCTGCTCATAACTCCCAAGCTTCTGCCAAATGGAGCTGCTGGTTAAGCCTGGACATGCCATAGTCCTTTATTTCTGCCTGGCTTTACACATACCATTCCTTTAATCTAGAAAGCTTTCCCTTCATGCCTTTCCCCCTTGTTTTCTCAGCCCATTTCTATTCATTCTTTAAAAAAAAAATTTCATGTGAAAGAAATATTGACTTATTATTTTAAAACCTGGAATACAAAGAATTATGGGGAAAATGTCCATTAAAAAAGTTCACTGGGGTTCACACTTTCTTTATTTTTTCAAGATATTTTCTATGCATATGTATTTGTGGATCATACCTTAAAATAGTTTGTATCATGCTTTTTTTTCACCTAGAATTACAGTATAAGCTTTTTAATTTTTAGAAATTATTTGAAAATATTTTTTAATGGCTACATAATTTTCATGTATTTGTGTGTGTGTATATGTATATATATATATATATATATACACATATATATATATATTTGTTTGAGTTTAACCCTTGTTTCAGTCATCTAGATGGTTTCCTTTTCTTTTTTTTTTTTTTTTGCTATTATAAAGAACATTACAAGGAAGAGTTCTGCACATTAACTGTGACAGCCCCTCTGATTATTTTCTGGGAGAGAATTCTTGAGTGGAGTCACTGGAATGGAAAAAAACACTTTAGGCTCTTGATATGCACTGTCAGGTTGCTATCAAGAAAAGGTGGACACATTTACAAACTCACCAGGGGAGCATGAATATTCCTTTTACTTAATAACAGCCTCTCTGTTATTGAGAGTCATAATTATTTTTGTGTGTGGTCCTTGATAACTTGATTTTAATTTTGCACTTCTTTGATTGGACAGGAATTTTTTTCTACATTTATTAACTATATGTATTTCCTCTTATGTAAGCTGTCTATTTTTGTCCTTTGTTCAGTTTTCAACTAGGGGTCAAAATTCCTACCCGTCTTCAGCACTTGACTTAAGCATCGAGTATCAAGATGCTTAAGGTAAGCATCTTTTATAACCCCACATCCGGTCCCTAGTTGGCACTCCTCTTCTAATAGGACTGTGTGTGCACAAGTACTGTTGGAATTTCAATTCTGTGTTGTAATTGTTTACATCCCTGTCTCCTCCACTGGACAATAAGCAACTCTTAGGCTAGGACTGAGACTCATGTATTTTTTTCTCTTAGTACGTAATCAATTGCCTGGCACAAGGTATGTGTCAGTTAAGACTTACTTAATGATCTAATGAATCAATCAATGAAGAACATTGAAGAGTTAACTTTTAACGTGGATTTCATCCGGACGGTCTATCTATATTCTGTATTAAACAGAAAAGACTACCAAGTTCTTGGATAAACCTATGCAAATTTGTTTAAAAAATACATATGCTAATAGAAAAGCCTATAAAATCCCACGGTATTAAATCACTAGAGAATGAAAGACTGCTGGCAACTGTTCACTCAAAAAACAAAACCCCAAAACTAAACCCTTTCTTTCATTTAAAGAAAAGTAATTTTCTTTGCAAAATATTATAAAATTGTGTTTATTGATTTGTCTGGGAACTTTGAAATGATCTTGACAATTATCATAACACACCTTCCAAAAGGGGAGCGCAAAAAGATGCAATTCCTCTGACAATAAAATACAAATGTACTTACACATTAAATATACAAATGAGAGTTAAACTTGAAAACAAGTGCATTTTCCATCACGACACACTCTCAAATTATAATTCATGTATTCCTAACCTGGCCATTTCACAGTTTTGCTACAAACAAAAAATACACATATAGATCCAAGTTATACCACCTCTAAGATAAACCAGAGTGAAAAATGGGTCTACTGCTAAGCTGGATATAAGGCAAACACTCCGGTCTTTGAAAGGGATGGCTGAATGAGGGTCTCGGGCTACTCAAATGTAGCCAGCTTTCTAGCTCCGAGTCCGAGTGTGTCGGGTACAAGGGGACTCCAGAGATGTTGAAACCCCTCTGACACCCCTATATGTTCTTGTCACCGAAGGTGAGTGTTCTTACCTGCAAGCTGGGTCTACAGCCTCTTAATTGGTTTAACAGCTGCAGCCGTGTTTTCCCCACTTTTCCCTTTTGGTCATAGTGTTACTAACCTTTGTAAACACTTAAATGTGCAATTAAAGTGCTTGGTTGTGCTCCATCTGAGCTACATTCTGTTCTAGTTTGAAGGCCTGGCTCTCTGGAGCCTCAATAAGATCTTACTGTCGCCACCAAGAGCAGAACATGGCTGTGGACAGGTAGACGTGAAGGTCATTGCCATCGCTCCCAGCTGAGGCTGACTGAGTCCCGAGTGGGCCTGTTGCTGTGCTGAATGACAGGCTGGATCACAGGCATAAGCAGTAAAACGGCTCTCTGGGAATTCATACATCACTGTTTATCAAAGAACCATAAGTCCCTCCCCCAGCAAAGAATCCATAGATATGATAAATCTATAAAATGGAGTTTCCAAAAAGTGAAACATTTAGTAGCTCACTCCCAAATTTTCATTCCTACTGACACCCCTACCTCAAATCACAAGAAGTTGGACTTCAAATGATAAAAATAATTTTTTCTTCTCAGGGTTGTAGGCCATAGGTCACATCTTGCCCTGTGTTTACTTATTTATAGCTTCACCTCTTCACACAAGGCAGTGAGCATTCTCTCAGAGAATGGCTAGGGAGACAGACCCTCCAAACACCGGACCTGGTTATATTTCCCACTTCCCTTCTTGGAGGAGCAGCTATAATTCAGGCTATACCTGCACCAGTGGGCAAAGAAAAGACTTAAATGGGGGCAACTGTGATACAAAATAAACAAATGAGGTTCCCTAGAAATGAAGAGTGTAAGAAATTTTAAGAACACCCATCACATAGTTGTAAATGGTGGTGTTTCTACTGGATTTAAGTAAAGACCCAGACATCTCAAGACCTCTCTAAAAAATTAGGGACACCAAATGCAAATATTGGAACAATTAAAGCATTGTGTTAAGATTTTTAACATTGTTTATAGTATATGAAATTGCAGTTGCTATCAATAACTCAAAATCCACTGAATTGGTTCATGAATATAGAGTGACAACTCACTAAGGTCAATCAAATACTTTTGAAAATACATTTAGGCATCTTGTTATGATACAACTTTTAAGGATATAAACTGCAAGATTTTTTTTTATCACAATTCTTTGCCAGAAGATGCGATATATTCCTGAGCTTCCCAGAGAGAGTAAAACACTGTCACAGACTGGATTCCACATTACCTTGGCAAGAATCCCTGTGGCAATTTCTATACAGAAGAGGCCTTATGAAAATCTTGTGGAAAAGCATTCGAAATACTGACGTTCTGAAAATGATAAAAATCCATGGGTCCACAATTGAGATCACAGACAGAAAGCGCAAGGCTAGGAGGTCTTCAGCTTCTTCAGCAGTTGCATTTTTCTCACGGACAGTTTTAAATGCTCCATAGTAAGCACGATACTGTTTTCAAAGAAAAAGCATTTGATTAGGAGAGCGAAAGGTTGATGGCCGCAATACATTCGTTTACTTAGGAGATATTTGCTTTTCTGTAAGAATATGGAATCTTGGCTTGGAATATTCATTTTGGGTAAATCTATAAGTAGCTAAGGCCACTGCAGTGGATGGGTGCAAGTGAGGAGCCGGGAAGGTACAGGGCCGAGTGGGGAGGCTCAGTGGAAGTCAAGTCCTCCTGGGAGCCCCGACTAAGTCCCTGGAGCTGCTCTCCCTGGGGTGAGTGCTGCAGGGCAGGCTTTGCCAGGTCCCTGCCTGGCCATGCAGAGGAAGAGCTGAAGTGGGACAAACCCAGTGCACTGAATCCTTTACAAACAGGGTCACCACACTCCCATAGATACAAATTCTCTCCCTTCTTCTGTCTGCCTCCTGTCCTCTCTTCTTAGTTAGCCCTGAAATAAGTCACCTTTGTGAACTGTTACATGTGTGGAGACACCAATGAAACAGAAACCTTTAATCAATGGGAAGAGAGAGGAAATAGTCCAATGGGAAGACAGGAAACTTGGGAAAGAACTCAAGTCAACTCATGTAAATTACTCTACTCATTCTTAGCACAGATGCTTATCTTTCTGTGGTTGGCATCTTCTTTTCAGGCTAGGAAGGAAAAAACACACAGAAATATATGCCTACTTAACCTGTGCCCAGCCACACCTACTGTCTTGCTCTTTCGTGAGGTCTCTGTGGCCTCCTGGGGCCCTGCAAACTGCCTCATCCCTCATCTTTTCCTGCCATTCAGCTGTCACTCCTGTCAAGACCAGCAGGACTACTGCCTGCCACTCGCTTGGAGGCCAGCCACTTTTTCTCCCTGCTCTTACTTTACCTGTGCCCACTGAGATTCTGAATCCATCACGGGACAAAATGGACTGTAATGGGTCAGAAAATACGCAAATTCAAAGTTAATGGGAGGAAATAAGAATAAATGCACAGACCAGACTCATTCAAGGCAATCAAGGGATATGAGAAGACGCATGTTCCCATAATTGTATCCTTTTCTTTTTATTCTCTTTTCTATAGAGCATTTCAGCAGGCTCAGAGACTCCCAACTAATGCACTTAGGAAGGCAGATTTTTATCTGGAAGCCCTTCCCCCATATAATCATGACTTAATAATACTAAGTAATAATAATGGCGAATGCCCACACAGAACTTAATATTCCTGGGCGCGGTCCTAACCACTTTACTTTAAAAACTTCATTTCTTCTCCACAAAAGTCCCGAGATGTATGTTCATTATACCCATTTTACAGATGTGGAAAGTGATTACGTGCCCAAATCCTACCTTCTTTCCAGGTCGACTTAAAATATTACCCCCTTCATGAAGCCTCTTTGAAGTGATGGCCAAGCAAATCAGTTTTAGAGTTGGACTATCTGGGTTTGAATCCCCTCACTGACTGTGTGACTTCAGGCAAGTTATTCCTTTTCAGCATTTATACAATGGGGATAATTGCACCTACCTTCCAGGATTGTTATGAAGCTTGAATGAGATAGTATGAGTAAAACCTTCAGAACAAGTCCTAGCATATAATAATAACTCAACAATTAGCTAGTATTATTATTTTATCAATTAGAAGTGAATCCTTTTCTTCTCTAAACTCCCTTATGGCCCTAATCACTCCCTCTCACCCCCAGTATTACAGCTTATGTGATTTGAGAATGCTTCATTAGTTTGGATCTGGGTAACTGAATGACACTTATCAAGACAAATGCTTCTGTGCAGTATTTATCCATGTCAATTTTATTGCATATTATTAGGTTATTTGTATTTTTAAGTCACTTGATTTGTCTTCAAAGTGTATGAGTCTACACCTGACATTCTAATTTTATTTATTTATTTTTATTTGTGGGCTTTACTAAAAAAAATGACATAAATTTATTCATTTATGACAATGACCAAAGTACATATTTTATTCATTCTCACAAGATATCAGTTTGAACACATTCTACACTTTCGGAAAATCTCTGCTGATCAGGAGTATTCTCTAGAACATACTTTATAAACTGCTTCTCTAAGAGAGGGCTTGAATAATGAATAACCTCAGAATATACACCTGGCTTGGTTTTTTAAAAAAAATTTTAATTAATTAATTAATTAATTAATTAATTTTTTGTTTTGGGGGGAGATAATTATGTTTTTTATTTACTTATTTATTTTAATGGACATACTGGGGATTGAACCCAGGACCTTGAAAAAGCATGCACTCCACCACTGAGCTATACCCTCCCCAGCAACATCTGGCTTGTTTTAAATACCCAGTTCAAGTTATGCATAGAAAATCGATGTGAGAAGTGCGCCCTCTGTTGGAATTAGGGGTCCATGAAAAAAATGTTGCTGCTGCCAGAACAGCAACCTTGATTCCAATGCCCTTACCCATCCAGTTCATCCATCACAACATCCTAGATGCCACCCTTTATCTATCTCTTTAAGTCCACTTCCCACCCTTTTCTCTGGCCAGTTTCTCACTACTATCCCTTACACGACTTTAACAGCCTCCTCTGGAAGAAGCATCTCAACCATACCATCCAAAATGAAATACACACTCAAGTTATCTCAATGCACGCAGGATGTCTTCCACCACTTCTCTGTGTTGATGGATTCTGATATACGCAATTACACAAGCTTGTGCTTACCTTTACTTGGCTTCTAAACTTCTCAACTATTACATCGAATGTATACATGAACATCCTTTCTCATCCATCCCTGCTCCCTACCAACCTTCAAAACACAGTGGTTTTCTAAGGTGAAAATAATTTTGATGAAAATATGTTATACGCATTAGAGAACAAACTACAAACTGCCCCTAAAGTTCCCCCCATATTCTCTATACTTTCTTCTTATTGTATCAAATTGGAAATATGAGAATTCAATCTAGTTAAGTATCTTGCTCTAATCCAGCATTACAGCAAAGTTAACTTAAAAAAACCATATTCTAACAAACTTTTCATTGGCTTAATGAAATACAATATTTATGCTATGAACAGGTTTTGTTTTTTTGACATTTACCCCCTTCACACACAGCCTTATTTTTTTCCAGTCACTAAATCTGTTCCTTAGAAAAGTGGTTTTCAAAGAGTGAGGGTCTCTGATACCCCTTCTGTGGGGTCAAAGCTATTTTCATAAAAAGATGTTATTTTCCTTTTTCACTTTCATCCTCCCATAAGTGTACAATGTGAGTTTTACAGAGGCTGCCTGATGTGTAATGAATGACATCATCACTCTCATTGCTAATGGAACATGTACTGTGTACCCTTGCATTTTCTAGGCCCTTCTAAGGTAATAGGGTATATATATACACATTTTCAGAGACTGTTTTCAGTACTTTTGTGCTCTTAACATGTTTTCCCATGTTACCTGCTATAATCTCTGTAACTTCATTATCACACATTGAATCATTTTGAAATCCCAGCTCTCCTTTACCCATGCAAAAACACAAGAAATAAGTATATCTTAACTTGTTTTGTAATAATATTGAAAAATTTTCTTATTTTTACTTTCTAATATAATAAATTCTAATAGATATAATCCACATAAATAGAAGCTCTTTGGGTCCTTAAGGATTTATAAGAATAAAAAGGGGGTCCTTAGGCTAAAACAAATTTGAGAAGTACTGCTTTAAAATATAACACAAGAGCATATTTCTTAATTAATTTTCTATATCCAGAAGACAATAATAAGTAGAAGTTATAATTAATGATAATAATTAGTGATACTAATTTTTTTGAGGCCAGGCACCTGGTTAAGGTATTTTGTGTATACATATTACTTCAAATCTTCATAACTATCTTACAAAACAAGAATGGTTATCCTCGTTACAGATGAGGAAACAGGTTTGAAAGGGTTAGTAAGCTGCTATTATAGTTAATAAGTGATGACGTCTGATTCAAACCCATGTCTGATGCTAAAGCCCTTATTCTTTCTAGAAAATGATAGTTCCTGTGAAGAATACTGTCTGCTTTGCACATCTCTGGAACTTTACAAGTTCTTTAGAAAATCATTTTCAAATCCATTATTTCCTTCAATCCTCACAAGCCCCTATGAGTTGTTCACCTTTCCTTAGAGGCGTGTCCTGATGTAATGTTTTTTCCACTGTATCATGCTGCTTTCTGCATTATTCGTACTAAAACATTCAAACTCAGGACATAATTCTGCACATTTGGCTATTTTCTGTTTTTATCACATTTAAGGTGAGTAAGGCTATTACTTTAGAGCAGGAGTCTGCAAATGTATTCTGTAAAGTGCCGAAGAGCAAATATTTTAGGTTTCATGGGGCAAGAGGCAAATAGTGAATATCTGGTGAGTACTTACCAACAAGAGAGAAAACACATTTCCACAATTTTTTTAAAGCAAGTTTTCTTTTATTTTAGTTTTTGTCCCTGTAAATTTTTTTTTAAAAAATTGTTTATTTATTTTTGGGAGGGAGGTAATTAGTTTTATTTAGTTATTTGCAGTGGAAGTATCGGGGATTGAACCCACGACCTTGGGCATGCTAAGCAGCCATTCTACCACTGACTATACTCTCCTCCCTCATTTCCACAATGTTTATTGATGAAATTCAAAATGTAATAATAACAATTGAGTACAACTATTTGGTAATACATGCCTACTAAGGGGAAGACTGACTCTTTTCCTTGAAATCATTATTTGATTTAGTTGAGGGTTCAGAGTTCATATCCTCTATTATCAAATTGATGGCAAATATTCATTTACAGAAACCATTCTTAACTTCAGGGCCGCCCAAGAACAGTGGGCATGTCTTTGTCCTGTGGGCTGTGGTTTGCCAACTCCTGCTTTAGAGTGTGGTTCTCCAAATGTGATCCCCAGATCAGCAGGTGAGGTAGAAGCTGCTAAATTCTTCAAAAATGTCTGAATTAGAAACTCTGGGGAAGGGGCCCAGCCATCTCTGTTTTTAAAAGCTCTGCTGATGAGTCTGAGTGTGCTCGAGTCTGAAAAACACAGCTAGATTTCAAATTCCTATACCTGTATCTGTATCTATAGATACAGACGTATTTATTTATTTATTTGGGGGCGTTCTAATCCTAACCCTGCATGATGATGCTACAGACAACTCTTTGCCACACACTAGGGCCTTCATTTAAGAGAAAAATCACATTTTATTTCACCTTCGTCCACCCTTGAAAGTAATGTCCAAAACTGCTACGCTGCCGCAAGAAACTTGACTTTCTTATTCAAGATGTCTCTGGACTCCAAAGACCCTGACTTGGCAATGAATTTATTTAAATGTTGTGCATGTTGAACAAGTACACGATGGAGTCGGGAGAGGGAGAGGATTAACGCTGAAAAAGTTTTCTCAAGCCTAAATCACTCCTAGGTGTCTCCGCCAGGATCTCAGTAGGAAACGCCTTCAAAACAACGAGGTAATTCAATCTGCACCACTACCCCCATTAGCAAATTGAATGCCAAGATAATGGCTTTCATGTCACCTCGCTCGCCAAGATAGAAACAAAGCCTGTCAAGACAGGTTTTCAAAACGACATCACCAAGTGAAACGTACGTACACATCTGCTAGTCCAAACAGCCTCTCAGCCTCCACTGCCGCCACCTCCCGCGGCGGCAGAGCCCGAAAACAGCGTCCGCCACTCCTCCAAGTTTACGCACGAGTTTTAAAAAAACAAAACCTATGCTTTCAGTTACTCACCTCTGCAAAATCACTCTGGGAGGATTACACCTTCCCTTATTCTCTTTCTACGCCAACACTCGGGAGAAGAATTCCCAGATGCCATTTGCCCATTTCTGGTGCCACTAAAATCACGGGCGGGTCTAACGAAGTAAAACATGGTTTAGCCATCGGGAAGTGGTAGAGGACTCCTATTGCCAAGGAGGAACCAAGTTCTGCTCCTCAAAGTTCTGAGGTGCAAAAATAATCCTGAGATTTTCCCAGAAGGAAGCAGAGAGGAGGGGGTTCTGTCAACTGGAGAGGTTTTGAGGGGCTAAGGGGACACCATCGGGTTAGGGCTTTCTCTTTCTTTTTGCGGCATTCTCTCTTTTCGCTCAACAAATTGGGTTCTAAGTCCTCGGGGCTGTGGAGGGTACCCTATGCAGGGCGCGCAACAACAAACTCTGCTGGCTCTTCTTGCGCCGCGTCCCAAGCCCTCCACCCTACCCTCCCGACACCCTCAATCCCACGCACTCCGGTCTCCCGCAGCCTTGGCGCGGAGCGACTCACAACTAAAGGCAGGGAGCACATGGTGAAGAGCACGGTCATGAGGGCCAACAGCAGGAGATGATCCAGCTCCTCCAGGGGCTGCGAGGTCGCCTCCTTCTCTCGGGCGCCAGGCTCCGCGCGGTCCCTGGGACCCGAGCGCGGGAGCCTCCTAAGCCGGCGGTGCATCGCGTAGAGGTTGCGCATGGCGCTCAGGTTGCACAGCACGATGGCGAGAACCAGCAGCGCCAAGAGGCTGGCGTAGAGCACCGAGTAGCTCAGCACCGACAACGAGCGCTCCTCGTGGACCATTTGGATGAAGCACCAGGTGCCAGGGCAGTACTGCACGAACTTCCCGAAGCCCGCGAAGGGCAGCGCGCAGAAAGCCAGGCAGAAGGCGCCCACGACGGGTGCCACTAGCGCGCCCCGGCGCGGGGTGATGTGCCGTCGGTAGAAGAAGGGGTGCCCCAGGGAAAGCCAGCACTCCAGGGCCATGGCCAGGAGCTGCAGCGTCGAGGCGAGCCCGAAGAAGGACATGATGAAGGCGAAGGCTTGGCACAGCGAGCTGCCCGATGCAGGCACGAGCGCCTGCAGGCTTCGGTTCTGCGCGTAGGCGGCCAGCACGAAGGGGCTCACGAGGGACTTGCCCAGCAAGTCGGTGACCGTCAGGCCGCACACCAGCACATAGAAGACCGAAGGCGGTGCGCGCGGTGGGCGCGGCGGGCGCGGCGGACACGACCCCAGCCCAGAGCGCGCCAGCAGCCCCAGGGCCAGCAGGTTGCCCAAGAGGCCCGCGCTGAAGAGCACCCCGCCCATCGTCGCCGAGTTGCCCTTCTCCACCGAGGTGGTATTGTGGCACCGGTAGACCGGTAGCTTCATGGCGGGCGGCGCAGCAGGCCCACGGGGAGGCTGCGGAACGGCCGGGGCCCCGGCGTCGGGATGCGGAGGAGCCCCCCACGGCCCAGCGCGCCGCTTGCCGAGAGAAGCTGCGCCGCGGAGGAAGCTCCGCGGGCGGCGGGGTGTTCCCCTAGGCAGTCGCTTCCTATGTAAACTCGCCCGTCACACCCCGCCCCCAAGGGCGGGACCCACGGCGGGTGCGCACGCCGCGCAGGTTTTGCAGAGCCGCGGGCAGCCGAGCGAAGAGTTCGGCCGCGACGCGCCGGGTCCTGAGGAGAGACCGACCCTCAGGCCCAGAGTCGGAAGGAAAGAAGAAAAGTAGCCAGAGCCCCAGCACCCAAGGCCAGTCCTTCCCGGGAGGCAAGAGAACTAATGAAATAGAGGAGTAATTAAGTAGCGGCCACTAGGGAGGAGGTGGTGGTGTGGTGGGAGTTTGGTGGTGGCCGAGAACTCGGAAGATGAGCGCGGAGGGGAGGCTCAGAAAGCGCTCCCACTAGTTTTTGAATTAGTAGGTTAAGGAGGGGGAAAGGCCGATATTTGCATAACACTTAAGCCTTAGCTCGCATTCTCTTTGAGATCTTAAAACAGCAACAGTGAGCTTCTTTGCAAATGTGAGGTAACAGATCTTAGAAGGTTATGTCGTCCCCCAAGGTGACAGGTAGTACTTGGCCAAGCTGGACCTGGAACCCGGATCTTCTATTTATAGAGTCCATCTGTCTTGCTTCCATGGTTTCTCCTCTCAAGATTATAGGGAAGTGGTTCCAGGGAAAACCAAGAGATATTGGGTACCATGAATCACAGTGGTTGTGTAGACACGTGGGAGATGGATGGCTAAGAGCACTGATGCTGTCAACAGAGAGACCTGGGTTTAAGTCCCAGTTCTGCTACTCACTGCCTGTGTGACCCTGAGGGAGTTACTTAACCTCACAAAAAGTAACATCTAACCAGCCTGCTTGGCTCTTTTGAGGCATAGGGATAACATATGTAAAGTGTAGAGACATAGGAAGTGCTCAGTAGGACACAATTGTGAGCATTCTCCCATGTTTTAGAAAGATTTTATTATTATTATTATTGAAGTATAGTCAGTTTTCAATGTTGTGTTAATTTCTGGTGTACAACATAGTGATTCAGCTATATATACATGTATATGTGTGTGTGTGTGTGTGTGTGTGTGTGTGTATTTTCCTTTTCCTTACAAGGTACTGAATATAATTCCCTGTGCTACAGGGTAGGACCTTGTTGGTTATCTATCTTATATATATTAGTTAGTATCTGCAACCATAGTTAGTATCTGGAAACCATGTTTGTTTTCTATGCCTAAGAGTCTATTTCTGTTTTGTAAATAAGTCCATTTTTGTCACTTTTTAAGATTCCACATAAGAGTGAAATCAAATGGTATTTTTCTTTCTCTTTCTGGCTTACTTCACTTAGTATGATAATCTCCAGGTCCATCTGTGTTGCTGCAAATGATGTTATTTTATTCTTTTTTATGGCCAAATAGTATTCCATTGTATACATATACCACAACTTCTTCAGTCATTTGTCAATGGACATTTAAATTGCTTCCATGTGTTGACTATTGTAAATAGTACTGCTATAAATATTAGGGTGCATGTATCTTTTTGAATGAGAGTAGGAAGGCTGTTTTAGTAGCTAATGTCTAACTGCAGTTTTTAGCATGAATTTTGAAAGTAGAAAATAGTAGACTTGGTTTGGAGCTTTTTCGCTCTGATTTGTGATACTAGGAAACATTTCTTCCCTTCTGGCCTTGGACTTGGGTGTATCATAGAGGTAGGGAATTAACTGTGATAAGTGTGACCTGTTTCTTTAATTAACACTTGATACTCTAGGAGAGAAACTGGCTTTGATGTGAAATTTGAATAGGATGACTGGGCTCCTGTTACATAAGCAATAAAATTATGCCTTGGCTTGAAGAAGCTCATTTTTAGGTTCAGTGCCTGTTGCCGTGGGCAGACTCAGGGAGGAAGTAAGAGTCTTGGGCTTAAATGTAAAAGCCTTTGAGTGTAGCCCGAGAGGCTGCTTTCAGACTGAAAGCCTGGCCAGGAATTCAGGCTATGGCATGGAGACAAAAGAGTTCAAGCTTTGGAATCAGATAGTTCTGAACTAGCTGTGTGACCCGGGGGGTAGTTTACTCATCTGTCCGAAGTTTATTTCCTTAAAAATAGGATATGGGACTTATTAGGACCTCGTGGGGTTGTTGTGAAATTGAGAAAGCATAAAGTGTTTGGCATAGGCTAATTAAAATAACATTTATAGGCCCTTATTTATATATGCTGAGCACTCTAATCCTTATACACCTATTGACTCAATTAATAGAACATCTTCCATGGGCTTAGTTTCTGTCTCCCTCTCATTGCCACCTCTCCTCCCTACCTCCAACCCCTAATGAGCAAGGATGGATTTGGAAGAGTTCCATTCAAGTTGATGAGGTGAAGGAGGGAACAGGCCCTATAACCAAAAGACACAAGAATCTGATGCAATCTGACATCTCCTCTTCAGACAGACACACATTTGCATCATTTATACTACTTACAGTATGTTTCCAGTTTCCTAAAGTCCCAGCAAGCTGCCCTGAGGAAGCCCAGTGGATTCTGGCTTAAGACTCTTCCTCTAAGGACATCGTACAGGGATGTTCTCTGAAGCATCTCTACCCCTATTTTTTGCAGTCTTGTTTTTCTGCTCTAGCTGCCTCGACCACCATACCTCTTCCAAGAATATAAATAACCTTTTGGAAACAACTCCAAAGTGTGACTGAAGGGACAGCTGTGAATCCTTAACATGATCTACGTATGTCATGCTTTAAAGGTTGATGGCTTTGAATGGACACAATTCAGGAAACCACAGGCTTCCTCCTGGCCAGCGTACTGGCCTTTACCATGGGGTTTCCGGCTGCTTTCCTGCCCATTTGCTCTTGTTCGCCCTGCCCTGTTCTCAGGCTTCACTTTGCAGTCTCCTGTCCCTCCTCCTAAGAACTCTTATTTTACAGCTTCACTGTACAGCCAAGAAAAGTAAATTTGTTCACACATCTCAAGTATTTTTTGAACTCTTACTTTGTGCCGGGCTTAGGGGTGAGATACGTGGGCCCTGAGGAACACACAGCAAGTAAAGGAAGGCAAAGGTCATGTCATGTGACTTTTACATGGTTATACATTTTTATATCCATTTTCAGAGTAACAAGGTTAAGCTTGCTCTTTCTTTCTTTCCTTCTTTCTCTTTCTTTTTTCCCCTCTAAGAGGGAAACTGCTAATGAAAATATCTTCGGCTCAGTTACATAATAAAGTTATCTTCATTGTCTGCAGAGCTGCTTAATTTGGGTTATGAGACAAATCTTCTGGGAAAATATATATGGTATAATTTGAACTGACATCTGAATATATAATTATATTATGACTTTGTAAATGTAAAAAATATATATGTTCCTGGATAAGAACTAGAAGTTGACATAGGCAAATAAAACAATTTAAACTTGAGAAGGGATAGTGGAAAAACTTTTCCTGGGGTTTGTGATATTTTCACTGTGGGTATCTGTTTATCTAAAAAGATTTTAAACAGAAAGCAAGTGTAGGCTCATGGCCAGATTTTACAAAGAGGAAAATAGGAAAAAAATATTTCCTGGATCCATCCTGACTATGCTTCTAAGTCTTATCCATCCCTCAGTCCCACTGAACTCCAAGCAGTGTTTTAGGCTGGGGATTGTGATGAGCAGAGAAGAGAGACAAGGAAAGCTAAAACATAGAGGGCAAACTTAGCATCTGATTTTGGAGCATCTGCTGGGTGCTAGCGGCCGTGCTATATGCTTCTCCACATGCAGGGAGTGGGGTGGTGGCAGAGCAGTATGGTGGGGCTGGGAAAGGTGTCAGGAGTCATACTGTGTGAATTCAGAGCTCGGCTTTGCCCCATGTCAGCTCTGCACCCTTGAGCAACCTTCTAAGCTTTCTAAACCTCAGTTTCCTTGTCTGTAGAAATGGAGGGAAGAGGAATAATTGTACTGAACTCACGAGGTAATTATGTGGCTTAAATGAAAAAAGTAATCTGCATAGAGCAGTCATTCTCAACCTTGGCTACACTTTATTTTTTTAATTGAAGTATAACTGATTTACAATATTATGTTAGTTTCAGGTCTATGGAAAAGTGATTCAGTTATATATATATATATATATATTTAAACATTTTTTATTGATTTATAATCATTTTACAATGTTGTGTCAAATTCCAGTGTAGAGCACAATTTTTCAGTTATACATGAACATATATATATTCATTGTCACATTTTTTTCTCTGTGAGCTACCATAAGATCTTGTATATATTTCCCTGTGCTATACAGTATAATCTTGTTTATCTATTCTACAATTTTGAAATCCCAGTCTATCTCTTCCCACCCCCTGCCCCCTTGGCAACCGCAAGTTTATATTCTATGTCTGTGAGTCTATTTCTGTTTTGTATTTATGCTTTGTTTGCTTTTGTTTTTGTTTTGTTTTGTTTTAGATTCCACATATGAGTGATCTCATACGGTATTTTTCTTTCTCTTTCTGGCTTATATATATACATAATTTCAGATTATTTTCCATTATAAGTTATTAGAAGATATTGACTATTTCCCCCTATGTTATACAGTAAATCCCTCTTGCTTATCTATTTTATACATAGTAATATGTATTTGTTAATCCCATACTACTAATTTATCCCTCCCCCCACTTTCCTCTTTGGTAACCATAAGTTTGTTTTCTATGTCTTTGAGTCTGTTTCTATTTTGTATATAGATTCATTTGTATTATTTTTTAGATTCCAAATATAAGTGATATACATTTGTCTTTCTCTGTCTGACTTACTTCACGTGGTATATTTTCTAGTTGCTGCAAAAGGCAACATTTCATTCTTTTTTAATGGCTGCATAATATCCCATTGTATACACACACACACACACACACACACACACACATTTATAGGCATCTTCTTATCCAATCATCTGTTAATGGACACTTTGGTTGCCTCCATGTCTCGGCTATTGTATGTAGGTTGGCTGCATTTCAGAATCACTTAGAAAGCTTGAAACCTTTCTGATGCTTCAATACCTCCAACCAATTACATCAGACTCTCAGGGAGTGCCCTCCAGGCTTCATTACACTATGCTGTTAAGGTGAGAACCACTGGACAAGAATGTTCAGTGTAGTGCTGTGGCTTGCTCTGCATGGCTCTGTTAGTGGTGTCAATGTTTTTATTCTTACCAACAGCACCAGAGAAGTTTTCCTTCTTTCTCTCCTGTTTTTCAGCTAAGGGAAATGAGACTCAGGTTAAGAACTTCTTCAGGTTCACATAACTAGTAGGTGATGAGGATAGAATGGCATCCAGGTCTTTTGGATTCCCCAAGCCTCTGTTTTGGTGAAGGAGGAGAGCAGAGAAGACAAGAGGGTGAGAGAGAAAGGAAGGACCCTGCGATTTTCTGTAATTGCTCAGAAGTCAGGGGGCAGAACTGCCTCAGGGTCAGACGGCATGTCAGTTGCCTGCATTTCTGCTGGTCGCATATGTCATTTGGCTAAGTCTGCACAAATGTCATATCAGTATCTGTTCGGTAAAGTTTGAAGGTGGTTTTAGTAAAGTCTTCATTTGGTCTGATTCTAATTTCTGCTTTTTAGGGTCCCCTAGTCTTTTATCCCACCAGAAGTTTCATTTTGATATTTTTTGCTGCCAAAGCGAGTGATCAAATCCTCCAGAGATTCTGGGGAGTGTGTGTGTCTTGGCGAACCTCGGTTGACCTTCTGTGTCCAAGTATAAATCGAAATCAGGATTTCTGTATGTTCGGGACGTAGAGAAAACGTATTCTCAATAATAGCTTGGCTGTAGTTTAAACCCAGAATGAATTTTTGAAAATGCTTTTTGGTGATGATCTGGGAGTAAATAAATGGTGGAATAATAAAATTTTGTTAACCCAATTATTGGCTGATTACTGAGATATTCTAGCAGTTTGCTTGTGAGTCTAAGGGGCTGTTGGCAGGTGTGGCTGGATTGTGCCCTATAAAGCAGACCCTGAGATGGAGATTAGCGTGTAGGATATTTATTTCGGAGATTAACACCTGTGAAAGGGAAGGAACAGAAGCAGGATTTGAGCAGAGGGAGAAGTCAGGCAGGGATACAGTTTCAATAGAAGTCCTGAACCAACCTGACTAGAAGCTCAGAAGCTGCAAGAGGCCCTCAGAACTGCCCTGGGTTGAGGGTGAGGGCCTTATCACCGTGGGTGGGCTAGGTACTGGGGGTCCAGGGAAGGGCACAAGGCCTTGGGTGCAGCAACTCTCTTGAGATAAGGCAACGCCTGGAGTGGGCTGACAACTAAGGGATCTGGTTGGTGCATCGCAGCATCTAAGACCAGGACAGTGCTGGTGGGCATCTCAGCTGAGACCCAGAGGCAGTGGGCCCTTAAGCTCCACCTACCCTTGCCTCAGGTTAAAGGAGCCTCCCTCAGCCCCTTTCTGGTGACCCCAGGCAGGTTAGGCCAATGCCTAGGTCACAGCCGTCCAATGCTATTTTTTGATTCATACCTTTTTTGACATCTCTTTCCTTAACATAGTCTTGGGTTTTTATTTCACCTGCCTGAACCCTCACCAGTCTTCTTCAGATTCTTCCGGGAAGTTCCTCACCCTCATCCCCAAACCTAAGAAACACACTCTCAGTCTCCCTCAAAGCCTCATTGCATTTACTGTATTGTATTATATGGTGTAAGACATGCAGGGGCTGGGTCTTAATTCAACTTTGTCCCTCACATCCCAGCACACACAGCTAGCCATACAACAGGCTCTCAATAAATATTTACTAAATGAGTGAATAACCATGGTACCTTCTACTATTTTCCCTTGTCCCAAAATACTCTATCTTGAGTCTTAAACAATTTTGATCTTTTATTCTAAGAAGCTAAGATATTGTTCTGTATTCATCAACCAGGCAGAAATCCCAGGTCAAATAAATTTAAGTTGTATGCAAATGTAAGTCTGGGTCTCAAACTATCTTGTATACCTGGTTGTGACTCTGGAGGAAGACCTGAAAGAAATAATTGAGATTGGCTTTTGAAATCACTTGTTCCTCTGTATCTGTGGTAATTTCTAGGAAAGATGAGTTACTGAAAATAACATACATTCTTAGCAGGATAGCTTCGAGAACAAACAACTGGAAAAGTTGGAAGCTTCCAACTTTAAGAATGAATTATTATTATAACTGTTAATAAGGTTGGAGAGAGAGGAGGAGAAATTATCTGGTTCTAATGTTTCTGTGATCACCTTGAATTTAAATACAGATAAATGTCTTCCTATTAGAGAATAATGCCAGCTGACGAAGGGTAATTTATAGGCAGGCCACTTTTAACCGGGGGGTTAAGAATAGACAGTAAATGTCATCTAAGTCAGTAACTGTGGTAAGGAAATGCTGGGGAGGACTTTGATTTATAGTCTACAGAGAGAATGAAACTGACATGAGAGTAGTTAATCTGAGCAATGAAACACTGTGATCTCCCTATGTCTTATAACCCTCCTCTGTACTTTTTTTATAGTTGGCAAAAAGCGTTATTGTGGACAACAACCAACATGACTCACATTTTACAATTTTGGCTGTCTTTGGGGATTTGAAATACAGCTTATCTCATCTCTTTCTTTATCTCAGTATTTTTCAGCCTTCACTTTTAGCAACTCTGAAGGCTGACAAGTCTAACTGTGATTAGAAACGATTCTTACTATGGCAGAGGACAAATGAATTCATGGCTTATGTCAACAACAATAAGATAAAAAGTATTAAGAGTAATAAACTTGTTATGGCAGAGAGTGAAAGAAGAAATGCTGATCTTCGGCTTAACGGACTGAGCCAGTAAGATTTTCTGCCCTAGAGCACACCCAGTCAGGGAGCAGTGACTACGGTCTGTTCTAACTATGCCTGATGATTTGGTGGGGCCAGAACTCGTTACTGAGTGGCTTAACTGTGGGCCAGAGACTGGCTACTTGCCCACTGAATCCATTTCCTCCTCTTGGGCCATCACATATACTACATTTTCCTGCCTCCCCTGCACTTGTGTCTTATCATATAGCTGAGTTCTAGCCTCCCGCATGCTGTCCTCTATCCCCTTTCTCCATCTACTAGCTGACTGCAGAGGACTTTGAGGTCCTAAAAAAGGATGAATCAATATACAGAAGGGACCTGGGTCCCAGAACGACCATGTAGGAGGTTTTCTGCTGACTAGAAACATACGTTTTGGGTATTATGTGAGCAAGAAAGTACTGTTGTCTAAGCTGATGAGAATTTGGAATTCATCTTTTACAGCAGCTGACATTAACCTAATGAATGAATACAATCATGTAAGCTTACATTTCCAAAGGTCATCTCTGCTGCAAGAGACGCTGGGAAGTTTTGTCCTTTAGTTGAACACATTATCACTTGGAATAAAATTAGAGTTTTGTTGGTGAGATAAAGGGGAGAAGGGGGTATTTTGGTGGTCCATCAGCAGTCTCCGCCATAGTATGTAATAGATATTGCAGAGTGAGCAAAGGAAAATGAAGACTGAGAAGAGATCATTGAATTTGGCAAGCAGGAAGTCACTGATGACCTTCAAGAGCCTGGAGTAAAGTGATTATCACATTGTAGAGGATGAAGGAGTGCATGGGCTGTGAGTCATTGGAGCCAGTGATTCGTTTTGACTGTGAAAGGGAAGAAAGAAATTAAAAGCTTGAGAGGCAGAGGGGAAAAGAAAATCTTTCTCAGACGGAGGAAATTGTTCCTGTTGTGAGTACTGACAAAGGAGAGAGTAAAGATGCTGGAGAAGAGGAGATGATTGAGGGAGGAAGACTCAGAGATAGTGGGATGGGACATGGTGGTAGAGAGGTGAGCCACAGAAAGATAAAGCACTTCTCCCATGACGGGAGTTAAGAATCTGAAGGCGGTGTATATACAGACAAAGGTATTTTGAGGTGAGAACTGGAGGACGTGATAGAGCTGACCCTGAAGAACCTCATTCATTCATTCATTCACCAAGTATCACTGGAGCTCAAGCTGTGAACATAAAAGATATGATCCCTGCCTATATGGAATGGGGAGAGATGATTATTGAACCAAAAATTACAATTAAGCAAAGAGAGTGAAGTAAGGAGTTTGTATTGAGTGTGAGGAATGTCAGGGGTATGAGGAATTTGGAGGAGAATGGATGAGGCAATGTGGGGAAGGCCCTAAGGCACCACTGGGAGGTGATGGGATGGTGATGGTGGTGATGGTGGTGATGGTGGTTGACAGCACAGCTGAAGTTCGCATGACTTCCTCGTGGTCCCTTAGCACAGTTCTTTACTTTCTCAGCTGCCACCCTCTGTGACCCCAAGGCTGGAAAGGAGAGAAAGCATTTGGGTCAGTCCAGGGGGTATTCTACCTCTAATGTCAAATGTAATTTCAGAATAATGGTCCAAGTAAGTGAAAATTATATATAATAACCTGTTTAAAAGCCATTAGTTTTATTATTTTTGTATATGTTAGTTAAAAAGAAAGAAACTAGTAGGGGTAAATTACACTTTAGTATTTCATGAACATTAATTTTTATCATGCATGAGTTAATTTGAGCCCAAATTGAATGTACAGGATAGAATTCTTAGCTTCTCGAAAACTTGGTTTGGAAAAAGTTAATGGTTTTAAACTGAACTCCTCCTAATTACTGTGGTAGCGACAAACTGCTCACTAAGTCAGTTTCCTCTTTTCCCTGGACACACAGCTAATGACATTTCCCAGACTCCCTTAAATTTGGATGTGGCTGGTGGCTGAGCTCTGGCCCCTGGAACGTAGGAAGTGATGTGTGCCGCTTGCAGACTCAGCCTATGAAAACCTAGCCATCCGTGATCCTCCAGTTACTCTCTTCTTTTGCCTGCTGGCTGAACGCAGAGCATCCAGTGGAGCACTCTGAGGCCCAGGGGTTAAAGGAGTCAGGGTCCCTGATGCCACGTGGAAGGCTGCCCACTGAAAACCCAACTGAACTCTACATGAGTGCAAAGTACACTCCTGTGTCAGGCCTCTGAGATTCTGAGGCTTGTTGGTGATGGCACCTAACTTCCTCTAACTAATAAAATTATTACTCAGATGAGAAGTTGGATTACTTAATAATAATGCAGTTCTCTAGTCTGAAGTACAGTCACCCCTAGCTGCTCAGGGGGGATTGGTTCCAGGATCCCCACGGATACCAAAATTTGCAGATGTTGAAGTCCCTTATAAAATGGTGCAGTATCTGCATATGACCTATCCATGTCCTCCTGTATACTTTAAATCATCTCTAGATTTCTTCTACTACCTGATACAATGTAAATACTATGTAAATAGTTGTTTGAGGATGGCAAATTCAAGTTTTGCTTTTTAGAACTTCTTTAAAAGATTTGCTTTTTCCAAATACTTTTGATCATAGTTGGTTGAATTCACAGATGGGCAACCTGCAGAAACAAAGGGCCAACCGTATAGCAAGCCCTCTCCAACCTCAAATTTCTTTACATAAAATTTTAGTACACTTTACTTAGTACCTTCCCTAAAATTATGAAACTTTTGGATAATGTGCATGTGGGTTTCAAGTCACTAATATTGAAGATGAATGGAAAAGTTGCCAAGAATAAAGGGAGGTGAAGTATCTGGCAGAGCATGGGAAGAGGCCTTTGGAATGCAGCCATGGGAAAGGAAAAGAAACTCAAGCAAAGCCCTCCTGGGTCTTGCACCTGCATTCCTGACACCACAGTGAGGGGGCAGCTGAGCTGTTTGAGCAGCGGTGCGCTGATGTATGCTGCAGGGAAGTTTTCAGTGGAGTGCCAAGTTTTCTAAATCCTAGGAACAGGGAAAGAGGTTAGAGAAATATCCCTGGGTGCCAAGCTGGAATTCTATACCTAGTGAAAATATGCCTCAAATCAGAAACAAAACAAAGACATTTCTCAGCAAAGAAAAGTTAAGAGAATTCATCACCTGGCAGTTCACTCTAAAAGGAGTAGTAAAGAGAATTCTTCAGGCATAAGGGAAATGATCACAAACAGAAAAACAGAAATGCAGGAAAGAAAGAGTAAACATGTGGCTAAATCTAAACAAATCCATACTGTACAAACAACAGTAGTAGTGCTTTGTTTAGCTTAAATATATAGAGAATTAAATGCATGCCAACAGTAGCACAAAAGACATGGGGAATAAATGGAGTTGAAATGTTTTAAGGTTTTAGCATTATCTAGGAAGTGGTAAAAGTATTAATACACACTGTACAGTAATAAGTCAATAATGCAGATCATAATCTCTAGAGTAATAGCTAAATAATAGTAAAAGAGTATATAATTAATAAAGAAGAAACTGTGATAACATAAAATATTCATCTAATTCAAAACAAGGAAAAGAAGAATGAATATAAAATATAAAAAACAAGTAGTGAGATGGTAGATACAAATTAAAATATATCATCTATAGTATTAAATGTAAGTGAACTAAAGTCTTTACAGATTTTTAATTTCAAAAAAATTAGGCTGCCTCTCACTGGATAGAAGCCCATAGTATATACAGTGAAATTAAAAATCAGGAATTTATATATGCATCATTTACAATGAGGTTAAAAATAAAATATTTTTTGTTAGCCACAGATAAACCAGACAACTCTTCTGCCCCTTGTTTTTCCAAATGAGATCTCCCATGTTTTGAAACATTAACTAGCAGTGAGGAGATAAGAGTGAATGGGAGGAAACTAAACCAAAAGAGGAAAGGACTTACATACAACTCTTTAAAAAATTGACTTCTAGAGCTTTTCTGAAAGGCTGGTACTTAAATATTTGAATAAAAACCAGGTAACTGACATTTTCACGATATTGAAAAAAAGAAATTAGAAATTAGCACATCAATTCACATCAATCAAATGAACATTAGTAAGGCTTTTGAGTGTATGTTCTGAGACTCATGGCTAGATAGAGACCATTTGGGGGCAATCTTTACCATTATTTTCTCAATCTTGGACTCCTATATACATGCCCAAAGATTAACAAGTTCTGTAAGAGCTTTTAATTGTACACTTTTATTTAAATACATATATACATATATATATATATATATATATTCTGGCTAGTCAATGTGACCTGCTACTGTTCCCATAAGTTTCTGTTCATAATCACTTTGGTGTCAAGGCCTTATGATATCATGGCATAGTATGAGAAAAAATGTTTCAGACTTGTTCCAATGCAGAAAAGCTGTAGAAGAATTGCTTTACCACATGGCATATAGTGATACAGACTCACAGAGCCCAATAGAACTTCAAGGCAATTGTCGATTCCATGTCTGTATTTTGAGTAGATGTTTTTTGTAGATCTTGCATACTAACTTCACCAAGTCCATCAGCAATAAATGTAGTAGTGAAATCCCAATGAAGATTTCTTTGTTAAGTTTGTACTTTGGGGTACACAAAAAAGGGAGCCATCACAATAACAGATTCATAGCTTAAAATGAGTTCATTGTAAAAAGGAAAAATAACAAAACATAATGATGATAATGATTCATCACCTTCAAAACCGAGTTGTAGGGAGCTATAGCAGGGCTCCCTTCTCTGTGGTCAAATGAGATCTTGGAGACAATGGTAAGAGCATCCCAAGTGAGCACACACAAGCATTCATGCCTAAGGGATCTTGACTCAAGGGAATCCTTGATGCTCTAGGGAAGGTCAGCCTCAGTAGGCAGGAGCATGCCCAGACTCTTTGGGTCCTTAGGAAATGAAGAAGGGTGAGACCTTGCTAACCCTGAGAGATCAAGAAAACCAAGAAACAAAAATGTTCCCTTCTGGAAGCTGCCTGCTGTAAAACAGCAGCAAACTGTTTAAGGCATGCAGGAAAACAGTCTCTGTGAGCAGTTACAAGATAAATAACAATAAACCTAAAGAACTAAGCTTTAATGGAGAGGAAGAACAACTCAACCAGGCACCAGGCTCTAACATAGCAGAGCCACAGATGAGGGATGGTGATAATTTGAACAGCAACTGCAAAAAAATAATAAAAATATCAGCACTTAAGGAGATTCAAGTATAGCTCAAAAAAGATTTTCTGAAATTTAAAGCATGAATGTCAAGCACTGCTTAGTAGATGAACTGAAGGAAAAGTTGATTGCTTTTGAGACAGAGATGCTTGCTTTGACTGTCTGGTTGCTTATTCAAGAGTTCAGTTCCTTTGGATGTTATGGTTGGAATGTTCATAGCTTCTTCCCGGACCCCATAATGCCTAAGAGATTTGCTTTTGGACCCTTTATTTAATGATTCTCTGTGTTTACCCAGGTATACTTTTCAAACTTCCTTCCTTGTTTCTAGGATTTAGAAAACTTGGCACTCCACTGAAAACTTCCCTGCAGCATACATCAGCACACCGCTGCTCAGGGCTCAGCTGTCCCCCTACTGTGGTGTCGGGAATGCAGGTGCAAGACCCAGGAGGGCTTTGCTTGAGTTTCTTTTCCTTTCCCATGGCTGCATTCCAAAGGCCTCTTCCCATGCTTTGCCAGATACTTCACCTCCCTTTTCACTTCACAACTTTTCCATTAATATTAATAGTCCTTAATATTAATAACTTGCAACCTACGTATATGTGATCCAAAATTTTAGAGTTCTAGAACTTATGCCTGTTTTTTTTTTTTAATATATTCTGGTCCTTTTTTGAAGTTCTCTAGCCTATCATGTATTTTGTTGAACATTTTAATCACAGTTACTTTAAAGTCCAGGGCAGATCATTCTAATGTCTGAGTCATCTGGAAGTATATTTCTATTGTCTGCTTTTGCTCTTGGTCCTGCTTGATAATTAAAACAAATTTTTTAAAATTAAAATATAGTTGGATTACAATGTTGTGTTAATTTCTGGTGTATAGCATAGTGTTTCAATTATACACATATATATTCCTTTTCATATTCTTTTTCATTATAGGTTATTACAAGATATTGACTATAGTTCCCTGTGCTGTACATTAGGACCTTGTTGTTTATCTATTTTGTATAGTAGTTAGTATCTGAAAATCCCTCCACCTCCTTCACCCCACCGGTAGCAGTAAGTTTGTTTTCTATGTCTGTGAGTCTGTTTCTGTTTTGTAAATAAGTTTGTGTCACTTTTTTAGATTCCACATATGAGTGATACCATATGGTATTTTTCTTTCTCTTTCTGGCTTATTTCACTTAATATAACAATCTCCAGGTCCATGCAAATGGCATTATTTTATTCTTTTTAATGGCTGAGTAGTATTCCATTGCAGAAGCTATCACAACTTCTTTATCCAGTCATCTGTTGATGGACATTTAGGTTGTTTTCATGTCTTGGCTATTGTACGTAGTGTTACTATGAACACTGGGGTGTATGTATCTTTTCAAACTGCCTGATGATTTTTGATTAAATACTGGGCATTACATAAAAATACTATAGAGGTTTTAATGAAGTTACCTTTCTCCAGAGAGGGTCCATCTATCTTTTAGAGTATAACTAGATTGACAGCAAATTACCTTAATCCATTCAGAGACTGAGCTGACTTGAAGCTGGGTTGCAGTCTTTTTGAAGCAGCCTTGGCTGAGGGAGAGCGGTGGCTGAAATCTAGCCTCTAACTCTGCTCCTTAAGCTCTGAGCCCTATTGTGATATGCATTTGCGCAAAGAAAAGCGTATTCTTTTCAATTCATACAGGGGTATGTGTATAGGCTAAGTGGTTTCCCATTCTCATCCCTTCTCATTTCTGTTGCTTTTAGGGAAAATGGGAATGGAAATGAGCAGGTCTCTTATGGCAACCTCAGTTCTGGTTATGCCCTTCCAAAATGTGTAGTTCTGAAATTCCAGAAAACTTATAAGGCAAATGAACTGAAAAGAGCAGCACTAGTCCATTAAAAAAAAATGAATGTGATATCATGATACATTAAGCCTACATTTTAATAATGATTTTGTAAAACAAAACAAAAACATCATCCTGAGATGTTTATATGTCTAATTAATTCAAGGCAGTACTGAGAGGCAAGTAGCAAGACAAAGGGGCCGGAATATAGAATAGATGCTCTCTGAAGAGTGACAGACAAATTTTCTCCAAAATTCCACAAGCATGTTCAGTGACCATTTATAAACCTTCTTGGTTTTGGGATGATGGGAGCAAAAAGAGTAGGAAACTTAGTAAGTAGTTAGGACCTCTGCTAAAGCTAGAGACCAGGCTGCCTCATCTACTGTGGTCCTTGCAGCCTGGCCCTTAATAGACATATCCTTGTTTAGAATATTTCTTTACTTATTTAAATCACTTTATTTATAAACATTTGGGCCCCCAAACAAGTAACTCCTGCAGTACGTTTGAACTAAAGGAAGCGCAGCTGGAACTGACTCAAAACAACTTTGTAGTTGTATAATATTTCCCATGAATTAGTAAATTAGGGTAAATGATATGAAACAGAAGGAGAACAATGCTGAAGCCTCTAGTGCCTTTTTCAGTTGTTTATCTTCTGGAGATATTTCTAGGTAGCATGTATACTTGTACATTTATGAAAGTTCACAGCAGTTTAAGGTAATTTATGAATTTCCGATTAGACATACCTAGATGTGAAAGGGGGAGATCTACAAAAAAGGCCTCTTTTGTAATTTTTTCTTCCTCCTTAATGTATGTGTCTGTATCCAGGGTTCTTGCTCTCTGCCCAGCTTCACTTCATCGGGATAGTCCCCTGATGGCTAAAGTCACTGTAAGCGGGCAAGTATGTGCTCCTTCACATTAGGCCCCTTCTATTCTTTTCTTTCTCAGCTGTGGCCTGTGGGTCTGGCATCTGAAAGGGAAAATGGAAAGCTCTAAGGGCAGCCCCCTTGACTCTCCAACTGTTCTATCTGAAAGTCAAGTTTATGGTAAAAGCTATATCCTGACTCTTTTAGGGCCCAAGATTTTAGAAATTCACAGGCCTTTTTCCCACAGAACTCCAGGCTCTAACATGAGTTTCAAAATCCTAAGTAGAAACTCCAAAGCCAGGCCTTACTTTCTTTGTTTCCTGGCTCTTAGTATTAGATCCCTTCCCTAAGGCAAAGGTAGAAAAGCCCCATCTGTTCCGGGGGATGGGCCACAAGTGCAAGGCTTCAGAAGAGTTGATACCATGTTAAATATTATAATAACTAAAAATATTTTTGTAACAACTAATACCCTTCATAATCTGACCAGGCCTGCTTTTCTTTTTTAACCTTATCACTTAATTCCTTCCTTCCCTCACTCCCCACCCCCTCCCTGGCCTGCCTGCCCCCTCATGGTTTATCCTGTGGTCAGCTGTACAGGACAGTTTTTTGTTTCCTAAGTGTGCTATGCACATTCATGCCTCTATTCTTTGCTCATGCTGACTCTGCCTAGAATGTTCTTTCACCCTCTTATCTCTCCACTGCTGAAAGCTTACTTATTCTTCAAGGCTCAGCTTGTACATGATTTATTTGGAGAAACCTTCTGGCCTGTACTTGGGTTCTTCCTCTATGCTTTGCCAGCATGTAGTTCCTACTGTTTTTTGGGGTTTTTTTTCAAAGGGCTTGTATCATATCATTTATGGCCAACCCAATAACTGTGGGTCTTCCCAAATAGAAGTGACCCCCTAGAGAGATGGAACATTGTTATGGGCATCTTTGAATCCTTAGTGTCTAGCATAGTGACCAGCTTGTAGGAAGCATTCTGTAAATAGAGAATACTTAAGTAAATTAAAGTATGAATGGGGAAAAAAGTGGAGAAGTCTGGGGGAGGAACAAATTTAAATAAGGGGATGGTGATAATAAATTAGATTTCAGATGCATTGAATTTGAGGGGACATTCAGTTAAAGATTGTCCATCATATGAACTATCCCTGATATCCCTCCTGGAGTCACAATGTGTCCTGGAATGATGCTAATTGGACCTGTTTGCGGTTGGAACTGTGTCAGTTAGGTTGTGGCAGGAGAGAGATACTACACTTAAGTGGGAAAATTGAAGAGGGGCTAATGGACTATTTACAAAGATGTCAGGGGAAAATATCAGGGTTGTTGAAGCACATCCTAGCAGTACCTTTCCTAGTCCTGAAAAAGCAAGGAGTGGTTACTGGAATTTACAGTAATGGAGCTGGAGTTGTGCTTGTGGCTGTAGCTGTGGGAGAAGCTGCTGGAGAGAAGCTGTGGTCTTTGGTGGAGGGATGCAGCTGAGACAGGAGGGAAGCGGGCAGGGCACAACCATTGAAAGAATGACACTGCGATTAGCACCAAGATGGCAGAAGATTCAACTCCCATTAGACCCCGAGCTTCATTATACACTCGTTGTAGTGTGTTAGCATAGTGAATGGCACTCCCACAGTGCCATGACATTTACGAGGCTGACCATAAGAGGTCAAAAAGTGAGTGATGGCACAATTCCTGGGAATCCCAGCCCCTTCCCCAAAGTAGTTGGAATAACCCTCTCACTTGTTAGTGTAGAGGTTACTGAGCCCATAAAACTCACAACCCCATACCTCATGTCTCTCTCTCACCTTTCTGAGATGGCCTACCCTCTGTGTATGGAGTATGTATCTCTCTGAATAAATCTGCCTTTGCTTGCTCTTGAATTCTTTCCTACAAGAAGCCAAGGACCCTCACTTGGCAGGGCACGTTCCAGGGACTCATCTGAGACCTGGAACGTGGTCATCCTCTTGTGTCCAATTTTGCCTTTATCACAGCTGCTGCCAGCCTGCAGCCACACAGGAAGGAGCTGGAGGAATGAATATACTGTCTTTCTCTTTCCTATCTACCCCCAAACTCTTGCCATTCCTTCTTGTTGGCCTAACCCAACTGGAAATCAGTGGGTAAAGGATCCTGTTTAATATATCCATGAAGGTCAGCCTTCTGGGGGCATGAAACAGGCAGAAAAGTGTGGCGAGTGGATCTGGAGGGCACTCTGAGACCATCTGGCATGGAGGCTCTCTAAATCAGGTCACCACAGCTGCTTTGCAGCCCTTCTACATGCTATCCTTAATGGAGCTTGCATCTTGACTATAGGCCATTAACGCTTCCAGAGCTCAGGCTGGACAGACAAGGTGATTAACTACAAAGCAGGGATGCATTGTAATTGAGTACGGAAGCTAGAATTCAGAGCTGGCTAGAGAAACAATACCAAGCGTAAGTCTAGGAATGAGACCATCAGAGGAAGGGGGTGAAGGAGTTAGAATGAGAGCAGGAATAAGCAGGATGCAGAGGGCTGGAGGGCTGGAGGTGTCTGGTTCTGGGAGGAAGAACAAAGGAGATGAAGTTGACACAGGTGAGCTTCTACCCGAGCAGGCATTACAGCAGGGTGAAAAGAGGTGCCCGCCTGCTCGCTTCACTGTGCCAGGCCAGTCCCAACACGACTTTTGTTGACTTTCCTCTGATTGTTTCAAATAATTACCACAATTCTTAAGTTTCTACCTCGAGCCCAACCTACCTTTTTCAGCACTGGACTTGGCTTTTCCTTCACCAGCATGATTGAGGTCATTGGAAGTAGGCTTGCTCGACCTGCCCCCGCTACCTCACTTCCTGTCTTCCCTTCCTCTTGTCACAGAGAAAAAGTTATCTTTCCCCCTCTCTATGGCTCTCTGAGCCTTTCCCTGCATCCTTATTCTCTTTATCCCTGCCCCCCGCACCCCCTCATAAAAAAACTTTGGTACTTCAACTGTCTTCTCTCTTGAACATTTCCCACTAACTTTCCTCTATGTGAGTTAGTCAGCCTGAAAAACAAAATCATAAACTGATCACTCTTTTCCAGCTACTGTCCTCTCTCTTCTCACCTTGGGCACCAAAATCTTAGAAAAAGTAGTTTAAGGTCGTTGCTTCCCAGTCCTACCACCTATTCCCTCTTTATGCCCCCGCGTATGGGCTTCTTTGACCCTGCTCTGCTGAACACGTGCTCTTGAAGTCTCCAGGGACCAGTTAATCATCAAGTCAAAAATAATGTTTTCTCAGCCAGGGGCTGTGGGTTTTCTCAGAGATTTATAATCGTAAGCAGTCTTTGCCTTCTTAAAACTCCTCTCTCCATGTCCATGACCTCGTATTCTCCTGGATCTCTACCCATTTCTCCCACAGTCCCTCCACCTTCTCCCCCAACATTGGGCAGGGTGCAGCTCTGAGATCAGACTTCCTGGGTTCAAATCCTGACTCAGGCACTTCCTATCTGTGCAGTGTCAGGCAATCATTGGAGCCTGCTGTACCTTGGTTTCCTCATCTGTTAAACAGAAATGGGAATGACCCAATTAAATGCCCCCTTTTCTGTGAGGTGCTCCCAGGTCCCTCAGGCCAAAGCTGATTTCTCCTCCAGGGAAGTCCTCCTCTTTCTCTCATTCTCCTGGCATATTCTGCCTTTTATAATAATTATTCAATTCTATGATTCATCTCTCTTACAATATTTTAAGTGCTTTGATCACCTAGGAAGTGTTGAGTAGTAGGTGGTCATGAATACAGTAATATGGGGCCAGGTATTCTAATCCAGTTAGGAAACTATCATGTTAGATTCAGTGGAAATACCTTTATAAAAAATATAGATGATCTCAAGAGAACACTGAACAGAGTTCACTTAGATGATTCTGAAATAAGGCTACATGGGAAAAGCAAAAGAATAAGCACATGGATTCTTCTTATTTTTTTTTTCCTTTGTATGGAAAGTTTTAATGAGTTGTGAGCCATTGACCACTACAGACCTTAAACTTTAATATTTCTTCTTTCCTATGTAAAACCAGATAATTAAACCAGCTTATCTCGTTTGACAGAAGATCACAATATGAATCAGAGTAATAGTAATGTTTCCTTACCCATCTGCATGCTTCACTAAAGTTAAGAACCAAAGCGAGTGCTCCTGGTTTTCCAAGTCAACAAAGCAAATTCAATCACACATTCTTTACTGATCATAGTTTCAGCTGAAATACAATACAACCTTCCATAGCACTTTTTATCCATAGTACCAGCACTTTCACGTTATTTTCTTCTTTACTGTCACTATCCTTGTGAGGTAGTAAAGGGAGGGAACAAGGAATTTTTTTTTTCAGATGAGAAAACTTAAGCTGAATTTAGATCAGTGGTTCTCGATCTTAGCAGCATATTGAACTCACCTTAACAAGTTTTTAAAAGTCCTAATGGCCATGTTATATCCCAGATCAACATCAGAATCTTAAGGTGGGGATTCTTCATATGTTTTTAATCAATACAAAACACTGGAAAAATATATAGAAAACTGGAAACCTCAGAAAAGCTATTTGATTTTAACATGCACAGGAATGAATTGCTGAGTTGAAGTTGTTTAGGGAACTGATCAAGTGAAAAAGGAACATTTATCTATTCAGTCCATGCCTGTCCTCAGAAGCTCAGGAAACAACTGAGAGAGTTTGAATTTGGCTCACTAGGAGAGAAGGAAAGAGGGATAATGGTACAAACCTTGCTCACAGTGGGTCTTTGTTAAATATGAGTGAACAAATGAATTAAGAAATGAATTGTCAGGGTAAAATCTTATTGCTTTAAGATCACCATATTCAACAAGAGTCGGTTGAATTTGATTCATTTACCTATGTGGCTTTGACAGTGAACTCTTTTCACTCTGCAAATATTTGTCACTGATGCACATTTTCTCCTCAATGTTCCCTTTTTTTCCTGGGTCCTTTCAAGATACTGCCAGAATCTTCTTCCTGTTTCTCTGGGTACCCATTCTCAGTTTCTCTCCCTCAGCATTTCATTCTTGGAGTGTGTCTCTTCTTTTGCTCTCTATATCCTCTCTACATGATCCATCCATCCACGGCCATGATCTCAACTCTTCTTCTTATGCTGATAACTCTCAAATATGCATTTCCAGGCTGAAGACCCACATATCCAACCAACTACTTGGAGCCTTCACATCTCACTTGTCAGGCTGAGCTGAACTCATTGGCTTCTACCAACTAGCATGTGACTGAGATATGTGAACCTCTTAGCTCGCTATTAATTTGTCCCTCCACATCACCTTTTCAGTAAAATTTATAACATGTAACATATTTGTTTCAGGTGTGCAACATAATGATTTGTATATGTTGCAAAATGATCACTACAGTAAGTTTAGTTAACACCCTCAACCTTTATTTAGAAGAGAGGGTGAGAGCTTTTGAACGGGAGGATAGAGAATGAGTTGTTAGTGCTTGAAAACCCCAGCTTCTCTTCTGTTTTCCTGACCAAATCAGCTTGGTCCCAAACTTGGATATCCTATTAAGAAAAACAAAACCCACGTGGCTAATCAGAACCTCCCTCCTTAGGGGGTCAGTCTAGTGAGTTGTCACCTTTACTAGGAGTTTATCAGAGTATCCTGTACAACTACATGTAGTAATCTCTTTGATAGAGGTTCTGAGGACAGTTTCCTCCATCTCCTTGTATTTCTAGTGATGTTTAAGTCATAGATAAGTCCTCCAGGAAGACACCCACCTCTTATGGCTCTGCCCTAACTCGAGGCTCACTTTCCTGCAGAATTAGCAATCTACATAAGTGGTACCACATCTCATATTTTCCCAAGCCAGAACACCAGGTAGCATCCTTATGTCTCCTTTCTCTTACTCAATCACCAAGTCAGATCTGCTTCTTAATTTCTAAAATTAGTCAGCTTTCTTATTTCAAATAATTTATCCATTGAGTCGCTCCAGTTCTTGTGCAGAGAGTGATAACATCTGTGCATAATGACAGTTCTGTTTCCCTCCAATCAGTATGCCTTTTTATCTTTTCCTCGGACATCTAGTAAAATGTTAAATGGAAGTAGTGATAGCAAGCATCTAGTTTCCTTTTTGAAACCGGAAATATTTCCAATGATTCATCATTGAGTATAATGTTTGTGCTAGGTTTTTCGTAGATCCTCTTTATTAAGTAAGGAAATTGCCGTGTATTTTTAGCCTGCCAAGAAATTTTATAAAAAGCCATACATCTTTTATCAAGTATTTTCCCTAAATATCTTGCAAAGATCATATTTTTTGACCCACATAAGTTGGAAAGAATCATGCTTCTCTATTCACTCAGAGGCTGTTATGCATTTTTCTTTTGTCATACTGTCTAGGTTTAGTACCAAGCATTTACTTGCCTCATAACATGAAGTGGGCAAGTTGACCCTCTTTTTTGACTTGCTGGAACAAGTTTGTAAAAGGTTGAGATTATGTGTTTCTTAAGGTTTTGCTAGAACTCACCTATAAAACTGACTGGACCTAATGTTTGTTTGTTTCACTTTATTTTTGGAAGGTAGATTTTAATTTCCTTGAATAGCTATGGGCCTATTCAGGGTTACTTCGTGAGTCTGCTCTGACCAGTTTTCATAGAAATTGCTCCTGAATCCAAGTTTTCAAATTTATAAAGATAAAATTTTTCTTAGTGGCTTTCTCTCTCTGAATGTGATGCAACTGACTTTAACTGCTCAGTACTCTTCAAAAGTGTCAGGGTCAGAAAAGACATGGAAAGACTAAGGAAATATCACAGATTGGAGGAGACTGAGGGAAAAATAACAGCTAAATGCAGTTTGGGGGCCTTGATAGGCTCCTGGAACAGAAAAAGAACATTAGTGGCAAAACAAATGAGATTTGAATAAGGTCTGCAGTTCAGTTAATAGTATTGTGCCATCGGTAATTTCTCATTTTTGATCATTATACTATGGTTATGTAACTTGAGGAGAAGCTGAGTGAACTTTACTGTAAGTCTAAAGTTAGTTTACAGTAAAAAGTTTTTTTAAAAAAAGATCAATCTGGTAACTGTGTAGAAAATAGATTGGGGATGGCGACAGACTGGACACACGGAATGTATGTAGCAGTTCAGGAAAGGTGGTTTGGGAGAGTAAGAATGGTAGCAGGAGAGCTGAGAAGTGGTTCATTAGTTTGTAAAACTACCATGTCTGTACCTCTGTCTCATTTTTTGATTCCTTATATTGTTTATTTTACTGTCTCCCTTTTTAAATAAATAAATCTTACTAAAGTTTCATTGACTCTAATAGCCTTTTCAAGGAACTAACTTTTGAAAAAATTTCTTCTAAGTTTTTTCTTTGTTCTCTAGTACATTCTTTTCTGTTCTTTATTTGCTCAGTAGATAGTTGTTGAGCTCTTATTATATTCCTGGCATTTACCAGGCACTAGAAATAAATTAGTGAACAAAACTGACCGAGATTCCTGTCATCAAACCCATCAAGTCTTCAAGCAGCAGTGCCTAGTAAGAAGGAAATGGGACATCTGGGATCAAGTCCAGCTAGGACCAGAGGTCATGAATCAGCTGCCTGAGCGGATCCTCCAGAGCCCCATGCCCCCCCCCCCCCCCCCCCGCAGCTGCACCAGTGCTCCTGCCCCAGGTTATACTGGTGGCTCTATGGAGAGAGCCTCATCACCAGCCAAAAGAGGAGGCATAATCCCAGGCTTGCTTTACAGGTGAATTGGCTTGGAATATTGTGTTAACTGGAAATTATAGCCACATTCAGGAGTGGCCTTGAAAGACAGTGCAGTGAAAATCTGCCCAGTGGCTGGAACTATGAGAGGTGCATCTGATCATCTACTTTGTGCTGAACTGGCCCGAGTTGAAGATGCACAGACACTCCTGTGCAGTGGCCAATGGCCTGGCTGTTTGGACAGGAAAGGTACTGGAACATCAGACACAAGGAAAGCTGGTGTAGAGATGTATGGATGGACTGATGGTAGTGGGCATAAAATGTGATAATCTTTGTGTCACATGTAACGCCCACCAGAAAGCATCCACCAAGGAGGAGACTCAGAGCAACCAAGCAGACAGATTGACACAGCCAGTTGGCATTAGGCAGCCTTCACCTTCAGCCACCGTGGAACTGGCATGATGTGCACATGAGTGGAGTGGCCACAGTGATCGAGATGGAGGCTACTGACCTGATTTAGCCTCTGCAACCTCGGAAAGTCTGACCTGCTAGTGATAGAGAACAGTAGTGAGCGCCTGGCCACAGTACTATTCCTTGAGCAGCCCAGTCAGCCACCTGGTGCAAGTCAGTTACTCTAGGCTCCCTTCATCCTGGAAGGATCAGCAATTGGTTTTCACAGGGATAGATGCTTCCTCTGCACAGGCTTTGCCTTTCCTGCCCATGGAGCGAGACTCAGCCAGCAGCATCATCTAGGCACTTACAGAATGTTCCGTCTACAGGCATGGGATCCCACACAGCATAGGGGACTCAGTTCACAGTAAAGGACAAGTAGGAGTAAAGCCATACCCGTGGGATCCATTTCTTGTACCCAGGGCCAAGCAGGCAAGAAAAGGTGCCGCTGTCTCGGCGGGCGGTAGAGCTTCTGTTACACGAACAGGCAAGAGGAATATGTGTGGCTTTAGATGATCCACTAGAGAGCCCCTGGGTGCTCCCCTGCTCTTTGTAACTGTGGGCGGACACGTGCAGCAATCCCAAGCTGGGAAGATGCCTCAGGAATGAAGGTTTGGGTCACACCACCAGAAGAGCCACCAAGACCTGCTGAGGTGATAGCTGAAGGTGAGGGAAATTTAGACTGGTTAATGGAGGAAGGAGATCATGAGTGCCAGTTATGGCCCAGTAGCAACTCCAACAATTCCCCCTCCTCTAAGTCTTCTCTTAAGACTGGGAAACAACCTTAATGTCCATTGACAGATGAATAAAGAAGATGTGATGCGTATGTGTGTGTGTGTATATATATATATATACACACACACACATACATATACATATACATATATACACACACACACAGTGGAATATTAGCTATAAAATGAATAAAATAATGCCAGTTGCAGCAACATGGATGGACCTAGAGATGATCATATTAAGTGAGGTAAGTCAGAGAAAGACAAATATCATAGGATATCTCTTATATGTGGAACTAAAAAAAATGATACAAATTTTATCTACAAACTGGAAATAGACTCATGGACAAAGAAAACAAACTATAGTTACCAAAGGAGAAAGGAGGGGAAGGGATAAATTAGAAGTTTGGGATTAACAGGTACACACTATTATATATAAAATAGATAAACAACAAGGACCTATTGTATGTATAGCCCAGGGAACTGTATTCAATTTCTTGTAATAAGCTATAATGGAAAAGAATCTGTATATATATATACACACACACATATGTATGTATATGTGTAACTGAATTGCCTTGCTGTATACCTGAAACTAACATTGTAAATCAACTACACTTCAATAAAAACAAAACAAACCCCAAAATCTTAAATTTAAAAAACGAACAGAAAGACTAGGGGCCACGGGAACCATGGAAGAGCTGCTCCCCAAACTTATGTGGAAAAGTAGATTTATGCAGCTTAAGGGGTGGACTTAAGCTGCCGTGGGAATGGGCCACTCAGATCTCCAGCTGTGGGGAGTGTAACTGACTAACACCCCTTTATATCCACCACCATGTTCACACAGAGGCCTTGTTTCCTCTGGGCTATTCCAGCTGCCATGGAGTGCAAGTGGGTACTAGTGCAGACCCATTCCTGTAGGTCATGGACTAACTAATGGGCAACTTTGGCTCAAGGACTCCCCATCAACCTGGTCAAACTTTCTTGGAACTGTGCTGCAGTTTGAGACTCTTCCCACTCAAACCCCCTCCCTTCCTCCTCTTCTCATAGGTGTCATCCTGATCTGAAGCGTCTCAGCCTACTCCTGCTTCCTTTATGCTTCAAAACCTATAAATCTCTTACTCATCTAATGCCACCCTGGCATCTGCTTCTTGGAGGACCGTAAGTAACACTTGGTATTTGAGGCTCTAAGACTGGGTGAGATGGTCAAGGTTGTGAGTACAGATAGAAATCAGAAGGGAACTGAGCCCTGGGGCTCTCCAGCATTGAATGAAAAGAGAAGAGAAAATTAACAAAGGAGACTAAGAAGGGGTAGCTGACAAAAAAGAGGAAACACCAAGAGCAAATGGTGTTCTTGGAACGAAGTAAAGGAAGTGTACTAAGAAAAGAAATGATTGACCGCATCAGGGATGCTGCCAGATCATGTAAACTAAGGATCAGGGATTTCACGAGATGAAGCTCATTGGTGACTTTGACAAGAGCAGTTTTAGTGAGGGGCGTGGATGATGCCTGATTGAGGTGTGTTAAAGGGATAATACAAAAACCACTTCATGTTTTTGTACCCGGGATTTTTTTAAGGAATCAGAGGTGCTAAGTATAGGCAACTTTATTGAGGAGATGTATTGCAAAAAGGAACTGAGAAATGGGGCAGTCACTGGCAGGAGCACTGAGGTCAACAAAAGTATTCTTAAGATGTTTGAGATAACAGTATATTGGTATGCTGATAGGAGAGACCCAGGAAAGATTAAAATTTGATGACGTCAGCAGAGAGTGGAGCCCAGCTGGAGTGCTTGTTGAGTAGGTGAGAAAGGATGAGGTCACTGAGCGAGGAGCTCTTCAAAGAGTCTTCTCTCCAATTCCCTGCTTCTCCCAGGCCCAGGCCTCACCCGGGGACAGTTAAACTCAAGTCCCTGAAAAAGGACAGAATTTCCCACCCTTCCACAGAGAGCATTGCATCAGCTCAGGCAGTCACCACTACAATTTTCAGTTTGTATTTGGTATCTAGCTTTCATAAAGCTAAGGCTTTTGTAATTTTTGACTATCCTTTGAAACATTTAAAAACTAGCTATTTCATGTTTTTGTATCTGGAAATTTTTCTGGCTGTCCCAGTCTACCATCTTTCTGGAAACGGGAATCTCAGAAGTGATTTCTTTCTCAAATACAGATCTGATCAGGGTACATCTTTTTTTTTTTTTAAATTGAGTTATAGTCAGTCTACAATGCCATGTCAATTGCTGGTGTACAACACAATTTTTCAGTCATACATGAACATACATACACTCATCCCCACATTCTTTTTCACCATGAGCTACTACAAGATCTTGAATAGATTTCCCTGTGCTATACAGGATAAACTTACTTACCTATTCTATATATGTATTTTTTAAACTTTTTTATTGAGTTATAGTCAGTTTACAATGTATATATCTGTCAGTATATATAAATCTCGAACTCCCAGTCTGTCCCTACCCACCCCCTTCCCCCTCGCAGCCACAAGTTTGTATTCTATGTCCGTGAGTCTGTTTCTGTTTTATATTTAATTTCATTTGTCTTCTTCTTCTTCTTTTTTTTAGATTCCACATATGAGTGATATCATATATTTTTCTTTCTCTTTCTGGCTAACTTCATTTAGAATGACATTCTTCAGGGACATCCATGTTGCTGCAAATGGCATTATGTTGTCATTTTTATGGCTGAATAGTATTCCATTGTATAAATATACCACAGCTTCTTTATCCAATCATCTGCCAATGGACATTTAGGTTGTTTCCATGTCTTGGGTATTGTAAATAGTGCTGCTATGAACATTGGGGTGCAGGTGTCTTTCTGAATTAGGGTTCCTTCTGAATTTATGCCCAGGAGTGGGATTGCTGGGTCATATAGTAAGTCTGTTTTTAGTCTTTTGAGGAATCTCCATACTGTTTTCCACAATGGCTGCACCAAACTGCATTCCCACCAACAGTGTAGGAGGGTTCCCTTTTCTCCACACCCTCTCCAGCATTTATCATTTGTAGACTTTTGAATGATGGCCATTCTGACTAGTGTGAGGTATCCCTCATTGTAGTTTTGATTAGCATTTCTCTGATCAGGGTACATCTTTGATGGTTTACAGTTACCATCGCAATAAGATCCAGGCTTCTTATGATGACGTATCAGACCTGTTTCTTTCCTTTCTGGCTCCTGGCTGTCCATCTCTTGTAGCCTCAGGAAACACGAATAGTTCCTAAGACTCACCGTGCTTTTCAGTGTCCCCTTGTCTTTGCATATGTTGCTCTCTTCCCTGGAGAGGCATCCCTCCTTCATAAATCTAAAACTTGCTTACCCTTTGAGACCCATTCAGGAGCTGATGCCTATGAGAAATCTTTCCAACTCCCCTTATCCCCAAGGCTAGTTTATTTATTTTTTGTGTATGTGTTAATCATATGTTTATTTTTATAAATTACAGAGTTTGATATCTAGCAGACATACTGTCAGGCATCTTCTCTTCTGGTATGAAAATTCCCAAGGCTAGTTTAAATACTTGTCTCCTTTGCTCCCCCAGCTGGTGCTTAGCTCTGGGAAAGCTTTTCACCTTGAGTATCATTGGCTGTTTACTTCTTGGTTTCCTCTTTCCAGTTAGTTTGTGGAATAAGGTTTTCTGTAGAAGTCATGTAAGTTCTCAAAATAGATTTAAATCACTGGAGAGGGAAATGGATCTTAATAATTTATTTCTATAAAAATATGTTTTATTGATTGCTAAAACCTTTATACAGTATTGACACAACTCAGAGAAATAAAGACTTAGAATTTCAGATCTGGAAAGAATCTGATCTAAGACTGTTAGAATTTCAGATCTGGAAAGAACTAATCTAGAGATTACTTAATCCATCTCCTTTACTCTCTGGATAAAATAATGTATCTTTCTTTGTACCAATTTATGTGTCAACCCCTAGTACATTAGAATGCGTCTTTCTACCCACTCATTCTCCCTAGCTTGGTGTCTTTAGCATCTTATATCTTTGACAGTATATTGGGTATATTTGTGTATATTTATAAGCAATTTATCTTCCTTCATTTGTGAAATGTCTGTTCATATCCTTCTCCCAGTTTTCATTAGGATGTTGATATTTTTCGTATTTATTTTTAAGTGCATTTTATAAGTAAAGGTATTAGCCCTTTATTTCTCATATACATTGCAAAGGTTTTTCTAGATTTTTTTAACTTCCTTTAGAATGTCTTCTTCTGTAACAGTGGTCAAATACATCAGTTTTCCTTTCTAGTTTCTGACCTTGGTGCCATTCTAGGAATGACCTTCTTCACTCGAAGATTACAAAACTGCTCTGCATTTAACATAGTACATTTTAAAATTATTTTTTTACATTTCAGATTTTAGTCCACCTAATTTTTTTAATGATGTGAGAAAGCAGTCTAACTTTACTTTTTCTCATATTTTTTAGTGAATTGCTCCAATACCCTTTCTCCAGTTTTAAATATTACTGATTCAAAATGAAGGCTCTAGCGTATTTTCATTAAGAGTGTAGAGTTGAGGGGGGCAGAGTGGTCTAGATTTGCTTGTTGAAGGCCAGCGCTACCTCTTCCCTGCTGTTGTGAAGATTTATGGAAACAGTTAATGTGTGGCACTGGCACCAAGGGGGAACTGACTAATATCATTGATTGGGCACCATTATGACTTAGTAGTAGTAACAGCATTAATGGATTTTTTTTTGGACTCTATTTTATGCTGTTGATCTGTTCATCTTTACCTGTGCCAGAATTGTACTGCTTTAATTTCCTGTGGTTTTATAGAATATTTTAATATCTAATAGGTAAAAATCCCCTGTGTGGATTTTAACTTTTTGTAAATAATTTTTAACATCTCTTTTATTGCACATGTAATAGTGCTTTTCATTGCTCCCTTTCCCCAAGTCATTAGTTACTATAAAAAGCATCTTAGTGCTTTTTAGTATTTTTGGATTTAGTACGTAGGATTTTAATACTCAGAATGTAACTCTAATTCAGAATTTTAAGAAAAGATTGCAGACAATGGATTTAATAAGAAAAAGTTGAATGATTTAGAGTTATTTGGATTGGCTTGATGTACCATGAAGAAGAAATCGATGTATTTTCCATTGCTTCTGAGAACCAAATGAGGAAATAGGTTTAAACTGCAACATGGGTTTCAGTTAAACAAAATCAAAAAAAAATTTTTAAACTATAAGTCCGGCTAGGAAGTGAAGCATAATTCCAAAGAAAATATTAAATACTATTCCAGGATTTTAAAATGTTGTATATTCTCTCTCTCTCTGTCTCTCTCCCCACTACCCCACCCCCTTGACTCTTGTCTTGCTGAGGGGAAGGGAACAAACCCCTGCTGATGGCTTGGGGGCTTTTTTACTTTATGATCACATGAATGTTAACTTTTAATGCAAGCTAACCTGCATTTTGGGGACTTTCCATGAATGTCAGGAACCAAAGTACTACCATCCTCATCAGCGAATTTTGTTTAACCGTAGTTTTCCACAATAATATACATTTCTTAACACATTTGTTTTTCTTTGTTTTAATCAGCTTCTCTTGGCTTGTCATTGGTATTTCAAGCATACTACTGAGTCATTTTCTCTTAAAACAAGGCTTTTCCCTTGTTTATATTCCGCACACAAGCTGTGGGGCAGGGAGTGGCAGGAAATGGTTCCTCACTAACCATTATCACTTCGTGCTCTGCCATTTCTTTTGCTGTGTGTTTTTTTTTTAATTCACACACAGTCACTCTATTAATGCTCTTCTGAGCCTAATGCACTTTACTTATGCTGCTTTACATTTGGGGAAACTGCAAAATGCCACCAATGAGCTGGAAACAGAGGAATAATGGAGACTTAGAGGACTGCAGTTTCTGGAAAGTTCTTAGTTTCCGGTAACTTCACTGCTTTGGAATAGCACCAACCAACCAAATGTTATCTAGAGTTAGTCTTACAGTGGGTATTGTGTGAGATTCAAAAGAAATATTTATTAATTTAGTTATTCATTCATCATTTAGCAACTATTTTTTTTTTCTTTTTGAGAGCCACCTGTTAAGTGCAGGGTACATACTGAAAAGAAACTACACATAAAGTTTTCAGTCTAGCAGGGTTAGCAGACGTAAATGTTATGAGTGCTGTGAAAAAAAAAAAAGAGGTGTCAAATTTATTTATTCAACCACGCATCTCTTGACCCCCTCTTGCTTTGTGCAAAGCACTGGTGTTAACATAAATCTGGATGTGGATCGGCAGGGGCTTCCAGCGAGAGGAGTTGAGTGCCAGCTAAAGTGTAGCGACTTTCTGAAGTTGTAGGTAAATGAGTTGCCTTTCTGGTTGGTGCATGAGCCAAATATCACCAAGGAGGCAATGGCAGACATTTCCCTCCTGTCTTCCTACTGCCTGCTACCTTGAGAGCTGTATATCACATGGACTGTCATTTCAAGGGGGGCAGTAGGAGCAGCTAGGGAAGCCACCTCAAGCTGGAAGGTAGGGAAGTCAGCTGAAGGGCCTGCAGTGGCAGTGGAGGGAGAAGGAGTCAGAGAGAGAAATCCTCCAGGATTTCTGAACAGGCCACAGAACGTTCTGAACAGGCCTGTGTGGGGGATAAGTGTAGGTCTCTATAGCCATGTTTGCCCCCTGTGCTGTGAAAGTGGGAGTTTTGATCCAACTTAGGTCTAAGCCCTAAATCTCAAGAACCATGCTTTCCCTCCCCTCAACCAACCATTCACCCAATCAGCCGTCAAATCAACCAACCCAAAACTGACATTTCTCACATTGACTGGCCTTTCACCTGGAGCTCTTCCTCCATTTTTCTCCCCTTCTGATTTATTTTCAACCTTGGATGCACATCGGAATTATCTGAGGAGTGTTTGAAAATACAGATGCTTGACTTCCATCCCCAGAGATTCTGATCAAAATGGTCTGAAATACGGCCTGAGCATCAAAATTTTTAAAAGCTCCCCAAGTAATTCTAATGTACTAACAAGGCTGAGACTCATTAGCCTTAAAAATAATGTGATCAATGCAGCATCTAATTCACTAAAGGAAAGAGAGCAGTGCTAATCGTGCTCATCTATTGGTTAGGGAAAAAACTGAAAACTTAAACTTTAAAACCACAAGGTTTTAAATAAATATTTTGTTTAGAATGTCTATAAAGAGTTCCCAGGGAAGAAAATGAAGATAGCAGTGGCTGGGAAGTGGTCCTAAGAGACCAGGGGCTGCAAAGAGCAGGCTGAAATGTGGTGCAGCTTGTTTATGGACAGCCTCCCACATTAGGAAGGACATGCTCCAGGGCCCTATTCTAAGATCCCAAAAGAACGGGCTGCCACTGCCAAGAAGTATAATATGCGGGTGGAAGACTATGAGCTGTAGTTGGATGATGGCATGGGGTATGGCAACCACCCGAAGCTCCCAGACAGCTCCCAGCAGGAGAGGGCTCCATGGTACGATGGGGACTGTCCAGTCCTGAGGTTGAACTGGGGTGAACCGAGGCAGTGGGACCTGGAGATGTATATCAGGAACCGTGTGGACACGTCTCCCAAGCCTGTTTCTTGGAATCTCGCATGTATGCAGCTCTTCGGCTTCGGAACCTTTACGTGATTCATGTTTTCGGTAGGGGAGAGTTACCCCACCTACCAGCCTGGGGGGCCAAGGCAGCATCCTTATACTAATCTGTGCCTGAAGGGAGTCCATGACCCCACCTAGGAACCTGTGCTGCTGGCTTACTGTGAGATCTGAGGGCCTTTGTGGGCTCTGTCATCCCTAGACACTTCCCCTTAATGAAATCCTGAGTGAAACTTAGTGCTGTGGAAAAAGAAAAGAAAAGAAAAAGGGAAAAGAGTTTCCAATCCAATTATGGAGCAGTCTTGTAGAAACCCAAATCTAGAAGGAAGCAGTACCATGTTAACTCTGTGGTAGTGTTGTGGACTGAATGTTTGTGTCCCTTGAAAATTCGTATGTTGAAATCCTAACTCCTAACCTCAGGAGGGGGGCCTTTGAGAGGTACTCAGTTCATGAGGGTGGAGGCTTCACGAATGGGATTACTGCTTTTAGGAGAGAGACCCCAGAGAGCTCTCTTTCCCTCTTTCTACCATGTGAGGATGCAGTGAGAGGATGGCAGTCTGCAGCCCAGAGAGGACCCTCATTAATATCTAGTTGGCTGCAGGAGCTGTTTGTTGCTTAAGCCACCAGGTCTGTAGCATTTTTGTTCTAGCAGCCCATGCTGACTAAGACAGGATGTGACAATTAATCAACGAAGTTGGCATAAGGGAAGGTGAAGAATTAGAAACAAGCATTACCATGTTGGATTTATCAGGAAAAATGCACATTTGGAGAATGCTTGCCCAGGCTTTTATAAGAAATATTATATGATTTAATCAGTTTCTTCATTTGGGCATCTGGACAAGGAATGGTTTAATGAATGATTTACTGAACAGTGATAGAGAGACAGTTCTATGAGGAGTTGACTGCCTTCTTTAGGTATCTGAAAGATTGCATCATAGAATGAAGATTAGATTTATTCTTTGGAGCCAGAGGGAAGTATAAGGATCAAAAAGGAAATGCCGTATGGAAGCGTATTCCCAGTCAACATAAGGGGAGAGATGTTACCTTTTCAAAACAATGCCCAGTAGTGGAGTGGACAGCCCCAGGAGGTAGAGATTCTTGACTCAGGAAATGTTAAATCAAAGATGGAAAAGTCCTTTGGTGGTTATTCCATATGTGAGAAATGTGCATATATTAGAGAGGTGGTAGGAAGGGAGAGTCCTGGCCTCCATAAGCCAAAATGAGGTGAATGCTCATGTTTAAACATGGACATATGTATAACACATGTTTACCAGTACTTAAAAAAAAATAGAACTTAGATTTTTCTTCATTAAAAAAAATCCCCTGAAGTGAGAAAACAGAATGCAGCCAAGGTTGAGGGTTGGATGCCATAAAAGTCAGGACATGGGTCAACTTCCTCCACATCTCCATTCCTTACACTGCTCAGTGTCACTTGGAACAAGTGGCCTGCTATAGGGTGGGTAATCTACCAGGTTCATACAGAGGAGGAGCTTGGGTCAGCCATCAAAAGACCCAGGCAAAATGCAATGTGTGAACCCTGCTCCTTGACCCTTGAGTCTCCAAATGATCATGCTGCCTTCCTCTGTCTAAACCTGACCCTCACCTTCAGGTCTGGTTCTGCTGCAGAAGGCCATCTGTGTTAAGTCCATTACTCTGGCCCTCCCCTCTCCAAATTCCTCTCCACCAGATTCCCTCCCAAACTTTCCAGTCTGCTTCATCTCCAAAGATAATGATCTGAGAAATTTGTATTAGTGTTTTAAGTGACCTTTGTCTGGCCTATCCTTAGGAAACAAGGATGTCAGTGGAGGTGGTTTGGGATATGTTCAGTGGGTCTGGAGGGCAGAGGTTGTGAGCATACCTTTTTCTTGTCCTCAGCCCTAGGGCCAGGCCACCCTGAAGCCCATTTACAAGATTGCTAAATTTTGATTAGATTTATGGGCATAGAGATAAAAAGCGCTGTCCTTCTTAGCCATGGATTTCTTTCTTTCACAAAACTGGGCAAGTTATAGACATTGTTTCTGTGTTGTATCAGGAAAAATAACTAACATTTATGAAAACAATTCCCACAGAAAGTTTGTCTCTAGCTTGAAAGAGAAAGTAAAAAATGGCACATCTTCTAAGTCGCAGAAGGAATATTTGTGTTCATAGATGGATATCATCTGTTTCCTGTAATGAACACTCACCCGTGCAACACCCAGAGGCCTTAAGGTTTCTTAAGAATTTTATTTCAGTGGAGTACCATAAAAGAATCAAGCTGGGAGTTTTTTTTCTTGAGAAAAAAGTAGCAATAGATTTTCTTCTGTCTGGGAAAATTGTTTCACTCTTGCTTTTTAAATTGAAATATAGTCAGTTTACAATGTCGTGTCAGTTTCTGGTGTACAACATAATGTTTCGGTCATACATATACATACATATATTCGTTTTCATATTCTTTTTCATTATAGGTTACTACAAGATACTGAATAGAGTTCCCTGTGCTCTACAGTAGCACCATGTTGTTTATCTATTTTATATATAGTAGTTAGTATCTGCAAATCTCAAACTCCCAGTTTATCCCTTCCCACCCTCTTCCCCCCTGGTTGCCATGTTTGTTTTCTATATCTGTGAATCTGTTTCTGTTTTGTAAATAAGTTCATTTGTGTCCTTTTTTTTTTTTTTTTTAGATTTCACATGTGTGTGATATCATATGGTATTTTTTTTTCTCTTTCTGGTTACTTCACTTAGAATGACAATCTCCAGGTCCACCCATATTGCTGTAAATGGCATTATTTTATTCTGTTTTGTGGCTGAGTAGTATTCCACTGTAGAAGATACCACAACTTCTTTATCTGTTGATGGGCATTTAGGTTGTTTGCATGTCCTGGCTATTGTAAACACTGCTGCTATGAACATTGGGGTGTGTGTATGTTTTTGAATTAGAGTTCCCTGCAGTTATATGCCCAGGAGTGGGATTGCTGGATCATGTGGTAAGTCTGGTTTCCTAGTTTTCTAGGAATCTGGGAAGATTTTTAAAATCATTTTTTCCCTGTTCTTTAAATTCTTTTACAGGCTGTATCTGAATTTTGTAAATCAGACTTCTCTCCCTCCCCCAATAGCAGAAATAGGTCTTTTCTGTGTGGAGGTGTTTTTTCCTCTTCCTTTGGGGATCAACCCTCAAGACAGGATGTGGGTAAGAATACCAAACATCTGAGAAAGTCAGCTGCAAATAGTTTATTTCCCCTGCCCTAGTCAAAGACTAGCAGTCAAATACAAATTAAAATTTCCTTCTCCTCAACATTGAAAGAAAAACATTGAATTACTAACAAAGATGGTGCAGTTGCTTTGGGTTTTTTTTAATGAGGCTCCTGAGAATCAACCCAACTGAAGCATTTCAATTCACTTGCATGAGAAACGTGTTTAGTATCAAAAGAGCCCACTGGTGTGAAAGGTACACTCTCAGAAGTTGGTCAGTTACCGTGGCACACTTACTGGTTACTTTGTGCAATGTAGATTTGAAGTACAGTGGTGAAAACATTAAATGTGACATTTGAAAGAAAAAAAAAAAACCACCTCTAGAAATCCATCTGGGAAATTTTGCCTGGTTGGTAATTGGAAGAGTAATGCCATACACATGCCCCACCCCCACCCCAGCCTAATGCTCCCTTTGGCCTCACACTTTTGCTTTCACAGGCACTTATGACAAACTTGGAAGGGGACTTATAGTGAGGTGGCAGTGTCCCCAAATAGCATTCTTTGAGGAGCATGGCAGCCAGGAATAGTTATCACCTGAAGGTGCATGTTTCCCTTGTGATGTGTTCCCGGGTTGGCCAAGCCACAGAGACTGAGCAGGAAGATGACCCACTGGCATATAGGTAGGCAGGTTCACTCCTGATTACATAGAACAGAGCAGGGCTGTCTAACTTTTGTGTATTTATGAATCATTGGGAATCTTGTTAAATCTTGTAGGTTCTAAATTCAGTAAGCTTCTGGAATAGAGTCCAAGAGTCTGCATTTCTAACAAGCTCCTGAGTGAGGCAGATCTACTGCTCTGTGGCACAGAAGAGCATCTCACCCTGACCTCCTCTTCCTACCACCTTCCCATCAAAGAATTTTAGTACTGGAAGGGATCTTGAATATCTTGTCTAATTATCCCTAAAATATCAGCCTATGGAGTGGCCTCATCTGAATCACTAGCAAAGCTTTAAAAACCTAGATTCCCAGAAGTTCTGATTCAGTCTGAGGCATCTGTATTCTTTCAAAGCTTTCCAGGTCAATTGGAGGAGAAAAAAGGCTTTGGACTATTAACTGTCTCATTTTATAAAGAAGGAAGCAGGTTGTGAATGGTTACGTGACTTGCCCAACAAGACCTAGTTAGCAACACATCAGGACTAGAACTAAGAGATGCTTTCCAGCCCACCACCCCACTGTTTCCTCCTTGGCTGCCCAAGACAGTTGCTTCTGCTAAGAAAGAAAAGCAACTGCCCTGCTCTGAGTGAATGATTCTGAAGTATAAAATAAAAGCCAGGTCCAGTGCTGTTTAATGGGATGCCATTTCACCCAGAACATTTTCCTCTGCTGGAGGCAAGCCCAGAGAGGTCTCATGTACATTTGTTTCTATCTGACTCTGAAAGGAAGCCACATGCAGCAGTGCACTGTGGAAATGGAAATGGAAATGTTTCACATCATAGTCCCCTAGGAGATAATTTCAAACTTTAAAAAGTTTTTGATCCTGGATGTTTTTGACACTGAATGAAAATATTGTTGGTTTCCATATAATCAGCAATCCTGAAATTGACATGTTATAATCCTTTCTTCTTAGAACTTGAAGCTTGCATGTTAATTTTCATCTCATGTGCCGTAACTCTGGGGACAGGTTGCCTTTATATGGTCTCTGATTTTCGGTGAAACACTGAAACTTTGCTCAAAATCAACTTCCTCCTCACTGAGCTGTGCCAGTTCAGAGAGTGGTACTGTGGTTTGGGTTTTTCCTGCAGTCTGGGTAATTCCTGCTTTACCATTTTGGATTCTTTCTCTTTGCAAAGGAGAAAATCTCTATTAATGTTAAAGAAAAGTGTATGCTGGTCTTGTTCCACATAAACAAGTTTGTTGTATGATTGAGGAAGTTTCTGTTCTTTCAGGGTTTTTTCCCTGCAGTATCCCCATCCTAAAGTGACACTGGGCTTCTCTGGCAATTAGAGACTCCAGCCTCTGGTCACCCCCTGAAGGAGTTTCCTGGTAAACAGGACATGTTATGACCCATCCTTGGTTTCTCTGCTGGAGACAAATCTGTTCTCATCCTATAAATTCTGCCTTTAGTGAAAAGATAAACATAGAAAGAGCCTTATTCAAGTGAGTTTTCTTTCTCCAGCAGCTTTTAAGCAAGTGGCCTAAGATTAATTCTTGCTTGAAGACACTGAAAACACTGGCTTTCAGCAGGTGCATTCCTTATACAGTGAACTGAGCCCAGACTAAGAGTGAGTTGCTTGAGTGCCAGGCTTAGCAAACCTCTGCATGGTCAGGTGTCGTAGAGAGCTTCATGCTTCCCATCCTTGTAATGGACTATTTAAAATGAGAGGAGATATGTAAAAGCACTTAGTAAGCTGTAAACCCTAATTAAAGGGTTATCTGTAATTAAAGTAAAGCTGTAAACCCTTACAAGCTTCTGCACAGCAAAGGAAACCATAAGTAAAACAAAACAACAACCTACAGAATGGGAGAAAATTTTTGCAAATGATGAAGCTGACAAAGGCTTGCTCTCCAGAATACATAAGCAGCTCATACGACTTAATAAGAAAAAAACAAACAACCCAATCCAAAAATGGGCAGAAGACCTAAACAAGCAATTTTCCAAGGAAGAAATACAAATGATCAATAAGCACATGAAAAAATGCCCAATATCACTAATTATCAGAGAATTGCAAATCAAAACTACAATGAGGTATCATCTCATACCAGTCAGAATGGCCATCATTCAAAAGTCCATAAATGACAAATGCTGGAGAGGCTGTGGAGAAAAGGCAACCCTCCTACACTGCTGGTGGTCATGCAGTTTGGTGCAGCCACTGTGGAAAACAGTATGGAGATTCCTCTAAAGACTAGGAATAGACTTACCCTATGACCCAGGAATCCCACTCCTGGGCATATATCCAGAAGGAACCCTACTTCAAAAAGACACCTGCACCCCAATATTCCTAGCAGCACCATTTACAATACCCAAGACATGAAAGCAGCCTAAATGTCCATCAACAGATGACTGGATAAAGAAGCTGTGGTATATTTATGCAATGGAATACTATTCAGCCATAAAAACCAACAACATAATGCCATTTCCAGCAACATGGATGTCCCTGGAGAATGTAGAATGTCATTCTAAGTGAAGTAAGCCAGAAAGAGAAAGAAAAATACCATAAGAGATCGCTCATCTGTAGAATCTAAAAAGAAAAAAAAAGAACATAAATACAAAACAGAAACAGACTCATAGGCATAGAATACAAACTTGTGGTTGCCAAGGGGGTGGGGGATAGGAAAGGACAGACTGGGATTTCAAAATTTGTAGATACTGACAGACATATACAGAATAGATAAACAAGATTATACTGTATAGCACAGGGAAATATATACAAGATCTTGTGGTAGTTCACAGGGAAAAAAATGTGACAATGAATATATGTATGTTCATGTATAACTGAAAAATTGTGCTCTACACTGGAATTTGACACAACATTGTAAAATGGCTATAAATCAATAAAAAAAGTTAAAAAAAAAGAGAAAGGTTTATTTCTCTCTCTCTCTATCTGTGTGTGTCTGCCATGGGTTGATAGGAGGGCTCTGCTTGTCACAGTCACTTAGGGGACACAGGCTTGAGCTGAGGGAGGCTTCCTCTGAACATGTGCCGCCCTGATTATGGAGGGAGGGAAGAGCTGGTTGGAGTTTGAGTACTTGCAATTAAGTGCTTCATCCTTCAATTAACGCATCCATTCTGCTTGCATTTCATTATGGGTCAAAGCAAGCCACGTGGCTCCGCCTAACTTCTTGGGCCAGGGAAGTATAGGGGAGTAGAGAAATACAAAATCCCACAGTCCTTCAGAAAAGGAGGGTCTGCATGAGCCCCGGTTTTTCCATCATACACTCTTTTGATGTCCCTGGAACCCTGGGAGAGTTAAGTTTCCTGAAGGAGTGAGAAAAATCATTCTAATCGTCCTAAGGATGAGCCCATTGATTTCTAACACAGCAGAAGAACAAAAGTTTGTTTTTCACATCCTGCTGCAGTTTGAGCACCACAACTACCCATCAGGGTTAGGAGGACACGGCCAGCCTGGAGCTAATGTGACCAGGATATCATGCCGCCGAAACCAGTATGGCAGGCAATACGTTCTCTGGACATTCCTGGCTGTGACTTGCCTCTACACCCATTCCCAGGGATCCTGAAGCAGGAACAGGAATCCGTGCAGGTAGACCATGATGCCTGCAACTGTGGAGGAGGGAGATCCCTCACAAAAGTGGGGCCTGACAAATCAGGACTGTACACCTACCATTCTGGAACTGACAACACTTCCAAAGGAATGCAGAAATCCCATTGGGAATGGCCTGGGAACTGAGACACCAATTTGCTCAATCCTTGGTGAGCAGCACTCTCAGAGATGGATGTGGAAGGGTTCTCTCCTCTGGCCTCGGTAAAATGATTCTTTTTACATAGTTTATCTGTTTGGCTCACGCTTTTTCCCTGGATATGGAGAGGTTTTTAAGTGCTTTGGGTTTAAAATGTCAAATACAGTGTGGATTGAGTCTCAGTTCTTTTGCATGAGTTGAGTAAAGAGCATTGCATATGGTACCTTGAGCAGTCCAATTCAGTAGAAAAATTAATTCAAATGATTTTTTTCATGTTGAGTGAAACACATAACCAACAAATGAACTACCATGTCCATTTCCCCAGTGGCAATTTTCAGAAAGTGAAAATACATAAAATATATGTATAAAGTTAAGGGATTATACAGGCTTTATCTTGTTTAAGTTACCATCTAACAGATTGTGTCACTGAGACCAGACATAGAAACCATCTGTGTGCACTTTGGGGTAGGAAGAATATGAAACAAGGTAAGAAGAAAATTCCTTGTTATCACAGGAGTATGGAAGCTCAAATATGATTCCTCTGAGATTAAAACCACCAATATGCCTATTTTGGGGTTTTGTTGATATTTTTTCCTGTATGGCTGGAAACTAAATTATTTTCTAAGATCCAGAATTCTTGCAGGCACGTAACAGAGGCCAAGTGTTATGCAATCGAGAGTTTTCCATTTAGAATTGTGTATTATTTGGAATGCCTTCAGATGCAAGTAACAAAATATCCTACTAACAGTGGCTTAAACTAAAAGCATTTAAGTATTATTTAATAAGAATTCTAAGGGTAAATGATTCCAGAGTTGACAAGTGGCTCAACAATGTCAAGCTGTTAGCATGTTTACGATTGTCTTGGGTTTTCTTCAAGATCACAAGTTAGTTGAAATAGCTTCAAATGTCTTGTTCACACATAGTAACATTCAAGAAATAAGGAAGGGATGACTGGAAAAGTGTGGCTCTCTCATTTTGCACCTTTCCTATCAGGAGAAAAATCTTGCCCACACACCCCAGGCTTCTCCTTACAACTCATAGGACAGAATGGGTCAAAAATCCCCCCTCACAGACCTATTGCTGTCAAAAGGAAACAAATAGGATTGTTATAACTGGTTTAGACAAATTATGATTTATCCTCTGCAACTGGGTTCCTTGCCTTCTACAAGGCAGAATAAAGGCCCCTTGAAGATGTTTATGTCCTAGTCCCTGGAACCTCTGAATATGTTACCTTCCATGGAAAAAGGGACTTTGCATTTGTGGTTAAGTTAAATATCTTGAGATGGGGAGATTATCCTAGGTTGTCCAGGGGTGCCCAATGTAATCACAGGGGTTCTTATAAAAGGGAGGCAAGAGAGTTGAAGTCAGGGAAGGAGATGATGGAAGAAGAGACTGTAGTGATGTGAAGCCACAAACCAAGGAATGCTAGCAGCTCCTGGAAGCCAGGGCAAGGAAACAGATCTTCCCCTAGAGCCTCCAGAAGGCATATTGCCCTGGTGATTCATTTAGACTTCTGACCTCTGGAATTATAAGAGAATAAGTTTGTGGTGTTTTAAGCCACTAAATTTGTGTTAATTTGTTACAACAGCAATAGGAAATTAATATACCTCAGAAACAGAATTGAGATTGTGTTATCAAAAGTGAAGTGGGAATAGCTGTGGGTAGATAACTAAGAGTTCTTCCTAGACTCTGGGAGAAGAGTCCGAGTCACTGCAAGGCACAGTCTAGTGTGTCCTGGATAAGGAAAACAGTAGGTGTAGCTTACAGATTGATGGGTCTGGAGCAGATGTTTGAGTGACAGCACTGGTGGGCCTAACTCATCTGACTTGAGCACAGTATGACTGAGCTGTACTTGGGGTCTAAGATTACTAGATCCAGTTGTCTGAAGAGGGGTAGCAGTCTTTATAGAATCATCCAGGACAACAGAACAAGCTAGGACTGAGGAGGGGAATTAAACTTCTGTAAAAGGCAGCCTGGAGAATAACCCCTCAGCGGATTGGCATGTTGGAAAAGATAAAGCAAAGATTTTAGACAATTAATGGGGATTTTATTTAGCCAGGATCCAAAAAAGTCATTCTACCCTTTACTGAAGACAATGCTGTGGACCTTGCTTCCTTCAGGATAGCTAGTCCTCTAATCTTAGGATGTGGCTCTTGTCTTCAAGGTCCAAGATGTCTGTTGATAGCCCAGCATCTCATCTGATTATAGGAAAGCAGGAGGAAGGAAGGGAAGAAGGGCAAGCTTTCTTCATTTTAAGGAGACATCCCAGAAGTTCTATATATCACTTCTATTTGCTTTTCATTGACCGGAACTTATTTACATGGCTAAATGAATGTAGTTACAAAGGAGACTAGGAAATGACATTTTTTCAGCTGGATGGTAAGGCACTCAATTAAAATTAGAGTTCCTGTACAAACTTCTAGTTATGAAATAATTAAGTACTGGGGATATAATGTACAATATGATGACTATAATTAGCACTGCTGTATGGTATATTTGAAAGTTGCTAACAAAGTAGATCCTAAAAGTTCTTGTCACAAGGGAAAAAATCTGTAACTATATGAGGTGATGGATGGCAGCTAAACTTATTGTGGTAATCACTTCACAGTATATGTCTGTCAATTCATTATGCTGTACACCTCAAACTTATTCAGTGTTGTATGTCAATTACATCTCAATAAAACCAAAAAAATAGAGTTTTTAAGAAAAAAAGGGGGTGAATAGATATTAAGTCAGAACTAACAGTCTGTCATGGAAAGTAACTATAGCTCTCTATAACTGGGTTTTGAAGAAGACTTTAATTTTCTTGACAGCATAAACAGTTAAGCAAGAAATCTGTTTTTTATTTCTATTAATATTTAGTAAGGTGCATCCTATTTTCAAAGAAATGTCAGGATTACCAATTAAATATGTTAGCCTGAACACAGACTTCTTTCTGCTCTCTCCCCAAACTCCACTAGGATGACATTGAATCAATTCAAATAGCAAGTGAGAGTGAGGTAGCTTTCTGAAATCAGGAGGATTTAGTGAAAGATTTCCTACTAAATGGCCAGATCTCTTCCTATTATCTTTCTCCTTTTGGCTCCGCAAAAGTTGGCTGTTTGATTTATTACCTCTTGTCCCCTCTTCCCATACCCTACCTCCACCAGGTAGGAGATTGGAAGTCTTTCTGGAGAAAATGACTGGTTTGTGAAAATATATTAACTTGAAAATACTTAACTTAGCCATGCACAAAATTAAAGGAAAAGAATAGATTACAAGGTGTAAATATATGGGGTAAGAAACATGGACAAAAAAGAACTTGGTTGAAACAAGTATTTCAGAGTCAGAGTTAAGTTGTTTGCCTCATGTTAATGAGATATGGATAATTAAGGAATTCTTATATTTGAGTGTATCAAGAACAAGATGGACACAGTTATTGAGTCAAAGGGGCAAAATTCTCTTAGTTTTTTAGTTTACACATGCTTTGACTCTTTAAAATATAATTATACTTTCTCTTATGTATTTGCTTATTGAGGGCAGAGAGTCTCCATTTAACTTTTAATTACAATAGTTGTGGTAATTTGTAATCACGATACTAAATATCCTGTGGAAAATTCTATTTGCTAGTGTTAGTTCACTTAAGTTGTAAACTTTTCCTCATGGAAAATTGAATTTTCTGTGCTTTTTTCTTAGAAGTAAAGCACTGATCATCACCATACTTGTCTTATTATAGTTGACTTTACCAGCATAAAAAACCATGCAAATACCTGAGATATTTCCTTGTTATAGTTGTGTGAGTGAAAAATAAAATGGAGTTTATAAAATACTCATTTCTAAAACACAACTCAAAATCTCATTCTTATACAAACTCAAGAGAAAAGAGCTACGAACACTGACACAGGGTGATCCTCTGAAATGCAAGCAACATTGGCCTGGTCACCCTTTAAGGAAGTGGCCAGTCTCCATCAGGCAAGCCCTGCCTATGCACACAGAGCTTCCAATCACTTTTTTTTATTACATCCATGGGACATCTAGATACAGAAAACAAAATAATCAAGGAGAAACCTCCCAGAGGAAGCTAGGACAATGCAACAGCAGAATACTTTAGGTTAGAGGAGATATGCTTTCCATAATAAAATTATTAAGATTTTGTATAAAGATGGATTATTCAGAAATAGCAAAAAAAAAAAAGGCTTTCTAGAAATTAAAAGTAAGATAACACATAAAAATTTAAAGGGTTGGAATTTAAAGCTGAGGATACCACCAACCTTCGATTGTAAGTGGAGCAAACAGACTAAGAGACAGACAATAGGAGAGTAAAGGAAACAAAATTAAAGATCAATCCAGGAAGTCCAACATCAGTCTAATAGATATGGAATCAAGAGAGAACAAGAGAAAATGGAGGGGAAGAAGCTATCAGAGAAAGAATACAAGACAATTTTCCAGAACTGAAGGATAAAAGTTTTCAAATTTAAAGTGTCCACTGAGAACCCAGCACAATGGTTGAAAAAGGTCACTCCAAGGCATACCTTAAGAAATTTTATGTCACCAAGGTTAATGCCATAGCTTTTGACTTCTTGACTTCGACATTGGAAATTAGATGAAAATGAAGCAATGCCAAATCAACATTCGGAGGTGAATGAATTTCATCCCCAAACTATCAATTAAGTATGAGTATAGAATAAAAACGGTTTTAGACATGCAGTTTTTCAAAAACTTTACCTGTCACACACTTAAGGATGCTCAAATACAAAGGGAGTTCAAGGAAAATGCTCAGAATCCAAAGCAGGAAACACCTTAGGCCTCGTGGGAACTAGAAAGTCACTAGGCCACAACCTTCTCCGTCTTTCTCTGTCCCTTTCTGTTGCTCTGGTCTCTTATCTCTGCATACCTTTCTCCTCTCAATGGAGACCACTTCTGTGAGTCTTTTCATTTCCTGGCTTGATTGAGATTCTGAATTTGCTGATGCTGATAGGGAGAAAATGAAGCAAGGGTGGTTCTTGAATACCTTCTAACTAATCAGCAAAGACAAGCACAGATTTAAGTTTCAGAATAATTCAGAGAAGCCATGAATCATTAAAGACCACAGTGCTAGTTTGCATGTTACAACTTGAGGTGAATGGCAGAAGCCAATAATTGTTCCCCAGTATCTACTCTCTTCTTTCTTTTGATAATCAAACTCCCACATTTAACCTTGGCACATGACTGCCCAGCTAGAGACATATCTGGGCCTCTAATGGAACTAGATGGGTTGCCATTGACCAAGTTTGGGTCAATGGAATGTTAGCAGAAATGATGTGTCCACTTGTAAGTAATGTCTTGCCTTTCACTGCTTCTGTATCCCTTCCCACAAATATAGCTTAGCCATAAGATTAGGATTATGTGAAACAGCACTAATTCCTTTAAAGTCAGGATTTAAAAGGAATTCTCGTAATCATAACTAGACAGAAAAAATGTGAAAGCAACTTACAGAATATGAATATATCTGACAAGATGGACTCACTACCCTAATGTAGTTTAACATGTATATTCATAATGTTTTTAGGGTAAAAGTATTCTAAATATTATTCAGTTTTTATTCTTGTTGAATAAGACAAAATAGCTAGTTCAGTCTGTCTCTTCAAAGCAGCTGTCCACAAGGGTCTACTTTCTTGAAGTTCTTTAATAAACTGCTAATTGGGACATATTGTCTTGGCTTCAGCTACAGTTTTTAGCCAGGACTGAATTTTAAAATATGTGCCTTATAATTTTTCTGTTTCCAAAAGAGACAAGTTCTAATCCTAAAGAAAATAAGATCAATTATGGGGAGCTTAAAAAGCTTGCCACAGGACAGAGTTGAAGGGGAAAATTAATCAATCTTCTCTTCTGTAGGGCCTGAACTGTCCTCCCAGCTGTCCCCTTTATGTCTGAGCTTTCTGCATTTCACTGGATAAACTAAAGGATAAAAAATTAAGAACAACTCATTTTTTTGAAAAAGTACCAAAATTTACTCAAGAGAAATGAAAATATATATTCCTATGAAAGCTTATATATTAATATTTAGAGTAGCTTTATTAATAATCACCAAAAACTGGGAACAAGCCAAAGTCTCTCAACTGCCAAATGAATAAACATTTCATTCAGCAATAAAAGTAGGATAAACTACTCTGCAACAAAGAGGAATGATTATCGATATATGCAATGATATGTGTTCATCTCAGATGCATTATGCTAGGGAAGAAAGCCAGATTCAAAAGGCTATCCACGGGGTTATTCCATTTATATTACATTCTGAAAAAGGCAAAACAATAGGAATAAAAAAATCAATGGTTGCCAGGGACTGAGAGGGAAGGATTGACTACAAAGTCCAACACAAGGGAATTTTGGTGGGTAATGGAAGAATTCTGCCTTGATTCAGGTCATGGTTACACAACTCTAAGCATTTGTTAAAACTCATAGAACTCAAAACTGAAAAGAATAAATTTAACTGTATGTAAATTAAGAAAAAGTAAAAGAAAAATGCAAAGCTTAAGAAAGGATAAAATTAAAAACTTGTTAGAATATAGCCTATAAGATAAATGCTATCCGTGGGTATTCTGTTCTTTTTTAAATTGTATTTTAAAATTATTTTAATATTTACTCTATTATTTTTATTATAAAATAAAACACAGATATATAAAACCACACACAACAAATGCATGACTTAATGAATTATTATAAGATAAATATTCTTATAAGCAACAAGGAGGTCAAGACAGAACTTTCCAGCCACCGAAGGAGCCCCCTTTGTGCCCCATCTGATAACAAGCCCTCCCTCCCACCACTGGTAGCTCCCATCCTGACTTTTATAGTAATCACTTTCTTGTCTTTCTTTATGGTTTTATCACTGTTTATAGTTTATCACTTTGTGCATCCTAGCCACAATAACGTAGACTTGTTCCTTTTGGAAGCTTATCTCTTTTAAGTCTCTTATAATCTTTAGTTTCTCTTTCTGTCCCATTTGTTTCCAAACAATTTATCTGTTGAAGAACCTGGGCCCTTTGGCATGCAGTTGTTCCCAGTCTGGATGTTGCTGCCTGCATGCTCCCAGTGAAACTTAACATGTCCCTTTGTCCCCTGTATTTTCTACAAGCTGTTGGCTGAATCCAGATCTGACTCAGGTTCCGACCCCTTGACAAGGACATGGGTGGTCCTTTGTTCTTTCATCAGGAGTCTTTCTCGTTGAAGATGGCAAATTGATTAATCAAAATTCCCAAAGCTAAATAAAATATATTTAAATAATTAAACTTTTAAATGATATGCTTTGTTAATTTGTAACATTTATATTTTTGAAATTTTAAGCCTTAAAATTGCCCTACAACTTTTGGGACATCCTCTTATAATATAAAGCCAAAGTACCACATGTGTTCATAATGATACTTCTGATTCAAATTCAGGACTCTGTCTCTTCATTTCATTACATTTGTATGTCCTTTTGTCTATACCCAAATTCCTGGTTCTCAAGGACACTAGCGATGATAGAATTATGATGTCAGTCTTTGAGTATTCTTAAGTATAACATTGTGCATGTATAGTACACAATCTTGTGAAATCTATTCTTTGATTTAGAGACACAACTAATGAAATTCATATTGTATTGTTAAACTGTTTCAAGACCATATATGTGGAAATAAATTATCCCCCTCACTTTTTTTCTTTATATATATATTTTTTATTGAAGTATAGTCAGTTTACAATGTTGTGTCAATTTCTGGTGTATAGCATAATGCTTCAGTCATACATAAACATACATATATTCATTTTTATATCCTTTTTCATCATAAATTACTACAAGATATTGAATATAGTTCCCTGTGCTATACAGTATGAACTTGTTTATTTTATATTAGTTAGTATCTGCAAATCTCAAACTCCCAATTTACTTCCCACCCCCTTCCCCACCTGGTAACCATAAGTTTGTTTTCCCCCCTGGTAACCATAAGTTTGTCTTCTATGTCTGTGAGTCTGTTTCTTTTTGTAAATAAGTTCATTTGTCTTTTTTTTTTTTTAAGATTCCACATATGAGTGATGTGGTATTTTTCTCTCTCATTCTGGCTTACTTCACTTAGAATGACAATCTCCAGGTCCATCCATGTTGCTGCAAATGGCATTATTTCATTCTTTTTTATGGCTGAGTAGTATTCCATTTGGGTGTGTGTGTGGTGTGTGTGTGTGTGTGTGTACACCACAACTTCTTTATCTAGTCATCTGTTGATGGACATTTAGGTTGTTTCCATGTCTTGGCTATTGTAAATAGTGCTGCTATGAACTTTGGGGTGCATGCATCTTTTTGAATTAAGGTTCCATCTGGATATGTGCCTAGGAGTGAGATTCCTGGATCATATGGTGAGACTATTTTTAGTCTTTTGCAGAATCTCCATACTTTTTTCCATCATGGTTTCACCAAACTACATTTCCCCTCAACAATGTAGGAGTGTTCCCTTTTCTCCACACCTTCTCCAGGATGTATCATTTGTGGACTTTTCAATGATGGCCATTCTGACTGGTGTGAGGTGCCCCCTCACTGTTTTTGAGTCAACCTTGATTTAAAATTAAAGTTAACATCAGAGATCAAATTGTTTTGGAACAGAACTTGTAGGAAAACTTTAAGAAGCCATTGATATAAATACTTTTGTAAGTTGAAACCATTGAAAGCACTGGATTAACAGTTAGCCTTTATTTAGATAGATAAGGAAGATAGCCAGTAAATATCTACAGTATGAAATGCCACAAAATATAGGTTAAAATCTATATTTACTCTTCTTATCATGAATTTGCAGCTTCATCTAAGTCTGTTTACTAAAAGGGCAAAGAGCTTCCTTTAATATTGAAAGTTTGTAAGTGAAGTAAGCCAGAAAGAGAAAGAAAAATACCATCTGATATCACTTATACGTGGAATCTAAAAAAAAAATGACACATATGAACTTAGAAACAGACTCATGGAGAAAACAAACTTATGGTTATTGAGGGGGAATAAGGATGGGAAGGGATAAATTGTGAGTTCAAGATTTGCAGATACTAAATACTATACATAAAATGGATAAACAACAAGGCCCTACTGTAGAGCACAGGGAAGTATATTCAATACCTTCTAATAGCCTATAATGAAAAAGTAAATGAAAAGAAATATATATATATACACACATATATATATACACACACATATATACATATATATATATACACACACACGTATAACTGAATCACTGTCCTGTACACCAGAAATTAACACAACATTGTAAACTGACTATACTTCAATTAAAAAAAATCTAAAAAAAATATTGAAAGTCTGTGTTGATAGTTTCAAGGACTGGTGAGAGATGAATGTTTGATAACACCTGTTGGAAGGCGTGCCGTAGAAAACTAGGTTTGTTCATGTAAAACTGTCAACAATGTTTGCCATATGAGGTTGTTCTCACTCCTCAACTTATTGTGACTAACTAACCAGCTGACAGTGACCTCAATGATCCAGTATTTTGCAAATAAAATGTAAGAATAACGCTAATATATAAATTTTAAATCATAACAAATACACTCTTTTCTATAAAATACGTTATATATCAACATATATAAATTAACTTTCAGATATCAGGTGCCACTGCTGTACTTTAAATTTCATGTTGGATGTTTAGTTTTGGCTATAAAATTATTTGCTAGTTAACTGTACAGATCTATCTTAAATTGTCTGGCTTGTCTTCCATTTTAAATATGTTTACACTACTTTCTTTTTGAAAGTATTGAATTATTGGGTTGAAGACCTTATCTTAAAGATCTATAGAGTGCTTGCTACTCATTGCAAATATATGTAACTCTAAAAATACAAGTAGATGAGATTTTAATAAGCATTTAATAAAAGGGAAGATAAAATAAAGATGAATCAGTAATAAATTAGAAGACATAGTGGAAAAGGCAGAAAAGGCTTAAAAAGGAAATAGTGATCAATAAACTCAGCAAAACAGATAGAATGAGAAGGTTTAAATGGTAAAAAAAAAATGTAAACCAATAATAAAAATAAAAGTGAGGGTTGTCTCTTGTCTCAGGTATGAAATTCATTATTTCAATTTGGTTGTGTAAAAAAAATGAGGTTCAGGGGAGCTTTTCTTAACTATTAGTAGGCCCCCAATTCAGTCTTTGCTAAGGGTAGAAAACAAACTTGCCAATTCAATTTAATTCAGTTCCTTGCAGTTTAAAACATAATCACTTTCGTCTAATTGCTCTGTTCATTTGACATTCTCCATCTGTCTCTGTTCCTTGCCTTCTCGCTGCCGTTGGCCTGAGATGGCAGCAGCTGCACAGTTTCCCAGCCCTGGGGGAGGGACGTCTGTCATCCTCCGGCCTCTGCCCTCGCTGGCCTCTCCCCTCTGGGCTTGACCTTGTGCTGAGTCCACCCAGCTCCCTTGCTGATGCTTGCAGTGCTATCGTGGCTTGGAGTCAGCGAGTTCCACACATGTTGCCTCCTCTTTGTCCAAATGATGAGCTCTCTTCCATCTGTAGGCTTCTCTCAACCTACCTCTGTGTCTTTCTGCCGGGCAAATTTCAATCCCAGAGGCTCTTTTGTGCCACCTGGGTGTGCATGGGCCTCTGTGGGGCTGCTGTCAGGTCTACTTCCATGGACACCACACTCAGCACTGCTAATTCATTGCCTTGAGTCAGGCTGGACTTGGGGCTTCTCTAGGGACCTTTTCTCAGTTTCCTTAGGGAAGGGAAGTACACAGCTCCTCTTTCAGGAGGCCCCCCTCCCCAGACTCATCAGAAAGTTCTCATCAGCCCTACAAGGAACGTTGGGGCGCAGCCTGCAGGGGAAGCAGCTCAGGTCCAGGCTCTTCTCAGAAGCTGCATCTCACTTCATGCCCTTTTTAGGTCTCCCTTTTTAGCCCCTGATTGAATTCTCATTTCCTTTTGGGAGGGGAAACATCTCTGATAACATCCTGTACCTCTCCCCACAGAGGGACATACACAGCTTCCTCTGGGGCCTCTGGGCCCCCAAAACTAAAATACAAACAAAGCACTTTTGGATGTTGGATGTTTAGTTTTGGCTATAAAATTATTTGCTAGTTAAACTATACAGATCTATCTTAAATTGTCTGGCTTGTCTTCCATTTTAAATATGTTTACACTACTTTCTTTTTGAAAGTATTAAATTATTGGGTTGAAGACCTTATCTTAAAGATCTATAGAGCACTTGCTACTCATTGCAAATATATGTAACTAGCTCAGGCTGCTGGCTCTTCCTCCAAACCTGTCTCTGGAGGGGCCACAGAGGGAGAGGGAGGTGTGTGGAGCTGGAAAAGTAAGTGAACAAAGGGAAGATTTGAGTGAACCCTCATGGGAAGCCATACAGGGAACCTCGGCTGATAAGTGGGAGTTGAGGACAGAGAACCTGGTCAGATGCTGGCAGACATCCAACCCCTGAAGGTCGCTCCTCTCCCTCCCTTCCTGGAAGCCCAGGAGAGTAAAACAGGGGAGACATTTTAAAATAGAACAGCCTAGGGGTAGAAGAGGCAAGTGGGGGTTCCTGAGGGGCCCAGCTGCCTGGTGAAGGGGATAAGCAGGAGTGGTGATTTGCATCTGGGCCCCAGAGGCTCTGAGGCTTGCCCTCACTCTTGCCCCTTGGTCCTGCCAGGAGAGCACAAGGTAAGGCCCCAGCATCAGCATGTCTCCTGGAGCACTTTGCTAGTCAAGGAAGATGTGAAGATGACTGGAAATTGTCTCCTACTATTCATTTTCAATTTTCCCCAAATTGAAAAAAATTATCCATTTTTTTAGCTGGACACGATTGCCCAGAATAAGAACTAAATTTCCCAGCCTCCTTTGTAGCTAATTGTGTCCATATGACAAAGAATATTTTAGCAACTGTATGCTAATACATTTGAAATCTATCAAAGTATATTTCTGAGAAAAATATAAAGCTAATATTGTCATAAAAATAACTTGAATGGGCCAATAATCATTAAAGAAATTAAAATAATAGTCATCAGAGATCTCCACAATTCACCCTAAAAATTCCAGGTTTAGACAGTTGTATAGATATAGATACGGGTGTAAGTATGGACAAACAGCAAGGTAATGCTGTTTAATACAAGTTGTTTCAGAAAACAGGAGAAAAAAATGCCCCAATTCTTTTCAGAAGGCTTGTTTAAACTTGTTTCCAAAATTGAATAAGGAAAGGAAAAGCAAAAATAGTTATGGGCCCATTTTCACTCATTAACACAGAAGTCATAAGCAAACTATTAGTTAATCAAACCCAACAATATATTGAAATACATTAGGATAAAGGAGTGTCTCCCAAGAATGCAAGAATGGTCTGACATCTGAGAAATCTATTAAAGTAATTCATTACTTCACCGCAATAAAAGATTAAAATCACATGATTATTTCAAAAGACGTGGAAACAACATTGATAAAATTCAACACCTAAAATAAGTAAGAAAATAAATAAAATCTAAGGAAAGAAGGCGTAAATGAGAGCTTCCTTAATTTCATGAAGTCTAAAAACCAAAAACGAATGGTAATTGTCTTTCTAAATGGAGAAAAGTTAGACACTTTTTTTTTAGCCCAAGAACCAAAACAAAAAAAGGGATTATCACATTACCATTGTTTTGTAACAGATATCATGGTCATTGTGATAAGTCAATCAATCAGTCAATTGATCAAATGATCAAATAAGCTGTATAAGAAATAAAAAGGTAGGAAAAGCTATCATTAATGGCAGATTAACCAATTCTGTACAACGAGGATCCAGGAGAATTGACAGACACATTATTGGAATTCATAGTGGAATTCATCAAGGTTACTTAATAAAAGATCCTTATACAAAAGTCAATTACATTCCTTTACACCAATAGTTAGGTTGATGTAATTTTTTAAAATAAAAAATATTTTTAAGGCAATAAGAAATGTAAAGCACCAAGGAACAAATATCACAAAATATATACAAGATCTTTAAGGTGACGATATTAAAGAAAGCCTAAATATTTGGAAAGATTTATTATTATTTTGTGAATACATAGATTTAATATAAAAAAGATTTATTTTTGCCAAATTAATGAACAATGTTAATACAATGAGTCTTGGATTAATACGTGTTAATACAATAAAATTCTATTTTTTGTGGAACTTAATAGCTCTAAATTTTATTTTAAAAAGAGCGAAGGGCCAAGAAGAGCCAAGAGAAATTTTAAAGATGAACCAGCAGGGATACATGCCTCATCAGATAGGGAAATTATAATGAAGTTAAGTAATTAAAACAGTGTAATTTAAGTACAGAAATAGAAAAATGAAATAATGGAACAGATTAGGGAGTTTAGGAACAGGCCCATGCATGTAAGGAAGCTTGCTGAGAAAATAAAAGAGATGGCAATACAGAACAGCAGGAGAAGGATGGACTATGTGAGAAATGGTTCTGGGGAAAATAGTTAACCATAGGAGGAAAAATAAAACCAGAGCTTCTCATCTCACCACGCATGAAAGATGATTCCAGCTGAGCTGGACCTTGATGTCCAAAGCAAAATTTTAACTCTTTGGAGGAAAATGTTAGAAAATTTCCTTATGTTAGGGCATGAAAATAGTTTTTTTTTTTAATAAAAGACAAAGTTAGCTCAAACCATAAATGAAAGATTGGAAAATTTGACTCGATTTTTTAAAAAAATTCCATATTACAAAAGACAGGATGGAGAAGATGATAAGCTATCTGCCGTGTGGGTGATGGACACAGACTCGGGACTTAATATGTAAAGATACCTAAAAAAGAAAAGAAAAAAGGCAGATAACACAATACAGAAATGGCAAAGGAAATCAATAGGCAATTAATGGAATTAACCTCAAGAATAATCAAGGAAATGCAAATGAAAACCACAGTGAGGTAACATTTCTCTCCTATATTGGTAAAAATTAAAAAGTCTGATCACTCCTGTGGGTGGAGATAATATGGATCAACACTGCTGGGGCGAGGGAGGAGAGTGTAAGTTAGAATCATCACTTAGAACAATTTGGCAAAATTTAGTAATGTTGAGAATTCATATTCACTATAATGCTGCAATTTCACATCTTGTCTTGTTCAGAGATGAGACATGGAGGTCAAGAAAGTAAAGTGTGTATTAAGTGATAGGACACTCTCAAGGGGAGAGGAGGCAGACTCAGGTGAGCAGCTGTGCTGAGTTTCTTTGGCAAGCTGGTTACATAGAATGTAAAAATGAATGTGCAGAATATTCATTGGAGAGGGAGGAGTTGGGGTCACAGTCACTGATTTTCATCCCAGGTCCACTTTCCCGAGGGGAAGAGGGATTTTTGTCCTTATTTAGTCTGGATCAGAAGTGTCATGACATCAGTGCATGATGGGTACTTCTAATCTGCAAGGCTAATTTTATTGTAATGAGGGCAGAATGAACAAAAGGTTACATTCAGGTACTAGGGATTCCTGCCTTTTCCCACCTTTCTTTGCCTGCCTCCAGGACACTTGTCACCCCCAAGTTGTATGACTGCTTATCAGTCTGGAGGTTCCTGCTTTTTTCTTTCTGCTCAAGGACCCGTGTTGTTCACAAGATGTATGGTTTCCTGCCATTTGGCCCAGGCCCCTCTTTTCTCTGCTTGTATTTAGCTATCTGCCTACTTTAACAGTTGGGTTTCTAGGCCCCAGAGAATTCAGAGAAGGGGGTTAGACTCCTATTTAACCCTATTTGAGCATCTCATACCATGAAGGAGGCTTTCATTCTAAGTCACCATGACCATGGGCTCTACCCAAATCTTTTCTACTGTAGCCATCCCTCTCATTATGGGCTCTAAAAAAGGTGCATGTACAAGGAAAAAGAGCAAGAAAAAGAAAGTCACGCTAATTGGTGTTGTGGCTTAGCCTCTAACTCTAGTCCCTATCTTAGAGAACTCTGCTAAGGTGGGCTGCTTTGTGATTTGCGTAAGCTATTAGGTGATATGGCCTCAGACTAAGGAAGCTTTGAGCCCAGAAGTCTTTCTTTCACCCATTACTTCTTCCTCCACCATCTCCCATAACACCTGGGGCAGCTTGGATCTTTGCTCTTAACACCAGTGTCAACTCTGATGAGAGACTGACCCAGCCACCTGCCATCCCCTTGCCAGACAACACCACAGACAGAAGTGGCACAGATGTGCTTGCCCTAGCAAGGAGCTGGCTGCAGCCACAGCAGAGGCATAGTCCTGGCCCAGCTGTGTAGAAGCATGGGGCAGGAGGAGATGAGTAGATTTCCTCCCATGTGGGAACATAGGACTCCAGCCAAGAGGAAAAAGGAGTTGCAAGAAAGAGAGTCGTACCCTTATGGCTTTTAAACCCTGTGACCGTACCCTTTAGAAAACTTGATTGGAGCAGTGCCCTGACAACCGATTAAACCAAATCTATATTCAGGCTCCCTAGGGTGCAAGAAAAAAGGGAAAGGAACCAGGAGAAGAGAGGGGCTTTGTGAGCTTCCCCCTGCCCAGCCCAGGTGCATGGAAAGGTGTTACCAATCCCCAGATCCTGGTGAGTCTGGGTCCCAGCTTCGCTCAAGCCAAGACGCTTATTGCAATGGTAGAGTTAAATCTTTCATCCAGAAATCTGCCCAGGAAAACTAGCCTAGAAATCTTTAGATAGAGAAAATAGAATGTGCTTATTGGGACATGGAGAGAAAAGGTAAATAATGTCAGGAGTTTGAGTTTTAGTTAAACTGTAATTATTTAAGCGGCGTAGGAAGTCATTGAACAATTGTTCCATTCTTCTAACTAAATGTTCATGAAATGAATTAGCTATAACATGTTAAATATTCTTACATGTATAAATTACTCATCATAAAATCACATCCAGGTAGCTAAAATCAATCTTAAAATATTAAAAAATGACCCCTTCATGTCATCTCGGGATCATGTTTAAAAAAACTTGAATAGTTCTACTAGTTAATCTCTCAAGTCCAGTAGGATTTAGACCACAAGATTCAAAATTCTAACTGATGACCTGGTAGTAATTTATAATCCTGTGACTAGGATAATTAAGTTGTCATGATGTCAAGAAATGATACAAAATAGTATAAATGAAATGAAAAATTCATGGTTATTATAGGAATCTTAAAATGATTTAAAAATAATCCATAAAGAAAAACTTCTGTTTATCCAACATTTACTAGCATCATTGGTCCTTTTTCCCAATGTCAGAATTCTCCTTCTGTTTGTTTTTGTGTTTTTTTCCAGGTTTTTTTTGCTAGACTTTACTTTTTTAAGAGCAGTTTTAGGTTCACAGCAAAATTGAGTGAAAGGCACAGATTTCCCACATATCCTTTTACCACTGTAAATGCATAGCCTCCCCCAAGATCGACATCCTTCACAAGAGTGGTACATTTATCCCTGTTTTTCTACTGCTTCCCAAGACTATGAATCAACAAGGTTTGATCTTTTAAAGCCTTTGCCATCGAGTTGAACCTTCTTCATCCCAGCCTCGTTAATGATCATTGACAGCCTTCATGTCACTTTCCTGTGTTAATTGAAGACTTCTTGTACTAAAATGAACATCTTTTAACTCAGCTAATTATGGCCCAGTTGACGAGTTCGAGGAAGCAGTTAGAGAGATTAACTCCAGACTAGGATTTCCCAAAAGGTAGGGAATGGGCAAAAAAAATAGGATGTAACCATTAAGTGGATTTGAGCCATTGTCTCCCACTCCCAAAAAATGTTTTGGGGTGGGGCGGAAATGCTGGTATGATTCTTCAGGAAAAAGAGTCATAATGTCAATTAAGTTCGTGAGAAACCGTGTACTATTCTCCTCTTTTGGAGATTTATAATGCACATGAGTACATTAAAGACTGAGAAATCCTCTAATAAAAGAACCTTGTTTAATTTTTCTCTAACCCAGCATTACCTAAATTTGTTTGACCATAGGGGGCACTTTTTCTTAAGAAATCCCATTCTATTAACATTTATAGAATTTGTGCCCCATGAAAATCATTTGGGAAAGTGCTGGCCGACATTTGGCATCAAGTTTTCCAAGACAAAGTAACATACAACAAAACAAAGAGAAGCATACAGCTGGAAAAAGCCTGGAGAAGGAAACCTTAAAGAGGTGACGAGATTGAAGTCACAGGAAAGGGATGAATAGTTGAGTCTAATAAGGACTTTTAATATTCCCAGCAGCCAAATGAGATAGGTATTATTATTGCACACATTTTGCAGATGAGAAAATAGAAGTTCTGAGAGGTTAAGTAAGTTGCCCAGGGTCACACAGCTGGTTAGTGGCAGAGGTGGGCTTCAAGATCAGGTGTGATTCCATAGCCTGTGTTCTCTCCACTGTGACATGCTCTTTTTCCAAGTCCTGGCAATTTAGTTTTCTAAATATTTCCTCCAAATTTCCTCTTCTTTTCATAATTCCACTGGCATAGTAGCAGATGATGAGTCATTTCTAGACATTTTGAATTGAGGTTCACAGAAAACAAGCTCCATTTCTTTTCTCTGGTTCATTGCACATCTCTCCTTTTCTGCCCTGAATACTCTTGGATCTCTTTCTCAACTCCTTATCTGCCTCCAGGCTCTTGACAAATCTCCAAAGCAAATACTGTATTAAAAAATAACAGTACATCTATGGAAATGTGTTTTTATGGAGAGAATATTGGCTTAAGAATAAGCTCCAGTAATGCAGGACACTTTTGGTACAGACAAGTATAAAATTTTTTATAACATGTGTTTCCTGAGTCACATGCATGTTCTGAAGTACATTGAGTAATGAAAACAGTACTATTTCCATAATATGCATATATGTTTCAATTGAAATGAGGGTACTGACCTTTCCTCCAAAATCTCATTCTGTTCAGAGCAAAGTGTTTTCATATGGTTACAACTGTCAATAATGAACAAATCTGCAAACAACCTTGATCTATTACTACCAGATCCTAGGATTATGTCCTCTCTTCACTTTCTTTACCTATACTGCTTTCTCTTCCACCAGAATCTTAATCATTTATTTTTACCTATTTTAAAATATTTGAAGAAATTTAAAAATCTCTAGAGTATACTGTGAGGTAATAGAAAAAAAATATACATATATAGGTCTCTGCCCCTGGTTCCTGGTGCAAGGCTCCTAAAACCCTTGTAAGTTTCTAAGTGATAAGACCACTAGGAGCATCTTTTGTCCTAACCAGGTGACTCTGGCTGGGCTCTGGATGAGGGCTTGTCACCGGAAAGACCAAGCCATGATTAGAAACTTGGATTTTTCAGTCTCATTTCCCATATCTTGAGAAGAAAGAAGGGCTGAAAATGGGGCTAATGATACATTGTACCTATGTGATGAAGCCTCCACAAAATCCAAAAATTATGGGGTCTGGAGAACTTCCAGGCTGGTGGTATATATATATATTTTTTTTTAACATAAATTTATCCAACAAGACACACAGATGAAAAATAGACATAAAAAAAAGCATCCTGGGAGAAATGCAATTAAATCATAATGATTTTATAGTGGGATTTTACAGTCTTCGTGAAAGGGGTCAGCCTGCATTCAGTCTTAGCTTTTAAGCTAAGGTTGGTCCAATGTGGTCCAAGTTCTTACTGATTAACAACCACTATTTGGTGAATTTCATTTTTCTGGTTGGGTGGGAGGAGCAGAGGGGCAATGGGTAATGGGGTTAAGAGGAAGAGCCTTGGGGACCAGAGCATGTGAGAGCCACAGTGGACATTGTTAGTCCTCCAGTGTCTCTCACAGTATCCAGTAGAGTGACCTGGTTAACTGGGAAAAGGGGGCAACAGAAACATCCTGAAGAGGGTTTATGAAGAGGATGGACAGGACGTTGGAAAGGAATCACTACATATAGTGGTGGAGGCCAGTGTCACATTTGGGGTGACATGGATGGCCCTGTCAGAGGTACCTGGATTGGTGCTACAGTCCTTGTGAAGGACTTCAGGAGAGGGAGAGTGTTTGCAGGAAGGAGATGTGCACTGGAGGAGGTGGCGGTGGAGGCCCTGGTGGAGACGTACCTTGGCTGTGGGTAGTTCATGATCAGGACACAGCAGATGTGTCTGGGCAGGAAGGAACCTGGGAACCAGCAAATTAATCAAACCTGAGGAGGGGGTCATTGGAACCTCCCATTCATAGCCAAATTAGACAGAAGTTGTGGGTAACCTGGGGACCTACTGCTTGCAATTGGCATCTGAAGTGTGGTGGGAGGGGCAGCCTGTGAGCCCGAGCCACTAACCTGTGGGGTCTGATGCTAAGTCCAAGCAGATAATGTCAGGATTGAGTTAGATTGTAGAACACATAGCTGGTATTGTGGAGAATTACTTAGTGTGGGGAAAACCTCCACACAGGTGGTGACCAGAAATGAAATGTTCTGTGTGGCTTGTAAGGGAGACAGGAAAGAAACACAGTAGGAAGAACTGGGTTTTTCCCTACAGAAGAAGGTGGACAACCGAGGGTTTTTCATTGTATATACCATAAGAGAATTTCGGGATGAACTTAAAAATTTCCATTCCTCTTTGTTAGCATCAGTTTATGTATTATCATTAGCAAAGTTTTGTCGGTTTCTTTTTGTGATATTCAAATATTCATAAATGAGCACAAAAGTACAGACAATGGGGTGTCCAGTTAGCAGAGTGGTCTTAAATAAAGTACACCATCTTTCATATACTAATAAGACTCTGATTCATAGTAGCTCCCAAGACCAGAAATATGAAAGAATAACTTAGTTTTCTGGTTAGAGTCCAAAACAGAAAAATCTTTCTAATGAACGTATACCTGACTCAACAAAGCACAGTGACTTAACGCCAATCAGAGACTTGCAGCTCAAGTGCTTTGCCAGTTCTGTGGGGGAGGAATATACCACCTTTCCCTTTGCAAAATGTATGATCTAGCTCGGAAGACAGAACTAGAACACAAGGAACATGAGAGAATCATGCAAGGGAGTATGCGATGCAGTGTTAACTCTGTGGAATATACAGAATTGTCCTGATACAAAATTTTGACATTTGCTTTTGACGTCTTCCAAGTCCTTATTTCTATGCTCCTCTCCTTCTCCCTGGGTCTTCCTCTGACTTCCCAGGAACCCGGACTGTACACTCCCCTTCACACTACATCTGACCTCAAGTATCTAATTATTGAATTAAAGATGCTACAGATTATAAAATATACCATTATTTTTGTACCACTATGAAAACATGATGTCAGTTAAATTATATCACAATGCTTTCTTATCATTTAAAATTTTTAAATCACTTAGAATTGGAGTTAGATACGCTTTTTACACATAATACTTTTGTATACACAAAAAGGAAAATAAAGTCAGTGGTTAAATCATTATAATTTTCTCAAGCCTTCACAACTTCCAATAAAATATTTATTCAGCTCATTTTTATTGAAGTTACAAATGATTAGTCTCAGATTCTATTTAATTTTAAGTCAACACATTTCTTGTTGTTCAATTTTAAGTCAGCACATTTATGTATTTATTGAATATCACTATATATCCTGCACTACAGAGGATCAGAGAAGAAGTTCAGATAAAGTTAAAGAGGATAAGATTTGAACTGGACCCTGCAGGATGGATGAGATGATACTTTTAGTGGGTGGGATGCCAAGAGGTAGAAAAGACAGAAAGTTAAAAAATAAACCTATGTGCTGTGACTGATTGTTCAGTTGCAAATGAGATATTACAAATACCAGCCTGAGATCAGAAACAGACAATACACACAAAAATAAATAAAACCAAAAACATATGAACACAGAGTTACCCACTAAAACTACCTACTCTTCTATTGTATGTCTCAGGGAACTATATTTAGTACCTGGTAATAACCTATAATTGAAAAGAATTTGAAAAAGATTGTGTATGTATAACTGAATCACTTTGCTATACACCTGAAACTAATAGCATTGTAAATCAACTACACTTCAATTAAAAAAAATGCCTACTCTTCAACCAAAATATCCAAACTAAAATAAAGTTCCTAATCACAAGCAATCTAAAAACAAATAAAAGAATAAAAGCTACAGCATGGAATATTATATGGATACATAAAAGTGGAAACTATAGTATCAAATAAAAAAGTGGGATACAAATGACCTGCAGGGGGAACTGGTATAGAGTAAAAGAAATTTTAAAGAACTTGTCAACAACATGCAAGGCTCAGACCTTGTTTGGATCCTGATTCAAACAAACTAACTGTAAAAAGACACCCATGAGACAACTGGGAAATTTGAACACTGAATGGATATTAGACAATATTGAGTATAATAGATATTAAGGAAGTTAAGAATTTGTTTTAATATGTTTATTTTTAGGGGAAATAACATTGTGGTTATAATAAACAAACGAGAGCCCGTATCATAACAGATACACGCTGATGTGTTAATAGAAGAAATGAGATAATATCTGAGATTTGCTTAAAATAATCTAGTGGGATGTGGAGAGTGTGGAGCCAGTTTTTGCATAACATGGGGGTTTTCTATACTGCTTTCTCTCTTTTTTTAATATGTTTGACATTTTCAATACAAAAAGGTGTTGAAGACAGACAAAATACTGATCCCATTCACTCCTTTTGACTCCTTCTTCTTCTTAGGTGCACCCCATGTGTAAGGTTCTGCCCTGGGGCTGGGCACACCACCAAGATAAAGACTCTTGGCATATTCCTTTCTCTTATGTATCTCACACTTATTTTTGGTAGAGGGAGAAGAATATGGCTTAATTAAGTAATAAAAGCAGAGATAAAAATAAGGTGCTAGAGAGACATAGACTAAGCAAGTAATGATGAAGGAGAATGTCTTATGTGGGGTTGGAAAATGTTTTATAAGAGAGAGAACATTTGAACTGGGCCATGAAAGAGCAATAGTATTTGAACAGTTAAATTCTGTTTTGAGACAGTTGAGGGGCCATCCCAGGGATTTTCTTTTTCTTTTTTTTTTTTTCATTACATACAGTAAAATTCATTTTTTATGTCAGTTCTATGAATCTTGACAAATGTGTAAAATTATGCAACCACCATGGCAATGAAGATACAGAATAGTTTTACCATCTCAAAAAAAAAATTCCCCCATGCTACTCCTCTGTAGTCAAGTCATTCTCAACATTTTATCACTGACTAGCACTGATCTATTCACATCAAAATTGGTTTGCCTTCTTTTTAATGGTATACAAATGGATTCATCCAATGTGTAGCCTTTTGGGTCTGGCTTCTTTCACTTAGCACTGAGATGCATTGCTACTGTTGAGAATATCAATAATTCATTCATTTTTATCACTGAATAATATTCCATTACATGGATGTACCACAGTTTGTTTATCTGCTCTCCAGGTGATGGACACTAGGTTGTTTCCAGTTTGGGGCCATTATGAACAAAGTGCTATAAACATTCATTTGCAAGTTTTTGTTTGAACATAGGTTTTCATTTGACTTGGGTAGATATCTAGGAGTGGAACTGCTTGGTTGTGTTTCAAGTATATGTTTAACTTCAAAAGAAACGGCCAAACTGTTTTCCACAGTGGCTGTACTATTTTGCATTCTAAATATCTACATATGAGAGTTACTCGGCCTCTTTGCCAGCTCTTGGGATAGTACTTTTGTTCTGTTTTGTCTTATTTATCTTAGTCAGTCTGATAGGTGAGTAGTGATATCTCTTTCTGGTTTTAATTTGCATTTCCCTAAGGATAAATGATGTCGAGCCAGGCTGATTGTTGATATTACAACCATTTTTCTCTTGCTAGTTTCAAAAGTTTACACTAGCTATTTCACAAGCCTACAACTCCACTCTATTCCCCATCTAGGCACCTAATTCTCCAAGAACATAGAGGAACTTCAAGTATGAAATCCATAACTTTCCTCCCTTATACTTCTAAACTTCAAAAAACTTTTTTTTTGGTCCCCAAATCTCCTTTTTCAGAGAGGGTATATCTCCCCTTTCCAAGGCCAGGGTGTTCCCGCGTATGCCTGGGCCCTTCCCAGTTCCCCTCTTGAAGGATCTCAGTATTAACAACTTTTTTCTTTCCGTCAGTTGCTCTGCTCTCTGCTGGCTCCTTTACTGTGGCCCACTCCCTCTGAGCCAAGCCTTTTTTGTCTTTATATCAGTCATTCCCAAACGTTTGCATACACCAGAATCACCTAGAAAACTTATTAAAACATGTCTGGGCCCCACCACTCGAGTCTGGGGTAAGGCTGAGAATGTGCATCTTCAGCAAGTTGGCAGGGGATGCTGATGCTGCTGGTCAGGGACCACACTCAGGGAAACCCTGCTCTACAGTGAGTAAGGAGGTGTGAGTTTCAGGATACCCAAAAACAATCAGAGGGTTGCCCTGATGTCCCTTTTGTCTCTCAAAGTGCCATCTTAAGCCCTCTGCTAGCAAGATGATAATATTTTGACTGTCTCGAAAGAAGAGATAAGGTACAGATGACTTTGCTGCAACACAAACTCCAAGAGTGACACTAAGTGTGGAGGCCCTCTGACATTTTCTGTTTCCTTCCAGGGCCACATCCAATCATGACTCCAAGTCATTTGAGGCTGACTCGGTAGTCAGCTTCTCTAAAGTACCGTAAATCAGGAAAAAGCAGCACATCTTACAAGCACTTCCCAAGCACTTAGTCTTCTCTCTTCATTACAATATGTATAATTTGTCTTCCAGGAAAGATGCACACAGATCTGTGTGTGGTTTACTTTAAAAAAAAAAATCAATGGCTACAATTTGCTCATCTCATTTGTTTTCCAAAAGAAAACAGAAAATAATTCTTTTCATTATGAATATTAAGGACGCGTCCAGCCTATAAAGGGATATTTAGGCAAGGGTCTCCCAAATAAATGTGCTTAGAATTTAGAAGGCATTTTTTCCAATACGAAGGGGAAAAAGATATAACCACTTTATATCCAGAATGTTGTCTTTACTGATGTTTTTATCTTGTAAATGCCATAGGTATTTTTTCTAGGGAAAAATATTATCTATTAATTCTATAATTAATCTAGATAGGATGGGTCCCTTTCCTGGGAATAATTTTTTATTTTCAGTGAGAAATAAACAACACTGGCTGCATCTGCATAGGACCACTAACTGAGAAGGTACTGGGAGGTTTCTGAGATTTGGAATCAGGACAGATTTTATGATTTGCCTTGCCAATCTGGGAACTGTTAGTGAATCATCTTACTCATTACTGACATCAGCATATTAATTTATATTTTTAAAAAAATCTGTACTTAGTAAAGGCTGAACTCCTGTCATACTGAGAAAAAAGCATAACTGACTGAGTTATGGGCTAATAAAGGTTGAGTTATGGGAATGCAGGACTTACTGAGGTTACTCTGGTATTGATCCCACTGGGAGGGGAGTCCGGTGTGTCCCCAGAAGGCTACTTGGTATCATGACCTAGGTAAGGTTGGTGCAAGAAACATTTGGCTGAAAGCCAACCTGGCAGTGCTAAGAGTATTAATATCCAAGACCAGTAATTATAGACCAAGTCATTTGTCCTGTAAAATTGCCCACTTTCTGAATTTGTGATTATGGTTCGTAGGTGGTGCTATATGTACTTCCTGTGACATCACCCCAGGAAGCAATTACGCCTGGTTGTCTTCCTCATTGTGTTGTTAAGATTAGATTAATTCACCCATTATAATGTTCTTCATCAGTTTTTCACCTAATACCTTTAGCAGGGAAGATTCATTATACCATTAGGGGTTATTAGTGAGTGGTAATTTAATTGTATCATTCCTTCTTCCTGTGTCAGCTGGAATTCCATTCATATCGGAAAAGCAAAATAAGTGCTTGCTTCTATCCTTTTATTTACCATTTTTCCTATTAATGAACTAGCATCCTACTATTCTCCAAAGGTGACCCTTGATTTAAAAAATATGTATTATGGACTTGTGGAGTCTAACATGATATATTTCAAACCTCGCATTCTTTTTTTTTCCATTTATTACAGTGTTTTAATAATATAAACTTTGATATATCTATTATATATTGTCCTTTGATGCTATTTTTTAAACATTTTTTTATTGATTTATAATCATTTTACGATGTTGTGTCAAATTCCAGTGTACAGCACAATTTTTCAGTTATACATGAACATATATATATATATATTCATTGTCACATTTTTTCTCTATGAGCTACCATAAGATCTTGTATATATTTCCCTGTACTATACAGTATAATCTTGCTTATCTGTTCTACATTTTGAAATCCCAGTCTGTCCCTTCCCACCCCCTGCCCCCTTGGCAACCACAAGTTTGTATTCTATGTCTATGAGTCTATTTCTGTTTTGTTTGTTTGTTTTTAATTTTAGATTCCACATATGAGCGATCTCATATGGTATTTTTCTTTCTCTTTCTGGCTTACTTCACTTAGAATGACATTCTCCAGGAGCATCCATATTGCTGCAAATGGCGTTATGTTGTTGGTTTTTATGGCTGAATAGTATTCCATTGTATAAATATACCACAGCTTCTTCATCCAGTCATCTGTTGATGGACATTTTAGCTGTTTCCATGTCTTGGCTATTGTAAATAGTGCTGCTATGAACATTGGGGTGCAGATGTCATTTTGGAGTAGGGTTCCTTCTGGATAGATGTCCAGGAGTGGGATTCCTGTGTCATAGGGTAAGTCTATTCCTAGTCTTTTGTATTTTCGATGTTTTACTTGGCCCATCTTCAATCAGTAGGAAGCTTTTCAATTTGTCTCTAACAGTCTTTGATTGTTTCCTTTCTTCGTGAAGTGGCAAGATGGTCCAGGTTTACCTTGTGCATTTCCTGCTTTGGGACTGGGGTCTGCCATCTAGGAGCCCTGGTTCCTTAGTGGAACATGGTACTGATAGTTGTTTTCATTCCCACAGCTCGACCATTGCTTCTAGGCCTTTTCAGTGGACAGCGATGAAGAAAGCATCATGACCTCATTTCCCATTTTTAAATGAGGGAAAAAAAGCATGATTCAATCAACTTATGGGCCTTAGATGCTGCTGGGTGGAATCAGTGTTTAAGATGTAGTGCTCACTAAAGAATACATTTGGGCATTTGGAACGAAATCAGAGACCAGCAAAAATCACAGAATGAGTGGAAAGAGATCCCGTCAAATAAAGTACAGAAAATTTATGGGTACTGAATATACCATTGTGAAACAAGAAGTAGAAAGTTAGTAACCTGTAGTGACAAAGAATATGAAAACGAGCATATGTATGTACATGTCTGACTAAAACATTACACTATACACCAGAAATTGACACAACAGTGTAAACTGACTAGACTTCAGTTAAAAAAAAGAAAGTTAGAAAAACTAAACAGACATTTAGCACAGTGCTCAGCCCGTGATAAGTGATTCCTTAACATTTTGGGGGGAAACTCACATATTAATTGAGAGTGAGACACATTCTCCAAGTAAATATCATCTTTGTGAGTGATTGTGAATTCTTTCCTTGTTTTTCTTGTTAACAAGATCCAGGTTGGAACTCTTTAACATCTTGATCCCCTGTAGAGCTTTCAAGTGAAACGTGAACCCCACCTTGTGCAGGTGTTTGGTATCTGAGCATGTATAGCATGAGAAGCAGTGCCTTTTTAATTTCCTGAGAAATTGTAACTCCAGGTAGTTTCAACCAAAATATCAAACACGTTTAATGAAAATATGTGTGTGTGCAAATCTTACCTTTGATGATCTATATTATATCTCGTATTTTACATTAGACTTTACTTAAAAATATTTTTTCCTTCCAAATGAGTGAAAGGTACAGTATCAAAACCAAAGTTTACTGGTTAGTGACTCAACATTCAATCTACTGTTTCATCAGTCTAGAAATTACTCATGACATTAAAGGTTCTTTCTCTTCTGACATTTGACACGGGAATTGAAAAAGGATATTGAACCAGTTTCAACAACTTTGAAACCACAAATTCTCTGCTAAAAATTTATTTTCCTTATATAGATGTTGTCTGAAGAAAGATGACACTCTTGTTCAAGTTAGAAAATTTCTAATAAAGGAAATTTGGGGGGATTTTTAAATGTGATTATAAAATCTAGATATGAATTAATTCACTGATTGAAAGAGAATTCTTGGGGCTATCCAAATTTCTCAGAGCATCATAAAATGAATTTTCAAATTCATTCCCACATGGTCTCCTGAGCAGAGAATCAATGTGTTTCAGAGACACCTGTAAACAAAACTTTTACAATGTGAAAGTGACTTTTATCCTCAAAAGCTTAATTTATTTGTCAAGGAACGTGGGGGTGTTCCCAAGGTCAAATAAAAATCACAGAAAATTTCCAAAATCAATAATTCTAACTCTTTGAAAGGAGACGTTTGCTTTCAAGTGCCAAATATTTCTTATAATAAATGAACATTATGACATGTGCAAAAATATAAAGCTTAATAAAGGACAACACCACATCAAATATATGCTCATAAAAGGAAAATATTTTGCACACTTGGGCTCTGCCTGGCTAGAAAACATAAATTCAGAACTAGACTGGTGAGCTTAACTGAATATCCTTCTTAGACATGCCACGGTGCTGAGTCCATTAGCCTGAAGTTCACCACCCCAGCAGTGAAGGAAAACTGGCAGTACAAAGAGCTAGCACAAGCCCTCATACGTGCATTGGCTAGTTAACTTCTCAGGTTTTTTCCTAACTACTTATTTGTTTTAAACGTTTTTTTTAAAGTATAGTCAGTTTACAATGTTGTGTCAGTTTCTGGTGTACAGCATCCAATGATTCAGTCATACATATTCATGTATATATTTGTTTTCATATTCCCTTTCATTACAGTTACTATAAGATATTGTATATAGGTCCCTGTGCTATACAGTATAAACTTGTTGTTTATCTATTTTGTATATAGTAGTGTGTATCTGCAAATCTCAAACTCCCAATTTATCCCTTCCCTACCGTATTCCCCCTGGTAACCATCAGTTTGTTTCTTATGTCTGTCAGTCTGTTTCTGTTTTGTAAATAAGTTCATTTGTGTCTTTTTTTTTTAGACTCCCCATATGAATGATATCACTAACTACATATTTTTAATCCAGTCCATTATATAATGCTCTCCCTGTCTTTCCATACAGTTATTTTGATACTGATCATCTTGATTTGCTTATGGAAGCTAAAATCTAAATTGTTTAGAATTTTAATTTGGCTCTCAGAATCTCCCATTTTCTTATACAAACATAGCAAAGACTTGGAGCACCATTTAAGTAACACAGAACACCCAGTGGATTTGAATTCCAGCTCTGCTACAGACTGTAACAGTTTGACCTTTCTGGGGACCTTTAAAACCTGATATTAATATTGTCTATCTTTCTGGATGATCAGCCAAGAAGAGATAACACACAACAGTTATTTCAGCTTTTCAGAAAAAAAAGTGCTAGTTTGAGACAAAGTAAAGTGGGACTAGTATTAAATATTACCCCCTTTCTTGGGTAAACCAGCCATGCCTGTTAATTACACAAGATGAACTTTTCAACCAGACCCCTTAAAAAATTGCTTAACTAAAGTAGATTCATTGGCTTTCTTCTTATAATAATAAATTTACCATGGGTAAAAGAATACTAAAAAGCAATTCTCTTTTATACTGTTTCATTAGTACTTTAAAACTCCTTTGACTTAAAAAAATTTAAATAACCTGAATATCATGACATTAAAAGCAAAATCCAGTCTCCTGCTGTCCCTTAGGAGTGAATTGTTAGGAGCTGCTGTCCTGTTGCCTCTGTTGTCCCCTTGTTGGAACTGGGAACTGCCCACTTCTCTTTTCTTCTTTCTTCCATTGCTTCTGCAGACTCTTCCAGGGCTTAGCATGCCCTCACTCCCATCCTGGCAGATGCTAACGATGTACAGGGATCTGAGTGTGGAAAAGGTGGGGCCACACACCCTCTTCCCTCTTCCTGGATAATTCTCTTCTGTTCCCTCGAATTCCCACCCACTCCCATCCCATCTCTTTTCCCTGAAACTTCTATCCTTTTTATCCCCAAACCATACCAACCCCCCTGTGCTGGCTAAAATCATGAATCCTGTTATGGGTTGATTGTGTCCCCTGCCCAAGTTCATATGTTGAAGTCCTAACTCCCGTACTTCAGAATGTGACCTTATTTGGAAATAGGTTTATCTCAGATGTCATTAGTTAAGATAAGGCCATACTGGAGTAGGAAGGGGTCCCTCATCCAATATGCCTGGTGTCCTTATAAAAGGGGGAAATTTGTACACAGAGACAGACGTGAACACAGGGAGAAAGTCATGTGAAGACATACAGGGAGAAGATGGCCATCTTCAAGCCAAGGAACATCTGAAGCTAAGCTAGGAGAGAGGTCTAGAACAGATCCTTCCTCCATAGCCCTCCGAAGGAACCAGCCCAGCTGATTCCTTGATTTCAAATATCGAGCTGCCAGCGGAGGTGGGTATATCTCAGTGGTAGAGCCCATGCTTAGCATACATGAGGTCTTGGGTTCAATCCCCAGTACCTCCATTAAAAAAAATTTTTTTTTAAATCTTTAAAATATCTAGCCTCCAGAACTGTAAGAAAATAAATTTCTGCTGTTTAAGCCATCCAGGTGGGGGTACTGTGTCATGGCAGCCTTAGCAAAACTGATACTGGACCCTTCAAATCAATATTCTTGAAAAATTTACTGATATTGATTCTAGAGAAAGCGGTGTCAGTTCCCCTGAAGTCAGGCCCATTTGGGTTTCTCCTGTAATTCGATAGACCTGAGCGTCAGTAGTTTATTTAAGGGGTGTTTTATTCTTCATAAAAATCAACATCTCCTGGAGTCAGTCCAGCTGACCAGCTTCTAATCCAGCTCGTCTGGTTCGAGATGTCCTCCCTCAGGGTCCTGCCGACCCAGGTGCCTACTGACCTTGGCTTAATTTACACATAATCTGCTTTTCCTCTGATTTAGGGATAAATGCTCTTTTAGTGCTTTTTGTAAAATTATGGATCTCAGCAGTGCCTGGGTATCAGAATAATCTTTGGAGCTAGTTTATAGAGATACTCATGCTTAGGTCCCAGCCCCCGAATTTTGGGTCAATGAATGTGAATTGAAGCCAGCCTTTGGTATTTATTAAAAGCCCTCCGTCCCCTTCAGGGGTCATCGCTTATAACCGGAGTTGGCAGCTGCTGGAGAGTCAAATGTGTAGCCCATTGTCTTTCTCCACCTGGTCTAAATTAAAGAGAGTAAATTGAGGCATGGAGGAGACAATACTGTCATTGTTGTTTTATCTCAGATGACATTCTTTTTGTTATTAAGACAAAAAGGGAATGCAATCCTTAACAAACCTCACAAGGCCTATATGTTTCCAAAAGAGAGGAGAGAAATGGTGAGACTATAGTTGCCCAGAGAGTTGAAAAGCCAACATCAAAGTTAAGAAACAGGTGTTGGCAGTGGAAAGGGAAGCAAGATGGTAGGTCAATGAGAAACGTCAGAGGCAGCAAAGGCATCAGCTGGGACCAAGACGTGTCACCAGACAGTAATCTCAAACCCTGGTTGGATTCCTAACTTTTAACTCTCCCTCTGGGAGGAACACTGATGGTTGATTTGTGGGGATGGTCCTGGTGGCTGCATTTTTTATTTGTCTCCCATCCCTCTCTCTCTCTATCCCCTCACCCTCTCAGGATTCAGTATGGTCAAGAAAAATCAACCTCAGATACTGTGTGATACATGTGTGGGTTGGGTGAGGTTGGGTGGGGAGAGGCGTGATGCACAACAGGATGCAGTGGTGATAAGGCAGTTCTGACAGCAACCTGGGGTTAAAATGATTATTTTAATTTTTATTTCTTTCTAAAATTTTCAAAATATTTTAGTGGGATGTATTTCATTTATTTATTATTTATTTCTTTTTTTTTTTTTGTGTGGGGAGGTAATTAGGTTTACTTTTACTGGGTTCAATACCCAGTACCTCAAGCATGTGCATGCTAAGCATGTGTTCTACCACTTGAGCTATACCCACCCCCTTTAATTTTTATTTCTTAAATTAAACTTCTTATTTTGAGATGATTGTAGGTTGACCTACAGTTGTAAGAAATAAACCAGAGTGATCATGTATACCCTGTACCCAGTTTCCCCCAGTGGTAACATCTTGCTAAACCATAGTATGGTATCACAGCCAGGATGTTGACAATTGGTAGAATCAAAATACAGAACAGATCCATTACTGCAAGGATGGCTCCATGTGCCCTTTTATAAGCATGCCCACTTTCCTCCCATACCCTCCCCTTCCTCAGTCCCTGAAAACCACTAATCTGTTCTTCATTGCTTAATTTTGTCATTTCAAGAATGTAATAGACATGGAATCATACATTTACGTATGTATGAAAAAAGCCTTTTGATTGCTAGCATGCTTCATTTTTAAGAAAACCGCCAAACTGTTTTCCAGAATAGTACAATTTTGCCTTCCTACCACTAACGCACAAATGATGTCATTTCTCTGCATTCTCTCTAGCATTTAGTGTTGTCACTATTTTTCACTTTAGCCATTTTGATAGGTGTTTAGTGATAGCCCATTGTGGGTTTAATTTGCATTTCCTTCATGTCTAATGATCTATAACATCTTTTCCATCTGTCTATCTTCTTTGGTGAAATCTCTTTTGCCCATGGATTATTTGCCTTTTTTCTGTTGAGTTTTGAGAATTCTTTAAATAGTCCTTGTTTGCAAATATTTTTCCCCACTATGTGGCTTGTCTTTTAATTCTTACCAGAGCTTTCATAGAATAAAGGTTTTAATTTTGATGAAGTTCAATTTGTCTGTTTTTTCCTTTTACAGATTTGCTTTTGCTGTCAAATTAAGAAATCTTTGCCTAGCCCTAGATCGCAAAGATTTTCTCCTATTTTTTTCCCTAAAAGTTTTATGGAAGTCCATGACCCATTTTGTGTTCATCTTTGTGTAAGGTGCGAAGTTAGGTCATGGTCCCCTTTTGACCTATGAGTGTGCGATTGCTTCAAGCACTATTTGTTGAAAAGGTTATCTTTTCTCCATTGAACTGCTTCTTCATCTTTGTCAGAAATCATTTGGCCATTCTTTGTGGGTCTGTTTCTGGGTTTTCTACTCTATTCTATTGATCTATGCATCTCTCCTTCCACTAATACCACACAGTCTTGATTACTGAAGCTATACCACAAGTTTTGAAATTAGACTGATTCTGCTCACTTTCTTCTTCTTTTTCTTTCTTTTTTTAAATCTTTCATGAAATTTCATAGCACATGCTTTTACATAGCAATAAAATACTAACAGATTCATTTCATTCCAATTCAATATAGTTTTTTTTTAAGCTGGTATTTTAAAAAAATTTTTAATTTAACTGTAGTTGGTTTACAATGTTAGTTTCAGGTTACGGCAAAGTAATTCAGATATATATATATATATATATATACACACACACACTTTTTCTTTTCAGTTTCTTCTTTTTCAAAATTGTTTTAGTTATCCTAGTGATTTCCTTTCCATATGCATTTTAAATTAATCTTGCCTATATCTGCAAAAAAGATCTCATTGAGATTTTGATAGAAATTGTATTAAACTTCAATATCAATTTGGTAGAATTGATATCTTTACTATTGTGACTCTTCCAGTCCATGAACACAGTATGTCTCTTTATTTGTTTAGATTTCTTTGACTTCTTTCATCAGCATTGTGTAGTTTTCAGCATACAACTCTTACATGTATTTTGTTAGGTTTACACCTGAGTATTTACTTTCTCTTTTTTTTTTTTGAGTGATTATACATGTTGGTGTCTATGTGTTAATTGCTAGTGTGTAGAAATACAATTGACTTTTGTATGTTTGCCTTGTATCCTACAACCTTGTTGAACTCACTTATTAGTTCTAGGAGGGCTTTTTTTTTTGGTAGGTTCCTTGAGATATTGTGCATATGCCATTTGCAAATAGGAACAGTTTTATTTCTCCTTTGTTCTGTAAGCATCTTGTTTCCTTTTTTAAATCTTAATGCACCAAGTAGAAATTCCAGCATTGGATTGAATAAGAGTGATGACAGTGAGGGTCCTTGCCAAGTTCCTGATTTTAGGGGGAAAGCATTCAGTCTTTCACTATTAAGCATGATGTTAGCTGTAGAGTTTTTATAGATGTTCTTTATCAAGTTGAGGAAATTCTGTACTCCTATTTTTTTCTAAGTTTTTCTTAATATCATGAGTGAGCAAATTATTTTTTAGTTTGTCAAATAATTTTTCTGCATCAACTGATATCATATGATTTTTTTCTTCTTCTTTGAACTTGTAAAAGACGTAAACTTCTTTAAACTTGTAAGGTTAATTGGTCGCTTTTCATACATTGAGCAAGTTTGCATCCCTGGAAGAAACTCCATTTGGTCATGGTGTAAATTATTTTTATAGATTGCTAAATTCTATTTGCTAATATTTTAGGGGCTTTTGCATCTATAATCATGAGGGGTAATGGTCTCCATCTCTACCTTGGGGGTGCCTTTCTTCCCTGGATCACAAGTGGGCCACGAGGAGCATCAATGGTTGGTAGCTATGGTTGTGATGCTTTTGTATATTTCTCTCTTCATCCCGTTCCTCCATGAGGATCCATTTTTGGTCAGAAGGGATAAACCATAGACACCATGAGGTGTGCATAGTGGAGGGTTTGTTGGGTGAGTGGGGAGGGAGGGCAGCTGTGTGATGTAGATCACAATTAGGTGGAAATTAAGCAATTCCTTCCAAGATCTGAAATTAAAATTATGCTTCAAATAGAACATCCTCCCCACCCAACCACCACACGCGCATGTGCACATGCACACACACATACACACATACCACTAAGGTTTTAATAGGAAATAGAGAAATTGAAAAAGGCACTTGGAGCACAGAGTATGTTTTCTACTTTTTTCTCTTTCTTACGCTTCAATGAAAATAACCCATGAATCTAAGATTCTGAGAACTCCTCAATTTAGACTGGCCAGAAGGAAAACAAAGTTAGCCCTGTTCTACTGTCTTGGGAATAAAGCTCTTATGACTCTCTGACTTCAGCAGAAACTTTCAGAAAATATAAGCCTTAAAGTAATTAATTCATTGTTTTTATGGATGTGTTGACCCTTTGGATGTACTATTTTCTGTGTTTGTTCTGGTAATCTGACTGATAAGACAAATGTTCTCTTACCATTTATTTTTTTGTGTCCCACCCAATGTTGTACACATGTTGGGAACAATTAGAATGTGAATGCTGCCTACCCATTGCTTTTATAATTAGGTGTGAACATTACTTCACAATTAAAAAATTCTATGCAAGATGGCCTCAGTTAGAATAACTTTAATAATTCAATAGTGTTTCTTCTAGGTCTTCTCTATTATTTATTGCCAAGGCACAAAATAAACAAGGAATGGGATTTATTTGCTGGGAAAGCCAATTCAAATCCCAAAATCCTGGGGTATAAACTGAGACTGACAGCATGCTCAAGTTCATTGCTTTCATAGCTAAATTGAAAACACAAGTATCACTTTTGTCCTATAGAGATTCATTTTGATAATCTCCTAAATTAGCCTCTAAAACACATTAAGTGATGAATAAAACTTTACTTAAATTCTCATTTTGTATTATGCCTGATTAATAAACACACCAGCCAACACATCAACCTAGCCACTCTAAACATGAGTGAAGACAGTTACGTAGATTTGGGACATAAAGGCGCAGTTCCCCAGCAGGGCTAATTTTCTGTTAGCTTTGCCAGGGCTATTTCGCTTTTATCTCTTCTTCCTATATGGGGCATACATGAACTGTCATGTATTTTGTGGGGACTGTCTTTAAGATAAAATATAGAAAATATGCAGTTAGGTACATAGCCTTAAAAGGTGCTTGTGCAAGCAAGGAGCCCTGAAGATTAAGCTTTTGGGGGGTCACACTGAATCTAGACCTCTGGTACATGGGAATGAATCATTATTCCAGGTGGTATCTTAGAAATGTCCTGACATGAGCTATTTTTCTGCCACATAGTCATTAAATCTTTCTTACATCATCTGTAAGTATCTCAGACTCTTTTTTCCCCCCTTGCTCAACTACTGTTGGTTTGATTAGGCTAGTGTTTTAAAATCAACCAGGAGTGCATCAAGTGCTTTCATATTCTGACCATTTTGCTGAAAAATATCTTGAACCAAATAGACTCTTTCCTATTGTCTGTGGTCTTCCTCATCTATAATCTTGGGTGGCTCATTCACAGTCACAGCTGGTCTGCTGCAGAGCTGGGAACAGGGTTATTATCTTCTGACCTTGGAGTGGCTCAATATTTTTTCCTGGAGTTGTGCTGTGAACTAGGAAAACAAACCAAAAAAAAGGGAGCAACTAAAAAAATGTCCCCAAGGAGACATGCATTATTATTTTTGTTTATGTCTGAGCCTAGTAACAATTCCTAATTGCTCTGAAGGCAGACTGGGCTCTGCATCTTTGAGCAGATTGCTTGATTTCGCTAAGCTCGGGACTACTTTGTGTGGGTGGCCAAGGGAAGCCTTTTTGAAGAGGTGACATTTAAGCTGAGTTTCAATGATAAAAAAGAAACCAGTGAGAACAGCATGAGTGGAGAGAACATCCTAGAAGAGGGAAGGATGAAAGAAAGGATGGAGGACGGGGCAAGCTTGTGCTGGAGGCCAGTACGGTTGGGGAGGGGAGGCAACTGCAGGGCAGTCAGAAACGGAGGCAGGGCCAGATCACATAGGAGCAGGGGTCCTATGGGGGCCAGATCCTATAGTGCACTGAATTTCAAGGCTGAAGAAGAGCCACTAGGCATTGTGATAAGATCTGATTACAGGTCACCACCCTGATATTGACTTATTTGTGATCAAAGCTGGTTCACAATCATTGAGTCAGGGCACTAGCCTGGACCAAAGACATGGGCACGTACCTGAATATCTTATCTACCACTCTGCATCGCTGCTGCCTCCCACTTGTTTGACCTGGAACTGAGATCAACAGAGGGAAGACATTGGTTCTTGATTTTTTTTTAAAAAAAACCTCCTACCTGCACTGTTCCACTGTCCCACATCTTCATTAAAAAGAAGCTCCAAGTGGACTTATTGCGGTGACAAAATATATTCTGAGAGTTGGTAGCAATGTCTCTGGAATAAGCAGCTCATTCTGAATTGTTCATGGCCAGAGTTGTGCCTTAATCACCTTGACGTCCCTGACACCCAAGCCAGTGCCTTCACCAGCAGGGCACTCTCCATGAGGATTTGTTCTTTGTTGGCTGAACTAACAGAGGAATGTATTTTAGGGCGGGGTAGTCCCTCATTTACAGATATTTATTAGGTACTCATTGGGTGCCAGGCACTATTCTAAATGCTGTGATGGATCACTGAACAAAGTAGACACACATCTCTGCCCATGAAACCTATCTCCTAGTGGTACATGAGCATGTCATGAATATTACACATTCCTGGGTCTCCTGGGTTGCAGTGGTGGTGGTGGTGGTGGTGGTAGTGGGGTGTGTGTGTGTGTGTGCGCGCGTGCCTACCTGCATTTTCTGGGGAACAGTAGGGGAAGGGAAAATAGTGGAGATTAATGTAGAAAAATTTATGACTTTCAGAGATGGTAATAATAGTCAATTGAAAGTGTTAGCAAACCAGGTTCATTTTGCCAGACATGTAACCAGCCAAAATTCTGACACTCCAAGGTTTGGCGCAAAGAGAATGTTTATTCACAAGGCAGTCAAGTGAGGAGACCAGAAAACAAGTCTCAGATTTGCCTCCCCAGTGGCAAGGGGCTCAAAGTATTTGTGGGACAAAGAAGCAGGATGGCCCGAGACATGGGGAAAGGTGATCAGAAAAAGGTGCGGTAGTCCGTCCTTCTGCACAGGTGTAATTAACTATAGGCTTCTGCACGTTCCAACTTGGAGGCACGTAGCATGATCTGAGGGTGGAGTTTTCAGCCCTCTGACGTCAAAAGGTCACCGAGCGGAGAATCACGCATACCCAACTGGAGGGTCAGTGGTCCCACCTAGTCTTAACCAGCTCAGCTCCAACTAGACACAGCAAACTCCAGGTTCCTGGAAGACAGCTCCCATAAAAATTTATTGTTTAGGCTACGTGCTGATTGGAAGACATGAAAGTCTTTTGTAGCAACAACTAAAAAGACTTTAGTGAAGGGGATTACAAGTGAATGAATTTAACTAATGATTATCCATGATTTCAAAAGCAGCAGAGCATGCTCTGTGTAGTGTCAACCCTGTATGCTCTGACTATAGGACAGAAGCCCTAGAATTGGATGTACGGCCCAGTCAGCATTCCGGTGGCCCCGAGGACAGTGTCTTTAGTGTCAAGTCAGGATCTGACCTGAAAAGAACCCGAATTCCCTTGTATCAGCCACAGCTCTCAGTCACCAACCAAGAACCTTCTCTAGCTAGGTACAGCAAGAAGAGTATTTACTAAAGGATATTTGGTAGATCACAGAACACTAGGAGAGCCAAAGAAACAATCTTGGAGGCTACATGCCAAGAACTATGTCCAAATTGTCTGCAAGAGTGCTCTTACGGGGTCTGCAGTTCACGTTGTTGATACAAGACTCGGGATGATTACCAGGATCTCTGTCTGCCTCCTTCTGGAAGTTCTGTCTCTCTGCTATGTTTGCCAGAATTGAGTTTTTAAAACTTTTTTTAAAATAAGGAATAACACACCTGCAAAAAATGCACACAACATAAAAGAATTATTGCAGAGCAAGCTGCCATATAACCACCACTCTGGTCAAGAAATAAAATTTTACCCTAGATTTCTTTCCCTCTCCCAGTCCCCACTGCTCCTCAAAGGCAGAATGGTTCTTCCTGTAGTTCTCTGCCACATGAAAAATCTTGCAACCCATTGGAGGAAACTGGGTTACATTCACATAGGTTAGCCTCAGGAAAGTCTGGGAAGGTGAGTGTCTGGCGTTACAGTAGAAAGACCAGGCTTTAAAACATGGAAGTTTCCCCCAACCTAGGAAGTGTTGACACGGGTTTTGAACAGCTTCCCATCATGACTTATGGTTGCCATGTTCTCCAGTGGGTAGATAAACATCTCAGCCTTGTTAAGTGGAACTGGAGGAAATTTCCGTTTTTGTAGGTCAAGTGGTTGAGTATCAGCAGGTCCTTGTGGTTCAAACTAAGAGAAAGGACAGTGTCAGTCCAAGGGCAGGAAGTGGAAAGTCATCCGAAGGAGATAAAACCAGAAGTGCCAGGAAAGTTGAGAAATGCTTCAAGCCAGCTTCAGTTCATGATGTGAGACTCTGAACCTGTAATTTACCTCACTTCCCACACTGCTGTAGTTAGTTTGTTGGCCTGAGATACATGGCTCCGTGTGTGTACACACATGCATTGTGTAGTAGTGAGCATGTCTAAAGGTGGGGCGCTGTGAGAGATTTAAGAGGACCAGCTGTAAAACCTCAAGACCAGAAATTTAACACCTTGGTAGGTGTCAGTGGAGAAATGCCAAAACAAGCTGGAGCTGCAGCCTTGTTTGCGGCCAGCCCTAAAGCCAGAAGGGTGGGTAGTGTTCCTTGTTCTAACAGTTTTAAGTGGCCATGGTGAAAATACACATCCTTAATTCAAGGAAATCATCAGATAGCACAAAGATAGGCTATAATTAGATTCAGCTCAACATTGCTTAATAAGGGAAAAGTAGAAATGATCTAAATATCCACTTATAGGAAATTTATTAAATAAAATATTTCTCCATGCAATAGAATGCTAAGTAGTACCTAAAAAGGGTATTGCAGAAGAACTTGATAAGGAAAGTAGGTCAGGAAGCAGTATATGGCCTAAAGGTTCAAAGCATAGAGTGCAAAACCCAAACGTTTTGTTTGAATCCTGGCTTTGCCACTTACTAGTTGAGTTAAGACTCGGCAAGTTCCTCATCTGAGAAATTCAAAGAGATATGATATGTAAGGCACGTGGAAATGTTTCTGGAACATGTATGTGTTAACTTTATTATGATCCTATTCTTAAGGAAGTTGAAGAGGCTTAAAACCATAGTGTACCCTAAAAAAAATCGTGTATTTGTTTTTGCTCCCCTTCAAAATCCCACTGAGATGGCAGTAAAGGAATTTTAAAAGAGTAGAGGTCCATAAGGACCAAAGGAAAATGGATATGTAGTACATACAGATGCCAAATGGATGAATGTTAAAATCCGTATTTGTCCAAAGCCAAGGCCAACACCAACTATTATAATCATTTGTTGAATTTCTTTTTAATTCTTTCCTTCCCTCCTTCTTCTTTCTTTTCTTCCTTTCTTTTTTTTTCCTTTCTTTTCCTTCCTTCCTCTGTCTCTCCCTCCCTCCCTTCCTTCCTTCCTTCCTTCCTCTTTCTTTCTTTCTTCTTTCTTGGGGAGGCAATCATTTAATGGTTTATCACCAGAAAAAAAAGTGTCCTTAAATTCTCATCTGGAAATGTGGCAACAGATCAATGTAATTACCTCTGAAAGTTTAAAAAAAACAAAAACAAAAAATTTTTGAACTTTCATCTGTATCTCAGCGCTCATTGCATGTCCTCTAATTTCAGTCTCTATCCTGGATTTGAAATAGAGAAGGCTCTTTACAACAGGCGTCATACAAAAGACACTGAACCTTCCAAGGCATAGCAGTTTGATGTCCTCTTCAGCATTCTCCAGGAAGCTGATGACTTTCTCTGCAAACAACTGGTGAATTTTGGCCCTGCTAGGCTAGCAAAAAGAAAAAAAAGTTCTTGAGTTATATTCTGCTCTGTGTTATTTTACAGTGTGCGAATTCTGCATTTTGTATCAGACATTCAGACGTGTCCTGCAGGACCGCTTGGTGGGTGAATGCTGATTACTGTTGAACTCTGCTTCTACTTTGCTTGACTGCCGAGAGAATTCTGGGTCTCACATAGCTTAAACCAGAGTGAATCTAAGAAGAAATATTTATATAATGGAAAATTAGTGAATTTAAGCGTCAGGTAATTGTCACTGACAATGTGATAACCATGATGGAAGCTAGGGATGATTTAGGAAGCACAGGCATATGATGTTCGGTTCGTAGCCTTCAAAAAGTAATTACAGCACAGTGTAAAGCAACAGACGTCTCAGCAGTGAGCAGGACGAGAGCAGACTGCTCCAGTCAGTCTTCTCCCTCTAATCTACCTGAATACAATGCAATTAGGAACCCCCTTTGCTATGTACTCGTTCATCTTGCTGATTTACGACAGAAAGAAACTCTTCACTTTTAAAGGAGCTATTTAAACAAATGCAAGTCTTCACACTACCTTTGTATATAACATTTCTAGCCCAGCAGAACCAAAATTCACCAAACTGATATACCTAGTTTTTCTAGAAGGAAATTTGTGCCTAGAATTCATAGCTTAAGCAAGTTGAAAAAAATCTTTTGTGTTCAACTATTGAAAATGTTGTCAGTACACAGCAATCATTCTGACAAGTTTCCATTTACATTTTTGGCCTCTATAAACTCAAAATTATAAAGCATTGTCTTCTTAAGGCAGTCTTGAAAATACTACTATTTTGAAGTTTGATTATTAGAAACATGTTTGATTAATTAAAGCATTTCTCTTCTTCTTCATACGCTTTTTACTCTCTATGACAGTTTAAAACTGACCCATTCCAAATGCTGTACTTTATAATTTGTAAATTTCTCTTTCTTTTAAAAATTTTACATCACAAAAGTTGATATTATGGATCTTACTGATTTTTACAAGATGTGAGAGATTCATAAATAGAACATTTTCTTGAAAGACTCATGACCTAAATGGAATTAAGTAGCTAAAAAGGAAATATAATTCCTATAAGTTATTTTGTCTGTTACAAATATCTGTGTACCAAACAATTCTACAAAGATTAGAGTTATAAGGAAATTTCTATTATTCTGCCTTGCATTATCATCTAGATTCTCATCAATACTTGTTGTTTTAAAAGGATATCTTTTACTTCATAAAATTCTCCAGCTAATATTGGAGGAGCTAATGGAGAGGGCGTTACTGTCAGTTGACCTGAGAACTGGACCTCAGATTGGAGGCTCCTCGCCCCCTCCCCTGTGCCTGGGATGCAGGCGCTCCCCACTGTTCTCATAGTGAGAGCCGTTCTCAAGATCGTATCCTTGAGAGAGCAATGTGTTGTTGAGGCTACCCGACAATAATGTGGCTGAGCCCAGTTAAGGCCTCTATATTAACTTTTTTAAATTGAAGTGTAGTTTATTTACAATATTATATTAGCTTCAGGTGTACAGCTTGTTAATTCAGTATTTTCATAGATTATAGTTCCTTAAAAGTTATTACAAAACAATGGCTATGATTCTCTGTGCTGTACAATGTGTCTTTGTTGCTTATCTGTTTTATACACAGTAGTTTGTATTCTAAATCCCCTACTCCTATCTTGCCCTTCCCCCTCCTCCCTCGTCCCACTGGTAACTGTTAGTTTGTTTTCAGTGTCTGTGAGTCTGTTTCTGTTTTCTATATATATTTGTTTATTTTTTTAGATTCCATATATAAGTAATGTCATACAATATTTGTCTTTCTCTGGCTTATTTCACTGAGCATAGTATTCTCTAGGTCCATTCATGTTGCTGCAGATGGTAAAATTTCATTCTTTTTATGACTGAGTAATATTGCATTGTATATATACACCACATCTTCTTTATCTATTCTTCTGTTGATGGGCAGTTGGGTTGCTTCCGTATCTTAGCTATTGTAAATAATGCTGCTGTGAACATTGGGATGCATGTATCTTTACAAATTAATGTTTTCATTTTCTTCAGATATATACCCAGGAATGGAATTGCTGGATCATATGATAATTCTATTTTTAGTTTTTTGAGGAACCTCCATACTATTTTCCATAGCAAATTTACATTCCCACCAACAGTGTGCAAGGGCTCCCTTTCCTCCATATCCTCGCCATAATTTCTTTGTAGACTTTTTGATGATGGCCATTCTGACAGGTGTGAAGCGATATCTCATGGTTATTTAATTTGCATTTCTCTCTTTGCCCTCCATGTACAGAGGTTGATTTCAGATTTTACCCGGGAAGCTTCTGAGGTTTGTGAAACAACACGCCATCAAAAACATCAAAACAGACAAACAGAAAATAAAGAAAAAACTTAGGAGAAACAGTAATGCAGAGAACAGAAGAAAACAAGAACAAAACCCCCCCCCCAACAATCTATAATTCCTACCTTCAGAAAGGTAAAAGAAGATATTGCATCTATGAAAGAAGAAGCAATTAGAAAAGGGGACTGACTATATGATTATTATTATTCAACATTCAATAGATCGGTTGGAAGATAAAACAGAAATTTTTTCAGAATATAAAATAAAATGTTAAAGGAACAGACGATAGGAAACAAAAATACAAAAATGAAAGTTCAATAGTTCAGTCAAAGCATTTCAACAACCAGAGAAGAACAGAGAAAATAAAGGGGGTGAAAATTACCCAGTGAAGATATGAGAATGAAGAACATGAGCTTCCCCACTGAAATGGCCCCGGAAATGTCCGGCACACACAAACACACGAAAGACCTGCGCCAAACTCCGACGCCACAACGCTGAAGAGAAGAGCCTGGAACAGGCGGGGAAAACAGCCACGACTAACAACAACTCACACACCAGGCACTGGCAATCAGAAAAGTATCGACCTTCAAAATAACCATGTCGGCAGGTAAATGACAAAGTAGCAATGCTTTCAAAATTCGGAGTGAAAATTATATTTAACTATCTAACATGAATCAAACGTGAGGGCAAAATGAAAGTCTTTTAGGTTTGCAAACACTCAAAAATACCACCTGTCCTGCACGCTTTCTCAGGAAGCTGCTGGAGGAAGTGGCCAGGGTGGGAAGAGTGGGGTTACAGGACTTAGAACACCCGCCCCCGCACGTCCCTGTGGAAGGGGCTGTGGTTCGGTCGGCACTGTAACCGGTACATCCAGTCCAGAACAAATGGAATTATCCATTCGTCTAGACTATTGCTTTCCAGAAGAACTATAATGTGAGTGACATGCATAATTTAAATTTTCTAGTAGCTTCATTTAAAAAGGTAAAAAGAAATGGGTGAAACTCATTTCAATAATACACATTATTTAAACCAATATACCCCAAACATGATCATTTCAGTATTAGTCAATATATTACTAATGAGATCGTTTACACTTTTTTCCAGACCAAATCTCACCATTTGGTGTGTATTTCACACGCCTCACCTCAGACTAGCTCCATTTCAAGGGCTCCGTTGCCACACATAGCCAGTAGCCACCATACTGCACAGTGTGTCCTAGGATACTTTATTTTCAGCTGGTTGACATCGTGGGGAGCATGTCAAATAAAGTCTTTGGGAGACTGGGACATGACAGGCATTTTAACTAAGGGATGAGGGGGTAAATAGTAATGGAAAAGTCTGAAAAATGGTGTGCCAGATCGGGTGCCCTGTGTGGACGCCTGAAGGTGGGGATGGCTTCAGATGGGTAGCGCTAACTGCTGAGACAGAAACTGCAGAAAGAGAGGGCCCTTCCTCCCGGTCACCATGAATACTTCCTTGATACCGTGGGTTCTAAGACCTGCATCTCCTCAGGAACCTTTTCTGCCAGTTTTTCTCTCTCTTCTGTATCTTTGACCTCACCCTCCTTTTAACTCCTAAGTCTCAACTATTTCTTATTCATGATTATCCCTTCTTCAGCTGCTGTCTTTTCTTGCAGGGCTCTGTTCCACCCTGGGGACCACCCTTCTTCACTTCCAGTCACAGCAGATTGTTGCCTGTTATAACCACTTCCAAAAATAATGAGGTAAGGCCGGTTAACTGCACCTCAAAGAAGGAAACAACAGTTGAACATTTGTATTGCACGATATATATATATTTTTTTACTGATTTACCATCCTGCTACAGAATATATCCCTTTGACCCTACCTACCCTCTTCTGCATGTCATTTGAACTGCTCCCTCCATTATTTTTTTATCCAGTTATCTGAGAACTTCCAAATGCATGTGAAGTATTGTATCTCTCTCCCACCATTCCAGATGAGGTTTTGTCCTCACTCTGCAAGTATAAGAATTTATTTTTGGCTCAGCAAAATAAGACACTATTTGCCCTGTGACTTTATCATGAAAGAAAGACAAAGAACTGGCAGAAGCTTTGAAACTACAGTTGTTCTTTAGTATAATCCAGGATCAAATTCTTAAGCATGGAGTCTAACCACAGAGACCTAAGGGGTGTGGGCTGTTCCCTTCTCACAAATGATTGTCTTGCAAACATTGGACGTTATTGTAATTATGTTTGTTCAGGTGTTCCCACTGCTTCCACCAGCATTGGCAAGGGGAAGGCAAGTTTTTCTCTGGGTCCCATAGCTCTTTTGGTCAATCGTAGGCTTTCTTGGTTTCTAAGTGCTTATTATAGAGTTTTTATGCCGCCCAATAAAAGTGCTCACCCAGCTTTTCCATCTCCTCCATTGGGAGACCTTCAGCCACGAAATTCCATCATCCTTTAGCCAAGGTCTGCTGAGGCTCTGCCCTAACAGGTCTCGATTCCGAAGGTGGGTAAGGTGCTGAGACTTACCCCAGTTCACGGGGTCCTAGAGATGACATTGACCCACCTCTTATATCACTGGTGAGAAATTGGTGGTCAGTCCAGAGCTGGACCCCAGAATTCTGCCCTCAATCTCATTATTCTTTCTACCCCCCTCAAAGTAAATGGGTGGGAGGAGAGGCAGGGAGGCAGGAGACCACCTAAAGGCTGCCAAGTAGCATGGTTCTAGGTGGGAAGGGCAGCAAGTCCAGAAGGACCTGGGAGGGTCACTGGTTTAAGGGTTGCCAGGCAGATCCCTACTGTGGAAATGACAGAGGCGCCACCAGGAGCCTGGTAACTTGTCATAGACTGTCCCACGAGCCATAGTCTTTCCAGACCAGTCCAGGCCACTGTCAGTGCCCCAGGGCCAGACATAACTTCTGGGCAAGGAGGGCAATTCTGAAGACCTTCCTAGGGCCTTGACCTTGGCCTTGACTTTTGTCATCTGCCAGATGTCCCCTGAACAGAGCTCCGGCAGAGATCAGTGAAGCAAAGAGGCCAGGACTGAAAGGGGACACCCTTGCAGGCAGGCACAACAGGGAGGAGGAGCCTGCACCAGAGATGGGGCAGCCGTGGAGAGAGGGGATCGGAACCAGGATTGGGCTGAGTGCAGGAACTCTGAGCCTTGAGAAATAGAGTCAAACATGCCCACTGCTGCTGACATCAGAGGTGAGAGCAGTGGAAGATCGGAAAAGATTGTTCCTTCACAGAAGTAGTTTGTTGTGATGGGAGTAGAGCCCGATTGTGAGGGAAGAAGGGAGTGGGTGTGAGGGGACAGGGAGGCAAGAATTTGCTACTTAAAGAACCTTGCATTGAAAGAAAGTAGAGAGACATCTAAGCAAGGTTAACAGGTGATCTTGGTGTTCATTGATACCAGCTCAGTGTATGACGTTTGAAACTTACATGATGTAAGAGCTGGGAAAGCTTGTTCCTTCAAGGAAGTGGCTTGGAGATATACCTTTAAAATTAAAAAAGAATTTTTTAATTCTTTTGCTGGTTTAATTACAAAAGGTGGGACATAGGATTCATTCATTTGTTTTTTTATTGTAGTCAGTTTACAATGTTGTGTCAATTTCTGGTGTACAACATAATGTTTCAGTCATAAATATACATACATATATTCCTTTTCATATTCTTTCTTATTATAGGTTACTACAAGATATTGAATATAGTTCTCTGTGCTCTACAGAAGACACTTGTTCATCTATTTTGTAGATGCTAGTTAATATTCATTCTTTTAAGTACAAATCCTCCAGCAATATCCACTTCTAAGGTTTGACCAAAGGACCAAGATAAAAGAGACAGCTGCATACTTCATTCTGAGTCCTGGGAACCCCTCCCTTCCTTCAGGTGGTCGATATACCTCTACTTTCAAGACCCAGAGGGTTAAAAGGCACATTTCCTAGACTGCCTCCTCTCCTTGAAAGCTGCAGAAGAGGACCGGGAGAGAGCAGGGAGTTTTCAGTTATTATATAGTCTATTATATAATATATAGTATAACTGAATAATAATAATTATATAAATAGTTGCATAGTTATAATAGTTATAATAATAACTATATAAATAGTTATGATCTCAGGCTTAGCTACCCTTTAGCAGAGCTTTGGTGCCTGCCCTTTAGTTTCCTCAAGGGAATACATAAATAAAAACTTGAAACAACATTTCTGAAAGATTAACAACTCAATATAAACCATATAAGGGGCAGTCAGCGACTGAGCATCCAGGGTGTGAAGCAGAAGCGGTGAGGGGAGAAGAGGCTGGTGTGTCAGCTCTTGTAATGTCTTAGGAAGGAAATGAATCGAGAGCTGACTGATGGGACCTCCTGAACACCCCACTGGTGGGAGCCTTGGGAATCCCATGAGGACCGTGCTTCAGTATCCATCACAGCCTAGTAATTGCGTCACAAATTGCACCCAGCAAGGCATAGGGATGTTCCCTGTGAAAACGATTGGTACGGGCTAACTGTAGTCTTCTGGGTACAGACTTATGCCTGTTTTCCCCTCCGGAAGGCATACAGTGTCCGGAATAGCTGAGCTTCTTGCCTCATGGTAGAAGGACAGCTGTGACCTTTGGGGAGATGGTGGTAGGAGACAGGGCCAGGCCAGCCATAGCTAGGCTGTAAAACGGTCAGCCAGTCTTTGGTCTCTCTTTTATGGCCCTCTGCTGGTGCAGCACTGGGCTTATGGCTCAGGAGTCCCGGATACAAAGCCCGACTCTCATATCAACCATGTCTTCCGCAATTTTCTCAACATCACAGAATGCTAGTTTCCCTGGTAGTTTCCCGGCCCTGATCCTGTCTGTGGATGGTCAGGTGTACTGATGGGAATCCCAGGGTCTGGGGTCAGATGAACCTGGGCTTAATGCTACCTTACCGCCAGACGTGCTGAATCAGTCTCTGGAGGCAGAGCCTGCATCCTCATTAAGCCTTTCCAGTGTCTTCGGCTTCGTAAAATGTGAGGACCACTGTCTCAGGGCTCTCCCCCTCTCCATCCTTTCTCGCCCAAGTTTGCATTTTCTTTCTTTCTTTCCCCTCCTCCTCCTCCTCCTTCTTCTTATAGAGGTACTGGGGGTTGAACCCAGGACCACATGCAAACTAAACATGTGCTCTACCACTAAGCTATACCCAGCCCCCTGCCCAAGTTCCCATTTTCTAAACATCAGGCTCTTGAAGTAAATTCTCAATTTGAGGTCTTAGAGAAATACATACATATATTCTTTTTCATATTGATTTTTTATATTGTTTGTTTTTAACCTACAGAGCTGAACTCTTTGGAGAGATAAATGTAAAGCTTCCTTCACCTGAATAAGAAAATATTTACTTCTTTTCATTAACCTCAAACTGAAATCAAGCATTTCCTTCCATTACGAGCCTAGGCAACACATCCCAGTAATTAGAGCAGAACCTGTGATTCCTCATCTCAGGAAGCAGAGATTTGCATGGCACTTTATAATGTTGCAGACATCTTGAAAGACCATAGCCCTTATCACTAACTTGAAGTGATAGTAGCTGAGTTAATAAAGAAGCACATATATTGTATTAAAATTTAAGCTATATTTCAATATCATTGCTTTCCTTTGCAATCTCTTAAAAATGTATTAAAAAAACATTATCTGAGAAAGTTTCACCAGACTGTCAAGAAGCCTTGTATCGGACACAGTGCCTGACTCAAAAACACTTCTCCACGACGTGCCTAACTCCTGCCTTTCTAGCAGTCCTTCTCACTGACTCAGACAAGCCACTCGCGGATGGCATTTCAAGCAGTGCCAGGGAGACTGAGGAGATGGGAGGTGCTGTGCCGGGGGGAGTCTCCCCTCAGGTCTCACCTCTGGCTCACTGCACTGAACATGGACCAGCAAACACTGCTCACCCGCTTTCTCAAGCAAGACCTGACTCCCCAACCCTCACGTCTGGCTTTTCTGGAACACCTATCCAGTATCTCCTGGAGCATCCAGGCTGTGGTGAACCTTCCTTGAGAAAACAAAAAAGGAACACCAGATGTGTGGGTGTCTGTCTTGTAGATCTAAGGGTCTGCAGAAGGAGACTCGTTCCACACAGACATCCCTTCTTATCCAGGTCCTCCCTCCCCAGGACAGCTGGGCTCAAGCATAACTGATTAGCTTGATAGTGGTGAAGATGATACCACCACTAATAATTATAATAACTTGCGGTGTGTCAGGCACCATCCCAACTACTTTACAAATATTGCCTTGTTTAATTCTTCCACAACCCAACGTGATACCTGGCGTTTTGCAGTCATGGAAGGGGGCATGATAAGGCATCACTTATACTAAGTGTCTATTAACTTATACTAACTTAGCATCTGCCTTGCTCAGTGGCTCTGCTCAGTGCTGAAGACTAACGGGTAAAGAAATATGTGCAATCTGTTATAAATGGTATAACGTGCCTGGGGTCACATGCAGGTGTGGTAGTGGTCAGGAGGGCAAGCTCTTGTATGGGAAGCCCTGGGGTAGAATCCTGACTCCAATCCCTTGGGCAGTGGACTTCACTTTTATGTACCTCTCTGTCTTCATCTGAATCAAGGAGATAATAGTGCCTCCCTCATAGTGGAGTAGGGAGGATGAAAGGAGATAATCTGTGTAAAGCATTTAGCACAGCAGTTGCGCACAGTAAACTCAATATATGTCATTATAACCATAATTCAAATGAATGATGTATTTGTTAGGAAAGGCATGGAGGAGTTGGTGACCTCCAAGGTATTGGGAGAGAAGAAGATAGAACATTCTGGCATACTTTATTTGCTGCCTTTAATCTTAATGTCAAACAATAGAGTTACTAAGCAAGGCAGATGCTATGATTACATAAGTTAATATATAGTTACTTAATATAAGTGATGGTGAACTACTTTTTTCAGATCCCCTTACATGACTGTAAAATGGGAATAATAAGGCCACATAACATAATTAATTCAGGCTGGTTGTGGTGTACATCTCTTGCTTTTGGCTGGACCGTGTTTGCTTTCTTCCACTGGTAAAACCACCCAGCTTGGCTTTGGAAAATGGCCCTTCCCCATCGCATGCGGTTCTAACCAGGTCCCTCCTCAGCCCAGGCTACAGAGTCTCATTCTGCTTCCTTCTGGATTTGCTTAGCTCACGGGATTGAGCAGCTGGGCTGCTGACAGTATTCTCACCCAGGCTATGGAGGGAGCCCGGCCAGGGTGTAGAGAGCAAGTCAGATCTCCGAGGAGATCACATGGCCCCCTGGATCTAGATGTGCCTGAAACTGGAAGCACACCTGGGCGCCTCTGACTTGTGATTTAATAGTTCTCTTTTTTGCTTAACCTATTTGAATTCAGTTTTCATCTCTGTAATTGAAAGAGTACTCCAGATATACTAGTGACAGATGCTACTTGAATCTATCCCTAAGTTCTGGGTATCCTCCAATTTTGTGTTTTACGACTTACAGAACACTTTTGTCTGTTCACTGCTTATAAAAAATTAATAATAATAATTCCACCTATGCCCGATCTCTCTGCCAACCTGACCACAGTTATTAGGTTAAGTAATTTGTCCAGGGAATAAGGAGCAGAGGTGAGATTCAAACTCAAGTTAATCTAATTGTAAAATCTGTGCATTTTCTACTACACCAAGGCTCCTCTCCACCTTGAGACAAGAGTGTTTTCCACCTGAATGCATCTCTGACATTACGATGAAAGTCAGTGAAAAAATAGATTAATTTAGCAAAATTCACTTTTAATGTCTTTTATGGGTCAAATCCTGTTTGAAAATTACAACCCAAGGTGGTGCCTGGTATTACATCACTCAAGTTCAACCTGCCCAACCCATGCCCCTGCCAATCACTCCAATGTCCTTGTTTCCAAGAGCAAAGCTTGGTTTTCCTTCCCGGGAAACATGAAATTAATGTATATTTTACAGTGACTTCTATGCAAGGTAAACTATGAAGGAATAGGGCTTAGAGAGGCATTTGCCTTTAAAGGGCTTGAACTCCAGTGGGGAAGATGTATATACAAAGAAATAAATCTCTTGCAAGCCAGGTGGATGTATGCTACCATCAGCACCAATAGTGGAGCTTATAGCCACAGAGGAAGGACCAGGTATTAGCGGGGATGGGAAGGAAGACTTCAGGGAAGGCGAAGTGTTGAGCTGTCATGAAGCAGAATTCCTCAGAAGAATGGGTACTCAGGTGATTTAAGAGTTTATGGTCAAAGCTGGAGCCTAGAACACTCAAGTTTTCATAGTTTGTCTGCTATCTGCAGACACTGCTGGGAGCTCAGAGGACAATGGGGGTGTAGAGAGAGTCCCGGCCCCCACAGTGCTTACAGTAGGGCAGAGACAGACCAATAAGAGTATGCAAGGTAGAGCGCTGCGTGAAAAACCCCGGTAGGCGCAAGGCGGCCCAGCCTTAGACAGTCACGGACCTCGCATTTGGGATCTGATGGGTGAGGAGAGAGCGCCACCAGGGGGCGCTCTTTAGTGGCGGTGGAGCCGCGGAGGCCGGTCCTGGAGACCGACGAACTGATTCATTTAGGGAAAAGCAAGTTGTTTGCTAGAGCATTTCCGGGTGGGCTGGAGCCGGAAGTCGCGGTAGGAAAACACGTCGGGACCACCTGGAGACGGGACGGAAGAGCTCGGTAAGGAGTTGGGATGGCCTCTGACCCCACGTTCTGCCGTCGACAGTAGCCTAAATGGGAGGAATTCACGTTCGGTGAGATGAATTCCAGTTTGTGACAAAGGACTCCGGTTGTCCTCCCTTCTCGCTCTCATTATTTAATCCCTCCTCCCCTAGCTCAGCCTCACAGAGAGTTCTGGGTTTCCATGTCCTTCTACGTCCCTTGCCCATGGATAACCGCGCAGGACCGGCCGCCCGGAGTCCGCAGAGCAAATCCACCCCACCCCCACCCCGGGGGGCGTTTCTTCCCTTTTTTCTCCCCAACTTCCTTGGAGCTGCGTGGAACACAGCTCATCTCCGCCGTAGTTCTTACCTCACCACGGGGTAGCTGGGCAAGAGGGGAGGAGGTGGGGGACGGAAAGGGTGCAAACCTCAGGCTCTGCTTCTTTCTCCGCCTCCTGGGCCGCCGGACCCGGGTTCTGCCTCCTCCCCGACCCCCGTTTCCCCTCAGGGCACGTGTGGTACACGGACGCCTCTGGTAACCCTGGCCTGCAGGTTTCTCTCAAGTACCCAGATCCGCCCGCCCATCCTGAAGTGTGAAGAGGGCCGTGTTAGACCCTCTGGGCGGGGATTTTGTCTTTCTCCATGAGAACCCAGGGAAAACAGAATGGGGCACAGAGGAAGCCTTTGTAATCCCTGGGCCACTGCCCCTTCATTACGATGCATGAAGACCCTTAAAACCCTTTTTTTTTTTTTAAAGCTTGCTTTGGGGATAGAAAAGTAAGAGGAAAACTCTGGGATTATAGTTTGTTCCTCAGTGGAAGGGAGCAAAGGTTTTCACTGATACAGGCAGCCAAGCCCTCGGGCCACTGGAAGAAAAGAGGTAGCAGGAATATACTCCATATCCACCGAGAATTAAGTGGGCACCAGTTATTTTCACCAGAGACCCTCTCCTCAGCCTTTATCACCATGACAACTTATTCTCCTGGGTCTTAGTCACTAAAGGATTAACCCCACTTCGATCTTGAATGTGAATTCAGGAAGTGTAGCTGTAAAATAATGCCACTGCTTACATCAACAAGGAAACCATATTCCTCCTTTGCTCCACGTAGAGCGGTGTAACCAGCTGCAGTATTGATGATCTACCACTAGAGGGCAGAAGAGGATAAAAGTTGTCCTCGAAGGCTCCTTGTCGACTGGAGATGAGACGTCCCTGGTTTTTCTCTGGTAGGCTTCTGGCTTAGTCTCTCAACGGGAGGTTTCAGAGGAGCTCACAGTGCAGTCTTTGAGGCAGGAAAGTTGTCTACCTCAGTAATTCTCAAAGCATGGTTCCCAGCTTTCTGAGGGTCAGGCAGCCCCAAGAAGTCAAACTATTGTCAGACAAATACCAAGACATTCTTTGCCTTTTCCCCTGGGTTGATGTCTGTATCAGTGGTGCAAAAACGATGGTGGTTAAAACTGCTGGCACCTTAACATGAATCAGGATGGTGGTACCAAACTATTCGTAGTCGTATTCCTCATCATCACATGTTTGCAGTAGCAATAAAAAAAAAAAAGTGCCACTTTCACCTAAGAATGTCCTTGATCAAGTAGTAAAATTATTTGTTTCATTAAATCTTGACCTTTCAATTCATGTCCTTGTAATATCGAGTGTGACGAAACGGGAGTATGCAGAAAGCGGTTCTACTGAATGTCAGAGTAGAAAGGTCATCTTGAAGAAAAGCATTTGTATAACCTGAGCAACAGTCCCTTTTTGGGGAACACCATTTTTACTTTAAAGAAGTCTGGCAAACAAATTACGGTTTTTCAGTATGAAAAGGAATAAATACATGTATGCATATGTATGACTGAAAACATTATGCTGTGTACCAGAAATTGACACAACATTGTAAACTGGCTATACTTCAATTAAAAATATTTTTTTATTATGATTTTTCAGACTTCAGTATCTGGAAGATATTTTCTCAAAAATAAGGGGAACTTACCCCTTTAAGGAAATCAACTATCAGTATTTGTGCCAACAGTAACATTTGAGCTTTCAAGTGAAAATTAGAAATCTGGAAAGTTTGTAACTACCACAGTTAGCTCCTTAAGTTCTCTATATTTGAACACTTTTCTGGTGAATTTGGTGGTGCTATTAATAATTTTGATACTGCACGATGAAATGTGACAAAATATTGAAGATCTGCGTAACTCAGTGAACTGCTATTTTACTCTATGTGTGAGTAAAAGATACATTCAAAGCACAGGATAGATCACTGAATTTTAATGTTAACAGTGAAAAAAGTTCGTTGGTATGTCTTCAGAGTCCTTATTGTTACTAATCTTTAAGAAACAAACATTTTGGCAGTTTGATGTAGTATAAACACTCCATAGCCAGAAGCATTATCTGAAAAGTTGTTGAAATCCCTTTCTCATTTCCAACTACTTATCCATGTGAGGCTGGATTTTCTTCACTTGCATCAAGCAAAACAGTATCTCACAACAGGCTAAACGCAGGAGCAGATATGAGACTCCAGTAATCAGTAACAACTAATTCTGCTATGTTCTGAATACACATAAGGAAATAGATGTCTTGATTTTGCTCCCTTGCTGTTTAATTTCTCCAGATAAACATGGCTTCCTTCTCTGTCTACAAACTATCTTCTTTAGAAAACACCAGACCTTAGCCAAGATAATTTTACTTGGCTACTATGCTTTGCTACCAGCAGTGAGGTGATATCACCTCCTATTGTAAACGTTTTGTAGTTAACGAATATCAGATGGTCCACTCAAACACCCTGAAGAAAATGAGGTCAAGACGGGATTTACCCACAGCTGTACAGTAAATAGAAGAAACCTAACTAAAACTCCGGCTTTCTGATTCAAGGTCGTTTGCCACCCTATTATACTGCTCCCCCTGGAAAGTAATTCCTACAGGTGGTTTGTTAGAGGAGGGAGGGAAGAAATTCAAATTCCTTACTCAAGTGACAGGGAGTTGTGGGAATAGGGAAAAACTATTTGCTTCAGAATCAAACGCCGTGCTCCTTCCAGTTAAATCCTCAAGAGGGCGCTAGAGGTTTTCATCTCTTTGCAAAAGCAAGTGAAGTAGCAAGTCACTGGTCGTGGCGACTGAGCTTCCTTTTCAATTGCTGTGTCTTCACGCTATCCATTTGGTATATCTTTATTTCAAGTATAAACGGACAAGCAGATAAAATCAAGGGAGGAAAGCTATGTATACAATCAAAATGATGGTTTCTTCAGAAGCTAAGTAGTTTATAGTGTCTCGTCCATTTTTTTCTGTTTTCCTTGTTTACACAACCCCCCCAGCCACTTGGCATCTTTAACAGTATTTACATTTGTATGGCCCCTTTCAGTTTGCAAACTATTTTCACAATCATTTTGTCCACTGTACCTCAGACAGGGGCTCACCTCTGTGAGACAAGTAGGGGGGGTGTGATTGTCCTGTGGTGCCTTTGGTAAGCAGAACTGTTTAAACGTGATGGGGGAGATCATTCTAGTCTGCCTGGACGATGAGCTGTTAGAACAGGGAGGAACGACCCCAAAATAGCCTTCCACAGGACCAGCACCACCTTCCACTTGCAGAGGAGAACCAGAACCCAGCGTTCCCCAGGCCAAGGAACCAGCGTTTCTGACTCAGTCGCTTGGGGTGGGGCCTGGGAACTTCTATCAAGTTCCCAGTAGATGCTATGGGGACTACAGTTTGAGAACCAGTGCTTTAACTCATACTGTATGTTTACAGAATTGGTCTATGACCTTGTTGCTGGATGGGTAGCATCCATGTCCATGAAGGAACCACCTTTGATAAGCAGCCCTTTTTATTGATAGGCAAGATGAACAGAGATTAAGTGATTTGTCCAAGGTCTCACTGATAGAAATTTGGTATAGTCTGAAGTAGACCTAAGGTCTTCTGATTCCTAATCAAAGGTAGTTCCTTAAGCTATTAGCCTGTTGTAACTTTCTTTAATCACAGACAGGGATGACTGGCAATTGTTATAAGTGTTCAACAAATATATATTTAGTTGAACTTGTTTTGCTGAGTGTGATCTAGGAAACAGTCTTCCTTATTTTCATCCAAGACTCATTGTAGGAGATGGAAATGTCCTTCAGTATAATGAAGAACGTCAAGGATAGAAATATATAAAACACTTAAACTCAGCTCTTTAGAACTGCATGTCTAAATGCTGTTGGGTTTCTAAAGATAATGGATTAAACCCCAATTTAATAAAAAATTTTTAAATTTTTATTGAAGTATAGTTGATTTATAATGGTTTCAGGTGTACAACATAGTAATTCAATATTTTTATAGTTTATGCTCCATTTAAAGTTACTATAACATTGGCTATGTTCCCTGTGCTGTACAATATATCCTTGTAGCTTATTTATTTTATACACAGTAATTTGTACCTCTTAATCCACTACTCCTATCTTGCCCCTCCCTGCTTCCCTCTCCTCACTGGTAACCTCTAGTTTGTTCTCTGTATCTGTGAGTTTATTTCTGTTTTGTTATATTCATTTGAATAAAAAGTTTTTGATGTTTACTCTGAGTGAAGAACTCTGCTGGGGCTGTAACTGAGATCTGGTCTTTGACTTAAAGGAATATATAAACTATGAGAAGAAGCAGAATGTTCATAATTAACTACAGAATTACACCAGGAGGTGGAATGTGAGAGCTACTAAAATAGAGGTCTGCCAGTATACAGTGCAGGAGGACAAAGAGGGGGAAATAGGTTTCATTTAGGAGAGTTGATGAAGGAATTGCACAAGCAGTGACATCTGAACTGATGCTCTGAAAGAGGGGAGGACTTCGCCTGGTAAAGATAAAGAGGAAGAATCTTCTGGGCATTGGGGAAGATACAGGTAAGCACAAAGCTTGCTTAGGGAGCAGCTGCTTTTCCACGTGGTCTGGGAAGGGCACGTGGGTGTGATGTGATACAACTGAAAAGTCACTGGGAACAGCCAAGAATGACTGAGCCGTTCTGAGCCAGGAGAGACATGATCAGAGGAGTGCTGTAGAGAAGGTGGCTGTGTCAGGTAGCGGTGCGGAGGACAGGTGGAAGGGAGGCGAAGAGAACAGGGAGGAGGTGGAGACCAGTCAGGAGGGCTCTTCAGGAGTTGACCGGAGTGAGAGAGTGGCTTTGGGGTCTTCTGTGGTAACCCTGGTTTTGAGCTCATTTTCACGTACTACCTCTGTGACCTCAGGCAAAATATGACTGCTCTCTGGACTTCAGTTTTCTCACCTGTAAAAGGAGAGGGTAGATGCTGGCTGGCTGACATTTGTCTACCCCTAACATTCTTTGATTCTGAGACTCTTAATTGCCCTGCCCTGCAAATCTAATCCTGGATGGCTTACGTCAGTTTTTCATCCTTCTCTTTTCTTTTTTTTAATTTTAATGAAAAAAAATTTAGGGGAGGAGGTAATTAGGCTTATTCATTTATTTATTTAATGGAGAGATACTGGGGATTGAACCCAGGACCTCGTGCTTGCAAAGCGTGCACTCCACCAGTGAGCTCTACCCTCCGGCCCCCAACCTTTACCTTTCTAAAATGGGTGTAACTGCATTTGAGACCTCAACGTGAAATCAGATACAATTGAAGGTCCCATTGATCTGGATAGTTTGGGGTAAAAGTAAGAAAATTAAATTCTTGGGTGAGAACTTATTCAAACATGTCTTATTTAGAACTTATTTCAACTCTGCCAACTTTTTAAGCATGGTTGATTTGTAACAGAGAAAATTTTATCTTGCGGAATTTACAAACTCATGGGATGGAAGCATGATTTCGGCTCGGAAAATGTGTGGGTTTCTTAGGTTACTTCTTATAAACACAAGGGTTTGTTTTAGGGGTAGAGGCCAGATTTCATGACTATAACTGGAAATCTTTGGGAACAGATGAATCATATAATGCATCACTTCAACCGGAAAGCAAATGTATCCCACTGTTAGAGTTTATCTCAAAATGCTTTGTGAAATGGAAGGGAGCTGTAGGAACCCTCAGCACAAGCCATGTATGGGATGTGATGATCTAGCATAGACTCCAGCCAGAAGACCAAATAATGCCTTTTGTTCTTTCCTGGGGGGGGTGGGAAGGATATGGGAAACAATGCTCTGGCCATGGAGAAGATTCCAGGGAGTAAAAATGAATCATCACCAGCCGCCAGGAAACACCAGGAGTTCTCTAAAAGGAATGAAGTCCTCCGTAGCCTGGGTGGGAGCAGAGGGAGTGAGAGGAAACGGCAGCTGGTGGGGGAGACAGAAGCTGGAGAAAGGAACACTGCGGCATGGCTGATGCTTGCAGCCATGGAGTAGAAGCAAACCAGAAGGGATGTGAGCTTCTGCAGGTTTCCTGTGGTGTCCCTGAGGGAGGTTTCTTTCCAGAGCTGCCCGTGGTGATTTCCTAATCAGCTGCCCCAGCCCCCAGCCTCCACCCTGTGCAGGGTCATCTGCATAAAAATGCAGAGAATGTAACCAACTATTCAAGTGTGTACAAAAGGGCTCTACGAATTATGAGGCTGCACGTGCCACACAAAGGACCTCTGACCAGCAGGCTGGGAGCGGATACTGCTGTTCCAGGCCAGGGAGGCCCAAGGGTCAAGGGCCATCTGGAGCCCAGTCCAGGCCCAGAACCAAAGCTTTGGGGGAATTTTCAGGCACATCCTGCTGTTTGCTGGACCCTGAGGGCATGAGATTTGGGTTGGATTCTCTCTTGCTTTCTTGTGCTCCTGTAATTAATTAATTACTTTTAAGGCATCTTTAAATGCCTCTCCATTTATTTATGGGTCCTCTTTAGTGTTTCTAAATAAAGTCTTTTTTTTTTAAAAAACATTAAGTTATTAAAGTCATTTTCAAACACACAAAAAATAAAGAGGAAAGTATGGTGAACCCACATAGCTTTATTATTTCTACTTTTTTCCCTACAGTGTATTAAAGCAAATCCCAAATATCATATCATTTCAGCTGTAAAAACTTCAGAATATATGACTAGCCATCCTTAAGAGGCTCCCACTGGCCAAAGATGGGGCAATTTGAACATGAAACAGAATGAGAACACATCAGATAACTAAAAATTCATGAGTTTATAATGATTTAAAAAATAGCTCCCTGGTCATCTTTGAAGGTCACTAGGGCACCAAATCATTACTCAAAAATGATTGAAAAGGGAAATATCAAGGATTTTATCCTACCTTTCCTTTTTGTACTGTATTTCAGGGTAACCAAATTGTTGATGGGGAAAAATTCTTCATAAAATAATTCAACCAGTGAATGCAGAAGGAATGATGGAATTATAAAATCAATATTTTGCAACCTCTGACAAAATAGTGGCCCTAGGCAACAATTATCAATGTTTGCTAAAACAACTAGGTTAAAAGTCAACGAAGAACTTCATAATGGAAATACTAGACACCTGAATCCACGGGTCAATCTTTGTATCATTAAAAGTAAAGCAACTGGACTATATAATGACGTCCTACAACAGGAAAAGCACACTGCCACTTAGGAAGTATTCTAGCCTAAAAATGTCAAACTGGAGTCTTATCAAGCCAGTAGGTTTAGCTATCAGGTTAGAGAAAACAAGAGGAAAAAAGAATACCTTAAACAAAACCACCAAGATGCAATAAGTCAAATCCTGAATGAGAGATTCTATAAGCCAAATGAGCTAGTTTCTTCAAAACAAAAAATGATGGCATAAAAAATAGAGGGATGGATTTTTAGAGAATAAAAGATATTTTTAAAAATACAATGACCAAATCCAAGGTATGAACCTTGTTTGGATCCTGATTGGAATGAACTTATTATAAAATACATCTGAGATAAGCAGGGAAGTTTGAAGATAGAGTTAGTACTCAATTTTATAAAGGAATTATTTTAAGCTGTATATTTATCAAAATGGCATGATCTCCATTTTTTAAACCTCTTAACAGTAAAAGATAGATGCATATCCAAGTATTTCCGATGAGTTAATATGGTGTCTGAGATTTGCTTTAAAATACCCTAGGAAAAGAAAAAAAAAAAGGTTGGGGGGGGAGAAGAAAAGATTTTTTTTAATTTATCAAGTTAATTTTTTATTATGGATATTGTTATAGCAGAATATAAAAATTAAATGATAAAAGTTTCTTCTAAGAGTACAATTTAACTTCATCTTTAAAAATTTCATCTATTTTTTTAAAAACTACATACTCAGGTAAAAAAAGGCTCTAAACTTATGATTTCAGAATTAAACTCTAGAAATAAATGCTATGGCCATCTAAAAGTTTATATTGGCAAATTGCATACATTTTCAAATTATAATGCAATATTTGTACACAGAAGAACTATATATACACTTCACTTACATTGCTGATATATAATAGTTACCCAAACTGTCTTGAGAAATGAGGCTTAGTACAGATTCAAACTAAGTAGAAGAGCAGTCTCAATTACAACATTTCTTTCACAACTAATAAGAGATAATCTAAATATTTGCTGAATATAAAAATAAAGTCCCATGCTTCATGGTGTGTTCTGGGAATTCCAGTATATTTTAGATGAGAGATGTTGACCATGAAGGAGTTCACTGCTGTGCTCACTGGTAAAGCTGGAGGAACTCTGGTCCAGAGGAGGGCCTTGCCCTCCATCCACTGGCCTCAGTGCCGCTCAGGTGGAGATCTGACTCAGTGAGTGAGTGCAGCCTGGCAGTTTGGGAGGCCTGAGTGGAGGGGAGGGAACAGCACAGCTTTAATATGAGGGCCCACTCCTGGGAAAGGGGCCATCAGGACTTGGTGCTTGGTCCCCTGGCTGGTGTGTAAAAGCCCCTTGTGATGTGCTGATTCTCATGACCTCTTCCAGGAACTTGAGTGCTTTCAGCATCTCCGCCATCTCTTCTTGTATAGACTGCAGGGATCTCTCTTCAGTTCTTGGACGAGAAAATTGATGTCCTTCCTTGAGCTCAGGTTGACCGTCGTCAACTTTCTGTAAGTGTCAGCGAGGCTGGGTGTACTTACTGGCTCCTTCTCTAGCCTGGCACTCTTTAAAGTTGCCTCCATCTTGGCATACTCCTGTTTAGCCATACAAAGCTGGTCGATGAGGTGACATTTCTCATCAATCTGTGCAGCCAGTGTTTTTGCCAGGTGCTTTTCATGTCTTCCATTAAGCTGACTTCTAACAGACCAAATAAGTCTGAAAATAATTAAGACACCCAGCAATAAGCTGAGGACAGGCAGACTCAACACTGTCTCCCAGTGGAGGCTCTGGAACATGAGCTGAGAACACAGGCCATTGGGCAGCAGCAAAACCAAGACCGCACAGCTTCCTAAGGATCAGCCCAAAGCCAAGCTCCACAGAGGACAGCAGCCCTTCCATGGCACTGAGCCACCACAGGGCTCTGCCCAGTTACTGTGGATCCACCAGCTACAACAGGCCCCAGGGGACGCCACAACATTCTGCCTGGAACCCAACCAGCAACTGACATCCTGGATAGGTCAGTTATCTGGCCAGTGTCGGTGGAGGTGGGGGTTGTCAGAGGAGAGGGTTGTAACTAAAATGTCATTTTCTCCATTATTGTCTAATGGTAACTTTTTCTTACCTCTTTCTTTTTGTGTAATAAATATAGTGAATAAAAATAATAGTGAAATGTGTCAATGTAGAGTTTATGATTTCACAAATCTTTCAAATTCCTAACCCTCGACAGTATAGGAAAAGTCAGTGTATGAACCATATGTTTGAATCACATCCATTAACACAGAATATATACCCTCTGTCACATTTCAGCTGAAATACACACTCTCACGACATGCATCCCTCAGTTTGAACTTGATAAAAATGAAAAAAATCACAATGTGTACTTGTCTGTCTTTTTTGCTCTAAGTAATTTTTTTAGAGCTACATGTTTTTGTTGGAATATGCCACTCATTCTGTTTGTAGGGCTCAATAATTTGAGCTTGTAAGATTATATCACAAAATATTAATCCATTCTCTTAATAATGGACATTTGAGTTAGTTCAAGTGTGGGTTATTATTAATAAATATTTTTGTATATATAAGCACGCATCATTGTTCTAAATATCTGTTTTCATTTACCTTGTGAGACAAATTCCTGGGAGCAGCTGTGTTGGGTAGATATTGCTAAACACTCCTTCATTTTGAGAGAGATTTATTGAGGTATAATTTACATGCCATAAATTTACTCATTTAAATACAAAATTCTTTGGTTTTTGTGTGTGTAAATGTACAGAGTTGTGTCTCCCTCACAATCCCATTTTAGAACAGTTCTATCACAGGAAAAAAAAGATTTCTCAATCCACACTTCATTGGCTTCTTTTGACACAGTCTCTCTTTCTCTTTGAAATGCTTCCATGATATAGATTCCAGTTCAATACACTCTACCATTTTTATAATTGTTTTTGTTGTTGGTTTCTGTTTTTTTTATGAACTCACTGGCCTTTCCTTCTGTAACTCCACTGACGGTTTCTACTCTTTTTTCCAAACGCTTTAGCATTAGTTTGTCTCAGGAATTAGTTCTTTTTCTTTTTCTTTTTTTCTCTTTCATAATTTACATTAGTGTTCACTCTCAATGTTGTACATTCTATGGGTTTTGACAAACACATAATGACATGTAACCCCTATAGTATCATACAGATAATCTCATTGCCCTAAAGATCCCTTGTGCTCCATTTATTCATCCCTCCCTCCCTCCCTCTCCCCAAACCCCTGGAAACCATGATCTTTTTATTGTTTCTGTAGCTTTGCCTTTTCCAGAATGTCATTTGGTTGGAGTCATACAGTTTGTAGCCTTTTCAGACTGGCTTCTTTCATTTGGTAATACATCTTTTAACTTTCTTATATGTCTTTCATGGCTTGCTAGATTTTTTTTTTTTTTTACTGCACATATATCTTTTAATTTACATATATGTACTGTTCATTGTTTCTAAGAATGTTTCGAGATTTAGCTTTTTAAACTTACATAGTTGTCAAAGCCAACCCCATAATAAGAATTAACTCAAAAAGATACATACACCCTGCTCTTAACAGCAACATTATTTGTAATTGCCAAGATATGGAAGCATCCTAAGTGCACATCAATAGTTGAATAGATAATGGAAATTATACACACACACACATAATGGAATACAAATCACCCATAAAAAAGAAGGCTATTTTGCCATTTGTGGCCCTTAATTCACTTTTTTTTTTCACTTCAAAAAACAGAATTTTATAACTGGCAGAGACATTTCCATTACATCAAAAACAACAAAATATCTAGAAATAAACTTAACCAAGGAGGTTACCTATACTCTGAAAACCGAAATGACACAAAGAAATAGAAGGATTTCTTGTGCTCTTGGATTAGAAGAATCAGCACTTATCAAAATGGCCAAACTACCCAAAGCAATCCACAGAGCCAAGGCAACCCCCATCAAAATACTAGAGATGTTCCTCAGACGTTCCTCACAGAACTAGAACAAACAATTCCACAATTTGTAAGGAATCACAAAAGACCCCAAACAGCCAAAATAATATTTTGTAGCTCTCTCTTTTTTTTTCTCTCTCTCTCTTTATTCTTTTTGTTCTCTTTTCTTATGGTTTGTTGACTAGAGAAGTTTCTTTAACATTTGTTGTAATGTTGGTTTGGTGGTGCTGAAATCTTTTAGCTTTCATTTATCTATGAAGCTTCTGATTTCTCCATCAAGTCTGAATGAGAGCCTTGCTGGATTGAGTTTTCTTGGTTGTAAGTTTCCCCCTTTCATCACTTTAAATATATCACGCCCCTCCCTTCTGGCCTGTAGAGTTTCTGCTGAAAAATCAGCTGATAACCTTATGGCAGTTCCCTTGTATGTTATTTGTTGCTTTTCTCTTGCTAATTTTAATATTTTCTCCTTATCCTTAATTGTTGTCAATTTGATGACTATGTGCCTTGGTGTGTTCCTCTTTGGGTTGATCCTGTGTGGTACTCTCTGCGCTTCCAGGACTTGGGTGACTGTTTCCTTTCCCAAATTGGGGAAGTTTTCAGTTATTCTCTCTCCCAAAATTTTCTCAGGTCCTATCTCTCTCTCTTCTCTTTCTGGGACCCATATAATGTCGAGAATATGAGCGCTTCATGTTATCCCAGAGTTCTCTTAAACTATCCTCATTCCTTTTTATTCTTTTTTCTGTTCTGAAGTAGTGATTTCCACTAATCTGTCTTTTAGCTCATTGATCCGTTCTTCTGCCTCATTGAGTCTATTCTTGGTTCCTTCTAGTGTGTTTTTCAGTTCAGTGATTTTATTCTTCAACTGTTTGGGTATTCTTTATATTTTCCAACTCTTGAGTTCTCTAAACACCTTGGCCATCATTACTTTAAACTCTTTCTCAGATAAGTTACCTATCTCCTCATCACTTACTTCTTCTTCTGGGATTTTATCTTGTGCCTTGGCCTGGGGGGTATTCCTTTTCCCCGCCTCATATTGTCTGTCTCTCTATGTGTTTGTGAATTCCTTCCAAGGACTTTGGGATTATTGTTTTCTTATTTCTAGCGTCTGCCCCTGGTGGATGAGGCTGGACTAGAGGCTTATGCGGGGTTCCTGGCAGGAGCCGGTACCTGCCCACTGCTGGGTGAAGCTTGGTCCTGGACCTCTGGTGGGTAGGGCTGTGTCTAGAGGCCTTTGTGGGTTAGGAGGTCTGCTGATGGGTGGGGCTGTGTTCCCAGACTTTATGTTGTTTGGCCCGAGGCTTCCCTACAGGCTGTTGGGTGGGGCTGGGTCTTGATGCTAAAGATCCAAGCAAGATGTCAGCCTCCAGGAAAGTTCATGTAGATGAACACTTGTGGAATGTCCGGCACCAGCTTCTATGCCCCCTGAGTGGGCCGCAGCCGTCCCCCACGTCCCCAGGAGACCCTCCAAATCCAGCAGGCAGGTCTGGCCCAGGTTCCTGTGAAATCACTGCCTCTGCCTTGGACCTGGTGCACGTGGTGCATGCTTCTGATGTGAATGGAGTCTCTGTTTCCCCCAGGCCCGTGAGGCTTCTGGAGCCAAGCCCCCTGACCTTCAAAACCAGATGTCCTGGGGTCTCCTTCTCTTCCCAATGCCGGGACCCGAGCTGGGGAGCCTGACGCGGGGCTTGGAGCTCTCACTCCTGTGGGAGGGCCTCTGCAACTTAACAAATCTTCAGCTTGTGGGTCACCCACAGGGGTGGGGGGTATGGGGCCCAATTATATCGCGAGCACGCCCCTCCTACCGTCCTGCTGTTGTTCCCTCTTTATGTTCCAGTTGCAGAAGATCGTTTTAGCTAGGTTCCAGTCTTTTTTCGATGGTTCTTTAGCATTCAGTTGTGGTTTCATTGCAGTCGCAAGGAGAGGCAAGCTCATGGTCCTACCACTCCGCCATCTTGACTGGAAATCCAAGAAGAACAGATTTTTTAAAACTGCTGATAAATTGGTGAAACTAGATAATAGGTGCACATGATTTCATTATACTATTCTTTGTACTTCTAAGTTTGAAAATTTCTATTATTAAAGATTTTAGAAAATAAAGAAAAAGATGAATTCTTGGTGAATAATTAAAATCTTAGTCATCTCTAAGTAAGCATGGTTTAAAAAACAATAGGAAAAATAATTCCTGGTAAACATAGAATAAGGGAAAAAAAGGAAACTGGACATTTCCAAAAGAATATTCAAGTGAACAAAATAAGCTAATAAAGTAACAATCTCCTCTATTTAGTTCCATTTCTCTCCACATTGGCACCACCAATTTTCTAGAACCCAATCATCTCTTCCATATGATTCTAGTAATATGCAGGCAAATCCCAACTCCTCTTTTTTTAGAACTATCTCTCTTCTGTTTGTATTCGCCATGCCACCTAAGGCAGGCCATGACAAAGTCTCCCGTGATGGATGTGATTTACAGGACTTCAGTTTGTCTTACCAGGTTATGTATTAGCTTTATTTTTCCTGAAGTGACTAAAAGAGGCACCCACATTGCGTAGGGAAGCCCTGTTCGAGTCACCGTACAAGTGGGGACATGGCTCACTCCTCCTGAGCTACGTTGGCTCTTCTCCACTGGTCAGTCCTGGCTTTGTCACTTCATCCCTGACACCAAACTGGGGTCCCACGTTTCTCCCCAGCCTCTTCCCCACCGTCTACTGACTACAGTGACCATAGGCAGAAGTGAATGTTTCAGGTTCTGAAAACTAGCCGATTTCACAGCACAGCTAACAACTAGCCTGATGCAGGATGAAAACTCTCCCTGTACAGACTTCTTCTCTTCAGAGGCAGGGGCTGGGGGACAAGTGCGCCTTGTGCTCTGCCCTCAAGGTCAGCAGATTGAATGTGGCCTTGTGTGCGTTGTGAATGTACAGTGCATGACATCATGCATATTCAGTGGGCTTTCCAACTAGCAGAGTCTCACTGCGACCACAATTTTTCTTTTTAGAAAGGCACTGCTCTTTGACTTCTAAGATTGTTTTATGGTCCTGGTGCTTTTATCTTTTTTTCTGTCTTAGCCATGATTCTTCCTCCTCCTGACTTGCTCCTTTTCCTCTCTTTGTCTCTCCTTCCCTTGTTTTTCCTCCACCCTGCCTTCCCCTGTTCTCTCCTCTCCTCCCTTTCCCTTCCTCTCCCTTCCCCTCCTCTCTCCCTCTTTGTTTCCATCTTCCATACATAAAACTGATATTGACTCTCAGTTTTATATGAATAAATGGAAACCTGCTCTGTCGCTTTCGCCAAGTTCCAATCCTGCATCTCCAGCAGACTCCCAGATGTTTATACTTGGACACCCCGTTATTAAATCCAAAATAAAACTCATCATCTCCTAAAGAGATGCTTCTTCCCATTTTCTTTCGCTTTTTAAATGACGCTTTCAGTCTCCAAGCTGCCTAGACTCTGAGCCTCATAGCCATCCTTTGTTCTTTCCTTAACTGCTCCAGTGAGCCAGGCAATGAATTCTGCTCTTTTAGTCTTTAAAATGCACCCTAGCTCATCCCTCCTCTTCATTTCTACCATGGGTCTTGGCCTTTGTTGGGCTGGATTATAATAATGGGCCCTCTATGCTCTTCCATCCTCTATTCATTTTCCCCTTGGGTCCTCTGAGTCTGCTCCCACCCCAGAGGGGTCGCACTCAAACACTGCTTGACTCAGAGCACATCTAAAACCTTGTATGATTATCTAACTGAACCTTCTCTGTGGGAACCCACATCCTCAGGATGGTGTTTGAAACTTTTCATCATTATTTCCACCTGATCTGTCCAAACTCTTCCATTCAGCATCATTTCCTCCCGCCTGTATGTACACAATTTTCATTTCCTGCCCAAACCTTTCCTTGTACTTTCATTCCCACTTAGGATGCCGCAGTCCTTCCTCTCCACCTATCTGTGACCTATCCACTCTCCTCCAAGTCCACGTAAAAACCCTCTTCCTTCGGAAAGGATTTATGGATGAAATGACTGGATGTCTGGTTTTGCTTTAAACTAATCCCATGGGCAGTGGAAAAGTGTGTGGGCAGTATAAATGAGATGGCCTGGCCGTGTGGTGATGTGTTAGGTATATGGGGGTTCATTACCCTGTTCTCTCTACTTTTGTATATGTTTGAAATCTTCCATAGTCAAAAGTTTAAAATGAAAAATGAAACAGAAGCGAGAAGCATGATTATGAAACATGATGTCCTAAACCAGCAGGAATCATCAGCCATCAGGGAGGATTCCAGCAGAATGGCAGGGTGGTCTCGGGGAGGTCTGCTGAGGAAGAGAAGGCTGGTGGCCACATAATTTCCTGTCAAATTAGACTCCACATGGGCAAGGATTTGTATTGTTCTGTTTATTGCTGTACCCAGCATATGAAATATTTCCGGCCCTCCATAGTGTTCATTGGATGAATTTACTGAATGAATACATGATCTACAGATCAAGGTAGCTCTGACAACAGCCTGCAGATCCATTCTGTAAAAGAAGAAGGAAATGGCCACACTTCTCTTGGCCTCTGATCTGTTCACAGGGTACCATGAAAGCACAGATGTAGGTGTCAAATAGCATCAGATGTCATCTATTCAAAAGATTGTCACAGTGTTCTTCCCACACTCTATGTGTGGATGAAACAGAGGACAAGGAAGCCTCTGCCCCATAGTTTTGTGTGGGGAAGGAGGTACAGACAAGAAAACACCTGGGGCAGATGGAGACATGCAGAGTGAGGCACACAGAGCCATGGTAGGATAGGAGCAGGACCATTGATTCTGGAGGTCCCGGAAGGCTTCCCAGAGCTGAAACTGAAGGATAAATAAAAAGTGGCCTTGTGAAAGGGGAAGAGAACCCTGTTTCTAGCAAAGAAAACAGCTTGGAGAAGAGAGGAACTAATGAAAGTGGTTTGCTCTGAGCAGGTCATTGAGCAAAGGGGATCAGGTGAAGTGGTTGAAAAATGTCAAGAGAGAAGACTGGACAAGAAACAAGAGCCAGTGGGGGAGGGTATGGCTCAGTAGTAGAGTGCATGCTTAGCATGCACAAGGTCCTGGGTGCAATCCCTAGTACCTCCATTAGAAAAATAAATAAATATATCAACCTAATTACCTCCCCTCCTCCCTCATTAAAATCTAAAAAACCAACCAAACAAAAAACAAAATAGGAGCCTGATTCTGTAAGGTCTCATAGAGCATTTTAAGGAATGTGAACTTGATACAAAGAGCTAAGAAAAGAGATTGACAAATCTTGGAGGAGCCAGAGTGATGCAATCAGATTTTGCATTTTAGAAAGTTCAGTCTGGCTCAAGTGCAGAGAATGGGTAGAAGGGCCGGGGAGTGGAGGCTGGAGACAGCAAAAGGAGTTACAAACCTGTTGCAATCCTTTTAGAGAGAGGTGATTGTGACCTCATCCAAGGATAGACTGGGGATGCAGACATTCTGGGTGGATGGTGAGACCCTTCTTCAAAGTAGGAAATGAAGTAGGTATCCATTCGTGTGGAACTTTCCTCACTTGAATGCAAGTTATTTGCCCCAAATAGCCTTTATTTGAGAAAACAAAGAAATGTCTTTGAAATGCTCCTACTATATAGAGTGCCTAATTTTGGAATAGATTGCAATTTGAAGAAGAAAAAACTGGTGGCCTAAGAATGAGGAAGTTGGATTCTGGTCTTTAAGTGCTGTTTTGATTATTCTGTTAACCTTGTTATATACTTATGTATATAAGTTCCTCCATTGCTTTAGTTCATTGTCTCCAATCATGGAGGTTGATTTTCTTGAATACTTCATGTTCCTTGATTGTGGGTTTAGCTTTGTGGTTGAGTTTCCCTGTTAGATTTTCTGCCGCCTCTGTTTGCATGGTCTGCCTGGGAAAGAGGCAAGAGTTGCCCTTGTGGCTTGCATCCTGGCCTGCTTTCGGGAAGGGGAAGTGCAGGGTGTGCCACCTGGCAGGGCACCTTAGTGACTGGTTTGTTAGATATTGGTACTCACCACTCCCTCCTGAGGTCAGGGCCTGCTGCCCTGTCTCTGACCTGGTGGAGCCCCATCACTGCTGCCTGGCTGCTGTTGCTATGGTATCTACTTCCTGTCTGTAGCCGGGACCTCTTTCTGCTGCACGTTTGTGCAGCCTCCAGGTGTACATCCCTCCCCCTGCAGTCTCCTCCTACCTTTCTCGGCAATCTCAGATGAGTCTAGTCTACAGATTTCCTTTTCCATCCAACCTCCTCACTCTTATTTTTCAAATTATTTATGACTAAATTCTTAATCTCATTTTTAAGCACAATTATTTCTAGAAATTTGGACGAAACTACAACTTGTGCTTGGTCTACCATTTTGAAGTGAAAGTCTCAGTTTGGCGGGTGAGGAGGGTATAACTTAGTGGTAGAGCGCATGCTTAGCATGCACAAGGTCCTGGGTTCAATCCCCAGTGCCTCCATTAACAATAAACAAATAAATAAACCTAATCCCCACCCCCACCCCCGCCACCGCCAAACACACACACACAATTTAAAAAAAAAAAGGTAAGAAAGAAAGTCTCAAATAGGACAAAACCAGCCAGGTATCTCAGAAGCCAACCCTCTGATGGCCATTGGGATGAGTGTTTATTCACCCGTCTTCTCCCAAAGTGCAGTAAGAGGAGGATGTGAACGTTTGGTGAAGAAGCAGGGACAATTAATTTTCTTAAAGCTGGCTTCTTGTTAATCTGAGTGGGGAGTTAGAAGTTTGCATCCAAAAGAATAAAAGAATATTTTTTGATCTTTGGGAAATGGGTCACTCAAAGTCAGAAACACAAGGTCAGGAAAATATCTCCACGCACTTGCCTGTCAAAGTTTGAAATTACCTAATCCCCAGGTGAGTGAATTTCAAGCCCTGTATCTGGCAGGGCTCCTCCTCTAGGCTGAGAAGCTATTTGGCTCCAGGCAGCTGGAGAATCCAATCCAGCTGAGCAGGGGGAGGCTTGCTGGAGAGCTAGCCAGGTGCACTACTTGCTCGGAGCTACACATGGGGAGAGGGGATTGCACATGGGTGAGGGACAGCCTGAGGGCTGACTCATCAGAGCAGAGAGGATTTGGAGGGCTCTGGAATTCTCATTAGGCCTTGGTGGTAAGATGAAATTTTGGCTTTGATCCTCTGGGCAGGGTCAGACCCTGTTGAGAGAGATGCCAGTCAGAGGCTACTCTATTTCACAGAGAAGGGGAAAAACTGTAAAATCCTGAACAAGGAAAGAAACCTTTTAAAGCTCTTTTTTTTTTTTTTAAGGGAAGTGTCAGTCTATACAGGTACAGTGTAAACAGGATTGAATAACTTAGTTAAGAAATCACTGCTTTGTTTCCCTTCAAGAAGCTGTATAAAAAGATTCAGGACCATGTGACCATTTTCCAAAATTTAAATGTGCGTGGCCTACACAGGTGTGGGGGTGGGGAAGCGGGTTGGGTGACGGCATGAAAGAGTTAACTATGGTGCTTAAACTTTAGAGCCCTCGCTTGCGCTTGTGGGAGTGGGAGGGGGTGCTTCTAGGGCCCTGATGGTGTGTTCACCTGGTCACATGGTTTTGTAAAATTTGCAGGAGTAAAATCAATGCCTCTTTCTATGCTGACTTCCCTCCATCACCAGCCCTTTGTATTACATGGCAGCCAAGGGTGGTTTGGGATCTGGCTAAAGAAATATTCAATTAAAGATATACACTGAGTTTGGGTTCAGTGTGACATATTTATATAGTTTGCAGGCACTCTGGGTACAGTTATTTCTGGCTGTTTGAATGTAGGAATGGCTTTCAGGAATGCTCTTTTTTAAATTTTAAATTGAAATATAACTCATATATCATAAAATTGATCCTTTTGAAGCATACCATTCAGTGATTTTAGTATATTCAGAGAGTTGTGCAACTATCACAGTGATTTAATTCTAGAACATTTTCGTCACTCCCCAAAAGAAACCCCATCAGTAGTCACTACCATTCTCTCCCTCCCTTCACCAGCTGATCCTAATCTCTAAATCCCCTCCTAATCTACTTTCTGCCTCTGAATTTGCTTATTCTGGACATTTCGTGTAAATGGAATCATACAATCTCTGTCTTTTGTGTCTGGCTTTTTTTCACTGAGCACAGGGTTTTTGAGTTTCATCCATGTTGTAGCATGAATCAGTACATTATTCCTTTTTATGCCCAAATAATACTCCATTTTGTTCATCCACTCATCAGTTAATTGACACTTGGGTTGTTTCCAGGAATGCTCTTCCTGACCAGTGGGTTAAGTCAACCAGCATGAGAGGCCAGCGGTGGTATCATGCTATGAACATGGCCCAGGGTGCCTGATGCCAGGAGTGTGAAGGTTATGGAGGAGAAACAGATTTGAAATGGAGTCAGAAACTACTGTACTAGAGGAATGACTAAATCTGTCTATTGTCTCAACAGAAGTGATACTACAAAATTGTCAGAGGCTATTAAAATATTTGCAGGCAAAAAAATCTAGAAATACGCATCATAGAGGTATGTCAGGTAGTTAATTAAAACATCATTTTTCTGGATTGGGGCATATTTTTGATAATTATCACTTTTTAAAAATGTGTGATTTGTGATTTAGTTTCTCATTTTTAATTTAAAAAACTTTGAAATCTAATTATTTTTAAATTTTTCTTTCTTTTCTTAAAGCCCTCAGAGTCATATATATAAGCTTCAAACTCCTCAAAAGCAGGACCCACCCTGCCCTAGGGCAACACGTTCAACCCACTTCCTTGCTGGACGCTTAGAGGTGGTCAGGAGCTCTCGCGAGGGGTTTCCTCCCAGGGAATTACAGCAAGCTGCTCACTTTGTGGTTTTTCTACCTTTTTATTGTCCACCCTTTTCTTTTTCATTTCAGGAGCACTTTCAGGGGAAATTAGCTTATGCAACACCTTTACTACATGTACGATTCCTTGAAGAGTTGCTGTAATTGACTGAATATTGTTCAGCAATGATTTCCCTCTCCGCTCCCCTCCCCTTTGGGGTGGAGTCTACTTCGCTATCCTTCAGCTGCTGGGTTTGGTCATGTGACTTGCTTTCGCCAATGGGATGTGGATAGAGAAGTCCACGTGACAGTTCCGAGCAGCAGCTTCAGAGGCTTAGCAGGTTGTCCCGTTAGCTCAAGCTCTGGAAGCCCGAGGTCCTTCAGTGTGGCTCCTGGAAGAAGATGTGCAGGACAGACGTGCATCCTGAAACCTACATTCAGCCTAAAGGGGAGCAATTGTCGCTGACCTGCAGACCGTGAGTGAGAAGCAGACCTTTGTTATTCTAAGCTACTGACCTGGGGGCTGTCTGAAACAGTAGAATTGCAGCAAGACCTGACTGATACAGTTGCACATTTCCAGTTTGAACAGCAGAGCTGATATCATTTATCTCTCAGGAGGCAGTTAGGCTTAGCCCCAAAGCCTAGCTAATATTTATCTCTCAGGAGGCAGCTGAGCTTAGTCCCAAAGTTCAAACTTCCAAGATCTCTGACAGTAGAGCCCAATACCTTACCTTTCCGGGTTCCCACTTCACACACTTCTGCCTTTCGAGGAAGTCATTTTCTGAGTGGAGTTTATGTCTCATTTTTCTCTCCTCCCTTCAACTATAATTTACGTACAAATTATTTCACTGTTTCCACTTTCTATCATTGTATTTTTGTCACTTCAATTAAACTCCTTCCAGGTGTAGCCCACTACGCTTCCCCAGCCCTCTAATCTGTAGCTTCAATTTGGCAACCTAATCAAAAGTCTAAACAAATTTTGGGAGTCTTTAATCAAGTAGTTTTACTTTCAGAAATTTACCTGAAAGAATAATCACACAAATATGTTAAAATGTATGTACAAGGATTAAAAATATAGCAAACAAATTTTTGTTCCTTTTTTTTTTTTTGGCTGAGTACTATATCATATATATTACATACACCACATTTTCTTTATCTATTCATCTGTTGATAGACACTTAGGTTGCTTCCATATCTTGGCCATTGTAAATAGTACTGCTATGAGCACTGGTGTGCATGTATTTCTTCAAATTAATGGGTTTTTTTCTTTTGGATGTATACTCATGAGTGTAATTGCTGGATCATATAGTAGTTCTATTTTTAATTTCTTGAGAAACCTCCATACCGTTTCCCACAGTGGCTGCAACAATTTACATTCCCACCAACAGTGTATAAGGGTTCCCTTTTCTCCACATCCTCACCAGCATTTGTTATTTACAGACTTTTTGATGATAGCCCTTCTGACAGGTGTGAGGAGCAGTTTATAGAAGTTTTGATTTGCAATTCCCTGATGATTACTGATCTTGAGCACCTTTTCTTATAGCCTGTTGGCCATCTGCATTTCCTCTTTGGAAAAAATTCTGTTCAGTTCTTCTGCCCATTTTTTAGTTGGGTTGTTTGTTTTTTGGTGTTGAATTGTATGAGTTGTTTATATATGTTGAATATTAATCCCCTATTGGTCATATCATTTGCAAATATTTTCTCCCATTCAGTAGGTTGTCTTTTCACTTTGTTGATGGTTTCCTTTGCTGTGCAAAAGCTTTTAAGTTTAGTTAGGTCTCATTTGTCTATTTTTGCTTTTATTTCCTTTGCTTTAAGAGATGGATCCAAAAAAAATCCTGCTGAAATTTATGTCAAAGAGTGTTCTGCCTATGTTTTCCTCTAGGAGTTCTATAGTATCTGGTCTTACATTTAGGTCTTTAATCCATTTCGAGTTTATTTTTGTATATGGTGTTAGAGAATGTTCTAATTTCATTCTTTCACATGCAGCTGTCCAGCTTTCCCAGCACCACTTATTGAAGAGACTGTCTTTTCTCTATTGTATATTTTTGCCTCCTTCATCATAGATTGACCATAAGTGTGTGGGTTTATTTCTGGACTTTCTATCCTGTTCCATTGGTCTATATGTCTGTTTTTTCTGCAAGTACCATACTGCTTTGATGGCTGTGGCTTTGTAGTATAGTCTGAAATCAGGGAACATGATTCCTCCAGCTCTGTTCTTCTTTCTCAAGACTGTTTTGGTTGAGGTCTTTTGTGTTTCCGTACAAATTTTAAAATTATTTGTTCCAGTTATGTGAAAAATACCATTGGTTTTTAGATAAGGATTGCATTGAATCTGTAGATTGCCTTGGATAGTATGACCATTTTAACAATATTGATTATTCTAAGACAAGAATGAAATTTTGCCATTTGCAGCAACATGGATGGACTTGGAGGGTATTATGCTAAATGAAATAAGTCAGAGAAAGACAAATACTGTATGATATTGCTTATATGTGGAATCTAAAAAATACAACAAACTAGTGAATATAACAAAAAAGAAGCAGACTCACAGATATCAAGAACAAACTAGTAATTACCAGTGGGGAGAGGGAAGCAGGGAGGGGCAGTATAGGGGGTACTGGATTAAGAGGAACAAACAATTAGGTATAAAATAAGCTACAAGGATATATTATACAACATGAGGAATATTGCCAATGTTTTATAATAGCTATAATTAGAGTATAACCTTTCAAAATTGTGAATCACTATATGGTACACCTGTAACATATAATATTGTACAGGAGCTATACTTCAGTAAAAAAATAATAATAATTTAAAATTTTTAATAAATAAAAACAAAGAAAGAAAAAAGAAACAACTTACATGCCAGCTACAGGAGATTGGTTAAATAAGATATGTCAATAGAATGGAATAGTCACAGTGTAACCATTAAAAGTGATACAGTAAAAATCTGTTTATTGACATAGAAAGAAGAGGGTTACCCAACAGAATGAACACTATAATCTCATTTTGTGAACACAAAATATATGTATATGTCTAGAAAGATATGTGCCAGTCATTTACTGAGGTTATATCTGGTTGTTAGAGTTATGGGTGTTTTTTTTTATCAATTTCATTTTGCTTATATTTTTTTGTCTTCTTTTACTAGCCATATTTTCTAATATTCTGCAAAAAACATGTTTTACTTTTGCAGTAAAAACAAATGTGTTGTTATTTTGACCCTTAGCAACTCCTTTAGATGGATTAAGAGGACCTCTTTTTCTTTTGCTTTTGGATTTTTTATTTAATTTCATAGATTCTCAGGGATTGGGAATAAAGGTTGGGGTTTAACACAAAGAAGATGACAAGGATGATGAGGGAGGTGGTTCTGTTCATAAAGAAAACAGCAAAGGTCCAGGCATGTATATATATAGAGAGAGGGCATGAAATGCAAGATTGCCAAAGTGATGAAGGCGGCACAGGTAAGATGGATATCCTCCTTCCTATAACAGTTTAAAAAAAAAAGTTAAGCAGATGCTGATGAGCTTGAGGTTTGCATTTCCTGACAGAGTCCAAAGCAACACAAGGTGGTTGCTTTCCATCCCCAAAGGCCTGGAGGTTCTTTTACTGTAGAGTGTTAGTTGGGGAGGAAGGGGCAGATCCATCTGAGAGAATTTTCAATTCATTATATTTTCCCCATGAGTCAGTAATGAGCAACCTTTCATTGCTTGAGGATCAACTTAGGAAAAATAAAATCTCTGAGAGGCTTACATGACATGTAGCAGGTCACACAGGAAGCTGGTGGTGAAGTCAGACTTTCAGCCCCACATGTATTCCACCCATGTTATTTCAATAATTTCTGAGAAGACCTATGATGGTGGCAGCAGTGGCAAAGTTAACCCAGAGTTGGAGAAACAAGCCATCCTCATTCTAGACTTCTGGCTGAGTCATGTGGCCCCACCACACAGATAGATTGTTCCTAGAGAAAATTGTGGAACACTTGATGAATTTGTGTGCCATCCCTGGGCAGGGGCAGTGCTCATCTCTGATGAATTTGTGTGCCATCCCTGGGCAGGGGCGGCGCTCATCTCTGTATCCTTCCAGTTCTAGTACGTGCTCTGCTAAAGCAAGTACAGAAGGAACTCTCATTGTCAACCACGGCTTGGGCTCTCTACTTTTTTCAGAGAAGGGGCAATTCCAGATTGTGTTCCCCTTCTGAAATAAACAATGGTAAAGAAATAAAATCTAAATAAATGGCAATGTCCTACTGTATAGCACAGGGAACTATATTCAACACTTTGTAGTGGCCTATAAAGAAAAAGAACACAAAAAGGAATATACACATATGTGTAAGTGAATCACTATGCTGTATACCAGAAACTAACAGAACATTGTAAATCAATCCTACGTCAATAAAAAAAGAAATAAAATCAATAAAATGAAAAAGATAAAATGTAGGAAGAGAGACATGATAGTGACATATGCTGAGATAAAATTGTTCAACAGTATGATCAGCTGAGAAAGATCACAGAGTAAGACTGAACAAAGGACGTTACAGCAGCAGCAGAGGATAGAGCTGGGTTTCTTCACAGCAGGTGCTTCTTACAGGCTGAGCATCCCTCCTGGAAAGGCACAGATGCTCTGACTTGACGATGAGGGAGCAGAAGAGACAATCTAGTGGGGAGCTGAAGGAGCCCATGGTGTGTCTCTCTTCCTGGCTCTGAGTTCAGTGAGGTCAGCTATAGCGGGAGCATTTACTCCACACAAATCAGCAAAAGCTATAAATCAGGGCTCTTTTCCTTAGAGAACTAGTTGTTAAACCTTGACCAGCACATCACTGCAATAAACCGTGATGCTCTTTCAGGGGAAGATCCAGGGAATAGCAAGTAGTCCTGGCAGAAGTCCACAAGCATACAAACCCTTCCCCCAACCACTTCATCTCCCTTCCCCCTGCCCACTGAGGGCCCCCACGCCTCCATGAAAATCCGCCTCCCCACTTTCTTGTCATGCCAAGCAGAAAGCTTCCCAGGGGCTCTTAGAGAAGGCCTGAAAACAGGGTACGTTCTCAAGGAGAAGCAAAAGAATGAATGAAAATATGACTCCGGCCACACACAGGGCATGCCATCTCTAAGTACAAAGTGAAACTTGAACTATCCCTCTGAACTTACAAGGAACATATAAAGGAAATCAAAAGGATTCTTAATGGCACTTGAATCTGTAGAAGAGCAAATCTAACTTCCTTTATACTTTTTCTCTAACATCTGCTACTCTGACTTGAGTAGAATTGCAGATGGTCTTTTGTAACCTTTTTAAAAATGTCTGGAGAAAGAGCTTAGCTTTCAAAATAGAATTATTAAAATAATTCAGGGTAAGATGTAAAATCTGTCACTTTTTCCCAAATCATCAACTCTTCCTGCATTGTCGTAATTTCTCATAAGCTTAGTTACTACCCCCCAACCCCGCCTCCTGGGCTGCACTTCTGTAATAAAGGAGGCTCAAGGAACATGATTCTTTCCCACTGGGATGCAGTGGGATGAAGGCAAGGGAGTGGGGAGAGAGAGAGAATGACTAGGCAGCCATGTTGAAATGACATCCTATTTTATTGTCCACTTTGCATGGTTGTCATTTTTCATGCTGGTGTCTTTAAGTCTTGCACCTATGATTCTCGGTGCTGTCTGTAACATCCCTATAAGAACAATTAAAAGTTTAATTTAATGGCTATAATATGGAAAGATAAATAAGAAAAAGAAGCTCCAGATCCTGAGAAATCTTCAAAAAAGATAAACTCTTCAGTGAAAAATAATGCTTTAATGTTTTCATTATAAAAGCATCTGTGCACATTAAAGACTACATGGAAGCAAAGCCCAAAATAGCTAATTCCACAGGATTCAGAGTTTTCATTTTCTACCATGTAGTGTTTCCGGGTGCATTTGGGTCAGACTCTCTCTAATGTCTGTTTATGTGCGCGTGCTTGCATTTGTTCATATATGGAGCAGAAGATGCAAATGTGCAGCCTTTGGGCCAAAAAACAAAAAAAAAAATATCTGGCATGGTTTATTTGGTTCGTGCAATATATTTATAATTTAAATTCAATTTTAACATGCAGAAATGAAGCCATTTCACATGAAATCCAGATTTAGAATTTTTCTTGAGAAATTGAACTGCATTCCCAAACATCCGTTGCTGAGAAGAGGCAGTCACCCTCAGAAGGGGTGTGTGCTTGCCAACTTGAAAATTGTCCCAGTGCAGTTTCTCTTACTGGTTTATGCTGCCTGTTTGGCTCCTGTAGGTATTTAAATTTGATACTCTTGATGTAAAGTTTTTTTTTTTTTTACATTATTGCACTCATTTTGTACGTTTAGCGCTTTTCTCTAAGCAGTATCTCACTTCCTTTCCATATGTGTTCTCTCTGATGGTATCAAGTATATAACAGTATGAAGAGCAAGGTTATATTATTTGTAGTATTTCCTTCCCATTTTTTTCTATGCAGAAGTCCTTTTTAATAGTGGGAATTATACTGCACATACAGTTTCATATCCAGCTTTTTTCACTTTTCCTTGTATTATAAATACTTCCATTACTCATCAAATACATGCAGCTTAGTTAACTTAGTCTTCCCCCCATGGTTACCTGTTTAGGTTTTCCTTTTTCTGTCATAATTATGTTACAATGAGTATCTTTGTCTGAAAGCTTTTTTCTATGCTGATTCTTCTGCTAGGATATATTCATAGAAATGGGCTATGCCAAAAAGGAGGGTTTAGACAACCGTCTATGATCCAGACCTCAGAGCTGAATCCTGAACTAGGTGTACCCACTGGATACAGGTTTTCGTTTTCCAGTGTGTAGTGTTTTCAGGTCCAAAGTCCTAATGAGGCTGGTGATCTGGGATGCCACTTTAAATTTTCTGCCATGGACAATTTCTTCATTTCTTTATCTTTCTCCCCTGTTCATCTTACCACCTTGAAGTTCCTCTTGAAAAAGATTTGTCCAGAGCCTACGGTCCTGAATCTGAATCATTTATTTCACTCACAGAAGCGTGTAACCAAACTAGAAACCAGGTACCACGAGCCTGGACTGTGGGACTGAATTAAAACCACCCAAGACAGGAAGGAGAGGCTGACGTGGCCACTCAGACATCCGAGCCAAGGGCAACATGGAGAGAGGCCTGTGCTCACTGCCTGGAGCTATTTACTAGTAACGTGGAGTCAAACATATTTTCATGTATTTCTTACTGTGAATACTTCATGAAGCCAAAGTTTGAAGGGAAAGGAGAAATATGAAAATCTGAAACCTCATTTGAATAAATGAATATACTTAGCTACAGCAATCTACAATCAAACTTGAAGGGAGCAGTTGTTTCTAGGTTGAATTTGAAATTTATTTCATTAAAGGTATTTCTATTAGTTTCTACCTTTGGACTTTAGGATTTGATTCTGGTGTTTTTACTGCCCAGGAAACTGAGAGGTGGAGCATGAAAGTTATAGTTGTTCCTGACTCAAAATATGTTAATGTAAGTATCGACCTTCGCATCAGGGCTAGTAAACCTTGCCAAATCCTAGCTTGCTGTGTACAGTCTGCAAGCTAAGAATATTTATTTGTCTGTGTGTTTAATATAAGCTTTTTCCATCAAAGTCTTAGTTCCCTAAGGGTAGTGAGTGCACCTTTCTTTTTCATGTGTCAATCTAAGTTCATAATAAGCACTTAACAAATTGTTCTTTAATAAGTGATGTCTATCTATATACGTAATATTTATCAATGTATAAATGACACTGTTTAGAGTAGGCTCAATTACCATGGGCATCTAAAATTTGTGAAATATTTTTATTTATATTTTAATGGCTTTTCATAAAAATATGTCATCTAGAATACATTCCCATATGTAAAATGAATAGAATATATGAGGAAGATAGTGGACTCTTTTTTTCTTTTCCCAGTTTTATTGAAATCTGACTGACATATAACATTGTATTAGTTTTAGGTGTACAGCATGATGATTTGATATGTGTGTATATTGTGAAATGATCACCACAATGAGTTTAGCTAAATGTCCATCACCTCACGTAGTTAACAAAAAATTTGTTTTCTTCAGATGAGAACTTTGAAGATCTACTCTCTTAGCTCCTTTAAAATATGATAGAGTATTGTTAACTTTAGTCTCCATGCTGTACTTCACATCTCAGAATTTATTCATCTTATACTGGGAAGTTTCTATCTTTTGACCACCTTCACCCAGTTTCCCCAACTCCTACCCCACCCCCAGCCTCTGGCAACCACCAATCTATTCCCTGTTTCTATGAGTTTTTTTTTTTTCAGATTCCACATATAAGTGAGATCATATAGTAGTTGTTTTTCTGAGTTGTTTCACTTAGCGCAATGCCCTCAAGGTCCATCCATGTTGCTGCAAATGGCAGAATTTCCTTCTTGTTTATGACTGACTAATATTTGGTTGTATATATGTATACACACCACATTTTCTTTATCCATTCATCTGTCAGTGGACACTTATGTTGTTTCCACGTCCTGGCTGTTGTAAATAATGCTGTGATGACTGTGGGAGTGCAGATATCTCTTGGACATGGTGACTTCATTTCCTTTGGATAAATACCCAAGAGTGGAATTGCTGGATCATGTGGTAGCTCTGTTTTTAATTTTTTAAGGACCTCCATACTGTTTCCCACAGTGGCTGCACCAATTTACATTCCCATCAGCAGTGCGCAAGAGTTCCCTTTTGTCTGCATTCTTGACAGTGCTTACTATCCCTTGTCTTTTTGATGATACCATTCTAACAGGTGTAAGGTAATATCTCATTGTGGTTTTGGTTTGCATTTCCCTGCTGATTAATGATGATGAGTACCTTTTCATGTACCTCTTGGCCATATGTCTATCTTCTTCAGAAAAAATGTCTGTTCAGTTCCTCTGCCTGTTTTTTAACTGGATTTTTCTTTTCTTTTCTTTTCTTTCTTTCTTTTTTTTTTTTTTTTTGGCTATTTAATTGTATGAGTTCTTTACATATTTTGGGTATTAACCCCTGATCAGATACCTAGCTAGCTCACAATATGTTAATGTAAGTATCCATCTCTGTATCAGGGCTAGCAAACCTTGCCAAGCCCTAGCCTGCTTTTGTACAGTCTTTGAGCTAAGATTCAATTTTAGATGTTTAAAGGTCAGGAAAAAAAATCAAAAGGAAAATAATATTTTGTGGCATGTTAAAATTACATGAAATTCAAACTTTTGTGTCCATAAATCAAGCTGTATTGGAGCACAGCCGTGCCTCTTTGCTTATGTATGGTCTGTGGCTGCTTCTGTGCTAGGATGGCAGAGTTGAGTAGTTGTGACAGAGCCCATATGGCCTGCAAGACCTAAAATATTTACTCTCTGGCCTTTATGGAAAAAGTTTGCTGACTCCTGCTCTGGTGCATTAGAGACAGAGCCTTACACATCTTAACACTCTGACCACAGGGTTCTGTTGACAGTAGAAGATATAAGAAAGCTGTCCCAGATGACATGAAGTCAAGAATTGAATTTCTGTTGGCTAAATGTGTAGATGCCCCTAAATCATGCAGGATGAGGAGAGAGCTGTTCATCAAATGTCAGAGAAAGAATTAAAGATAAATATGATAAATGATTACATGGAAATGGGCACTTAGGATGTCAAATGAACTGCTACAGGTCCAAAATGGGGAAAGCCTGAGGGAAAGCATGGCATTAGCATTCTAATGAATGTTATCAAGTCGCAGTGTTAAATAGTAACTCACATTCTCAAGAGAAGCAAACAAAGGCAAGCTTTATAACAAGGACACTCCTATCAACTTGAAAACAATGCTTACCTCTAGCTCAGGGGCAGCGCTTTATGGTTCTTTGGATCCCCTCACCCTGCATTCCATAAAGGCTGTTGACTTGTGAGTTGATATGTGATGGTGTCTGGATTTGGGAACTCCAAGCTCTAAAAAGACATGGGAAAGGTCCAAGCTCTAAAAAGACATGGGAAAGGGAATTCTACAAAGATAATTGTAAGTGGGGAGAAATAGATACATGAAAAATGGCCCCCAAAGCTGGTGTGTTTAAACTGCAGAATAAAGAAGGAGCAGCTTTGATGCTGTAGAAACCAACTGGATGTGAAACAGCAGGTTTGGTCTCTAATGCCTGGCTTGCCACTTATCAGCAAGTACTGTAACCCATCTAAGCTTCTATATCTAGGTTTCCTTATCCATGCAATAGAACTATCTCCTTAATTGATTTTTTGAAGGAATTAAATGAGATAATGTTAAAAGAGCTTTGTAAATTCCAAAACACAAACAGATGGTGGGCAATGTTATTGACAGAAAGTGGGGCTGTGACCATGATGATCCTCTAGTACTGAAGAATTATTCTATACAGTTGTTGGGTTTGTGCACTGCACAAAAGGTTGAAGCCAAGAAGGCCACTGGGGGCTTGGGAAGCTTCTCTGGCTTAGGCTGAATTCATCAGGATGAAGAGAACATTTTTCTCACACTAAGGCATCTTCTGCTTGCCAGAACACGCACCCACCCTGAAGGGGTATATTTTCCCATTCATTCTCATGAAGGTACTGTGTAGGTTTTATGTATTGATACGTAAATATACAGCAGCACTGTATATTCAACGGTAGTCAAGGGGACAATGCTAGATAGTTGTTTTCCATTTCCTTGGAGGAGATGGAATGTTTGCTGAACTTGAAGCAAAGGAGAGCTCAGGCAAAGAGAAGATTTCTGTTGATCTAAGAGCACTCAAACATTAGACCACTTGAGGTAAGAACAGAATATCCATCTTTGCAAAATCTTTTAAGACAAAATAGAAAACCTTCCAAGTGTCTGCCATCTAGACACCTCCCTGATGCTCTTTCTGGTTCTGATTCTCACATTATTAACACATTAACATGTGGCTTCTCTGTGCTTCATTTAGCAGGGGAAAAAAAGTTTCTTTATCTTAGTTAGATTTGTATTCATTAAACCCCAAACTATATTGCATGGTAATAATAAGTTTTTAAAAAAGCAGGAAATATTTGAAACTTTGGGGAGTCTTTATAAATGTCTTATGTCCTGTGCATAGAACTTATCTACAAAATTTTTTCTGATATTTATTGCTCAATCCATCCAATTTTTTAAACTAGCCTGTGAGGAAGGCTTCCCATATGGTAACGCTTCCTCTGTATTAGCAAGAAGCTGAGGTTAGCAGCGAGCAATAGGGTCGATAGGCATCAGCAGAGGTAACACTGCTTGCTCTGAGCCAGGAGTGGAAATAAAAGCCACAGGTAAGCTCTTGGCCTGGGCCAGATGTACCTTCCAATGATCCCAGGGTGCTGATTTCCCTTCCACTTTTGGAAACCCTGCAGAAATTGTAGCTGAACATTTCTGGGCTGAAATGATGGCTTCACTCTCAGGACTACTTTAGGCAGAGGACTCTGCTTTTGATATATTTTTTGCAAAGCCAATGATCTTGTTATCTGTATAAATTTGCCCCATTGAGGACCATCTGGTTTTTTTCAGTGATAGCAAATGGCCCACAACGTGAATACTGCTTAAAATGCATTCAGTGACTGAAGGAGCTCTCAAACACTTTTAATATAGAAGAGCTTACATTATAAATGCCTTTATATGTTATATAGTCTTTTACAACAACTCTGTGAGACACAGACAGATATGATCCTTGTTTAACAAATGAGGAAATATAGTCGGAAGAAAGTTAAATGTCAGAATCAGACTCACACAAGAAGTCAGGAGCTAAATCAAATTCACCCCATTTTTCTTGGTCAGGTTCTTTTTTGGGCTACTCTCTGAATAACAAGCAGAAAAAAAGAAGCTTATTTCTGGCTATTCTGAAAGATAAATAAGCAGACACCACCACCAGGTCACATTAGATGTTCAGTTATATTTTTTTAATTCTGGGGGTAAGGTAATTAGGTTTTTATTTATTTATTTATTTTAATGGAGGTACTGGGGATTGAACCCAGGACCTCGTGCATGCTAAGCAAGTGCTCTACCACTGAGCCATACCCTTCCCCCTAGATGTTCAGTTATATTAGTTCAGGTAATCTTCTTACTGCTGCATTCTCTTACATCATATGGTTTAAAAATTATTTTCAGGGGCCTTTGAGTAGAGCATAGGCTAAGATAGGAAGATCTTGACCTACTTTTAATGTTCTTCATTTCTCTAGATTTAAACCTCTAGGGGTTATTTTCAGTCCATCATCAACCAGTAAAACTCCCCACTCATACCAAATACTTGCCCTTGAGAAATTTACCGTTGAATCAGGGAGGCTGTTTATACATATTTAAAATGGAAAATATGAGTGCAATCGCAGTGTCTGAAGCTGATAAACACAACTGTGATTCCATTAACTCTAAGTCTTGGTGGAAATTGACTAAAAGTCTAATTTCTTCTGAAGTCTTTCTTCCCAAATAAATCTTGAGATGCCCAGAGATCCACAGTTGTGCCTCAGATTTAGTCTTGGTTATGGAAGCAACAATGAGTGACAAAACCAAGGTTCTGAACTCCTGGTTCTGACAGCCCTTAGAGGTGTCTGTCTGATAGTGGAGTGCTGCTCGCCCTGCATGGCCACTGCCACCTGGCCACCACCAAGAGGACAGTTGGCTTGTCCCTTCCAAGGTTGAGAATACTTCTATATTGTTCTCCATCTGTGCAGAGGAGGGAGACCTGTTCGCTGAACACATTCTTGTTGAGCATCTGTTATGTACCAGGTACTGTTGCATCTAGAAACCAGATACTGAACATCTAGGATAGTGGTGAGCAAGGCAAAGTTCCTCTTCTTGTGACACTTGTGTTTCTAGTGGCAGAGAGAGACAATAAACAGTTTTGTCAAAACAAAGTCCTGAAGAAGCAGTTTACCATGAGGGTGGTAGTCCCTTTTTGTTGCAGTATCATCAGTAAAGGTCAGAGAAAGACAGACATGTATGAGAATAATTACAAATATTTAAAAAATGGAACCGATTTTGTATTCAATATTTCATCAGTCTAGACCCAATCAGGAGAATAAATCTCAAAGGACTGATCTGATCAGTTTTAAGTAACCAAGTGACTTTTATCCCCTTTATTGATTAATTGCTCTGTCTTTTTTTGGTGTATTTACCCAAGCACAAGAAAATGCATTAAGTATTATTGGACTCCATCTTAGATGGCCAGGAAATAGTCTAGGGCAATTTTATTATTTATAACTACTTTAGGCCACAAATGTATACTAGCCTCATAAGCAACTCAAGTTTGCATTGCTTTTAATTTGATAGTGGGGCCATTGTCATAGATGAATTGTGGATCTCACATTATAGTTCAGGAATCCTTGTGTAAACCAATGGAATCAGCTATATTGGACAACTTTTGGTAAGTTGTTATATAAAACTCTTGATAAAGTATGAGAAAATGAAAGAATTCAAATGCTTTGAATACTTGGAAAGAGTAGATTACCACGCCCAAAGAACAGATCACATTTTGGTATGGTAAGGACAGGAAGGCTCTTTGATTAGTCAAAAAAAAAAAAAAAAAAAAAATAGAATCAGGAACAGCCATTGAGGTTCTGTTTAATGGGAAGAGGTACTGACGACAGTTTGATCTTAATTAGCCTAGTGGTGGTGAATTCTCTATCAATTAGGACAGAATATTTAGAATCTATTATTCATACAGCACTAAGTATACGTTGATCATTCTTAAGATGTACCGATTGGCAAATAGTATCATGTTAGGGTTGTCATTTGGGTCAAACATCAGCTAAATCAGAACAAGGCATGCTTAGAGCAGTTCTTAGATGTCATTAGATTAATGTGTATTAGGAAGGGAAGGTAGAGTTACTGGGTTTCAATCAGAGCAGCGTTTAACCACTCTGTAGGAAACAGACAAAACAAGAATTTTATAGGTGATAATCAAATAGCCTAAAGTGCTGGTTATTGTTTGGCTGCCTCTAGCAGATAAATGGGGTGGATAAGCCTCAGTTAGGGGGGTCAAGAGAAACATAAGCAATGGGCTTATGGTAAGCATCCAGTTTTGAGTAAGTACTCTTCAAATATAACTTTGCTCTGAATGCACAATGATTAAGAAGGGGTTGGCATAGGTCGAAATGTCCAAATTTGGGGGTTAGTCTAGTTTTTGCTTAAGAAAGGAAAAGGCTCATTTGGCACATGGATTCAGAAGGTAGACATTGACACAATGGTGTCAGCCACGTGTGGTGTTGACAAAAGCTCGTTAACATATGAAGAGCATGAAACATACCTTATTATTTTAGTGTCACTCCTTGCATAAGGTGAAGGGATACATCTTTTCAGTTACCCAGGGACTATCTGGAGAACTTCAGATACAGTTTAGATTCAGGAGGTGGGGTATAGCTCAGTGGTAGAGCATGTGCTTAGCATGTGTGAGGTCCTGGGTTTAATCCCCAGTACCTCTGTTTAAAAAAAAAAAAAAAAGACAGCTTAGATGCAAAAGAATCATAACAGGTTTTTTTAAAATAAAATTTGAGTTTTGGGTTCAAATTTAGGAAAGACAAGAAAGGAGTCTATGTGCATCAGGTGGTGCGATCGGAATAATTGTGCAGCATCTGCAGGGTGGTTTGGAGTGAACATGGTCTGCAGCCAAGGAAATGAGTTATGAAACATTGCGGTGGTCTAGGCATGAGGTGATGAGGGCCCAGATGAGAACCTGTCACTGAGACAGGAAAGGAAGGAACAGATGTGCAGCAGCAAATGCAGTGAGAACTGGCTGGACTTTGTGACTTCCCGAGAGAGAGCGCACGGGAAAAGTCAGAGGTGATGTCTAGCTTTTGATCCCAGGTCACTGGGAGAGAGCAAGGGAACCCAGGACAAAGATGGGTTTGCACCATAGTAGAGCTGAGATTAAAAAGGCATGGGATTTCTTTCTATTTCTTTAATGTTGTACCTATATGAGATGATGGATGTTCACTAAACTTACTGTGATAATTACTTCATGATGTATGTAAATCAAATCATTATGCTGTATACCTTAAACTTATGCAGTGCTGCCTGTCAGTTATATTTCAATAAAACTGGAAGAAAAAAACTTAGAATTTCCTAAGTGAAAAAAAAATTAAATAAATAAATTTAAAAGAATCAGATTTTCAAATAAAAAAAAACAGGCAGGAGAAAAGGCAAGTGTAACCTGGTAAAGGAAGAGATAGAAGGAAAGACATGTTTCCATTCATTCATTCATTACATCACTTCATTCCACAATGGATCTGAAACCACTTGTGAAATTATGTAGAATATAAATAGATGAGGGACCTGATAGATGAGAGAAGTAAGCGGAGGAAATATCAAACCCAGATGTGATATTAGCACATGAGTTGACATGCTGTAGACACTACACTGCATGTGACTAGGGTTATTGTGTAAATTTGGCTTCTTAATAACCTGCACAGGAAAGGAAGCTCTACCAGTCGAGGATTCTCAGTACCCATGAAAATGGATCTACTGTTTAGTAGGAGCATGGCTTTCCATGACATTGACACGTGAATATTTTCCTGCTGTTCACAGAAAGAGGACACAGTGATGTAACAGACGATATATTCTGCCTAATCCCTACAGGGATTTGTGATGGAGGAAATGTATTAATATATGAATGCCACTGGCCTTTCCCTCTTCCCTGCTCCTTAAGGAGTATTTTGGCTTTGCTCACATAGTTCCTTCTCCTCATGCATCATGTAAAGACAGTTCTGCCTTTGCAGAGTTTTAATTTTTTTTCTGGATTTTGTGGATGACTAATTGAGAGGAAGTGGAAAGGGATGGGACCCCAAGGTATAGGTCTGAACTTGAGGTCGGGGGAGGGACACTTTTAGGAGGTTTTGGAGGAGAAGTTGGCTTGGAGGAGCCATGAGGCAAGAAAGAAGCACAAGGAGAACCAAATGGTTTTAAGAAACACAGCTATTGATTATGTATCTCCTTCATAACGTTTGAGAAATACTAATCAGGGATTGTTTTATTTTGAATTTTAGTTAGTTGTTGAAGTTTCTTCCATGGATGCTGATACCACTCTGAGACTGAGGATGTGGGTCCTTGTGTCATTATGATATGGCGGATACGGCGGGGGGCTGCCAGATGGGATGCTGGATTTGTAGTGCTGTGCGCCAGCTGTGCGCTTAGACTGACGTCACTGTAGATCTGAGCTGAGAGCACAGTTTCTCTCTGATGGTTAGACCAAGAACCCAGGTGGCCTTGAAACATTGGAACAAGGGCCAAACTTAAGACTTCATCCACTTGGAGTTGCAAACTAAGGGATAATGTGTTCACTAAATAAAGGTTGTCTCCTTAGGAACAAGACAAAACAAAACAAGAAGGCTCAAGAAATGGCAACTTGTTGGGTTCTAGGTCAATATAGATGAGTACCTACTTTCTTAAGATAACTCTAAGAAAAGGTATAGGCCAGATCCACGCTCTGCATGGCGGGGATTGTCCCAGTGGTACATTCATCTAGAGGACGTTTCTTTGTGAGGGCTGCAAAAAATGAGTATTCCCAGCCTCTCCTTCCCAAACCTCCATCCATCCCCAAAGAAGATTCTGGCTTTGGCCAGTTAGTTTTTCTTCCTCCCTGTATTCTAAGCAGGGTCCTCCTGCCTTTAGGACACCAGTTCTGAGGCTTCATAATGAAGAATTGATAAGAAAAAGTGCAGAAGGGGGAAGGACTATGGGTAGGCAGGGCAGGAAAGTCAGGAATTTTCTAGGGATTTAGGAGTTGAGAGACTCTGTAGGAACTGTAGTTATGATGGTTGAACACAGGTGGCATTTTTCTGATTGCTTTATTTATTACTTTTTTACAACTTTATTAAAGAATAGTTGACAAATAATTAACTTAACATATTTAAAGTGTACTATTTGATAAATTTTGATATATGTAGACCCTCAAGAAATTATCACCACAATCAAGATTGTGAACTTATAGATGAGATTTTAAGAAATATTCTGTGAAATGTGTGTTGCCTTTGCTGTGATTAAGAAACATGTTAGAGTTTGCATTATTTTGAAATTACTTTTCAGTTGCTGGACTATACTTCTTTGACTAGAGCTCCTCTCAGATTCTGAGCCGTTTGCTTCAGTAGAGTTATATGTGATACAGAATTTTGATGACTGTTTGTTCAATTGAAAATATAACTTCAGAATATAATTTGATGGCTGATGGGCACCTTGGGAGAGGAAAGGAGGCATGACAGTACAGCCATGGTTGCTGGACAGTCTGCTTGAGCCCAGGGCACAATTTCTAACCTCCAGTAGAATGATGGATGAAGTGCCTTTTGGCAAACTCCATTCTTGAGCTGAGCTTTGGATAAGTCTTGGACCACAGAGAGTTGAAAGTTGTAATATTTAGCAAAAACTTGGAGTAGTGATATTCTCGGTTGCTAATTAAAACCAGATCCAAATGCCTTGGCAATCAGTAGAGCTGAGGGCAGGAGTATGATCTTTACTGAAATTAGGAGACCAACCAGGACAGTTGTCTGGAAAGAACTATGGCAGAAGCAAAATCATCCTCAGGAAACAATTCTGGGGCCACTTTAACTTATGGAAAAGAAGTAAAGACTCAGACCCTGAACTTCTATGGTATGGAATAGATCATTTTAGATTAGAAAATTTTAAAAGAAGATAATATTAATTTCCCTCCAAAGTCATAAAAAATTAAATAAAATTATCCTAGAACAACTGATTCTAAGCAGTCTATCTTTCTGGTTTGCACTCCAATATGAATTAATTGTACATTGAATCCCCAGCTAAACCACTTAGCTTGACTTACTGCACCCGGATACTTTCAACTGTGAATAACAGAGACCCAGACTCAACTGGCCCAAACAATAAAGGATTTATTATCCCATTTAACAAATCCACAGGTTGAGCAGCCCCAGAGCTGGTTAGTTTAGTGACTAAAAGACATCATCAGAGTCCTTCTAGCTTTCCACTATATTAAGGTATCTGCCTCCTCTTCAGGTTGGCTCTTCTCCTGTCACAAGATGGCTGTAGAAGCGCCAAGTATCCCATTCTTATTCAACAACTTCCAGTGGCAATAAAGTAATTCCTCATCTTTGTTTACCTTTTTAAGATCAAGTATAATATGTCCCCAAAGCCCCTCAGCTGGCTCCCCTTCACATCTCACTGGCCTGACTGGTGGCTTTGTCCACACCCAAATGAATTACCTGCAAGCCAAATGGGACCACCTGGCCAGATATAGAACAATCAAGACCTAACCCTGAGCCACTGAGGGAGAGGTGGCTACTGAAACAAAATCAGGATTCCACTAACAGAGAAAAAGGGGAAGCAACTGCATCTGTCATTGAGAATTATGGATAGAATCTGTTTAAAATTGGAAACATATGTCAAAGTTGATTACTTTTTATTGAGATTCATTCTCAATCCATGAATTCTGGCAAAAATTTTTTAGCAAGACTAATAGTCTATAAAGACCACTCCTAGTACATTGCAGTAAAACCATATCCTTTGCAGAGAGAGTATGTGTTTCAATTCTTAATAGCAGGGATTTAATCATTAAAATTCAAGTTAAAAAAGAGACACAGAACATCTCTCTTCTGCAGTGCCACAGATGGTTATCCGGTCAATTAGAAGATGAGTCTTACCAACCCTGACCCCTAGGATCTATGAAGAGATGAGTTTTGCATGAGTATGATAACATGGAGGCTCAGTACTAAGTTCATTCAGCCTAACCCTTTCAGGCTCATGACCATAGAACCATGGCTAAAGAAAGGTCAAAAGCAACCGCAAACAATTTTTGTCATTCTTCTCTTTGTAAGGAAACGGAGAGCAGGAGCAATGTTAAGAGTCATTATCAGACACCGGCATCAGGTCTCACCTGGTTTTGTTCAAGCCCCACTGTGGGAACCAGCACTGCTGTGGGCTCAGAGAAACTGTGCAAGTGCACCCTGACAGCGCCCCCCACCCCCACATGTTTACCCTCTTGTCTCCAGCCTCATAGCTTCTCTACTGATGTTGAGGTGTGGGACAGACCCTATTCAGTACTCACCCAGGGGGACCTGGAGGTGCAGAAGGCAGTAATGCTCCATGGGGCAAACGTTTGACCAATAGAAGAAGGGAACAGGGGATAAATTCTTCTTCCTTTATCCCTCCCCAAGACACAGCTCACATCATGGCTTTTTAAAGGACAGTCCAAAGAGTAACAAGGCATTAGTTGAATTTAATGGCAGAAAACTCTATCTGGTAGCCCTACGTTGGCTCTCCTTCCTGCCTGCCTCCCTCTCCTTGTCTGTCAGGCCTGCTACCTGAGCGCACACCCCCTGAGAGAGTAGTAACATCGAAAGCAGCTTTGGGCTCTTCTTTGTGGGGAACTCAGGTTAAGTCAGCAGTGGAGCTAGACCTAAAATCTACCTGCTCCTTGTCTGAAGCATGAGGTTGAGGAGCCCCGGTTCCTAATGAATAATGGAGAAAACCAACAGAGTTTAGAGGAGACATTTAATAAATATATTTAATACATCTCATAAATAATGTCATCTGGGAGGTTGATAAAATTTCCTTATTTGAAACAGGATAGGCGAAACTCTGGGTTCTTCTAGGAAGGAGAGGTGGATTTAGGAAGATGGGGTGAATCATCGTCATCTTTTATGTTGACTGTATAGTCGATGCTCAGTGGACACTTGTTGAATAAAAGGAGGAGAGAAAGTGATGGAGATATTTTAAAGTGGTTAAGAGGAAGTGTGGTTAGAGAGCAACTTGAAGGTAGGGAGTCAAGAGGAAGAGGGCATTGCTGTAAAATTGGCTTGGCTGGCGCTATAATCATGAGCAAATCACGTTATGTCTCTGAATCTCCAGTGCCTCCTCTCTGTCATGGACATGATATGTTACCTACCCGAAGGGAAGGTGTGGGCCAGGGGACTTGAGCTGCTCAGTTTCTGAGCATCAGTGATCTCGAGTCCTTCTCTGTAGAATGAGAGCTTTGAATGACATAACTTTTAATGGATCAACTCATTCTTAATATGCTGTGATTCATCTCTCTAGGCTTTTCAGAGGAGTTGGGGGCTGGCAGGAAGCCTGGATGGTGGGAAAAGCCCAGGCCAGTCTCTGGTGCATGATTGGGAGGCACACAGAGGGTGAGGAAGAGGGATCTGAATAGAGATTAGGACCCAGCTAAGGTTGTAAGAACGCAGCCAGGCCCGGCAGCCTGAGACTGTGAGTGGGGAAAGTCTAGGGCCAGAGAGACCCAAAGAAGGCTGATTACACTGGGAGACCTACAGGGCCAGAGCCTGGGGTCCACCCTCTGCACGGAAAGAAATGAATCCAAAAGGAGGTTGGTGTTCCTAGAAAATGAAAGTGAGGCAGTGGGCGTTAACTGCTGTGTGTGAATTTGGTTCAAGTTTAGCCTAAAGAAGCAGAATTCTGAAAGTCAGTTCAGAGAAGGAGACATGAAGTGTAAGGTCTTGGAGATGAAAAGCTGCAGTCACTGTGTGGACTGGAACAGTTGTGCTTGGAAAGAAGTAAAAAAAAAAAAAATCTGAGCTCTGGGTGCAGTCAGTTAACAAGTTATGCAACTTGTAGAAAAAGGATTTCACCCCTCGGAGTCCTGTCCGTGGAATAAAGTGCGATTCTACGTTTCTGTCTGTCTGTCAGCTTCCTTGGAAATGGAACAGTGGTGGTATAGCTCGTGGTAACATGATGCCAGAGAAATTCTGTATAAGGATAAAGAAGCAGCTGTCCATAGAAAATCTTGATTTTACCCTGCTTTAGGGTACATCAGACGCATTATATGCTCCTGACCATCCCTCCAGCAGAAGCAGGAGGTAGATGGTGAGATAGAGAGGAAGCGAGAGAACTTCCCCAGAACACTGTAGGACCTACAAGGGACCATGCTTCCCACATCCTTCCTGCATCAGCTCACGGGGTGTGGCTTCCGGGGCTTGGCCAGTGTCCTTCAGTCACGTCTGCTCTCTCATGATCCCACCCTATGCCTGCATGCCTTGGCAACAGAGTGAAAAATGAATGACCCTTCACCCAACTGTCCAGTTGGACTGCCTTGAGCCACTACAATGGGCCTCCACCAAGGGCATCAGTAGGAGGGTGACCAGCTACTCCCTTAATGATGAGGAACCTGAGGGAAGGGAAGTGGACAGGGAACCCAGCCCAGTGGTGGTCTGGGATACTCCTGCAGACAAAAGGGGGACCTCAGGCCCAGGCCTTTCATCCACCGGCTTCTGAACCACAGATTTTTATATTTTGAATATTCCTTTCTCTGGGCTCTGTGCATTTGGATAGTTTAGAGCCTGCTACATCCCAAGTTTTTAGCTTTTTTTTTAAAAAAAACAAAAAAGGATGAAAGCCTTAAGATAGAGTAAGGAGGAAGATTCTCTTGTTGGCAGGGTATCAAATTCTTTTCTCTGGGGGAGGCCTGCTGTTGAGGGTGGGGTGGGTTCAGAAAAGTTGTAACGTGTTCTGGCTTTGGGCCCAACATTGTTGAAAAATGCTCAGAGGAGGCTCAGAGCACTTAGATTTTTGGCTTTAAAACTGTCTTTGTTTAGATGGTCAAATTTATTTAAATATTTTCTCAGAGACAATAAAATAAAAGAACTTGAATAGAAATGTTTTCCATGAGACAAATTCTTTCCTAACCTAGGCTGACAAATTCCCTCTAAAATCACATTTGTGTCTTTATTCAGTATCACGCAAGAGAAGGGAAATGTATAGGACCAAGCTGAGTTTTAATAGATTCCAGACTTTTTACAACAATAACAACCACTGTCATCTACTATTTGATGTTACTAATTGCTAGGTCTTAGATCCTGATCTAAGTATTTCATATACCTTATCTCATTTAATTTTTTTCAGCAATCTCCAAATTTAATACTATTTAGTACTAAGGTGAGGAACCAGAGACTCAGACGGCTCAAGTCCACCCACATCCTAGGGTATTCTAGTAAGTGGTAGAATTTAGTTTGGATACAAACCTAGATCTGTTTGACTTCAAAGCCTGGTCTCTATCAGTGGTATGCTGGCCAATAGCCGACTGCTGGCTCGCTGGGAGGGAAGGGGAGGTCTGCTTTATAGCATTTGCCAGTTTCCTGTAGCGTAAATACCCCCAACCATGGCTTATGTCAAGCTACCAACTTGACCTCACTGAGAACAGAGCTGGAAGAAATGCACAAAATCAACTCTTGCTGATACCAGCCGCCTCCAGCACATCACAGCTTCCCTTGTGTGCTGTATTGTCATCAAATACATTTTGGAGCCTGGAGCGAACTTGTGTCACTCACCACTTAGTGACCAGGTCTGCAGTCTCTCTACTGTTCATATTCCCAAACATTTATTCTTGTAGGACACTGAGACTGAGCCCTTACCCAGCCAGGCACTTCTCACCGAATTTTCCCTGCAGCCATTTTGGGGAGATTGTTGTTGTTTCCCTTATTTCACAAAGATGAGGAAACAGAGGCTCAGAGTGCTCAGATGATTTGGTGAAAGTCACGCAGCCCACAAGTGAGGGAGGTATGGCAGACTGAGGCTGGACCTGAGTCTGTGTGTCCTGTAGATGATGCACTTTTGGGGAGGAGCTGGGAAATAAATAGGAGGCTGGAGAGAAGTGATGTTTGCCAAGCAAGGTTGGACAGAGATGAAGTTTTATGTATATGATGCCAATAAATAAATAAATAAATAAAGCTATCAGTCACTGGTATCTGGGTGATAGCAAACATTGGAATGCTTGGCTGTGTTTTAGTTTTTATATTCTGTGTTATCTTGAGAAAGCACCGGTGGTACAGTAGAAGTATGTGGAGGAATGGAAGGGTCTGGACTGAATCTACCTTCAGCAAGATCAGTGCTTGGATGTGTTCCTTGACCCTTCCTAGCTTTGACTGTTTCATTTCTAAAATGGTTGAACAGACCTCAAAGAGACAATGTAAGTTAGTGGCATTTATAATCCAAATGTTTATGTGACAGTAAGTTTCGGGGAGGAACAGACCCAGCTAGACAGAATGAACTTCCTTTTGTTCACAGTCTTTGAGCTTTCAGGAAAAATGTTAGAAGTTGAAAATTTGCTCTATTCTTGTGTAATTTGAGGATCTGATGATTAAAAAATGATTTTTTTAATCTTCAAGGGCTTTAAAAATAGATCCAAAAAAAGTATATTTTTCATGGAATTAAAAAGTTGTGAACTTATGGATGCATGTCTAGAACCAATCTTCTCCAGGAGAATTTGGTCCAGTTGTTTTTATTGTTTCTTAGACTCTGGTTCTTGCTGATTTTAGGATGAGGTTAAAAAAGCCACTTGACACTAGATGGACAAAACTGTTGTCCCTGGTCCCTGCTTAAAGCTGTTACTCTACATTCACTTTACACGGAAATGGTAGGTATAGCTACCCAAAGGCTTATCAGAGTTTTCTCATACATTGATACGTGCAAGTCACAAGCAGTCTTAGGTTAAGTCTTGATACTTAAGAAATTAAATCCTGTACATTTTCCTTTGACCAGAAGGAATGTTGAGAAAGAAAAGTATGGCTCTGTTTCCCCATGGATGTGATAAAGTCTGAGACTTGCAAAAGAGCTTAAGTAGTACAACTTGTGTAAGAAGAATTCTTTGGGTGCAGTTAGTATAAACAAAGGGTCCTTGGCACGAACAGAGAACTAAGCAGCTGCAAGAGATTTGCTTAGAAAACCAAAAGATTAAATACTCCTAGAAGAGAGAGAGAGGAAATACCCACTAAGGTCTCTGATATTTCACTTTTCTTTCCTACTTCTCAATAGCCTTCTAAGATTAAATATGCCTGTCTAACAAAAAACCAAAATCAAAACAACAACAACAAAAACCCTCTTCTACTTGAGAATAACCATATTGTCAGCATTTTCCCTTTATTTCCCTAGATTTAAACAAGCATGGGGGTCTAAGGTTAAGTCACAAGATACAAATCACTTGCTTTCCCTTGCTTGCTCATCTGTTCTCTATGAAATCATTCATAAAAGGACACTGATAATAATTTAACCCCCAGGAGAATATGATGAATTAATAGGAGTGATTGATGCAGAAAGGAATTGCCTTTAAGTGAAATAATTAGAAGTACCTACCAAAACCAGTTTATTATGGAAAGCCCTGGGGAGCAATAGTGCAGTGTAATAAATTTCTCTGCAGTCTTGCTATTCCTTATGATAGAGCAGCTATGCATATGCCAAGTTTCCTAAGACAGAAACATGAAATTAACTGGGCTTTGTTTTTTATTTCCACATAATTCATATATCTTTCTAAAATAGTCCTTATTGCTGCAATGGAAGTCTTAGTTCAGAGCTTGGAAGTGTGCAATGTATGATTTCGTCAGAAGTTTGTACAACTTCAAAATTTTACTATGATATACTAGAAGTACTAATTGCTATTATGTTTACAGATATGGAATTGTCAAAATGTGACTTTTTGGACTTAAAATCAGATAAATTTCTGTTTTATTAGAAAATACAACACAAGGCAACTGAATGCCACAATGTAGAAAGCTGTCCAATACTATTAAGTAATTAAAAGCAAGTTTTCAAACAGTATGTATAAAATACCACCATTTTAGCACTTGCATAAGTATTATATATATATTAGTGGAGGAATACACACTAAGGTGTTAACAGTAGCTATGATTAGAAAGTAAAATTATTAAAGGAAATTTCTGTATTCAATGTAACATATTTCTGTAATATTTAAATTTTTTATGTATGACATTTGAAATCAGAAAAGACTATTTTAAAAATCTGTATATACAGATGGCAAATAAGCATATGGAAAGATCCTCAACATCATTAATAATGAGAGAAATACAAGTTAAAACCACTATGGGGTACTACAACATACCTATCAATCACAATGGCTAAAGTAAACAATAGTGGCAACATAAATGCTGGAAATGACACGGAAAAACCATGTCATTTATACATTGCTGAGGGGAATGTAAAATGGTACCACTACCCTGGAAAACAGTTTGGCAGTTTGTTATAAAGTTAAACATCCCCTTAGCATCTGACCAAGACATTGCACTCCTAGGGCAAAAGAAAGAAAAACTTATTTTCCCACAAACACCTGCATGTGAATGTTTATAACTGCTTTATTTGCAATCAGCAACATCTGGAAACAGCTCAAAGTCCTTCAGCTAGTGAGTGGATAAAGAAACCCTGGTATACCCATGAAATGGACTATTCAGCAGTAAAAATAAAGTATGGATTCATGTCCCAGCGTAGATGAATCTCAAATGCATTATGCTTAGTGAAAGAAATCCGACTCAAATAGCTATATGATTTCATTCAGATGGCATTCTGGAAATAGTACAATGCTAGGGTTGGAGAAGAAATTAGCGGTGCCCAGGGCTGAGGGGCTGGGTGAGGACAGTGGGTACTCCAGGCAGTGTTTTTGGGTGATGGGACTGTCTCGATTGTGGTGGTGATCATACAGCTCTAGGCATTTGTTGACACTCATAGAACTGTACACCAAAAAAGTGCAATTTACTATATATACATTTAAAAATAACTTAAAAAAAAGAAAAATATAATTGAAAACAAGATCTAATTAATGTTTTATTTTTAAAAAAATCTCTCTCTCCGCAAATCTTTACTCATCTTGTCAATTTTCTGGGTCAACTTGAGAGACTGCTTTTAAATTGACAACTCACTTCTCAAGGAGAGATTGGGAGTTCAGAGCCACCACTTGCAAACCCTCTGGGTGAATGCAAACTGTGTGAAGTGTAGGTCAGTGCTCAGTTATTCAGGAGTGGACGATACAGATTTTGGAGGATGGACATCCATTAAGACTTTAACCCCCTTCACACCTAAGGGTTGCCTTTCCCACCCACCACTTAAGATGCAAACGGTCGTTTGATCCTATTTGTCTTAAATTCCTATACTCCTTCTTTTACTGAAACTTCTTTACCGCGAGTAAAGAAGTCCTTTGAGGGCCACAACGAGCAAGGTTCTGTCTCCTCTGACAACTTTGTGGACCCTAACTCTGTATATCTGCGTGGGCTCCGAAATGTAGAATCAAACACTTAGGTAGGCAGCCTGAAAATAATCTCTTTAGCAGTCAGCGTGGTATTTGCCAAATATAAGCAATGTTTTCAATTATATTTTTCCTTTAAGTTTATGTGTATTATGGAAGGGCAGTTAAAAAAAAAAAGAGGAAAAGAAGGCAGAGGAGAAAGAGAAAACAGAACAACAAAATCTGATGGCCTGAGGCCGGAAGGCTGCATTTTTCTTGGTCGCGTCCACTTTCCAGCTCAGCCTAGAAATGCAGCCTGTCCTAGTCACATAGCTGATTAATGAGTCAGGCTTGGCAAACTGGGGTTTGTAAATAGAAGAGGCCGAAACAGATCATTCCGTGTAAATAAGTCTTTAAAATGGCACCCGAAGTAATGGTTATGATGTACCAGATGTTCTTAGTGAAGTGACCACTTCACAGAACAGCTCACCCGGGAGTCTAAACTTAAGAAAGCGCCCTCCCCCAGATGCCTCATTTCATTTCCCTTCTTGTAACAGAACACCTTTCCCCTCCTGTCAGAAAATAACACTGGGGAGCTAGCCCGCTGCTTATGTGATTCTTCTGTTCCCTGTGGCTGCCAGATGCTTCAATTAAGGGCTAAAATGGGGTCTTTTTTCAACCCAAACTATCAAGTGAATACTTCCACATCGAAGACAAGTGGACCAGGCTCTATGAAGCCTTTCCTGTATACTTTGCCTTCGAAGAGACAGCAGCCAGCGAGCTCAGCCAAGAGGGCACCACCAGTGCTTTGACTAATCTGAGAGAGGGCGCTTCTTCTCAGCATCTCCGTTTATCCCTAGCTTGGCGTGGGGCAGAAAGGGCTGGAGCTTTGGCCTGGGAACTTGGAGACTCAATACTGTTCTTGCTGTGATGTGTGAACAAGGGACTGAAACTTTCCGAGTCAGAGTTTTGTCACTTAAATAAGAGGATTTGATTACAGGATTTCTCATAAGGCTAGGAGTCTATGAAGTAAGAAGGGAAAGATGCGTAAAACCCAGTGAGATCAAATCAGCGATGGAGCTCAAAGAACGCACAGTGCCTAGGACTCTTCGCGAATCATTAACTCACCTGTTTATCAGGACCCCACTCATTCAACCTACAGGATCAAAATTAAAGAAGTGGCAAGGGGAGACCAAGGACACTATTAAAGGGGGACAATTTAGAAAGATGGAGATGTTTAAAGTTCTAGGGAACATGGCATAATGATGTTAAATACTCCGGTTTTCAGGTCAGCATGCCCAGGGTTGAATTTTAGCCCTACTTGGTAGCTGTGTATCCTTAGCCAAGTTGTTTCTCTGGGTCTCAGATCATCAGATGTAAAAAGAGATAATAATATTATTTTCCTCAATGAGTTGCCGTGAGGATTAAAGGAAGTAATGCATGCTTGCCTGGATCATGAAATACTTGAAGTAGATTGCCAGTACTGCTGCTGCTGCTAGTATATGGTGAGTGATACGCCCCAGAACCACACAGAGCAGTGGCGGGGTGCGAGGGAGTGACGAAGGTACCAGACTTGGCACCCCACGTCTAGGGTTTTAGTTCATGGTAACACAGAGACAAGACCGTGCCCACAGATAAATTCCACGGTGTAAATTACTTTGAGCACATACTTCCATTTACTAGCTGGGCGACTTTTGGCCACATCACCCGATCTCTCTGAGACTCGGTCTCCCCTTGAGGATGCTAATGCTTGTCTCTCAGGGTGTTGGAATGAAAAGCATGAGCTGATTAATGCATGTGAAATCGTGCACTGTAAACCACAAACTCCTCTGCTGATACAAGGATTGTTACGAGCTAGTAAGATTATGAATGAAATCCTACTTGACAGAAGTCTTCCTAAAATGCTACATCCATTTCTCTGACATGCATTTGCATTCTTTCGATGACTCCGGGTTATCTTCAGGAACAAGTATTACTGACAATGAAACATACCTGTCTGTGGCGCTTTACCCTTTTAACCTGTTTTTACATACGTAACCTCCTTTCAGTCCCACAACCTGATAGGTGCGTAAGCTGTTTGTCCCTATCCTGACCCTGTGTTTAGTTCTAATCAGCATCCTCCTTCCCAGCTGCTGTGGCCTGGCCCCTTCTCCCACTTCTCTTCACTCATACCAGGTAGTTATTGTTGGAAGCAGATGTAAGAATAATGTCAAACACTCACCCTGTTCAAGAGGGGCCTTTGAACAGGGAAGGAGCATATTCAGGTATGTTAGGAAGCTTGCTTACAGCAGCTGAACTTGGATTGACTGGAACATGTGGGCTAAGTCGGGACAGATTAGAGTGTTATTTAATGACAAGGAAAAGTGGTACCTGGACTTGAGTGATGGCAGAGAGAATTGGAAGGGGACAAAAGACTAATGAGACTAGGAGGCAAGGAAATAAATCTAGAGAAATTTATTCATTCAATAAGTATCTGTTGAACATTTACTGTGTGTCAGATACTACATTAGGGGCAGGGAACACATCAGCGAGTAAAACAGACAAAATCCTGATCTCTGTGAATTTGTGGTCTGTGGCATTCATCAAGTAATTGGATGTAAATAAAAAAGGACAGTGAGAAGTCAAATAGAGGTGACTGAGGTTTCCAGCTTGAGTGTTTGGGGGAATGGCCGTGCAGTTGACAGAGATGGAAGGGCAGGGGGAGGGCTGGGTTGGTGTGAAAGGTGACACAGTCAGCATTTAGTACAATGAACTTGGGGAATTGGTATCTAATTAAAATGCTTTCCTCAAATGCAATGAGCTCAGGATTAACTCTTGGGCTTTGTGACTGGCACCATGTGATCTATGTAGAGTTGTACAGTTTAGTCAATGTTTGATTAAAGAGACACCCCAATTGGACTGGAGACACTTACTGATTCCTGGTCCCAAACTGTAGGAGGCATTTTTCTTATAAACGTTATATGAGAAAAATCCATTAAAATAGACAATATTTTAAAATCTAGTTTTATAAAAAGATACCAAAATGTTTATCAAGTTGACTTTTCTCATCAAGACCTTCCATAAAAGCTGAAAGCATAAAATTAAATCTTAGTCAAGGTATGTTTTGGAAGCCGTAAGCTAGCATAATCGTAGTACATTGTTTTTTTAATGATGTAACTTCATACAAGGATGGAATTTAGAGACTATAGCCTGTAGACTGTGTTTCAAATATCAGATGTATCCAGGAAACTATTGCTGAGGGCAGATTTTGGTTAATTTTTGATTGAATTCTCTGCCTGGCACCTGACACAGAAATATGCAGTGTAGCTCTGAGAGAGGAGGCCCTGTAGGTTTTTTTATATACAGATATACACTAACAGAGTTGCCATGCCACTGGGAAATTTTAGAAGCCTTACTTATTATTTTTTCCCAGGCCAGGAATCATTCTACTTCCTTGCAGAAGTAGGCCCCAGAGCTGCTAAGATCATATCCTCTCCTCCCTGAAAGTATATTGAGTCTCCTCAGACTCTTAAAGGGTTTGTCTAAACCTTACTGCTCTGTGTCATAAGCTATAGAAGAGACACTTTTATCTTAAAAAAATATTGAAAGCAGGTTCAAACAATTAGTCACTTATAAACAGGTTTCTCTTAAGTCAAAGTGACTAGCATAAGCTATAAGGTGTCTATAGAACAGTGGTTTTCAGCCTTAGCTATATTTTGAATCATCTTGATAATTTTATAATATACTGATACCTGAGTCTGATTCCAGGAGTTCTGTTTTAATTGGTCTTTGAAAGTTAAAAAATTTCCCAGGTGATTCTGACATGCAGCTAGTGTTGAGAGCCACAGCTGGAGAACATCTGATTTGGAGTAAGACTTCATCTCAGGGGGCCAGGCCAACATAATCTGGCTGAAAAATTCAGGTCCAAATAAGCGGACCTATTAGACAGACGTTTACTAGGACTTCATGCTAAACTGGTGCTTTTCACTTTGATACACTTACTGTCACCTGGCTTAGGGCTAGTCTAGAGATGTAGCTGTTTCTAAGGTCTGCTCCAGCTTCTTGGTAATAAAACCATACCATCAGTGCAGAGGAGGGGGCTCCTTTTGCACTTGACTTTGGCAGTGGAATTGCACCCTAGCCAACGCATGGAGTATCTTTATCAGGTTACATGTCCATGGTTAAAAAAAAATAGACAAAGAGGGCAGCCAGGGGCCATAGCTCACTTTACATCATTTAGAATTTGGGAGCTTGTTCTTACCCATGCTAATCTTGGTAGGAGTATTACAGGATGAACAAACAAGAGTAGTGTTTGATATGGACATTCTACTACTTGGAGACTCTATCATTGGGGAATTATAATGGGATCAAAGGTTGAGAAGATTTTGTAGCCTTTACAATTCTGTCTTTTCTTAATTTATTTGTGGTTGTTGTTTCTTTTATTTTTCATTAATTAATTAATTTTTTATTGAAGTGGTTGTAATTTCTGATGTTCATGCTTAGAGGGTTTCTGGCTCATTTTGTTTTTTTGCTTTTTGTGCGGGAGGGGAGGTAATTAGCTTTGTTTATTTTTTTAATGGCGATACTGGGAATTGAACCCAGGACCTTGCGTGTGCTAAGTATGCGCTCTACCACTGAGCTATATCCTCTCCCCAATTTTTGGCTCATTTTGGACTTCATAGTCATGTTGGATGGCTTATCAATCAGGCTCCGGTCACCAGCCACTTGGAGCATAACTATACTGATGTTCAAAGTGGCCTGTGAGGCATCAGAGCCTAGCTCAGCTACTGCTAGCTCTGTACCCTGAGCAAGTGAGTTAAATTCTCAGGATCTCATTTTTCTTATCTCATAGGGTTTTTGCAAGGATTGCAAATAATGTATTTCAGTGTCTACTGCAAATGCTCAGTAAATTATAGCTGTTATCTCCAAATGTAGATTGCAAACTCCTGAAGGGTATTGGGTCATGTTTTCTCTACCAAGTTTAGATACTTACAATGCTCTAAGCATGCATCAGATGGGATTCAATGAAGACAACACAATTCCAACTTTATAAATGATAGGGAATAATAGAACTACCATATCTTTATCAGGCTTACCAAATTAGAGGGAAAGTGATGAGTCTACTAGAGAATTATATTCATAGTCTTAGGACATTAAAAGCTTGGGTCCTGGAGTCAGATTACCTGGGTTTGAATTCTGGTTTCAACCTTCACTGGCTGAGTTTGTGACTGAATTGCTTATTCCCTCTCAGCTCAGTTTATTGATCTGCAAATTGGACGTGGCCAACGGATTGATGAAATAAGGCACATCCAGTCCTTAACTAGAACCTGGTACATTATAAAGGTTAAATTAGGCCTTGCTATTATTATTTTTGGTTTTATTAGCATTGTTCTGACTCATCTACTGACTTCTGGAGGAAGCGACAATGGCCAGCAGGTCACAGGCAGCAGAAACGAGGTGACTCAATTCGGTAAGAAGCACAGGACGTCTAGGAAAGCAGCACAGCTGAAGCCAAGGACAACAGCCTCTGGAAGCACGGCCACAGCCACTACCCGGTGGAGACTGTGCGCACTGAGATCACCCCGGGCAGTCACTCAATTCTTTAAAAGTTGACCGGCCCTTATTTATTCAGCATTGTGTTAGACGTTCGAGTCTTAAAGGAAGTGCAAACCAGAACCTTTGAGGAACTTACAGCCTTGGTAGGGAGAGAAGTCTTTGTGAAGGAGCTGGATGCTGGGTTATAGTAACTAAGTGCTAACTTGTGTGGTTCGGCCTGTGCTTGCCGGAGGATTTACAGGAGGAGAGTGAGCGATATTGGCCTTTCTGCACCGTTCTTTCTGTAGGAATATAATGCCATTAACCAGAACACCTGAAATATAATCAGCAGTGGGAATTTTGTCTACCAACATAAAAGCCACATCTTTTCATTCCTATTTTCCCAGCAACAATCCAGAATATAACTAATATGTGAAGAATCAGGGAGTGGGTTATTCAGGAAAAAGTATAGGAGTTAAGAAAGATTTCTTTGCAACATGTCATCCCCATTGACATCAACAGTAGTTTACTAAACAGCCCAGAAGGTGGTACCAGGTACTGTGCTAGACCCATGAGATGCAGAATGAGGAAGACCCTATCCCGTCCCCAAGCGTTGTTGCATATCCTAGTGGCCATGTGGGACTATCAAGACCTGTGTATTTTTCTGTGCTCAGCCTTGTGGTGAAAAACAGTCTAAAAGAAATATACTGAGTAGATAGGAGTACTTAAGAAAAAAAGAAGGCAGAAGTGTGCCGTTACAGAAAAACTACCCTCCTGGGGCCCTTTAACCAGGTGAAGGTGACACATGAAAATGTTGGGCACAGGAGGATGGTCGTGTCCTAGGTCTTGGCCAAGTCCCTGGGATGTGGCCTGCCAAGTGAGGGCCCTTAGCTTCGCGCAGGAAAGAATTCAAGAGAGAGCCATAGTAGAGTAAAAGTAGATTTACTCAGAGAGATGCACACTCCATAGACAGCGTGCGGGCCATTTCTGATGGCGAGAGAGCAAGAGAGGCCGAGAGGCATGGTGGTGTTAGTTTTTACGGGCTTGGTAGCTTCATACGCTAACAGGTGGGAGGTTTATTCCAACTACTTTGGGGAAGAGGCTGGGATTCCTGGGCACTGGGCCACCGCCCACTTTCTGACCTTTTATGGTCAGCCTCAGAACTGTCATGGCGCCTGTGGAAGTGCCATTACCATGCTAATATATTACAGTGAGCATATAATAAAGCTCAAGGTCTACTGGAAGCTAAATCTCCCACTGTCTTGGGCCTCAAGGTCTATTGGAGTTGAATTTTCCACCATCTTGGTGCTAATTGCTGTGTCTTTCCTTTAATGGCTGTGCCCTGCGCCCTGCCTTCCAGTCTCAAAGGGACAGACATAAATAGGCCATTTCAGTATTTTTGGTGAGGAGCTGAGATAGGCACATGACCAGGTGGTCCAGCCACTCACAGGAGAGCTTCTCTGCCAGAACTCAGGGAGGCTGCCGATGTGATGTGATGTCTCAACTGACTCCTGAAGGGAAGGAGGGACCATCAGGAGATGGGCAGGGTGTTCCAGGAAAGAACAGTATAATCAGAGGAACATCAGACTCAGGCTACTACTGGTGTGAATGGAGAACTAACAGCTCAGTGTGCCTAAAGGGATGAGTCGGAAACAGAGGAGATGATAGAAGCCAAGCCACGAGGGCCCTTCCAGCTTAAGATTCACCCTAAAGGTGAGGGAGATCCACCAAAGGGTCCTAGACAGGAACATGTGATGGTCAGATTTGCGTTTCAGATACATGTCAAGAAGATTTAGCAAGGTATCTTGTTGGGATGAGGTACTGCTGATGGAACAATGACTTAAGCCAACAGGGTTTGTTTTCTCACATAAGAAGTCTGGAGGTAGACAGTTACTCCCTGGCTAAGACACTTGCATCCTTTCTGTCATTTAGCTTTGTCATACTTTTGTCCTCATGGTTATAACCTCGTGGTCAGAAGATGGCTGTCTGAGCTCAAAACAGCACATCCATGTTTAAGGAAGCAAGAATGGGGAAGGATGCAACCATTCCCCTGGATCTCCGATGTAAAAGCCCTCCCGGAAACCACCAGACTGGGAGCAAACTGCTGGCAATCAGCTCGGGACTATGCTAGTTGGTCACCTCGAGCTGCAAGAGAAGCTGAGGAAGCCGTGATCTTCTTACTTCTGTAGCAGATTTGGACAAGAGAGGAACTTGGGAATAAGTGGTGGGTGGCTAACCTATCATTTCTGCCATACAAGCTAGCAGAGGGCAGATGATGTGGACCGGAAGCAGGGCCAGGGTAATATAGATGGAGTGGATACTGTTGCCATTAACTGAAACTTGAAATTCAGAAATTCTGAGTAGTGGATCCCGTTCCTTTAGATGTGGGTTTGAGGTGTCATCCCAAGAGGATGTTCAGCAGGAAACTGGATATAAATTAAAAACTCAAGAAGATTTAGGGCTTGGGGCGTATTTGGAGGTCATTACAATGTCGGGCATCCCACCTACATTCTAATGACCTTGAACTATGTCTCAAGCAGGAGGAATTTTCTAAGTAGTGATTGTTTTATCATAGGCCTAATGTAATTTCAAGTAAGCCTGAGACTGTGGGAGACGTGCTAACCTGCACAACTCTATTTTTGCTACATGCTACAACACCCGGCCTGGGAACTTAATGGAGAGTAAAGTTATGCAAAGAATCACTGTGTACAACAAGGACCAGAACATTTTCTGCCAAGCCCACCTCCAGTACAAACATGTACACACACCCGCCTGTGCTATACATAGAACTTGCTCTTGAATGGTAAAATTTCTTTGCCACAGTGTAGAGCAAATGTGTTTTTTCATGCTCTTGATTGAAATAACAGGAAATGTCATCATTCTTGAAGTCTTGGTATTTATAACAAATATAACCACCATATATCTATTTATATATATATATATAATATATATATATAAAACTGTGGATGCTCTGAGATCTATTGGCAAGGTGTCTGGTACCATCCCTGGCTTGGGATAAAAACTCCTGCAGCTAAAGAATCTTACCTCTCAAGCAATTACTCTGAAGACTCAATCCAAGAGGACTAAAATGTCTATAGAAGAAGGATCCTAGGCTTCTAGCCTAAAACGGGCCTCCACCTCTTTAGCAAGTCTGGCAGATCCTGGAAATTCTACGCTCAAGCTGTGGATACAAGAGAAATATTTCTTCAGCATTTACTTTGACCAGTGAAATAGCTATGACAGATTTTTTTCTTTCTTTTCCCTAAGACACACAGTGACATTTTAAAGGAGAAACCTCTCTTTTCGTGCCATGGAAGCTTTAAAAAATAATATTAGAATAAGAGCTCAGAGGAATGTCTGCTCAAGCACAGTTGTCCAAAGCCTCATATTTCAAAAAGAATTCGGCCACTGTTATGCAGGCAAGAGTCAGGATGGCTCATTTCAGCCTCTTCCCTGTTGGATCTTCTTCTTTGTACTCAGATAACATCAGATTCAAAACTATTGACATCCTTTCCATGCAAGGACCTTTTAAGCCTATTTTGCTGGTTTTTTAAAATTTCTTTATTTTTAATCGAGGTACTGGGGAAACCCGGGACCTCATGCATGCTAAGCACGAGTTCTACCTCTGAGCTACACCCAGTCTCCCTCCCCACCTGTTTTACTGTTAAATGCATACTACATTGCAGCATTGCTCCTTTTTTTTTTTTTTTAAATGCTTTGTTTTCCCTACTGATTGTGAGATCCTTAAAGGCAGGGGTCACATCCTGTACTCCTCATTTCTTGCAGAGTTGTGTTTGTCGTTAAATGGATGGATGAATGAAAGAATGACAAAAGCTGGAGGGCAGCAGTAGGTGAGTCGCTAGGCAGCCTGGTAAAGAGGATTACAAGACTCAGGTCAGATTAGCAGCAAAGGTGGTGTAGGGGCAAGAATGTCTCATTTGAGCTGCAGACATGAATCCTAGCCCCAGGTTGCCTTGCTTGGCTTCACTCATTCAGCAAACATTTCTTTTAGCGTCTTCCAATGAGCTAGGCAGGCATTGCAGCAGGCCCCAAGTAAGACAAAGTCCCAGCCCTACAGAGTGTGGTGGTGGTGAGACAGGGACATGTGGAGACCAGGGGTGATAGGAGATACGATCGTGGCAGGCACTGGGCACGTGGAATAGAGAAGGGGCTTCTGTGTTGGACTGGTTTCTAGGAAAGCTTCTCGAAGAGAAGGGTTTTGATTCAAGTCTTGAAGGGTGGGTAAGTTGGCCAGATGAGATTGATTGGGAAAAGCATTATAGGTAGAGGGACTAACATGTGAGGATGTTCCAAAGCATAAAATAGGGAGTTGCATTTAACTGAAATCTCAGCTGAAAGGGTAGCTGTGGCCACAGCTGAAGTTAAGAGAGGTTGGCTTGAGCTACCTTGCAGAGGGCCCTGTGGCAATGTGATTTAGTACTAGAGAGCAGAGGTTTAGAGGTCAGACAGGACTGAGTTCCAGTCACAGCTCTGGAACCTATAAGCCATGTACCAGTCACTGATTTCTTTTCTTCCCCCCAAGTCTTAATTTCTTTAGCACAGTGTCTAGCTGTATCACTCATCTACTGCTGCGTAACAAACTATCCCAAACCATAACAGCTTAAAACAACATAGCTTTATTAAATTCTTACAGTATCTGTGGGTCTGGAATCTGAGTCCTGCTTCCCAGGGAGTCCTCTGCTTCAGGGTCTCTCACCAGGCTGCAAAGTGTCAGTTAGAGCTAAGGTGCCACCTCAAGACATAACTAGAAGATTCACTTCCAAGCTCACTTACCCAGTTGTTGGCAGAACTCAGTGCCTGGCAGGATGTGGGTCAGAGGCTGCCCTCAGTTCCTTGCATGTGGGCCTTCCCAGCATAATGGCTTGCTTTATCAAAGCCAGGGAGAGGAGTCTGCTAGTGAGACAGATTTAGCCTACTCATTGAGAAGACTTCTCATCACTGTTGCCACATTCTGTGGGTTAGAGGTCACTAGGCCAGCCCACACTGCAGGGGAGGGGATTATACAGGAAATGGGGATCATTGGGGGTCATCTTAGGCTCTGTCTGACCCACTAACCCATGGCTTATTACCACTAGATAAATGTTAGCTATTAGTATTCTCCATTGAGAGATTTGCAAAAGCTATAGCGAGTCAGTGAAGGATTTCACATCAAGGATTAACTCCAGGTGACCTTGGGCAAGCCAAATCACCTGTCTTTGCACCTCTATTTCCTCCTCAGTACAATGAAAACATCTGTGTCCAAAAGAAATGAGAACATATATGCAAACACAAATACATTTTTGTAATACCAAATATACAGATCTCCACAGTCTGAGAAAGTAAACTGCTCTGGGCCAATTTTCCATTTTCTGTTGATTCCCTGTGTCTCACAAGTTTGATATTTTCAAAGTTTTTAGGGCTTGGCCCTGTGGGCCAGTAGGGATTTGTATAACTGGAAAAAACATCCACAAAAAGAAATCTGTCTTTTAAGCTTCCCTTAGGGCATTTCCAAGGGTTTGATTTTTCCTTCTTTTTAAATACCTTTGCTTCCAAAGACCCCATGGAGGGTCCGAGAAAGAAAACAGACTATCTGGGAAATTTCAAGCTGTAGATAATAAAAACGGTAATAAAATTTCGTCCGGCTCCTGGCGCTTCGCACTGGGGGTGTTTATGGTGGATGGGTTTCCCCCGCACCCTCACCGCTGGTTTCGAGTTTGTGGGGTTTCCATTCGGGTGGAGAGCTCGGGTTACCACCTGCATGGCCGCCGTCAAGGGCGGCCCAGATGCCCGCGGGCAGTGGGCGAGAGACCCAGGGTCCCTCCAGCGTGGCGCCTCGCCCATTACTGCTTGGTGTCCAAACCGGATGCCTCATTCCACGTTCCAAACAAATCCAGTCACTCACTGTCGCGTTTCATGGCCTTCCCGGGTGCGGTTTTCCCCGGGGAAGGTAAACAACGCTCATGACCCGGACTGGCAGGCATTTTGGCCCAGTGGCTCAGTCCTCACTGGCGGTCCAGTCCTCCTGGGAGGCGGCCTTCCGGAGGGGGCTGGAATTTAGGAGTCACTCCCCCCCGGCTTCATACAAAGGCGCGCTTCTTCGCAGCGCGTCTCCGAGTGGAGCCAAGCAGCCAAGGAGGCTGCGACTGCAATGCCCTTTGCTTCTCGGCCTAGGGCCTGACCTCGAGGGCGAGGGGCGCTCGGGACCCCAGGGCAGGGCGCAAACCGTGACCCTCACCACCACACCCTCGCCCTGCTAGGCTGGAGGGGCACGTCGGGCCAGCCAGCAAATGCATACGCCGCCGCGAGGTCCCCCTTCCCGCTGAGGTCATCTCCTGGGGCGCCGCTGCCTTCAGAACGCGCGGGCCATTTGGTCCCGGGGGCGGGGCTCGACGGGACCCCAGGGCAGCCGCGACCGGAGGGCGGGATTGACCCCGCGAGCTCTCGGGGAGAGGAGGCGGAGGAGAAGGACTTGTTCCGACCACTCCTGGCCAGGAGCTTTCACCTCACCAACCCCTCCGCTTTGGTGACCGCTGCCTTAGAAAACTTAACGAGAACCAGATGTGGCCGCCGCTGTCGAACTTTCTCAGAGCCGGTGATTGGTCCCGGGCCCCCGACCGCAGCCAATCAGCGCTCTGTGAGGGCCCAGAGTCCCGCCCCTCCCGGGCTCCCGCGGGGATCCAGGTTGGAGACTGGCGCGGCGCGGCTAGTGGGCTGGCTGGCTGGCCAGGCCGGGACGCGCTCTGCCGCGGGGCAGCCCAGGGCGGAACGAGCATGCGGGGGGACTGGGTGGCCGGGCGGCGGGCGCTGCGGCCGTCGCCGCTGCTGTTGCTGCTGTTGCTGCCGTTGCTGCTGCTGTCCCGGGCCGTGGCGCTGCATCCAGGAGAGCTCTTCCCCTACGGGCTGTCGCGGGGAGACCAGCTTCTGCAGGAAGGCGACGACGAAAGCTCAACCGCGGTGAAGCTGGCGCTTCCCCTGCGCTTCTATGATGCCCAATTTAGCGACCTCTATGTAAGTTCAGCTTCTTCCTGGTGCAGGACGAGGCAGATTTCTCGCGCCTTCTGACCAGAAATCAATGTAGTGTGAATCTCAGCGAACCCTTGCCTTCGGAAGGGAGAAAATAGTCCGCACGGTCGGCTGTCTCGCAGCGCCCTAGGGGTGGGACCCAGCCTTGCAGCGATGCTGTTGCCGGACCCGTTGCTTTTCCCTGCTTGGAGGGGAGAGGAAGAATTGTTCGCAGCCACCTAAGTGTCCAGGCAGAAAAGAAGGTGGGGTTGCTAAGGCAGTCAGTGGGGTTTCCAGTTAGGACAGCGAGAAGCCTATGCAGGTCTGCAGAGCTGCGTGTTCTTCAGCTTTCCTCGGATCCGGAGCTTTTTCTCCAGGGTTATGCGGAAAGTGAGAAGCTATGTGAACGAGTTTTAGAGTTCCTGGACCTATTATATCGCGCTTGAGGGGCAGGGGTGGCGGGTGGGACGCCGGCTGAAGTTGCACTGGTCGCCCTGAACCAGGAATCGGGCTTCCAGCCGATGGGAAAGGGGGAGCTTCATGCCCAGGGCGGTTCCCTTCCCTTCCCTCCTGGCGAAGCAGGGTGGGCGCGCGCGTCCGGACCTGTGGTAGCTGCCCTCTGGCTTTCTGCAACATACGCGACCGCCACCTTTTTGTCCCCCTCCTCCCCCAGGTGGGCACCAACGGCATCATCTCCACCCAGGACTTCCCCAGGGAAACCCAGTATGTGGATGATGATTTCCCCACAGACTTTCCAGCCATAGCCCCCTTTCTGGCCGACATCGACACGAGTCACGGCAGGGGCCGGGTCCTGTACCGAGAAGACACCTCCCCGGCGGTGCTGGACCTGGCCGCCCGCTACGTGCGCGCAGGCTTCCCGCGCGCCGCCGCGCACTTCGCCCCCACCCACGCCTTCCTGGCCACCTGGGAGCAGGTGGGCGCCTACGAGGAGGCCACGCGCAGGGCCCCGCCCTCGGGAGAGGTAAGCGCCCAGGGATGCTTAACTCTGAGCCACTTGAGGGATGGGCTTGAATTCTGGGCTGGAACCTAGGGAATTGAAGTTCCTGAGTCTGCTGAACCTAATGTATCGTTTGGTGGCACTAGGATTGAAGTAGCTTGGAAGTGAAGAAGGCTGTTTTCTCCTGGTTTTCTTTGAGGATCTGAGAGGTGATCCCTCTCACGAGGAGAACTGCTTAGGGGATATGAGTGCCTCACTGCAGATGCAGAAAGCCCTCAGAATACAAGGGGGTTTACTGTTTGAACACTTATTTTTAGAATCACCTCAAATATACAAGAATTATTTCTAATTATATGTTCATTGAAGGAAAAACATCAGGAAATACAGGCACTTTAAAAAAGAACAACCACTCATTTTCCTACCACTCAAAGATAATCACTGTTAAACAGTTTCATATGCATCTGCCAGAACTTTTTCCTATCCAGTCTGTATCTATCACTATTAATGATGGGGTCACACAGTGCACATACTGTTTTGTACCTTTTTTTTTCATGAATAGTAAATTGTGATTATTTTCAGTGTCAATAACTATTTCTACATCATGTTAATATTTGCATAATATTTCACCATCCAGTAGATTTCACACTGTGCCCAGTGGTCAGCAAAGTTATTTCCAATTTTTCATCATTATAAATTTTTCTTTTTTAAGCTGAATCTTTGTACTGTGTCACTAGCTGACCTTCCAGGAGGTGGAATTGTTGGGTCAGAGAGATGAACTTTTTATAAGGTTTTTTTATTGCTTTTGCCAAATCGCCCTCCAGGAACCAGTTCACATGCTCCCTACTTTACAGGAGATTGTCCTCAGTTCGTTGTATAGTCTCTACCTAAGAAAGTGGGAAAAAAAACCCCAAAACCAAAAACAAACAAACAAAAAACAAACCTTTAGGCCTGGCAGTAATATTTGAAGTACTCCAAATAGACATCAGGTGTGGCCAGGGTGGCTTGGCAAATGATAAGTGGCCTCATTCCTGGGGTAGATGAGGGCTTCCTCCTATGAAATTAGACATGAATCTTAACTGTCATACCCCAAAGGCTGAAACTCTTTCAGTTTGTCTCTATTTTAATTCATTAAAGTGATTCTCAGCTATAGAAGGATGGCACATACCCTCCCTGAGGCTCAGAGAGGTTAAATAGCTTGCCCACTCTCACTGAGTAATTCAAGATGGTGGCCATTCTTGTTCTGTGAGTATGAGGAATATTTCCTAAAGGCTGTGCTGAGCAAAGAAGATCTAGAAATAAAAATCATTTGAATTGATTTTTGCTATTCTTTTTTGGTTTTTGGTCAGGCAACATCTAGTTTTGTTTGTTGAATAATTTTTTAATGCATAGGTTTGACATTTCAATTATTCAATTCAACAGAATACATTCAGTTCAAAGATATAATTTGCACACCTTCTTTGTTCAGGGCATTGGGCTAGGGGGAGGGTTGGAGAAAGATGAATAAGGTAAGTTTGTTGCATTCACTCATTCATTTTTGTCCATAAGTTTAAAAAACATATTTAAAGTTTAATATACCTATAATACAAAATTTAGGAAATAAACATTGTTTATCATTCCACTAACTGCAGGTCACGACTGCTAATACTTTATTGTGTTTTCTTCCAGTCTTCTTTTCTTCAGTTTTTTTTATGTGTGTATAAGTAATTTATATTTGAACATAGTTGAGATTTAGTCATTCAACAAACCTTTCTTGCATACTTACTGTATGTCAGGGTGTATAGACACCATGAAAGGACGCAATCTTTACTCCCAGGGATTTCATAGTTTAATAGGGACATTGATTATTATTCAATATGATAAGTGAAGTAGCATCTTAACTTAAGGAGACAAATCTACCCCTCCCTGGTTAGGGGACCCAGTGTAAGAAAGTTTCACTGAGGAGCTGCCTTTGAATCTGAGTTGAGCAGAGTAGAACATTCCCAACAGAAGGGCTAGCATATGACATATCACCCATGTATTATAATGTATAATGTGTTTGGGACATTACATGTGGTATATTATTACTGAAAAGGAAGGGTGGTGGGACATGAGGCTGGGAAGGTCATGGGTAGACGCAGATCATGCTCTGCTAGGAGTTTGGGCTTGGTTCTTTGGCACTGGGCAGCTTTTGAAGGATTTTAAACAGAACTTTGTTTCTGTTTTGTTTTTTGAAGAGAAGTCTTTGTATTGAGAAGGTAAGGGTTCAAAACAAAGACTGACAACTTAGACAGTTATTATATATGTTGTTTACTCAGGCTATCTTTTAATTCTTACAGCAACATTTTATCATGCTGTCTTCCCACAACAATGTTACAAGATAAGTACAGGAAGATTTATTGTTTGCAATTACTAGTCAGTGGCAAACTAGCGATTGTCCAGAATTCTGTAGGTAGTGACACAAGGCAGGTTTAGAATACAGATTTCCTAATTCTTAGGGATTTTCTTTGTTGTTGTTGTTGCTTTTACCCAGACTTTTCATGCAAGACCCATTTCCTTGGCACAAGTGATGTAGGTAGACACAACAATAGTTGTGCCTTTTCCAAAGACTTCTAATAAATGAGGCTTGAGTATTATTGTCCTGATGTGATCTTAGTACCAAAAGAGTCCTTGGAACCATATTTCATCCAAAGGAAGAATGGACTTGGAATGAAGTCTACCAAGGACACTATTGGTGCCTTGTTACAACCAAATTAGTGTGCCAATGCTCTGGAGAGAACTCAGCTGCATCTATTTTCTTTTTCAACAGAGAAAAGAGTGTTGACCTGAGTGAGATGAATCAGAGAGATGAGCAGTTGCATGAAGCCCTGGGGTAATGAAGTCATACTAGAGCTTTAAGATTCTGATTTTATCAGGGCTTATTTGAAACCGAAAATTATGATATAGGCAAGGTGACTTTGTTAATTATTTTTCTTAGTTTCATCTGTAGCCTGGCAATAATGCTTCTCTTACCCAACTTTCAGGGTGCATGTGGAGATAATGATGATTAAAAAATTTTTTAAAAGAAGTGGTTAATGAAAGGTTATCCAGTGGCTTGATCCAGCAACAATCCAGTCTCAGTTGTTTCCTAACTTGTAAAATGAAGTAGCAGTGCCTGCCTTACAGGACTGTTGTGAGAATTCACTAAGCTGACATTTTAAAGTAGCCATTGTGGTCCCTTAGACCTAGAGGGTGCAAATGCTCAGCCAGTCTGTGTTCCTCTATGTTGGCTTGATGGGAACAGATTCTGGTTCTTTTATTTCTCTGTCTTGTAAGGATGCTGTAATGTAAGTACTTCACATAAAGACTCTTTAAATACAAGGTTTTCTGAATTGCAACATCTGTCTAGGCTCTTTTTTTTTTTTTTGCGGGGAGTGGTGGGAAGATTTTTAGAATCCATCTCTTTCACTTTTCTAATTAAAATCAATCTTCAGACATTGCCAAATGCTGAGTTGACTTCAGAATTTGTTTCATTTAGAAAGGAGATAAAGATTCTGTTTGGAGACAGGATGTTTTCGTAATTATCCACATGGAAGGTTCTTCTGAATACTTTAAAAGAGTCCTGGGACATGAGTTCTTGTTTTAACAGTTCTGTGGAGATAGCTTTTGGCAAACAGTAATCTGCTTTGCTTGAAGGACTGTGTGAGTTCTACATGGACTTCTTAAACCTTGGCATACTAAACTCAGTTTGCACTTACTGGAAACTTGAAGATATCAGAGGAATGCCATCTTTACCACTTAAAACTATTTCAGTTGTTGCCTTTTCTCACCATGGAATTCGTGGTGGGTGTGACAGGATGTTGTACCTGATATTGCAGGAATGCCTCTAAAAACATATGAACAAATCGCGTTTATCAGTTCATTCAATCTGAGACTCCCTGAACTGTCATAGGTGCTTCGAAGAGCAAAAAAGTCACAGTACTGACCGTCAGAGAACTTATCCACAGGAAACATAAAGAGGACTAGTGTTTACTTTAGCTGTGTTTGTTTGTTTTTGGTGGGGGGAGTGGGAGGGAGGATTGTTTTATTGTCGTTTGAGGGATAAGGGGGATGGAGAACTGGGCTACACAGATCTTTGTATGGGGATGGATGGGGAATTACCTGGATTTAAGTTGGGCTGAAAGAGTGGATATTGAGAATGGGGCCATAGGAGATATTGTTCTGTCCTTGGCTGTGTCCTGGGAGAAGGCTAAGAGAGCTGAGGCTGGAGAAATGAATGAAGGGAGGCGTGGAGCAGTAACGCAAGATGAGCAGAAGGCTTCCCAATGGAGACCCCACCTTGGAGACTGAGGTGTGCTGACTTGTTTCAAAGAACGACAGTCACTGATGGAGGGGTTTAGATCCATGGAAGAGATGAGAGGTAAAAGCAGGACATTGCTGTCGCTTTTTGAGTTCTGATGCTGAGGTCCAGAAGAGGGGAGGGCTACCGTCCATTTCAAAGAGTTTAGCTTGTGTCTGAGGTATAACTATAAAGACGTAAAGAATAGAGCCATCTATGGAAATTGGTTAAAGAAATGCTGAAGTTTTGCTAAAGACTAAATGTCAGGAAGGTTATAATATTAGGGAGGTGATAGCACTGAGCATTTATCTTTGAATTTTTGGCAGGATCTGTAGGATTTAGGGCAGGAAAAATAATGAGGGAAAATGGTGCAAGTGACAGTGACGGACGGATAGGTAATGGGAGATGGAGAAATAGACTAAGGACTGGAGATCACTGTTCACACCGAACACTGGCGGCCAGAAGTCAGCAATGCTGTGACTGTAGAGAACATGTGACCCTAAAGAAGACAGGGTCGAGAACTTTGTCACCCGTGTGGAAGACACCTCACTTCTTAATTTGCATTGTAATTTCTGTAAGCCACTCTAGGCAAACCCCTTTGGGACAGGGATGGCACTGTCCTGACTTTTGGACAGATGGCCGAAATAAATTAATTACAAAAATGAGAAACTCATTGAGGGGCGTGCCTTGTATCTATCAGCCCAGCTCTGCTGGGCATCAAGTCAGCGCTGATTGGGGATATCCTACACCTGGAAGGGAGAGCCAGGCCCTGCTTGGTTTCTGCCGAGGACTCTGGCTTTTCTGTTGCTGACAGCAGGATGGCGGAAGTCTGCAAGCTCTGCAGCACTGGCCCTGCCCCTCTTCCCTCCTCCCTGGGATCCTGAGGGAGTTGGGAACTGGTGACCCTTTTGTGGGGTTTGGCAGCGCATCTGAGGCTTTCCCTGAGGGGACAGTGTGTGGGGTTCTTGTGAAGCCTTTTCTCCAGGAATGTGAAGACCTTTCCGGTCTGGAAGCCAGTCAAGGAGTGCTCTGGGGGTGGAGCCCTGCAGGACGTCATGAAGCGGGATCTTTAGCAATTAGATGTAGAATGTTGTGGACCCAAGAGAGAATGTTAAAAGTGATCATTTGATGTGCTGGTGGTTTTTAAGCAGCCAAACTTTTTTGGCCAGTACTCTGGGATCCTGAATTCTATTTAAAATCCTTCTATTTGCCCTTTTTCAGTGGAGACAAGTAGATTAAATAAATGCTTGCCACCTCTAACCAGTGTCTGTCTCAGGGATGGCATATAAGACATTGAATTGGTTTTCAATGAAGTGAATTTGTTGGCTAACTGGCAGAAAAAATGAAGAAAATAAACTGTTCACAACCCAGACCCCACAGTAAAAAGCCAGACTTTCCCCTTCACAGCTCTGTTTACTTTTTCCCTCCCCTACCCTACCCATCCCCTTCAATTCCTTCACCATCTATGGTACCTCCCTATCTTACAGAATTTCTCTAGACTTAGAACCAGGATTTCTCCTATCTGACGTTTATTGTGGGCAATCAATGCCAGGAGCTTTGAAAGCTTCACTTTTCAAAACAGGGGTCTTTCTCCTTCCCTGAGTGCCTTTCTTTCCCTGGTTGAACTTTATTTATTCTGACTGCAGTAAAACTCTGAAGTTATTGAATCACCATTAGTTCAATAGGTGCTGTAGTATATATTCTGCACTGACATGATACCGAATAGCCTGTGTTTACATCTGGCAGAAGTTATGGCTTCCGAGCTTTGAGAAATTCTAGAAAACATCCCTTGCCTTTTGTTTTTGGGAAAGTAAAGATTTCCGGATGAAACAATTAACCTGTCCCTGTCTTTAAGTTCCTGAACTCAAAGAAAGAAAGAAAAGCAAAAAGCCAAGCAAGGTAACCTTTTCTGTGTTGGAGAATTGAAAAAAAGATTGGATAGTATTTTGTTTTTTCCTCTGGAAAAGCATTTTAACACCTGAATTTCCCTGTCCTATAAGCAGACCCTCAAAACTATACTTTGAAATTAAACAGCTACAGGAAGAATTAACATTAGGAAAGACCATACAGGGAGGGATCCAGGACAGAACAAAATACAGACATGGGCCTCGTCTGCTGTCTTATTTAGTAAAATATCATATTCTTCTCTCTGCCTAAGTTTGTCTGTCTAGCAAAGTGGGGCAACAGTACTACTTACCAGTAAGTAACATTTCAAGGAGTCACATTATTTAGGAAGTAGTGGTATTTATGAATACCTCCTCTGCTCACTACTAAACTGTAAAAGGATTGGGATTTAGTGAGAGAGGTGTTCCCAGAGTCCTTAATATAACATCTTGTTTAAGATAATCAAGCACTATTAACTGATCATTTGGGTAAGGGGAGATTGCTGGATGTCGGTAAAGGCAAAAAAGTGTCCTATTGAGAATACGAGAGTGACTTGAACTTTGAGGAGTGCTTCTGCAGGGACCTGGGTGTTGAGTTTGTGGCTAATTCAGGCTCCTGGATTCTCCTTCTGGTCTGCTTTGGCTACTACAGTGTTTATTAACGTTCACAGGCAGCCTCTGCAGTGCCTCCCTGCTCCAACCCTGAGGTGCTCTCTGGCCTCTACCACCTTCTCCAGTAACTCTCCCAGAATTCCAGCCATGGCTGTTTCCCTCTCCTAAGCACTGCGACTGTCCTGGGCAGAGCCTCCCATCCTTTGCTTGTTTGCACCAAGCATATTTTCCAGTGCTTAGTAGGCACTTGGCTGTTGGGGTTAATGTACAAATGAATGAATGAATGGAGTTTTCAAACACATAAACAGCTAGCCAGGCAAAACGAGATGAAAGCTAACTAGAAACACAAAGGTGTTGTGGAGGCTCAGAAAACAGGAATAAATCCACAGGGAATGGCAAAACCCCTCAGAGGGGCAGCATTAAAAGGTCAGGAGGGTTTCCAGGCAGAGGGAAACAGCAAATATACAGAAGCATCTAAGTACACGAGGCAAATGGGCAATGTTAAACACCCTGGTGAAGATGCAGCGGATCTGAGCTGGGAAGAGTCGGGGGCAGTTTATAAATCACCTGGAACTGCACACCAAGGAGTGGTTAGGACGGTCTGATGGTGTGGGGCAGGGACTCTGGGGCTGGTCAGCCTGCCACTGCGTACTAGCTGCCTGACCTCAGGCAGATCCGTTAGCCCCTACATCTGTTTCCTCATCTGTGGAAAGAGGGTGGGGTAACTCTAGTGCTGGTGTGAAAAGGCAGATGGAAGAGATAGAGAGCGAGGACATGAGAACAGTAAGAAACCTTTTGATCAGCCAGTGCCTAACACCGTCCCTGCCCAAAATGGGCATTCAGTGAATGAATGAATGAATGAATGATTCAGATGAGTGCCCAGGGCAGTAAACTAGGGCAGTGGCTGTGGGAATGTACAAGTTAATTGTGCTACTTGCTCTCAGCTCTGAAAGAAATTTGGATGAAAGAAGTTTGAAATCTTAAAAAATATTTTTATTCTCTTTTAACCTGCATTTTAATCTATGCGTGTATTTCAATTATTAACCTAAATTGATACAAGATGATTATAATAAAAATATAGCTTATAAAATTATACTTATAGAGGAAATTTTAAAAATATTATGTACAAAAACAATTTAAAGAAATCCTGAGAAGGGGAAACAACCCTTTGCATTTTATAATGTTTTACTTGCATTTTGGGTTTTTTTGTGTGTTTGTTTTATTAAGAATATTTCCTATTTTTTTCCTACAGCTGAATACCTTCCAGGCAGTTTTGGCATCTGATGAGTCTGATAGCTATGCCCTCTTCCTTTATCCTGCCAATGGCCTTCAGTTCTTTGGAACCCGCCCCAAAGAATCTTACAATGTCCAGCTCGAGCTTCCAGCCCGCGTGGGCTTCTGCAGAGGGGAGGTCGATGACCTAAAGAGAGAGGGACCATATTTCAGCTTGACTAGCACTGAACAGTCTGTGAAAAATCTCTACCAGTAAGTAACACACGGCTTAAGCCCTTTCCTGCTGGAATGTAAAGACCCGTTGGAACTACCCAAACTTGAGTGGCCATAAGACCATTAAATAATATCTTGGTGGTTTCTAATCAAGGCGTCAGGTCAAAACCAGGAACTAGACTAGACCCTGGAAGGAGTGAGTTGACCAAAATATAAAGGATTCTTTATTTTTCCTGCCCTATTGTCTATAGATACCGGAAACAGAACTCTGTGTGTCTGTGTGTGTGTGTGTGTGTGTGTGCGCGCGCGCGCGCGTGTGCACAGCCACTGAGGCTTGGTATGGAAAACATTGCTCTTGGAACCACATAAAAATATTCAGTAATATAACTGCCCAGGTTGAGGTTTTTCCAGGTGAATCATCTCACAGGAAAAGACATTGTGAGTCAGTCTTCTAGACAGATACATGTTGAAAGTTAAATTAAGGGAGGAGGGTGTAGCTCAGTGGTAGAGCACATGCCTAGCAAGCACAAGGTCCTGGGTTCAATCCCCAGAACCTCCATTAATAAATAAATAAACAAACAAACCTAAATACTCCCCCCACAAAAAAAAATTTTTTTTAAAGAAAGAAAAACCAAACAAACAGATTGGTCGATTTTTAGAAGTCTCAGTCTTTTTCAATCACTTCTTTATCTCAAATCATCCTGGTGGGTATTCCATGAGATGCCTGGAACCGAGCCCATTCCTTAGTCCCACCCTGTGAGTTCACTTTGCTTGTCCACATCATGCCCAGGATCTGGGTTAGCACCAGTTGATATTTATTAATTTCAAGGCTTTAAAAAATATCTCTGCTTTTATCCCTTCCCTGAATACTGGTATAGAAGTCAGACAGAACACACTGGTTACCTGGCCTTCCTTAACGTTCCATTACATTATTCCTGGGGATTGGAACACCTTACACTTCTGCATGCCATCTGCTCTACTCAGAGACCAGAGAGCCGGCCCTCCAACCAAACAGGGTTACTCAGAGCTGACATTTAGTGAAAGTTTACTGTTTGCCAACATTGCGCTAAACACTTTCCAGAAGTTCTCTTAATTAAAACTCAACAAGAATCCCAGGAGGTAAGTTCTGTTCTTCTCTCGATGTGACAAATGAGCTTAGGGAAGTTCATTTGCTTATGATCTCAAAGTTATTAAGTGGCAAAATCAAAACTGAAGCGTGAGTCCAGAGCTCTGAACTATTTATTTGATGCTGAATCCTGGCCTGCTTCCCCGTTCTCACCACCCATGTTGAGGATCTTTAGGCGTCCAAAGAGGCTGCCTGTTAGTCTGGACTCTGGAGGAAACTTAGCTCCTGTTTTCTCTCCCCTTGTTCTGCCCTCCTCTTCTAATCTGGAGCCCACAGATTCTCTGTTTCACAGATATTATCACGGGCTCACCGTGGGCCAAGCACTGGAAAGAAAGATGTCTAAGGCCCAGGCCCTGCACGTGAGCCACCTGCACTCTCATAGGGTAGACAAACAGCTTGACAGTTCCAGGAACATTGGAGTAAATGCTGACACCTCCTCGGTACAGGAGGTGGTGAGGGCCAAAAAGCCTGTAGGAAAAAGCAATTGTGCTCCCCTACCACAGCCACAAAGAACTCACACGCACACGCATGCACGCACGAACAGAGACACACACACACCACTTCCTTTTCCCTCTGTGCCTTCCTCGTCATTACCTTTGATGCCTCCTAGAAACCTCTTGAGTTACTTGATTGAAAGTGGAAGATATGAGGCCAAAAGGACTGGCAGAGGAGTTTTTCTTTAGTATAACCTATGTTTAAAATAAAAACTAAAAGTACAAACAATGCCAAGAAATGTGACATCAAAGTAAAAATGACACATTATCACTACTTCAAGCGATAACCATTATTAAGTCATTAATACACAGAAAAGCAGAGGGAGTCGTGGAGATTTACAAGCTGTTGACATTTTGCCATCTTCTCATTTTTTTTGTTTTTTGTTTAAATATTTTAAAGCCACACACACCATGCCATTCACTCCTCAGTGCTCGGCATCTCTAAAGAATAAAATTATTCTCCTAGTCAATGGAATCATTGCTTTCCTCCAACCTGTGTCATAATTATAAGCTCAGAGGTCATAAATTATATAATTCATAGTGTTTGTCATAACTCTCCTTCTGCACATTCAAATACAAATGCACACATTTGCATTTTTTGAGATGATACTTTCCTGTCTCCTGAAAGACAGTAGTTACTAAGTACTTATTATGTGCAGGGTCCCCCGGCTGAGCATTTCTTGCAATTTTCTAACTTAATTCTCCTAACAACCCAGGGAGGAAGGCACTGTCATCTCATTTCGTACCCTTGTTTTCCTTTCTAGGAAATAAAGTAAGTTCTATTACTAAGCTTTCCAAATGACCTTGGATTTTAGGATAAACTCAAACTGGCTGCTTTCCCATCATACACAATGACCAAAGCCAGGGTAGTGATTTATATTTACTTAGAAGGTTATTTAATTTAGCTCTTATCTGCCATAATTTGTATTTTCCTACTCTTTGAAGCTTTTATAGTTTTCTCTATCTAACTTCAAGAAGAAATGTCACAGCTGCAACACCTCTGATGTGACAATAAACTCAGCATCCTCAGATCTTCAGGATTCTCTCTTATCTTCCTTAACATCCCATTTGCTTGCCAAAAAGCACCAGCATTAATTCTTAGAACTCACCAAGTCTACATAGCATGTTGCACAAAGGATCACAGGTTTGCTTGCTGTTCTCCTGGTTCCCTAAACTAATTATAACAGCTGTGGTGGCAGCAATAGCACACAAGAGGGTGGGGGTTGATTGATTGAGTCTCAAAATTGAATTTAAAAATATGATTGCTGCATAAATCCACATGAATGTGATGAGTATCAACCCAAAAGAGCAAAGGTCTCTTGTCCTTAGATGATTCAGTGCATTTATGATGATCTTATTAGTCATTAACTGATTTCTCGTGGACCGACTGGAGGAAATCCCCACAGCATGAGAGGCTTTGAGCTGGGTCTTTGGTATATATCCAGAGAGGATGGAAACGGGCACATTCAGGCTAGCCAGACCATTTGTTCCTTAGGGCTTTTCCTTATTTTTTTGAACTTGTGTATGGGATTATTCTCTTCAGAATGTATCGTAGTCTAAAGTAGTGGATCGCTGGGATACTTGGAAGACTGACTGGAGCCCATCTTCTTTTCTAGCGGAGAAAACTCGTGAGCTCTCTGGCTCTGATGTTTCTGAACACCTCTTACCTGTGACCCTTAGCAGTTTGATTAAACTGCCCCTTTTTTAATAGATTTTTTTATTTTTATTTTTAAAAAATCTGGGAGGGATAGGTAATTGGGCTTATTTATTTATTTTTAGAGGAGGTACTGGGGGTTGAACCCAGGGCCTTGTGTATGCTAAGCATGTGCTCTATCACTTGAGTTATATCTTCCCCAAACCTGAACTACCATCTTATTTTCCCCTTCACTTTGTTCTGCATTTGCTCAACATTTTTTAGACTTAGGCACTTCTATTTCTTCCAAATTTTTTGAAATTGATTCACCATTCTCTGTGAATTAGTTAATTGATTGATCCATGGGACTAAACAGTGAAATGTCTCTAACAGTCTGTAGAGTAGTGATACTTCAGATGTGGGTTGACTATAGTGTGTTGGTTTTCTGACATAATGTAGATTTTCAGAGTGTGGGCTTTGGTGATAGTCCTGAATTCAGGTCCAAGCTCTGCCAATTATTAGTTGTGCAACCTTAAGAGGATGAATTAATCTCTCTAAACCTGTTTTATCATCTGTAAAATTGGACATGATCACTGCCCCCACCTTGCAAGTTGTATTGAAGAACCTTAAGCCCTTGGCACATAACTAACTCTCAGACAAAAAGTAGTCATTATTGTTTAAATATTGGGCAAAAATCTGTAAGCATATGTTTTCTTGGGTTTTATAAAAGCAGAGGGAGGATAAAATATTCCCACATTCCCTATTTGTGTTCAGATAACCAGATTTTAGATAAAACATGTGGGGTTGAAGAATAGATTTCTGATTTGAGGGTCTGGCATTCGATAGACAAATGGCCTTTGAGACCCATTGTCAGGTAAGAGGCAGTTTACATCAAAATTCCAGTATAATCATTTTAGTTACCATGTAAGTCTGGTTTTATTTGATTTCCTGCCAGTGAACACTTTGAATCTGGTCTTCTTGATCTTTCAGTTTTAAAATAAATTGCTCACCTTTGTAGGAAGGTGGTAAATGAACACTTTTGTTACAATGCACTGTTTTTCTTTAATAGAAGTTTAGTTTATTTACAACATTGTGTAAAGCATGGTGATTCAGTTATATTTTTATATTCAGTATTCAGTTATATATTCACATATATTCTTTTTCACTGTAGGTTGTTACAACATAGTGAGTGTAGTTCCCTGTGCTATACAGTAGGGCCTTGTTGTTTATCGATTTTATATGTAGTAGTGTGTTTCTGATACAAATGATCTTTTTATTTAGACACAGCAACCTGGGGATTCCTGGAGTGTGGGCTTTTCACATTGGCAGTACCTCCGGGTTGGACAATGTCAGGCCAGCGACAGTTGGAGGAGACCTTTCCAAAACCCACCCATCGGCTCCCCTGGGACATTCCTTCAGCCACGCTGCAGCCCTGGAAGGTGACTACACTGAGGACAATTTGGATTATTATGATGAGAATGAAGAGGAAGTCGAATACCCGCCTGGTGAACCAGAGGAGGCATCAAATGGCCACAGCACAATGGATGTGTCCTTCCACTCGAAAGCTGATTCGAGGCAGTTGGGAGGTGGGATCTCTCCTCCAGTTTCCGACCTGGCCTCCTCTTTGCCACATCCAACATCTAGTGATGGGTCTAACACTGAATCTGCCACCTTGGACCCTCAAACCAAAGAGAGGAGACACCATGGGGACATAGATGCCCCAGATTTAAAAGGCCGAGCTGAGTCTTCTGAACAGCCAGTGACCCCTGCTCCACCAGAGACAGGAGATTCACTGGGTCCTTCCCGGGAAGGCTCCCCTCCCTACCCAGCCGGAGGGGCACTGCCCACAGAGAGGCAAGTTCCTCCAGCCCATCCTGGAAGAGAGGCGGTTCTTCCAAATTACCCTGGGCTGGATCACGCTCCGCCACCCGGTCGGGGGAGGCAGGTGGTCGGGGTAGAGGACGACATCAGTTCCAACACTGAGGGTAAGTGGGTTTGAACACAGGGTGCTAAGAATCCATTTAAAAAATGCTGATTTTGCAGAGAGTTGAGACTATTCTCAAGCGAGTAGATGGGAAGTGTAGCAAAAAGAAGATTGGGACGGATTTTTAAACCCGCAATTCAGGAGATAGAGTCTTTCCTTGGCCAAAGAAATCTTGGCAGGCAAATTCTGTTCGGAATTTCTTGACCATGAATAATGTTTTTTTTAATTAAAAAAAAAAAAAACCGGGCCTCACAGAGCACGTGGGGAAGAACTGGGTTGCTCGTGCCAGCTGCGCTCTCAAGCGTAATGAAGAATTTCAGCTGGAAAGTTCAGCAAAGGTAAACCGTTCCAGGGCTTCATACGCATCTTGGTGCTGGAGGGCTGCAGGCTGTAGCTGGAAGTGGCGAGTCGTGCTGGCTCGGAGGAACATTCCAGAGCCTTCCTCTGTGACGGGGCAGCCCTGGCGCTCGCCCGTTCTCCGCTAGAGACGTGGCGGTGGTGTGTGGGAGGGGGGCCCCTGGGGAGGGGACACGGACAAGCACCTGTGTCTTGTCGTTTCTGGTTCACGGCTGTGCAGCTGTGGTATTCAGCTCCCCGGAGCCTTGCCCTCATTTTCATGACTCACTGACCGCAGCGAGAGGCCGGGAGAGAGATGCCCAGGGGAGGCGGCCGTTAATTAACATGGACACGGAGCCCATGTCACCTTCCCTTCCCCGCTGAGACTTGTCAGGTCAGCTCTTTCTTCCCAGTCAGGGGTGTAAACACCTGAATGGGGAACTGACCACAGATTCATCCCATTTGTTCCAGGGCCTGCTTATCTGACCTCTGACAGGAGGGAAGAGGTCAGAGGTGAAAGCGTTCTTCAGGACCTTTTTAATTATTTTTTTCACCTTTTCTGTTTCCCATGCCTTTTGTGGTGAAAACACGTTGACCCAGCAAGGGCCTTGCGGGTGGTTCTGCTGTGGCGCCGGCCCGTAAGACTTCGCTGCCTTCAGGAGGGATGAGACTGTGTTGTGTGATGCCAGAGGGAGAGCACTGGTGTCAGACTTGGGTTTGAATCCTGGCTGTCCCGCTGGCTGGGTGACACTTTCTGTAGCCCAAGCCTCTGATTTCTGCTAAATTTGTTGAAAGGATTAAAAGAGATAATGAAGTTCTTAGGCTAGTGTCTGTAGAGTTGGATCTTAATAAACGGTGGCTGCAGTTACTAATTACAGAGGATTTAAAGCAGTGGGAACCGGGCACCGGGAATGAAGAATGGGCTTGTTAAGTAGCAGTGCCTTAATTTGTGCCTAAGGGCCACGTTTCTGTCAAGTTGAAGATGTGAGTTTTATTGGAAGGCTTCAGAACCTTCTGACGGTCTCCTGAGTTTTCAGCCTAAGTTCCCTATATCTAAAGAAAATTTGAAGCCAAGTCTCAGACACTTTGATCAAAGAGATTTTTGAAGTAAAGATGTGTCCCTAAGTGGTCTTTTCATTTGTGGGTTGCGATTTCCTGCCTTGGGAAGAGCCTGGAATATTAAAAAGCCGATCCCTGGAGCGGTTTATTAAAGAGTTAAGAGGAAGGGGCTGCACACCCTGCTTTGCGCTGTGAGAGGCTGAGATAAGCTGGCTTGGCTGCAGGAGGTCCAGGGAACCGGCCAGAGTGCAGAACAGAGGCGGCAGCTGTAACCCTTGCGGGGCATGAACTACATTTATCAGCTGCTGGTGACGTCTACCCCTGACATCTTGGGCATGGCAAAATGCATTTGAAACAGCTGGCTAATGATACAAGGAGCCGTCAAAAGAAAAACTAACTAGTTTTCCAACCTTGAAGGAAAAATAGCTAGCAGCCACCTTATTAGCAGAGAAGGAAATCTTTACAACTTGAAAGCAGAGAGGGAAAATAGGAGGGCCTCTGGTTTCACCTCAGGATTTAGGAAGACTCGGTGTCCACAGGGCATTTGTTCAGGAACCCCCTGCAGCTGCCAAAATCTGCGGATGCTCAAGCCCCTTAGTCAGCCCTCTGTATCCGTGGTTCTGCATTCGTGGGTCCCCCAGCCTCGGGTCATTTACATAGTGCAGCATCCACGGTTCCTTGAATCTGGGGATGTAGAACCCGTGGATACCGAGGGCCAGCTGTATAGAACCATGCAGTGGTAAATACTTGGTTTTACTTGGCGGTGGTCTTTGTTTTTTCAAACAACACACTGGCGTCCCAGAGGTCCATCAGGCAAAAGTGGACTCTCTCCGGGAAAGCTGGTGGGTGGGGTGGCAGAGACTCACACCCCCATCGCCTGCTAATTGCCCAGCCCTGAGCCATCCTGCCCAGCGTTTTCTACCAATGGAGTGGAGGAGTGTGGGTTTTGGTGTTTGGTGGATGTAAGCTTGATTCCCAGGTCTGCTATGTGGTTTGGGATAAGACATTTGCTCTGTCTGACTATCACTTTCTCAGCTATAAAGTGGAAATAATGTAGACCTCATTAAAAAGTTGTGAGAATTAAAATTTGGCATGGAAGCACCATGCCCAATAAAATTTAGTGTCCCCCTTAAGCATCATAGTTGTCATCGTGCTAAACCAAGAAATTAAGATTTATAGCTCCCCAAAATACCTCTCCCTTCTCTTTAAAATGCTTTCCCCCTTAGGGACTCTTTTTATAGACTTTTTGTTGAGAAATCTAGATTCTTTTTAGAGCATGTCCACACCAGGCAAGAATGTCCCGATTACACTCCAGTTCTGGCCTCGAGCATATTACTTGCCTTCCGCTGTTTCCATAGGCCACAGAACCAGCAGTAAATTGGATGCACACACTTTCTCTGCCTCAGGGGTCTTGTTCCTCAAAGCAGCTCAGGAAGCTTGTTGTCCATGTGTGCCCTTCTCTGACCGGGGCACAAGTGGAAATTTTCACTAGTATTTATCGAGTGCCCTGTTGGACTCTAAGGGTGAGCTTTGCTTTGATTGCACAATTAATCTTCCAAATTGGTCTGTGAGGTAGGTGCTATTATCCTTCCCGCAACACAGAGAAGGAAACTGAAACCTGATTTGTCCGAGTACGAGGCAGTCCAGGACTGCCACAGAGCCACAGAAGGGTAGAACAAGCTGTCAGGTAACACAGTGAAGGGCAGATCCACATGTGGTGCCCATCAGGGAAGTCTTCCTGGAGGAGGAGGGCCTGAGCCAGGCCGTGGGGTCAGAGTCTGAGTTTAGAGAGGGAGAAAGTGGGGCAGTATTCTAGACAGAGGAGTGACAAGGATGGAGTTACTGAGGTGGAAATGGAGAAAGAATGTGTGAGTGAGTTGAGGGGGTGGGCAGGAAAGGCAGGTCCAGCCGCCTAGGACTGGGGACCACCAGTGTTGTGGGGCGCTGGAGTGAGCTTGATTCACAGGAGTTGTGGATGGTCTGAAGCCTGCCCAGCTGGTGTGATGAAGAGCTTAATTTGACCTCAGTCTGCCTGATGAATTAGCCAGTGGGTAGGACAACTGGGTTTCAGAAACCTCAGGGGTTCTGACCCCATCGTGAGATCCTGTTGATTCTGTTTAGATGGCGGTTGTGCTGGGAAAGCCCTGGGTGGGAGCAAGGATTCCCTCGTGGCTTCTGGTCCACTTCTACTTTTGGCCTTGGGAAAGCCTTCAGGAATACGTTGCTCAAGCAGCTTCTACCCTGGGATGAACTGAAGCAGGCCCTGCTGCCCAACACAGCCTTCCTGGTGCACCTGCAGGTTGCTGAGGAGGGCCCCAGACCTGTGAAGACACCTGGACGGGAGAGGCTGCTAGGGTCATAATGGTGGCTGTAACCACACCGCCCACCTTAAAAAGAAAAAACAGGGTCCTAATAACTGTTTGCCCAACCAGCATCACTCTGTACCACACACATACACCAACAAACAAACAAACAAACATGAAAACTGGAGGGAAAGCATACCACATTTTCCATTATAAAGTTGGGTTTGTGGGTTTTCTTACTAGTCTGTCATTCTGAAAGGTGAGGAACCGTAGAAAAACCTGTCATGCAGTGAAACTGTAGGTCCTTTTTCTCGAGGTGGCGGGAGAAGCTGTTAAAAGTAAAAGCCACTCTAGCAGCCGGGGGTTGGGGGGCGGCTGCAGCCCGGTGCAGGAACCTTCTGTCCCCGTTTGCACCGTGAACCCGGTCTGCCTGGGGAGCCTGCCACCTTCCACAGGGCTGGGCTTAAGCCCTGAGGACGAGGGCTTAAGTGTTTCTGGAGAAATGAAGGCGGAAGGAGGGATCCGAACCAGTGCAAAGGAGGAGTTCTCACGTGGGTGTGAGGAACCCCCGGAGAGGACCAGCCTCCAACACTTGGGCAGCGCCTGGGCCGCTCCTCCCTTCCGCAGCCCCACCCCACTTCCCTTTCTACAAGGATATGAGAAGGGTGGGAAAGCATTAAATGGGAAAAAAAAATGAGATTTTAAATCCTCACGTGAAGATGCCTTTAGCGACCATCGAACCTCAGCTTACAAAAGCCGTCACAGGCTGGGCTCACTGAAACCTGGATGGCCTTTATCTCCCTGCTGGGCCCGAGGTACCAGCAGATGCGTCTCTGTCAGTCTCACCCTCTGTGACAGGAGCCACCAAGGCAGCATGTGGGTCCCTGGAGGGTCTGGAAGACAAACTGCCCCGGTAGGTAACATTCAGGAGAGAGGAATCCAGGGGATAAAAACAGTATCTCTCAAAGTGTGGCTCTCGTCCACTGTGGCTGTTTCTCCCGTGTCTCTAGTTTAATTAAAATGCTGACTTCCATGCCTCCGCCACCTCCTGACCCAAAACCTGCCTTTTTAAACCAGGTCCCCTGGTAATCCTGACACCCACCACATTTGAGTATTGCTGGTGTAATGGAAAAGAGTGTGGAATTTAGAGCCAGAAGATCATACAATCTTTGTGGGCCTCAGTTGTGTCATCTGTAAAGAAGGGACACTATCTCCTTACCAAAATAGGAAGAAGTGTGTGAGAACACATTCAAAACTGGGAGGGCAAGAGGCCCTGAAATGACCACCGAGAAAGAAAAAGGGACACTTTGTTTCTGGATATGCTCATTACACATCTCATCCAGCTGGAATCCAGATTGATTCCTCACCTTCAAGGAGTCTAGCATCTTTGAATCTACCTGCAACTCCCATAGGAATTTGAGAAGTCACATTGGCCAGTAGTCTGGCTTTTCTTGCTCAGATAGACACATGGGGGATCGCATTTCTAGGTCTTCTCCTCCATCATCAGGGAAGGGACCTGGCTTCTGGTTTCCTCCACCAAAGGATCTTCACGTGCCCTGCTTGGGGATTTGGCCTAAGTGGGCCATCAACCCGTTCTGCCTCTCGGCTGGCCAGGATTACTGTGAGAACATTCCTTGAACTCTTCCCCTCCACCCCACCCAACTGCTGCTTTCCCAGGAGCTGCTAATTGGTCAGATGAAGTTCATTAACTACATGCACAAGTGTTCTCGAGCTCAGAAATGGAACGTTTGCAAGTATCTTGAATGTTGTCATCAGTGGGAGGGAGAATCACCTGGGGAGTAGCACCAGCACAGACGCCTGGGACCCGCCCATTCAGAGAACAAGGTGCACGTTGAGAATTAGCATATTTAACAGGCAGCCCAGGTGATTCCAATGCTGTGGTTCCCAGAATCCACAGGGAGAAATGCAGTGCTCCCTCTGAGCGTCGAGGTCCCTGCCAGAGCTGGGGTGGAACTTGCCTGCAGCCGCAAGGGTGTTGCTAGAACTGTTCTCAAGCAAATCTTCTGTAAAGGGCAGCTCCACTCTTCAGCTCCCCATGCCAAGGAAGGAACATTCCTGTGGACCCCTCTCTTTCTTCCCTTTTCCTCCCCTCCATCCTCTCTCTCCCTTCCCTCTCGTCCATGTCTTCTCACCCTCCATCCAGTCCCTCAGCAAAGCCTGGCAGCTACACCCTCCAAGTACCTGAAGGGCCTCCGTGTCTGGGCCCTTCTCAGCTTCTCCGCCAGCACCTCCGACTATCAAGGCAGCAGCTCTTTCCTGAGGTTCCGTAAGTCAGATCTTGTTTTTCTTCAGCTCAGAACCCTCCAGCAGCTCCCCACCTCGCTCAGGCGAAGCCCAAACCCTTCCCATGACCTATGAGGCCTGCTGGTCGAGAACTGGCCAGGGCTATCTCTCCGCCTTCTGTCTTCTCACGGCCCCTGTTCTTCCCACAGGCCCGCCTGCCTGAGATGGTGTCCCTGTCCCCACTCGTCCTCCCCTCCTCCAGGCCTCTGCCCAGAGGGCTTCTTCTCCCAATGCCCCCCCCTGACTGTGTTATTTAAAAGAGCAAAGTCCCCTTCCCCCTCCAGCGCTCTTTTCTCTCCCAGATTTAAGTTTCTGCCTCACGCTCGACACCGTCCACCGCACTGAATAATTGACCTGTCTGTTGACCACTGCCTAGACAGGGGGATGTCAGCTTCAGGGCAGGCATTTTTGTCTGTTTTGTTTCCTGCTATATCCCTAATTCCTAGTCTGGTGCCAGGCCTATAGAGTGCTCAATATTTGCTGAATTACTGGAAGAAGGAAAGTAAATCGCAACAGGCATTTGCTTTTCACTTGAGCTGACGCTGTGCCAAGTGTGCACACCTGAGTGGGAAGGCAGGCTTGGAAGAGGGAGCCGGTGTTTCCCTGACTCGGAGGAGTGAACCCACCTTTCCCCAGTGTGGTTCCATCCTGAGAATGCTGCTTTACACACACAGACTTCAGAACACCCTCGCGCTGTTTAAAAGGATCTCCAGGCCAGCTTACCGATAACTAGCCCACTGTAATTATAGTTTGAGTCTCTTAATAGCCTTTCATGGGGGCCTAACCATCATTTTTTTGTTAGAAAAATGCAGCCATGCCCATGAGCTTAGAAGCTTTGGCACAGATGCATTTGTAAGTTGCCGGCTGCACCGCTGCGCCTCTCTTTTTACCCAGACAAAAGCCAGGCCCCCTATGCTATTTTAGTGAAATTAACCCCGCGTGCCCCATCAGCAGTCCTCCGTCTCATCTCTCCCTGTTTCATAAGCCACTCTTAGAAGAAGAATTGGGCTGAGGAACAAGTCTTCACAAAATAACAAACAGAACACAATACAAACCCATCATTTTCTTAATTTGGGGGCAGAGCGGTGTTAGAGTTCGGCTTTTTACTTGAATTTCCTGAAAATGACTACCCTTTAGTCCTGCATCAGATCACCTTTTTACCCTGGTGCTCAGAAGTATGTTAAGGAACAACATGGTTGCTGGCGTTGAGGTGTGAGAGGGGGGTGTCACCCTGATTCTGAAGAGGAGGAAGCAGGTGTGGTGCATTTCTGTGGTGTCCACAGAGCCACCCGAGCCCGGGTGCTGTTGAGTGTCAGTGCTTGGGACCCTGTGCTGCCCTGGTTCCCCTGTGTTCTGGAGGGAGGGTCCCGATGGCAGTCGATGCCATGACCACGCTCAGTGTGCCAGTCCCTGCAGGGGCTGCTGTTTTACACTTAGTTGTGACTTTCTGAGCTGGAGTAACCCAAAACTTTCACAAGTTACCTTTATTTCTTTGAACTCAAACTGGGTCCCCCCTGCCTTTCTTAAACCAGTGATAGAGAGTGATATACAGATTTCCTCACAGCCAACTTAGATTTATCATTATCCATTTCTGTTTTTTTTTTTTTTCCTGCCTTGAGTTTTATGTCACTTTCCTGTTTAAAAACGTTGAGGTTGAGGCCTTACTTTCTATTTTTATCGAACTGGAATTTCTCAGCCATGTCACCAAGGCTCTATACCAAATCTTGAGTCACCAACTTTATTCTCATTATGTCTCTGGTCAGATATTCCACTTGAGTCAAGACTGTCTGTCCTGCCAACCCTCGGCTCCTGGGGCTTTCTCAAGAATCCGTAAGCAGCACTTCTGTCCAAAAGTGAATGCCACCGTTGCTGTTCTCAATTCTTCTTACCTGTGCTTTTTTGTCAGCTACGATAGCCACCCGGGTAATCTCTGCTATCTTCTACCATTAAGCCTGATTTGTAAAGCATGACTCAAGCTTTTCTTGCTGAAGCCTGTGCTGATTAAGCCCAGTCACCTGATCACATCCTTTAGCTTTCATGGTAGATGTCCCTGGGCTCTGCTGGATGGTGGTCGAGTGCAGCTGTTAAGAATCTGGAGCCAGAGTTCCTGGGTTCAAATCCCACCTCCACCACCTCCTGCCCGTGTGACTTCAGGATGGTCACTTTAACCTGTGCCTCTGGTCGTGTTGCTGCAACACAGGAATAAGAACAGCCCCTATTCTTGTACAAATTGAAAGAATTCATAAAGTTCATAGAAAAGGATCTGCCGTGTATTAAGCACTACTTAAATGTTAAATTTGTTATATTCTTAATTGCTGATGCAAGGCTTTATGCTGGCTACATTATTACTTCTATGGTGCTACATCTTCCCCCACTGGTTTGCTTTCTGTTCTCCCCTGGAATAGTGGGTGAGTATTGGTCTTTCCATTTCTTCCTCCCCCCTCCCATTTCCTCCTTTTCAGTCCTTGATGTGGAACGCACCTGCTACCTAGTTTTTCCTGAGAGCAGGTTATCTCTCTCGGGAGCTTGCACCTCACTGCAGCCTTGGGGTCTAGCGCTAGATTTCTGTGCCATCCCAGCTTGTCACTGTGCCCCTGGAGTCTCCACCCAACTCCTGCTTCTGGGGATGCTCGGGCAGAGGTGTGCACAGCTGCTTTGCCTCCTGGTGGCCATGCTCGGGATTGACATTGCCCTGGGTGTCCTCTCTTGTCCATCAGCACCCCCCTGCCACACTCCACCCCTCTTGGCCATTCTCTTTAGGGACAATGGCATCTGCTCCAATTTCTCTGTTTCTTGGTAGCACAAATGACTTTCTCTCTTTAATGGGAAGAATAAGTGGGAGATGGAAGGAGCATTAAACTTACCCTGGTCCGCATGGCTTCCTAGAGTGCAGTGCCTGTGGCCAGGCTCTCCGCTACTGCCTGGGCATCCTGCTCATGCCACGCCCACCACAAGAAATCCTGCAGGCACTGAGCATTTCACAACCGGGTTCCCCACCTCCTTCCCCTCTCTCTCCGCCTGCCTCCCCATACACTTTCTTTAGGGGGTGTGTGTATGTGTGTTCATTCTTTAAGGCCTGCCTTCTCTTTCAGAAAAAAAAAATTTCTGGGTAGAGACAAGCTATAGGTTGTTCTTTTTAAGTTCAAGGTTACCAAAAAGAAGGAAGGAGTGTTTAGACATAAGACTGCATTTGGTAGTTTCTTTGTTCTTCCTCTCGGGAGCTCATTACTATTAGTTTGAACCATATAAAATTGCTTATCTTTGGACATTTTTGACCCAGAAAAAAATGGCAGTTTCGTACAGTTCAACCTAACACATACTTACTGGTTGGCTTTCCTGTCACTGCACTGGGACCAGAGGGGCACAGCCTCATCCTCGCTCACCCACCAGCTCTGCTGTGAGACCAGATGGGAGCAGTCAGCAGAACTTCTTGCCAGAAGACAAAGCTAGTTAATTCCCCTGAGTTGAATGTTATCCTGTCTCTTCAACATCAAAACCCCATTTGTTTATTACAACCTAAACGGATTTTATGGAGCAGATGCTGGGTCCGTGGTGAAGCTTGGCAGCCGCGGTGCTGGAATCACTCAGTCCTTTTCCTCCAAGTTTGCTTTCCTTTCCAGTCTTCACGTACAATGCTGCCCACAAGGAGACCTGTGAACACAACCACGAGCGCTGCTCCCGGCACGCCTTCTGCACCGACTACGCCACCGGCTTCTGCTGCCACTGCCAGTCCAGGTTTTACGGGAATGGGAAGCACTGTCTGCCGGAAGGTGAGGGATGCTGGCTTGACTGGGTTGGGGGCTGCTCGGGGTCTGTCTCTGCCGCCTGCTGTTTCCAGCTGTCGCTATGGGCTCTGCTTATGGACCTTGTGTCTCTACCGCTTGAATCAAAGTGCTAGCGACTTGCAGGTGCTCAATAAATGAGAAATATATGTGTTTGGGTGGATTTCCCAACTTAAGGATTAACCAGAAATGCTTCCGCCCTTTTTGCTAGCTCTTCAGAGTCAAAGTGGATGGGCGAGAGGGAGGATAGGAGAAGGGAGATGGAAGGCAGGTGTGTGTCCTACCCAGAAGAGTGGTGGGTTGTTAAGGGTCTCATGAAAAAGGACTAAAGATGGAGTTTGGGGAGTTGTTGGTGGAACTGTTTTGTCTGTGCACCAAGACGGTGGTCACGGTTGACTGGGTTTGCTGTGTCTCAGGGGCACCTCATCGAGTCAATGGGAAAGTGAGTGGGCAACTTCGCGTGGGCCACATGCCCGTGCACTTCACCGACGTGGACCTGCACGCTTACATCGTGGGCAATGACGGCAGAGCCTACACGGCCATCAGCCACATCCCACAGCCGGCCGCCCAGGCCCTTCTCCCACTCACGCCAATCGGAGGCCTGTTTGGCTGGCTTTTTGCTTTAGAAAAACCAGGCTGGGAGAATGGCTTCAGCCTCACAGGTGAGTAGGGCCTCCGAGAGGGCCACTGGTCACCCGTGCTTTGGTGGCGTGGAACCTTGAGTTTTCATTCCATGAAAGAGGATCTGCTTCTCTGATGTTCCAGAGTCACAAGAGTGTAGTTTTCTGTCTGGAAGTAGCTGGGGATGGTTTGGCTTCACAGGACTGTTTTTTTAAAAGAATGAATTCTTAATGTTCTCCAAGCTGTTCTGAGAAATAGAATGGTTCCATATGGAGCATTTGTGCCCACTGAGCCCAATTTGTTGAAGCTTGTTTCCCAGACTTCATGTCATTGAGTTGCAATGTGCAGATCTGTTAAATAGGGGTGCACGGTGGTAATTCCAGGACACCTGGGGATGGTGTTACTTCATGGGTGAGGGGTGCCTTTCCTCCCCACCCCCCTCCCCGACAACTCTGACCTGTAATAGTACAGACAGTCCTTCTCAGACTTCATCCTACATGCACATCGCCTGGGGCCTTGGGAGGGTGCAGGTGTGATTCAGTAGGCGGGGTGGGGTGGTGGTGGTCTGTGATCCTGTCTTCTAGCAAGCTAGAGGACACAGTGCTCTTCTAAGGACCACCTTTCCATAGCAAGGGGGCAGAGGCTACTTCCTGGCTTCTCATCTCACTGCACTTTGTTTCCTAGTGGATTTATCTTCATTGCACAGAAAGTGTAAAAGTTCTTTGTCCACTTCCAGCTGTAGAGCTCAATGGCTGTTAGTAGGATCTTACTTATAAACAGGGTTTGATAAAACCTTGAGTCAAAAGTAGATAAAATACAGTCTACCCAGTTACATTGACTTTCAGATAAATAATAAACATTTTAGTGTAAGCATGTCCCATACAATACTTGGGGCATACTTATACCAATTTATTTATTATTTATCTGAAATTCAAAAGGTGAATGGGTGTCCTGCGGTTTTCTTGGTTTATTTTTGCCAAATCTGGAGAAAGGTCAAGGATTTTCCTAGTGGTTTATATTTCACAGGAAACAAGCTCCTACAAAGAGAAGCAGTGTGAGAGGAGGTAGGATGGAACCACACTGTATCAGAAGGTTTGGGGAACTAATGGCATCAACAGCTGGTGACCCTTGTTGGCCTTGGCGATCAGATCTCCTTGGGCACCATCTCCAACAGTAGCAGAAGCTGGGAAGGGGAAGTGTGCCCTGGTAGTTATTGCTGGAAGAGGCAAGACCTCTTTCCATCTCTGTGCTGGAACTTTTTTTCCTTTCCAGGTGCTACCTTTATCCATGACATGGAAGTTACCTTCTACCCAGGAGAGGAGAGGGTTCGAATCACTCAAACTGCCGAGGGACTGGACCCAGAGAACTATCTGAGCATTAAGACCAACATTCAAGGCCAGGTGCCCTACATCCCAGCGAATTTCACAGCCCACATTGCTCCCTACAGGGAGCTCTACCACTACTCAGACTCAGGTGCGTGCAGCTACTTCTCTCATCTGCACAGTGGGGATGGCACATGGCTCACAAGACAGGATTGTGTGAGTGACTGCGTGGGATGTCCTTCCAACTGTGTGTGGCATATAAAATGAGCTCAATATTGTTTCTGTTACTCTGATTATTATGTTAGTGTGAGAAAAGTGCTGGCTGCTGTACACAAGAGTATCAGTGTCCCTTCTCAATACTGTTATTATAACATAAAGTAACCTTGTCTGTGGGATGGGGAGGGATGGTATAATTATAGTTTTTAACCATCCTGCTCTCTGAGCCATGGAAAAATACTGATTATTGGAATTTATCCTTTAAAATTTTTTTTAAATTTATGTATATACATGTATATATGGTTTTTTTGTGGGGGAAGGTCATTAGGTCTATTTATTAGTTTTTTTTAATGGAGGTACTGGGGATTGAACCCATGACCACATGTATGGTAAGCATGCTCTCTACCACTGAGCTATACCCTCCCCCACTATTGGAATTTCTCCTTGTGTAACCTGTTTCAGTATCCTTTGAAATCAGAGATGCTGCACCAGTGTTATAAAACTAATGCTAGTTTTGGAGTCAGAAGACAGAAATTCATATCATGGATGCATTTAAAATATGTGGGGAATAAGGTCACTTACATCTGAGGACCTATTTTTCTCATCTCTAGAATGAGAATGTTAATAACCTTATTACTGTCTGTCTACCTTACCTGGTTGATATGTGTAAAGTGTGATGTGTTCTTTAAAAACCACCTGATCTTAGTCGCTGTCCCGCAGCACAGCGGTTTGATTTGTGTCGTGCCTTTGCTTCTCCTGCGATATGAGAGCCGGAAGCCGGGCACGGGATGCAGGGAAGAGGATGGGCATCGGAAAACTGGCCTAGCCTCCTGATTCCGCACTCAGATGGAGAGAAAAGACACCCCCACCCCACCAACTTCCTTTCTCTGACTTAAGTGCAAGGTGCTGGAAGGCATGCTCTCCGTGCACTGCAGAGGATGGACTGGTTGGAAACTTGGGACGTAGAGTCAGGCTGACTTGAGCTCTGCCATGTGCCAGCCTTGCGTGTTAGACTTAACTACTTCTTAACCTTTGTAAGGCTCTCCACACAAGTTACGGGCCCACCTCGCTGGCTGTGGTGAGGACAGAACGAGGCAGTGCCTACGGAGTGCTCAGCATGGCTGCAAGTAGACACATCTATTCTTTGCAAATTCTGGCATCAGTGATTGTACCTGCTCCGTGTCAGTGCCTTGGTTTTACATCCACTCGGGTTCTTGGGATTGCCTTGTAGGTTTCCCATATAAACTCAGGAACTTCCCAAGGGAACATGCTCCAGGAATTAAATGAAAGCTGTGCAGAGCAACTCACCCCATGTGAAAAACCTCTAGTTAATATTTTGTAATTTCCTAGTTTGACCGAATTGTGTCTATTGCAGTTGTGACCTCCACAAGCTCCAGAGACTACTCTCTCACGTTTGGTACCATCAACCAAACGCAGTCCTACCGTGTTCACCAGAACATCACGTACCAAACATGCAGGCATGCCCCCAGACGCTGGGCCGTCCCCACCACCCAGCAGCTGAACGTGGACCGGGTCTTTGCCTTGTACACGGATGAAGAAAAAGTGCTCAGATTCGCTGTGACCAATCAGATTGGCCCCGTTGAAGGTATGGTTTCCTTTTTTATTGCTGGGCAAAAATTACATTGAACTTTCTTTCTTCATCCCTTTTGAGTGGCCTCAGAATGATTCATGTAGGTTACTAAGGTAAACTGAATGCCAGGCTCTATTTGGTGCTGGGTGTAAGGATGAATAAGGTAGGGTCCTGTCCTTGAGGTGGAGACAGAGGTAGAAATGGAACTTCTAGAACAGTGTTCCTGCCAAGCTCAGGAATAAAACATAATACTTATGCTCAGGAACAGAGCATAATACATGAGACTGGTTTGTAGCAACACCCAACTGCATGTGCCGATCTGCATCCATGATACACCTGTGAACAAGCTGGGGCCGAGGTGGGAGGGAGAATGATGCTGACAAATGTTTGTTATAATTGTGATAAGTGCAGGGTGCTGTGAGCCTAGATGGGAGGTTCAAGAAAGATACCCCTGAGGAAATAATATTTTAGCTAAAACTTAAAGGATGAGAAGGATTTCACCAAATTTTCACCAGTGCCTAGAAGAACAAAACAAGATAGAACTGCATGTATGAAAAAACCCAAATTAACATCACACTTAATGAGGGAAGACTGGATGCTTTCCCTCCAAGATCAGGAATAAGACAAGGATGTCATCTCTTGCAGCTTACCTTCAACATTGTGCTGGAAGTTGTAGGCAGGCAATTAGGCAAAAAAATGAATTACAGGCATCTAGCTTGGAAGGGAAGAGGTAAAATTATCTCTCTTTTTCTATGACATGATCTTACTGGTAGAAAGACTAAGAAATTTATTTTAAAAACTATTAGAACTAATAAACAAGTTCAGTAAGGTTGCAGGATATGAAATCAATATATAAAAATCAATCATATTTTTTAATAGCAATGAGCAAACTGAAAAGAAAATTAAGAAACAATTCCATTTCAAAAAGAATAAAGTAGGAATAAATTTTTAAGAAGTGTGATACTTTTACATTGAAACCTATAAATGTTTTTGAAAAAAAGGAAGGCCTAAATAAATGGAAAACTATTCTGTGTTGATGGATTGGAAAATTATTAATATTAAGATGTCAGTGATTCATAAATTGACCTATGAATTCAACACAATCCTATCAGCTGGTTTTTTTTTTTTTTGAAGAAAACCTGATGCTAAAATTCATGTGAAAATGTAAGGAACTCAGAATAGCCAAGACAATTTGAAAAAAGAACAAAGTTGGACTAACCATACTTCTGATTTCAAAACTTGAGTAATCAATACAGTATGGTCCTTGAATAAGGACAGACATACTGATCAATGGGAATAGAAGTGAGAATACAGAAATAATCACTCATGTTTACGGTCGATTGTTTTCTGACGGGGTGCCGAAACAACTGAATGAGAAGAAAGTAGTCTTTTTGACAAATGGTTCTGGGACAACTGTGGATATCCACAGGACAAGAGAGAAAAATAAAAGATGTCCAAATTGGAAGGGAAGAGGTAAAACTGTCACTATTTACAGGTAACAGATACTAGTATAGAAAACCCTAAAGTCTCCACCAAAAAACTATTAGGACCTATAAATGAATTTAGTAAAGTTGTAGGATACAAGATTAACATACACAAATCTGTTGCTTTTCTATACACTAATAATGAACTTCAGAAAGAGAAAGCAAGAAAACAATCCCATTTGAAAAAATAAAATACCCAGGAGTAAACTTAACCAAAGAGGTGGAAGGACCTATGCTTTAAAATCTGTGAGACGTTTATGAAAGCAATTGAAGGTGATACAAAGAAATGGAAAGACATGCATGTTCATAAATTGGAAGTATTAGTCTTGTTATGGTTTGATGACTAGAGAAGGTCCTTTAACATTTGTTGTAAAGCTGGTTCGGTGGTGCTGAAATCTTTTAGCTTTTGTTTTTCTATGAAGCTTTTGATTTCTCCAAGTCTGAACGAGAGCCTTGCTGGATAGAGGATTCTGGTTGTAGGTTTTTCCCTTTCATCACTTTAAATATGTCACGCCCCTCCCTTCTGGCCTGTAGAGTTTCTGCTGAAAAATCAGCTGATAACCTTATGGCAGTTCCCTTGTATGTTATTTGTTGCTTTTCTCTTGCTAATTTTAATATTTTCTCCTTATCCTTAATTGTTGTCAATTTGATGACTATGTGCCTTGGTGTGTTCCTCTTTGGGTTGATTCTGTGTGGGACTCTCTGCGCTTCCAGGACTTGGGTGACTGTTTCCTTTCCAAAGTTGGGGAAGTTTTTGGTTACTCTCTCTCCAGAGATTTTCTCAGGTCCTATCTCTCTCTCTTCTCTTTCTGGGACCCCTGTAATGCAAATATTAAAGCACTTCATGTTGTCCCAGAGTTCTCTTTAAACTATCCTCATTCCCTTTTTTTTTCTTTTTTCTGTTCTGAAGTAGTGATTTCCACTAATCTGTCTTCTAGCTCACTGATCCACTCTTCTGCCTCATTTAGTCTATTCTTGGTTCCTTCCAGTGTATTGTTTATTTCAGTGATTTTATTCTTCAACTCTGTTTGAGTATTCTTTATATTTTCCAACTCTTTGCTAAAAACTTCACTCTGCATCTATACTCCTCTTGAGTTCTCTGAACATCTTGGCCTTCATTACTTTAAACTCTTTCTCAGATAAGTTACCTATCTCCTTGTCACTTACTTCTTCTTCTGGGATTTTATGTTGTGCCTTGGCCTGGGAGATATTCCTTTGCCACCTCATATCATCTATCTTTCTATGTGTTTGTGGGTTCCTTCCACAGGCTTTGGGATTATCATTTTCATATTTCTAGTATCTGCCCCTGGTGGATGAGGCTGGACTAGAGGCTTATGCAGGGCTCCTGGCAGGAGGAGCCAGTGCCTGCCCACTGCTGGGTGAAGCTTGGTCCTGGACCTCTGGTGGGTAGGGCTGTGTCTAGAGGCCTTTGTGGCTTAGGAGGTCTGCTGATGGGTGGGGCTGTGCTCCCACCCTGTATGTTGTTTGGCCAGAGGCTTCCCTACAGGCTGTTGGGTGGGGCTTGGTCTTGGTGCTAATGATCCAATCAAGACGTCAGCCTCTAGGAAAGCTCATGTAGACGAACACTTGTGGAATGTCCGCCACCAGCTTTTATGTCCCGTGAGTGGGCTGCAGACATCCTGCATGTCCCCAGGAGACCCTCCAAATCCAGCAGGCAGGTCTGGCCCATGTTCCTATGAAATCACTGCCTCTGCCCTTGGACGTGATGCACGTGAGTCTCTATGTAGGCTTCTCAAGCAAATGGAAGGGTGAGGGTATAGCTCAGTGGTAGAGCACATGCTTAGCATGCGTGAGGTCCTGAGTTCAATCCCCAGTACCTCTATTAAAAAATAAATCAACCTAATTATCTCCCCCCCCACCTCGAAAAAATAAAACAGTTGCTCAAGTGAATGGACTCTCCATTTCCCTCAGTCCCGTGAGGCTCCCAGAGCCAAGCCTCCCTGGTCTTCAAAACCAGATGTCCTGAGGTCTCCTCTTCCCAATGCCGGGACCCGAGCTGGGGAGCCTGACGTGGGGCTTGGAGCTCTCACTCCTGTGGGAGGGCCTCTGCGACTTAACAAATCTTCAGCTTGTGGGTTGCCCACCCCAGGGGTTTGGGGCCCAATTGTATCACGAGCATGTGCCTCCTACCATCCTGCTGTGGTTCCCCCTTTATATTTCCAGTTGCAGAAGATCTTTTTAGCTAGGTTCCAGTCTGTCTTTGATGGTTGTTTAGCATTCAGTTGTGGTTTCGTTGTAGGAGAGACAAGCTCGTGGTCCTACCTCTCCACTGTCTTGACCCGAACTCTCGGAAGTATTAATATTGTTAAAATGTCATACTACCCAAAATAACCTACAGATTTAATGCAGTCCCTACAAGGATATACTGTACAGCACAAGGAATATAGCCAATATCTTATAATAACTTTAAATGGAGTATAATCTATAAAAATGACTCATTTTGATGTACATTTGAAACTTATATGTTCTAAGTCAACTGTATTTCAATTGACAAAAATGAAATTGCATAAGCAAATATAAAAGCATTTTGCCTAATGTAAAACATTATAAAATATTAAAGTATTATTCAAAGAAAGTTATTTCTGGAAAAACAGGAGGGTCAGTAAAATGGAATAATACTCAAAGAAAAAGAATGAAGATGGACCTTTACTTCATACCATATAAAAATTTAACTGAGAATGGGTCAAAGACCTTACGTAATTAAATTAAAATCTTAGAAAAAACATAGGGGTGAACTGTGATCCTGAATTTGGCAGTGGTTTCTGAGATATGCTCAAAGTACAAGCAACAGAAGAAAAAAAAAATAAATGAGATGTTGTCAAAAGTAAAAACTTTTGTGCTTCAGAAGACATCAACCTACATACAGAATGGGAGAAAGTATTTGCAAATCATGTTTAGAGATGTATTAGGAATATATGAAGAGCTCTTACAGCTGAATAATAAGACAAATAATCTAATTAAAAATAGGCAAAAAAAAAATTTCTCCAAAGATGGCATTCAATGAACCCATGAAAAGATGCTCAATATCATTAATCACCAGGGAAGTACAAAACTCAAAACCATAATGAGATACTACTTTGCATGTGGATGGCTTATAATAAAAAAAAAACCCGATAATAACACATGTTGGTGAGGATGTGGAGAAACTGAAACCCTCACACATCGCTGGTATGAGTGTACAATGGTGTAGCTACTGTGGAAAACAGCGGTTACTCAAAAAGCTAAACACATAGTTACTGTTTGACTGAGTAAACTGTACTCCTGCCTACATACCCAAGAGAAATAAAAGCTTATGAAAACTTGATAATAGCCAATAGGTGGAAACAACCCAAATGTCCATCAATTGGTGAATAGGTTTTTAAAACGTCATATATCCATATGATGGAAGACTATTAAAACATAAAAAGGAATGTTACACTATGCATGAGCTTTGAAAGCATTATGCTAAGTGCAGATAACTAGTCATGAAGGACAGCATATTGCGTGATTCTGTTTTGTCCAGAGCAGGCAAATCCACAGAGACAAAGCAGATTAGTGGTTGCCTAGGTTGGAGGTATAATAGTGGGGTAGGGAGTTGATAGTTAAAAAGTACAAGGTTTCTTTGGGGGGGATTAAAATGTTCTAAAATTGATTGTGGTTTATAGTTACAGAGCTCTGCTAATTTATTTTTAAAAAAACATTTAATTGTGCGCTTGGTTTTTCCTTTTTCTCCATTTCCATTTGCATGGAATGTGCACTTTAGATGGGTGAATTATATGGTATGTGAATTATATCTTAATTGAAAAAAACAGTTGTGGGGGAAAAAACCCAAACCTCTAAAGCAATGGTTCGCATACTTCACTCGTCATTAGCCTCACCTATGAAGCTAGATAAACATGACGATAAAAACGTTCGAGATCTATCAAGGCACCACAGGGCATGTTACTAAGTGAAAGAAGCCAGTCTGAAAAGGCTTCACACTGTGCAATTCTAGATCTTCTAGAAAAGGTAAAACAATAGAGACAGTATGTAGATCAGCGGTTGCCAGTGGGTCAGGGGGAGGGAGAAGAGGGCAGAGCACAGGGATTTTTAGAGCAGAGCAACTATTGTGTATGATACTGTCATGGTGGACACGCGTCATTATGTAGTTGCCAAGCCCTACAGAACTGTACAGCGCAGCGTGTAGCCCAGTGTAAACCATGGGCTGTAGTTGGTAATAACACATCAGTGTTGGTCCGTCGGTCACAACAGATGTGCCACACTAGTGTGTGATGTTAATAACAGAAGGAACCATGCAAACCGGGGGAGGGGGGACTATGGGAACTACTTTTTTGCTGAATTTTTTTTTGCAAATCTGAAATTGTTTTAAAGTCTATTAATTAAAAAAAAAAAAGTTCTAGGCAAGCCAGAGGATGAGCCTGGGAAGTAAGGGGACTCTCCAGGTGGGAAATGACCTTGTCAGATCAAGGGGACATTTTAATTCTGAAAACCAGTAGGTAGTTTTCCCTTAGAAGGCAAGAGGCACAAGAGGAGAAAGAATGTTCTTTCAGCTCCATGTCGATACTGCTGAGCCCGGAATCCGGAATCCGTGCCTCTGAGCGGTGCTTCCTTGACTCATGCCCCGGGGCTTTACCACCGGCGCTGAGGGCTCCATGTGCAAGTGTCACTTTAGTGTTGTGGTAATGGGAGATTAAGGTAAGAGGCTAGGATGTAGAGGTGGCTTGAAGTGAGAATCCTCAGTTTGTTGGATTGGTTGGTTATTTTGGTTTTAGGAAACTTGGTTGGAAGCGTAGCCACTGACTGTCCAAAGATGGGATTATAAGGTAATGAATTACTAGTATGAAAATGTCAATTGATTTTATAGAAACATGTATCTCAGGAGGGAAAGGACTGTTGTTGCCCATTTCCCAAGGACAGATGTAAATAAAAACAATGGGGGAAAACTGCCTTCACCTTTGAATGTCCAGTTCCGCTCTTCACTGAATCTAGGCGTCTGATCTGTAAGAAGTGTAATTAGTGGGAGAACCTACCAGGCCACAGAGTCCCCTTCAGATTCTGGAATCATTTAAGGAAAAGACAGATCCCTGGGTGTGCTTGTCCTGGAGGTACGCTAAAGGGGAACAGCCAAGGCCCAGAAGGCCAGCAAACTGGCAGGTACCGAGCCGCTAATTTGTCCTTGAAATTACATGATTTTTCCTTTCTACTCAGGTCAAATAATAATAATTAATAATATTATTATTCTAGCAGTAGTAGCAAAGGACAGTTCACTTAATGCCAAGCACTGTTCTGAGTACCTTGCATGAATGAAGCCGTTTAATCCCCTCAACAGTCCTACCCAGTAAGGGGATTATCACCCTTTTACAGAGGCTGAGGTGCAGACATGAAGCAAGCTGCCTGGTCACAGCTAGAAAGGGGTGAGCTGGGACTCAAACCCAAGCCCGGCTGCAGAGCCCCCTCTCGCCCTGCCCATGGCCTTGCTCCTCCGTGGGGACTCCCCAGACCTCGGGACCACCTTGACATGCAGACCAGATGTTGAGAGGGGGAATGTGTGTGTTACCCTTTGTGTTTCATCCCCCCTACAGAAGACAGGAATACTGTCCACTCTGCCTGAATGGGAGGAAAATGAGGATGAAAGAAGAAAATAACAACAAAAAAGAGAAAAGTACAACCTGCTTTCTTTCTCTCCACAGTATCTTGAGACTTTCGCTCTTTCCAGAGGAAGCAATGGTCCGGTTGGGACGTGGGTCTGGTTAGGATGGGTGAGACAACACAGCTGCCCTGCCCGATGAGGGCGCTCCAGGGTCTCAGGTTCAGGAGGTAGTCTTCACAGTGAGCACTGGGAGCCTGTGGCCCCACCCCTCCCCAGCCACCAGCCCCTCCGCCTCCCCAAGTGTTGGGGCTTCCAGTGTGGGTTGGCTAGTGTTTGTAGGGTCACAGAGCAAGACCCAGGATTGCTTACTGCTCTTGCTTCCACTTCAGGACTCAACTCGCTGGTTAGGAGAGTTTGGGCAGAAGGCCATGCATTCAAGCCAATGGGGACTGTTCCTTTAAGGAAAACCACTCTTCCCCTGTGGATTAAATGAGTAAATTAGTTCCAGATCCTCTGTCAGAGTCACTGTTCAGGAGGGTGAGGGTGAAACAGAAAATGTCTTAAGAAGGATACAGCTATTCTTTACTTACTATAATAGGAGAAAAGCTCACTAGCCATAGAGAATGAATAGCCAAACTATTTTAGAAATGTATTTTTAAAATAGTGTTTTTGGAAACCGAATTCTGAGCACAGGGCCTCATGTGCAGAAGGAGCTGTACTCTTGGTTTAAAGCTCTGCTGTCACTGTCTTGAAACTCTGAATAATTTGTGAACAGAGCTCCACATTTTCCTTTCACACTGGGCTCTGCAAGTTATGTGGCCATGCTGTCAGTGAAGTCTATTTTAAGTCAGAATTATGTAAAGTATGTACATTTCCCCCTCAATTACTGGTAGGCTAGGTACCCTGTCTAAGTTTGCAAATCACTATTTGTGCTTTTTGCTTTTTTCTTTTAATGCCTCCTGGGGTGGTGAGATCCTGACATTATGTGTAACTCCCTAATCTCCTGGGATGTGCCACAGTGAGATTTTGATGTTGGAAAGTACTGAACAAGAAGGCTAGGCGTTTGAATTTATAAACTAGAACATTTCAGAGCTCACTTCCGCCTTTGGCTGGGTAGGCCAGGCATTTGGTACAAAATCTTCTCCTAAAATGGAGAGGGGGACATTCAGGTACTTGTCTCTCATGGCGCCTTGAGTGAGGATGCGACCCTGCTGTTCTGAAGGGCAGCACACACCAGGGACTGACTCGGGACCTTGGTCAGTGCTGTCAAGTTGACCCCGCAGCCACAACCCCAGTGCTGTGCTTCCGTCCCATCTGGCAAGAGCCCCAGAAGGGAGGGACGGGGGACATGCAAGGATGTCCCCAGGGTTTGGGGAGTGAGGCCTGTGCTGGCGGACTTAAGTTCATCAGGTTTAGAAATGCTTGGAGCCACTGTCGGTCCTGTTTTCTTAAGAATATTCTGTCACTCTAGCTAATACCACTGAGGTGAACTGAGCATAAACCCATGGCCCTTGCTATTTTCAGGCCACAATGTGGGAATCAATGAGAGAATATTCCATGGCAGGGCCACACATGGTATTTCTTATAACATGATGGTAGGAGTTTACCAGAAAGCAAAGGTGACCCGTCAGGGACTCAGCCAAACATCCGCATTCACAGCCCCCTAATAGGGAAAATGGGAAGAGGGCTAACGTGGGCGGGGGGCTAGCACGGGGAGGTGGCCGGGCAGCCTAAGGACGGGCGCAATCCGTTTATGAGGCAGGTGACAGCAGCAGGCACTTGGGTCTAGACTAGGAGTTACTTTGGGCGAGGCTCTCCCATGTGAGGTTGGGGGTGGGAGACGTGGGTGAGCTGGAGTGAGATGGGAGGGCACCCAGGAGGAGGTGGTACCACCAGCCTGTGTCTCTGGATGCTGCACTGCTGGTTTCTGGGGCAGTGAGAGAACTGTGGAGAGTAAGGTAGGACTTGTGTCTGCCTGTCGAGACAGACTCAGGCACAGAAGTCAAGTTATCGTGACTTAGATGGAGCCCCGGCAGCGGCAGGGATGGCTTGATGTAGAGGCCGGAAGGTTTGGGTGAGGCTCATGGAATCTTTTGAACCTAAGATCAGAATGAATTCTGGGGACTGAGACAAAACTAAAACCTCAAGTGAGGATGAACACGCTCCGCTGAGAAAGAGGGAACACAGTCACTGAGGACTCACCTTTCACATATATTGCATTGAGTTTTTACATTTTTCTTCAGCAGTTCTGGCAGACATAAGCATTACTTTTTTACTCTCATTTTGCACCTGAGGAATCAGAAGTAAATGGAAGTGCCCAAAGTTAATGGATTCATCCTGTCTGGGCAACCGGGGCTCTCTCCAACACCACCGTCTCTGTGCTCTTGGCTTAGATTAGATGACTTTGTGAAGTTCCTTTGGTGCTAATTGTAGCAAAATGGTGGAAAGCATGGATGGGCTCTGGAGTCAGACTGCCCGGCTTTTTAACCTATCCACCACTTCTGACTGTGTGACCTTGGGCAGGTTACTTGGCCTCTCTGTGCTGTGGTAAAATGAAGATGATGATAATACCTTCTTCACAGAATAGTCACGAGAATTTAAAGGGATGATATACGTAAAGGGTTTAGAACAGTGCCCGGCACGTAAGTGCTTAGTAAGCATTACCGTTACACTTTGTCTAGAAATAGAGCTCTTCAGGGAAGATTTCAGATGTTAATAGTCATCACTACCTAGTGGATGGCAAGGTTAATCCTAAAGAGCAAATACTGCAAGTCATTCCTGTTTGGTTTTGTAAATCTTTTTTAAAAAGCAAGATTTTCTCATTAATTGAATTTTGACCCATAAAATAGCTCACTTAGTGAGAGACTGCCCAATTTAGAGGCAGGAATTTGGGTATGAGTCTTTGCTGTACCACTTCCTGGCTTTGTGAGTTTGGGCAGTTTTTCCAAGGTCTCTCAGTATTTTCCTCTGTCTGTGAAAATTACCGATAAAAAGGATGGCAGCCTGCCTCACAGAATCATACTGAGAATCACACAAGGTGATAGAACGAATGCACTTTAAAGTGAAAGGATGCCACGTGTTGGATATTTTTGTTTCCTGGACCCAAGCCCACTGTAAGCAAGAAAAGGTTAGCTGTCCATATAGAGTAGGCAAGGGGAAGCCATTCTGGAATTTAAAACTGTGACGCAGATAATCCACCCTCATGTTGGATATTAATAATTTAGTACGGTTGCCAGGTGGGCCCCCAACACAGACCAGTACACAGTCTGTTCCAAGGACTCGCCAGTCTTCTTCCTTCTGTCCCGTCCTCTTCACAACAGCCAGATTGTTTTGGTTTTTTTTTTAAGTATAGTTGATTTACAACGTTGTGTTGGTTTCTGGTGTACAGAATAGTGATTCAGTTACACATTTTCTTTTTCATATTTATCGTTAATATGTTATTACGAGCTATTGAATGTAGTTCCCTGTGCTGTACAGTAGGACCTTGTTGTTTATACACAGTAGTTAGTGCTTTTTAAAAAATTTCCTCTCTGCCCACACAGGGGACTCAGAGCCCGCCCCAGTGAATCCTTGCTATGACGGGAGCCACACATGTGCCACCACAGCTCGGTGCCATCCGGCGACAGGTGTAGACTACACCTGTGAGTGTGCACCTGGGTACCAGGGAGATGGACGGAGTTGCATGGGTAAGAGCCACATGCCCCGTGTTCCTTCATGGAGTTGTCCAGCGTTACATGGAGGGAAGACAAGTGTCTGTCGTCTTTGTGATCTCCATAGATCAATGAGTTCAGCAGCTATTCATCTAAATCGTTATTTAAAAACTAAGCATATCCTGCTTTAAGAGGGTAGTTTGGAGGCGGGTATTCGGGGCTGAGACTCTGAAAGCATCTATTGTAATCCCTGGATATTTTGCATTCTGAAATGTCATTTTAAGCCTGTATCAAGCGCAGTTTACATTTTAAAAAGTACACTATTTATCCTTAGATTTCAGACATTTCTTTCACCTCTTATATCCCAAAAAGCAGTAGTAGAAATTTCTATACCATTTTAAAAAGAAAATGGTTACCGTGTGTTTTTCTTCTAAATGTTCAGAATATTTTTAATGTTTAAAGAATTCTCAGAATATTTGTTTAAAACATATCTCCTGGGGCTCGTACTTGAATGGCTTGGAATAAATGTTTATTTTTATGACGACATAAATCCACATCTGGTGCTTAGGCTGCATTTCCATGCCTGTTTAGTCCCACTGAAACCTCGTAGGGGTGAGAAGTCATGGAGTTTGCAGACCCTTCACTTGTGGGACTCTTGATTTAAGCAGCACTTTGTTCTTGTTTCCCTTTAGATGTGAATGAATGTGCAGCCGGCTTCCATCGCTGCGGCCCCAACTCCGTGTGTGTCAACTTGCTCGGGAGCTACAGGTGCGAGTGCCGGAGCGGTTACGAGTTCGCAGACGACCGGCACACCTGCGTCTGTGAGTCCAACACCAGGCCTCTTTTTGGCCAAAGTCTTGCTGAACCTTATTCTTTGACTCACTACTGTTTCCACTTCTGTACAGGAGCTCTGCTGCAGGGTTTTCTAGAAAATAGATAATTTACATGGAAATAACCCAAAGCTCTGGCTCAGTTCAGCCCTGTTTGTTGGGGTTTTGTTTTTGCTTTGGGTTTTGTTGTTGTGTTATTGTGTTATTGTTCTTCTCTAAATACACATTTATGGTGTAAGTTATTGAAGGATGTTCAACTCAGTTGGGATTGCTGTGTATCTTAGTGTTTATTTAGCCCAGTTGTGTAACAAGACTATGAACCTCTAATAACAACAGCTCTAGATAAAGGTCAAGTATTTCTCAAATTAGATCGAAGTGGATTTGTAATTCAAAGATGTTTGTCCTACTCAACTGATAAAAGAGCTCCATCTAAGCTCCCTTTTCTAGAGTTCCAAAAAAAATACTTTTGATCTATAAGTGGATCCAAAGAACTAGAATTCCAAATTCATCCCATTGTTAGAGCTGGTTGGTATTAGAGAAAACACACTTTTCAATTCAGTGAGATGAAAAAGTCGCAGCGATCACAGAGACTGTGTGTGTACGTATGTACATGCAGGCGTGCAGAGCTGCAGTGCTCTGGGGAGTTAGAAACTTTAACCAAGGAATGTCTTGATAGCTGGTCTTCATGCCTAGTGTGGTAACCACAAAGCAAGACTAGCACTTCTCAAATTGTCATGTGCACACAGACTACCCAGGGAATTTTGTTAAAATGCTGATTCTGATTCATTGGCTCTGGGCCGGGGCCTGAGAACCTGCATTCCTTATAAGCCCCCAGCTGTCCCGATGCTGTTGATGTGCAGATCTGTCGCACTGTGAAGTGCAGATCTGTCGCACTGTGAAGTGCAAGGCTCACCCATTCTCAGGCCAGAACTCTGGGACAACCTTGCCTTCCTCTCTTTTCAGTGATCGCCCCACCTCCCAACCCCTGTGAGGATGGCAGTCATAACTGTGCTCCTGCCGGCCGGGCCCGGTGCATTCATCACGGAGGCGGCTCGTTCAGCTGCGCCTGCCTGCCCGGGTACACCGGCGATGGGCACCAGTGCACCGGTGAGTACCTGCGGTCGGCTTCCGCCACTCTGAAAGTTGCCTCTGATGCACATCCCCATGTAGCCGGGACCACTCTGAAACCTCTCCCTTCCTTTTACTCGCACCGCCTTGGAACTGCCAGAAGAGAAAGACAAGGTGTCCTTTGGGTCAGAGAGGCCAAGGGTGACTTGCCTTGGGCGAGATCGTTGAGCATATATGGTTGTCCTTGGCGGAGACGTGCCTGGAGCCCTGGGAGCCCCTGTCGGCTTGTAACTTTCTGTTCTTGGAGCTAAAGTCATATATTCTCCTGGGAGGAAGTCTCCATCCTTCAGTCTCTTTGCTAATGGCTTACTTCAGCCCTTGGAGGTCATGCCTAATTTCTAGTTGCTGTTCCCTTGCTTGAAGTGGTGTTTTGAGCCATCTCTAAACACATACAGCTCTTTCTCTGTAACTTACTCCCTCCCCTCTCTCCCTGGACAGGATACCTAGTGCATACCTAAGGACTCAAAACTTTTCTCTCAGAAATCTAGCTACCATCAAGACTTTATACATTGTTTTATAAAATCACTAAACCAGAACGCGGGACTAACACTGTCAACATTGAACTTAGAAATGTGTGAGGTTGTCACTGCAACACTAGGCTTAACACTGAGTATAAATGTTCCTGAAAGTGAAGTAGTAGTACTTCAATGTAGAGATTATTCAGTAAGTCTACATAATCCACTAACAGCTTTCAAAACATACCCAGTGACACGTGACTGAGTTGAAATTCAGTTTCACGTTGTCTGTCAGTAATACACACAAATTATGGTAAAATGAGACACTGGGGATGAGAAGAGGGTGGGGTAAGGGTTTGGCATGGAAAGGGGTCAGTTTTAGGAATGTAAACCTAAAACACAGGCGTTCCCCCCACTCCTCAAGTCGCTGCTTGTATCTGCTCCCCACCCCCGGACCCCGGGACCCGCTGAGCTGATTTGCTGAGAACAGCCTGTGACTCCCGAGAGCAAAGAGCACGGCCCCGCCCTCCTGGCCAGGTGTGTGGTGCTCTCCCTCCTCCCCTTTCGCTCTGGGTTCAGCAGGACAGGCCGAGTGGGCCAGCAGCCTGAAAACTCACGTTACGACAGAACGTACGTGTCAGGGCAGCGGAGCCTGCCGCTCCTGTCCAGCCATGGGGCTGTTCGGGGTCGTCTGAACCTGGCTCTTTAATGAATGTTTCCACTTCCCTGCACAGAAGCTCTGCTGCATGGTTTTCTTGACAACACAGTTTATATTTGAAATGACCCAAAGCTGTGGCTCCATTCAGCCCTGGGTTTTTTTTCCTCCCTAAAAACACCCCCAGCTTTAAACAGAGCTCAAGTGCTTCTCACATTAGAATGAGGTACATTTGTAATTCTCACAGACTTGTCCGACTTGACAGGTGAGAGAGGCGGTCTGTAACAGATGCTCCTTACAGACGGAGCCACCCTGCAGGTCTGGGGTCAGGGTGAGGCGCACAGCCCCGCAGAGGGGACGCTGCTTGTTCCGCCCTCATTGGAGTGGAACTCATCATTCGGTCCAATTAGACACATGCACAACGGGCTCTCAGACAGGAGAATGCACAGAGGAGAAAATCTTGTCGGTAGAGTCTCATATTTAAACATCTCAGGTCAGCAGAGATGGTGCTTTTAAAGCAATTCATTCCTTAGGTCTGTGGTTTAAAACGAAGAAGCTGAAGTTAATTGCAGCTTAGATGTGATGAGTGTTCAAATCAGCGGGTTAATGTAGGTAAGATTCTTCTTGTCCTGACCCCTTGTGGACTCATTCTCTCTCCCTTCCTTTAACATCTGCTTGTCCTGTAGGACTTGGGGTACTTTCTGGGGTCTATTAGGACCCTGAAATGAGCTACTTTTCCATGCCGAGAATTGTGTAGGATTGTCATTCCACTTATTGATTTCTGCCATTTGCAATTGTCCCTGTTTTATATCTGGTTCTCTACTTTTGGGATTCTCTCTGGAATCCACAACCTTAAAAAGAGGCCAAAACCCATCTGTTGCTTCCCCGGTGTATTAGTAATCTGTTGCTGTATAACCCATTACCCCCAAAATGTAGCAGCTTCAAATAATACACATTATTATTATCTGTATGGCTTAGCTCATTCCTCTGCTTTAGGATTTTCCCGAGGCTGCAGTCAGGGTGTTTGCTCATCCTGGAGCCTCATGTGAAGGCCATCTGGGGAAAGGGCCTCACATGGTTATTGGCGGGATTCAGTTCCCCGAGGACTGTTGGACCGAGAGCCTCGGGTCCTTGCTGGCTGTTGCCACATGGATCTCTCCTACAAGGTAACTGACTTCGCCAACGCCAGTGGCAGGTCTACTGGCAGGATGGAAGTTATCACAGAAATGACACCCCTTCAGTGTTGCTTTAGTGTCTTGGTTAGAAGCAGGTTATTCCGTGGAAGGGGATTACATAAGACCCTGAATACGAGGAGGAAGGGATCTTTGGGGTCATCTTGGAGGATGCCTCCCACAGTCAGTTACCATGTGGTTGCCTTCCACGTTTTCAGACTGGGGCAGTAGAGGAGCAGTCATTTTCCTAAAGACCTACGCCTCATATAAATCAGTCTGGGCTAATCATGAAGGCGACTTGCAGGATAAGGACATAAATGCATGTGTGCGCATTTCTAAAGGCATGCCACAGTGTGCATGTGTCCCAGCAACCGTGAGATGAGAGAGAAAAAGACAAGGGCTCTATTTTGTGGAAAGTGTGCACACTCACAGCACATGTATTTGTTCCCACTCTGTCAAACTAACAATAAAATGATGTGTGGACTTTTCTCCAGCCAGTTTGTTAAAAACCAGGTTCCCTGGAGAGGCTGCCCTTGGCTCTGGGCTGTCAGTCTAGTCTGAGCCACTAGCAGGAATGATGTTTATCCAAGTAGAGTGAAATCTTTCCCAGCGTCCCTCAATCAGGATGGATTCCAACCCTGTACTGGTGTGAGCTGGGCGTCTCTCAGGTGTGTGCGTCCCTGCAGATCTCGGTGACTCTGCCGGTGGGGGAAGCAGATTGTTTTGAGCTGGGACCTTTCCAGGGAGGAGCATGTGGGAGATGAGGAACTGGGTCACGGAGGGCCCTTTCCCCAGGGAAGGGCCATGAGGAGAGCTACCTACACTATCCTCTTTCGTGGTTTCTGTGTGAAGAATAATGTAGATGCTGGATAAGGAACAGTAAAATTGGCTCAGCCACAAGAGGGGCAGAAAACCAGGCTTGAGGGGAAGAAGTTTATTACCCTCACAGACCCCGGAGAGCAGGCCGCTGCGGGACCACACGGGCACAGCCAGCAGCTGGGTTCTCAACCGACAGGTGAGGGGTGAGACCCTGCGGGTGCAAGCCTCTGCTGGGTTAGGGAGGCGGAGTGAGGAGCCTGAAGAGGGGGAGCTAGAGTCCAGGGGTTGGATTTGTTTTGAAGGGATTTCAGCTGGTTTTGGGTGCGGCCTCCGAATGAAGGCAGTGAGAAGAATGTTGAAGCACCAAAATAGAGGGGTTTTAACACATTTTCCGCACAGGCTTTTAGCAGCTTATTAGAGGACAGGATGGAGAATGACACTGAGACGAAGCCACCTTGCAGCAGGTGACTGATAAAGGGGCTCTGCTGCCTTGACCTCGGTGTTCTGTTGGCCCCTGAAGCCCCAACAGTGATGGCTGAGCACCCGCTGCCCACGGCAGCCTCCTGCCCGCAGTGCTCCAACAGGAAGCTCCTCCCTTGCCAAGGGGTTAAGTCTTTCTGCGCTTGCTCCTGACACCTGACACCCTGTGAAACTGGGAAGGGTTCTCCTTTACACAGCAGCTCTGCTTCCCCACAAACTCTCCTGGGAGGGGAGACGGGGAGATCGTAGTGCACCCTGCCCTCTGGCCGTGGAGTGGCTGACAGGACCGCAGTTTTCTGCCATGGGGCCAGGTCCCCCAAGGAGGTGTTGGGGACTGCACTTCAGGGAGCCTTAAATTTCATCAGCTTGGGGTACAGGAGGCTCACTTGGGATGCTTCCAGTCTCTTCAAAGACTTTCTCCCTGTTGGTCACTTGTAAGGTACTGTCTCCTCGTGACTTTGGTATCTGGGGAGAGGATGGCTGCCCTTTTGGGTCTGTTCAGGGTTCCTAGGCCACAGGCTTTAAGAGCATAAGTTGGTACCTCTGGGGAATCCTCTTAGTTCAAAAATAATCACAAGCATTTGCAACAACATGGATGGACCTAGAGATTATCATACTAAGTGAGGCAAGTCAGACAGAGAAGGGCAAATATATGCTATCACCTGTGTTTTAGTTTTCAAATTGCAATGTATTAATACAAATACAGTTTTAAGAAAAACGTGTCAATGCTATTGCATTATAAGACCAAATGGGTTTCAAAGTTCAGCTGCTATGTGTTTTCTGCTCAGATAAGAGCAGCTGTCCTTATATCAGAAGAAAATGTCCTTTAATAAAAGTAGACACTTTACTCCACATGGTCTAATCATTCCTACAGGTTTTCTCAGTTTTCACATATGGTATCACTTATGTGGATTCTTTAAAAATGACACAAATGAACTTATTAACAAAACAGAAACAGACTCTCAGACCTAGAAAACTTATGGTTACCAAAGAGGAAAGGGTGGAGAGAGATAAATTAGGAGTTTGGGATTGGCAGATACAAACTACTATATATAAAACAGATAAACAACAAGGTCCTACTGTATAGCACAGGGAACTATATTCAATAGCTTGTAATAGCCTATAATGAAAAAGAATATGAAAAGGAATATATATATGTATAACTGAATCACTGTGCTGTGCACCAGAAACTAACACAACACTGTAAACCCACTATACTTCAATTTAAAAATAATCCCAAGCAGCTGATCCATTGGTTCTAGAAATAGGCCCTGTGTCTCAGGAATTCCTGCTTCCTGCCATTGCCTGGGGTTCCTGTCACCATGAGAAGTACTTTTAGCATATGCATTATGAATAGCTTTAACTTCCTGCATTTGGCTGCATGTTAATTTTTACAGCTTTGCTTTTACAACCTCTTCCAGGCGCAAAGAACTGGATGGGCACAGCCTCATTCAACTGGGCATTTGAGTTGTTGTTCTAAAGAGACAGAGGGCCAACTTCCCAGATAATTAAATATGCCAGTGTAGAACCCACATTGATTAGATGGGAGATAAAGTCTTTGTTGTTGCAACTGTTTTGATTTGGTTTGTTTTGGGTTCACTGAGGAGATAACCAGCGAACATTGTTTGCTTCTAACCTTGCAGGTGAATTTATAACTATTGTCCTGCCTTTTGTTGGTGAAAGGAAGGTGACCAGGCAGGCCAACTGCTCATCTGGGCAGAGCCTCTCTGGGTGGCCTTGAACTTGGCTGTGTCAAGCATTCAGGGTTTTGGGGGGCAAATTTGAGAGAATTTGAGAGAATTAATTTATGTTGACTAAACTCCCCGAGACGGAGGACAAGCAGTGTACGTAGTTAAATTGCTAATCACGGTGTAAGAGATGCCTCTCCCACGAGGAGAACGTCTGTGTTGCGTGTCCAGCTTGCCCACTTACTCGTACCCGGGAAGGGCCCTTAGTCATTGGAAGGTGGCTTAGTGAGGGTCTGGTCGCAGCAAGGGTGGCACTGATAGCCATGAAAGAGATTTCATCTGGGTCCTGGGAGGCTGGGCGAGGAGCCACTTCTGTCCCCAGCTGATGGACGTCAAATTCAGCTGTTAAGTCCCTGGCTTCCACGTCCGACGTGTCTGTGTCGCGAGCTGCACGGAACTGACACAGCTCACTCCTGGCGCTCCTGTCCTCCAGATTTCAAGCTGGTCACCCGGCCCGCGTTTCTCTCTATTCGCACATTATAACACTTTTTGGATGTTATCTTGGCTGTGATGACTTTGTTTTATTTTCAGTTGAGCTTTTTATCAGATCTATACCCTTTATCCTCTTTTTTACTGGGGAAGACTTCCTGTCTCTGAAGGTGGCTTATCTCAACTGCTGGGCTTTGGTTTCAACAGTTAGATTGTCAAGACTTTTTTTTTTTTTTTTTTTTTTTTTTTTTTGTGCAGGGAAGGGGGTCTTGCTATTGTCAGCGTGTGCTGATTTCAGTAAATAAAGGAATGTAAGTTGGCTCTGGTTTGAAGTTTCGGAATGTTGTAGCTTGGAGAACTCTGAAAATGAATCCTCATGGTACTGTGTGGAGAGTGCGGGGACCTGAATTGTTTGTACCGATAAAACAGACAAATTTAGACTTTCTTTCTTACGGTTGTTTCAAAACCCCTGAGAATATTTTTTGTGTACTTTTTTATTCTACAAGTGAAAAATAAACTGTCTGATTAGTTGGGCATTCTAGAGAGTTAGGACTCTCTGATGGTACAAGACCAAACGTGCTTCTAACTTAGTTGAAAAGGTATTTGGAGTCTCCTTGGGTTTTTTGTGTCTGTAGGGAGATGGTGCCAACAACAAAAGGAAAAAAAAATTATTGCTACATGTATTTATTTTAGTGTTACTGAAAGGAAATGGTTTATAGGCTAAACTTTAGTTTGAAGGTAATAACTTCCTGGAATTCAGTGTATGAAAGATGCTCTAGAAATATAGCCAGGATATACTTCTCTGTGAGTGACCGTGTGTTTGATTTCTACACTGAACATGGCCCCTGACTCTGCACTAAGCTTGGCTTTGAGGTGCCAGGATGTTTCCACTCGCGCCTAAGGGTCTTCTGAAGTTGACGTCCATCATTGATCCATGCTCACGAAGGCCGTGGAGGAGCGGAGACTGTGTGCAGGGAGGTCACACTGTTCTTCCCTCCCTCTCTTCCTCCCTCCCTCCCTGTCCCCGTCCCTGACCACTGCAGATGTTGACGAATGCTCGGAGAACAGATGTCACCCCTCGGCGACCTGCTCCAACACCCCTGGCTCCTTCTCCTGCCGCTGCCAACCTGGATATCATGGGGATGGATTTCAGTGCACACCAGGTAAGGTTGGGTGGTCCTGATTAAACACAGAAAACTCCCTGCTCCCTCAGTGCCCCTTTTCTGCAGCATGTCAGCCCACTCTTGATTTATCTGGGTCCAAGGCTTTAGTCGGTGGATTTTTCCAGGCTCTGATTTTTTTCCTGTGTGTGTTTTTTTTTTTTTTTGGACTGCCTAGTTTACTGATAGTTCACTGGTTAGTAATATTCTGGAGGATTACCCATCCATTGTCCTACCTAGTAGCAGTTCTGGTTAATTGCCTTAGTGATCTGCTTTGCCTCGATAAGTGTACTTTCGATGAAGGCTTGAGACCAAGCGTACATGGAGAAATTAGGTAAATAGTGGCAGGACTAAGAAAGGAACCCAGGATTCCAAAACCCCAGTGCCTAGCCATTTCCCCCATATTATCCTATCTTCCAATTATAGGGAAAAAAGAGAAAAAAAAACCCTCAGGAGACTTTGAGGCTGGCTGGTAAAAGTGGATGGGTTGCAAAGCCTTTTCTTCCTCCTTTTTATCTCCTCTGCTCTGGTCCCGGAAGACCCCACCTCAGGACTGAAGCCCTGTGAGCACCAGCAGCGTGATGCCCAGGCTCAGCGCACCCATCCCGGGGCTCTGCTCCACGTCCCACAATGTGATGAGCAAGGTCATTTCCTGCCACTGCAGTGTCATGGCAGCACGGGCTTCTGCTGGTGCGTGGACCCGGATGGTCGTGAAATCCCTGGCACCCGGACTCCTCCCAGCTCCGTCCCACCTCGCTGTGGACCACCAGGTGAGCCAGTCAGGAAAGACACCTGGTCCCAGCTTCTGCCTGGGATGGAGAAGCAGGATGGTGCTGACCGCTGGGTAGGTTATAACCTCTGCCCAGACCACACAGACTCAGGGCTGATCACCATCCCTGCATAGCTTCCTACCTCCTAGGAACACTTGAATGGTATGTGTACACCTGTGTGCACATTCATGTTACCAGGACATAGAGACACGTGCATGACATACATGATCACTTACACGTCGGACTCCAGCCTCTTTGACCTTTGTTGAGTCCAAGACTAAAAGTTGAGACTGAGTGTGTAGGTCAGGCTGAGGCCACTCCCAAATCTGCTTTGGCAGCTTAGGGAGATCTTAGAGCTAGACGATCCTACCAGACCAGCCTTTGGTCCAGAAGGAAAACTGCCTTCCATATCAGTTTACATCACTTAACTCTGACTTCTGAACTGCAGCAAGCAGCCTGAAGGCTGTTTAAATATCAACAGGAAAAAACAAGCACAACACTTAGGGTGGAGCCAGCTGCTTGGCTCTAAGCTGGTAACCCCAGCCCTCTCTAGGCAGACCCAGCATGTCCATGGGGAGTCACACTTGCCCCTGCCACCTTCAGAAGAGGGGCAGGCACCTGTTTTGTTAGTCTGAGCAATCTGAGACGCTGACAAACTTGTCTGTTACCGTCTGCGCATGCCCGGTCTGTGCGGGGCATGGTTATCCAGTCCTTGCAGCTGATACCAACTGCAGGTTGCTAAGGCAGGCTTCTGCTCCTTGCTGAGTTCAGAGATGGGAAGACCTTTATTATGAAGAACAAGGGATTGGTTTGATGATATTTTAGCCAAAATAATTCCTACACGTATCCACCAGCTTGCTATTCAAAGATCCATTTTTACCACTGAAAAGGGTTCCATAATTACTAGTCTTGGCTTTTAATGTATGAGAGCAAGAACTGAAGAATAACCCCCCACCCCGTTTTGTTCCTTTCAGTAATATTAATTGTTACGGCCCGGATATTAGTTGCTCTAAGATTCATATAAGTAAAATCGGTAATGCCTGATTGAGACGTATATGGTATCTGTCCCCTTGCTTCCACAGTGCAGCCTAGTTCCTCTCTGCCCCAACTTCTAGGAAAAGGTTTCGTAGGTCTTTAAAAAAAAAAGGTGGGGGGGCGGGGGATACAGAAATTCTGTTTCACTCATGCCTACTTTTTAAAAAGTCTTAGTTCTAACTCCAGTTGGAATGTGAAGAAATCAGATGGTTGGGAGGAATCTTAAGGGAATGGTTCAGAATTCTATTAAAGTTATTAAGACAGGCATGTGTTAAGGACAGTGATCCAGAAGAGAGCACAGAGAATGAGAAATTACTAAAAGAGGGACATGTTCCTTTGTGCAGACTCGTTCCCATGGCTCGGGCTTCCATCTTGCTGCTGGTTTGGCCTTGGCTGACATTTCTGACTAGTCTCATCTGCATAATGGGCTCAGCACAGAGTGTTCTGTGCCCCAAAGTTAAATATTTAAAACCCTGCCAACCAGAAAGAGAAGAGAAATAAATCCATGGTTGAATTAAGAAGTAGCTTCAAATAGTGAGGAATGAGAGGGATGCCCACGTATATAAGTGACGTGAGTTCCCGCTTCCCAGAAGCTGGCTGGGCTGTGTGTTGTATTCCAAACAAAGACATGGGCCTCGTTGGGTGGTCCCCTGAACCAAGAGTGGATCTTCCGAGTTGGGAATGTGGACCTGGGGCTGTGCTGGGAACATCTCCAGGGAACCCCACCTTGTGATGGATGGCGAGTGTTTGAGGAAGTGGCATTTCCCTCTCTGGGTCCTTTGAGACACATCTGGGTGAGGAAGTCAGTCTTTCCTTCTCCATGATGTTTGAAAAAGAGCTTTGCTTCCCGTGGGTCATTAGCTACCTGAATGAAGGGCACTGGCTTCCCCCAACATGGTGGATCTTGGAGTTGGGTTTGAGCTCTGAGGACTTTATTCACCATTTTCTTACTTTCCTTGAGGAACTGTAGGTGCTGGAGCCCAACTGGAATCTTTCCAACTGTTCTTTGAAGCCATTGGAAGCTTTGCCCAAAGAAGAGATCTGAAGTGATTTTTTTTAAGGGGCTCTTTCTGGCTGCCAATTGAGTCTAGACCAAGAGGCAGGAATGATGATGGAAGCAGGGAAACCAGTGAGAAGTTTCTTGTAGTCATCCTGGCACAAAACGACAGGGTGGATGCAGGGAGAAGTGAACGTACTCTGAGTGTATTTTGAAGGCATAGCTGACAGTTTGGACATATGTGGGGAGTGAAAGAAATGAGTCACGGATGACTGGGCCTGAGCAATGGAAAGATGGAGGTGCTGCTTACTGAGATGGAAGAGTCTAGGGGAGAGCAGCTTTGATGGAGGAAAGCCTGGTTTTTGTTAGAGATCTCTGTTACACATCCAAGTGGCAGTTATAAGCAGGTACTCGGCTCTTTGATGCCACAGACCATAGGCTTTGAGTTGCAGGAATTAGTAAAGGAGGAGCCCTATCTATTTCAGCTCCTTTAGGTGATCCTATCTTAGGACAGTGTACAAGTTATTTAACAGCCTGCAGCAGCGTCCTCTGAGGCAGGACTGCTGTGTGTGGGACAGAACCTTGGCAGTCCAGCAGAAGCAGTCTGGGAGGAAATGCAGGTAGAAAAACTGCTCTGCATGGGAAGCCAGCGAGAGCTTAAGCACAGTGGTGAGCTGGGAGGGAGGGGAGGATGGGCAAGGATGCTGGAGAAAGGATGTGGCAGAGCAACATGGTGGGAAGCTGGAGAAGGTTCAGCTTTAAGATAGTCACAGAGCAGGGTGGCCAAAGGACCTCTAGGAGCTGGAGTGTCTCACAGTCAGTATCAAGGTGTTTGCCACCATCTCTGCTATGCTCACACATACTAATTATATGAAGATTTACTCAGTATAGTTTTCCAAAGGACGGATACTTAGGGCCACCTAAGTAGGGCATTCAGTAATACTTTCTAAGACACATGGGCTGGTCTCAAGATAATCCTCTTAGACACAGCTCCCGGAGTCTGAAGCAGGTGGGAAAGAATCAATGTTGGCTTTAAGCATCGTGTAGGCCACTGAGTCCCCAAGGAGAGTCCCCACAAGCGCTCTGTCAGCAGAGGCCCCTTCCCTGGCTGAGTGAGCCCTGCGCCCCAGCTGTTACCTCCTCCTGTTCTTCCCTGCTGTGGCTGGGCCTCGCTGACAGTCTCCTGGCCCGGGGAGACAGGAGCACCAGGAGGGCCCCCTCTCCTGGTTCCTGTGGTGAACTTCTTAGAGCACTCTGCAGTTCGGGTCCAGCGTCCAGGGCCTTGGCTGAGGCCGTGCTTATGGACCTTGGGAGGAAGAAGGCCGGGGGACCAGGTGTGGGGATCTTGAGCGACATGCTATGTTCTGTCCCTGGCCCACAGTCAAAGGCTTTCTGTCCCTATCTGCTCAGAGCCCACCCAGAGGCCCCGGACCATCTGTGAGCGCTGGAGGGAAAGCCTGCTGGAGCACTACGGCGGCACACCCAGGGATGACCAGTACGTGCCCCAGTGTGATGACCTGGGCCACTTCACCCCGCTGCAGTGCCATGGGAAGAGTGACTTCTGCTGGTGCGTGGACAAAGACGGCAGAGAGGTGCAGGGCACCCGCTCCCAGCCTGGCACCATCCCCGCATGTAAGCACCCTGGGAGAGCCCTCACTCACCTCCGCTGCATCTGAGGTGTTCCTGCGGGCAAGCTGCCAGCCGTCAGTGAAGGGGGGGAAATAAAGGGTGGCAGGTCCAGTGGAAGAAGTCACTAATACACTGTGCTGATTTATAATCTGGTCCACCCACAATCCCAATTTGGACTTAGTGTCTGGTATTTTCATCAGCAGTTTCTGTAATTGGAACATCTGGGACTCAGCTCAATACGCAGTTCCTCCTCCAACCCCGTGTCCAGGGTGAAAAGGGACACGTGTCACCCTGGGGCCCCAAAAAGAAGCTGACACAATACTGGCTCTGATTTTTTCCCCTTAAAAAAAAAGAAAAAAGAAAAAAACTTTCTGCTTTGTTCTGAGGGACATGTTTTGTTGTCTTCCTCCTGGGTAATTGGCAGTGATTTACATAATTGGTCTTGGGAAAAAAAACCCAGAAATTAGAATCTTTTAAGGAACATCTGGAGCACATCTGTCCAGGGTAAAGAACTTTTGTTGTTTCTGGAGGCTCTGGTACATGGGAAAGTTAACTTTTCTCCCCTCTCCCCTCCCACCCTTGTCCCTCCGCTTTCTCACTGCAGGTATCCCCACGGTCGCTCCGCCCACAGTCCGGCCCACACCCCGGCCTGACGTTGCCCCTCCACCTGTGGGCACCTTCCTGCTCTACGCCCAGGGCCAGCAGATCGGCCACTTGCCCCTCAATGGTACCAGGCTTCAGAAGGACACAGCCAAGACCCTGCTGTCACTGCATGTAAAGTGGATTTCTCCGCTGGGGGCCAGGGTGGCCTGGGGCTTTTGGATTTGGGGAACGGCCTGGGGTGGAGAGGTGGAGGGGGGGAGTCCTGGAGGGTTTTGGGACTGCAGTCTCTTCGTGAGCCTGACACACAGAATGGAGGTGCTCTCTGCTGCCGGGAGTCATGCTTGCCTGACACCACTTTCTCCAATGGGTTCCTGGGTTTCAGATATATGGAAAGGGACTGAGAGTTGTCAGGATATTGAGGCAGCACGGAGATTCCAGGGAAAATGATAGGTTAACCCGAGTCTCCAGCCTTCTCTCTGCCATAGACATCTCTGCAGAGGTCATGGAAGTCAGTTAACACCAGCTTCATTGTGGCAGCCCCTCCCTTCCCCTCCCACGTGGTTCTGTTCACCAGCATCTTTTCTGATCTTCCCTGACTCCTTCATAGATAAAAACTGGGGGAGCATGTGATGCTGGGAAAGGAGCGGACAGGGTTTTTCCCAGGGGATGCTGGATGCTTCCTTCCTGAGCCAGCAGTCTCCCTACGGTCAAGGCACCCCATTCTGGAGGAGGGATTTCTTCTCTAAAATGGAGAAAAGAGAAGGGAGTTCACGAGAAGCACACTGACACTTACAATGGAACATCATCTAATTCTATTTCTGAACTTCCCACGCTCCAGGTACTTGCTCATCTGTGAGAACGAACATTAGTGTCCATGTTTACATCTACTCCCGTTAACGAACAGCCCCTTATCCAGTTCCAGAAAAGTTTAGAGGTAGCCAGTGTTCAGAAAAAGATGTGGGATGTGGGTTTTTCTTCTTCCTTTTTAAGATTTAAATTGGGTATGTGTGTTTGCCAACACTAGCGCTGTTTTGTAAGTTTTTCTAAAAGAAAATTGTCATCACCTCAAGCTAACCATCTATTCTAGTCAAGTCAGATGGCTTCACTGCATTTCTGAACTTGCCTCTGATGAGGTGGTAGTGGTGGAACTGAAAGAGAAATGGAATATGGGTTATAAGAGTATCTTAGGGAAATTTAAATTGGGACTTCTGCCTCCAAGAAACCTTGAAATCCCTGGGTTAATGGAAGCCCATGTGGATGTGCACCCTTGCCTGACACAGATGACTTCTAAATTTTCAATTAAAATTATACTTAACCTTCAGGTCCTCCCATATAAACTGCCCACTTTCCACAGGAGCCTAATCCTGCTTGTAGTTTCTTGTACAGACTCCCCTCCCAGAGGCAGTACAAGGAGGCTTTGTTAGGCAAGCGAGGAGCTGGCATGACCTAAGGGACAGCCAGATGGCCCCTCGATGTTGGCTCGCACATCTGCTGGGCTTCTCAGAACGAGAGTCTGGGTTGGAAGTTGAATGAAGCAATTTCTGTGCAGAGTTTGAGAGGACTATCATAGACTCAACATTTTTAAAAAGACTTTGTCATTTATTTGGCAGTAAGGAAGGACAGGAGACCTCCCCAGCCAGGGGTCAGGTGACCACCATTCCTCAGTTCCTTAACCCATCAAATTGCAGACTTTCTTTTATGTTAAGAGTAGAAAGAATTGCTTTGCAGTAAGACGCAGAGATGGGGGTAGGGGTGATGGCACCTCAGGTAGCAGGAAGATCTCATAGTCAAAGGGGAGGGGGGAGGATTTTGTTGTGTTGGCAAATTTCAGAAAGGCTTTTTCAAAAAGTGCTGATAACATTTGAGAGTCAGTTTTTGCCCAATGGGATATTAAGAACCTACTTTGCTGAGACTAACATTTGTCCTCTAATCACTGAAGGGGCTGATTTTTCCACAAAATGGCTTTTGTTTTTACCACCAACAAAAAAAGTGCTTACTGAGAGCTTACAGTGTACTAATTACTGGTTAGGACACTTCCTAAGAATTCATGGCATACATTTTTATAGCAGCCACATGAAGTAGATACTATTACCTTCATGTGGCAATTGAGGAGACAAAGGCATATGGAGGTTAACTACCAAAGTCACATAGCTAGTAAGTGGCCAAGCCTGGCAATGGCCCCAAGAAATTGGCCTCCATCACCACACACCTAACCACTGTGCACGGATGCCCATAAATCCACACCTTGCAGGGCTGTTCGCTGTAGCCACGCATGAGTGAGGTAGCTGAGTGTGAACTCGGGGGTCATGCAAGCTGTCCTGATTCTTCTAATTCTGTGTTCTGTCACCAAGGGCTCCATCGTTGTGGGAATTGACTACGACTGCCGGGAGAGGATGGTGTACTGGACGGACGTTGCTGGACGGACAATTAGCCGTGCCAGTTTGGAACCAGGAGCGGAACCCGAGACCATCATTAACTCAGGTCAGCAGCTTCACCCTGAGGACACTTCCTGTTTCATTTCATTCTATGAAGTCCAAGTTATTTGCCTGTTTTATGCCAAAGTCTCCTATTTTTATCCAGTGGGGCAGGTTCAGTTCTGTGCAAGTCACTTTACTGAGCTGTACAATCTCTAAACCTGCACACTCACACATGAACAGGAAGGTGAGCCTTCTTGATGGGGCTCTCAGTACAAAGGGCTCGCTGTAGGAATTCAGGGTGTGGCCGTGGCTGATGCTGCCTGTCACTCCCCCCGCCCAGTGCCCTCAGGCTGGTAGTCTGGTTAGACTGGAGGAAACGAGAGCTGGCAGAAAAAGTAATAAAGGATCTGCTCCCCTACTGACCTGGTTTCTGCAACTTAAGGACTCGCAGAACTTTCTTTCCTTTCCCAACCGTTCAGAGTTGGTCTCTGCTTCTGGCTCACCTTTCACAGCTGCCAGTGCTCTAGTCCTGCCTTTGTTGTATTTCCAGGTCTGATGAGCCCCGAAGGACTTGCCATCGACCACTTCCGTAGAACGATGTATTGGACGGACAGCGGCCTGGATAAGATAGAGAGGGCCAAGCTGGACGGCTCTGAGCGCAGGGCCCTTTTCCACACGGACCTGGTGAACCCCCGCGCCATCGCTGTGGATCCAATCCGAGGGTCGGCTGGGCTTCCCTCATTCTCCTATTACCTGTAGATCCTCATTTGAAGCCCTCGGATTCTAAGTACAGTGTAGGGAGGGTCAGAAGGGGAGCATACAAGTTCAGATGTGTTAATGACAGTATTTACTGAGGAACTACTAGGTGTCAGGCACCGTTCTATGCAGACACGGTGTGTTCTTTCATGGCGCTTATGTTCTACTAGGAGGAAACAAGATAGTAAACCCATGAATATGCAAGGAACTTTATGAAGCCTATGTTGTGATGTGCAGAGAATTCAGAGTATGTGAGGGACTGGGGGCTACTTTGGATCAGATGACCAGGCAAGGCCCGAGACAACAGTGAAAGTGGAATTGAGTGCGTCTCTCTCCTTCAGCAGCAGGAAATCCCAGTGTTAGAACCTCAGTAAGGTTACCCTGCCTTAAACAGTGACTGAGTAACCAAAGCTCAGACATCAGGCGTGTCATTTCTCTGGCCTTGTTGTTGCTGTGGCAACAGTCCAGAGAACAATGTTTCCTGTTTGGTAACTGCTGAGATCAGCTGGGACATAGAGCTTGCTCAGTGTTTCAGTACTTGTTAGAACCAGGGAGGATGTCTATACTTTGAGAAACTCGTGTCATATTTAATGGGGTTTCTAGCAAATGAAATTCCAGAGACACCCTTCATATCCATAAGGATAATCTTCAGCTTAAATTCTCAGCAAAGTGGTTTTGACTCAGAAATACTTAGGGAAGAGCCTCAAAGATGGTTCTGAAATTAGGTTCTATACATTGAGGAAGGTGTTTATTTTTCTGTTCCATTTATCCACAGCAACTTGTACTGGACAGACTGGAACCGAGAAGCTCCTAAAATTGAAATGTCGTCTTTAGACGGAGAAAACAGAAGAATTCTAGTGAATAAAGACATTGGACTGCCCAATGGTTTAACCTTTGACCCCTTCTCCAAACTGCTCTGCTGGGCAGATGCAGGTAACATACTGCTGGCATGCAGATACAGAAGTCTGCAGTGTTCGTGAGTACGAGCACTCTAACAGATCTTACAGTAACCAAATCCTCCATTTAGAACTTTTGGCTTAAAACAGTATAGCAAATAATCTACTTTGTTCGGTATGTAAACTTTTAAAGAACACTTTATAATGATTCTCAAAGAACTTCCTGAGGTTTTGGGTGTATGTGTGTGAACCAGGTGGTGAGTTTGAGGGCCAGGCCTATGTCCTATTCTTTTTTGTACTGCTTGCCCTTCCCCTACACGAGCATTTGGCCTACTTTTTAGGTTAAAAAGAAGTATCACCCACTGTTGGAATGGACAAGCTTAGATAAATTAACAAGGGTTATTCTTTTTTTTTTTTTTTGCCAGTATCGTAACATTTATAAATGTTATTTTAACAGCCAGTAAGCTGTTATGCTGAGGACATTCTTTGATAAGTGATGTGGCAGGGCGGCTTCCTTCAGTAATAAACTAGGGTTGCCATTTCCCAGGTTGTCTTTCTGTTGTGTGATTTTATTATGAGCACAGCTGAACAGATGCTATGTTTAGGTATTTACTCAAGAATATGGAAAAGGCCGTTCTTAAAAAATTTACACGTATAAAACGGATGATGATGTGGGTGGGTCATACTATAACCCAGCTGCCCAAAACAACAGTTACATTTTAAAAAAGTATTTGAAATTTAAATCAGGGTTTCATGAGAAATGTGAAACTTGTATATTCTTGACTTGTTTAACCAATGCAAAATTTACACTGAAAAGGATGAGCCATGCCATTTTACTTCTTAGTCCTACCTAGAAAATCATATACTCTTTAAAAAAAAGTTTAAGGATTTTAGTTAAAAGGCAGCCATGACTATTATTATATACTGCTTACAAAGGGCAAGTACTTACCAAGGGTTATGTTTATAGTTTATGTGCTAACACTTGAAATTACATCAATGATAAAAAAAAAAAAGTTAATCTCTGAAGTTCTACTTTGGGAGAAACTTAGTGAGACTTGTGTAAATGCAAACCTTTCTTCCAAAAAAGGCTTAAAAGTTTAAATTCCATTAAAAACTAGAAGGCTATTAAACTGAAGACAGGTAATAGAACAGGAAAACGTATTACTGCAATAGGAATAAAATATTTTTGGTAAAGGAATAAAGGATTTTTTCCTCATGGTATGAAAGGATCTTTCCCCTCTTTGATGTTTTAAAAGGAACTAAAAAACTGGAGTGCACACTACCTGACGGAACTGGACGGCGTGTCATTCAAAACAACCTCAACTATCCCTTCAGCATCGTCAGCTACGCAGACCACTTCTACCACACCGACTGGAGAAGGTGAGCCTGACACACTGTGGTCAAGCCTGAAAAGGCAAACTGTTCTGGAGGACACACCACTTGTACCAAATGTCAGTAAGTGACTTTAGTAATTAAGCCCTCTGCTGACGTTTTCATTTCATTCTCTTTGTTAGTCGACAACATCATTCAAGTGTTACTGCTTTTAAAATCATACTTCCACATCACCCAGAAATTTAATGGTGCTGCTCGCGTGTAGCTTTAAAGTGACAGAGCTATTTGTTAATAAACTATCCAAAAAGCAAGCACAGTCTAAATCTGACCTTTAGAAGATAAGACTACCCTTAAGTGATGCCATGAGGTAGCTTAGTTAGTTACATGATTTAAATTGATTTTTTAAAATAATGACATATTTAGACAAATTAGTTTTCCATAGGGAGAATGAAAAATACCATAACTTAGACTAGGAGCTGGGAAATAGACGTCTGCCCTTCTAGCCCATCGCCAGGTATTTTGACTTACCTGGTCTGGCATGAGGCCCAGGCATCAGTATTTTAACAGATCCTCAAATAATTCCAGTGTGTAGCTGGGGTTGAGAACACTGATTTGGACCAGTGGTTCTCAAATTTTGGCATGGCATCAGAATTATCCCAAGCTCTTGTTAAAACCATATTGATGGGTCCCACTCTAGAATCTGACTCAGTAGGTCTGAAGTGAAGCCCAAGAATTTGCATTGCTGACAAGTTACCAGACGACTCTGGCTTGAGGACCACTTTGAGAACCACTAATACAGACAGACAAATCTTCCGAATCTGATTTAGAACTCATTGGTTAATTTTAAAAATAGACTCTAGAAGTTTTGTAGAGATTCTATTGATAAACTGACTTTTTCTATTCAACCTGAAATCCTATGAATTCACGCTTCCTTTCTGTTACCAGGGATGGTGTTATATCAGTAAATAGAGACAGTGGCCAGTTTATGGATGAGTATCTCCCAGAGCAGCGATCTCATCTCTACGGGATAACTGCAGTCTACCCCTACTGCCCAACAGGTAAACGAATGTGCGCAGGCTGCTCCTTTGGGTCAGTTGGGTGGAGGATAGATCGGGTAACTGATTACCCTTAGCCTGATGCTGCCACCACCAGTGAGAGCCACTGAGAGCTAAACAAGCTAATGGCCAACAAATGGGGGTGACCAGTCTACTGCTGTGAGTCTTCCTAGCTTAACTAAACATACAAAAAAGGCCAGCCTATTAGGCTGTCTCCCCTTTAAAAGACTTGCAATTTGGTTATAAAATATGCTGTCCCCTCCCCCTACAGGAAGAAAGTAAATATGGCCTTGTAAAGGACTTGGCGTTCACAATCGGGATCTGGACCCTAAAGAACATTTACTGCGAACAAAGGTGAAGAAAGTGAAAAAGGAATTGGCCATGAGAAGTTCCTGGATATACAATATGAACATTTTCAGTGCAAAAAGACTATATTTTGTGAAAAATTTATACCTCAATCTTTACTACTGTATTTTTAAAAACAAGTTATTTCAAGTTTTAAAAAGGTAAGAGAATTTTAATTCAATGTTTATAAACACTTATATTCTACTTAAACGGTCAAATTCAATCAATTAAGAACCAACTAGAACAAGTTAAGACCCTAAATCTGATTTTTGCTATCCATTCTTTCTGGCCAAGAAATTAAAGCACATGTGATCAGTATAAAAATACACTCCTAAAGATCCTAAACCTTGATGTAGGTAGAGAAGGCTATGCAGAACTGATTGGGAAAGAACCAACTTATTTATAGTTTCCCAACAAAGGTTCTAAGTTTGTTTTTTTTTTTTTTTACCTCTGCATCAGTGTGCATTTCTATTTATATCAAAAGGTGCTAGAATATTTCAATTTGTATTTCTAATCCTGTAAGTCCCTCTATAGAATTACCCACAGACATTACTACATTTATATATATACATAAATACCAAAGATGTAACAGTTCTCAAATTTTCTAGATTACACCAATAAAATATTTTAAGTTTTCCTGTGACTTGAAGATCTGTATTGTCTATAACAAAGTTGAGGGAGGTGGCATGCACCTAAACGACAAGGGAGGAAGCAGATTAATTATAGATACATAACACAGTCAAAAAAATTCACTTGCCCCAACTTTATTAAAGAAAAAGCAGTGATGGTAAATCTCTAGAACATAGTCAGTTTTCTGGGACTCGTCCCTCGAAAACATGACATTTCCAAACACATGCCCGAGTATACGTGGTTCCCAACTGTACTAAGTAGGTGAGAAGCTGAAATCCTAAAATGTTCATCTTCCAACCTTCCCCAGTCTGTGGTCTGTCTTTGGATCAGCAATAATCGCCTGAACGGCTACTATGGCCTCGTTAATTTTTGTCTGTAGCTCTCTGAGCTCTTCTATATGCAGCAACCGCAGAATCTGAGCAGCTTCGTTAAGAACTGCATCTGTTTCATAAGAAACACCGCATTTATCAGTAACTTCTATATTTAAAGATCATTCATTCCCTCATTTCCTCCAAATAGTTTGAATTAAAATCACTTACCTCCTGTGTCAAAACCAAGAATATGTTTGTCTAAAGCAACAGGCAAACCCTTGAGGGGGGAAAAAAGGACACAATGAGACTTCAGTTAAGAACCACATTTTCTTCCCTCAAAGTGAAAAGCAGCTAGTTACTGTTATTTTAACCCTTTCAGCTGCAATGGCAAGATGCCTGAGAATTTTTCTCTTTAAATTTGCCTTTTAATGAGCAAGTTTTTTCCTACTACAACTAGTTAGGAAAGAACGGCCTTTACATGCAAGTGGGAAAGCAGCTCCATACCCAACCCAATCCTTGTATAAACGACAGCCCCTGTCTGCAGCAGTGCTGTCACTACTGCTATGGAAGGAAGGCTGAGCATGGCTGCTGTCACCCCATTTTAGAGCAGTAGGCAGCAGTGCGCAGGGCCAAGAGGGCTACTTAGCTTTTGCTCAAACAAGTTTATTTCTGAGCACACTAATCTGTCTTTATGAATTGTACAAATCTAAAATATACATAACTATTTTTTCTACCAGCATGATACTTACCAGGTTACCTATATATAATTTAACTTTCAATATTTCATTTAAAGTTACTTTGAAATGGTTTAGGAAAATGAACAGAATCTAAACCATTTCATTAACCAGTCACCACCTACATATAGATATCCCAAAGATGGTGACTATGATGATGCCAAACTGTACACAGTTCACAATAATTATCAAACAAAAAATGAGGAAAGGCAATCTAGACTTTCTGTTGATAATACTGTATAAATCATCACTAGGTAAAAAAGTCACTACACTTTCAATATTACAAATGCTAAATTGCCACTACTCAATTCTTGCCTAATCTATTAATGCAAATCTATCCAGACTCCAAATGCTTTAAAATTACTAATGCGTTATATACGTGAAGAAACAAATGAGTATGAAAATTCAGTGAGTAAGAAACTAAACAGCAGAACTGTACTCAGTAGCTTTCTGTGTCATCCTCGGTCTGTTTTCCCTTTGTCTGCCAACAGACCACCTAGAACAGCTACCCCTGAAGACCACAAGCCCCCAAAGGCTAGTTATGAATGATTACAAACAAGAACACTAAAACTACATAACTTTTTCCTTGTTATATTATAGCACAGTATCTTCTGAGATGACATTTAAGGTAAGATTTATTTAGAGCACTGAAAATAAACTGAATTTTACTTTGTGAACAGGAGCAAAGAGATTTGGCTATGACCTCATCTGCCCTGCCTTCCAAACCAAAGGTATAGTTTTGCTGAATGACAAATGGATGATTTTATTATGCCAGAACAATTTACTGTCTGTTCTATAGTGTGGGTGAAATAAGCTGATCTTTAATCCAATTTCCAGTGGCCTGATTCATACATAATTAATAAGCCAATAACAACTTTTAAAAGAAACTGAATATCTTTCAAAAGGGACTACACTGCCCTGGCGTTAATAACCCTTTAACACTGTTGGGCCAGAGGACAGAAGACATTGGGGAGCTAGAGAGCAGGGGGAGGCACAATAGAAGAAACATTCACTGAACATATAGCAGGTGGGGACACTATCAGACGGCTGCAGCTGCTAACCCCTGAGGACTCGGCACCACCCCCGAGTCAATGAGACTTTAGGGGCATTTGGATTCCTGGTACAGTTCATCTAACCCAGAATTATTAGCAACATACTTTCTCATGGTTTACGCTAAAAAACAGTAAAAAGAGAATAAATTTCTCTGAAGAAACAAAAGGGTGAAGGTAAAGACTTAGGTAGAAAAAAAAGAGAAGGTGCGTCCTATTTTCTAGCAATTAGTCAACATAACCCAGTAAATTTCACAAGGGTAAGTTCTTTTAAATAAACCTTAACTAGGCACATGCAGTGGTTTGTTCTGGCAGACTGTGGATGTACTGTTGGTAGCTTCTCTAAGGTAATGAAGTGAGATAAACATGAAGTTCATTTTTCACTGAAAAATGACTGGATACAATTTGCCTAAGATTCAAATTCAATCCCACTGAAGTCAGTTATCCTTTCTCTGGGCAGTTCTAATACAGAATAGTTGTCTTAATATTCTCACGCAAAGTTTAACCTCATGACAACCAAAAGAAACTTTCAGTAATAATTTAGAATTTATTTTAAAAATACATACCTCTTTTGTTTGATTTGCTTTAGCAACTGCATCCTGTGTCAGGCGCTCCTGGACCAAAATGCGAATTGCCTAAGAAACCAAAAAATATTATTTTTACTTTTTGTTGGCTGTCATCTTTTCTTCTGAGTCTACAGAATAAGGATGCCCAATTTGATGAAATCAGAAAGGCCTCATTCACCAACAAACTCCCTAGTAAATTAAAAATAAAAATTTAGCTATTGTAATGAAAGTTTTCACTTTTAACATTTAATAATGTGGAATGATGTTCAAAACAATTACAAACATTTTTTGAATAGGTAATTTATGTGTGTGGTTAAAAAAGGGTACCTGGTGAAAAAGTAGATCTTCTTTTACTCCAAGCCTCAGCCATCCCCTTCAGAAAATAATTATTGCTACCAGACCCTTGTGAATCCTCACAAGGACGTACAAATTATAAGCATGCTCAGGGATACATGCACTCACACAAAAGCAATCTTTGACACAAAGGGTAGCATATCACGCACACTGTCCTTGCTTTCTTCACTTTATTACAGTAAGATGTTTTCAGATCTTACAGACCATATTGTTTTTTTCATTACCAAGGCATTTTACCATGGCAGACCAAGTGCACACCTGCACCTGCACATGCTAACACACTCAAAAAGATTTTTTAAAATGGATTTCTAATTAGTGGATGATAGAACCCCCCAAAAAGGGAAAACTTGAAAAATAATTTTTCATAATAAACACAAACCAAATGCTACTTTTGAAAAAAAATAATTAAACCAAGCTTTAACAGTGATTGCTAATGTATTAAAAATAGTCCAGTCAATGTACTCTCACATTTGGCAAACCTATGAAGATGTTTTTCATATTGCCATGCATTGCTTGAATGCTTCTTAAAATAACTCCAAAGGACAAATGTGCCACTAGGATTAGAATCTTACAAAGCTTTTGATTATAGCAGACTTTTATTTTAGCACCCCAAATATGCTAACACCGTTTTTCCTCTCAGTTTACGACTAAAACTGACATGACCACTGTAGAACTTTTCCAAAGCAATTTCTGTAAGTGCCTGAGTAAGGAACAAGCTAAATTTGAAAGAGCTAAATTTCATTAAAAACAACTTTTGTCTCTTGGCATACAATCTGAGTTGAGAAAATCCAAGTTAACAATCATATTCAGTATAAAGAATTACAACTTAGGAACAGAATAGTCTTTCCCTTGTTACAACTGTCATTTAATACATACAATTCTAAAAAGAATAAATTATGGTTTAATCTCTTGTGGAAAGTGAAAATTTTCAATATCCTGTAAGGCAGTTTAAAATAAAGCTCTTTAATTTCTCATAAAATAATTTCTAAAATAACCTCCAAGTCTGTTATCTTAAGTACCACTCCCCTGCTCCCTCTCCTAACACCACTAGACTATTATAATCACCCAACATAAATCTTATGACTGTTTTTCCTCTCAGAAATAGAAGACCTCTTTCAGACCACTGGGGTTCCCTGATATGAACTTAGTGGCCTATGTAGGATGTGGAACTGAAAACAAACTTTCATTTCTCAAAGAGATTTGGGGGTATATGTTTTTGACCAAATTCACCACTACTAATTTGGCATTTTTCACATTCTTAATGAATACAGACCATGAATCATTAAAAAGGATTAAACAGAAGTGGGGTGATATAGGAAAAAGAATGGATCACAAGGTTGAACGCCTAGATTAAAATCCTGACTATAGTTTTCTGTATCATCTTGAACATTATCTATTCATTAAGTCTCAGTTTGTTCACATACATATTAAAAAAAAAAGTTACCTACCTCTGTTGGGAGAACTGAATGAGATCATCTTTGCAAAGGATTTAGCACAGTGGCAGGCACATAGTAAACACTCTTTGATATTAGTTAGGTACTAGGTAATCTAAAACTGATAAATTCATGAAATATGCTTTATGTTCCACATTCCTCCACATTTTAGTCATTCAACCACAGATTTAAGTATCAGTTTTTAGAAAATGAAAGAGTTTTTAAAATTATATAGAGTTTCTGTCAAGAATCAAGAATATGAAGCTGACCTTAAGCATTACCAGGTAATCGTCATGACGCTGAATCTGAAGAAGGTTAGCCAAAGCCATTACACCAGCCTTAAAGTCAGGATTATTTACTATAAAAGATTAAAAATGGAAACTTACAGCTCTGCAAGCATGTAATTATAGACACATATATAAACATATAAACTTAAAAAATTTTTATTTTCTAGTAACAAGTGTCCTAATTTCTACAACTGCTGCTGACAAAAGCAGCAAGGGGCATCATCCATTAGGCAAATTGACGAGATCAATGGTCTTTCCTCTAATTGACCAAACTGAGTAATCCAATAAATGACTAAATTAACTCACATGAGGTTTATCCTGTAACTTTTCCCACAAGGCCCATTTATCTAGCACTTATAATTAACATTTCTTCCCAACGCTATTAATTTTAATACATAAGATTCCCTTCAATGGACAGTTTTCCCAAAACCTTTTCTCTAAGCAGCAGCTCTAGAGTGTCCAAGCAGCTTATTAATTCTTAAGGGTAACTCATAAATTATAGGTCACACTTAATGAAAGAATATTTAACATATTATAATCTAAGTAATTAGAATCTTAATACTTTTAAAGGGAGAATTACATACAGACATCTGGGATGTAAAATAATGAAAAATTTTACCACTTGTCTCATAGTGTCACTAAATTAGAAAAAATATTTTCTGCACCCAGGAAGGCAATCACTACCATGACTAAATACAAATCAAAACCCCCAAGTTACTATAAGATCAAAGAATTTTAACATTCAGATATTCAACTAGAAGAGGAGGGAGAAAGCACATTGTAACTGACAATAAAAAACATCACAGAGCATAAAATACCAATACAAATACTGTCTGCATGAAACATTCTTATTTACTAAAACCAGGTAAACCCAGACTTCATTCGAGGAAGTAAAAAAACATTTAAGGAACCAAAAATGTTGGTGATCTTTTTTTATGCATTTATATACTTACCATCCAAATTGATTAATGGCTCTGCATTTTTAGCTGCATTGTCAGCATTTTTTGTATTATCAGGTGCCAAGTCCTTATATTTTTCAGCTGTAAAATAGGCAAAAATACAATTTGTAGAACTTCAACTTCCAAGGTAAAACAATGTTTATTTACTGAATTCAACTGAGCCAAACTGGTTATAAGCATAAGACAACTCGTCCATTCAAAATTATGTTTTGCTATAAAAAAAATCTACTTGAAGACAATGACTGTAGCTTTTTGATTAAGCTAAAATGATTACTGGAATATTCAACATATCTTTTCATTATCATTTCTTAAAACATTTCAAATATTTTAAGTTTTAGTAGAGAGTTTGCTTTTCAGCTTCCTCTGAAACATGGTAGGGCTAGAAGATTGGGAGGAGGGTAAGTATAGATTAGATGAGATTAAAACAAACTCCCTAAAAAGTAAATTTCTTCCCAAATCTTCTTTTGAATGCTGTATACAGAATCCAAAAACCTTGCTTTCTAAAAAAATCAGCACTTCAAACACAGCATCATATACAAACCTGAACTTATTTTACAGACTTAAAACGCAGAATTCCAAAAGTAGATTTTATTATTTTCACTTGAAAAATACTTAGTATTTTAAAAGACTTCTACAAATAAAAATGTCTAGTAGTCATTCACTAAACTTAATGCCCAAGATGCCATCTTTGGCTATAGTGCTTGTATGATTTGCTAATTAAACAAAAGGGAAAATAAAAGCATTCAAATTTAAGTCAGACAGGAATTAGCTTAAAGGAGCTCCCACTGGCCAAATCTGGAACAATGTAAATATCGAAATACAGGATGAAAACAAGGATAAGCCGTTGAGTACAAGAATCCATATATCTATACTGATTTGAATAAACAAACATAAATTGGCGAGAAGGGAAAAGCACTTCCTTACAGTGGGAAGTCAACAAACAAATGTAGAAGGAATGATAGAATTAGAAAAACACCTTCTGGCCACCGCAGGCAATGTAATAATTGAATCAGGCAAGAATCATCAAATGGATGCTACGCTAGGGAGAAGGTTCAAGGAGCAAAACACACAGACATCATCTCTAAGTAGCTCCCCACAAGATACGATTTATTACAAAGGAAAAAATAGTTAACTTTACAGTGAAGAAAGCTTAACCAAGTGATCGCAATAGCATGACCAGTATTTGGGCACATCACTAACACAAGCCTCCTGATTCGATGCACTTAAAAGAATACAGCACCACTTCTGTTATTCTTAACAAAATTGCAAACCCTGAATCTAATCATAAGGAAACACCAGATAAACCCAAATGGAGGGACATTCTACAAAATAAATGTCAGTGTCATGAAGCACGAAGACTGAGTAACTATTCCAGATTACAGGAGAACAGAGAGATAGGACAACTGAATGCAACACATGATCTGGGACTGCTTTGGAGATTTTTGTTTTTACTATAAAGAACATTACTGAAACAAGTGGTGAAATGTGGATAACATCTATAGAAAACAAAGAATCAAAGTTAATTTCCTGATTTTGATAATCGTGTAGTTATGTAAGACAATGACATTTTTTAGCAAATGCAAATTAAAGTACTTAAGGGTAAAAGAGAATCTACAACTTAGTATCAAATTGTTTAGAAAAAATTATGGGTATGTGTATATATAGAGAGAGAAGAATGGCAAATGAAGTAAAATGTTAATAACTTTTGCAGAATCTGGGTGTGTAAAAATTCTTTACTATTCTTGCAACCTTTCTGTAAATCTGAAATCATGTCAAAAAAGTTAAAAGAATTTAAGTCAGATTTTAATCACCTTAACTGATAAGCTAGTAAAAGGCTTTTAAAAATGTTAAGGCACAAGTAATAAAAATTTTAAACGGTTTTATCAAATAAGAATAAAAATTTTAAGTAACTTGAAAGTCAAGAAAAATGCAACATATTAATGTAAAACCACAAAAGAACAACAGTGCCTCCTACTGATAAGGGGCAGTGTTTCAGATACAAACTCAAGTCTCTTTTATCCATTAAAAAAGACCATGCTGTCACTGAGAAATAATTGTGCTCAAGAGTCACAGTCAACTATAGGGATACACATTCATATGGCACCTAGTGTTCTTGGTACCCAGATAATCTAAGTTGAAATATTATAAAAATGGGACAAGTGTACTAAACAAGGGTAAATAAGGAGAAACTGAGATGTGACTATAATTTTATGTGGGAATAGCTGAAAAACACTTGAAAAGTTGGAAAATACTTTGTTGCAAATAACCAACATAGGGTTCCTACCAACTCAGACCAGAATAGATAGATTTTGCCAAAGGCTCTAAAGAAAAAATCTTAGAGCTTTCCTTAAGATTTCTGCCAAAAGGCATCTGAAATTTGTCTGAGGTACCAGCAAAAAAATAGCTGATTGATGCTCCACATCAGTGTATATAAACATTCGTAAACTACATCTTCCAAACATTTATTAAAGTTGGTAAGTATATCTATTGTACACAAGAAACTATGTCAGGTACTGTGGCAGAGAGAATCATGACCTCTCCCCCCCGAAAAGATGCCTGCATTCCCATCCATGGAATGTATGAATCACTTTGTGGGTGTGATTAAATCAAAGACCAGGGCAATGGGGGTAGGGTTTATCCTGGATTATCCAGGTGGGCCCAATGTAATCATAGCATCCTTATAAGAGGGAGGCAGGAGGATCAGAGTCAGAGAAGATGTGACAGTGAAAGCAGAGTCAGAGAGAGATTAGAAGATGCTATGCTGCTAGGTTTGAAGAAAAAGGGGCCAGAGTCAAGGAATGCAGGCAGCCTCTAGAAGGTGGAAAAGACAAAGAAATGGATCTTCCCCTAGAGCCTCCACAAGGAACCAGCCCTGTCGACAAACTGACTTTAGTCCTAAGACAGATGTTGGACTTCTGACCTTTAAAACTGTAAGATAATAAATTACTTTAAGTCATTGAGTTTGCAGTAATTTGTTACAGCAAGAATAGAAACTAACAGAGGTACCATGTAGGAAACAAAGCTGAGTATCAGCTTACAATTTAGTGGAGCAAGTAAGATGTAAGCAAAATGGAAAGTGGTGAATGACTTAAAAAGGTATAGAGTTAAAAGCTATTAAAGTTTAGAAGGAAATATCATTGCTGCAAGGGGGCATGTGAGCTGCATCGTACAAGGATGGGCAGGATTTAGACATGTAGAGATAGACAGAAACAGCCTATTAGCTAAGGGGACAGTGTAAGCAAAGAAATAGAGGACGAGAGGGGAAAGGGACATGTAAACAGGAAACAGCATTATTCCAGTTTTGGCTGGAATGGCAAGTATGTGAATCCTGGTTGGACACCAGTTATCAAAGGCTCTGAATACCAGGCACAGGAGCTTGGAGTTCCTTCTATAGAAAATGAGAAAGCAATGGTGTTTCCGAATATATAATATAAAATGAGCTATTTTTTTTGGAAACAAAGCATAACATTTAGAAATATTAATGTTTCAAAAAAGCGTGGTGGGCCATGTGGATGGGAATAAAGGGTGACACTGATGGGAGACTAGAACAAAAGATACTACAATAATCTAAGCAGCAAGTGACAAGAGCCTGGATTAGGGTGACAGCAGTGGGGCTGGAGAAGAAAAGATACAACAGACATGGGAAAAGATGGATGGGAACAGGATGGGAGGAAAAGGGAGAAACCAAAGATAATAAAACGGCTTAAAAAGCAAATGATTAAAAGGACTGGAACTGACAGTCCCACAAAAGAGAATACAAAATGCAGACAATGGAGGTAAGATAAGATAATCGGATCTTACATTTAGGTGCTGGCAGGCCTTTCAAAATGAAAGGGCCTAATGAGAAAAAAAGTTTATTGGCAAACTATTTTTACTACAGGTACTAATATTCAAAAGCTTCCAGTAATATGAGTATCCATAATAAAATAACATTAAACATCAATAATAGATTTTGGTCTAAAGTACTAATTTGCCTCAGATGTCTACTTCAGTCTCTTGTGAAATTACCTGTTGCAACCAACACTGGAAATCCTATCAATTCTGGGACAGTAGCAACAAGTGAACTTGAAAGGCTATGGTGCAGACTGTGAAAGAGGGCAGATTCACCAAAGTAATGTGACTTTGTGAGAAGACATCACTTCCAAATTCTAAAAGAAAAATCTAAATACCAATGAAAAACAGTGCTTTTAAAACCTTACGATAAGGAGACTCCAATTCTAGAAAAGAAAATTCTGTCCTAAACAATTTGAGAGTTGGGGGTTGGGAGTTGGATATGGAAGAATGATTACAAACAAAAAGTACATTTTTAAATAGACACTGTAAATGGAGACGATGATGTACAAAACTTAAAATAAAACAAAGGTAAAACAAAACACAAACTAGCAAGTTCTCTACATTTTTACACTCCTCCTTTCCCACATTTCCTCTCCCTCTCTTTAAAACACACATTCCCCAACAAAACATACCGTTATCTCCATATTCAAGTCTAACAGCTAAACCAAGAAGCCAGTCAATTGCTTCTTGTCGATCTTGAATCTTGAAAGGACAGTTAACATCTCTGAGATACTGCGAGGAAAAAACCTGGTTTCATTATTACTATAAAGTCACAAAATCAAAAATGGTAGAGCTGAAAGAGACTTTAGATCTCTAAGAACTTCTTATTAACATATATATTATCAAGATTTTGATGCAATTATATAGGGAAGGAAACATTTAAGTGTACAGCTTAAGAAAAAAATGAAGTGTTTCCATCATGCTTTTTGAAATTTTTACTTTCGCAGATTCCAGGTAGGGCACCTCTGATTTAGAACAACTTTTTCACTTTGTAGATGAGAAAACAGGCCTAGAGGTTAACAGTGCTGACAGTTACACAACTTAAATCCTGGGACCTGAACCTAAACTTTGATTCTAGGTCTTAAAACAGAGCTATTAAATAAAAAGGAGGATACTAGTAGAAAAACCCCAGTTATTACCTAAAACTCAGCTTTCATATTGTGGAAATGCCACTGAATAAAGTAAGCCATTACATGTATAATGTAACCAAGGTTTTGAATAAATGTCAGAAACTGTTTATTCAAATGAATATTGTCCTTCAAATGAGTCTCTTAGGAGCTTAAAATCTAGTTCCATCAATAATGCTATCACTCAAAACTTTTGGAACTCACTTTTGGAAATCATTTTGGAGATAATTAATCAGCACTTTTTTAGTCATAACTCATTTTCTAACCAAAAATTTTATCCCCCTGCCTAAAAAAAAAAAAAAAAGAAAAGAAAGAAAGAAAAAGAAAAAGCACCTAATTCACAAGATTTAGTCATAATGCAAAAAGCAAATCCACCTTCAAAGTATAAAAAACTGTCAACATTAAGGATGTTCAAAAGATGTCTCCCAATCTAAAAGTAATTCCAAAGGAAGTTCCAAATAAGCTTTAAGCAATGACACCATCATTCCAAAGAGACCATTCTAAAGGATAGTATCTCTGTAAGTTCCAATATATTTAAGTTATCCTACTTTACTGTCATTTCAGGGTATTTTTCATCAGAAAATTTTTCATATTCTTCAAACACTTTTCCACATGTGGAACTCTGTATTGTCTTCTACACATGAATGGGCCATAAATAAGATGTGATATAAGCAAATATAAAATCCAAACAATGTATTTTAAAGTCTTAAGAAATCTATCAAAATTTTCAAAAATATTTAAGAGCAAACAAAAACAACCCAGTAGTAGCCATAATAGTACAAGAGGCAGGGAAATTAACAAATACATAGCACTCAATATGGGCCAGACACTTCTGTGAACAGGTACACAGGTATATATCTGTCATTAACAATACATGCCACCATATGAGATAGGCACCATTATTATCCCCATTTATTGATAACAATATTGAGCCACAGAAAGGTTTATAAACTTGCCCACGGTCACAGAGCCAGGGTGTAACATACAATCTCCTAATTCATAGTCTCTAAGGAGAAAGGTAGCCAAACACTTTGTTCCAATAAATGAAAAATTTAGCCACTTTTCATTTTTTTAAAGGAAAGGATCTTACTCATTAAGTAATAAAGTTGATGAAAATGCTTAATGTAAATAATACTGTAAAATGTGACTTATAGTCTAATTTGAAAACAACTCTGTTTTCTCCAAAATGTTACTAAATTCAAGTAAGTCAATGGGAAAGTTATTCCAGACACAAAAATAAGAAATACAGATCTTTTTAGGATTATTTCTGCTGTACACAAGGGACAACTATGAATGTTAAATACCAGCATAAACAAGACATAATCTTAGTTTTCAAGCATGTCAATAATGTCTCATTTTAATATAATACCATAAGTGTATTTTTGCTACATTTTTAATGTTACTTACAACTTCTGATTTTGACCATTTTTACCATTTGTAGAATATATGTCACTGTTTATTTAAGAAGCCTCACCTTTGTTTCTGGACAAAATTATTTCTATCTAACACTGAATGCTTGATAAGAAGAGATAATATAGTTTGCTTTAAAAACAAAAAGTATGGTAAGAATAAAGTTAAACCTCTGAAATTCAGCTTTTCTAACACTGATAATTATTACTTGTATTTACTTTAAGAGAACAAAGTAATTTTAAGCTTGTCTGCCTTCATATAATTTTTACAAAAGCTCTCTGTACTTTTCACTTTACTTTCTAATTCATTACCTTTTCAAAGAACTTGGGCCAGTCACTGCTGTGAATGTTTCGTAAATTACCTCTGTCTTCAATCTTGTAGTGCCTGATTTTCTGGTCTTCAAGCCAAACAATAAAGTTTCTAAATTCTGTTTCATCTGCAATAAAAATATCATATAAATCACTAGAAGCACTAGGTAAAACACTTCCTTCTCCAGAAATAAATGGTCTTGTGGAATTTTTTAACTCCAAAATTGTAAGTTACTTGAGCTGCTTGAGGTAGGAGTTGAAAGAACAGACTTTGGATTAACAGATTAAAAATGTTGTTCATATCCTGGCCCGAATTCAAATTCTGGCTCTACTCAGTGGTTGTGTGAACTTGAGCTGATCGCCTCAATTTTCTGTGCCTCAGATTCTAGAGCTACAGATGAGGGTAACAACGGGACTTATCTCATAGGGTTGTTAAGAAGATTAAGTGAAATATTTAAGGATAAAAACAGTATCTGGCATATAGTTTTGCTATTTAAGTATCAGTTATTAGCCCAGTTCCTTTAGGGAAGAGGGCGAGAGAGGATGGGGCAAGGTTAAATTTATAGTGATAAATTATAAGAAATTAAAAACAGAGAGAAGATACTAACTTCTATTGTCATTTACTGTTATGGCACCTTAAATGCATTCATGAAAAAGGGCATATGTTGTTTCATTTAATCCTCCCCTTTGAGATAGGTAATGTCCCTATTTTACAAGTGAGAAAACTGAGACTCAAAAGATTCAAATCCAGATCTAAGCTCTACCGTCACTAAACCTTTCTCGTTTAGCTTCTATAAATTGATAAGCTTCTACAGGAGATCAACAAAACTCTGTTATCCTGCTTAGAAATTATTTCCAATTTCAAAATTCAAGCTTGAATTCAAATTCAGGCCTCCTTTATGAAGTTTGAAGAATTACACAATGGTCTGAACATCCCAGCTTACACTCCATCACTTTGAAACTTACTATTCTACCACAGGCCAAGGAACTCCGGAAGAAAATGAGTAGCGATGGGGTTTTGTGTTTTGTTTGTTTGTTTGTTTTACAATTTTAATGCTGTGAAATCCAAAATACCTTTTTACTTACAATTTAACCGCCCCGCTCACCTGCTATTAACTTTCTTTTGCACATCCCACACACTGCAATTAGCACATTACTATACACGCTCACCCCAACACTGTCAGACGCGGACTTCATTACATCTTCAGCTCAAACTGCTGGAAGGGTTCCGACTGCCCCCCACCCCTTAGTTCCTGGCGGGCAGGAAACTAGTCAAGTTACTCAGCACCTTCGTCGTTATCCCAGCACCGCGCAAGCCCACAGGTGTTCAAGGTATCGCCCAATTACCCGGGAACCACGACGCTAATTTAGAAAGCGTAAGATTTTCCCTCTAGGGCGCTAAGGGTGCGGGCGGGAGTTGGAGGTGGCCTCTAGAGTTTACTAAGTGCAGAAAGTGACGATGCCGAGGCAAGAACGGGTGATGGGACTGCGAAGCCAGGGAGGGAAGCGGAAAGGCCGCTGGGCGGCCGGGAGGAGAGGAGCCCGGGGGAGACAAGGCCGCGGACGGTCCGGGTGGGGAGCCCGGGTGCCGGCAATAAAGAGCGGAGGCCCGAGGAGCCAGTGACGCGCGGTCGGCCCAGAGCCGGCGCCTCACCTTTGCAGTTGAAGCCGGCAGGGTTGTGGTAGTCGAGGGCCGTCAGCTTGCGTCGGAACATGGTCCCGGCAGCTTGCTCCGGTCCCCCGGGCTTCGGCCGGGAGAGGAGAGGCAAGGAGGAGCGGGCGGCGCAAGCACCGGCGACGCGGCGAGAAGGCGGTCGGGCGTCGGGACGCTCCGAAATGACGGCAGCCTTAGCCAATCGTGGCTTAGGAACAGCTGATGCCCACCAATCGCGGCTGGGGACGGGGGGCGGGGCCACGTCTGGGCACGTCGACGCTCAAATAAACTTTATTGTCAGCTTCCTATTTGTACAATAGACAGAAAGCAACCGAGAGTCAGTTACCTCTTGCTTACCTCGCCGTCTTGATACAACCTACAGGGAAAAGAATACTTAGAATTTCTACTATCGGCCATACGTCTTACTGGATCATACAAACTGTTTAGTATTTTCATTGTATTAATTCATTCATTTAGTTGTTATATGCCTCCTACAAAATAGGTACTTTTCTAACACCACTAATGCAAAGACTTTTAGCAAGGTTCCTTTCCGACTAGTTGGGAGTGATTCACAGGTAAACATACAACGGTAATACTAGTGATAGCTCTAGACATCACCAGCAACCACGGAATCTTGAAGCCGGAAACCTGGAATTATCCTTTACTCCCTGTCACCGTAGCTGCAACACCCAGTACATCGATTCCGGCTATTCTGACTCTCATGTCTCTCTCAAATCCCTCATCTCCTCCCATACCCACTGATGCTACTCTCAAAGCAGGCCGTCATTATTTTTGCTTACTGTAATTATCTGATTTCTTAAGGCCAGTCTTGCCTTCTCTAATCCCTTCCTGTAGAAAACAATGATAGTGATTTTATAAAACAAACCTGTCCATAAAGGTTTAATGCTTAGTACCTTTTGTGGGTCCCCGTTGCCTTCTAGAAATAATCAGAACTTCTTATCATATTTAAGACCCTTCCTGCTCCAGTCGCAATCTGCTTTCAGGCACTGGAGAGACAGCAGTGAGCAAGGCAGATCAGGCCCCTATTTTCATGAAGTTTAAAAGGCCGTTTAGGGGACACAAGCAATAAACAGACAAGTATGAGCTATGGCTTGAAGATGGTGAGGAGTTCACCATGCAGCCAAAAGGGTCACATGTTTTGAAGGAAGAGGAGGGACAAAGGCAAGAAGTGAGCAGCAGCATGGCCCAGAGGATCTAGAACTTACGGGAACTGAAGGATAGGAGAGAGTGACAGCTGATGAGACTTGGACAGAGGCAGGGACCTGATCAAGAAAGACCTTTCAGGCTGTGCTAAGGGGAGCTATTGACATTCTTGGGAGTAGCCAACTATGTTTTATTTCATTTTAGCATATTATAATTAAATACTATGTTAACGTTTGTGGGGCAAAAAGATGAGTAAGATATTTTCAGGAAGTTCAGGTTTAATAGTAAAAATAAACATCTAAATAAGTGCTTATAATCTAGAGCTAGAAAGTGATACATTATAAGAAGTATAAAGTGTGCTGTCAGGTCAGAATATAGCTTTCAGGAGGCACTGTGAGACAATCTCTATGTTCCAAATAAGAAGCTTACTGAGATAATTAGGAAAGTCAGCTCCAAAAGTGTTTTGCCTCAAACAAAATTTGATCAAAGCTACAGCTATAATCACATACTGTGGGGTATGCTAGCTGTATAATTAACGAAATATTAGCCAAAAAGAAGGAAAATGAACCAGTCAAGAAAGGGAAAATATAAAGGAATGCTTACATGGGATTGCAGATAATACACTTCTTTAAAAAGTGGGGGAAAGCAGCTCTTAAAATTGGTTTTATGGAATTGACTCTTTAATGCAAAAAACTAACTTGTTTGCTCCTGATCATGTCTCCCTATTTTAGGGCCCTAAGTTGTCAGCCACTTGACACTCTCTAGTCATCACCCACAGGTGTGAGGAGGTTGGAAGAGGTTTCATACACACAGATTGCTGAAGGGACCACCAGACTTGAGCAGAGGATAAGGCTAAGTCTGGAAAAGAAGTATAGCAGATTATAAGCATTCAACCTCTTTTTATTTAAAAATCGTTTTGTCTTTTTCCCCCTGCATTTGGAGTCCTTTGGCCTATCTTGAATGAAGTGTCTAACAGGAAGTGAATCTTAGACAATTCCGTTTCTAAAGACCAAGCCCTCTATGTAGGCCAAGAAGGGGAAACCAACTTCTATTATCAAATGACCTGAACTCCAGTCTACTAGCTGACCAGGGGTTTGATGGGTCATTAATCCATCTGTTTAATTACTCAACCAAGCTGTTCAATGTTGCCTATGTGCCAGGCAGACTTCTAGGCATTTTGGATGCATCTCTGAACTTTTGCCTAAAAACCCTGCCCTCTGGCAAAGGAAGATAAATAATACAATTTTAAATAAGAAAATTATTTCTTATTTCAGAAAGTGATAAGTCCTATGGGAAGATGATAACGAGGTAAGAGGAATAAGGAGTAAAGGTGGGGAAGGCGGGGGCAGTGGGAAACAATGTAGGTTGCAGTTTTAAACAGGATGGTCAGGTTAGGCCTCATTGAGAAGGTGAGATGCAGAGACTTAAGGAGGTAAGGGAATTAGCCACATGAATGGGGGAAGGCAGTTCTAGACAGAGTTCTAGACAGTGCAAACGAGAGGTAAGGAAGGTTTATGTATTTTTAAATAGTTGAAAAAAAATCAAAAGAAGAGTATTTCATGATGCATGGAAATTATATGAAATTCACATTTCAGTGTCCATAAATGAAGTGGTTTTAGAACACAGCAACACTCACTGGCTAATGGCTGCTCTGGTGCTACCAGGGCAGTGCTGCATAGTGTGATAGAGGCCACGTGGCCCATGGAGCTTAGAATATCTGCAAGAGTTCATATGGTTTCAGAAATGCAGAGGTGGCAATTTCCACATTATTACGTTATCAAGTAAGACAACAAATCAGAGATACAGGGTGCTTTTTCAAGGTTATTTTCACAACTTGCAACTTTTTTTTTTAAAGTTTAGCAGTCTTACTACTAGACCCCTTTGTTCAAATTATTCTTCCAAAGACAGAGAACAGAAGAAGTTGGTAGCACTTAGGAATATCTAGCAAAGTCTCTGTGGCCTGGAAAAACAAGTTGGATATTCTCATGAATGTTATCAATTTAATGCTCCATTAAATCAGGTCTTTTTTTAACAAGCTGTAAATGCAAAGAGTTCTTTCCTCTTCCTTGGAGAGAGCACATCGCCTTCATCTCTTTCTGAGACTCTCCTGTTAATTTGAGGACTTTTTTTTTTAAGGTCAGGCTCTGGAATTTCATGATTTAGCATTAAAAGCAAAAGGCAGGCCAGTGAAGCTCAATTTTCATGGTAGAAATGGAATCGGAACACAGAGGAATCTCCTTAGTCATACAGGGACCATGAAGCACTCACCTTCCATACTTGATATGCAAGAGAAAACTTGCCTGACAACCAAAACCACACAGAGAAAACTGAGCCAAGAGGTGGAGAAAGGCAATTCCTGAAAACATCTTGCTTTTCAAATATGTGAACCAATAAATTCCTTTGGGCACTTGAGCCAGGTTGGGTTGGGGTTTTGTCACTTACAACTGAAATAGTCCTCCCATGAGCACAGACACCAGAGGGTTAAATGAAACAATCTGGAGCTTGTGGGACTCAGCCTAGGAGAAAAAGGGGATGGCTTAAAGGTGACCTCAAGAATGTCATCCATCAGAGATTTGAATAATAGTGGATGCAGGCATAGAAACAAGAGCACTGGAAGAAATGAACTAGCTGGGGACCATGGAGAATCAAATTCAGGACCTGTTGAGTTTGAGGTGATGGCTGATGGAAATGTGAAGGAAATCAAAACCCCAAAATATGCAGGCCTCTTCAACATAAAAATGATTTTAAGCTGAAGGCAACTGAGAAGCAGCAAACTCAGAAAGAGCTCCTCCTCTTTGCCGAAAAGCAGGACATAAATTCTCCTTTTACTGGAGACAAGTTCTCACATCAGCCCAGAGATGCAATAGAGAATCAGCACAAACTTTCCTCCGTTAGTTTCCTTCCTAGATTTACCTTTCCTTGGGAGACTAAAACTGCTTTGTTCTGTTATTTCTCTACAGGTGTATTGTTCTCTGTTGAAGATGCTCTATCAGCTGGAATTCTAAGCCACCATTGTGAGTTACTTTTGGTTTAGGTTTCTCCTGTGTGATGTGTGCTGCACGCGTTAATAACCAGATTGGTTTTTTTTCTGGTTATTCTGTTGTTGTTGTTGTTGTTGTTGTTGTTATTACAGGGGTCTCAGCCAAGAGCTTAGAGGGTAGAGGGAAAATTACGATGTTTCCTCGCTCTTACACCTGTGAACACTCCCAGGATTCAGGAATGACATCCAGGCAAGAGATGTCAGCTGAGGAGCCATCAGTGTAAAGCTGCAGTTGAACCATGAGGATGGGCTCCCTGAGAAACTGAGGAAAGAAAAGAGGGCTGGTGACTGCATCTTAGGAAAACCTGGTATCCATATTCCAGTGGGAGTAAGAGGAAAAGTCACAGAGAAGTGACTTTCGTGAGAAAAGTGGTTGGAAGGAGAAAGAGAACCAGGAATATGTCGTGTCCTAAAAGGCAGAGAGGAGATGGTCTGGAGAGGCAGGGCTGGGGGCAGGGCAAAGGAGATGGACATTTGGGTAATAGAACTCAGTGAAGGCTCCCCCGAAACATAGAAGAGCCACTTCCGAATGCCTGAAAACACTGAATGAATAAGGTAGAGTTTATGATCTCATATATTAACATACAAACAAATAATCTGCTTTACAGACCTCCCCGTAAATACCACCTGTCCCTGTTCTCTCCCCTCAACACCCCAGTGGGCCCTCTGGTAGATCTGCTAACTCTCTGAGTCACCCACAAGGCCTTAGTCATTTCCCTTCTTTCAAATTTCTTTTTATAATTATCATTAGAAAATCAGGTATAGCTGATTCACAATATTATGTAAATCACAGGCAAACAACACAGTGATTCACAATTTTTAAAGATTATACTCCATTTATAGTTATTTTTAAATACAGACTATATTCCCTGTGCTGCACAGTATATCCTTGTAGCTTACTTTTTTTTAAATTAGATTTATTTATTTATTTGTTTATTGTTATTTTTTAATGGAGGGACTGGGGATTGAACCCAGGACCTCATGCATGCTAAGCATGCACTCTACCACTAAGCTATACCCTCCCCACTGTAGCTTACTTACTTGATACGTACCAGGTTGTCCCCAACCCCTCTCTTGCCTACCCCACTGGTAGCCACTGTGAGTTTGTTTCTGTTTTGTTATATTTACTTTATTTTATTTTTTAGATTCCACATCTAAGTGATATCATACAGTATCTCTCTTTCTCTGTCTAACTTATTTCACTTAGTATAATACCACCCACTTTTTAAAAAAGTTTCTGAGAACTAGTCTTTCTCCAGGGGTCCGCTGGGGGTTGGGGAGGGGCTGCTCCTGCAGGGATCCCTAAGCGCTGGGAAGTCAGGTTTCTCAAAGGCCTTTGATCTTCTTGTGAAGGGCATTGTCCTGCCAGGTGGGCTCTAAATGCAGGCTTCACACTGGGGTCAGATTTCCCAGGGTTCCTACCTGCAAATCACAGCACTGGAGCTCACCGTGCAAGCTCTAAGAACTCCTCCAGGTCTGCCCTAATCCCACACTGGCTCTCAGTTATGAGGACACTTTAAGTAAAATTCTGTTTTGATGCACAAACCCGAGACTCTCTACTTTCCGCTTTACAGTCTCATAGAACCGTTCTCAAATGACATGTAAACCCCTAGGAGCTCACGGTGGGTCCGTCTTGGAGGAAGTCAGATCTGGGTGAGGGTGGAGAGCATTCATTCATTCATTCATTCAGCAGATATTTAATGAGCATCTGTCTGTACCATGCTAGACACTTGGGATAGAAGGACGAAGACAGATCTGAGCCTTCCCTTCACGGAGTTTACAGCCCAACATGAGACAGAAAACAACAGCAATGAGGCAAATGAGTTAGAGCTGAACAGAGGGGGACTTGTTTTAGATAGGGCGGTCAGAGGAGGCCTCTTGGAGGAGGTGATCTTCAGGCTGAGTCATGAAATATGAGCTGATGTCCAAATGGGAGAAAAGGCAGAGAAAACAGGAGAGCGAAAAAATCCTTTGACAGGAAGGACATGGTACTGGGAACTGAAGGCAGACCAAGATGGAAGGAGGGCATGGACGAGGTAGGTGGGTGGGTGGGTGCTAAGTGGGGATGGAGTGATGGCAGCGGGAGGGTGGCTCACAAAGATCCTCTTCTCGGCCAGACTCTAGCCAGGCTCTTCTGAGCCCCCAACTAGGCTTTAACCTTGGTATATAAAGACTTGAACAAATGCTAACGTATTTTCTAACAGCTCAAGGCCACATCCCTAAGATAACCGTTTTCCCCCGTAAAATGCCTGCCTGAGAAAACTCAAGGCTGTCAAAAACAACTGCTGTCTGTTCTGGCCATCAGCTGCGGATGGGGCCTCTGTGTCTCGGGCTCATTTGGAGGACAGACTCCTAACTTCCACAGCTGTCACCAGCAGACACAGCCAACCTAATGGCATTTATACCATCTAGCCCTTTGTGATCATTCCGTTCCCTAACTGTATTAAGCCCCTGTTTGCCCACTCTCCCTGCTCCCTCATTCTCCCTTTAAAGTGCCCATCCACCTCTACAAATCCAGGTTGAGTTCAACTCATGATGGATTCTTTGCCTGACTGCAAAATGTATCACTGATTACAATCTGTCCTTACCACTTTAACTAGTATCCAACTTGTTTATCTTTGCCGCAGGTCAGCAGGGCCTTGGAGGCCAAGAGGTCTGGGTTTTATTCTAAGTGCAACAACAGAAAGCCGCTAAAGGTGTTAAACAGCGGGTGACAAGCTGTGACTTGGGCTTTATGATCGTCCCAGCTACTGAGTGGAGAACAGAATGGAGCCGATAATAAGAAACTGGGGGGCCAGTTAGGAGGCTGCTGCAGTGTAAGGCAGGCAGGAGCAGATGTCAGAGCACGCTGTCTGCTGTATTTTAATGTACACGAGAGGGGATTCCCCAGAGCAAATTACCCTTTCCTCCCTTTCCAGCCATCACTGTGTGTGATTGAGAGTCATCCCTGGAAACTGTTCACCTTCATACCTCCCATTTATTACTTAGCACGCTGGAAGAGCTGGAGAACCACCTGGATAATTTTTCAGTGACAGTAAAATAAATTATAAAGCTGAGAGAGAAAGCACATTAGAAAGAAAGGGAGAAATACAGCCACTGTCAGTCAAGACATGTTTCCCAGCTCTCCCACTGTGATACTTAATTCACAGATTTTCCTATTTTCCAGCGTGAGGCTGGCCCCAGTTCCTCTTCCAAGCTCAGGAAGAGCACAACAGTTTCCCTACAGGCTTTTCATTTTACAAAGCTCCCTGGAAAATACTGTCAATGTGCTGCCAACACTGGGGTTTAATAATGAAGAGGAAAAATGTTGCTCTTTATACCCATCACTCTTCCAATACTTTGTTTCTCTTTATTTTTCATGTTTGCTGCGTCATCCCTGCTTAGCTTTGGCAAATGAGAGCAGGGCAGCCTCCCGGGAATTTAGTGCTCAGTGCCTAGTATTCAATGCTGGGCAGGGGAGTTGGCTGCTCAAGACCAGCATCCTCTCTCATCCTTCCCTCTCCAGTTGTCATCCCGCAGTCCCTCGATGGCAGTGCTGGAACCTAAGACCTGACCTCATGGGTCCCACTAATGACTATATAGGAATAAATAATTTAGATTGTTAATGAAGGTTCGTTATTTCCCAATGAGACCAACTTTCTAACATCCCTAGGCTTCAGAGAATGTGCCTTTTTAAAATAATGCCATTTGCAGCAATGGACTTAGAGATCATCATACTAAGTGAAGTAAGCCAGAAAGAGAAAGAAAAATACCATATGATGTCATTTATATGTGGAATCCAAAAAAAAGAAAAATAAGGCAGGGGGCACAAGTGCACTTATTCACAGAACAGAGAGAGACTCTCAGACACAGAAAACAAACTTAGGGTTACTAGGGGAGAAAGCAGGTAGGGAGGTGGGGAGGTGGGGAGGGATAGTTTGGGAGCTTGGGATTGGCAGATGCTAATTACTGTATGTAAAATAGATAAAACACAAGGTTGAAAACAAAACAAAACAAAACAAAACAAAAAAATCTTCCAGTTGATCTCAATAGTAAAATACACAAAAGTCTAACACTAAGTGAAAAATGAAGTAAAAGGACATACATGAATACAAGTTCATTTTTTAAATTATTAGTCTGAACACAAAATTACTCCCTCAAATTACTATTGAAGTTTTCAAATGCTTACTCTCAGCTTCTGTATTTAACTCACTGTGGATCAGTCACAGTCGTAAGCATGGTCCTAAACAATTCCCAGAATTCTCCGCATCTATGCCTTTGCTTATGCTGTTCCTCCACCTGGAATGCTGTGCCCATTGCAGTCCACCTCCCATCCCCTTCCCTAGCCCTTGTTACCATGCTCATCTTCTGAAGACCTCCTGATCTTTCAAGGTCCTTTCAAATGCCACCTCTGCTAGGGCGCATCTTTCCTGCCACGTGAGCCCCCATGGAACGCAGACTGATTGTCACCCTCTGGGTACTGTGTTAAGATCATGCTGTACTTGGGTCATCATACCCTACCTGATATTAAACTTCCTGAGCTCAAGGACTTTCTTTGTCATGTTACTAACACAGAGCCTTGTACATAGTAAGCTCCCAACACACACTTGCTGAGTTGATAAATAAAAATTCAAAAAGCAATAAAAAAAAAGAGCAATAAAAAAAAGCAAAGATGCCATTGGGTTGGTTAGTGCCAGAAGTGGGAACAAAACTCACGGCATTGGGCTCTTAATGTCATTCTTACGAATTCTTACAAATATAGCCTTAAAACTGGAGCTCTACAGAGTGTCACAGAAAAATCTGATTAACAAAAGGAAACTGCAATTTGACCACCTGAATATCTTCCCGAATTTGAATGAATGCTCAGGCACCTTGAAGAAGCACATGAACCGGCCCTGGAATGTGAATCCACACGTTCTGTGATCTTAGTTCACTGTCATCCAAGATTTGGTCATTCCTGACACTCTTCCCAGCTTAAGGAAAGGGGCGGGGGAGGGACTCTGGAGGACTGGGATCCAAAAGGGGTGTTCCTAAGGGGGCGTTGGCAGGATGTCATGCAGCCTCAGAGACACTGTTCTTAGGAAAGAACTTGTTGGAGGCTGGAACAATGAAGAAACCAGGCAGCTTGGGAGGGACACTGAGGACACGTGGAAAATCTTGCCTACCCTGTCAGGGCTCCCTAAAGTTGAGGGAGGTCAGACAATTTCTAGTTTTTGAGGTTTTAGAATCAAGGAACACCAAATCTTGTATATTAAATGTTTACTATACAGCAAATGAACACTTTTAACACAAACATGCAGGTAAGAAGACTGTGTATGTGGCCTCATGTGGAAAGGAAGCTAGAAGTCTGTACATGAGGCTCTTTGTGAGTGTGAGGCCTGGAGTGGGGCTGAGGCTGGGGGTAGGAAGACCCCCTTCTGGTGGTTTATGACTGGCGTTCCCTCCTTTCTGCCCCAAGATTTCAGATATTTGCCTTCTAGTCTATCTTGGGAATCACTTGCAGACACTTTCCCTCTACAGTCAGACATTGCCTGACAAGCTCATTCATTCCTGTGGGTTTAAATGCCATGTTTGCTGACTGTCAGATCCTTCCCCTCAGGTCTGGACTCTCTCCTGAAGCCCAGACCCTGGAACCCCATCTTGGTACCCAGTGCCCCCTGGACATTTCCATTGGCATGTCCTCTTGGCACCTCAAATTCAATGTTTCCAAAATCAAAGCCTACTCTTCCTTTCCTCTTCCCCAGTCTGATTCTGTGCTCCAGGGCCAGTTGGCCAGAGGCCCAACATACCCATTTTCCTCAGCCTGGACTTCCCCTAACCTTTCCCCCTATTTCCCTTGGCCTTGTTCATGTCTATGCAGCCCTAACATGGCATTTCCCTGATTGGAGAAGCTGTCTGCAACAGTCTGGGACCCTGGCTGCACACTTAGACCTGGCCCTGATCTGCTCCTCCACTTACTCACTTAGGAGTCAACTAATTGTGAACTTTTAATGACTCTTCCCTCGGCTAGCAGATAAGCTCCCCGACCGAGGGGATGGTTTCTGCCTTGTTCACTGCTCCATCCCCAGGTTCTGGAGTATGGTACCCAGAATACAGTTGGCACTTAATAAATATGTGTTAATTGACTGAGTAGATGAATCCTGTCACTCCTCTGCTTAAAACCCTTCAAGATAAAGCCCCACCGGCCAGCCTGGTGCCTGAGGCCCTCCGTGTCTGAAGCCTGTCTCCATTCCTTCCCATCCTCATCCTGTCAGTCCCACAAAGCTTAGTGGATAAGAGTTCAGATTTTAGAATCAGAGGGCCTGGGTTCAAATCCCAGCTCTGCCACTTACTAACTGTATATCCTTGGGAAAATTATGAAAGCTTTCTGTGCCTCAGTTTCCTCATGTATTAAATGGGAATAACAATAGTGCTTACCTGGTAGGCTTGTGAGGATTAAAATTAGCTGTACTTACTCATCAACCTATTACATATATTCACATGTACACATATGTGTACATGAATTTATATGCATCAACATAATCTACACATATTGCATATATATGTGCACGTTAATTATATTAGTTAATATAATTAAGTATATTAATTCATTTGTGCATATATGAATTGATACACAGAGAACCTGTGTGTGTGTGTGCGTGCGTGCGTGTATGCATGCCCACAGAGTGCTAGCAACAGTGCCTGGCAGACAGTCTATGCTGTGCTACTTTACACGCCCTCTCACACTCAGTGCCTGAACCGCGCGGAACCAGCGTTGGTTCCTCAGTGCACCATGACCTCTCTTCTCCGCACCTTTGCACTTGCTTCTCTCTCAGCCTGGAATAGCCTCGTATTCTCCCTCTGCTTGGAGAAATCTTCCTGACCTTCAGGACCCAGGGCAGGTCACCACCTCTGGGGGGATGTGGACCACCCTCCCTCCAACTGGTGGTGTGCATTTTCCTCCCTGCATCCCTGCGCCATGTAATCAGCTCCCATCTGCTGCCATGGGAGGCCGTGAGCTCCTGGAGGGCAGGGTTTGTGTTCCATTGCTTTGTAGCCCGTATCTAGCACCGTGTCCCAGCTCCAGAGGTGCTCTTGAAATATTTGTTGAACAAATGTAAACAATCAAAATGATTTATAGGCAGGGCTTGTATATACACATGCACAGGTGGGCCGGTGACCCCTGTGGAGGTCCTGGGTCACCCACAGGAGAGGAAGGAGGGCCCAGGGTAGGGCCATGGTACGAAGCCCCTCTATTTCTGGGTGGGGGGTTATCTGGAAGGGACAGGGCTAACAGAGGCGTGTGTCCAGCTTTCCAGGTGAGTGTCCCAGGCACATTTTGCTGCTCTTAACTCTGCAATGCTCTATCTATTCTAGTCATAGATTTACTCCTAATTTGACTGTGACCTTGGAAAGCAAATTCTCAAAACTTCAGTGTCCTCATCGCTAAAACAGAGACCCAATCAGCTGCCCGGACTGGGCTGATACGTAGCTGACTTCCCTTCCACAGCAGACCTGATGGCTTTTCACTGTGACGGTTCTGACTGCGCAGTGTCCAGGCCTTTCTGCTTGTTAATTTGGGACACCCACCCTGAACCCTAACTACACAGTAAGCATAAGTGTAAGGTCATTTCCTCTTTATGTTCATCTTTACTTAATATTAATAATTTGCATACCACTTTCTGATTTATCCCCTAATCTGATTTATCCCCTAATTTTACCTACACTTTTTTGCTAAGTATTTTTATTTAAATTGACTCACTTTTTGCTTGGACCCACTTTAGTTTTGTTCTAAACCAGAGTATCCTTAAAATCATGAATTTTATAGGCAAGCAGAACTTCTTAAATACACCTGAAAATACATACACTACTGTTTCAATGTTTGATATTCACCCTAGTACTGTCTACAGTCGCCTTGGGTAAAGGTGTGCACGCCACCCTTTGGGGATCTCACAGACCAGTAGTTCTTAGAGTGATCCCTGGACCAGCCACATCAGCATCCCCTGGGAACGTGTTAGAAATGCACCTTCTGTGTTAGCTGATGCTATGGTAGTAATCGTTTGGAAATCTACATGTATATCAAGTCAACATATTGTACACCTTAAATTATACAGTTTGTATGTGAATTATATCTCAATAAAACGGGGGAAAAGTTTTTAAAAATAAAGAAATGCATCCTCTCCAGCTCTGGATCCAAGTGTCTAAGGGCGAGGCCAGCAATCTGTGTTTTAACAAGCTCTCCAAGTGATGTGCTTAAGATTGAGAACAGCTGTCAGGGAACTTTGCGGGCTCCCACGAGCTGACAGCGTCTCCACAGGAGCTTCTAACTCAGACCCTTTCCTGAGGCTCGGCTCAGCCCTGCCTCCCATCAGGACCATTTGTCTGTCCTTGGTCCACCACCGAGACCAGAGCAACAGTGTGACACACACTGCTTTCCCTGCAGCTCGCACGGCTGGATCCCCACAGAGGCAGCTTCTTTTGGTACAATTTCCTTCCCACTTCTATTGTTTCCCACCCTTTCAGGCGTTGAGTTGATTAAATTCAGAGGAAGAAATAGGTCAAATCCTCTGTTCCACAAAAACTAATTACCTTCTCTGTCCTCCTCGTTCTGTCCGTGAGGTGGGGGTGCTTGTCCTTCCCTGACCCAGCTTGGTCCTCTCTGTGGTCTATGACCCTGTCTGTAGGGCGGGTGACACGAGGCCCCCCAGGTATCCGCAGGTACTCTAAGACACTTTCTGGTCCTCTGACGAGAGCCTCCACCCCTGGAGGGAGAGGCAAGGGCCTTGTAAGGATCGCGCTCTGCTCAGCCGCTGACCCTGTAGCACAGGTACCACTGCTGCCTTCACGGTTTCCTTCTCTCTTCTCCACTTACACCCTCCTCCTTGCTGACCTCAGCTATTTCGTGGCTTCAGCTGTGAAGCCTAACCCATCTGTCCAAACCCCGCCTCTTGGAGAAGCTCGAATTCTGCACTTCCCTGGCTAGCCCCATCCTCTGGACCTCACAGCCAACCCTGCGAAGCTGAACATAAAACCTCTTCCCTCTAGCCTTCTGGATTCTCAGCTGGGGCCCTGTGACAAGAGATAAATTAATGAGAGAAAAACAAACGAGCTTATTCTCAGGTATACCTCATGTGTACGTACATGGGAGACACCTGGGGAAAACAAGTACCTCTCCAAGAGGTGGCTTAGAATTCAGGCTGAAATACCATCTTCATTAAAAACAAACAAAGGGTGCGGGAAGGCCAGTCATGGGGGGCAATGACCAGGAAAAGCACCTGTTTGTTATGCAGATTTAGGTCCCCGCTTTCTCCATGGATTAGAGTCTCCTGTGATTTAGGGTCACCCTTCTCTTCCCAGTACAGAGAGGGAGACACCCTTACAAATGGAGAGCTCCTTTGTAAATGTCAATGTCCCTTACAGAAGGGTAACTTCTGCTCTGTTGTCAGAGCTGATCCAATGTCTGCTGGGGTTGTTGTTGTTGTTGTTGTTGTTGTTGTTGTTGTTTTTAAAATAATCAGCTTAATCCTTTCCCCAAAGGGGCACCGTCCACAATGAATCCAACCTGTTCTCTTGTATTTCCCATCTCAGCTAACTGAATCAAAGCCTATTGTACCTTCCAAGCTTGAAAACCTTCTCTTCCTTATCCTCATATGTAGTGGGTTGTCAGAGCATGGTGATTCTCCTGCTTCATCCTCTTTATTGTGGCTTTTTCCTCCTCTCCATCCTCCTGGCCACTTTCTTCGTGAAGGCCCTCGTCTGTTACTGCTGTTACAGCCTCCCGGCAGGAGTGGAATCTTAAATAACAAGTAGAATAATTAGCATGTTTAGCACATTGCTGCTAAAACTTTTTCAAAGGCTCCCTTCCACCTCCAGAATCAAGCTCAACACCTCTGCGAACAAGGGCCTCGAGCACCTGGCCCCAGACTTCCTTTCCTCCCTTGTTTCCAAAGCACACTGGACTCCAGCCACACAGAACCGTCCCCACCCCTACCAGCAGGGGGCTCTGCAGCCTCCCTGCCTGGGAGACCTCCCCGCAGCTCCTCCTTTCCCAGTTGGAGGGCTCCCAGCACCCGTGGAATCCTGGCTCTCATGTCAACCCTGTGCAGGTTCCTTGGCTTTTCTCTGCATCCAGCCAAGCCTAGGCCCTGTTGTCTGCACCTGCAGGAGCTCTTCAGTGAGGGCAGGGCCTCTGCAGGGCTGCTCCCTGCACAGAGGATAGGGTGGTCTCTCCCTCACCCTGGCTGCTCAGCGCCCAATGTAGATACTCCTGTAAAACCAGCACTCAGGCAGCGTACGGAGATCAACTTTTTTCCTGATAAGTGAGGGGGAAGAAAAAGCTTTCCTTGACCCCCTTAGGGTCCTTGGCTGGGTCTCAAAATTATACTGACAGATTAACAGGAGAAAAGCACACTTTTTTTTTTGAATTTTCACATGTACATGGGAGTCTTCACGAGAGAATAAAGACTCAAAGTGACCAAACCAGGAAGCTTTTATACTTTTATAGGTAAAGAATCAATCAATTTGAGAAAAATTGACAAGACAGAGGAATTCCGGATAGGGATAGTCCAACTTGGCAAGCAGTCCTCATCTTCCTCAACAAGAATAAGGGTTAGTTTAACAAAGTTTGTTTGCAGATTCGTCTGGTGCCACCTCTGGGCTGACAGGAGTCTATCTCCAGTAAAGGGAGAATTTCTTGCCTTTAGGCAAAAAAAAGGGGGTGGGGGGGAGTTTTTCTGAGTGCGCTGCTTCTTAATTGTCTTTAGTGAAAAATAACTTTTATGTCAATGAGGTGCATTTTGGGGTGACATATTCTGGTTTATTTCACTGGCTCCCTTATACCTGCAGGGTTCCCACATCCAAATACGAAGAGTTATAAACACAGCTCCAGTCACCCCAGACAAATCTGGAGGCCCAGAGCAGGCCCAACATTTGAGTCACCAGGTTGCTAGCTCTGCCCACCTCCCAGGCCTCTTAGACAACACTCAACATCTTAAGAAGCCTAGAACCCAAACCAGTGATCCCCAACCCCCACAGCTTACTATCTGTATTAACATGTCACTTTCTCATTAGCATAATTTTACTATTCCAGAGACTCTTACCTTGGAAAAGCAAAGTGGTAAATCTTTGTTTCACTGTAGAAATTTCTTGCAAGTCTCAAGTCATCAGGAGACAGTTTACTTGCCAGACTGGTTTTACTTGGCTGTGTTCACCAATGCTAGCCCATTATACCATAATCCTTACACAGTCCTAACTAGGCCTCCCTGATCTGCCTTAAACCAGACCTCAAAGTCTTAATAAATCAAACCTTGCCCTTCCCCTGTCAAGACACTATCAGATTTCCTTATGGAGGTAAACAATGAACACAGCTTTGCCATAAAAACAGGTGGCTTGAAAGCCAGCATTCTACAAGGCTGTGTGTTCCAGGCTTCTCCTGCCTATCTAGGCAATTGTCAGTTTGCATTCAAAGCAAGTTTCGTTATCTCATCAAGTTCGATGATAAAGAAGTTCTGTATCTTTAGATGTTAACACCCATGTACAGGGAAGGGAAAAACTTGACCTAGCCTGGAGGCACTGCCCCAAATACTTTTGTCTCTAGATCAAAAGCTGCCTTTGCATGCGTGAGGTCTTGGGTTCAACCCCCAGTACCTCCATTTAAATAAATAAATAAAACCTAATTACCTTCCCCACAAAGAAAAGCCGCCTTTGGCTTCTTCCTGGCGTCAAAACCCACCTGAAGATGCAAACGCCATGATGAGATGCCTTCTGAGAACTGACCAGCAGAGGGTGCTCTTGAGAAACAGGACTCCTTTAGAAGCGTCTTCCTGTCAGGGACTGGAAAATTCCCACACAGGAGGCACCACTTAATTTTAATGATTGTAATTAATGGTAAATGCAAGCAGAGCTTCCACAGGACATAAACCAGAACAGCCACGGAGTGATAGAGGAGCCAAAGGCAGGAAATCCAGTGGGAGAACCTACCCAAAGTGGTGCTCAGAAGAAAATTTAAAGCCTCTGTTCAGGTTTTGCCTTCTTACCAAGACTCCTGCAATAACAGAATTTCCCCCCAAATAATTCTGAAACCTGCCATATTTAGGTCATGCTATGTTGAAGTCCTTCAGAACTTTTTACTCTGGGTTCCTGAGAAATTATTCTCAATGTTCATGCAGAAAGTCATTCTAAAACAAGAGTTGGCAAATTTTTTCTGGAAATGATAGGCATTTTCACTTTCATAGTTTGAATAGTTTCTGCCCCAACTTCTCAAATCTGCTGTTGTAGCTCAAAAGCATGTCTAGTGGAGGTGCAACGGGCTTCCCTTCCTCTTTGTGAGTGAGGCCAGTTTTATATCCATTTGCAAATCCACATTGGTATTCCTGATCTCGAAATGTCTCTGCTCTCTGACATTTGCATTGACCCTATTGTAACATCTGCCTGGTTTCCTTCTCAACCATGAATTAAATAAAATCTTTGACATGTGTTTATTTTACACCTGTGTGAGTCATGATTTTTACCTTTTTTTGGTGAAAATTCATTTCTTAACATGCTGTGTAACTGTGAAATTGAATTCAGGGATGTTTTCCTAGAAAACATTTGAACAGCAGCCAGAGGGACAGCATAAAACACTTCTGTCTCCCTCTTTTTGAGTCATCTTCTCTTTACTCAAATTCTGTTCACAACTCTGCCACTAAACAGCTATATGGTTTTAATGACACTTAAATTTTCCCACCTGCCAAATGAGGGGTTGGGCTCGAAAACTCAACAAGGCAGGCTTTCTCAAACTCTGTGGTCTAAGGAATCCTTTTCACTTTTAAAAGTTATTGACAAACTTCTTGAATTATTAAGACTTTGGTTTAGGAGATTATATCTATTGTTATTTACCATATTAGAAATTAAAACTGAAAATTTTTCTTAACATACGCATTTATGAATTCATTGAAAATAACAATAAGAAACCTATTACATGTCAACATAAATAACGTTTTCCAAAACAAAAAATATGAGAAGAGTGGCATTGTTTTACAATTTTGCAAATCTTTTAAATAATCAGCTTAATAGAAGACAGCTGAATTCTCACCTGTGTGTGTTTGCATTCAATCTGATATGATAGCAGTATCATGTAGCCTCTAAAATCTGCATTCTACACTCACAAATGAGCCTAGAAGAGGCAACTAACATCCTAGTATTGTTATAACAATAGTTTGGACCTAGCGGACCCCCTGAAAGGAAGGATCTCAGGGACCCTCAAGAGTTCCTGGAACACTCTCTGAGAACTGCTGTAGTAAAGTGAATAAATGCAGGTGGGAGTAGTGACTTTGAGGGGGTGGGATGTACCAGTACCTCATACCGACCCCCTTCTGAGAGTGACGGTTTGCTTTCCCAAGCATTCTGGAAACAGTAAGCTTTTCCTCATGAGCGTGAGGATGTAAGTGCAGCAACACGTGTGGCTCTGTGCTGGGCTTCTGTGTTCCAAGCTGGAGTGGGATGCTGCGGATTCTTGGAGTAGGGACAGGAAATGGGGTGGGGGGGACTGGGGGAAGGAAGTGAGCACCATTCTCATCCTTTCCCAAGACGCCAGCTCTGGGTGAGAACTTGAAGCTGCATTTGCAAGAGCCTTTGTCCTGGGATTCTTTACTGATCCTTTTCAAGAAGCCCCTGGAAGTGAAAGGGTGCAGAATCCTGTGAGTCCACCCCCACCAACCCCCCCAGTCGCCTACCTCTTGTTTATAGAAAAGCTGACGTCCCCGGGCCTCCCCGAGTCACAGAAGCCCAGGCTCAAGCGGTTTATCAGGACACGCCCGCAGGCACTTTGGGGGCAATGACTCTGACCGCCTATCTCGACGATTAACTGAGATTATTCCTTCATTTCCCTTTAAACCTTTCATGGCTGAACAGAATCTTTGGAGATGGTTTTCTGGGGGGATGGGATTGCAGGCATTCTGATTAAAAGCAGCTTTCCTTTTTGCTACCAAGGCTATTGGCCCCAGGATCACACCCCTGCCCCTCCTTCGATTAGAAACCAATTACTCTTCTCTAAGTCCTAGGAGGCAGCTGCAGAGGAAAAAACAAGAACTGATAGAGCCCACCCAGTCCAAGACGGCGGAGGATTTGACCCAGTGGACCTGGAGCCTCGTTATATGCTCATTGTAATGTATTAGCACGCTAAATGACACACCCCCCAGCACCGTGACACTTGACGATTACCATGACAACCAGAAAAGTCCATACAAGGACTGAAAAACTTGAACAAGAACTGATTGGCTCCATCACACCCGGAAGGAGGGCAAGATGGTGGAAGCCTCTCATAACAGTCCACATGGCCCGACCCTGGTGGAGCTGTCCCAACTGCCCAGCTTGCCTGACAGCTCCCCACTCGAGCACCTTTTCCTCTCTGGAGCGCTTTTCTTCCATTTCCCCTTCTGAGCAATAAGATCACTGTTCACTTCATCCCTCTGCCTCTGCTGTGCGAATTCTTTCACAGTTGGTGGCAAGACCCCACACTTTGGCAGGCCTCCTAATTTAGGGGTCCCTCCATCTGCTAACAGAAGCCTCCACTGCCACTCACGCACCCTGCTTCTGACCCTTGGAGGGTCATGGGGCTCTGAGATCACAAGGGAGCAGATGCTAGAAAGGGAGGGATTTCCCCCTCCTGCAAGTCCTGAAGATAAAAGAAACCCTGGACCTTCCCTGATAAATCGCCCTTCTTGGTTTTCCTTGTACAGGAACTATTTTCTGTGCCAGGTGAATACTTTCAAGGTCCCAGATGACTACAGTGAAGAAAAGGTTAAGTACTGTCAAGGAAGAGTTCGTGGGTTTCTTCATTCTAGAAAAGTGATTCAGAAGATTGAAGTTTACAAACAATCTGCTTATTCTATAAATAAGATCAGATTCAGAACTTTTATTATCACCTCCCTCTGAGGTACTTGCACTCCAAATTGTACTATAAGACAGTAAATTGGAGGTAAATTGTTGCAAATCAAGACAGATGTAGGTCCATGTCCTTGATTTCCCACTTAACAGCAGCAGGGACTTCGGGAAATGTCAGCCTTTCTAAACCAAATTCCTTGTCTATAAAATGGAGGAGAATTAGAGCACCCCCAGTGCAGAGCCAGAGTCAAGGACTTGGATACAGTTAGTTTACTAGGGCTGGTGGTGAGAGTGATCTCAGAAAGCAGAAATGTAGGAGGAAAGAAAATGAAACAGATACGGAGGAAAAGCCAGTATGATGTGTTATTGGGCTGGTTACTATTCTGGTCAATTGAGACTCAGGCTTGCCAGAGACCCTATGAGAAATCCTACGAGTGTACCCCCGAATCATCCTCTGAAAGGTGGGCGCCTGAGATATTTATCCAGACTCTCATCCTCATTGGTTGTGGACTGCCCACCCCCCCCGGGGGAAGAATGAGTCATCACTATAGCTGTGGCTGAAATCAGAAGTGGGTCACTGGATGTGACATGAGTCCAAAGATGTCTGCTCTGGGAAATCAGTAATGTCCATGTTGTAGAGTTACTGTGAGAATTAAATGCAAGGGTGTCTATACAATGTTTAGCATCATGCTTGGCGCATAGTTAAGTGCCTATTGAGTGTTCGCTTTATGTTTGCTGTCACTGTAATTATCATCATCACTGTCATGATTTTTACCTTTGCACTTTCTTGAATGAAAAGGACAGGGGTACATTTACGGCTTAGGGGACTCCAGGAATGACGCATAGCCCACAGCTGGTCTCCTTTATACCATGATACCTTGCCCTGTGGCCAACTGTTATGATTATTATGGGTTATTATAGTATTTTTACTTCCTCCCTTTGTGTGTGTGTGTTGTCAAAATTTGGGTACAAGAAGGCATATTCTGTCATTTGCATGGGGTGGAAGAAAGGCTGCTCACCATCACTCTGCAGCAGCCCTGGCCAATAGAACTTCCCAAAACGATGGGAAGTTTCTCTGTCTCTGACGTCCATTCCACTGGGCCCTAGCTGCACGTGGCACCTGGGCACTTGAAATATGGTTAGTGGGGTGGAGGAACTCAATTTTTTCATTTTATTCAATTCTAGTTAATTTAAATCTAAATTTTAAAAGCTACATGTGGACACAGTGGAGGGCAATTAGAGATGGTGTTCTCAGTGGATAATGGAATGGACCCCTTCCCTGGGGCTGAAATTAAGGTAATGCAGTCAGCAGTGTATTTCCTCTGGCCCCTGGGCCCACAGGGGCCCCAAAATCTCACATCCAGGTTGGAAAGGGGCAATATCTTCTAGGCCAAGGGGCTGCCAGCTAAAGAGAATGAAGTCATGGGGCCCTGGAGCAGGAATTAGTTGGAGGACAAGAGCTCCCTGCAGCTTGGTCCAACCTTCCATGCACAGAGCTGACTGCTGACCATCGTGCAGGGAGAGCTTGGTTCTCGCTGCCTGTGGCAAGCTCACTAGACCAGTTTTTACAGTTATGCCCCTGCCTTGTCCCATTTCTCTGCAGGCATCTGTCCCGTGCTCAACCCATCAACAACCACTGCAGAGTACTTACTGTGTTCCCAAGTGCTGTGCTAGGTACTGAGTCACTGAGGAGCATTAAAGAAAGGCCTGTGCAGCTGGTGTTCTCTACTCCCTGGAAAACTATAGCTTACCCCGAGAGACCAGATTCTCCCCTCTTTGGATTGGTAATCCACCTCTGCCCTCCTCCCCTCAGCTTCCTGTGTCCTAGAACTTCTCACTGTGAGACAATTACCATTTACATGTCTGTTTCCCCCACTAAACCATGAGCTCCACAAAGGCAGGGCCCGCGGTGTCTACCTTAGCATAAGCCTCCAACACAGTCAAATGCTAAGTTGTTTGGCACCGATGACAAGGGTTGAGCAAGGAAAGTAACAGGTTAAGTCCCCAAGTCATTGACAGACAGCATGGAATTCAGACTAGGCTCAAAAATGAGATTTGTTTACTTGGGGAGTTGAGTGATGGCTTTCCTGAGGGGGTCACCTCCTAAGCAAAGGCATGGAGGTAGGATAGAAGATGTTAGATTTACAGGAGACAGGATGAACCAGGGGAGTGTTTAGGAGAAAAAGTAGGAATAGTTGTGTGGGCTTGACTTCCCAGGGCCTTGCCAGCCAGGCAGTTGCACGTGGATCTGATAGGTTGACAGAAGCACTGGGAGCCAGATTACTCTGAGATGCTAGGTGTGGTGAGGTCTGAGTTACGTCAGTGAGTCTGGCAAGATGTGGTTGGCACCAGTTATTTTTGCCCTTTACCTTTCTCTAGTACAAGTACTTCAATGTCCTTGGAAACTCCGTCCTGCCCATGTGGCGCAGTGACCCTACCTCTATGCCCAGGTTCAGGGATGAGTGGGTACATGAATAAGATCCAGCCAACAAAAGTCTTAGGAAGTGTCTCAGGGATACAGCCAGAGACTTTCACTGGAGCTGCTGTTATCTTTCTTCGGTCATTGCTAAACGGGTGAGATGCAAGCCTGGAGCTGCTGACACTCTCCTGATGCTTCAGGGAAAGAGCCTGTCTGAGAATTAAACCAGCACAGAGGAAAGCAGAGTCAAGAGAATGAAGAGACGTCTGATGAGATCATCTGAGCACCTGGATCCAGCCGAACCTGAAGTGGACCCTATTTCTGAGCTCTTCCGTTATTAGCCAGTTTCAGCTAGGTTCCTGCCACCAGCAACCAAGAGAGTCCTGATTATGAATACTCAGGGTTAAGTGGGATGGCTTAGAGTGAGAGGAGATGAGAGTCGGGGGTGACAGCGGTGGGTCACAAGGTGAGAAGGAGTGATCTAGACTTTTCCTCTCCTCGAAATTGTGCCAGTGGGGCATAGTGATTCTTCATCACCTCTTCCTTCCTGATGCCCTTTACCTGCCTTCTTTCATTTGGCTTAGACAACTGTGTGAATCAGGTACACCTGACCCTTTTATAGCATGGAGAGTTAAAGGACTTGGCGAAGGTCACACAGAACCCTGGGGCTTCGTTCTCATTCTCTAGCTTATGCTGCATGGGCTCTTGCATGTGCTCAGTATGCACTGAGGCCACCAGGTACCATCTCTCTGTCACCTTGGGGTGGAGGTGCGCCCCGCCTCCGGCTTCCTTCATTATGCACGTGGAGAAATAGTAGGAGTGCATACTGAGGAAAGGCCCGGGCGCTCGTGACCCTCTTCAGTAAAAATAAATTCTGCCTGAGTCTCCTGGTTCTAAATAGAAGAAAATGTAGATTTGGGGCAGAACCGAAGGGAAAGGGATTTCCCTTGGCAAATTATTTGCAATTTGTGGATTGGAGCTGACCCAGCTCCAATTCCCACGTCATCATGAGCGCTGTCAAAAATGTGAGCAGCTTATTAAAGAACCAGAGCTGGAGGCAATCCTCCGCCGGGGGCCCAACAGAACAGGAGCACAGTTAAAACCCACCAGCCGCCTCCTCCCAGCGTCTCAGGTCCAGGAGCTGCTGAGAGTCTCAGCCACAGGTCACATGTTCACTCCAGGGCAGCCACTTCCTGTAGCTGTGGGAATAAGAGTCAGCATGTTTACAGTGAGTTTGTGCCTTTTGTGAGGCATAATGAAAAGCCAGCTGTCGCGAGTACTTAAATTAGTGGCCCTCAGCCTATAGCACGCAGCAGAGTGCATGTTCTTTTGAACAAACGCTAGCAATTCTGAGTTTGGGGGGGCCCCAGTGTCTGCCTTTTTAATAGGCATTCCAGGTGATTCTGAAGCAGGTAACCCAGGGGCCACAGTCTGAGAAACAGTGATGTAAGTAGAGGAATCCACAGACTCCAAGTGGTCCCTTCATCAGAGGTTTAAAGACGCTTCTGTGGCAGGCACACGTCCCAGGAGATCCAGCATCTCCTTCTTTACTAACAGGAGCGATTACTAGCATCATGTGAGGGACATACAGAGGGCTTTCTTGACTCAGAATATCTCTGAGGAGCTGTGACTGTAGAGTGCTAAGTATTTACTTTCTCCAGTACTCCTTTCAAGTCACAAGAGCTTATGGAAAAGAGCCCTTCTGCGTTCATTTTGTTGTTGTTGTTGTTGTTGTAAAGGAAAAGTCCCGCTGCGGCACACCTACAGCATGTTCACGTGCAAGTGCAGCTCACCTGTCCTCACGGCCCACCCAGCCTGCCAGAGCCTGGATCCTTCCATCGACCTTTCTCCGCCTCCCTCAGGGAGAAAGGCTTTTAAAGACAGTTTTTCCTTCCTTAGGTGCCTCTATTAACCTAACCCTAAAGAAAATCCATGAATTCCTGTTGCTTCATCCATCTTGTTACATGTCAGCATCTTTCTCAAATTAACCACAGAATGGATGCGTGAGGTGGTCCACAGGCCTTCACAATAAAATCAACTGCATATGAAATGAATCTGAAAATTCCATTTATTAAAACAAATACACTGTCCACATGGGATGAAAATGTACACATCACATTCAGGTTCTTCTGCTTTAATATTTCTGTATTCCTTTCTCTTTGAAAGACACACTCCATAGATCTTAAATAGGAAAAATGGGAACAATTCTCGGTCTGGGAAAACATTAATGTATATGTAACAATTCACCATTGCCAGGAGCAGCTAGAAGCAAATATTAAAAAAAAAAAGTACAAAATCCCCTAAGACAGCATGCTTGGTTTCTCAAAATTCCTTTTGAGAATAGGAGAGTATGGAGAAACAATTTTTAATTTTTCCTTGGTAAGCAATCTCTTTCAAATATTATTAGCAAAATTAGCCTCAGTTCAAAGTACTGATTCGCAACCTCTGGCTTAAATTAAATAGCACTTGGTTTAAAATTGAAAGAAAAAAAAAGAAAGCAGATTTAATATTGAGGATGATGAAGACTGTTTTTTTCTTAACAGAGTTTGCATTATAAATACAAGGGTTATTACTACTGTTTAATGAGTTCCATGGCAGATTTTCATTACTATCCAATATATTACATACATAAATTAGGGCCTTGAATGATTGAGCTAAGTTTTCCTATTGGTTACCCTTTAAGATAAAATTATGCTGGTGAAAATGATTGTAAAATTTCTAAAAGAATTAAAACTCTTTAGAGGCATAAGTCATCAAAAAGTTATTTCCCTCTTAACAAGTAAAACTACCAGTAAGTCAAAACTCATATAAAAACTCTGGCATTATAATTCCATAAAGTAGGACATGAAATTAGGAAAAAGCTAACATATTTTTCTTAAACTTAGTATCTGATGGCTGTGTATTTTCTGCCTTCTTTCTCCTTTGATAAACAAGGTCAAATGCAGTTTGGAACTTCCTTAACTTTTAATTACAGAGTTGTATTCCTAAAAGTTTTAATGCCATTTTAATTGCTCCAAACATCTAGATTTACATGAAAATACAAAGAGGCCTTCTGAGAAAAATACATGGATTATGGATTATGAAAAGCATCAGGGTCTTATAATAATGCCTTCATCACCACCAAAGGGTGCTTTATTCACAGTTGTTTTTATGTGACCACATACTCAATTCCTATTTTGGCTCATTTGAAAAACGTGGTTGGGTTTTAACTGATTCCACAGTATTACTAAGCCAATGGTACAATACCGTAGTTTAATACTCTGCCAAGGTTTTTTCCCCTCTAAATCTTCATCAGTGTCCCATGACTATAACAGAATCCCAAGGTTTGAATAGAAGTATCTGGTTACAGAAGTGCATTCATACATTTCACAGTGTCTCAGTATTCTCTTCCCTAGCTCCCTAGGCATGAGTTCTAATTGGATGTATTGATTCTTTTACCATTATGCTCATACAAGGAGCTAAGGAAAATATTAATCAAGTCTGTTTCAAAATCTGTCCTTGGCATATTAAGCCTTTTTCCCTTCCTTTCCACCTTTTTTTTTTTTTTTAAATGGGAGGAAGAGAATGGAAAGAGAATAAAATTAATTCAGAAATGGACTTTTGGGATTTCGAAGCAAACAAGGAGCTGTAAAAGAGCCCTCATTTGCCTAGGAATGACACAGAAAAAAGTGAGAAGGACTTCCAGGGCCTCCCATTACCGGTGGAGGCAAGAGCCACAAAGAAAAGTCACTGTCAACATCATCTCTTGGGAAGAGAGAGCTCAAGCTGCAAGGACGTTGTAAATAAAGACAGAGCGACTCTAATAAAGCGGAGAAAAACAAAGCGAAGGTTCTACTAAAAATTTTGTTGAGTGAAAACCAAAGGCCATCTCAGGGGCAAAAACAAAACAAGAACACTTCGTGGTGGAGCTGCTGCAGGGCGGCACCTGCCCCCTTCTCCCTGGCGGGTGAATAGCCAGGATACTGAGAGTAGCGCTAGTCTGGAGTCGTTTGGATATTTCTCCTGCTACTTCAACGAATGAGGGCCACGTTTCTTTCTCGCTAAGAAGAGCACACAAAGCCTTCCCTCAGTCTATAATTTCTGTGATTCAGGGAAAAGGAATTTGCTCTTACTCTGTGACAAAAGCATTTCCCAACTAAGGGTGAATCCTTGCCTCTGCTGCTTGGCGTTACCTGGGCTGCCCTGGGTCCTGAATAAAATCAAAATGCTTTGGATGCTGGAAAATACATCGAGGAGGCCACCATTGACGCAACTGTTAACTCGGAGGTATTTTAGGCAAGGCTAAGGCTCTGAAGTAATCTCAATTTCCAAGATACTGAGTGTTTTCCTCCCCAGCTTCATGTCTCTCATTCCTTTTCCAAACTTTATAGTAAAACAACGAAACTTCTGAATGGATGTAACATAGGGACATTTTCATGCAGTATTACTCAAAAACTGTCACAAATATATGAAAGCACCAGTCACAACACAGGATTTACTTTTACTTGCAGAATCAAAGCTATCATGTACAAATGTTAGGAATAGTGATAAAAGAACACAGACAACCGGCATTTGCTGTTATTATTACAATGAGGATAAACCACAGGGAACATCTCCCTAAACCCTTTGGGTGATCATCCTTGGAGTTCAGTTTTACAGACAAGTCCAGTCTTATCCCTTCACTACTCTAATGGGGGTGGGGGATGGAAGGAGGGGCAGGAGAGAAGGGAAAAAGAAAAAGGCACAACGACGAAACATCAATGCCATTACACCGAACTGCGGCGACACTGGACGACTCAGCTTGTCAGAGGGTATTCTAAAGGCAATATTCATTCCAAGGTCATACATATCTTAGCTCAGTACAGCTGTCTGTTTAAATTTTTATTTTTTTTAAATATGAAGCAGGAACATAAGGTTTGGGGAGGGAGCGGGAAAGAAATGACACCGATTTTATCTTTACACATTCCCCTCCTCCAGGCAGCTCTGCAGACATCAGATCTCTTAACTCGGGGTGTGGATCAACTTCTTTAAACATGCATAGCCTGGAGTTTCCAGGATGGTTCTCCTCTCTCTCTTTAAATGCTGTGGACTAGAAAGGCGCCCACTTTGCTAAAAACTCTACATCAGTGTCCCTGGAGCCCCGAGGCTCCTCAGGCCCCACTCGAAGACTTAAAGGATAGCACAGAAAAACTTCTTCTCCCTAAATGGGTTCTCTGAAGCCGGAACAGGCGTCAGGAGGGGATCTTCCTTGGCATGCGCTTCACAGTAAGCCATCAAATCTGCAGCTGCCTTGGACACCTGGAAAAGACGACAAAACAACCAAAACTTTAGACCAGGCACCGACGAAAGCACTGGTGCAGGTGCAGTGAGTCAAGGCTCGGGCTTGGATGTCCAGCTGCCCGGGTTCAAGCGCAGCAAGATGCTCATCTTCCATAAGCCTCTGTTTCCTCATGTGTGAAGAAGGGAGGATTGTTGAAAGCAGATCCGTGATTAGGGTGAGGTGAGGGAGGCACAGAGGGCACCGCACTGCAGGAGGCGCTCATGGCCAGGGCCATGCAAGTATCAACACCATATTTGCACAGCCCCTAGAGTGGGTGTCTCCTTAAATTCTGTGCGCCAGGTGGGTCGCTTCCCTCAGCCTGGTCCCAGACCTGGCGGCAAGGATTAAATGAGATAATCCACGTAAATCATTTAGTGCCTGGCACAGAGTAAGCCTTCTAGGCATTGCTGTCATACTGGAGCTGTGCCTCTCTCTTCAGGAACTGTGCTAGGGACGCCTAAAGCCATGCTGATCTCCTCTTTCCCATTTCTCACAACATTTTTGTCGCTCCTTGTTGGGAGTCGCCTGGGGTACCTTTCCTCCACAGTAGCAAATTTTCACTGCTTAGGGCGGATTTAATTTTGGGAAATAAATGACAAGTCATTTGTAACCACATCTGCGGACTAAGTGGACGATCCATTTGGGGTCAAAAAACCATGAAGTCAATAGTCAGTTTCTTCTATGACATAATACACTTGCTCTGGAATTTTCACTCCAAAATTTTTCCACATCAGTGTACTAGTACAATGGCCTCTTGAAGTGACTACTGAAAGGATAATCCTCTGTAAGAATGGGGAGATTGTATTATTGCTAAAAAGATTCACTGCCCCTCCCTCTGTGAGGATTACGCATACCCACACAATGACACCAGACTTGCTCTGGCCAACGAGATGTGAACAGAAGTGATGTGGGTTACTTTGGGGCAGAAGCTTCAACAACCAATGCATAGTGTGCCATGTTCTTTTCCCTTTGCCACTTTGTCCAACTGAAGTAATTTATTGTGAACCAACCTTAGGTGATTCAGAGGTTTTAATAAAACATAGTGGTCATCCTTCTGATTTGTTCCTTGTCCCAGGATTGAGTTGATTAGAACTTTTGTCACTTAAAGGCTTTTCGACTTTATAGTTTATTGGTTGGAAATGAGAATCAATTGCATCTTCTAATCCCATTAATCTTTGGATTTTTGGACTCTATGTTCCCTTTGTCTCAGATAAGATAGAGGCAATATTCCAAGTAGAGGTTACTTGCAGGTAAAATGATGTGGAGTGGCAGTTGACTGTAATGGACACATGGTGGAAGAAGTTTATCTTTGTTGTCACAGGCCCCCAAGAATGGGAGGAGAGGGCCTTTTGTTACTGCAGCAAAACCTAGTCTACCCTGACTGATATAAAGAGGTACAGGTATTGATGTGTGTGTTATTGTTTCCTCTGTCTGCCTCAGCAAAACCCAAACTAGGTGGCTTAAAATAACCAAGAATTATTCTCTCACAGTAAGTGCTAGAGGCTAGAAGTTTGAAATCAAAGGGTCAGCAGGGTTGGTTCCTACTGGAGGCTCTGAGGGGGGAATCTGTTCCAAGATCCTCAGCTAGAGCCTGGTGGTTGCTGGCAATCCTTGGTGTAGCCTGGCTTGTCAATATCACTCCACTCTCTGCCTCCACCTTCACATGGCCTTCACATGGTGTCTGTCTTCACCTGGCATTCTCCTCAGCATCTATGTCCAAATACTCTACCCACCAGTCACTGAATCTGGCCACTCGAATCCAGTATGACCTCTTCTTAACTTGATTACCTCTACATACACCCTACTTCCAAATAAGGTAACAGTCTAAAGTTCTAGGTAGGCATCAACTTTAGGGGACACTATTCAGCCCAGTACAGTATATTTGTGTAAAAGTCAGTCTATTTTTTAAAATTATAAATCATGTTTTATAGATCATTTTTATTTATCATTTTTTTCTAGCTGTATTGAGATATGTGACATACTACCTTGTGTGAGTTTAAGGTTTACAGTGTAATGATTGGATACATTTCTATACTGTGAAATGATTACCAAAGGAGGGTTAGTTAACACCTCCATCACTTCACGTAATTATTTTTCATTTTATTGTGGTGAGAACATTTAGGATTTACTCTCTTAGCAACTTTCAAGTATATAATACAGTATTGTAACCACAGTCAACAGATTGTACATTAGAACTTACTCATCTTACAACTGAAAGTTTGTATCTTTTTTTTGACTGCCATCTCCCCATATTCCTCAACCCTCAGGCCGTGGCAAACACCATTTTACTGTTTCTATAAGTTCATCTTTTTTAGATTCTACACATAGGTAACATCATTCAGTATTCATCTTTCTCTAATATATCACTTAACATAATGCCCTCAAAGTCCACCCATGTTGCAAATGACAGAATATCCTTCTTTCTCATGGCTGAATAATATTCCACTGTAAATATATAACACATCTTCTTTATTCATTCATCCACAGATGGGCATTTAGGTAGTTGCCACATTTTGACTATTGTGAATAGAGCTGCAATGAAAATGCAAGTATAGATATCTCTCTGAGATCCTGATTTGATATACGTATAGTTATGAAATAAAAATAAAAATGAAAATAAATAAATATACATACATATAACAAAAGTAGGACTGCTGGATCCTATGGTAGTTTTTAATTTCTTGAGAAAACTCTGCACTGTTTTTCATAGTTGGCCAGGTCAATTTACATTCCCACCAACAGTGCACAAGGGTTCCCTTCTCTCCATATCCTTACCAACACTTGTTATTGCTTCTAATGAGTGTGAAGGGATATCTCATTTTGGTTTTAATTTGCATTTCCCTGATTAGTGGTGTTGAGTTCTCTTTTCACATACCTGTTAAACATTTATGTCTTCTTTGGAATAATGTCTCTTCAGCTCCTCTGCCCATATTTTAATCAGATTGTTTCCTTGCATGAGTTTTTTAATATAAATACCTTTGGATATTAACCCCTTATCAGATACAAGATTTGCAAATATTTTCTCCCATTCCATAGGTTACCTTTTCATTTTGTTGACTGTGTCTTTTGCTGTGTGGAAGCTTTTTAGTTTTGTGCAGTCCCACATAATTACTTTTGCTTCTTTTGCATGTGCTTTTGGTGTCATATCCAAGAAATCATTGCCAAGACTATTGTCAAGGAGATTACTCCCTATCTTTTCCTCTAGAAGTTTTATAGTTTTAGGTCTTACATTGAAGTCTTTGATACAATTTGAGTTAATTTTTGTGACTGAAATAAGGCAAGGGTCCAATTTCACTCTGTTGTATGTGATTATCCAATTTTCCCAGCACCACTTATTGAAGAGACTATCCTTGTCCTATTGAACATTTTGGCTCCTTTATCAAATATTAGCTGATGGTATATGCTAGGGTTTATTTCTGGGCTCTTGATTCTGTTCCATTGTTCTATAGGTCTATATTGAATGCCATACTGTTTTGATTACTATAGCTTTGTAATATAGTTTGAAATCAGGAAGTGGATGACTTCAGCTTTGTTCCTCTTTCTCAGGATTGCTTTGGCTATCTGGGGTCTTTTGTGGTTCCATATGAATGCTATAATTTAAATTTTTTTTATTTTTGTGAGAAATGCCATTGGAATTTTGATAGAGACTGCACTGAATCTATGAATGGCTTTGGGTAGGATGGACATTTTAACAGTATTAATTATTCTGACCCATGAACATAGTATATCTTTCCATCTATGTCTTCTTTAATTTCTTTCATCAAAGATCTTATACTTTTCAGAGTATGGATGTTTCAAATCCTTGTGTAAATTTATTCCTAAGTATTTTGTTCTTGATGCTATTGTGAATGGGATTTTCTTTATTTCTTTTTCAGCTATTTCATTCTTAGGGTATATAAACACAAGTGATTTTTGTATGTTGATTTTTTTATTCTGCTACTTCACTCAATTTATTCATTAGTTCTAACAGGGTTTTTTTGTTTTTTGGGGGGTGAAATTTTTAGGATTTTCTCTATATAAGATCATATTATCTGTGAACAGAGACAATTTTACTTCCATTTCTATTTGGATATCTTTCTTTTATTTTTTTCTTCCTTGATTGTTCTGGCTAGAACTTCCAGGACTACGTTGAAAGAAGTTGTGAGAGTGGGTACCCTTGTCTTATTTCTGATCTTACAGGAAAAGCTTTTAATCTTTCCCCATTGAGTAGGATGTTAGCTGTGAGCTTGTTATACATAGAATTTATTATGTTGAGGTATATTCCTTCTATACCAAATGTGTTGAGAGGTTTTTTTTTTTTAATCATGAAAGGATGTTTTATTTTGTTAAATTTTCTTTCTGCATCTATTGAGATGATCATATGATTTTTATCTTTTATTCTATTAGCGTGATGTATCACATTTATTGATTTGTATACATTTCACCATCCTTGTAACTCAGGGATAAATCCCACTTGTTTGCAGTGTATGATCCTTTTAATGTGCTACTGAATTTGCTTGCTAATATTTTGTTGGGAATTTTAGCATTCATATTTTGTCAGGGATATTGACTTACAGTTTACACTTCTTGTAGTGTCCTTATCTGGCTTTGGTGTCAGGGTAATGCTGGCCTTGTAAAATGAGTTTGGGAGTGTTCCCTCCTCTTCAATTTTTTGGAAGAGTTTAAATATTGGCATTAATTTTTTAAATGTTTGGTAGAATACATGAGGAAAGCTATCTGGTCCTGAGATTTTCTTCGTTGGAAAGGTTTTGATTACTGATTCGATCTCCTTACTAATAATTGGCCTGCTCAGATTTTCTATTTCTTCATGTTTCAGTCATGGTAGGTTGCATGTTTCTAGAAACTTATCCACGTCTTTTAGGTTATCCAATTTGTTGGCATATAATTGTTCATAGTAAGCTCAGTATCCTTTGTATTTCTGTGATATCACTTGTAATGTCTTTCCTTTCATTTCCAATTTTACTTATTTGAGTCTTTTCTCTTTTTTCTTAATCTAGTTAAAGGTTTGTCAACTTTATCTTTAAAAAAAAAAAACCCAGCTCTTTGTTTCTCCTGATATTTTCTGTTGTTTTATGGTTTCTATTTTATTTTTCTGCTCTGATCTTTGTTTTTTGCTTCCTTCTGCTAATTTTGTGCTTAAGCTGTTTTTTTTTTCTAGTTTCCTTGAGGTATAAAGTTAGGTTGTTTATTTGAAATCTTTCTTTTTTCTTAATGTAGGCGTTTATCATTATAGACTTCCCACTTAGAACTACTTTTGCTACATCACATACATTTTGGTATGTTGTTTCCTTTTTTTGTTTATTTCAAGATTTTTTTTATTTCTCTTTTGATTTCTTCTTTGACCCACTGGCTGGTTGTTCATAGGTGTGTTGTTTAATTTCTACATGTGAATTTTCCTGTTTTAATCCTGTTACTGATTTCTAGTTTCATACAACTATGACTGGAAAAGATCCTTGGTGTGATTTCAATCTTCTTAATTTTGCCAAGACGTGTTTTATGACCTATCATTTGACTTATCCTGGAGAATGTTCCGTGTACACTTAAGAATAATGTATTCTGCTGCTATTGGATGGAATGTTTTGTATGTGTCTGTTAGGTCCATTTGCTCTGAAGAATAGCTCAACATTTCTTTATTGATTTTCTGTCTGGATGATCTATCCATTGTTGAAAGTGGGGTAGTAATTCCTCTACTATAATTGTATTGGTCTGTTAATATTTGCTTAATATATTTAGGTGCTCTGCTGTTGAGTGTGTATATATTTATAACTGTTATATGCTTTTAATACAATGATGCATTTATCATTATATAGTGGCCTTCTTAGTCTCTTGTTACAGGTTTTGGCTTAAATTCTCACTCTTTAAGTGGCATTAATTGCTTATAAAATATTTTTATTGCGTTTCTATTTTTTTCCAGACATTAAGTTTTCTTTTTTGGTATACAAAATAGTCCTGAGGTAGGAATAGCTATCCTTCTTTTACAGATGAAAAATTTAAGCTCGGCACATTGCATGAGTGGTTCAAAGTTATACAGCATAGCACACAGCAGAAAAAGAGCTTGAAACTTAATGTTTTGCCTTTAAGCCACAATCATCTACATATAAATTACTCAAATGTAGGGCTAGTTCCAAAGGTTGATTTAAATTCTTTGTACATTTTATGAAATGCTTTTATGATGGAATGAAAGGAAACAGGCTGTTCATTTCTTAACTTCCCTCAATGAAGGCAAAGAACAAGCTTTCAGAATCTCAATTACTTTTTTTTAAAAACTCTTTTGAGCCATAGTCACTATTACACCAAACAGGAGCTTAGCTGCAAGCAGCAGAGACTGAACAATAATAATATCTAAAATTTACTTGTCAACAAGAGATCCAGCACTATCCCTACTCATTAGCAATGCTCACATGCTAATATGTGGCAAGAATTTTCAGAATCTTGGTACAGAAGGAACTATACTGGGCACAATTTAATAGCTTACAGTTGCTTATATCTTATATTTGACATTTGATTCTGAACAACTTCCTTCTAAAAACAGAGAATGTGTTTTATCATGTTTCTTCAACTAGACTGCAATCTCCTTTGGGTGATGGTTCAACACAATGTCAGAATCCTAGCAGTAATTAGAATAATTGCTAATATTTATCTGTTCTTGCTACATGTCAGAACTGTGGTAAGCACTTTACATGCAGTATTTTATTTAATCTTTATAATAATATTATGGGTCAAAAGCTATTATTATCCTCATTTTTAACATGTGAATTGAGGCTTCCTTAGGTGTTTGCCCTGGTTGTCACAGCTTGTGAGTATCCGAGTCATGAGTCTCAGTGTTCTTGATTTAATCTTTATGAATGCTCTTTCTTTTTAACCCATCATCCTTGTCCCTACCTTACAATGGGTCATAGCAATAGTCTGACTGGTGAATCTTCTTGTTTCTGACTATCCCTGCTAATATTTTTGCATACAGCTTCTTTCCCATCTCACATCCCTAAGTTATTCTGTGAAGATTTTCCCAATAACTCTAGGCAATCTCTCCCTTTTCCATCCTGTAGGTTCTTCTTCCAAAAATATCTCAAATTTTGGAGGAGATCAAGATGGCAGAGTAGGAGGATGTGGAACTCACCTCCTCTCATAAACACATCAAAAATACATCTACATGTGGAACAATTCTCACTGAAAGCTAACTGGAAACTGGCAGAAAGAGTGCTTTACAACCAAGGCTGAAAAGAAAGATCCATGTGGAATTGGTTAGGAAGGGAAGAGAGCAATCAAATCAGGACCTGTGCCCCATGGAGGGGACTCAGAAGAAAGAGGAGAGTGCAGGGGCAGAGATCCTCCTTGCGGAGTGAGTGGTTCGAGCTAGACACTGGGGACTCCAGTCCTGGAGACTGACACAGGGAAGACAAGCCTCCTTGGCTGGTTGGAGGTTGGTGAGACTTAACATGAGGGCTGTGGGAAGTCTGGACTCCATCCACTTGGAAGAAACACATGCACATGCTTGTCTGCTCCTGAAGCAGAGTGGAGAGGTCAGACTGAAACTGGTTCATCTGTCAGTTGATTGTAGATGTGGTGGGTAGCTGACTGGTTTCCCGTGACCACCCCAGTGCACCCCAGCCTGAGCTGAGTGAATGCTCCAGCCCTGCTTACTTCACATTGCAGCTCAACACTGGAGTTAGGGTTGCTATGACAGAAAGAAGTTGGCTGTGAGACACAGAGGTGGCTCAGACCTGAAGCAGTGTCTGAGCAGGGCAGGGCAGCCACCCTCACACAGTCAGCACATCAGAAACAGCCCTAAACTCTGAAGCTGGACAACAGCAACCTGTACCCTGTCTGATACTGAGAGCCCTAATGGGATCCTCTTGCTCCAGTACTGCTCCCAAGGGTGCCAGTGCTGGGAGGAGGGAGAGCTCACACTTAAAGGGAACAAAGCCAGCTTGGACCCAACCTTCAGTGCTTCTGCTCCAGTAACTTGGGACTTGCCCCCTCCCCCATTAGGTCAATAACAGTGCTCAGAAGACGGGAAGCCCTGGCTCACACCTGGCCCCACTCCTAGTCCCTCCACCTTCAACCCCACCTCCTACCAAGGTGATAGCTGCCAGCACACCCTGAGGAAAGACATGACTTATGTTCACATCAAATACAGTTCTCCCACCAAAGCCACTGGGCACACACAGACTGTACAGGGACGCGCCCACAAAAATATCTCAAATTCGTCTCCTTACTGTCATCTCTATTGTGACTACCCTAGTTCAATCCTCCATATTCTTTTCCATGATTACTGATAACCTCTTAAATAAAACTTTCCAAGAGATCTTTTATAGATTGAACATTTGTATCCCTTTTCCGTTCCAAATTCACATGTTGAAGTCTAATCCCCAATGTGATGGTGTTCGAAGGCAGGGCCTTTGGGGTGATCAGGTCATGAGGGTAGACCCCTCATGAATGGGATTAGTGGTCTTATAAAAGAGACCCCAAAGAGCTCCTTTGCCCCTTTAACCAAGTGAGGGCACAGAGAGAAGATGGCTTTCTACGAACCAGGCCCTCACCAGACACCACATCTACTGGCACCTTGATCTTGGCCTTGTAGCCTCCAGAACTGTGAGAAATACATTTCTGTTGTTCATAACCATCTAGTGTAGGGCATTCTGTTATAGCAGCTCAAACGGACTAAGACAAGATCCATGAATAGAATTATGGGTGTGGTCTGTGATGCTCAATGACAAAAACAAATTACATCTTTGTTTTCACTAATCTCAGATGAAAATCTAACATTTCTTTCCATAATAGATGTAGACAACACAATATAGTAGCATTAACTGCTTCTGTGACTTAGTCACCAACAAAAATCAGATATTTTCCATCACATTACTGTTATTGAAGATATCTTAACATTTTATTTATGTTCTTTCACTTTATAAGTATAGGCTCACTATTATATCTTATATAATTAGCTAATAAAGAAGTATGTATATTTAACTATATCACAAATGTTTTACTAAAAATATTCTGATAAGCTATATTTTAATAAAATTAGTTTCCTTTGTAATTTAAAAACATTATTTCCAGAAGGAGAACATATGCTTCAGCAGACTGTCAAACAGGTCTAGGGGCACAAAAATTTTTAAGAATCTCAGTTCTAAATAATTTCCCTACTTTTACCACCGTGCCAGGAGTAGTATTCTCCATATTGCATCTAGAAACGTTATTTTTAAAATATGTGTTGGCTCATATCACTCCCCTATTTAAAACTTTCAATAGCTTCCCTGCTTTGCAGAAAGCCAAAATATCATAAAAACAGCCTGTGGGTCCTGACTGCTTCGGGCCTGCCATCTCTCTAGTTGCACGTCATGGTGTTCTTCCCTCCCATGGAAGGTCTCTTCCAATTTTGTGAGAGCTCCAAGTTCTTTTCTGCCTCAGAGCTTTACACACTCAATTCTCTGGAACATTCTTCTCCTCATTGCCTCACCAGGCTGGCTCCTTCTCTTCCTTCAGGAGCCAGCTGAAGTATCACCTCTTGGCAGAGTCTTCCCTGACCACCCCATCCAAAAATGACTTTCTTCAACATTCATTCTCAATGTACTCCATTATTTTCTTTCACAGAAAAAAAACTCATCACAGTTTATAATTACAACCCTTGCTTGTTTATTTGCTGTTTGATATTTCCCTTTAGGCATTCTGCTCTATGAGGGCAGGAATCATATCTGCTTTATTTACCACTGTCATCATGAGTGCCGGCACATAGGAGACACTCAAATAATTGCTAAAGAAGTTCTCAAACATAATCTTATTCAACAACTACTCCATTCAACTAATATTTACTGAGTACCTAGTATGCCAGGCAAACAGACACACACACACACACACACACACACACACACACACACACACAGAGAGAAACAAAAAAAAAGTTTAACTAATATGGCAGACACAGTTCTGGAGGCTTGGAATAATCAGGGAAGAAAATAAACAAAGATTCCTGTCCTTGTGGAAATGATGCCGTATTCTAGACCTCTAATTCTGACTATGATGGAGGAACAGAGACCAATTAAACCCTTCTGCTTTAACTCAAAAACTGGAAAAAATATATGAACAAATGTTTTTTAAATGGTGGGCAACAGGCAGCACAGGACAGGAATCCCTGAGAGAAGGGAGACGAGACAAGTCTCAAGAATGCCCCAGCTTTCTGCTTGAAAAGGGTTCTAGGCCCCAGCACAGGGAGGAGCTACCCAAAAAGACTCCAGGAACCTCCTTAAGCTGAGGAGAGAGTAATAGAGAAGAAAGAACTACACACACACACACACACACACACACATATACACACACACACAGCTCTGGAGGCCTTCAGAGGATTCCTTTTGAATACTAATCAGCACATGTGGGAAAAAACTGCTTGAGGTTGTGCAAAGAATTTCAGAAAGGATCAAGTGAAACAACCCCTGGTGATCACACAGGACTGGAAGTTTGTGTCTCTATTGGCCAGAGTAGAAAGACCTCACAACACATGGACAATTAAGCAGAGCCCTAAAAGTGTATCTAGTAATGGTGCTAAATAGGCCTTGGTTAGAGGCTGTTGTGGACCCACCTATCAAAGCTTAAAAAATAAGCCTTGAATACGTCAAAATGTTTCCAAGTAACTTAATTGTACCACACTACAAAACCCCCAAAGTTTTAAAGAATACAAAAAATGTCAGTATGACACAACATAAAATTCACATCTGGAATCCAGTAAAAATCCAGACATACAAATAAATAGAGGAAGAATCTCTCCCACAATGAGGAGAAAAATTAATCCAAAGAAGACCCAGAATTGACACAGTTGATGAAATTAATAAATGAGGATGCTATTAAAATAGTGATTGTAAATATTGCCTATATAATTAAAAAAAAGAAAGAAAAACATGATTAAAAGAGACATGAAAGATATTTTTTAAAAAAACCCAAATTAAATTTCTAGAGATAAAAAACACACTAGATGGAATTAGCACCAGATCTGACACTGCAGAAGAAAGATTAGTGAACTTAAAAACAATAATACGAACGCTCCAAAGTGATACATAGGGAGAAAACAGCCTGAAAAACAAACAAAGAAAGAAAGCACACTGAGCTAGAAGAAAAGTTCAAGTGGTCTAATATACACACAATTGGAGTCTCTGAAGGAGAGGAGAAAGATGGTGTGTGGAGGAGAGGAAAGAAAAAATATCTGAACATATAATAGATGAAAATTTCCAAATTTTATGAAAAGTACAAATTCACAGTTTCAAGTTACTCAACAAACCCCAAAAGAAGAAATATGAATCAAACTACACTAATGCTCACCATAATCAAATTGCTTATACAGTATTTGTGTAGATGGATGGAGAGAATAGAAAATAAAACATAATAAGTAGTTACAGAGAATGTTAGATGGTATTAAGTTTTATAAGAAAATGGAAAGTAGAGCAGAGTTAAAGGGATCAAGAGTGTGTGTATGCATGTTGAGGGGGCATGAAAGACAGATTGCAATAGTAAGGCTTTATTGAGAAGGTAATCAATCTTTGGGTAAAAGCTTATGCAATGAAGGTTATGGTAAGAGAAATGAGGAGCCATTGACATATTTTAAAGAAGCACTATGGATGCTGTGTTGAGATGAGGACTCCGTGGGAGTCGAGGGTAGAAGCAGAGACTACTAGAGACTATTGCCATGATCCAGGTGAGGGGTAACAGTGGTTCAGAGCAGAGAAATAGCAGCAGAGGTGGTGCCAAGTGATATAATTCTGAATAAGCAGCATTTGAATGTAGAACCACGAGGATTTTCTGATGAGTTAGAGATACAGTGTGAATGAAAAATAAGAATTAAGGCTAACTCTAAGTTTTTGGACTGATCAAATGGAAGGATGGAGTTGCCATCACTTCAACAACAGGGAGAGAAGTTTTTCGGGGAAGATCAGGAGTTCCATTTTAGAAAGGTTGAAACTGAAACATCTCTTAATGAGATATACAATGCTGGAGTTCAGGAGTGAGATCTGGACTACAGCCATAAATTTGGGACTTGAGGCCATAGAGATGGTACACAAAGCCTTGGGAATGAGCAAGATCACCAAGGGAGTACATTTAGGTAGAAAAGAAAGGATCAAGGATTGAACCCTGGAACACCTCAATGTAAGAAGTCGAGGAGCATAAGAGGAATCAGCAAAGGAGGTCTGGACAGAGCAGCCTCTGACAGTGGGGGTTACTGAGAGTAAATAAAGAAAGTGCTTCAGGACATAAGGAATCATCAACCACGTCAAGTGCTGTCAATAGGTCAGGCAAGATGAAAACTGAGAATTATTAGATTTAGCAATCTGGAGTCACTGGTGACCTTGATGAGAGACGCTTCTGTGGAATGGTGGGAGTGAAATGGGTATAAGAACAAATGAGGCCCCCTCCACCTCCTCCTTTATGAATAATTCAAGCTTAAAAGCTATGGGGGGACCAAGCAAGGCAGTGTCCACACTAGGTCAGGGGCCCACAGGGGGGTGTCAGAGCTGGAACAAGGTGAGGAGAGCATCTGTGCAGAAGGCAGCCTGGTGAGGGAGCTGGAGTGGGATGTGAAGGCCTCCATGTCAGGCAGAGAGGTTATGGAGGGGAGCTTGGTTCCATATATGGGAAGTGACCAAATAAGGATAAGGGGGGCCAGGTTTCTCATTGACAGTGAGGGGAGTTACAAATATGGAAAGCAGAAAGCTGGAATGAACCCTGTGGTGCAGGGTAGGACCTGGTGATGTTGATATGAACTTGTGGTTACATAAGCATATATACATAGATACAGAAATATAAATGTAAAACTGTGTGTGTGCATGTGCGTGTGCGTGTGCGTGTATGTGTGTGTGTTCTCTAACTCTGTCCACTGAGAGGACCCAGGAGCAGAAACTCTTGAGCAGTGAGCACACTTAGCATCCAGAGCTTGATTCCTAAATACTATTCTCAAAGGAACTAGTGCTCTGTGGAGAAAAGGATGATTCCAGGACTGGGGCAGGGAAATAACAAGAGGAACTTAGAACATCTTTTTGCACTGAAAACTAAGAGAGTACTCAAAAAAGGAAGAGGGCATGTCAAAAGGACATAGTAGCCAATGATTTAGTCTGTGCTAATTTAAACATTAAAAATTGATGATGATAGTATCAGATTATAAACCATTCAATAAAAGGGGAAACCATGAGGCCATATCAATATAATTAAATTTTTAAAAATAGAATGTTGAGGAAAGGGGTAGTTATACAGTCTCAAATTCCTTCCCCCAAACTCCAAATACTTATTAACTACAAATGGACAAAGAATAACTGTACATGGAGAAACTTGGAAGACACCACCTTAATCAAGTAATTAAAATTAATATCACCAGTTAGTGACAATTTGAAATCAAGCACCACAGATAGAATGCAGTGAGATGAACACACCACCAGTCCTATGATATTAATGTCAAAGTTTTGTTACTTTAATTAAATCATAAAGAAATATCAGCAGATACACATCACTATATATAACATAGGTAAATAACAAGGACCTACTATATAGCACAGGGAACTATATTTAACATTTTATAATAACCTATCATGGAAAAGAATCTGAGAAACCATATGTATGTGTATATATATACATATATATGTATATATAACTGAATCACTTTGCTGTATACCTGAAACTAACTAACACAACTTTATAAATCAACTATCTTACAATTAAAAGAAAGAGAAATATCAGACAAACCCAAATTGAATGATGTTCTATAAAATAATGACCTATGATCTTCAAAAATATCAAGGTCATAAGAGTCAAGGAAGTCTAAGGAACTCTGCCTGACAGGACAGCTAAATGCAACCCATGATTCTGAACTGGGTTCTTTTGCTAAAAAGGGACATTACTGGGATAATCTGCAGTACTTAAACGGAGTCTGAAGAGTAGACTGTAGTGATATATCAATGTTAACTATACATGGTGATTATATTATGATTAAGTAGAAGAATGTTTTTACTTGTAAGAAATATTAAAGTATTCAGAGGTGAAAGGGCATCTATTGGCAACTTTTCTCAAATTGTTCGGGGGAAAGCAAAATTCTTTGCATTGTACTTGAAATTCTTCTGTACCCTTGAGATTACTTCCAGAGTAAAAATAATTTTTCTAAAGAAAGGGAAAAGAGAAATTATTAAGAGTGAATACAGACAATTTTTTTTTTCAAGAAGTTAAGCTGCAAAGCAGAGCAAATAAATAAGGCAGTTGCTAGGGGAGGAAGTGGGGGGGTTTCAAGAGAAGAAATTTAAGTTTTATTTAAGATGGAGAGATAACACTGTGTTTAAACACCGATGGAAATGATGAATTGAAGAATCAAAACTGGTGACTGAGAATGGGCAGTGAACTGCTGGAGCACATCCTTGATTAGGGAGATACTCCCTACCCTGTTGTGCAATGAAGGAATTTACTTTTGATAAGAGCAAGGATCTCCCTACATTGACAACTGCTGAAACCCCGCTATCCAGCAACCTCATCCAACTAGGCTGGGGCTGAGAACCAGGGAGTGAGGGGAGAGGGAGTCTAGACAGTCCCAATAAAAGCCACCAGACTTGATTTTAGGCTCTGAAAATATAGGAACCTACTCTAGACAGATGCCCTGACAGCTCTGAGAAGTAGCAGTTATCAGTAAGGATGAAAACCAGACCCCAAAATTTAAACAGTATGTAAGGCTATAGCTCTGTCTTTATTGCATAATGAAATTGAGACACATCTTAAAATTAATGTTGCAAAATACTTGCAAGCCATGAGGCCAAGAAGCACTGACAGGTCATCATTGCCTACGCACGTGGGAAGCTGCCTGTGCGTTAAAAGTATCACTCATTCAATTACTCCTTCAGTTGAGTTGCCTGCATGAATGGAGCCATCCAGGGTTGATAATTTTAATTCGTTGCTTAAAAGGACTTCAAAGATCATACTGGGATGGAGGCTTAAAATGAGAAGTTATTGTGAACATTGACGGTGGCCTGTCACAAGCCTGGCAAGAAAGTTGAACACACACACACACAAAAAACAAAACAAAACAAAAAAACTGCTACACTTCTGAGAAGAGATCATAAAATGTTCCAACTAGGAGAGACTGACCTGGTATTTGTCTAGAAAGGTCTTCTTACTCAGGTCAAAAGATGCTGGCTACTTTAAAGGCTTTATTTGTCTTTGAATCACTAATGTGGTTCATTGTCTTTGAATCACTAATGCAATTCAAGTAAGGGAAAATGAAAACATCTAGTTCGAGTATCAGTAAGTGCAGAAGAAACCTCAGGCTTCTTCAACATGCCTTGGAATTATATGGAAAATACGAGAGGTGCTACAGGGAGTAAGATCACGAAGGTCAGAAATGGAAAGCACCACGTGGCCATGACGCCCTGTGTCACCACGGTTCCTGCATCTCTGCTGGTGGCCAAAGGCGAGTCTAGAGCGTCTCTCCACTGTGATGGTGAAGAATACTCAGGACCAAACTCTGTTGTGATATTAGAGAAAGTGAATATTCTAAATAGTCTCCCCTCTCCCATTCCTCCAAGGAGATATTTAACTGAGAGTACATACAAATAGGGTTAAAAAAAATGGGAATAGAAGAATTAATTTTCAAAACAGTCATCAAGAAAAGTCCATGATATTTAATTTACTCTATTTAATAAAAAAAAAGAAAGACATTCAAAATTATCATCCAAAACAGTTACCCTTTTAAGAAAGGAGAGCTTCATCTGGCCTGAAAAACTAGGCAATTCAGAAAAATTCATTTCCTAGGGATTTTGAATTATCAAGTTTTTTTCTTTTAATGAATGTTATATAAGTGGAATCATAAAGTATGTAATCTTTTGAGAGTGTGTGTATGTATGTATATGTTTTTCCATGCAGCATAATTCTCTTGAGATCCATTCATGCTGGATATCAATAGCTCATTTCTACTTAGTGCTGAATGGTGATCTATTGTATGGATATACCACAGTTTGTTTAACCACTTATCCACTGAAAGACACTGAAGCTGTTTCCAGTTTGGGGCAATTTTGAACACTGTTGCTATCAACATCCATAGACAGGATTTTGTGTGGGCATAAGTCTTCACTTCTTTGGGATAAATGCTCAGGAGTGTGACTGATTGATCTTTTGGTAATTGTGTGTATAGTTCTTAAAGAAAATATAAAACTGTTTTCCAAAGTGGCTATGTTATTTTACATTCTCACCAAAATTATGTGTTACCAGGTTTCTCTAAATTGTTGCCAGCATTTGGTGTGTCACTCTGCTGTTGTTTTTTGGTTTTGTTTTTTTGATCATGCATTCAGTTCATTGAATTATAGTCAGTTTACAAGGTTGTGTCAATTTCTGGTGTATAGCATAATGTTTCAGTGATACATATACATACATACATTCCTTTTCATTCAAAATGTCAAGGTTTAATCGTACTACTTCTCTAGTTCCTAGGTATAATGCACAAGCCTTGGTGCTTAACAAGTATCTGCTGAATTTAAAAAATTATATAACCCTAAAAAATGAAGTTTTCTGCTCAATTAATGAAATGCCTGAGTTCAATTTAAATTTTTTGTCTTATTTTCAGCAAAACAAATGAATTACGACTGGCCACCTATGAACATAGCCCTTTCCTCTATAAGTCCCTGACACACTATACCACTTTTACTAACCCTGAAAAATACTCTCAATTGCCCTATAAGGAAAATTTAATCTCAGTCTTCCTAATAAATAGAATGTAAGCATTTTAGGGAAGAGATGTTAAAATTTTCAGTTTAAATGCTGGAAAAATATTTGAAAACACCCAAACCTGGGATATCTGTCCCTCTCTAGAGTGAAGCATGGTATCCAACTAGCCCATTTCTCAGTGCAGATTTCCCTGAAGTTCAATTCAGTTATGAGTCAATTGTTAGAAAGATGATTTAGTTCTTAGAAATGGTTACATCTGGTTCAATAATTACATATGTTTGTCAGTTATGAAAATCAGTCTTTTTTGCTGAACTGTTTTCAAAGGAAGATATACTATAAATGTTGGCTACGTATAATCTTAACGCATGACATGAAACAATTTACATATCCTTAAAATGATCAATTCTGCCCTTCTTTTTGGCATTTCACTATATTTTCTCCTACTACTATGGTTTTATTTCACCAATGACATTCATGCTTGGGAAATTCCAAACCATACATGCAACCAGAAATGTCACGCAAGAATATAGTTCCTTGACATTCTTCGTACATGAACTTAAAGCTATACACTAAAAAAAGTGTTTCCTGACTGCCTGTGTATGTCATCACCAAGAAGTAGATGATGAGGTCTTTGAAGTAGAGGACTATGTAGTCTAGTTTGAAAAATGTATCTGATGAAGGTAAAATTAATTACTAGTAAATTGACTAGTAAATATGATCAAATGGAAAAAGAGACCCATGAATAAGTGAGGATTTCAGCTGACCCAAAATAGAGGGGTAAGATTTGGATAATGTCCTAGTCCATTTGGGCTGCGGCAAAAACAAAACAAAACAAAACAAAACAAAAAAAACAAAAAAACCAAATGGGTGGATTGTAAACAACAGAAATTGATTTCTCATAGTTCTGGAGGCAGGGAAGTCTAATATCAAGGTGCTGGCAGATTCAGTGCCCACTGAGGGTCTTGTTTCCTGGCTCATAGATGCCCTTCTTGCCATAACCTCACCTGGTGGGAGGGGTGTGGGAGCTCTCGAAGGTATCTTTATAAGGTCACTAAGCCCATTCCTGAGGGCTCTGCCTTCATGATGTAATCACTCCCCAAAGGCACCACCTCCAAATACTATTCCATTGGGTGTTAGGATTTGGGGAAGGATATCAGCATTTAGTCTATCATAGATAGAAAAAATGTAAGGGGAAGAGTGTTCTCAGTGAGGGACTCAGAATAAGGGGAATGGGAATATGCATAGCACATCCTTGGGACTGTGAGGAGAGCCAGTTGGAAAGGTCTATTGGAACCATTTGGGAGAAATGAGAAATAAGTTTGACATTTTTCTGTGGAGCCAATTTAAGGAGCATCCAATTAGGTAAAAGGCAATCATTTCACCCATGCTCTTGACCTTGGTTTCCTTTTGGGCTTACATCTACATTATTCATGATGTCAACAACACCCTCTGTTAAAGGGCTTCCTTCCAGCTGACAGTGGTTCTCACCCCTCCTTAACTATCCACCCCCTTCCCGTCTATATGGGTGGGTTAATTTCTAGGAGCCATGACTGTGCAGTGGGGTTCAATTCTAATGTCAGTGGACTGAAGCTGCAGGCAGCTCTTTCTTGGTAGAACAAATATACCATCTAGGAATATGGCAGTGAGACTAAAAGGGATTAAATGAATCTTTCTCTTTCTTCATAGTGTGACAAGTGACGCTGGGAGTCATGGGCAGCCATCCTGTGTCCACCACATGGAACAGACAGCTGAGAAATCTATTCCTCTTGGGAAAAGAAAGAGGCAGACACACAGAGAGAAGCAGAGACATGTCACAGAGCACTTGCAGTGCCCATGGCCTTCCAGTTCTCACTTCCCCTGCTTACCCAGCCACACTTCTGCTCTTAGCTTCTGAGACGCCTTGTATCTTTTATAATCAATCCCTTCTTTCGGCTTTAGCTAGTTTGGGTTGGGTTCTATTATTAGAAACCCAGAGTCCTAATATAGTGATGAATAGATTTACTGAAGTCCTACTGTCCTTTGCTTTTATATGGGCTCTCTCGACTTGTGCTCGAAGGACAAGCTTTCTTTCACCAGCCTTTGCTCAACGTCAGTGTATCTTGCTGTTTCATACATCTGAGTGTCACCATCTCCACGACCTCCCTCTGCCCCATCCCCAGTGCTGTTCCCAGCTTCCTTTGGTTTCTCTTTACATTATGCCCTTGAATGAAATGCTAACAAAGAAACACAGAGAGGCTAGGAGTATCATTTATATATGCCTGAGGCTTATGAACAGATAATGGGTTCATTAGCCCAAATCTCCCAGGATCTGTGATGCAAAGGGATAGGAAACAAGAAGGTTTAAAAATGAGTATACAGTTTAGAGCCTCTCGTGGTAGGGCTACTCTAGGCAGCCCAAGATATTCGGGAGGCCCACCCTCTGCGTAAGGGACCCTCGAAAGCTCCAGTGTCAGCTGTGCCCTGTTTCCCTTGCACCCTGTTGCCTCAGCTGCATTCGACTCTGCCACATGGGCATAAAGACAATGCCATCTTTATAGCTTGAAGAGGTCACTACTCTTACTGGAAAATCACAAACCTGGGATCTTCAGAGAGAAGACTTTTCCATCAGACAGGATCATACATAGAAAGTAGGTGGAGAAGCCTGAATAATTAGACGCCTTGAAGGGACTCCTAAGGGCAGATAACCAACTCTAAACTAGCTAGCTGGCAATTGTGTCAACAGTTACAGTTTTAACCAAGAGCTAGACTAAAAATAATCTGACACTTCACCACAGCATGCCTGCCTGGCTCTGATGTGCAGAACAAATGTTGAAATACTGGCTGCTGCTGTATTTGTAACTATTTAAGGTCTAATGACGTCAAGAGGAATTCAGAGATTTGAAAGTGACGATCACCTAGGAAAGTAATCATGCGTTGTTTAGTTTACTAGGCTAACACTTTGTCTCTCTCTTCATAGGGGTTTACTTGGTCTCTTCAGAAGTAGTATACAAAAGGAATCAGAGTGAGGTGTTGGTTTCTTTCTGATGATATTTGGTAATTTATGCTTTTTGGATATCTTACTTATGCTAATAATAGGTCTTGTTCATTTTTTTTGGCACCCCCTGACTAGAATAGGAGATCTTTGAGAGAAGGAATAATGTGTACATCTTTATCCAGCTCTATATCTCTAGGACCTTCCAAGGCCTGGCAATTTAGAAAACACTCAATGACATATCTATTAGAAAAAGAAATACAGGAACAACCAAAAATCATCAAAAATCTAACCTTATGATGAGGGTCTGGGCAAACTTCTTAAAAGATATAATTATTGAATCTTCAAAGAGTCATTGGAGTTGGAAAAGCAGAAGTGTAGAGAGGAGAAAAGAATGTTCCAGGTGTTCGAAATATCCATCAAGGGAATGAAAAGTGGTTCAATATGGCATTTGGGTGAGAAGAAGGAGATGAAGCTGAAAAGAGGGGCAGGGGCCAGAAGGACCCTGCATACTCTGCTAGAGTCTGAATTTTATTTTCCAGGTGATGGGAATCATGAAAAGATCTCCAGGAGGAGAGGAACCTAATGAGGTAGAAAGTTGTCTTTGGCAGCAATATGGAGGGTAACTGATGGACGGGTTGGAGATGGGGTTGAGATGGGGTTGTAGGGATCAGCTAAGTGCGCCTGGCAGTCAGTAGTTCAGGTGAGAGGTGATGAAGGCCTGACCTATGGCTGAAAAGGTCTGTTTTTGTCCTGTTCTTCCCACTGTCTGCTTTTCATCACCACCAACACCATCGCGTCCTCTTTCAGGATGCAGGCCTGGGGATGCTGAGTAGTAACAGAAAATGCCAACCAAAATAGTACTTTATAAACACTTTTGTCTTCAGTGGGCCACCCAAAAGGCAAAGTGGCACTTTCCAAAAGGTCCATGGGCAGAACCACCCCCTATCAGGAAAAAAAAAAAAAAGAACTGGAAGATTCAATTCTGGGGCCACCTCACTTTTCTCAGCAGGTGCTGTGCCCACCTGCCACATCGTAAATTTTTTTAGCAAGGAAATACAAAAGAAGAGGCAAAGGGAAAAAAGGAGAAGAGGAAGGTAATAAAGGAGCAAGGCAGATGGTGAGGAGCCTTTATCTCATTCGTAAATAAAGAAGAATTAAAGCTGTTACAAGAAGAGGACAAGCTGTTGACATTTTGTGGCCCATTACCAGGACTCAGAATTTACAAAGGAGATTAGGGCTAGATGGAAAAATGTCTGTGGATATTTGCTCAGCTTACTCTTGAAGACTAGCTCACTATTCACGTTCTAGCACAGACCTGACAGGAATTATAAGGAGCAAACCCCTTCCCATTGGACCATGGTTCTCAACTTCAGCTATATGTTGAAATTAACTGATAATTTTTTAAAAAAATACTGATGCCTGAATCATACCCTAAGAATTTCTAATTTAACTGGTCTACAGGGTTGTCTTAGAATTGGTCATTTTATAGAATTCCCTGGATGATCTGAATGTACAGGTGGGCTGAGAACCATTGCTCAAAGGTGGGGGCCAGCCAAGTTTTTCTCTAAAAGGCCAGAGAGTAAAAATTTTAGGCTTTGTGGACTACATGGTCTCCGCTGCAACTACTCCACCCTCTGTTGTAGTGTGAAAGTAGCCTTAGGCAGTATGTAAATGAATGGGCAGGGCTGTGTTCTAATAAAGCTTTATTGGCAAAAACAGGCAAGGGGCTGGATTTGGCTCCTGAGCCATAATTTATTGACCCTTGGAAGCACATTTCAAAGGATGGCTGGATTGTTCAGGTTGCTGAGTCAGGTATGGACAAAAAAGGAAAAATCTTCTAGTTTAAAAAAGGCAATTGGAAGAATGTTCTAAGTTCAGTAAAATGAAACATGTTTCTGAGTTGCATTTCATAAAATGCTCAGGTCTTCTGGGGAAGTGAAGCTTTGATAACTAACAAAAATTTATCATCATCCTGCAGTAGCTATCTGTTAGTAATGACATTGTGTGGGTCAATTTGCACTGAAAGTCTGCCAACAAAGGCTTTGGATTTAAAGTCATGGCTCAGAATGCTAGATCCAACTCAAGGCAAAGCTGTCAGGTTAGATCTGGGGAGTAAGAGAAAGAAAGAACTGAACTATGAACTTCCATTAAAGCTGTATGCTGTTTGACTTCTCAGGAAGACCATGTGTGATATCTGTGTTTTGAAGAAAAAAATCCAGTAAGGTACAAAGAAGAAAGAAAATAATAACCTGTAATGGTGGATAGAAGGATTAGACATGAAAGATAAGACATTAAAACTTAGAACCTACATCAGGATAGAAAAAATTAAATCCAGATAAGAAGGTCAGAGAAGTGAGCTGGTGGACTGCTTTTATGGGTTTTATGGGTTCTCCAAACCCCTTGGCTAGAATTCCACCATGAGCCTAAGTTTTGTTTTGAATTCTACATGGAGAACAAGTTTTAATTTATACTGTCATTTTATTCTGAAGAAATCCAGAAAAGGCAAAGACACATTAGAAAAAATGAACTTGTGCCTAATCATTAAGTTTCTCTCCCACCATCACTGGCCTCATCACTATCCAGAGAAGAGTAGTCAAATCATAGAAAGCTGCAAGTCATGCTCCTTACAATCAAGGCTAGATGTGCTGTGTGAGTTACACCATCCTCACCTTTATCCTATCGATGTTGGCTTCCATCTTCAGCTGTTCTACCAGTTTCCTGGCTTGTGCTATGCTGGCGGTGTTGTTGCTGGCCATTGGAATGCTGGGTGGGTTTTTCAGACACACTAGGAAAGAAAACAAGGAGGAAAAGATGCATCAGAGAATTCACCAGCTGCTAAAGGTATAAGGTCATCCTCACTGGGGGATCCCAAAAGAGTGGCTGTAGTCAGGCCTGGCTCCTCCAGCCATCTACACCCCCAATTCAGCACTCAGTCTAGCGGCAGGCAGATCAGAAGATGTGGTTCACTTTTCCGACTCCCTACCTCTGTCCTTCCATGCCTTCTTCAAAGAAAAAAAATTTTAAAAAAAGAATGTTAACTGTATCACAATACGATGTGCTGCCACCTTAAGAAAGCAAGTTATTAAATTTAACTTAATTTATGAGATAAGTTCAAAATGGTAACTGGGTGACAATGTGCATCATTTTAGTGTTGTTACGTATTCGGTACTGCTACTGTCAGATGCTGTGTTGAGTGCTCTCAGAGGATGAGGAATGAAAGGTGAGTAGAGGCAGGAATGGTAAATTATACAATCCTTCAGGACTCACGATCCTATATTTGCAATGTTTTCTTGATGGGCTCAAATGCCAATTCTCTCGTTGACTGTAAGCATCTCAGTCTGTTATGCTGCAGAGACACTGCAATGGGAGGTGTGGCTCTTTTGTGTTGTTTATCTACCATCATTTTAAATGGTCCTTTCTTTCCACTTGATTTGAAATATGGCTTGATTCACAATCAATCACATTACTCATAATTCTTCAGGAACACTATAATGTCAAGGGGGAGGGACTGCTATGTCAAAACTGTTAATCACATCAATGAGTTCACCAGTGGTATTCTAAATTAAGTACAACAGACAAACTTTTATAAATATGGAAATAGAACATAAATGTCTAGAGAGGGGAGTTCTGTACCTGTGTAAATGGTGAGATGGTTTCTTTGTCTCTGGCTCTGCCAGAGTGGCTCTCACCCTTGCCCCCTACCCCTTCAAGTCCTATCACAATTTCATCTCTCTTTCAATGATTTCTTGACCCACCATCTCACTTTATTCCTGTTGTTCATCTCTGAAATTAGCCTATTTTATTTTCTGTGCCCATTTCCCCCACACTCTGACCAGGTCTTGCTCTCTATGTCAAAGTGCCATATGCTATTTCAGGACCATCTGTGTGAATGTGTCCCTTGAGGTCACTGACACCCAATAGTGAAGCAGTGTCTGAGAGCTGCAATTTAACTAGCGCGCACAACCAAAGAAATGAGAAGCATTAAACACTGCTTCAGTCAACACCAGTCGAATCTTATTCTAAACACATTAGATTAAAAACCATGACTTCTGCTAGCTTTGGGAAGTATTTTTATCTAGGGATAAAGTGGGATCAGGCTACCATTTCAAAAAGGAAAGAGGGCATACAGAAAACCTGGGGAAGGAAGAATAACCCATAAGTTCAGTACATGTGTTTTTACTTATCTACTAAAATCAAGAAACAATTTTAATTACCAAAAAAGCAAAAGTCTACAGATTATCTTCTTTGGTTCTTACTTCTTGATATCTAGTACTTTAAGACAAAGTAAGAAATTAGGCATAACTCTCTGTAAACAAAGAAGTCCCTTCTGAGAGACTTATTTTTTAAAAAATGCTGCAAAAGCCACTCAGCCCAACAGCATTTACAGTACAAATTGGGAGATAGTTAGCTATTTCCTCAATTTATTTTTAAAGGTTTTGGAGATAATAAAATGGGTAGGAAGATGGAAAGAATTTTGAAGCCACAAAGATCTCTGAATTCTACTTTCAAATGCTTGAAGATCAAGAGAGTGATCTTGAATGTAAAAACAAAAAAATGAAGGAGGCTTTAACGACTATGATTTCATCAGCTTGGTTAGAGACCCAGTTATCTCACCCTTACTGGTAAATTACATGCCCCCAAATAAAATGAACATCTAAGAGCCTCATAACACTTCACCAGGCCAAGATGGAGCATTGATTTATCCAGTAGGGTAGCCTAACTTTTTCATTCATCCAAAGATAGAAGGAGCCATGATCTACAAGCCCCTGGACACTGTTCCGTGAAGTTAACGTTTCTTCCAAACTACAGTTTATCACACTAAGATACAGACCATCACAGAATTACCAAATCCTCACTGGACCTGAGGGAGCTCTGGGAGTCTGGCCAGCTATTCTTCTGCCCTTGAATCTAAACCAGATCACACAGTAACCTGTGGCAGAGACCACAGCTTGCTTCTAATACGCCTCCTTTTCATTAGTAATAACAATATTTTTCTTTTTAATAGAGACCACAAGAACCCTGAATTTTAGTTGGGTATATTTTGTTGAAAGATACATTCCCCAGCCTCCCTTTCAGCATGATGTGGTTATATGACTACATCTTGGCCAATGAGATAAAAGCAGAAGTGTCCCTGAAGGGAAGGGATGGGCCTCTGCTTCCTCCTGCTACTGGCCTAGAAGGTATTCATGTTGACCACAGAGCTCCATCTTGAACCCTAGGCTACACTTCAGGATGGGCAGGAAGGAGCTGGGTCCTTACTGATACTGTAGAGCCACCATGCCAGCTGTGAACAGGCTACCATTTATGTGAAGAAAAATAAGCACCTATCTTGTTTACACCACCATGATCGAGGGCTTCTCTGCTTTTGGCTGACAGATCTGCCATTAACTTATTAAATGACCCATTATTTTCATTTGAGTAGCTAGGCATGTTGAGGTCTTGATGCCTGTTTATGTTTCCTGGAGAAAGCTGTGGCTGTCCTGAGGGGGCTAAAATAGACTGTGTATGAGTTTTCTATTGCTGATGTAATACCTTACAACAAATTCAGTAGCTTTAGAAATATAAATTTATTATTTTACAGTTCTGGAAGTTAAAAGTCTGAAATACGTCTCACTGGGCTAAAATCAAGGTATTGGCAGGACTATTTACAATAGCCAGGACACGAAAGCAACCTAAATGTCCATCAGCAGATGACTGGATAAAGAAGATGTGGTATATTTCTACAATGGAATACCACTCAGCCATAAAAAGAATAAAATAATGCCATTTGCAGCAACATGGATGGTTCTGGAAATCATTATACTAAGTGAAGTAAGCCAGAAAAAGAAAGAAAGACACCATATGATATTACTCATATGTGGAATCTAAAAAAAAGGATACAAAGGAACTTGCTTACAAAATAGAGACAGACCCACAAACTTTTGGTTACCAATGGGGAAAGAGGGTGGGGAGGGATAAATTGGGAGTTCAGGATTTGCAGATACTAACTACTATATATAAAAGAGATAAACAACAAGATCCTACTATATAGCATGAGGAACTATATTTAAAACTTCGTAATAGCCTATAATGAAAAGGAATATATATGTATAACTGAATCACTATGCTGTACACCAGAAATTAACACAACATTGTAAATTGACTATACTTCAATTAAAAAAAAAACAAAACAGGCTACATTCCTTCTGGAGGGCTAAGGGAGAATGGTCCCTTTCCTTTTCTAGCTTCTAAAGCTTGCCAGCATTCCTTGGCTCTTGGCTTCTTCCTTTGTTTTCAAAGCCAACAAAGGTGAGTTGAGTTCTCACTCTGCATCACTCTGACATCTTCTGAAGTCACCTCTGACTCTCCTCTGCCTCCTTCTTCCATTTTAAGAACCATTGTATCCATACTGGGCCCACCATGATAATCCAGGATAATCTCTTGGGATCTTTAGGTCAGATGATCAGCAATCTAAATTCTATTTAAAAACCTAACTCCCCTTTACAGGTTCCAGATATGTGAATGTGGACAACTTTGGGGGTCTTTATTCTACCTATCATGGAAGGAGACCTCTGTGCAGGCAGAGAAGGAAAGTGGGAAGGTTGGGTATTGAGATGGGAAAACAAGAGAGATGGGGCAGGAGGTAAGTCTAGAGATGCTGGGGAGAGAACACATAAAACCTAAATGGATTTACAGAGAAAAGTAGATGTAGGCTTTGGTTTGCGCTTCCAGTTTTAGGAAGATACATCCTGTATGTGTTTGGCTTTACCATATGACCCAACAAAGTCTAGTGCCACTTTTAGAATCACTTAATGCATTGTCCTCTTTTTCACATCCAGCTGCTCTCCCATAAAAGCAATGAAGAAATCCCCTTCCTGAAAAGTGAAAGAACTGCGGAGTCCCAGACCAGTGTTCCAAAGAAGTATGTGATACTGAGATTTATAAGAAATAGATATATTTGACCTATTTGTGGCACAGAGCTCCTAAGACCCTTGGAATCTCCTATAGTAAGACCAATAAAGGTTTTTGGTTATGTTAATGAGGTGACTTTTGGAAAGCCTGTAGGCAACCTGAAGATGGGGCTCTTTGCCAGGAACCAACCATGTGATTAAAGGGTTGGAACTTTTAGTACCCATCCCCCAACCCCACCCTCCTGGGAGGGAAGAAGGGCTGCAGGTTGAATCAATAGCCAGTGACCCATGATTTAATTAATCGTGACTACGTAATGAAGCCTCCATAAAAACCCAAAGGACAGGGTTTGGAGAGCTTCCAGGTGGGTGAAGGCATGGAGATGCTGGGAGAGTGGCCTGCCTAGAGAGGGTATGGGAACTCCGCATCCTCTCCCCATACCCTGCCCTATGCATCTCTTCCACCTGGCTGTTTCTGAGTTACATCCTTCTAGAATAAACTGGTAATCTAGTAAGTGAAATATTTCTCTGAGTTCTAGTAAATTAATTGAAACCAAGGAGGAGGGCATGGGAACCTCTGATTTATAGTCAGTCAGTCAAAAGTACACCTAACAACCTGGGCTTGCGACCAGGGTCTGAATTGTGTGTGCTGGTGGCGAGAAGGCAGTCTTGTAGGATCGAACTCTTAACCTATGGAACTGATGCTATCCCTAGATAGATTGTGTTGGTGTCAGAATTAAGTTAAATTATAGGACACCCAGCTGGTATCAGAGGATCGTCTGCTGGTGTGAAGGGAACTGTCAGGAACCTTACTGAAATATGTATTTTCGTAAAAAGAGACTATGGTAAGAAAAAGTTAGCTTATCTCCCAAGCTAGAAGCCTGTGGTTTGAGCTGGCTTCACAGACAGTTGAGTTCACGGTTCTCATCAGACTAGCATCTGTTTAGACAAATACTGTTGTAAGTTCTCTATGTAAAAACTGGGTGAGGTTTTCCTTTCGTTTTGTTTTATGTCCTGAGAGCATGATTTTGTGACCGTAAGAATAGCCTCTGGTTTCTGCCAGCCGGAGGGTGCAAGTAATAGCTTGCATTTGGTGGCCAGTTGAATACACTGGATTCCAAGACATGAAGTCACAAGCAGTGTTCTCTTTGTCCAACCGTGCCAGTTCTCAGGGGACTTTGTCATAAGGGGTCCTGGTCCATGAGAGGCCTTTGTCATCTCAGCCTTTATTGCCTTGTTAGTGCTGGAAAAGTCTCATTCCGTTAATGCATGCCTGGTGTCACAGATTAGTACGTCCAGGACTGGAAGCACCTCAGATTCCCATGAGAGACCGGAGACACTTCACTACATCATTCTTGCTGCCTGTGACAACAAAGGTCTTTGCTTTCTTAGGCTAACTCTGGGAATGAACTTTCTGGATCTTGTGAGGGCTGTATCTTTTGCACTCTCCTTTGGTTGCATCCATAATTATGCCATTAAAATGGCTTATTGGTTTGAGTTGCTATTGAGATTAATATAAGTTCCTACCCAGACACTGGATCCTTTGAACTGGTCATATTTGAAAGAAAGAGATTTTTTACAAGAGCTCTCATCCTAAATGATTGTCTTACTGGTACTATGGAAAGACGAAATTAAAAAGAACACAAAGGAATATAATGGCTAGCCTTAGGGACTCTCTCAACAAGATAAAAAAAAACAGACATTAGACTTAGAACAAAAATTAAAGACCACATCCAACATAAATTCCCCTTTAAAAAATCTGGCCTCATCTCCTCAGCAAATGTCATCTCCCTAAACTCCACCTTCCACAGAAAATACCTTAAACACCCAGCTGCCTGTTTTAACTTTCCTTTCCCTACAAGATTTACAGAGCGCACTCTGACCTCTAGGCCCCAGGTATATAGGTTACTACTCGTGTAAATGCTGAAAGCCAGAAGTAAATTTAACAGGAGCACCCGGGACGGACAGGAAGCTTCTCTTGCCTGTCCCCTACAACTCCTTCTTTCCAGGGCTCTGGAATCAGGCTCTGCCAGCTTTCTATACAATGTCCTTTGCAGACACATCCTGGACCTCCCACACAAAAATCCATATTCCCTAGAGAGCAACAATCTTTTAAATTGCAGAGCCCTTTTACCTCCTCTTTCAGAAGTTCCTACCAAATTTAAAGAGGAATTAAAAAGCTTAGTGGCTTTTTACAACCCTTCTCACAGAGGAAACAGACAACCAGAATTTCTTACAGGCCCTCCTATAAAATGGTCAGGAAATGGATCAGCTGGAGACTAATGTTTAGCAAATATATTACATTATATATTAAATATTATGTGTAATACTTGTGAATATAAGCAAAGGTAGAGGCTTTCCCACCTAAGGTAAATTGGTCTAAGGTTAAATTGTGCACTCAGAAAGGAGAACGTTCAAAGGCCTTTACTGAAAGCTTTATACAGACTTTTCAAAGGCATACTGCATTAAGCCCTGAAGCTCCAGAGCACAGACATCTTTTAATTCCTCCTTAATAGGAAAATTTCTCCTAAATTTAAGAAGGCAAATTCCAAATAGTGTGTCGGGGTAGATTAGTCAACCAGCATTCTAATGGAAGCAGCTACCCAATTCTTTAAAGATAGCTTGCAGGACTGTAGGAGAAGAAAAGTAATTATAATCAATAATACTCGATTTGCAACTTGAACCTTTAGAAAAACAAAAGCATAACTCTGAGAGCGACTCAAAGTCCACTCAGACCTTTTCCCATTTGCCTTCAGGAATTTGCAGATATTTTAAAAAATCAAAACATTGAAAGTATAATTGTCTTGAACTTAAAAAAAAAAAAAAAGAAAAAAATTCAATAGTAATTACCCCAGACTTCTAATAATAACAAATATACTCCAAAAGTCCTAGAAGAAAACTTATATTCTTTCTTTGTCCCTTGAAGATGTAAATCTTATCAAGTGTTTGAAATGTAGACACTCCAGGAGGTAACTAAAATACAGCCCACAACAGCCTGAGGCTGAAGAAAAAAGGGGGAAGGGAGGGCATTTAAAAATACACACTCCTTTAAAAGTTCCTTTGCCCAAATCTAGTCCTCAGTGTTCAGAAGATCACATGTCAAGGCCAAACACAGATTTTAAGTCTTCTGTCCAACATTAGTAAAAAGCTTTAGCCACTTGAGAGGGTAGACTTAACCTGTTCTGACTGACAGGGATAGAATTTGAATTCAACTGTTATTTATAAACAAGTGAGTGTTCTTTTACTGTATTCATGGCTAAAATTTTAGAATGAAAGCTATAAAGTATAAATGTATGTGATATCTGTGTGATATCTTTCTATGTCTGTATGGTATTGCCATACTTAAATTGTAAACAAGCTCTATTTAATTGGCTTAAACTTAAGTTCTTACGAATTAAGTTTAAATAATTCTTACGAATTAAGTTTAACTCAAATATAGAAACTAATTCAAATGTTTTCAAGTTCACATGATGTGGGATAATCTTTGCTAAATAAGTGCTAGTTTAAGTTTGTTGGTTTAATTAAAATAGACATGTCTTCAGCATTATCAGCATTAAATATAATGCAGACATGCAACTTTTAGTCTACTTGGGTAACTAGTCAAGTAAACTCATATTATCTGCATTGCAAAATTTGTAAACAAGAAAAATAAATTAAAATCATGGCTGGCTGCTTTGATGTCTCATGAAATTTTTATGAGTAATCTCGATATGACTTTTGGGAACAAGTGAATTAAATAAATGTTAGTGGCATAAAAATCTTCAAGCGAACTTTTCAATAATAATTATATTTTATGATGTCTACTTAAATAGTTTCCCAAATCTCTCTGGTAACTTACACCCTTAGAGTTTTAAGTTAAATTAAATGATAGAAATTTATTGAATAGCTAGATAATTTCCAAATGAGATAAAACACAGAAACATTAATTAGTGAACAAAAGTTTACCCACTTCTTGCTTCTTATTACAGAGAAACTAAAGATATTTGGGTCTATTAGTAAGCATATAATGTACCACATTGAAAGATACAGTATGAAGGAACATATTTCTAGAAATTATAAAATGTATTCATAAATTTGCCAATCCAAATGCTGATATAACACACAGCTCATAACTGCTTACTTCTTGGTTTTTACTAGAAACTAATAAGGTTTCTAAGAATTAAAAATTCTAATTAATAAATGTAATTGAAACTACTAGATATAATAAGAAAAAATATGTGCAGGGAAAGTAGGTTGTGTTTTGGGGTTAAAAAAAGGTATGAGGTATGAAGACACATTTTTGTTAAGAGAAATGAAAGTAATTTTGTTCTAAAGTAAGGCTGATTATTTCACAATGGGAAAAGGGGGGAACAAAGGACAAAATAAATGAAAATAGAAAGTTGGGAAGCAAAAGAGAAAGAGAGAATTTTACCTTGTATAATCAAGCTAGCTAAAATTGAATTGTTAATATAAGGGTTTTAAAAATAAGCTTTATTATCAGTAGTGTGCTTATGTAAAACTAAAACTTAATTTTCTTTCCTTTGCTAAAAGGGCAAGTTTTATTGAACATTTGGCCTGCTCCTGATAAGAGCTTATGAAAGGTTTTTCTTTACCTCTTAATAAAGTAATCTGCCTAGGAAGCAAAGATTTTATGTTGTACTAAAGTAATTTTCTGTGCTTCATGCTGTCTTTATCAGGTCTTTGATTACCTAACTAAGTCTTAATAATAAAAGCTAAGATTTGCTTAAAACTATGTAATCTTTTGTATTTGCCTTTAAAATCTTTTATCATTTTAATTAAATGGATAATTAAATATTATTTCATAATTATCTGTGATCCTATTTAGTCAAGTATCTAAACCCTTTGATATTTTTGACAAATTTCCCAAAATCAAATTCTGAATGAAGTCTTTTGACCTGGAAGTAACTTGGGATTTTCCAAAAGGTCCCTGACCTAGAATGCCTCAAAAGATTTGTTCTCTCTACTTATTAAAAAAAAAAGGGGGGGGGCAATATTTAACTATTTAACTAATTAGACTTAACTGATATGTTAAATTACATGGGAAGCATTGTCAAATAATAAGTTAATACTCAGCCTTCTTTATGCTATATTTGTATAGGTATATAAGTGTTCCAAAAATTATTTGAAATTCCTGGAAATCTGATAAGTCTGGTATAATGTTATCACTAGTTATTATCTTAGAATATATGTCACAGAAATAACCAAATTCCCTTGTGAATAGCATTGCCACAAGCTCTCATTAGATCTTTAACTCTGGCCATTTTAAATTCTTTTGTCATTTACAGTTATTGTTTTACTTTGATGGCGTTTACAAATGTGTTTCATCTTCAGAGAAATTCATGGGAAGGACTCTGAGAAGTACTATAGAATACAAGATTGTGATAACTTTCAGATCATACCACTGAAATGGGTAGAGATTTACAGAACTCTAAGGAAAACTGGATTCATAAAACTGCTAACAAAAGATCAAGATCATCAAGAATTAATTACATGGGACTGAATGAAGAGGATGATTATAATTTTCATAACTTTTTGTTTGAAACATTGCTGATTCTGTACTGTTTTGTTTTTTTCCAGATTTAAGGAAAATTTTTTCCCTTTTCTCTTAAGCTACCCATGACTTAGAACAATTTGGTATAGTACACTTTTTGAACAAAGATAAGACATTAACTTTTTCTCCCTACTTGATCCACTGAGAATTAAGAAATTTTCAATTGAGTATTCTTATTTTCATGGCAATTTAATTATTTGCATAAGTTGTATAAATAACTGTTCTCCTTGTAACAGGACACAGTTGGAAACACTGGTTATATTACCAAGGCTTTGACTGGAATGTCTTATTTAAGAGAGACATATGTAGGTTCAGATGTAAAACTAGAAAGCTTTAAGGAACTAAGGTTGACTTTATGAGCCAATATAAGCTCTTTGGAAAAATCAGTCAACCCTGCTTACAGGGTTCCTGGCAGCCTTACCAGGTAAGGAAAGTCACTTCCTGGCGGGCCTGGGAACCTCAGGATATTTTTCAGACCTCAAAAAGAGAAAAATCCACCAAAATCTACAGGTATTGCAGGCAAAATCTGATAGTAAATCCTCTGCCTGGCTTCCAAGCCTAGAGAGGCTTTTAAGGGTTTAATCTGAGATTCCTTATAAAAAGGTCCAGCAAAGCAAACTTTGCAAGAGTCCATATTGGTTAATCACTATTCTAGCTGCGCTTATGTAAATAATCAGGCCAACTTTATTGAAACTAGACTTAATTTGTGAACAAATTAGTCTCAGTATGCCTATCTTTGATAGAAATGTAGGTAATTACAGAGAAAAGTTTTCCTCCCCTACACTTTCTTCTAAGAGTTTTATACTTTTAGCTCTTATGTTTATGTCTTTGATCCATTTTGAGTTAATTTTTGTATATGGTATAAGGTAAGGGTCCAACCTTATTTATTTATTTTGCATATGGATACCTAATTTTCCCAGCACTATTTATTGAAAAGATTGTTCTTCTCTATTGAATTGGTCTTATTGAAAACCATTTGATTACATATATGAGGATTTATTTCTGGGGTCCCTGTTCTATTCCATTGGTCTATGCCTGTCTTTATGCCAGTATCGTACTTTTTTGATTACTGTAGCTTTGTAGTAAGTTTTGAAATTATGAAGCATGTGGTTCCTCCAACTTGTTCTTTTTCAAGGTTCTTTTGGCTATTCAGGGCCCTTGACATTCCATACAAATTTTAGGATGGATTTTCCTATTTCTTTAAAAATTATCACTGGGATTTTAACAAAGATTGCATTGAATCTGTAGACTGCTTTGGGTAATACTGACATTTTAATAGTATTAAGTCTTCCAACCCATGAACATGGAATGTCTTTCCATTTATTTATGTATTCTTTAATTTCTTTCAGTAATGTTTTATAGTTTTTATTGTACAAGTCTCTTATCTCTTTGGTTAATTACTAAGTATTTTATTCTTTTTGCTATTAGAAATGGGATTGTGTTCTTAATTACCTTTCCAGATTATGTATCATTAGAAATGCTACAACACTGATTCTTAATGGGGAAAAACCTTTTGCCTTCCACCCCTACCTGAGTTACCTGAGTTGGGAGTAACTGCATGCAATAAGAAGTGTTGTTGAGGAGAGGGACTTGTAACTTGTGAACATAATGGGGTAAAGAAAAAGTGTTAACAGAATCCTAAGTGTTAGATGCTTAGGCACTTTCAACAGGCAAGCATGGACACACATCAGATATTCTTTGCTAATGTTTCTGTTTCATTTTACATGTAACCCAAATTGAGCAGAAATTATTTTTCTAAGAGAAAGAAATGGCTTCAAATGTACTGATCTCTGAAATGGCAAAAAGAAAAATTCTGCTGAAAAGATCATACAGATAGAACTTTAAAATACACACACAGACACACACACCTCTTAAAAATCAACAAACAAAAAACCCTTTTAGTTAATAAGAAACAGTGATTAATTTCCATACACCACTCCCCCTAACCCCAACAGCCCAGTTTTTGGACTGCCTTCTGATGCGCTGTTATAGGGGCCCAGACTGGCAACCAAGCTATGGGTGGCTACACATCTATGAATTTGAATCAGGAACTATAATGCTGCAGATTATTTCTTTCAGAATCCTATGGCCAACATCTCTTTTTAAAATTCCTAAGTCTACCCTCTGGAAATTCCAAATGCGATTCAATCTATTCTCCAAGCCCTACACTAGTATCACAAGGCAGCAGTTCTCAACCAGGGGAGGCACCACCCCATAGGAGGCGTGTGGAAATGGTCTGGGTAATGACAGTAAATAGGGGGCTACTGGCATTTAGTGAGCAGAGGCAGAAATTCTAACGCCCTGCAGAGTGACAGGCAACAATGAGTCATGCTGCTCAAAAGGCCCACCGCACCCTCCATGAGAAAGGACACTGAAAAAATAGCCATAGAGCCATGCATGAAAAATCTGCTCCAAGAGAGTACTCCACCTGGAAAGGTTCAGCTCACTGGGCTTTTATACTTATGTCTTATGATCCTTATTCCTTTCCCAGTGATGAATATGTGTAAAGTGCTCATAATTCTCAGCGTTATTATGGCTTTGGATATTTAGTCCATGTTCATTTGAAAAAAGAGCATAGTCTCTTTTTTGCAATGTGCTGATGGAATGAGATTATGCTGAGTTATATCTGCCAGTGAGCAAAACAAATAAAAACCAACAAAAAACCCAAACAACACAAAACCCCTAGAACAATTACAGAGCTTGTGTATGAGAGACTGGTGGAACTCTGCAAGAATGTTCTAATTATCCCACCTGAATTCCAAACCCAAGATTAATAACAGAAGACATCTTATTCTTTTCAACTAATGAGAGTAGCCCCACCCACTCCCGAAAATGAGGGATGGGACTGTTACGGAATAATAACCATCAGATGAGTTTTCTTTTTCTAAAAATAATCCAGTATTTTAATTTCCTTCAGGAGGAACTTTTCTGTTAAGAAACCATACATTTTCTTGTCACTGAGGCTTGGGAATCAACACACAACCCCTTATTTCTGGGGCACAAAGATAAATAAATGTTTTGATCGTGGGCTCTTTGCCTTAGAGACTGTAGGTTAATTGTGGAGAATTCCATTCTGTTCATACTTCAATGGTGTTTTTGAAAGCGTGGTTTCAGGCAGGCTTACCTATGACCTTTCGTTTTAATTACCACTGTGTGTTTCTCTGAACTGTGTTTTGATATTCGCAGGAGTTGCTGGGGGGATTTATTTGTTTTGTACATTTGCAGGTTAGGATTACACTGGCAATAACACAAACAATTTCTGCGTCTAGAAAACAAATTAGAAGTTTATAGTCTCCCAGTCCCATGGTGATATCTTTATCATTCTCATTTGTCAGTTAGCCCTATCCCTGGTGATTGGTTAGTAGCTCTTTTAAATTAGAGGACTAATTTCAAACTATTCCAATTTCGGATATTTCAGAGTTTCTACAATTAGTCACCTGGATAAATGACAGTGTTAACCGTTTGTACCTACAACTCAAGATTTAGCTTTGTCATTCTGCCACACATTTTTTGATCCCTACTCTGATTTATTCTGCAGCAATTCAGTCCATCATCATCAAATGGATTCGATTCTATATACTGACTATGGTTAATATCCTTTCCTGTGAAGGGCTTTCAGAGTCTAAACACCAGTGAATTTATGAATAGTGGCTACACCGTGAGTCAAATAAGAATTGTCAAATAGCCTGCCAGGTTTCAGGGCAGTTTTTTGTCAGACATCTCCCTCTAATACCAGTTGGCCACTTTGACTTTAAAATACCAAAATAGCACATTTCAGTCTCTCCAACTCAGCAAACACGAATTTCCTTTTGGTTCTCCAGCCACTAGGGACATTTAAAATGAATAAGGGACTTATTTACGAAGCTCGGTGCTTCTCCCTCAAAACTTTCAAGGCCCTGGCTATCAGGGTAGAACGTATCTTACTCGCTCACTTTTCCCCAGTCATGTGTTTCAATGATTGGAGATGTCACAAAGATGTCTTTGGGGATGTCACAGAGTCACGGTTTCCTCACTTGCCTTCACTCATTTTTGAGAAGCAGCATAGAGGGTAGAGATGGAGAATGAAAAAGGAGAGGAGGACAGAGCAAGGGGGACTGGGACAGGGAGGGTGTAGCATAGGGTGTGTCCACATAGGCTTCCACGCATGGAAGGGCTTGGAGATAGAGGGTATGGAGCACTGGCCTCCACGAGGCACTGGTTAGTACAGGACGAGGGGAGGGGAGCGGGGAGGGAGGCACAGGAAGAGAGCCTCCCCTGGAGAGTCTCCGGGAGCTCACGGAGAGCTGGACACCACGATGCTGGCTGAGGTGAAGAATTTATAAACAAAACAGGGGCCTTCCGAGTGACTTTCCCTTCCTACCACCCCTCCCCCCCCATCTTTTAGTGCTTCACATTTCCGAGAATTCGATTTTACAGGCCAAAAGCTCTGTTCTTTCAGCAAAGGACCAGGAACTCATACTAAAAATGTATATTAGCTTATAAACCAAGGGCCAGCCATGTGCCAGGAACTGAGCCAAGTGCTTTAAAGCCTTATCCTATTTCATCCTCACAACAATTCACGGGAAGTAAGCACTGCATCCCTAGTTGGAGGAAACTTAGATTAAGTCAGAATGTGAGTAAGAAGGGTGTCTCTAAAGCAAGCTCCCCAGGGAAAGATTTTTCTTTTAGCTGTTCTCAATTCACATTTAGAGGCAGCAGGCTGACCCTAATCTGGGGACTATGGTATACGATTGGCCATTTTCACGCACATAATAGTGATTTTTATGGTCCGTGTAGCTACAAGGAGAGCTGATGCGGATGAGGGCTGATGTGGAAGCCGTACCAACCAAAAGTGCTCTGGGCCAGCAGGGAAGAGAATGAACCAAGGGAGCCATCCACTCAGTACTATTTCCACGAGGTTTTGCTGGGATGGTGCCACTTACCAAATGGGAGAAAGACAAGATGATGTCTGACTTCCGCAAACCAGCATGAGAGCCGTCTAGGCTGTGTAGGGGAGAGCAAGACGCCATACAGCTTCCCTGTCTCACTTGGTGCCAGAAATCATTATTTGAAATGACAGCTCTCTGCTTTCCGGTAAACTGGAAACATCTTGTTTTTGAAACATCTCCATAAGATGCAGCCTTCCTCTTGGAAAGAGGATCATTGGTTAGCTGCTTTTAATGACCTTGACAAAAACACAGCCCTTGAAAAACGCTGACTCAAAGTCACAGATTTCATGGGTTTTGTAAAATGAAACAGGAATGAATGGGCCATGTTGTAACTTAAGAAATGACACATAAGCTTTTAGTTCTTATCTGAGCCTTGGAAAAGGAAATGGCTTGTATCCGCAAATGGGTTGGCATTTTTAGATGTTAGATGGGCTTTGTTCGCTCCAAGGAAACAAGATTAGTACTTTGTACAGCGTATACTGGGTTTTCTTTCCTTTTCTTTTTTTAATATGGAAGCCCAGACCACGAATCAGAAGGGCTCCAACAAAAGAGGAATAATGAGCTTGTTTCCATAGAAATGGCTCTGCGAGCCCACTGATGTCTAACACTCCACAACAGGCAAGGCCGATCTGACAGGCAGCGGCCTTCTGCCTCTTTGTAGGAAATTATGTTGGTTAATTAATTTCTTTTTCTTAGAAACCCACAGCTTTAATCCTAAATCCTCAGTAGATCTCAAGCATTAGGCAGCCCCTGGAGTCCGGGGAGACTCGCCTGCCTGAGCCTCCTTGTCACTGCTTAAATGGCCTCTTAGGCCTACAAAAATGGTGACACCAGATGTCCTTTGGCTGAACTCCCCAGCGCAGCTCCCCTAGTAAGAGCTGGACCTCCTCCATTCAGGTTTGTTTGTAATCACTGTGTTGTCTGGAGATATTCCCAGTGATGCAACTGAGAGATGGTACAAAAGTGGGAAAACAGGTCTTAGGAGAAGATGATTTGGTCTTTCTGAGCCTCAGTGGTTCAGCGGTCACATGGGGATAACAACTCCAAGACTGCACATGTGCGTCTAATATTTGTGACCACGTTTTGTAAATTTTGGAGTGCTGTACCAGGAGCAGGCATGAATAGAGAGAATGACCACCACCATTTATTAAGCAATTACTAAGCACTGTGGCATAAAAGCATTATACACATAATCGCCAATCCTCGCAAGAAGGAGCATGGGAAAGGAAACAGAGAGTAAGAAAGGTAAAGGGAAAAAAATCTGCGACTATTAAGTAAGACCTTAACAAATAATCCATAGAGCATGGGAAATCTTTTTCTCAGGGGAAGGTGGGTAAATCTTTACATCCAATTTTGAAATTTCTAATTTGTGTCGACAACCTTAAAGAGATACGATTATTTGAAAATCAACTGTGATGTAAGACAAGTTAACAAGGATTCATTGAGTGTTTCAGTGTGTGATCCAGAAGCACAAGTACATGTTATACTCAGCAAGTTCCTAAGGAAACCAGCCACTGGGTGGATGTGAGTGCACCCCGGGCCACCTCAATCATTCTAGGAAGGCACTTTCTTTCATCGGCTCTAGAGGGAAAGGCGCATATCCACATATGGTGTTTACAAAGGTGTTCTGTGGCCACAGAATAAACTTGCAAGCCTAGTACCAGACGCCGATTGGCTTCTGCCTCTTCCTTAGGCTGATTTAATTTCCCATCTGTAAAGACCAGCAGAGGGTCCGTGCACCCATAGCAACCGTTTCCATCAAAATCTCCACTGCCTGCTGCTGCTCCACATCACCAGCCCTAATCTTCAGCCAAATCAGCCTGTTCTCTGTCCTCCCAGCACAGCTCCTGCCCGCGGTGGCCATGGCTCTGCCGTCTCTCACATCCCCTCACACGCACCTGTATTGTAACCCCACGCAAGCCTCTTTTCCTCTGAGAAATATTCCTCGGTGACTACAGCACCCTCCTCGTCTCCTCAAGGCTACACCAGCCCAGGAGCTGTGCTAGCATAATCCAAGCCATTTCTCTTTTAAAAATACAGCAGGCTGACTGATGTTATTAATTATCATTATTTTGTCCAGCCATTGTTCTCATAAATATTTATTAAGCCTGCCATTCTCTCTCCAAAATTGCTCTAAATCTGTCTGTCTTTACTAGTTAAACAGGCGCATCTAGTTTAACCCAAAGGCCCTTGGACTTGCTGTTTCCCTTCTTTGCAATGCTGCGTCGCCCCTGGGTGGTGCCACCGACGGCTGTCACTTTCTCCTTCTGGCTTACGTTCCAATGCCAAGTCTCCCAACTGCACTCTCTAAAGCACCCCTGTCCAGCTCCTGTCATTCACCTGCTCATCACCCTGTTTAGTTTCTTCAATGTATTATAATAATCTGAAATCACTGAATCAATTTATTGACCATCAGCCACAAAGACCTTGTCAGTAGTGTTCATAGTAGGTGCTCAATAAATAACTCTTAAATGAATGGAAGACCTCCACTGCAGCCCCAGCACCCAGCTTTACTCACCCTAGATCCTCAGTAAATGTTTGCTACTCCTGACGAGGAGGACTCGGCACACAGCATCACTCACGTCCCTCGCCACAGCCCCACCAAACAGGCGCTCCTAGATACAGATTGCTTACACTGGCTTTCGTTTGGGAGCAAATAGGCTTACAGAGCATGTTTCCCAAAAGGGCACCTCCCAGACTCTTAACTGTCTCTCATCTGATCTTCAAGTATCCCCACATTCTTGGTGGGGACAGATGAGAAGCTTGAGACTGGTCGACATGCTTCTCTCTCCTCGTTTTTGGGTTGTTTTGGACAGCATCTACACCATCAATAACTTTTCCCAGTTGCAAAGTTACACAAATACTCAGTCTGAAAGCATAAACGTCAATCTGATACAGAGAGCTCCTCGGTAACACTGGCCTCTGGTCACCCCCTTGATAAATCCGTGACCATTCATCACAGACAGAAACCCACAGCCTTGAGAATGTAGCCCAGAAGGACTTGTCTCCTTTTCATTAGTTGAGTTTCAAGGACGGCAGGGAGCAATTCACTTTTCAAAATATGTATTTTTCTTACAAAAGAAAAACACAGCCATTATTGGAAAGCTGAGAAACACAGAGATTCAGAAAACAAAAATCTCCTATAATCCTATCACCGAAAGTTAACCTTTACAGTAATTTTCAAGTGCCTCTCCCCGACTTGGAGTGCTTATTTCTGGTGTGTGATATCATGCTGGGAAGATAATATTAACTAATATACACAATCATTTGCTGGGCCCTGTGTAAATGCTGACCTTCTGAGATGTTTTCTCATTATTCACACTGTAAGACTTACCCCCTTTCCCCTGGCCCCCTACTTCCTTAAAAGAATGAAGTTATTTTAATGTTTCCCCATTACTCAAGTGTCAAACTTTCCATCACATCTTTTAAGGCTATTACACATCTTTGATATGTAGTACAGAGTCATTTTTTAATCTCTTAATCAATATTGTTTTTAAAACTACTGCTCAAGGGGCATAAAATAAATGGCCATGCCAATATCCCTTTGATTATATGGAGTGAATAAAAGAAAAATGTAAGAAATTAAAGGGAAAGGGACAAGTAACCTTTGCTTTTACTTTGTCCCTAAGTAAGGACAACTATTGCCCCTGCTGCTTCAGAAATACCCTGGACTGGAGGTGAGAAGAATGAAGAAAGAGATTCTCCTCCACAGGACGGCTATTTATTTGCCATTTCCAAAGGGTAAAAAGAAGTGTCTGAAATGTTGACTTGGGGACCTGTCATCTTACAGATACTATATATTTTTTGAGTCAGATTTAGCAAGGTATAATGCATACACATTGAAGTTCACCCTTTTTCTCATGTACCGATGAAAGGGTTTGACAATTATGTATACATAGTCTTGAAACCACTTCAATTGTAGATATTATTTAAGGAGCTATTTAACCACCTGGGCCACTCACTGTCTCCCCTGTCTAGCCTGCCCTCAGAACAAACACTTCTGAGACCAGTTCCCAGGTACCAAGAGCAGTTTGTTCCAAGAAAGGAAAGGCTGTGAACCTGACTGACCTTACTTAATATACCATGCAGTTATTAAATCTCAGAGTTTAGCAGGACCCACAAATTATCTTGCAGAACCATCTTCCCAAAACAGAGCTCGCTTTTATAAGCACTGATTTTATACACTTTAATCATTTGTGACACAGCGTTCGAAAACACCGAGAAGCACATGGAGCCCAGAGTGGCACTGTGTTTTACTGAACAAGTTTGGTTCAGCTTTGGCAGCCCCCGGGGCCCATGAAAGGAGGACTTTTCTAGAAATAAGCCAGTTAGAAAATGGCTCCTTTGCAAATTTACGCCACTCACCCTTAAAGAGAGGCTAAATATGAGACATTTGAAACCCTCTGAGCCAAGACCCTAACTTCACAGATTAAAAACAAAAACAAAAACAAAAACAAAAACAAAAACAAAAACTCAAGGGCTAGAGTGATTAAATGAATTGCCTTAGAAAATGTAGCTATAACCTGGTGTCAGAACCTGGGTTTAAGACACCTGGCTAGATGCACTTTTCACTGTTTCTTGAGTACTTCTAACTTTTTGGTACTCCCTAAATTGAGAGCATTATTAAAGTTCAGATTTCTCACTAAGTTCCCCCCTGCACCCTACACGTGTGGTCCCTACTAGAGAAGCCCTATTAGGAGAATGTGGTGGGGAGGGGAGGAGGGAGTCAATGAAATAAAAATAATACCCTGCTCTCTCTGCTCACCCCTCACCACCCTATGGTGATCACCGCCCAACAGTGAGACATTCTAACTTATTTTTTGTACCATTTTTGCAAAGAATGTAAATAGCCAGCAAATTTGACTACAAAGATTCCTTGATGAGTGAGTTAAGAGTATTTGCTAAGCAGATCTCAATATTTTAATAAGATAGATTTAATGTTATGTAGCAGGAGAAATAGATAATTGTGTAGATTTCCAAAGAATTTTTTAAGAGGATATCTCTTTTTAATAAATTTGGCATCTTTTGATGGATTATGTGAAGGGAAAGACAGAGGGGCATGGAAGTAGCAGAGCCATGAGGATGCTTAACGAGCTGACAGTCATGACACTCCAATGTTCATGAAGAAAATGTGAGAATCAGCGTAGGGGATTAGAGAGTGCTCAATTCTGAGGCTGGAGGTCTGGATTCGAGTTTCAACTTTGCTGAGTAATCACAGATGAATCATTTCAACCCTCTGGGCCTCAGTTTTCCTCTTCTGTAAAATGAAAGGATTGAGGTGGATGACTACTTGATTCCTTTCTAGTTCTTTCTGCTTGCTGTTCAAGAGATGATAAGGTAGCTGCATTTCTGTCACTCTGTCATAGAACCCCACAGCTCTGGGACTCTCTCAACACAGTGAAGTTTCAACTCAAATTCCAAAACTAAATGTCCAAGGAAAGCAGGTAAATATGAAGAAAAGCCCTAAGAACAAGAGGATGCTGACCGGTTGAAAGCAGGATTTCAAGCTTCCCTTCTCTCAAGTTCATTTCCTGTCTTTCCAGATTACTCCCACTGTACCCTGATTCCAAGATTTCAGGACACTAGTCCATTGAGCCAGCCGCCTTTTCACCATCCCTCAAAACCCTCCTTTTCTCATGTGCCATCTTACCTGGCTCATATCCCATGGTCTCTCATGTGGTCACTCCCTTTAAACTCACAGCAACTCTGCCTCTTTCTCCCTCAATCACACCAGCTGATAAAATTCCCAACCCTGGGTGAATCCAGCTCTCAGTCTGTCCTTGAGCAGCTAGGAGTGTTGAGTAAACGCACAACCACAAATTCACAGATACTCACTTCAAGTGGGTCCTTAGCGCTGGCCAGCTTTTCTTCCACGTTTCCTTAGTCAACTTCCAAAACTTCCAGGCTTTTTTCATACCCACCCTTTCTCCCCAGACCTCTACTATCTCTCCTCTCTCCCCATCCTCATTCTCAGCTGGTGACTTTGCTTCTTATTTCACTGAAAAAACAGCAGCACCCAGGAGAAAATACCATATTCTCCCATGACTAATTGCACCAGTTTACCTGCAATGTACACTTCTATGCTCGTAAACTCTGCCTTCCCTTCTCTCATGAGGATGATCTGCTTGTGCCTTTTTTTTTTTTTTTTTTTCTGTCTTGGTGAGGAGTCCCTTCATGTCACTATGGGCTCCCATCTTTTCTTGTCTACTCAAGGACCTGACCTCTGCCTTTTTTTTTTTTTTTTTTTTTTCATTTTCTCCTGCATCATCAATTTCCCTCTCCTTTTTATTGGAGCAATCCCATCAGTATACACACATGCTAAAACATCTAAGAAAAACAACAGCACAACCAGTCTCTTGACTCTGCATGCCCTCCCCAGCAAGAAAACATTTTTTTTCTTTCCCTTACATACGACTTAGGGAACTTGTCTAGCATCTCTGTATCCACTTTTCTTCCAGTTCTTTCTTGAACTGGAAAGTTCAAGAAAGTTCACTGTAAATAGCCTTTCCTCCATTACTCTATAGAAACTATATTTGTCTAGGTCACCAGCAGGTCTAGCTCCCAGTTGGCCAAACCCAGTGGTCACTTTCTCAGTCCTCATCTGACTTGACCTTGGTCTTAGTTTGCTGTGGCTGCTATAAAAAATTACCACAAACTTGATGGCTTAAAACAGCAGCAATTTATTCTCTCACAGTTCAGGAAGCTAGAAGTTTAAGATCAGTTCCACTAAGTGGAAGTCAAGGAGCCAGCAGGGCCATGCGCCCCCTGGACTTTCTAGGAGAGAATCTATTCCCTGCCTCTTCCAGCTTCCAGTGGCTGCCGGCATCCCTTGACTTGTGGCCACACCACTCCAGTGTCTGCTTCTGTGGTAGCACTGCCTCCTCCTCTTCTGCGTGGAATTTCCCTCTGCCTTTCTCTTATAAGGATACATACTATTGGATTTAGGGCCCACCAGAGTAATCTGGAATAATGACTTCATGTCAAGAACCTTAACTTAATCACATCTGCAAAGATTTTCACCCTTATAAGGTATTATTTGCAGATTCCAGGGATTAGAACTTGATATCTTTGGGCATCATTATTCAGCAACTATAACCTTCTAGCAGCATTTAACACAGTGCATCACTTCCTTCTCCTTAAATACTTTCTTCACTTGACTTCAGGGATGCTGCTCTTTCTTTCTTGGTTGATTTAATCATTCAAAATTGTGGTAAAAGGCACATAAAATTTACCACGTTAACCATCTTTACGTGTACTTTAAGTGTACAGTTTAGCCAGTGCCTGGCCATGGAAGGCTGTATATAACTTTTTTAAATAATTAATTAATTAATTAGTTAATTTAATGACAGTACTAGGAACTGAACCCAGGACCTCGTGCATGCTAAGCAGGCGCCCTACCACTGAGCTATACCCTCCCTGCTAAATAACTATTTAAAGAGTGAATGAATGAATGAGGCATCTATAATGCCTTTGTCCAAAGAGTCATTTCCCAGAAGGGAGTTTGTTTCTATTGATCATTTGTAGACAGGCCTGGAGAGCTTTGGTATTTTGGAAGTTTAAAAAAAAACTTATAGGAATTAGCTTTAAAGCAGGTTTCCTGTTGGACACTCTAAACACTGCCCTTACCTGAAGGTTAGGAGATTTGATGCTAACTTTAAGTGATACTCCCGAGACTTATTTGTTCCATTTAATTTTAGGCATCTATATAGAATGGTAAGTGTATTAGTGGAAAGTTACCTTCAAGAACTCATATTGCATTTTCCACTGTTTTGAGGAACCACCTTTGAGGCAAACCAAAAACAGATTTGCAGATGAAGAAATAATAGATAGATCAGGTGACCTGACCAAGGTCACAGATGGTTGACTACAAGCCAATTCTTATGTCTCCTGAGAACTAGTACTTTCACTAGAAAACCAGAAAAGAGAATCCCTTTTCTTACTAGGTCTTTCCTGTGAAAATGACGAATTTCTTGGCATAAAGCAGGGCCAAGGATGGAGCTCACACCCAGAACGTTTTGCTTCTGGTGGTGATGGGTGAGTTAGTCTCATGGCTACTGTGTCCCCCATCACCAAGGAACATGGCAGGTCAGGGCTGAGCAAGCACTTTGTGGTCCCAGAAGAAAGCAAAGCTGACTCTGCTGAAGAGGAATGAGAGTGTTCAGAACACATCTGTACAGTGTGCTAACCAAACACGCTAAAGGAAGTACGCACGGAAAAGTCCAAAGAGCGATTCATGCCTGGTTAGAACGTTACTGACTTGGCTGAGGGTTATTTACACTGTCAGGCACGGTGAGGCTAAGATAAATGGGACAGACAGCAGTGGTGATTACCAGTCTGTATAGAAACATATTCTAGAATTTCCAGAGATAAATGCTTTCATTACTGGTAAGTTTAAAATTAGGATGATACATTTACCTCTGGCTGGCAAGAACAGATCATATCATCCTAGCAAACAGTTTTCCAGATGCATTAGAAATCTCCTACAAAAACTTTCATTTATCCATCAAATTGGCATCAGAGCAATCTACATCAATTACCACTGCCCGCCTCATCTCTTAAAACCAGCCTCATCTTCTCCATGTGTTTTCTACCCTACCGAACACAGAAGGATCCAGGGAGTCCCTGCAGCAAGATTTAGTCTTCTCTCATCCAAAGGAATATTTCCATGAAAATCAAACCAAGACTGAGCAGAAAAGAGAGGCTGGCATACTTTTAGTTTCACTGTGTGGATACTCATTAACCTCACCCATACTCCGTTACTTTGGCTCTAGCACACAGAGCTTACATATATGACTAATACCTGGTTATTCTTTCGCTTGGAAAAGTAAATTCTGCTGGCATTGCTAGAGAATTCTGTGGTTTATGGATACTCATTTTCAGAAACCCCATGTGTCTTTAAAGGCTGCTTAGTGAGTGGCTCTGAATTCTGAGCACCCTCCCATCTTTTCACTTCTTCAGCAAATCTTAGGTGGGCCATACAGATCTGTGCTGTGTCCACCACTGGGGAGTGGACAGGAATGGGAAGAACAGAAGCAGTCAATTACAGCAGCTATTTAAAATAGCTGGAAAAGAAACAACAAATTGCTCTGGATCTGAGCCAGCTTACTCACTGGGCCTATCATTCAGGTGACTCCCGATTAGGCAAATGAGCCCAATTCATTTTACAGAGATCTAATTAACGCTCTGACATTACAGAGTCATTTGAAATTCCTGGGATTTGGTCCGAAAAACCCGAACGTCAGTAATCCCACTGGCTTGTGAAATGCCTCTATTCTAAGAGTTCCACATATACACAAATGCCAGAATGGAATCTTACCTAAAAGTTTAAGAATTACTAAAGTTATGGTTTGGTAAGAAGAGAGTACATGATTTATATGAGACTGTGGTTCATTCAGTTCATACCACTTTTCTGTGATGGCACAAAAACTGGCAAAAGGCAAACACCCAACAGGGACTTCAGAGGAAATGGTATTTCCATGAAGCGTTCTGGTATCATGACAGAACTTTATGAATCTCATTACTCAAGGGGATTGGTTGTCATTTGCTAAGAATGTCAAAAGACTTAGCTTCAAAAATTTTCTGTCTTCCTGGACCTAACAGATCACTCTTCCTTAGCATCTGGGTAGTCTTATTTAATGTAACTGGGCAACTAAACAGAAATCTTGCCAACCTTCTGGCCCTACTTTCCTTTCAAATCTCAGTGTAATCAAGAGATTTTGGGTTTGCCTACTTAACATGTCACGCAGTGTTTGGGAGACAGGGATAGAACAGAGAACCAGACACAACCCCAGTTTCCAAGGAGCCCGCACTCTAATACAGACAGATCCATAAACAGGCAATTTCAACATGGTGCTAAGACAGGAGGAAGCCCAGGGTATAATGGAAGCATCTAGGAAGGGCACCTAATCCATTTCTTTTCCAGAGAGAGAGAGAGAGAAACAAAAATTAGAGTTTATAGTACTAATGTGAAATATAGTCATCTGTTAAGAATTTCTCTTTAAGTCTTAGGATGGTGGTTGCCAGAGGTTGGGGGTGAGGGATATGGGGAGATGTCAGTCAAAGGGTCCAAAGGTCCAGCTACAACATGAGTAAGTTCAGGGGATCTAATGTACAGCCTGGTGACTGTAGTTAACAATACTGTATCGTATACTTGAAGGTTGTTGAGAGAGCAGATTTAACCTTCTTACCACATATACACAGAAAAAGTAATTAGGTGAGGCAACGGATATGTCAACTAACCTTATCGTGGTAATTATTTTGCAATATATATGTGTATCAAATCATTGCATTGCACATCTTTTAAAAATTCTTTTTCTTAATAATTTTTTTAATTGAACCTTAAATTCTTTTTAAGCCTTTTTTTGGGAGGCAAGAGGTAATTTTGTGTATGTATGTATGTATGTATGTAATGGAGGTACTGGGGATTAAACCCAGGACCTTGTGCATGCTAAGCACACACTCTACCTGAGCTAGTCCCTCCCCAACAATCACTGCATCATACATCTTGAACTTACACAATATTATATGCTAATTATATCTCAATAAAGCTAGGAGAAGAAAGAATAATCTGGTGCATAAAGAGTCCCCCTGGAAAACAAAATAAGTACTCATATAAACTTGTTCTGCAACACCTGTGTAAGGGGCATTGTGATTCAATCTTGACTAATAAAACACTTAAGTACAAAAAATAATTTTTCTCTAGCTAATAAATGCAAAGCACTGAGGGCATGCTCAATACACAAGTATACAATTGGTTCAAGTCATAGACTTAAAGGCAAATGAGATGGTCAAAGTAACAGTGAGAAAGGCAAGGAACTTAATTTAAGTATGTGACAAAGAACGACAACAGAAGCAGAAAACAAAGACACCAACATTTTTCTCCAGCTTTGGACATGAATTGATATTTGATCCTTGGCCACAGGATCAAGACAAACTGATAAGCTGGAATTGCAATTTGAGCCAAAGACACAAAGCATCAGACCGCCTGACTTTGGAGGTCTCATTTGTTTCGTGTTATTCATCCAGTGGCAGCCGGATCTTAATTAAACTAAAGATCCTGACTTAACACAGGAAAATCTGAATGTGAAGAACTTTAATGCTATTAGATTGGGAAAAGGGATGAGAGGAAAGAAGAGTGGGGATGATGATTCAAAATGACCTCAGCTCCAGATAAGCAATAGACATTTGACCCCAGACAAAATTACTTACCATGTGGTTGGACTGACTACTCACTCAAATGCAATTATCTGACCAGGTAGAACTGCTAATGGTAAGGGGGACAAAAAAAGAGAAGACCAACACAGTCCAAGGAGGAAAGACTCTTAATCCAAGAAAAGAAATCAGTTGAAATACATTTGACAACTTGGCCTCAACTCAGTGTATCTACCTCCACTAGCTGCCTCTTTCTGCCTGGAGAAGAGCTTACGAAAGGCGCCCACACACTGGGTTGCTGATCAGGCCACAACTGAACTGAATGAGCCTGAAAATAGGGAAATACAGATACCTGGCACCTGTATCCAAGTGTTTTCACAGACTGTTATCTTTTGGTGTCTTTAATACCTAGACTATTATAAAAGTTAGTCTACTTTTTTATTGACTTAAAAAATAACAGTAGGTCCAGGTTACAAAAAAGAACACTGCAGAGAAGAAGAAAAGTTGGTAAAGGATAACAAAAATAATCATTCAAAAAATCAGAAATGTCTGACAGCAAGCAGTGTTGCAGTCATGTTCCTGTGTCAGTGATTGTTTTGGGTCGGTCATGTGCTGGAACATTAAACTTTAGCCTACATTTCTGTCCACTGCACCCCTCCATCTTTCTCCCCCAGATTAGTCCAAAGCTCATGCTAGAGTCAGATATAAGTCCTCAGTTTTTTTCCTGATATATCAATCTACTTTTGCCTATAGTTTCTATGACTTGTTTAGAAGGGAAGAGACAGGATATTTTTAAAAGTTAAGATCTAAAGTCCACTTGCTTTGCTCTTCATGACTTTTCTCTAAATAAACTCATATATAATCTAGTGAAGTAGGGTGTTGGAAGTGAACATAATGTTCAGCTGAGGCTTTCGCGAGACTTGGACGACAGCAAAACAACCCAGAGTAATTTCTCATGGCCAACACCAGATCTGAGCACTCACTATATACTAGCAGGTCACTTTTAGAAAATGGTATCACTTATATGTGGAATCTCAAGAAAAAAATGATACAAATTCTATTTGCAAACCAAAACCAGACTCACGGTCATAGAAAACAAACTATGGTTACCAAAGAGGAAAGGACAGCATGAGATAACATAGGGGTTGGGAATTAACAGATAAAGGTTGCTATATAGAAAATAGATAAACAACAAGGACCTACTGTATAGCACAGGGAACTATATCCAATTCCTTGTAATAACCTAAAATGGAAAAGAATCTGAAAAGAAAAAAATATATCGTATGTATATGTATAACTGAGTCACTTTGCTGTATACCTAAAACTAATACTGTAAATCAACTATACTTCAATAACATTTTTTTTTAAAAAAATGGACACTTTTCATTCCTGATGTTCTGAGATCTCTGTTCTTCTCAAAACCTTATCCAACTTTGAAAATAAAAACACAATGGGTCACTTCCTTGGAGCCTTTCCCTTTTTGGCTCTACTCTATCCTTGCCTCTTCAAGTACATTTAAGGCTTCAGTGTCAAGTCTTGCAGAAGAGAATTTGAGCAGCAGACCTCCAAGAAGGGAGTGTCTGATTTTCAGAGGAGCGGACTATGAGTGCTTCTGGTCTACCACACTTTGTCTGTGATGTTTATGCCATCATTTAGGAGGAAGTACAAGAAGACAGAATCTATCCAGTTCTATGGTCATACTACTGCGTTTCTGTTCGATATTCTGCCAGGTACGAACTGGTCAAGTTACTTAAATACTCAGCCTCAGTTTTGTCATCTGTAAAGTGGGAATATTAAAGTATCTAGTTCTTAGGGTTGCTGTCAGGTTAAGATAAGATGATTCATTATGTACAGTGCTAGAATAGTGCTCCACATTATATGCTTAACAGCTGCTGGCTGTTCTTAGGATGATGAACAGCAGAGAGGGGACAAAGTCTGCACTACCAGAAGTAGACAAGAGTGTATGTCTTTTGAAAGCTAAGTGGGACCAGTGTTTACTTTCAGTTATTTACATGTTGGGTAGATCCCCGCTTTGAGAAACACAATACTCAGAACTCTACAGTCTATTCTTGGGGGTGTCTAACAATCGAACATAAACGTCATCTATGGGCTTTGTCCTTTATAGAAACTGGGGCCCTCAGGGGCTGCTTGTACTCAAATTCATTGTGCTGAACCACACAGAACTTTGTTCTGGCATTTGCTCACTCTTTTCTCTTCCTTCTCTCCTCTTATTTGTGATTCTCTCAAGCACCAAAGTCCCTCACCGAGGTAACACTGTAGGCCTGATCTTCCTAAATGTCTTACATTTCAAAATTACCTCTTCTTTTGCCATTCTTCTTTATCTATTAACTAATCTCTACTAAAATGTGTTACTCAGATGATGTGCTGCTGATCTCAACTACAATTATTAATCGGGATGACTGATATTTAAATAGAACTTCATAATTTAATATATGTATGTATATGCGTGACTGGGACATTGTGCTGTACACCAGAAATTGACACACTGCAACTAACTAACTAAATAAATAAATAAATAAAACTTCATAATTTAATAGAGGTCATCCATGTACATGATGTCATTTTGACTTCATAGCTGTTTTCTGATGGCAAAGCAGATGCTACCATTCCTATTTTCAGATTTGGAAACTGAGGCTCAAGAGAATGAACTGATTTGCTCTAGTTCACAAAACTATTAAGTGACCCTACATCAGGAACTCACAGCTTCTGATTTGGTCTGTGAAGCCCACCAAAACAGAAAGCTGGTTGTTTCAAGTAAGCCAGCTTAGGAAAACTAAGATGTGAATGTCTGACAGCATATACCTGTCAAGAAACACATGCTTCTCAAAAGAGACACCTGAAAAGGCTATTGAATTGATAATTATAGAATGAAGGTGGGGGTGGAGGATTTGAGTATCTTTGAGCAGAGAATTTTTCTGATTTTTGCTGCCTATTCCTGCTGACCTGTATGGCCAGCCCAAGATGGAGGTGTCCCAGGGTATCTGCTGAGTCTGAAGGAGGAATAAATCTGTGCCCTTAGGAAATCCGGGCCTTTCCTGTCACAAGCAACATTTACGTTTCATTTGTATCTTAAATTCATATTCATTTTGCAATCTATTCCATGTCTAATATAATTTAAAAAAATAAGATAGAGTGAAACTTTCACCATTTTAATCCTGGTACATGGTTGCATTTTCCTGGTTTATGAAAGTACTATGAAATCCATTTAGCATCCCACAAATGTCTTTTCATTTAAACCTAAATCATATATATACATACATATATATTTAAAATATGTATATTTTATAAAATTTACATATTAATATAAAATATATTTATTTTTAAAAATATATATAAAATATATTTACCAACACAAATTGGAAAGATGGAAATGTATATACATATGGGAAAAAGTGAAACTAACCATTTGATTTCACAGGTTCAAAAAAAAGCTGTGAATCACTAAACCGACTCTCTCCTTAACTTACCCCATAGCTCAGATTCAGATTTTCTGGAAGGTTGGTGATCTCTCTGTAATTCTAACCTAAGACCCAAGACCAAGAGGGCTACCTCTTGGAATCGCTCCGCCTCACTCTGGGCAGCACCCTGCTGGAAAGCCACATGCTGGCTGGCCATGTACCACTTCACGGGCCTGCGACAGAAAGCAACCTTAGGTTCCAACCATTTTTTATTTGATGCCTATTATTTTCTCTGCTCAGTTGTTATTTTTAAGTAGGGGTATTTTGTGAAAAATAAAACCACCCGGTACATGGGAAACCATAAAGAAAGTTATTTGGCGGAGAGGACCGCCCTGCTAAGGAAATGGATGTTGGCCTGTTTAAAGGGCTGCTCTGGGCGAGCGCGGAGAGCCTCTGTGGGGCCCGCAGGCACCTTCCCTCCGCCTCCTCCCCCGCGCAGCCTTGGATGGAAATTAGCAGTTGCAGCCTGTGACTGGGCTCCATTGAGCCGTCCCACCCGCGGCTGGCCAGGAAGCACATACCAGCAAACAGAATGAAAGGGGCCTTTTATAAACAGGAGTCCGTTATTTCTTAAGCAGACTCCCACATAAAGACTTTTTTGTTTCTTACTCTCCAGGAAAAACTGAGCTCCTTCTGAACAGTCTTTGGAAAGGGAGGAGAAACTGAAGATGGGGAGGAGGCTCAGCGGAGATGCTACAGGACTAAGGAAGCGTCAGAGACTTTCCCGAGGAGAGCGCCAGTGTTTGGTGGCCGTCATGAGTGGGGTCAGGGTGTGCTGTCAAGGCTCAGAGGTGTTGGCTGGTCACAATCGCTTGGGGACTTCTTCCCCAGAGAGGGATCTATCCGTACAAGGCACACGTAGGGGGAATCCTAGTGCCTCCAAAATGCCAGGGAACTAGGTCTTCCCTAAGTAAGCTTGATTTCTTGTCTTTTTCTTCTCCTTCGCCTTTTCTAAAAAGCTACATTTTTACAAGATTCACAAGCAATTTTCTTCCCATCATACTATCCTAGTTTGCCTCTCTTTTACTAAGAAGCATAATCCTCTAACACTATTCCAGACAGTCCTCCAATCTGAGGAGCATGTAGGAAAAGGCTAGAGTTTTACAATTTGACTTATTTGGCTGTCAAATGATTATACACAAATGTACATGGGGAAAAAAAGAAGCTATATAGCAAAGTCTCAATTTATTTTTTATTAATTACACATGTAATAAAAATGCAGGTACCAGCTGAAATCAGGTGGTACCATTTATGCAGAAAATGCTAAGGGAAATAGTACAAAGAAAAACTGATAGGGTTTTAGAGATCTGGATGCATGAAAAAGTGAAGAAAAAATGATGCTGCTTATTACAAATCTGTATTAGCTTCATTAAAACAATCTCAGCAGTAGACAGAAGTCAACTGAAGTTAATGCTTATAATTTTTAATGAATTTTTTCATGATTTGAAAACTCCTCCACAAGTTTAATTTACGAGGTCCCATTATATTGCTTAAGAAGAACAGGAACTCACGGCCTTAAGATAATTCACATCTCAGCACCTCTGGTCATAACATTAATCTCTCTTCCTTTGTTGTTCTGGCTGCAAGGGTGACGGCAATACGAAGGAAGCACTAGTTTAATATCCTGTACAAACCCCACACCCAGAGACTTAATTACCTGTCTGTGTCCTAAGAAGAAGAGAGTCCCTGGGGGGATCCAATAAAGCATTCTGTGGTTAAGGCCCCCCTGCCAGCAATAAAAAGTTGTCCCTTTTTAAACCATGCTGAAACAAAGGGAAATTTGATAGGAATTATAAAAAAAAAAATCTCAGTTCCTGCACACCATTCTGTTTATCTGTTCCCTCCAGGGTCTTCAGCCTTCTGCCTTTATTGGAGTCCCATCCTTAAAGGAGGTAATTTCCTTTCAGAGGATATTAATGATAGTAACATTTAAGGCAGGTAAAATGAGGCAGGTACTATTCAAAGTATTTTACTCAAATTAATTCACTGAATTCTCACACTATGTGATAGGTACTAATATTAACCCCCTTTTACAGTTTTAGAAATCAATGCATAGAGACATTAAGAAGCTACTCGAGGTTATACAGCCAGTAGGTGACAGAGTTGGAATCTGAACCCTCATACTCTGGTTTCAGAGCCTGTACTTTTTATACCATACAGCCTTCCAGGACTTTGGATCTAAAAAGGACCTCAAAAATGGTCTCATTTTAGTTCTCTCATTTTACAGGAGAAAGAATGAGATTCAATGAAGTTAGGAGACTTGTCTTGGGATATAATGCAAGTTCTTGGCAAAGTCCAGAGCAGAATCCAGATCACTCTAATCCTAATGAAATGTGTAAATACTGCCCTCTTCCCTCCCAACCCTTAGAAGAATTCAGGTCTTCCTAAGGAGCCCAGTACCCTTTTCAAGATTCCACATTGCCTTTCATGTTCCCATGACCCCAATGACTGCAATTTATCAGGCCTATGTAAATTCATTATGTCTTAGTTAAGAAAGATGCATATTGGCAGTAACACAGGTAAAATTCATTGTTGAGGCATTCTTGTTATCTTCCACTGTCTAAAAAGGATGAAAGGGAAGGAGAGACTAAGAATCATTCAGGGGAGACTCTTCTAACAGCACAAAATCCCCAATGCTCACCTGACCCCTTCCATTTATAAGTTCTATCCAAATTAAGTCTTCCTATTATAACTCATGGCACCATGTTCCTGTCCTTCAGAGCACTTCCATCTAATAATTTGTAAATATATCTATAGTCGTGTGTTTACTTCCTATTTCTCCCCAGCTAGATTATAAGTTCCATAAGGACAGGGGCCATATCTGTTTTATTTGCCTATCAATGTATAGAACTTGATATATAATAGGTGCTCAATTAATATTTGTTAAAAGAACATATGCCAAAAACTCAGCAACACAATGTTAAAAGATAATCTTAGCCTGCTCCATAACTTGCCTATTGGACATCTGTCTATTCTTCAGTGCCCATTACTTCACACAGTCAATGGACCATATCCATTACTAGGGCAGAACACATGCTAATAGCCAAGGCCTCAATCAGCAGAAACGTAGTTGGCTTATGCATCTACCTTTTATTCAGGGTCCAAGAAGCCACCAGGTGGGGTTGGCTATATTGTTAAACTTCAATCATCAAACCAGGTAAAAGAAAAGATAAGTCTAAAACATCTAAATTATGGAATTTATTGGGAGGAAATATACAGCTGGCCCCTGAACAACTTTGGGGTTAGGGGTGTCAACTCTCCGTGCAATTGGAAAATCCAACTATAACTTACAGTCACCCCTCCATGTGCATGGTTCCTCCATATCTGTGGTTCCAAATCCAAGGATTCAACAAACCATGGATCATATAGTACGGTACTATTTACTATTGAAAAAATTCTGCACGTAAGGAGACCCACACAGTTATAACCCATGTTGTTCAAGGGTCAAGTGTATTACTTTTAAGTACTAGGGTAACTTAAAGTATGTGAGCAGAGTTTTCTGCTAAATACTTCTTTGAGTACCTGCTTGAAAGACCAGATAAAATAATTTTTGTTTGGTATGTTCACTCTTTATATGTAAAGAGCTATTTCAAAAGACCTTAAGGATCTTCCAAAACAAGTTATTCTTTTAATATTTTCAACATTACTCTTACAATCTTGTTTACACATTATTGCATTATAATCACTTGTATTATTACACGTGATTATAATGCAATAATGTGTAAACAAGAAGAAAAGGTTTGCTGAGTAAAATTGAATGTCAGTCCAGTCACTATCTGAAACAAAACAGTGAATTAATAGAACTTACATCAGCAAAGCTTTTACTCTGAATTATAAAAAGTTTTCTAAATTCTGTTTCCCTGGTGATAATATGTAAGAATTTCTCCCCCCAAAAAAAGAAAACAAAAAAACCAATAACATTTCATCTTTTAACTCTTTCACAACGAAGAAAAGAGATTCAAGTCAGTAGCGTTATTTTTGTGCCTAAGGAACCAATCTGCTTTAGTTTCTATTCTATAGCTGGATCCAAGTAAAAGCTGTCTTGTTTTTATGCTACATTAGTGTTTTTATTTTTTTAGTTATTTTGAAAAGCATAAATTATTGGAAAGAGAGCCTGCAAAACACAAGGTAAGCCCTCTCTTGTAGGGACTGGGCCAGAGATGAATAATGGCTCTTTTATTTTTAGAAAATATCTTTGCATTAGTTGGGATGGATAGATATTTTAAAAATTTGGATTCAACCCTTAGCCTCATCTCATCCAGATGAAAGTGCAAATCTGCTCTCTTTTTTAAATGAAAAAGATAAAAGCCAATTTTACATTTTAAAAAATGCTCTCTCGGGGTGGGAAGGGATAAATTTGGGAATTTGAGATTTACAAGTGTTAGCCACTATATATAAAAATTGAGTTTTTAAAAAGTTTCTGCTGTATAGCATAGGGAACTATGTTCAATATCTTGTAATAACCTTTAATGAAGAAAATATGAGAACGAATATATGTATGTATAAGCATGACTGGGACACTGTGCCATACACCAGAAATTGACACATTGTAACCAAGTGTACTTCAATCAAAAAAAAAACAAAAAACAAAAAACAAAAAACAAAAGCTCTCTCCTGGGACTTATGTCTACATAGGGATCGCTAAGCAGCAGACTTAGCCAAAAGCTGCTCTGGGCAGGGCAGAGAGAACAGTTCTCTATCAACGTGCATGACTACATCATGGTGACACAGCCAAATCTTATTAGGTCACAACCTTGGCAGCTGTCTTTATACCATCAGATAAAGATGCTTGGGGGATCGCCTCTATCCCACTGTATCCCACCCATCACTTCTGGCTCATTACCCTGTTCAGTTGTCTTCTCTTTTCTGGAGAGGAAGGGGAGGCTTGTTTATTAGTTTTTAATATAGTGTGTCTAATGATAAGTAAATGACTAAAAATTCAGATTTGCTTTTATGATTGAAATAAACATGGCTAAATAGCTTAGTGGGATGGTTTTTGTTTTTGTTTTAAAGCCTGATTTTTAGTTTGAAGCAACAAGAAAACTCCCTTGATTAATCCCACATACGTCTAATTAGAGGACATTCAGTACATGTAGGCCTTATACTATTTGCCGGATGTTAAGTAATAAAAAAAGGCATGGTTCTAATAAACTCAGCACCAGGTTAAGGTTCCAGCTCTAATCCCCTAGAAGAAATTGCATCTTGCAGGAAGATTCCAGAGCAGATTGCAGTATGCAGGAAACCAGTCACATCATTGCCATCTGACAAATGGGATGCAATTTTCTTGTGCTTTCCTCCTGGGGCTCAGCAAGTACATCTATTGAAAAATTACTCCTTCTCCACCCCTCTTCCTGGCAGCAGCTGGGTTGTACTGCTGGTATTTTGACCAGAGTATTTGGGGATCGTTTTCACTTTTGATGGAAGAAATTTCAGAAAGGCAGTATCATGTTGAAAGGGTGAGGGGTTAGCTGAAGTTGCGCCCACATGCTCAGGCTACCAAAGGTTTAGGCAAAGTCCATTAGGTCTTATGTTCCTAGCCAGACCCTCCTCCTTTCTAGACACCCACTGCTCTTTTATTTTTAGAAAATACCTTTGTGTAAGTTGGGAGGGATAGATATTTTTAAAATTTGCCTTACTTTTTGCAGACTCTGTTCACCTGGTACCCAAGCCAGCTCTGTACAAAGCTGGCAGTGTATATAAAACCAAATCTCCAGCAATGGGTAAGGTCTGAAATAGATTTTGCTTCTTAAGCCTTATAGCCAAGGACCTCGGGGACACCTGGGCACCCAGCTAATGTTCTCTGCATCCTGCCCATTTGGCTGGGCCCTCTGCCAGGCCTCAACCCCCAAAGGCCAGACCTTCCTCCCTGAATCTTAATGAATGCTATGAGGTAGGAGGCAGCTTTGAAGCTGGCAGATGGCCCTGGAATCCTGACACTGTTCATTACCTGACATCCCCTGTCCATCACATTGCACCTCTGGGATACCGACACCAACCTGGGTGTGGCCCCAGGCAGTGCTGCCCCGCCCCCACCACACAGCAGGCAGCTGGGTCTCCCTGGGCCCTGCTCCTGCTCCTGGCTCCCCCCCTCCCCCCCACACCTGCTGAAGCTGCACCAGCTACAAGCTCTGTTCTCCCAGGAGAATGTGTTTAATTTCATTAATTTCCTTTTCTTTTTTTCAGGATTATTTTGGTGGTGAAATTTTAGCACTCTAAGATGTTATAACACTGGTATCCTAGAGACTGAAATATGAAATAACAGCACAGAATAGGTCCCTGTGGGAATCCACTGTGCAAATTTTCCCACCATGTTCTGCCAACGATGCACTGCTCTCAACTACTCCATAGATCTTCAGGGGGCAAATAATGGAGATGTTCCAGCACCCACTCAATTTCTGTGTTTTCTTCTGGCTAAAATAATAATAGATCTAAAACATGGCTTTCCAACTAAAATTAGCCCTTGGTTAGACACTATCTGCTACCACTCAACACAGGGAATTTCATACAGAAATAAAATGATTATATAGATAGAATGATGCATGATTTCATTAGCTGAATCGATCATTACTTATTCATTTGGTGCCTACTCTATGTAGTGTGTTATATGGCAGGGGACAGAGAAAAACAGGAAGAGGTCCTGTTCTCAAGGAATTTATCTTTGAGGTTGACTTTTGTATTATTTTATAGTCCCACTGTATCCTTTCTATTTTAAATGCCTCCCTCTCTGAAAATGACAGTAATTATAGGTTATTCTTACAATAAATATTGTTGTCACTTGTCACCCTCTGTCACCTTCCCAGGAGAATGAAAAAGCCTACTATCTTTCTACCTGAAAAAATAATCTAGCATTTGGTTCCAAAGTTCTAAGCACATGACCTTTAATTTACATATGTAGGTACCTTTCAAAGAACTAATTTAGAGCAATGCCACTTTTTTAAAAAGAGCAATTTGTCACAAAACATTTTAGAAAAATACTGATTTTTTTTTTTGTTCAGGAGAAATTATTCTAAGGGCCTGAAATTCATAAAAGTTTTTTTTTTTTTCCAGTAAAGAAGTCTCTTTAATCTGACTGGGGGGAAGGCATTGGCAAGGATTAGAGTTTGCTTGAAAGGTGGTGTGAGCCCGACCTCACACTGACAAGTCTACTCCAAAAGAGAACAGGCAGCTGTTAACATATCATATTTACCCATTGCCTCCTAATTTCCCATTTATCCCAAGTTCAATCTGTTTTCCTGATGCTTCTCCAAATCTCCCCATATCCTGAGAGCAGCTTAAATGTCTTTTGTGAATCCATTTATACTCTCTGTTCTATTCATTTTATTTGAGGTAGTAACAGTTTACAAGGAACAAAACACATTATAAGTCAGTCATAATTATCACACTCAAATGCCTTCTTTTCCCTCATCATGGAGCAGAAATGCAGTACGATAAAATATAAATTTCTCAACCAGAAATTGTCATTCTTTTCCGTAAGCTAGTTAGTGGCCTTTACTGGGCTCTTTTCCTTTAAGGATGATGCCCTTATTCTAAGAAAAGAACAAAGATGAAAGAGAGCACAGGGAACAGATAACTGAACTGATTAATATACTCAAGTTCTAAACATGGCCAAAATTTCTTAAAAGCTGAGGCACAATGGTGAATCCTGTGGGTTACACAGTTTTCTGACAAAATGCCCCTGAAGTCAAACCCAAGGGGGAAATCATGAAGTGACAGGCTCTCTGGCCCTTGTAGGTGGCAGCGGGCAAGGCTGTAAGCCACAACGGGAGGGCATGTGTATTTTCTGTCCATTTTCCCCATTTTATTGAAAGAGATCCCAATCATATTATCTTCAGGTTTCTTCTAAAGCTATGAGTATGTGGGTGAGTCTGGTCAATACTGAAGACCCAACTCAAATCTGTATTATCCATAAACAAACCCCAAAACCATCGTTCAAATAAAATCTGATCAAGTGAACTAACCCACAGGTCTCCTCCATCTGACAAGTTTCATCTGCCAACAGTAACATCTCTGTTACTGGACCCACCGGATCACGGCTACAAATGAGCTCCTTTAAACTCCTTCAGTTAGGTATTTCACTTGCAAATGAATGAATTAATTAGTGATAAGCACCTGACATGCGTTACTCATGAGGCCTATTTAAACCTTTAACTAAATAAAAACTGAGGACATCTCATTACTTTTAGATGGTGTTACATGGGGCTAGCACTAAGGTGGTTTACCAAACTTCTTGCCAAAACAGTTTCCATTTACTGTAATCTCTCCTCCACCCTGGGCACCCTTAGCAGGGAAAATTCTTTAAGAAGATTCAGGGACAAAGGATTTAAGCAACAGCTACGGTCACTGTGGTCAGTGTTCTTTCATCAGTATTTCTTTACGCCTACAAAGCTGCCCAAGATGGCAGTCCTCTTCTGATATCCATTTTATGTTGCCAAATGACCTCTATGCAATGGTCCCACCAGGCCTGGCAGCCTCTAGCTGGAATGAAAGTGGTGACAGACATACAGAAGAACAAAAATGGAACCACTACATCCTCAAGAAACAGAAGATGACTGCAACTAAGTACCTTCTGCAAAAGTATATTAAAAAAGCAAGCAAGCAAATTTTTAAGAAATCTTGAACTTTATACTTGATACAGTGACTCCCAGTATTAGGCACACATATGGAAATTCCTAGCCAAACAGGGTCCAGATAGACCTACTAAATATGGAAAACTGGGTAAAAAATTGAAATTAGGCCAGAAAGAACTTTGTGTGTCTTATATAAAACTCATTCATACAAATAAAAAAAAGTTATTTGGTTATTTGTAGACATAATATGGGCCTAAGGATGAAAATATGTTTGTCAAGAAACTAAATGAATTAATAGCATTGGTATTTATTGAGGAAATCAGTGGAGAGATTCTCTTCTGAAAATAATCTTGGGAAAGAAAAATAAGTAATTAAAGCAAACTGTGGTAAATGCACATAACATTCTTGACCAGACTAACTGCATCTAGAGAAGTTTCCAGATCAAGATGGTTCTACTCAAGAGTTTTAATGAAAGTAAGGGTGAAATTGTGGAGCTATTGGCCAAAGCACTATTAAATTAAGTAAATGTGGAAAAACTCCTGAAAATTGGACAAATTATTAAGGTAGTCAAAGTTCATCATATCAAAAGTATGAATAAAGCCATCAAAGGTTTATTTATTAACTCCTGTTAAGATATAGGACAGACTCCCTGGAAATTTCTCATTTCAATTTCTGAATAAAAGAGAAAAATTCCATTTGATGTAGTGATTAAGAGTGGTAAATATAGAAAACTAGTTACATAGAGATACTATATATATAACACTTATTTTTCATATAATACTGACCTTTTCCTGATTATAAAATAATATACATCACTTGAAAAGAATCTGGAAAATTCAGGGAGGAAATATGAAAAATATAAAAAGTATCTGTAATCCCACCATGTAGAGCTAAATTTTTAATGGCATTCTTTCTATTATTTTTCAGATATGAAATGCAACACATGAATGAAAAGGTATTTCATAAATACGTGCAACATTTTTGTTGTTATTGTTGGATCAGTTTCAAGGGAATATATGGAGTACCTTGATCTGAATATTAGACTTAAAAATGTAATTCAAAGGTTGTAAGCCTCACTCCCACATTAACTTAAAGTTCTGCAACAGAACCAGCAGCCGTGGTACTTACTCCCTTATCTGGAGCACCCCTTTTCTTTCTATCTGTTGCCCCCGCTCCCTACAACCTCTCCAGGCCTCTGCTGCTCCGCATGGCCCCGTGGATGATGACATGGGGGGAAAGTCCACTAATCCTGTGCTGCCCTCCAGATCCCATCAATAGTAACTGTGTTTTTAATTCTTCCCCATAAACCTTATTTTATTTTCCTTTATTTTCCCTCAACTTATTTTTAAAAATTGGAAACATAAAAGTTGAAAGAATAAAACAATGAACACCCATATACCACCCCCTCTAGATTTATAACTGTCACTTCTGTTTTCTGTCTCCCCACACAACACTTGAAACTAAACAGCCGTAGACTCCAAGTCTGAACATTTCACAGTAGCATCGTTTTGAAAGCAGAACTATAAGGTTACAGGTTAAGCTAACTCCCAGCAGAATTCACGAACTTTAGCAGTTTTAGTGAAATATTTATTTTAGCTTTCCTAAGCAATCTCCTACCTCAAGGAAACAAAACAAAGCCAAACCAGGTAACCAAGATGCGGATTACAGCATAGTATCTGGTGCAAGGCTTTTGGAAAGGACTGGCCACATGATGTTGTCCCCCTGTGTGGTGACTTTGGCCTCATATGAGAATTATTGACGTATTGGAAGAAGGAATCTAGGCTGGTAACCCAGCAGGGAATAACTCTTCTCTAGAATGTCAGATTTGGTCAATCATGCAATTCTGTTCTGAGAATTTCACACCTGGGGAACTTCTTCTGGTCTGAAGAAGCCCAGCAGTAATAACAATGGTAGGACCTCAACCCACAAGGGAGGCTCTGCCCTGGGCAGGGTGGCAGGTACCCCTGGACAAACCCTGGGCAGCACTCGCTGACCAGGGCAGCTGCAGCAATAGCAGGAAGCTACAGTCTCTCCTTCACCTGAGGGACTCAGGAGATTTCAATGAGGGCGTGTAACACTCTCAAGTCACGCTCAGTATTCAGTCTCACTCACTGGAAATTAAGGGATTTGAGGGGTTGAGAGTGAGGGAGGCACATGAGGGGCACAAGGAGTGGGGTGGAGGATGGAGAGGCTCTCAGTCCTGCCCAAGGTACAAGGGAATCTTAGTGCCTTCTTCTTCCTTTCCTGGCCATTCCTATCATATTTCTCCCATCCTTTCTTCCCTCTGTCCCCCAAATTATGGAAGCTAACATTTATATATGACTGAGAAGCAATAGAGCAAAGCAGTTAAGACTTAGCTTGGACACACACACACACACACACAGAGTTTTTATAAAGACAGGAAAGCAGCACACCAAGCCATGGGATACTTTTCATTTTGCATGCTTGCAAAACATGCAAAACTGACCAGCAGCACTGACAGGCCCCTGGCCTAGTTCCCAAGCCTCTGACCACATTCCCTTCTCACCCCTCGACTGCACCCCTAGACCAATTCTGAAGCTAGGAGTGCTCAACTGTCCGCCTCTTCATTAAAGAATGACTCAAAACTGACTTGAGTGGCAGTGACGCATTTCAGAAATTCAAAAACTAGAGTCCAAAGGGAGGGAAAGTAGGTTGTTCTGGAAGCCCTGCCAGCTAATTCCATGTAGACAGGTGACCCATATTATGTCAATTAAGTGCTGCTTTAGAGGTACGCTGCAGTGGGCTTTTTAAAACATGGAACATTCTACGGTGATGTGGAGTAGGATTAAGGTTTGCTGAATGCACCAGAGCCTCTCCTCTGTAATTCAATTAACAGAATCAGGGATGGACTTTGATTGGAATCCTCCCAGGTGACTGAAAGGCAAAGTGGGGCACAGACTTCTAAGTCCAGGAGGTTAGAACGGTGGGCCCCAGCAAGACTGCTCAGCCAATGGGGTGGGTGCCATATGCAGTAGCGGGTCCCAGCCCGTGTTCTGCCCACAAAGCCCAGGTGGACGATGAGGGGAAGGAAGTACAAGGCTAAGGATGCTATTGGGCCCTTCCTACCCAGCTTACATCTCTCCCTGTCAGCCCAATGTCCATCACTTCCCCTTTTCCTCCGTATCTGCCCTTTGGAACATTTCCATATCCTGAATTCCTTTATTCAAATTGCTTCTTTCAGCAAAATGTGTAGGCCCTGTATGATGTGGCCCCAGGCACCTTCTCCAGCCTCATCTCTTGCTATGCCCCCTGCTGGCCACACTGGTCTTATTCAGTTGCTCAAAACCGCCCAACGCCTTCCCACCTTAAGGCCTTTGCAAGCATGCTACTTGTTACTTTGTTTTCTGCCTAGCAATCTGACCTCAGCTCATCCTTTAGATTTCCACCTTCCTGGCTCATTCCCAAACAGAACTACATTTGCAACTGTATTTGTGTTTATTTGGTTATTGTTTGTCTCCTCCCCTAGAGTGACAGCTCCACGTTGAAGCCTATTTGGAGTCATGATCATATACCCAGGTCTGATGATAGTGCCTGGCCTACAGTGGGTACTCAATGGTTATTTGTTGAATGAACCCATGAATGAATGAATGGTCTCTTCAACTAATGTGAAATATTTACATCAGCTTACACATCAGTGGCTGATATCAAGGCATTACTTTTCTCAAACAATTTGCACACTCTTTAAAGGATCTTGAGTTCAAGGTGTCAGGCAAAGCAGTAGTGAGATTTTCAGGAGGAATGGTGGCTGGTGGTTGGGAAAAACTGGGGAAGCTGCTTTCCACCACCCACTTACCTTTGCATATATTCCATTACCACCCTCACCAATGCACGGACAGACACCTGAAGACATCAGTTATGTCATGAAGGGATGAAGTGGGTACGCATCCCCTGTGCTCATACTTAAGGCAGAGAAACCAACTTAGGCTCTGGACCTCTGTGCAGAGGGGGTGCAGCCACCTGGAGACCAGCCATCATGGGCCCCCTTTCACTCTCCCTGATGGTTGCCCTGACCTCACTGCAGGCCTTTTCTCCCTTTCTTTTTGTCACATTTCTCTGCCAAGTGCAACACCATATGCCTTCCTCAAAATCACACAGTAAGGTGCAGTGAAGGGAAATAATGCTGACCTTAGAAGGCGGTGGTTTCTGGCACTTTTGTCACCACTGGGAAGAGTATAAATACAGTATTTTTAGCAGACAATTCAGTGATATCTAGTAAATTTTTAATGTGCATACATTTTCACTCAAGAATTCACTTTGAGTGGGGAGGATACAGCTCAGTGGCAGAGTGTGTGGTTAGCATGAGTGAGGTCCTGGGTTCAATCCCCAGTACCTCCATTAAATACATACATAAATAAACCTAATTACCACCCCACCCCCCAAAAAAGAATTCATTTTGAAAATTTACCCTGAAGAAATCTCACACAGCACGCTAACATATATGTATAAACACAATTCTTATTTTGTCAAAAAATGGGGGACAAATTCAACTATCCAACAGTAGAAACTGGTTAGATAATTCTGGCACAGTTATTCTATTTGCTATAGTCATTCAGTAGAATATTATGCAGCTAGTAAAAAGAAAGAATGTATATAATGACATGGAAAAAGATCTATAATATACTATTTAGTGAAAAAAATTTAAATAAACATATTTTACAGTGATATTGAAATGTATGCTATTAACTGGTTTACAGTGATTCAAAATGTATGTTATTAACTCCAATAGTTTTTAAAATAAATAAATTTTATTGTGCTATATTAACTATGGCTATAAGGAGTCTACATGAAACTTTAAATTTCTATATTATACACTCTTAACTATTATCTACAGGCTTTATAACTGTATTTTACTTAAATACAATAATCAAGTTTATACTTTAAACCAAGATATAAAATTTGTTCTCAAAATATGATAGATCATTATTATTAATTTGATCAAGAAGTTGTCCTTAGACACAGAGGCTGTCGTCAGACTTACAAGGGATGCAGCTATCCAATACATGGTTTCTAGAAAAGGTGGTCATGTGGACCTTTGGTAGCCAGCCTCTAAGAAGATCTGCTATCATTCCTGCCTCCTGGTATTCACACCTTGTAGGACCAATAGGATGTGGCAGAAATGATGATATGTTACTTCTAAAATAGGTCATAAGAGGCTGTGGCTTCTGTCTTGGGCTTTCTCTCTCCTGGGGGGGTCACCATGTTATAAGCAGTTATACCTAGAGGCCCCTGGGGGGAAGAACAGAGGTCTCCTGCCAACAGCCTCATCAATGATCTAGGACCCAGATCTTTTAGCCCAGTCACTCTTGAGACGACTACAGCCCTGGTGACATCTTAACTGCAGCATCACGAGAGCCGCTGAGTCACAGCTGCCCAGCTAAGCCACTCCTGGATTCCTGACCACAGAAGCTATTAGATAATAAACATTTGTTGTTTGAAGACACTATGTTTGGGTTAATTTGTTATGGAGCCATAGATAACTAACACAAGACCCAATCTACATAATTTTTAGTGCTGGTTTCCCAGTCTACACATACAGCCTTTTAAGTTATCATTCATGCCCCAAACTTAGTTGCACATTGGTTTCTGCTTTGCACCAACCTCAAACTGGTAACAACCAGACACTAAAGTTAGCATAGGACGTTTTGTTCCACTAGTGATGAAGGGAGGGGGCTAAATCCAAAGGAGGTCACTGGAGCCTGGAACTGATTTGGTCTCAACCTTCAAATGAAAATCCTGTGCTTTTAAAAAGATTTCTGCCTTTTCAAATCATTACTTTATTGACTTAGGCAGTGACTCGAATGAAATGTCATAAGAGGACACCCATAAGAAAGAGAAAAGGACAGAACAGCTGAAAGAGCTGTCCATTATTTCCTTGTAAGTGGAGTCTCTGATGAGAGGAGAAATGAGCTCCTTTCATACGTAGGTTTAGTTCTGCTTTTCGCCCAGTGCAGGGAGGGAAATGAGCTTTCACCGTTGCAGTCTTTTCTGCTTTTATTGTTAGTGTGTATTCTCACTCCACACCCTTATTTTCAATGGTTTTTAATCCAGCCATAAGCAGTGTTCAAATAGTTCTAGGAATGGCCTTAATTTCCTGTTTTTAAATGGCTTACACATGTACTGTACATATTTGTATAACTGAAAAAAAAATGTACTTAAACCACCACCTCAAAAATCAATGAGAGGTTGGGAAGCATGGCCAGCACGTCCAGGGAGAACCAGTCTCTCCCAAGGCACCATTCTCTGCCAGCATGGTCCAAGGAGACTTGGCAGTGGACGCCAGCCTGAGTACAATCCAAAAGCCGCCATGCCTGTGCCTCTAGCATGGCACAGTAAAAGTCATGGAGTCCCTGCAAGGGGGTCTCCAGCAGGCTGCACGTAAAATATACTCTATACACGTGTTCCTCTGTTTTCACAAATAAAAGGAGATGAAAGTGTGACACATCAAATGCAAATTCATTTAAAAGCATTCTTCACAACCTAAATGCCCATCAACAGATGAATGGATAAAGAAGATGTGGCATATTACTGTATATAAAACAGATAAGCAACAAGGACCTACTGTGTAGCACAGGGAACTATATTCATTTCTTGCAATGAGCTGTAATGGAAAAGAATCTGAAAAAAATATATACGCATGTGTATGTTAAAAAAAAAGATGTGGTATATATACACAACGGATATTATTCAGCCATAAAAAGGAATGAAATATCACCATTTGCAACACAGACGGGCCTAGAGATTATCATTACTAGTGAAATAAGTCAGAGAAAGACAAATATATGACATCACTTATACATAGAATCTAAAAAAAATTATACAAATGAACTTTTTTTTACAAAAGAGAAGTAGTCTCACAGACATAGAAAACAAACTTATGGTTGCCAAAGCAGAAAGAGTAGGGAGGGATAAACTAGGAGTTTGGAATTAAGATTACATAAAATAGATAATCAAAAAGGACCTATTATATATAGAACAGGGAATTATATTCAATATCTTATAATAACCTATAATGGAAAAGAGTCTGAAAAGAATATACATGTATAACTGAATCACTTTGCTGTATGCCTGAAACACCATAAATCAATATACTTCAATAAAAAACAAAAAATAAAAGCACTCTTTAATTAATAGCTTTCTTTGTCAATGGATATTAAAAGTATAGCTTCTATTACAGAATATCCTAAGATTTGTACAATTTTATTTATAAAAACACTTTTCCAATTGACACGCTGAGAATCATTGTTCTAGAGATGCTACCAAGAGGTTAAAAAAAACTCTCGTTCTCCACTGAAATATAACTATTCTAATTTAGTTTCACCCACTCCCTGAATGAGAAAACTTGCAACATTGATTAAAGCAAATCATGCTCTATGCTTAAATTTACATTTACAGAATATACATTTTAAACAAAAAGAAGAGCAGTCTCATTATGCATTAAATATGGTATATAAATGTACCATATCATAATTCCTGGTAGGTAAAAAAATTCCACATGAAATTGTAAAATAAAGGAGGAGGAAAAGAAGAAAGAGCAGGGCCCTCGAGGGTCAGGTGGTAAGAAAGGCAGGGAGTAGAAACCCCTGCCTCGTATGGAAGATTCTAGAAACCTCAGGGGACCCTTTTACTGGCTTAGAAAGATGAAGGGAAACATGTCTGTCTCAGGTCTCTGTCATATGTGATGGCACTCTGCCAAAGAACACCCCTCTGTCGCTATGGGTGACACAGTTCCCTTGCATGTTTAGCTTCCATTCTTTTTGAGCTTGTCTATGGTTCAAAGTGAAAAAGTAAAGGTAATTAAAGTGAATCTAACTTTCCTAAATTTATTTTTATTGTATACTTTTAATCTAAAGGTATGTTCAGAAAAACTCGCTAAACCACATAGACAAGGTATTTAGGGTAAAAATCATATTGCAGTTTTAACCCAGATAACTACCATTTTTATTTTCACGCTACTGCCTCACTATTGTCTTCAATTATGTGGTAAATAACCAGAAATGACAACCACCCAACCCCGTTTCAAACATCAAAAACCATAGCTGTGTTAGTAAAAATTCAAAATAGTTAAAAATTGTTCTGCCAACAAAACTCTTTAAAATGAAGTGTTACTGAATCCCAAGTCCCCAGAAAACAATACCAGAGGCTTCTAAAGTTGGGAGTGACAGCAAAAGGTAAATCATTATCGTGGACCAACTGCTTCCAGTTCCGGGATGATGGAGTGATTCAGGGGCTCAGCAGCAGTGAGCCAACACCCTGCCCACCCCTGCCCCCCACATCCCTTCACACTCATGTAAACAAGGAATTTCCAGTGAAGAATAGTGAACAAGATGGCAAAAGAAAAAAATTTTAAATGCAGATGTATTTGCTGTCAAGGTCTGTCCAAACCTATTGTATCCAAACTATCGTGTTCTGTGTGTCCCCAGTTAGCTGGGGGATCAGGCAGACATAGAGACTGAAGATACTGTCTCTTATTAACAGGCAAAAAGTGCTTCTGAAAGGTAATTTTTTAAAGAAATGAAGTTGATCAAAAACTTGGAAAGAAGCAAATATGGCCTCCTAAATTGTATTTGAATCTCACAATGGATGTGGAGGTAGAAGCCTTTTAGAGGCTGGATGTTGGTCATGTTGGGGAACAAGCATTAGTCAAAAGGCTTGAGGTTTGTGTGGTCATTCTTTAAAAGTGGTTTTTATCACTCTCTCCTAACAGGAGGGAAAGGGGGATGTACACAGAGCAGCTGCAACAGTCCAGCAACCCAGGCATCCACACAGATCCTGCTCCAGCTACCTGGTTGAGAGTGAGCGAGCCAGGACAGTAAATCTTCCCAAAGCATCCCTATGGTGGCCTGAGTCACCACAAGTGAACCCCTCCCTATAAAGGACTCTAACATAGGCTGTGCAAGATGATAAATCACTTCTATCACTTTCTCCTCCTTGTCCTCCCTTCTTCCCAAGTTTTGAAGCAGAGGCTAAAAGTCCACTTCCTCAGGTCCCTTGTAGCTCAAGTGCTGGCACCTCACCCGAGCTGCTGCTCAGAATCTGATAGGGAAGCTACTAACATGGAGATCTGGGGATGGTGGATGTGGATGTGATGGCAGCTACTCTGGGCTTTCAGAGACCGCTGGGGCATCGGTTCCAGTAGCAGAGTTCAAACACCGAGTGTCAGGTGTCAGTTGTGTGAACTGCAGTGTTTGCATCCCATAGAGGCAGTAGTCGTGTCTCCTGTGGACCAACTCTAAGGTATGATTTGGGTGTCATTTCTGACTATTCATCCTCCATATGTAACGAATCTCCAGCTCTCCTAGAGATTCTGTTAGTGTTATATATCCTTCTGGTAAATTTTCTCTATGGTAAAATCTGTCCAACTTAGTTACTACTGCTTTTAACTAAGAATGCCCACAGTGGATAGTTCTGGGGAATAGGACACAGTTCTCTGAGATCTGAGTCTTTGTTATGTCCAGCATGGGCTATGTGATTAGGAGTCAGGTCACAGCCACCCTGTCACTGTGTGAGTTCTTCCCAGTGATAGAACTGGTAGTAGCTGTCAGTTTCTGATCTTGTGGGGACATAAAGAAAAATACTGGATACATCGATTAAAATTCTTGCCATCTTCTTAGGATTTATTGTACAGGTCTACACTACATCTTAGAGGGAAAAAGAGAATAAGAGATCTGAAAAACTCCACAAAAGGCTAAAAGTCTTGGAGGTCTCGAAATGTGTGTCTGCTGCCATGGGGGAGTAAAAAAAAAAATTACAATAACCTAAAAACAGGTGTCTTTTTCCGCCTAGCCCCACATTGTGACTATCATTGATGATACTCGACCAGATATGAACACCTAATTCTATGTTCTCACTAGAACCACACAGAGTTAATTCTTATCATTCATGGTGATATGTTTTCTAAGTTGCCACAAACTGAATTAGTAAATACCGAAGCATTGCATCTAGGGGAAATACAGGGTCAGGCTCCTGAGAGCTTCAGGTCATGACATTTGGTCAATTGATCAACACATAACCTTGTGTTATGTGTGTTTCTGTTCATTAAGTCACCTTATCTAGTATACACTGCTGATTCCGTAGCAACAGCACTGTAATGTAGGACTGAGGAAACCTACCTAACATACGTATCTTCTCCACAAGGCACAAAATAGCCTCATTGTGCTTAGGAACCCTAGACAGTATGTCAGCACTATGCTTCGGGGAACATTTTAAAAAGTATAATCACTACCACCAACAACAAAAAGGACACAATAATGTGAAAAACATGGTACTAAATAGACCATGAGAAGAACACTTTGTTTAAAGTATGAGAGCTGAAACAAAAAGGCAGAGTGCCGCTTTGGTTTGGCCTGAGCTGGGAATACACATGTTGAGCAACTCAAATTTTTCACTCCTCTGCTTAAGTCTGTGAGTGATTGTGAAAGTGCCGTTGAGTTTTGATCGGGGGTTACAAATACATTTTAGTACATAGGCAAATTCACAAATAAGGAATTGGCAAATAAAGGAAGGACTGTGCTTTGTTTATAGAAATATTCCTGATGTCACAAACTGCTTTTGAACATGGTGATTACACATCATCCTTTCGAACTTCTGGGTCATGAATGTGGGTGGAGCGATGTAAATTGCAAAGAGAAAACAATGTTCAGTTATGAGAAAATTAATTTGGGGTTGAATTTTCAGGTGGTAATCACGATCTGTAGTGATTTTCTAAATTAGCTATCCATAAAGGAGGTAAATGTTTCTTGCTCAAAACAAAACAAAAAACAAAAAGATTTCTTGTTCAGTCATTGGCAAAGCAGATTAACAAAAATTATACCCCAATAGTTTTTCATCTAGATGCTCCCTACTGCCCCTCACATTTTCGTTCAGTAGGTGTTGCTTTATTTTGAAACATGGCTACAAACAGAGTATACATATTAGTGACCATTTCTTCTCAACTTCTCTATGTAATACTCACATGAATCACTTCAAATACGCTCACACCACTCCACTGAGCTGCCGGACATTTTGATTGCTTCCAATTTTTGCTGTTTTAAATAGCTCTACAATAAACATTTTTAAAGAAAAGTTTTCATTTAAAAAAAAATTTGCTTCCTGAGGCTAACTCCTCAAAACAGGTGAAGAAACTGGGCGCCCCTGATTGCTAGTAATTATAAATTAACTAGGCGCCTACAGAAAGTGGTGACAAGCCTCCCTGTTTCCCCAAAGATCCTTCAGCATTGGCTTTATTTCTTTAATTTGCTAAATTAATAGGTGTGAAATTGCATTTTATTATTGTTTTAGTTTGCATTTATTTAATTACTGGTGAGGATGAAGAGCTTTTCATATATTGATTTAGTCATTCCCTAAGTCAATTAACATTTAGCAAGTCCCTACCGGGTGACCAGGAGGCCAGGTGTATGTCAGCTCCTGTCCCTGCCCTTGGAGAACCCTACCTCTGCCTGCCTTTACTTTTGTACAAACTACCTATTAAAATTCAGCCATCTGATTACTGGAGGCTCTGTTGTCTTTTAAGCTTTGAAAAACCATTTTACTTATTCAAACTCAGACAATAAATCTTTACCTATTATAATGCCAATACCTTCCAAATTAATTTTTCCTTAGTTTTGATGGTTTGGTGGAATAATTTTAATTGTTGAACAGACAGAAATAAGTAGTCATATTCAAAATATTTAATAATTGGCAAGACTAAATATCAATACATCATGTAATAAACCAGAAATACTTAACCAAAATATATTTAACATTCATTTTAGTTGCTGAATTAACTACCTCCTAAAATATTCCTAAGTGAGACATTAGAGAAAATGACTCACCAAAATATTCTGGAGATTTCCAGACTGTGTTGATTTTTACCAATTGTTGCTGTGATCTTAAGTTGTTGAAGCTGTCACCTAGCTCACTCAGTGATGTCCCTGCTCAGACCATAGAAGAATCACATCAATGACTTCACCATGATATGGACAGTCATCAAAGCTCTGATATCTTTGTTGCAGCCGGGCATACCACAGACTCTTCACAACAGGTATGCCCTGCAACTCTAGGCAGCCCTGGGGCAGAGAGAGCACAGGATGCTGCACATACTTCCACTGCTGCCCCCCCAGACCACTCACTCGGTGGCTTCTGGAGCCACCAGCCTCTAGCTGGCACGCCTCCCAGGTCCATTAACTCCTCTGTAGCCACTGATGGGTGATGTCGTTAGAGACTGTATCGTCTTAACCAAGAGATAATTTCTCTTTACCAACTGAAATGAAAACATTTCAGTATTTTAACACTCAATGCAGCCCTGCTATGATGTACCAGCTGATGATTAGCGCCAGTTACCCCATATTAAATGTTTTACCTGAAATGATTATCCAGACACGTAATCCCTGCAGATTTGACACCTGCTTAGATAAAAGAGCCTAAGCATTCCCAAATACTTATGACGGTCCACCTGGCAGGATATGGGAACACACTGGAATCATCCTGAAATGCTCCACATCTGAACTCTGCACGCACTGGCTGAATACCTCACCCAAATGAACCAAATACAAAGCCAGCTGACGAGAGCATTTCAATGCCAGGAGGGATGTTTACATCACTTTTATTCAATTGTGAATACTGAGTTTCTCTTTCTGACAATTAGACAACCAGTAGATTCAAATCTCTTTAAGGCCAAGTCCCTCTGGCTGGGAAGAACTTAGATCAGTTAAAGTTAAGTGACTGAGAAGTTTCTCCCTGATGACCACCCCACCACCAGTGACACAACCTTCCGCCCCCAGACAATCTGTACCCTCTTCTGGAGAACTTAGAAACAAGGAAATGGGATTGCTCTCTGAGAGTAAAACTATAAAGTCTGTTACGAAAATTTTTCCAAAACTCAGAAATAAGGCAGGATGACTACTGTGCACCCTTCAATGTCACACGAGAACACTGTCTGACAAGCTCATTCAGCTTCATCTGATACTGCAGGAGCATGGTTTTTGACTTACTGTTGAGATGGGCCTGACTGTAAAACTAGATATTCGTTTGTAGAAGATTGATCAATTACAAATGATTTTTTTTTTCTGGCAGAGATGCAAAAATTTGATTGAAAAAATAACCCCAAAGGCTATGCCTTACTGCCCTGTAGGACACTAACCAGTTTTGTACATAATTTGGCACTATTATTCCAGCATTCTTTCTCTCACTTATTATATATACTTCTTGTATTCTTTAATCAAGTTTTTCATTTGCTGTTTGCTTTAATGAGTTAATTAAATCTTTAACATGGGCTTACTATGTATTTGGATGAGATTCATGTTTTTAACTTTTCCAAAACTGACTTTAACAATCATAATTTAATGGGTTGCAGTGGAGATTTGCAAAGACATCATTGAAAAGACAGAATTACGTACTTCTAGACAGATCTGACTAGACTGATGGCAGTGACTCAACTGAATTCATTTCATTACCTGTCAGTCAGCAAAGTTGAATCAGTGAGCCAGCATTGGAAGCTTCATTACTAAATGTCCATCCATCTAAGCACTGACCAAGGAGACGTGGTCCACTTGGCAGGTGCACCCCTATGTCTTCAGTAGGTAACCAGCCTGATGCCACTGACATACAAACTGTATATCTAGCTCCTTTTTCCCATTTTCATGCTCACTGAGTAGCCTCTGGATTATAAACCAGCTTCTCAGGCATAGAAATGATTCACTGGTCAGGCCAACATAAGTAACCCAGTCAGTTTGTAGTTTCATTTTTCACTGTAAAATAATAAATTGTCACTGGCATGTGGTTTTTGATTCCAGTTCTTTGTGGAACCTGACAGCATGTGTCTGTGTTGTGACTTCAATCAATTCTGGTTCTTCAACCAGATCAAGTTTCTAGGCCTGCAAGCTGTGGTCTACCCAAGGGCACGTGATTCCACCAAGGGAAATGCCAACTGGTCAGAACTCTGGTGACAGTGCTTCTCAAACTATCTGTGGTTCTGGATACGTTTTTCTTTCATTTGTTTTTAATTTCCAATCCCTTGTGGATCAACACTTTTATACAATGCAATAAAAATACATTACCAGGGAAGTGCAATTTTTAAAAAAGTCATAGAAGATGAAGGCCCAGTTTTTTTAATCATTGACTCAAGAGAATCCAAATTACTCTGCAATATAGAAGTTCCTTTTAGAAGCAGAAAAGGTTCTCAATTTATGTGCTTATCTCAGGTCCAGAGACTTTACCTCATCTGGGAATTTGTTAGAAATGCAAATTCTTGGGCCTCATCTCAGACCAACTGAAGCAGAAACTCTGGGGTGGGGCTCAGCAATCTGTGTTTTAACAAGACCTGAGGTGACTGTGATGCCTGCTTTCATTTTCATGAGAGTCACTCACATAAAACGAGTCACAAGCCTAAATGGCAAAAGGGCCAGGCAGGTACAGAAACGTAATTTTGACAAGATGAGGATTATAGGGAATGGTAGAGTCTCTGGCAAACTGTAGCCCTGATGTCCCACACAGAAGCCTTCAAATCCAGACACACACACACAAACACACACACACACACACACAGACACCCCTCCGGTCACATAAAACTTCTACTAGCAAGTGTCGGACCCCGTCTATTACTTTTTCTACATGTGGATTGATAGTAATCTCAACCTTGATAAAATATGATGAGTTACTTTTCCCCAACAATTCCTTATCCTCATGGTATTAGAAATTTAATCCTAAGTGTGTGAAACCTTGGTTCTTGTGGTCTTTATTTTGTCACAAGAATCTGTTTCTATTTTTAATTCACATAATTTTGAATTGTGAAATGTTATAATACATTTTAAATCATCCTCGACTATGTTTTTTCTTTGACAGCTTGAAAGTTCATTCTCACCAATTACTTTTAGAATAATTTTGTGATATTCCAGAAAAAGTGTTCTGTCAACATTTCGAATGAAACTCTTAACTTGGTTAACTATTAGTTCTCTTGGTGATAGGTTAGGAAAAACAGGCTTTGAATTCCTACCCTAGCTTTGCTGCTCAGTAACTCTGTGGCTTTGGGCAAGATACTGAGCCTGTGAAACGTCAACAGCAACACCTCCCTCAAAAGCCTGCTGTAAAAAATTAACGAAACAACATAAGCAAATCACCTGTCAATTTCCAGGTGCTCCAGAACCTCACAGCCTTCTCCCTTATTCCCATTCTCAAACGTGGTAGCTCCCAATTAATAGTTGTCTTCATTCCAGGGAAGAAAGAAATGAAGAATAAAACAATCCCAAAAGTGATACATTTCTCCCTTTGTACTGCTTGTCTATGACCTAATTATTTTATATATAGTATTTCTACTCCAAATATTTTTGGGTGAGTTGTACCATGGTCATAAAATGTGACATATGATATACTTTCCTAGTTCTTATTGAATATTTCTATGTGTTCAAGTCAAGAATATATTTTTATAATTTTCTATATGTCTGAGAGAAAAAGATTTATTTTTTCCACTGGCAACAAAAATAAAAATGGATAAATTAGATTACATAAAAATGAAACACTTCTGTGCAGCAAAGGACACAACCAGCAGAGTAAGAAGGCAACTCATGAAATGGAAGAAAATAATTGCAGATCATATAAGGGGTTAATATCTAGAATATATAAAGAACTCCTACAACTCAGTAATAAAAAACAACCCAATAAAAGGGCAAATGATTTAACATACTTTTCTCCAAGGAAGATATAGAAATGGTCAATAAGCATATGAAAAGATGCTCCAAGTCACTAATTTTTGCTTTTGCTTGTGCACTTTTGCTGAGAATATACAATGGTACAGCTACCATGAAAACAGTATGGCTGTTTCACAAAAAATTGAAAATAGATATACCATATGATCCAGAAATTCCACATCTAGGTATATATCAGAGAATTAAAAGTAAGATCTTGAAGAGATATTTGTACATGCATGCTCATATCAGCATTATTTACAATAGCCAAGAGGTAGAAGTAAACCAAGTATCCATCAACAGATGAATGGATCAACAAAATGTGATATATATATACACACACATACAATGGAATATTATTCAGACATAAAAAGAAATTCTGACAAGCTACAACATGGATAAACCTTGAAGACATTATGCTAAGTGAAATAAGCCAGTCACAAAAAGACAAATACTGTATATAAATTCTTATATGAGGTACCTAGAATAGTCAAATACATAGAGACAGAAAGTAGAATGGTGGCTGCCAGGCGCTGAGGGCAGGGAGGAGTGGGGAATTATTGTTTAACCAGTATAGAGTTTCAGTTTTTCAAGATGAAAAGAGATGGATGGTGGTGATGGTAGCACAATGAGAATGTGCTTAGTGTCACTGAACTGTACACTTAAAAATGGTTATGATGGTAAATGTTATGTTATGTGTATTTTACCGCAATTTCAAAACAAGAAACCTCAAAAAAACCTGAGATGTTTATTTTCCTTTCTCCACCCTTAATTTTGACATCAATCATAATCATTCTGCCTACTGTTAGTACCATTCTTGCTTTAGTTCCAACTGGGGCCTGGGCTGGGGATGGCCCCGAGCCCCAGGGAAGGGGCTGGTTCAGGGTCTGTGGGCTCAGCCAGAGAATGGCTGAACCTTGGTTGAGATGAGGCCAAGCTAGGGCTGATGGGCAGAAATGCTCTGGGAGAGGGGAAAACACTGGGTTCCCCCAAAGAGCTTAGAGGCAAACTCTTATTTGTCAGCAAGGTTTCAGGACCATGAGTCTACTGCAGAGATAGGGAAACGTCTCATAAACAAGCTAGGACACGGTCCCTGAAGGTCAATTCGAGTTGAGATGGGTTTCCAGAAAGCTGACAAGGCATGGTCAGAGATGGAGGTTTCATCACAGCCACCCTTCCTCCCCTTTCTTTTTCATCCTTCCTCGCAGCTGCTGAAGGGGAAATACATCAGAATCTCATGGTCTTTCTTAATTAGCAGTCTGGGTCACCCTACCTCTTTTACTGTCACTGAATCCTCATGGCATCATGGCTGGAACCCAGAAGGCAGAGCCGACAATGTCTAAGTGCTATAGTGAACTGTCAAAGAAGGTAGAAGGCAGCTCCTCAAAAAATTAGAACTGCCACAAAATCCAGCAATTCCATTTCTGGGTACTTATTATAAGGAAACAAAAACCCCACCTTGAAAAGATATCTGTACCCCCATGTTCACTGCAGCATTATTTGGCAATAGTCAAGACATAGAAACAACCTATGTGTCCATTGATGGATGAAGGGATAAAGAAAATGTGATATACACAGACATACTGGAATATTACTCAGCCATAAAAAAGAACAAAATCTTGCCATTTACACCAACATGAATGGACCCTGACGGCACTATGCTAACTGAAGTAAGTCAGACAGAAAAAGACAAATACTGTATGATCCGACTTACATGTGGATTTTAAAAAAATTTTTTATTGAAGTATACTTGATTTACAATGTTAGTTTCAGGAGTACAGAAAAGTGGTTCAGTTATACATATACATACACATATATATTTTCTTTTCAGACTCTTTTTCATTATATGTTATTTTAAGAAATTTAATATTACATGTGGAATCTTAAAGCAAAACAAAACAAAAACCCCTGAATCTTAGACACAGAGAACAGACTGGTGATTGCCAGAGGCTGTGGGGGAGGCAGTTATACTATATGTGTGAAATGGGTAAATGTGATCAAAAGGTACAAACTCCCAGTTATAAGATAAATAAGCCCTGGGGATGTAATGTACCGCATGGTGACTACAGTTAACAATACTGTATTGCATATTTGAAAGTTTCTAAAGAGCACATCTTAAAAGTTCTTAACCCAAGAGAAATAAATTTGTAACTGTGTGGTGATGGATGTTAACCAGACTTATTGTGGAGATGGTGATCATTTTGCAACATATATAAGTATTGAATCATTATGTTGCATGTTGTACACTTGAAACTAGTATGCTCTATGTAATTTATATCTCAATTTTAAGAAAAAGAAAAGAAAGTAAGGGACAACGACTCGGCTCTAGCATCACTTGTCTGGGAAGCTCTACCCTGCGGTGGGAGAGGTTGCAGGGTTACGGAGCTGAAGGACTCCGCAATGAAATGCACATTTGTATTCAGTGCATCTCCTGCCATTTTTTGTTATTTTCAACTCAGACAAAGAACTTGCCTGGTCCTTTGTGGCTATTTTGTTTGTTCCTTTGGGCTTTTGTTGGAGCTATTATTTTCACAATTTTCTCTTTCTTTTTTTAATGAGTGATCTTTTCTGCTTTGTTTCATATTACTTTCTTGTATTTTTCACTTTTTATCAAATTGGGATAATGAAGCAAGGAAAGAACTCTTTATTCTCAGCCAGGACTGTGGTGTTCCTTCCTATACTTACCCAACACACATCTATCTCAGGCCCAGCAAAACCTAAATACAAGGACTATTCTATACTTAAAACTGTTTATGCAAGCCATTCAAAAGAATCACTAAGAAACAAAGAAACTCTCTGTCATTTCCTGTATAATTTAAATATTTCATAATCATTTGTAAGCAATAGTATTACCTCAAAGGTTGGAATAATACCACTCCAAAATTTTCATAATATGAGATCTGTAAGCTAGAATCTGTGGTCTCTAATAAAGGTAACCACAGGACAGAGGCAATTCACTTGAGAAACCATGCCGTAGATGGAAAATAAAATAAGTGAAAAACAATACCCAGAGAGCAAGAACCTACCAAGAAACAGAGTGTTAAGTCCATATTCAGAGGGTCTCTCTGCTGACTGAGCCCTTGCATATTGGTCTGCCTCCCAACAACCTCATTTCAAGGCAGGACTTGAAAAGGATGTTACTGTCATTGCAGGTATTTCCTATGGCCTTCCTTTAAAGCATTATTCCTTCAACACATTGTGGGACAGGCAGCCTCCAACATGGCAGGGCCTACAACATGCTCTGTCTAGCTGGCCCCAGTCAGCCCCATCTAGCCTTTCACCAAAGGATTTCCCAGCCCTCCCAAAATCAGTTAAGAGGGGACCCCAAATTATTTTGTAATCTCCTCAGGGAAATAAAACATTACAGATAGATCTATGTCCCTAGAAGGCAAATGGATCTCTGATTTACCCACTTAATTTTTTCATCAGTTAAACTTCTCAATCCATCTCTCCTTCCTGAAGTTACTACTAGAGTTCTGATTCAACTGCAGACTTGGTTCCAGCTGTATAACCTGCTCAGCTGACACCTCTAATTCTAACTTTCTAACTTAATTCTAACTTTCTCCTCTTCACAACACACCTTCATTTCCACAACTCTCCCTGGGGTTGTGAGCGACATAACCCTGCTTCCTACATCTATCTTCAATTCCGTTAGCTATAGGAGCCATCACTTTTACAGCTGCCTGACCCTAGGAAGTCTCTTTCCGCACCCCTCAAGGTCATCAAGCCACGGAAACTCATACATTTCCTAACTATAAGTGAATAAATGGTTTTGACTCCACTATATCCAGCCCAGATAAAACCTCACTGTCCAACTCTACTCAGTGTTAGTAAACCAGGAGGTATACAACATTTACTCCTAAACTTCAAACGGTCAAAGCTTTTCTCTGATCCTGAGGGCTCTTGGAATATACTCCACAATTTTCACTCTTGGAAGGATGCTTCCCGAGGAGAGACCTTGCTCTAATGTTACCACTTGTACGTTTTAACATTATTTGCTTGTTCCTTTTGTTTCTAACAGTTTCTCCCTTTATCCATTTTATTGTGATATTCTTAGATATTATTCTCAGTTTCCTTATAATTTGTTTAATTAATGTATCATAGTCCTTTGTATTTTAATATATGACCTTTTGTTTTAGGCACATCTGTTTCATGTGGCGTAATTAAGTTCATGTTTGTTATGATTGTTATATTTGGACTATCATCTATCATTCTTTAGTCCCTCTTATTTTTGCTATTTCTTATATATGCTTAATGCATGTATTAACTAAACACTATATATATTTATATACACTCCCTTCTTTCTTTTGAAACATGTTTTGAAGAAAACACTGAATAAAACTATTTCCACTTAAACCAAATCTCTACATAACACACACACACATACACACAAAATCATGACAATCATCAAATTCATTTTTCTGTTGTTTTCTAGTGATAGCCATAATAACAAACCCCATATCCTCAGCATTTTTCGTATGAGTGAAAAAGAATACTTGCATTAACAGCTTCCGCCCTTCCCCATCTTATCTCATTCTCTTTTGGAAGACTGCCTGAAATGATGTATTGTAAAAACTTCACACATACTAGATGCTCCCTAAATATTAGTTCCCTTCCTCTCTTCCTTTTAAGGTTTAGATCACAATCCTTTTCTGCAGTGGGATGATGTGTTAGGAAGCACTGATCCCTCTTAAGTTAGTGTCTTTAGTATCCCATCTTGAGTTGACAAGGTTGCTGCAATATGAAGTTCTTGTTTTGGACCCAAAGTGTAAGGTCAGTGACTATTTAGGGTTGGTGGGATATGTGAAAATCTTTCTTTAGCTTTCCCAAATGAATGACATCTTGCCTGGATCATTTTTTCCCATAAAAAGAACTGCAGATGTTTCACTTCCTTGGGGAGTTCATGATCTCAATTGTGGCTGCATCTGAAATCATTATTTAAATGTTATCTGGACTTTCTTTCCAGATGTTTTAAAATTTCTTCCTCACTGAAGACTGAAAATGTTATAAGTAGTAAATGCTTTGATAGCTTTCTCTGGGTGTTAATTTCCATTTATGGGCCATGTCTTTAATCAATTCTGAAAACACTTTTACCTTAAATTGTTCATTCTTCAAAAACGAATTTCTTTTACTGGCTCAAGTACGTACTTCTATTAGTTTTAAGTTAAAACACTATTTTCAGTTTTCTATAAATGAGTTATTTTGATCTGCCATTATTCATACATGTGTATTTAAGCCACCTAATTTTGGATTTGATTCGGTAGTTAATAAGCATATTTCTTTAATTAACTATTTAGCAGTTATCAGTCTAAACTCTTTACTACTTCTAGAAATGTCCTTAATTTGTGATACTGCAATTTTTACCACATAGCCTTTGCTTCACGGCTTTATTCTTTCTTATCATTTGAGTATATTTTAGTCATTTTTTGAATTCTAAGTGAGACTTTTCGGTTGTTCTGTTTCAGACAACTTTAAAGTTTATTGTTCTTTTGTAACTTCTGAAAACCAGTTGGGTTATTTTGAAAACTGCAACATCTGAAAACTAGTTGGGTTATTTTGAAAATTCTTCTTTGACTTGTTTTTTGAATATTAAGGTTATGCATTTGAAGATTTTTTGTTTGAGACATTTTCACTGGCATTTTAGTGAGTTTAATATGAAGAAGCCTACCTACATTGCTACCTAGGCTAATGGTTTCCAAGAGGTAAAAATATTTCTACATGTAAATTCTAGTCTTTAAAAGTAAATACAGGTGTACTGTAGATATTTTTTAAACTGATAATAAAATTCTTCCAATAAGTGATATTCCATATCTACCTTATATCTTGAGATTTTTATCTTCAAATGAGCCTCTGTACAACAGATAAAACTATGCTTCAAAGAAAACTGAAATGTAAACATAGTAATTAGTTTCCTCTAAGATTCTAAATAAACAAATAAATCATGGCTAACCCAGAATTAAAAGAAACGGCATACCTAACTGCACAGAGCTCAGAGTACCACCTTCATCTGCCCCACAGTAGCAAAGCTGGAGTGAGGTCAAGTAGCACAAAACTCTTCTTTAATAGACTTTAAGTCAACTTATTACATCTGTCCCTGGGGACTGGACCTAGGGGATGCTCTGTATTTTAGCCTGAGAACAAGATTTAGCCTTAAGAGAAGAAAAGCTATTTATATTTATATTTATCTTTTATCTAGCCATTTAACCAAATTTCCAATTCCAAAAGAAATAAAAACTCTTATGTATTGAAGAATAAATAAATTTTAAAAGAATATTCAGTATTTATTTGAAAACCATTATAAAGTATTTTTAAAGTATATAAAGCAAGACGAGCAGAGAGAGACATATTTCCTGGATGAAAAAAAACTGAATATAAAAAAGTTGATCCTTTCCAAATTAATATATAATTTTAATGCAGCTTTAATCAGAATCTCCAATGAGATTTTAGATTGTAAAAAAATGAGTTTAAAGTTTATATGGAAAAAATGCCAAATAATACCAAGAAATATTTAAAAAGAAGACTAAAATGGGACTCAGTTGCTTTTCTATATATTAAAACCTAAAATAAAACTATCATGATCAGGATAGTATCATACTGAAACAGGAATAGTAAACAGACACAGGAAATATAAACCAAGATACAGAAACTGATACAAGTGTATATGGAACAACATATGACTAAGGTGGTATCTCAGTTCGTAGACAAAATAAACGGTGTCATCAGATTGGCTGTACATTTGAGAGAATATAAAATTATATTCATACCTCACACCATATATAAAATATATTCCAGATGGATTTAAAAGATGTATTTAAAAATAAATCAACAAAAGTACTAGAAGAAGAATTAAAATGAGGTTTATATTAGCTTGGATGATAGAAGCCTTCCTAACACAAGAACCATAAAGGAAATGATATATGAGACTAAATACAAAAAAAATTTTTGTATGGCAAAAGATAATATAAACCAAATCAATGACAATAGACTAGGAAATAACTGCATCATATGGAACAAACAAAATATTACTGTCACTAATAAACTAAGAGCTCCCTACAAACTGAGGAGGCAAATAACCTTAAAAAGACATGGGCAAAGGATATGAAATCACAATTCACAGAAGAAATGCAAAAGAACAATAAAAACATGTGAAAATATGCTCAACCTCATCAAAATTCAAGGGAATATAAATGAAAACAGAGTATCATTGCTCACTCAGTAGGGTAATAATGATGACTGCAACATGGAAAACCAGTAGCCTCACACTTGGTAATGGAAGCCTGAACTGGTACAACTTCCTTGGAAAGAAATCTGGCCACATATTTTTAAATGTGAGATACATGTGTCCTTTGACTCAACCTCCTGTGTCTCCCCTAGCTCCCCACTTTTGAGATTCAACCAGAATGAAGCACTGGTATATAAGGATGGGTTACTTAGAGAAAACACAACCACAGCCAAGGGAGACAATGTTAATTTCTCTCCACAGGGGACAGTGCAGTGAATACTATGCAAATATTAACATGAGCAAGTCAGAGCCAACCTATGAGCTGAGGGAATGTCTGTGACATTTGTTGTGAAAATTTAGTTGCATGGTAGTGCTTATATTTTAAAAATCCTCAGAGAGGATAAGCACACATATGTGATTGGACTGTATGAAATTGCAGATATTCAATCCTTTTGATCTAATAAAATGGCAGTCTCCTAGGTCACAACCTAACATAAGTTATTACATATTTATGAGAATGATAAAATGTAGAATGATACACCCAGCATTAACACTGGTAACCTGGGGTGGGGTAAGGGAGGAAAGGGAAAATGAACGGCTTCTTCATACATATTTGCACTGTTTCACTTGTTAAAAGTTTTGAAAATTAAAAATATCTAATAAAGAAAAATTTGAGGAAAAAATAGAAAAGAAACAAGATTCTTAGGCTGGCTATGACTTGAAACCCATCTAGGGGCAGAATCTACAGCAAAGGTCCATTTAACTTCATCAAATACAGTGAACAAAAACCAATTTATTTCCTTGTCTCTTTCAAAAAGATGGTTTAAAATAAAAACCCAACCAATTATTTGTTAACTAAAAAGAATTTCAGAATTTGCAAAGAGACTAGTAAAAGTGAAAATTCAGAGAACAGTAAGTGTTCAAGTGGAGCAAGGGGAACACTTTAAACTGCTAAATGGAGAGTAAATGGGTGTAATCACTTTAAAACAACCTGGCATTATCTAATAAAGTTGAACACAGCATATTCTATGACCTGGCACCTGAACTCCAAAGTCTACATCCTAGAAAAACTCCTGGGTGAGGACTAGGATATGTGTACAGCGTGTACTGTGCAGCATTTTCATGAGAGCAAAAAGCTGGAAGCAACCAGAATGCTCCAAATGGGTAGAATGGATAAATAAAGTGTGGTATATTTCATACAGAAGAAGAACAATGCTGATGTACTAATACTAGAAAACAATGCAAATGAGCGAACTCTAGCTGTACACATCCACCGAGATAAATCTCAAAATAAATGTTGGGTAGAAAAATCTAAGCCAGAGAAAAAGTATGATGCCATTTCAAAAAGAGGCTACACTAAACAGTTTAAGAAAAAGCAGGGGAATCACAAATTAAAAGTCTAGATGATAGCCTTCTAGGAAGGAGAAAGGAAGAAGGGATCAGGAAGAAGCAAATAGGAGTCTTAAAAAGTGGTACTGATCAATAAAGCTGGGGGAAAAAAGACAGGGAATGTACGTATGCTTTTTACTAATAGTCTTTAGTGTGTGTGTGTGTGTGTGTGTGTACTTGCATATATTCTTTTGATGTATGGTATGTTTCAATCATGCATGCACGCACACATACACTACAGAATCTAGGGCAACGTCTGCTCGTGCCTACAAAGTCCATCCTACTACTGGAGAAGCCACTTAACCATCTTTGCATTGTAGATGCTTAATATATAATTGTATAGCTTTATTTTAGAGTAATACTCAAAGGAACAGCTCTGGGAGTCATGTTTTTCTGGGGCCAGGGTGAAATGGAAATTTCTCTCATGCAAATTTTTACAGTGCACCAGAAGCTGGAGAGACTATAACAGAAAATCCAAGATAAACACACACACTGACATAAAATTTTTCAAGTCACCTTGGGAAAACTTTGTTAAGTTACAGCAAAAAGCAAAGGTAGCATTTCTAAGGAGAGTTAACTGGGTTTTACTTTCACCCTACAATTTAAACTAAATGACACCAAAACTCAAACCCTGGCTGGTAAGATTTGCAGAAGCCGGGGGGGGGGGGGGGGGGGGGGACACGTCTTCTCTCGACTACAAATCATTGAATACCCAGGAAAACTTCGATTTATTGAGAGCAGACCAGATGGAGCGCTATTGCTAGATATTACAATGTTGATCCTGATTCACAGCAGTCGAGCAGTTAAAAGCCTTCTATATAAGGCGGTGTTTCAGGTGAAGGAAGACAATTAGAAAGGGAGGAAGTCTATCCTCTTTCCCATCCTCCACAGCTGCTGGAAACCAACTTTGTTCCTCCGACTGAATCACTGCTAATTCTAAGCTATTGGCTTATTTTCTTTCCCAAGGATTATTTTGAATATTTGGATGTCTACTTTACTCACTCTTTTCTGTCTACTGCTATTAGGAGTTTGGTAAATAATCTGATTTAGCTCAGATGCTTTACTGACAGGATATCCTGTATCTAGTTAACTAAAGCTAGAGGAAAGGGTGATTGGACAATCTGAATGCACATTATTTTTAAAAGGAAAGGAAAAGACAAAAAAGTCAACGAGGCTACAGGCCCTTTATCGTCTCAAGTAAACCAAAACAATATGATACCGAACTACCTCCCCAAATATGACTCATTTACAGATTTGACATTTTTACTTCCTACACTCTGCTCATGATCTGGAAATGCAGGTGCCACATGGGATCATGGATGAGGTAAACAGCTTTGAGTTCTCCCTTTAGCAAACAAAAAATGGGAAATTAAATTAATTGCTGTTCTTGAATGTTTTTCCCTGAGCAAAGTTTCACAGATTGCTTTCTTTTTTGAATAAAAGCTTTATTGAACTATAATGCATACCATAAAATTTTACCCTTTTATTTATACAATGGCATATTTATATTTACATATATAAATATATTTTATTATATTTTATTTCTATATTTTAATATTTTATGTATAAATATATAAATGTTTTATTTATAAATATATAATTATATATAAATATATATTTTATATAGAAATATATTTTATTTGTATATTTTAAATTTTATATATTAATATATATTTTAATTTATATACATATAAATATATACATAAATATAAATATACCACTGCCTAAATAAAAGGGTAAAATTTTATGGTATGTGCATTATAGTTCAGTAAAACTAGAATCTGAGATTTGCAAATGTTAGCCACTATATATGAAAAATAGATTTAAAAAATTCTTATGTATAGCACAGGGAACTATATTCAATATCTTGTAATAACCTTTAATGAAAAAGAATATGAAAATGAATATATGAATATATATGCATGACTGGGACATTGTGCTGTACACCAGAAATTGACACACTGTAACTGACTGTACTTCAACAAAAAAAAATTTACCTTTTTAAAGTATGCACAATCCAGTGAGTTTTTAGAAAATCCAAACTTGTGCATCTATCACCACTCCAAATTCCAGAACATTGTCATCACCCCAAAAAGAAAACCAGTACCCATTAGCAGTCACTCCCCTCCTCCAACCTCATCCCCACCCCCCAGCTCCTGCAATCATGAATCTACTGTCTCTATAGATTTGCCTATTTGGGGCATTGCAATAAATGGAACCATATATCACATAGCCTGTTGTGTCTGGTTTCTTTCACTTAGCAAAATGTTTTCAAGGTTCATCCATGTCATGATATGAATCAGTACTTCCTTTTTATGGCAAATAATATTCCAGTGTATAGATATACCATAATTTTATCCATTAGCCAGCTGATGGACATTTGGGTTGCTTATTTATGATAATGAACAAAAGAAAGCCTTGGAAGAAGAAGAAACTGGCCTTCAGCTCAGAACTCAACCCAACCAGGGATTAATAAAGACAGCTACTGTGAAACCCACATTTATACCCAATTCCTGTAGACCACGTTACTCCTAGAGAATGTTAATAGAAATGTTAGCTGTGGTAACATGGGGTAGAAGAAATTTTTTTCTTATACCATTAATAAAGAAAGAAGAAGGGAAACAGAATTAAAACATAATGAGTAATATCCTCCAATAGGTGAGCCAATAAACAAATTGTGGTATACCAATATACTAGAATACTACTCGGTAATAAAAGGAATAAATTATTGATACATAAAACATGGACGTGTCACCATGTACTTATGCAGAGCATAAGAAGCCAGACAAAAATGAACACATGATATGTAACTGCATTACATAAAACTCTAGAAAATACAGATGCTTCTAGAGTGACAGAAAGCAGACCGGGGGCACCTGAGGATGGGGAAGGGGAAGGAGAGATCGCTATTGAGCACCAGGAAACTTTTGGATGGATATATTATTTTGATTGTAGTGATTATTTCATGGATGTATGCAGCCAATAATCATCAACTTTAAATGTGTATCATTTACTGAATGTCAATTATACCTCAATAAAGCTGTTTAGAAACAGTGCTTTTAAAAAAGTGAGTATACCTCCCCAAAAAGTGTTTGAAGGTGTGGAAAACACTGCATATATGGTCTCAATTAGTTTTATAACAAGTTAAATTATTCTCATTTTACACACAAGGAAATTTGAATTCAGAAAGTACAGTAATTTCCTAAGGTGGTCACTGCTGGTATTAGGCTGAGATCTCGTCTTCTTCTTCTTTTTTTAATGGAGATATTGGGGATTGAACCAAGGGCCTCGTGCATGCTAAGCTACCACTGAGCTACAACCCGCCCCCCACCCCCACCAAATCTCTTATTCTTAACCCCAAGGTCCGTGCTTTTTTCACTACAACACATTGCCTCTCACAGTTCCTGTTATATATAGACCAAACTTTTTTTTCTGAAATCCTTGGGTCCCATTTCCCAACTTAGGGAATTTTCTAGTCCACAGAAGAGGCTTATGTTTTAGGGTGGTATTCCAATTTTGTTTTCTTTAGCCTATCATGCTATGCTGTCACAAATGCCTCTCTAATTATGGGGATTTATCTGATTCAGTTGATTTATTCATTCTCAGTGGATCAGAGTGGTTAATCTGGATTAGATTGAGGCAAGTAAGCCTGGCCTCTAGGTCAAAGGAGTGAAAATAATTCATCTGAGATTAAAAGCAAGTTGGACAAAACCAACAACTGGCTGCTCAACCCACTGGGAGTGGATCTTATACTTTTTAGGGACAACAGTCACTCCTTTGATTATGGGAGTCCCAGGAAGTTGGACTAGTCAGAGTTGCTCTGAGGTGTCTACCTACTTTTTTTAACACCTCTTTCCCTAAACTTGAACTTTAAGTTGAGGTTGCCGTGCCTTCTCTGAACAGGTCAGGCACAAGGTGGGTTTTCTCACCTCAGTACCTCCTCCAAATCCTTCACCACACAAACTCTGTCCAAATACTATCAATTGAATCTGGGCCCATTTGAACATGGGCTATAAACTTGATTAAATAATATTAATGAAAAAGTGAAAGTTGGTTAAAATAATTTTTTTGGTGAGAGCTAGATTTGGGGGAGAGAGAGGTGTTATTTTTTTCATGTAAGACTTTCATGAAGGTTAACAGTGTTGGATATTCTCCATTTGCTCCTCCAAACCCATCCTCCATCCTCGGAGACTAAAATTTGGACTCAGCAGCAGGCTGCCTTGTTCTTTCTTCCAGTTGGGATGGGTCAATGGGGAGTACAAAAAGACAGGAGACAGGATAATCATTTCAGGATATGTTTCCCGGTATCCCTGCCTGCAGGGTCATTATAATCTGGCTACACCACTTTCCTGGAGCCACAGCTCCACTCAGGAGGGCCCTCTCCTCTCAGTCCTCATCCCTTCAGGTCGATGGGTGGTAAAGGAGCCCTGAAGAAGCACACTCTCCCCTGGGTTTCCCTATACTCTGCCCACATCCTTGTAAATATCCTCTTTATTAAACTCTCTTAAAATTAATTGACTGGAGGATGACAATTGTTTCCAGCACAGCTGACATTTTCTGAGGGCTAATAGTATGCTTGTTCAGAAAATGAACTTACCCCATGTCCTCAATTTTTTTTGAAAACACTGACATTCACAGGGTTGATATTAAGCCCAGACAAAGATAAAAGAGTGGTAAGGTGAGGTATGGAGGGGTGTGGTCAAACAGCACCGATTCAATACCTTCCTGCATTGGCGATTTTGTAAGGCAAAGACATTTCAAATGTGCAATCTATATTCACATAGATTTGCAAGATTTGCAAGAAGGCAGCGGATATATTTCTCAGATTTTTAAAACTGAGAGATGTGAAACATTCAGCTTGCTACATCATGCTTCTTTATGCTTACAAATCATATTTCCATGGAGACTTTGGCCTTTTTGCATATGCTATTCTACTTAGACTGAGGCTGTAAACTACTTTTTTTTTTTTTTGGTTCTAATGATTAAATATAAAGAAAGGGATGTTTGCTACGATAAAAACTGCCTAAATATAAACAACAAGTTCCTACTGTACAGCACAGGGAGCTTTACTCAATAGTTTGTAATAGCCTACAATGAAAAAGAACCTATATGTGTGTGTGTATAACTGAAACAGTATGCTCTGCACCAGAAACCAGCACAGCACTGTAAATCAACTATACTTCAATTAAAAAAAAAAAAAAACTGCCTAAATGGCAACTCTAAGAAAAAGAACAGATTTCAGAGGTGCCATCTGTTTTCTTTCATTGAGAGGCCTTGTCATTTATAGTGAAAAATGCTGCAGAAGTGAAGCGGTGCTCCCTGTGTCATGCACAAGACAGAATCTCAAGCAGATTTTGATGAGTTAGAGTTTATATCAAAGATGTAAGTCCACTAAGATAAAAGACGGATCTTGATCACATCTAAGCCCAAAACAACTAGCCTCCCACCCCCAGAATCACCTCAGCTGTATCATTCCCAAAGGACACATGAGAACTAGAAGAGCTACTTTAAGGTTGATTTTCTTTGATGAAGCCAAAATGTCATTTAGCACAAATCTGTAAAGCTCTTTTAAAGGAAAAACCTAAAATGTTGAACTATTAATATGATGCTTTGTTGATGTTGGCTTAGTCTGTGTTACTGTGTGTGTCTGTTTGCTATAGATTAGGACAGGCGATAGAAAAAAAGGAATTCCTTGAATTAACCCGAGCCAGCGAGGTAAGATCTATCCCTGTGTTTGTTGTGGGTATCTATTAGAACTTAGAGTATTTGAAAGGGGATACCAAAAGAAAATCCGGGGACACTGGCAGCTTTCCTTTACTTCTGCATAACACCAGATGGCTCTTACAAAGCTCTCACTTCTTATTTTCCCAATGAGTGGTAATTTCATTCTTTCAGCTCTTCCTGGCTCAATGCAGCGTATCAATGAATAATACCATCTTGCATTTGTACAGCATTTTACAATTTACAAACTGCTTTCCTGATCTCAACTGATCTGTACTGCAGTTCTGGGCAAATATTATAACCCCCATTTTACATCTGTGGAAACGAAAGCCCAAAGGTATCAGACAGAATTCTTTTAGTAGCAACTTGAACAAGGTTAGGTAAACAAGGGAAGTATATTGGCTCACATCAACTGGATTGATGGACGCCAGTTGTTAATGGGCTCTCTCTTTCCTTCTCTCTCTCTTTTGCTTCCCCTCTGTGCATGAGACTTTACTCTCTCAGCAGACTGAAATATGGTCTTACATGATTCTTACTAAGCTAAGACTAGAAAGGATGGGACCTCTCCTCCCTCAACTTGAGTTGGAAAATTCCAGAGAAAGAATCTATTGGCCTTTGCTGGGTTGCATGTCCACTCTTCAAACCAACTCCTATAGCATGAGGATGAAATACTATGGCTTTCCTCTGGCCAGTACTACCAAAACAAACAAAACATAGACAAGGAATAGACATAGCCAGTGAGGAAACCGTGAGGAGGGTGTACGTACTGCATTAAACCACTTGCCCAAGGAGCAGAATTAGAACGACTTCATAACTGAAACAGACAGCAAGCCCAACCCTCTCCCCTGAACTTCCAGCCTGTCACTACCGGGACCACAAAGGTGTTACCGTGCCCCTCTTTTCTACACAGTCACCAGTGTGGTCTGGTTCAAGACTAAAACTTGAAAAGACTCAGATTCTCATCCTGAGCCTGTCCCTTGTCAGCTGTGTTCCTGGGCCAGTTACTTAACCTCTGGGAACACAGTTTCCTCCTTTGTAAAATAAAGTAAACAATTTCTGCATCACAGGGTCATCAGAAGGATAAAAGGGAGATAACGTACTCCAGATGACTTTGAAAATTATCAAGAACTGCCTTAAGGTTTATTACTAAAATTCTGTATGTAAATCTTACAGAGGCTAGAATTACACATTAACATTCTTCAGCTGTAATCCTCCCTACCACTCTCAGTTAGAATCACTTTGGTTCTGACATTTTTACTCTTTCCATTTTAAAAAGTATAGTTCAAAAAGAAGCATCAAATGGTGTCACAAAATGAAAAGATTCAGTCCAGAAGAGAAGTTTAAGAACAGATGGTTTAATGGGACTTACCACACTCACTTTTCAATACAGATTAATCAGGAGATGGAAAATTTCCGGAAGACCCACAAGAAACCATTAACAGTGGTTATCCCCAGGGAGTAGGCTAGAAATTGGTGTTTGGAAAGAAACTCTCTTTTTCATTTATTCCTGTGTCTACCACTTGAATTTTCCAAAAAATCTTACACATATATTCCTTTCATAATTAAAAAAATTAAAAGCTTGGTTATCGCAGAAAAGAAAAATAGTATATACCTAGTATAGTGTCTGACACATAAAAAGCTTTCAATACATTCTTGCTCATTGATCAAACTAGGTATTTCTAATTACCACCTATCTGGCAGAGTAAAATCAACTTCACTAGAATAAAAGCCAGCTTTCATCTCTGTGAATGTATGTTTTCCATTAGTCATACTGTGAGGAATGCACATCACCAACTGCTGAGGATAGGGTTTTAAACTCTTCCACTTTCAAACACCAAAACTGAAACCCCCTTCTTAGCCCCCAGTTATAAAGCACAGTACATCTGGATGACGCTCAGCTCTGTTGCTGCTGTTCTCATAAGCACATTCATTAACATCAGAGGATGCTAGGCTTCTAGGAACCATTTTATGTTACAGCTGGGGGTTCGCACGACATTTTCTAAGAAATTAAAGGTTACACGGCAGCATATGCCAAAGCTAAACGACAGATTTAAATAGCATTTTTAAAAAACGCCGCAACAGCTACGAGGTTTGAATGCTGGGCACTGGCTAAGTGCTATACTGGTTGCCTAGTTACATCCCTGCAAAAGGTCAAAAAAGATGTCTCTAAATCTAGAAGGAATTAAAAACCTCAAAGTTTCACCATTAAACCAAGTACTGTGTGTGAACTCCTACACAGACATCCCTGAAAATAAGTGTCCATCGGACTTTGATCAGATGGCAGTCCTTGGGGGTATCTAAGGAGACAGTGTAATAAAAGATCTTTCTATATATGAAATTTTTTACCACGGTCACATTTCACTAAAGTTATGACATCTGAACTCTCTCCATTTTATCATACCCATTGCGATCTGCTAGTACAGGATATTAAAAAAGTTTCCAACGTAGTTGCTACAACTTCTATCCCATGGGAGGTGGAAAAAAGTCCAGTGTTTTAAAATCATTAAACTTAAAAAAAAATTTTTTTTATTGAGATCAACTTTGCAAATTATAGGCCAGTCTCTAATCTAATAACAAAAACTATGCATCTTAATAATGAACAACTAGTGTCTTAACACTCAGAGACGTTCCTCTTTCATCTCCTTGAGAATTTCCTCATTAGTTCTGCCTGGCAGACACTTTAAGTCCTAATATTTTTTTTTCTCAGGAATGGGACAATATAGAACAACAATTTCGGTCTAGAAATTTAACATGAGTGCATTAAAATGGATGAGACTTCTTCCAGAATTTGAGGATAGGGAGAAACAGTCTTTTCATTTTTTTCTTCCTCTTGAAGTTCAATCAATTTTTTTTTGAGGTAAAATTCACAAAACATATCATTAACCATGAAGTATTTTAAAGTGTACAATCCAACAGCATTTAGTACATTCATGATGCTGTGCAGTCATCATGTCTATTGAGTTCCAAGACATTCCTGTTACCCCCAAAGAAACCCTGCACCCAGAGTAGTTGGGATCATCTGGATCTCCTATTTACATTTACTCTGTAATTTCTCTTTGGAAAGAAATGAAAGAATCTGAGTTTAAAAGACAGCATAAGGATTCCATCTGCTTTTATTTCTTCCGGAACTTATTTGTTTCCCAAAAAATCCAGCAGAGGTTCAAATCTGAAAGGAGACTAGTCTTAACAAGATGAATCCAGGAATGAGAGTCCGAGAAGGAAGGAACGCCAGAAAGCGATTGAGAAGAATATCAGAAAAACTCACAATTCTATCCGAGACCTATACTTATCAGAAACCCAGATCCTATCTCCATGACTGACAGTGTTCAATCTTTTTTTTGCAAAGAAAAAAAAGAATTGAAAGAGAATTCCTTGTACCTGCCAACTAGAACAGTTTGGAAGATAGGAAACAAGTAAATACATTATTAAAAAAAAAAAAAAAAAAGACCACCAGCTCCTAAAAGTCAAAGCCTATTCTGGGGAAGCTAATGTATTCCTCTTTCAAGAATACTTACAGTCCTCTTTGTCCCAGTGGCTTAGAGAATAAAAATCTCCAAATAAAGGTCACAGAAATGTACGAAATGAGGGCTTTCAGTATTTCATATTTTCAGGCTGGCTGTGTTACAGGTGAGGACAAGGAGGGTATTAGGGAAACGGGGAAGAAGGGGCTACTTAACTTACATCAGGGTAAGAAGCTCACCCTCTACCACTGGGAGTCAGGAAGTACCAAGTTCTTAGAGCTGGATAAGACTCCACCCTAAACCCCTCCCCTAGGGCATTCAAGATAGTCTTCCTAATACTTTTTATCTATTTCTGAATATTCCATGCTATCTCTTAGGGGGGAATAGTTCTCTTTTGTTATACAAAAGGCAGGATTCAAGCTAAGAGAGCTCCATGGGGCTTGGGCAAACTTGGGTTTTATAATTTCCATACATGCTCACATGCTGAAAAAGATTCAATCATATCCTATGGTCACCTCAATAAGAAAGCCACCAAAGCTGCGGTCATCACAGGCATCACGTAGGAGTGTGTGGATAACGCTGGAGAACTGAAAGGGCGGGCTGTGAAATCCAACACTCCATAAATGTCGCTGGTTCTTCTAAGTTGATTTTAGATAAACATGTATATGTGGATACAGATTTTCCAAGGGTTAGGTTCACCCTTATCTTCAACCCAAACCCTGGGGGTTATTGTCGTTATTTAATCTCTATCTTCATAATTCATCAGTATAACAGTCCCTTTCCACTGGAGCTGCTTTTAGACATCTAGGAGACCAACGGTCCCAAATTGCCCGGAACTCCAGCAGTTTTAGTACTGAAGTTCCTAGATGCCAGAAAACTCCTTAGTTTTGGACAAATCAGGACGGTTTGTGACTCTACTGCTAGCCTGAAGTTTGGCACTCAGATCTGCATTACTGAAGTGTCTAAAAAGTGGACAGAAGGGGGACTTGATGCAAAAATAGCTGCAAAACTCAAAATCTCCATCAAAAATTGTGGCTATATTCTACTCCAGAGATGGTTTTTAAAAAAAAATAACCCAATGATCCATTTCACTCTCTAGGCAAGCAAGCAGTGGTTGCTTACTTTGTGGGGATGACCTATCTAATGGATGCCAGAAATTAAACCATACTTAGAAATTAGCTATAATAAATGCCACTACAGTAAAGTTCTGAAATATTATGCTATTTCCCCCCCAATTTCCACATTTTAGAGCGTAATAAATAAAGCATAATGTGACAGGCAGCCATAATGGCATAAAATAAAAATCTCACATTTCTTTGGTGCTATTCGAAGACCTGGGAACCTGCACATTGTAGGCAAACTCTCCAGAGTTGGAGAAATGCCAAAAGCAGCACACTCTCCAGAGGCCACACCCATAGTACCAGAAAGTCTGGCCAAGAAAGGAGCCCTTGGACTTCAACCTGTCCCCTTGATCCAATGCCAAATACTCCAAGACAACGAAAAGCCTTCAGTGCCTGTATCTACAAAACAGGATTTGCAGAGTCAAGACAAGAACTTGCTTCATCAACTTGGGAACCCTGACCCTTCTCAACACTATACAATGAAATATGGGATAATCCTATCTCTGCTACCCAAGGCATATCTACCATTCTGAACAATTCATCTCTTTTACTTTGTAGTAGGCAGCATAAAAACCCCCAAATAGGTCCATGTCCTCATCCCTGGAACCTGTGAATATATAACCTTACACAGAAAAAGGGACTTTGAATGTGTGATTAAATTAAGCACTTTGGTATGTGGAGGGTATCCTGGATTATCTAGGTGTGCCAAATCTTATTACATGAGTCCTTAAAGTCAAAGAACCTTTCCTGGTTGAGCTTAGAGTTAAGAGGTATGACTATGGAAGAAAGAAACACAGAGATGCAATGCTATTGGCTCTGGCAGTGGAGGAAGGGGGACTCTAGAATTCTCCCTTAGACCCTCCAGAAAGGAACACAGCTCTGTCAATACTTTGCCTTTAGGCCAGTGAGATCCCTACAGAACCTAACCTGTAGGACTGTAAGATAACCTATTTGTATCTTTTTAAATCACGAAGTTTGTGATAATTTGTTACAGCAGCAAACAAGAAACAAATACACCCTTCATCACTGCCGTTCAATTTGCATAATGCCTTAGCAGTATTTTGCTTTAAATCCCAGTACTTGACCATTTTTTACCTAGTGTTTAATTTGCTTCTCTGTACAGACAAAAAATAGATTTGGTGCTAGAGCAAATATACTCAAAATCCCTCCAAGAGTGCAAAACAATATTTCCTTTTACATGTCTATTTTGTTTAGTTTCTTTCTTTAGTTTGTTAGCACAGAGACCACTTACGTAAGGAACTACTTTGCATAACTGAAACCAGTAATTTTGCAAGAAGCAAAAATGCTTGTAGGTAAGTGTGAAAACAACAAATAACCTCTTTAAAGGTGTGTAAAGACACAGTAGTTCTCAATGTGTCCTTTGGGCGCCCTGGATGTCACAATGGCTGGAAGATACCACTGGCCTTCTGTGAGCCAAGGACAGGGATACCAAAGAATACAAGGAAGAACTGTCCCATTCAACACACCAGCAACCCCCATTGAGAAACTCTGCTTGGATTGATTTGAAACATTTAAGGACATTCATCAGTATGAAAGGTATCAACACCAACATCAGACACGGAACTTGAAATACTTATAAAACAGTCTTCATTATTAATAATATTTGGTAGAACATAGGGATGTTTCAGCCCTTACCTGAAAGATAGTAAGTCCTTAACTCCAAAAGAACCTCATTAAGGGGTAGCAAAAGCTATACATGGTCTTAAAAGCACACACACATATGCACACATGCCTTCCTTCTAATAATAACTAGACCAGAGAGTCTCAACCCTGACTACACATTATAATCACCTGGGGAGCTCTTAAAAACTGTAGATATTCAGACCCATCCCCCAGAGATTCTGGTTCAACTGACCTGGGTAGGGTCTACATATCAATGTTTTTAAACACTTCCCTGGAGATTCTGATGCATTCAGGATGAAGAACCACTGCTCTCTACCCAACCATGAGCAGCCTACTGGACATATCCACCTTTGCGGCCACTCCATAGATTTGTATCTGTTCCTCTCTTCCTGTATCTGTAGCTCTCCCAAAAGAGATGGCTGGGGGTTTTTCTAGATGTCCTCCACTCCTTCACTTCTCATCTTTAATAAGCAATTCCATCAGTTCTCCCATATTCAGCCCATCACTTCCAAACCCAAAGCATCTACTAGTCTCCTTTCCACTAGTCTTGCTTTACTTTTTCTCCTAAGAAGGTTCTGACTCAAGTAAATACTAAATACTTGTTGAATGAGTAAATGAATGAATGGCTAGCTTCAGTAAACTAAGTTAGGTTAAAAGTAGGTTTTATATTTTATTTGCATTTTGCTGTAGCCACTAAATAGTTAGGTAAATGAATAATTAACAAATATATGTATTTATATGGATGACTGAAACATTATGTTGTACAACAGAAATTGACACAACATTGTAAACTGACTGTACTATAATTCAAAAAAGTTTAAAATTCAGTGGTAAATTCAAGCCACTGTCATATAATCCAGTGCGGAAAGGAGAGAAGCAGGTAGGGGTATAAGTGAAACAATACTGGTCATGAGTTGATAACTGTTGAAAGTGAGTGACAGGGATATGGAAGTTCATTATATTATCCTCTCTATTTTGGTATATGCTTGAAATATATCAAAATGAAGTTACATTTTAAAATAGGGGTGGAAATCCACATCACTGACTAGAGGAAACTGTGTACCATGGTTGGGTAGAGCAAACACATTATCACCTGTCTCAGCCATACAGTGAACTTTCAAATCTACAACCAGATTCACATAGCTTTAGCCATTTTCAAAAGCCAATTCAGCTTCTTCAAGAAGCCCAACTAATATCAAATTGAATTTTAAGGTTATTGTTGTTGCTGCTGGAATAGCCCTTTCAATGTCTACAATCAATCTGTTAACGACAGGGTTTATCCTTCTCTGCCCTAATCTGCTCTGACATCTGTCTTATACCACAAACAATCAATAATGTTTGGTGCTATAAGGATACATTCTGTTAAGGCGATGACCTCAAAGGCTCTCCAAACTCAGGTTTTCAGAAGAACATGGGGGAAATCTGGGTGATAAATCTGATTTTAACTATCCTCAAGGAGAGCCTTTTTTTCACCTTTAAATTTTAAAGTTGTATCATTATTGCTAAAGATTATGAATGTTTCCTTTTGATCAATTTCACATGTCAAACGCTTTCATCTATAGGATTACTTAAAATTTTTTTCCTCTTAACGTTCTGGTTAGATTCAACATCCTAGAAAAAAGTATTTCAGAATTCTTACCTCTTCAGTTTCCAAAGCCGGAGGCTCACTGGCAGATCTGGCTGTTGAGAAAGCAGAGAAGAAAATGTATTTAAAAAAAAAAAAAAGGTGGAGGGAGAAATAGCATGATACACAAAAGCTGAAAAAGCAAATAAATGTTTCTGAAAACAGGGTTTGGTGGTGATGGCTGAGTAGCTCTAAGGGCAGAGGAGCTAGCAGGTTCACATTTCTGAGTCAAGAAACAGACATTTTTGTTAACTCTTTTTCTTTGAAGAAACAAGATTTGTGAAAACAGGAGTCCCTTCCTTTGTGTCTGTGTCCCCTAGCCGACAAGAAAACATGACAACACAAAGTCGGCTTGGGAATGTGTTACAGCGGGCAGAGTTCTTGGTAACAGAGGCTGTGAACTGGTGAGTTGAATACGAACAAGCCTTCCTCCTGACCTAACTCACTTAGCTCCCAGCAGGACCAAAGTAGCAGATGTGCTCTTGTTCCAGGTGTTAGGGAAAGAGCTGGAGTTCCATTTGTGTGCATCTAGCCCTTTAAGAGGGTAGATGGCACAAGTTAATGATTAAAAAACATCTTTAGCATCCAAAGCTGGACACACCTACACCCCTAGCAGCTAATGACCTCTGAGGATGTGGAGTAGAGTTGGCCTGTTTTTGCCTAGCATGAGTGTGGTTCATATCTGAGAAAGTTCCAATGCAGAGAAGCTTCTTTTCTCCTGAAAAGATACCTAGCACCAAGCTCAAAGGGAATTGCCCAAGCCTCGGGTAGTGCTTTACCACTTCTATTTGTTGTATCTCAGAACTAAGATGTACCTGGCATTTAGAATATTAAGACTGAAGGTAGAAATCAAACTCATATTGGGTCCTAAGACCAAAAGAACATTGGTGTCTCTGGAGATCGCCCAGTGCTTAAGGCTGGCGTGGGCGCTGAAATCTCAACCAAACTGATTATGTTCCCAGATGACTATAAGGGACCATATGTTTTTAAATGAGACAACGTTATTAGAAAACCATTATCTCATGATAATGACAGCAAGGGGAAAAAAAAAAAAAAAAACAATCCAAGGGCAAAAAACAACCTATTTTCAGAGAATAAACCCTAGGGATAACAATGATTAGTGGGACTTGCAAAATAAGCCTTGAAGGGTGCTCTGAGCCCAGCACTCTCATACATTATTGTGAGAGCACAAATCGGCCCAGCCTTTCTGGAATGTTCTCATCCATAGTGTTAGTGATGTCACTTCTTGACTTTACCCCCCAAGATGCAGAATATAGACAAGGAATTATTACCAATGTGTTAGAAGCAGTCTAAATATCAATAACACAACCTACTAAGTAAAACAGAAAAAGTCCACACGATGGCACTTTGAAATGATAAATACAAAAAAATTTAAATGATGAGGAAAAATACACACAGAATAAAGTTATGTGAAAAGAGAATACAAAATTATACACACAGTAGGATCTCAGCTAATTTCCTAATATCTATATATTTAGATTTATGATATTCTTCCAGTATACTTTCTGTAATATTTCATGTCGTATTCTTCAAATATATCACATAATATTTTCTACTAAATGCTATACATAATATCTTCCTGGTATACACTTTTCTAGGAAAAAAGACTGGAAGAAGATACCTCAAAATGTAAAAAGTGTATTATTCCTTTTGTACAGAAAGTGGAAGTAACAGAAGTGGCTAGATATGCCCCAATGTCTGCTTTTCTTCTTCTTCTTCCATGCTTGTAATAGAATTCTAAGCTAGGCACATACAAGTCAAGGAAAACTGCTTTTCCCAGCCTCCCTTGTCACTAGGTGTGTGGCCATGTGACAGAGTTCAAGGGGTGGCTGCAAAAGTGATCGGGGCAACTTCGGGGTCATGCTCTCCCCTTTTCAACTTCCTCCCCTGCTGCTAATTACTCATGGCAAAAATCCGCCTTAGACCATAAAGCAAGGGAAACATGCTAGGAATGATGGAACAACAAGATAGAAGGAGCCTGGGTCCCTAGATGATCTTGTGGAGGAGAGCTAGTTTATCAGCCCTGGACCACCCGTCTCTGTACTGTTACATGAAAGAGAAATAACTTCTAACTTCTGTCACTCCTGTGAAATCAGGTCTCAGTTACATGCAGTTCAACCAACAACCTAATTAATGGAAGGGGTCAGTCTTAGTTTTTCTCTACACTAAGTATTTTGCAAATTTTCAATGATCACCATGAATGACTTTCATCATCAGAAACTGAAGTTAAGCACCGTTTACTGATCTTAAAAAAAATTAAGACAGCTTAGAATGAAGTTTGGGTAACATGAGCCTTCTTCCCACATATGAGAGGAAAAATGAAATCTACAGTTTTGGCTAGGTATTACACCATACGTCAGGATACAGATCACACAAAACTCCCTGTGTTTGCATGACCATTTAATCTCACCCCACAGCACTTTATTTCTCACCTTTTGAAAAATACTTTTAATAAGGAAAAGTTGTATAACTTTTCCTATAAAATCTGCAATAGGAATACTCTTAAAAAAAAACCCAAAAAACTCTAGTCAGTGTATTACAATTATCCATTTAAGAGAATACCTAGACTTTTTAAATTTTTAAAGTCTTAAAAACCAGTTTTGTATATGCACTAAATCATGCCTTTAATTTAAGGGTGTTGCTTGTTCTCCATATAGAATCAAAATGAATCACTCCTTAGTAATCCCATTGGCCTAATAACTCTGTTGACTGTCCATCAGCCAAGTATAGGCTTTGATTTACCTTCCCCTGGAGTGGTGACAGATTTGGCAAAGCTCACATAACCTCCCTGGTCTCCTCTGTGACCCATGGCCCTGTATTATAAGATAACTGTCCAAGATAAAGGGGTCCTGTCTACTCCATAAAACAGAGAAAAGAGACTTGGTCTACTTGGGGATCAGATCTGAAACAACAGCCTCACAAAAACCTTACTGGAATAATGCACTGAGGGCCCTTCAAACCTGTAATAATGTTATGCCAGTGCCAGTTGGCACCTTTCAGAGGCTCATTAAAGCCCTGTGCACCTGCACACAAGACACTTCCCAGGTAGAGACTTTGGAGACTTATGTGTAATTATATATCAGATAAAGGACCTATTTTCCCCCCTCTTTCCCAAGAGAATGCCAAATGGTCCTCTTCTCCCCTGTGACTCACAACACCCAACATTAACATGGTTAACTTATATTCAGTAACAAGGGGAGGATGCCAGAGTTTCTTCTCTTCCCTCTCGGAATGACTGTGCCAGTGTGTTCTCAAGAAACCCCTAAACTCTCTCACACAATAGTCAAATTGAAGCTGACAGTCATCGCTCTGAATTCTCAGTTTCTCTCTTACAGGAACATAAGCAACCCAACTCCACAGGCCTGATTACCATGGTAACAACATGCACTGTGATTAAAAGTGTGTTTGTTTTTTCGAAAATGACTCACAGATTGTTCCCCCAGAAGCCCCAGACACACAGGTTTCTGGCTGGTTTATAAAATCATCCAAAGTTTTCTTGCAAGTTTCTTACTTCTATTAGCAAGACTGGTGGGATGGAGAGTCATCAAATCAAATATGCTCTTCTCCTTAAGGTTGAAAAAAAACCCCACTTGGTTCCTTAAACACTCCAAGATTAATCAATTTAAAACTCAGGTTACTAATGAAATTAATTTGAGTTTGTACACTGGAGATAATTAATCTGTTCCTAATTTAAATAATAAAAGTATTTCATAATGTAGTTTTAGAGACCCAAATGAAATAATCAGGTGAAATAAAATCAGCAGTAAAAATATCAAATAAAATAGCCTAAGTCTGTGCATATTTGTTCCATCACATATAAAGTGTTATAAAAGAATAAATGTTAAGTATTAATACCAAGATGCTTTTGAAATAAGATCTAAAATGAAGGGATTTATTTTTAAAAGGAAACGTGAAAGAGTCCAGATATTTGGCAGAATTGTGGACTTACTCCCATCTGTTTATCCATACATATTATTTAAGATCTTCAATGTACTAAGCACCATTGTTTATAACTGAACATTGCAATAGTGCTCAGGGAAGACTATTTTCTTACTGGAGACAAAAGCCATGGGCATGGCCTAGTACATCATCTTATCTCAGATGCTTTGGGTCTCAAGGCACCATTCTGGGTAAGTGCTCAGTGAGAGTGACCATGACGTAATGATCACATCAGGCCGAGAATTCACAATCCTGACTTGAGCATCAGATTGACTCTCTTCAAAAAAATAGACACTGGTAGTTTTGGTATGTTGATTTCCCTCTGTATGAAACTGAAACAAACCTTATTTTAAAAGAAATTTAAATTATAAATTTTAATATAAATCTCTTTAACTTAAAACTGTCTTCTGACGCTTACTTACAATACAACATATAATAAGCATATGCACACATACACACACAATGACATATAGTCATTAAAAATTACTATCTCCAAATTGCTACACATGTTATATGCTGTTACCAATAATATTTTCTCTCTAGAGTTTGATGGGATAACTAGAGTGTATTAATCAGGATAGGTGAGGTTTTACTGTGGTAACAAAACACGCCCCTCCTAAATCTTTTAAGACAGAAAAGTTCATTCCTCACTCTCACTACGTGTCCACTGCAGGTCAGTGGAGAGACCATCTCTGTGTTGTCGTTACTCTAAGACCCAGGCTTAAGAGCTCAGCCACTGTTTCCACACTTCCATCACTGCCAATAGCCAAGGAATGTGCTCACATTCTGGTGCTTATATGCTTCTTCCTGGAGGTGACAAACATCACTTCCACTCACATTTCACTGGCCAATGCAAGACTTACAGCCACACCAAACTAAAGAAGACACAGAAGTGCAAGCCTATCCTGAGTTGGGAAGGAAAACAGGACATACTTATGACTAAGCACATGTATTACTAAACAGTGCAAACCTGAGACTGTCACTTAATGAAGTCAAAACACTGACAACTGATAAACATTTTACATACATTATGTAATTATCTCCTGACAATTTTGTGAAGTAGGTATTGTCATTATTTCCCAATTTAGAGATAAGAAAACAGAGGCATAGAAAGTTTAAGCAACCTAAGACATTCTGATTCCAAATCGATGTTCTTTAGCTACTATGCTCTCCTGTGTATTAAGCCTTTGAATATTGTTTTCCTACACTATAATACTTAAGGATTATTTTAAGACTTACAATAAAAAACATGATTTTTTAGCTTAGAGATTTTCACCCTTCTTAAATTTTTTATTAGTTTAATTAGAAGAAAATCTGGGGACTGTTCAATATCAAAGTATTTTGGGGAAAACCTTTCCTTTGGGGAAAAAAAACTGTTAGTGAAATTACTATAATGCCTATGTACAGAGTGGAGAGTATAGCTTAGTGGCAGAGTGCGTGCTTAGCATGCACAAGGTCCTGGGTTCAATCCCCACTACCTCCATTTTAAAAAGTAAGTAAATAAAAATTAGAAATAAACAAATAAACCTAATTACCTCCCCTGCCAAATGCCTACATACAGTAACATTCTCAAAACACAACCATCATTCATGAAGTTTTAAAATAAATGGCAAAGGATCAAATTCAATTCTCCAAGGAAAGACTCTAAAATGACAGTTAATTTTTTTCCTGTTTAAGTTTTTCACAATCTTTCTCATATGGTTTTGTACAGATCAGATAAATACCCTTCTTAAAAAGAGCTATGTTGGCAAAGGGTAGAAATTAACTTTTACATTCCTGTTCAAAAATGTAAATATAAGAGTAGGAAGCACTCAATCAGTTATTACAGAAAAGGCATTCCTACCATGAGTACTTCATCTCTTATGATGAGAATGCACAAAAATACACCCAGAGGCAAGCAGTCAAAACACTGTAATGACAGCACCTCCACAGCAATTTCCCCTTTTCACTATTCCTGCCTCACAAACGTAGCCTTCAAAATCAAATACCAGAATGGAAAGTAGGAACCACAAAGAAAATGCCCCATTAATGGAACTGCATCTGCCTCTGGAGTTGGAAAGTGAAATCCTATTTTCAAAACAACTCATAATCAGAAATTTCAGAGATTAGTTTTTCTTCTCTTCTGGTGCTGTAATCAACAAAATGCATACCTCTCTAGAGAAAACCAGACTTTCATCTGTCTGACAGACACCATACACAGAACCTTGGCCTTTCTTGCTCATGTCTTGGTCCAGGGTGGATTTTATTTAGATCAAATTGATTTAAATGACCAGTCAGGAAGACTCAATTTAATTAATTAATTAATTCATATTTCTATATTTATTTTAACAATGCAGAAATGCAGGGCTGGTTGCCTAAATTAAATGCCATCCTTATTGCTTTATGGCCCTGATGTAATTTCTTTTGAGATCACTTGTCACAAAGGTTATCCTTTGCTTAGACTAGCTGCAGCCATTTTGTATTTTCTTCCAGGATTCTTTCTTCAGTCTACCTAGGTCATCACCAGCAACAAAAACAAGTTTTCTGTTTGTGTATCTATGTGTGTGTTTGCTTTTCTCAAAAGGGAATGCCTGAAAATACTGTTCAACAGAAGTTGTGTGATCTTGGTAAGTTTTTTAACACTTCTGAGTCTTCTGATAGCTCCACATGTAAGACGGAAATAATAATAGTGGCAGATTCTATTGATGGCCCACTCGATAACCATTAACCCTTTCTTCCTTGCTAATAGAAGCCAGACCTTTACTTCTGGGGTCTGGTGACCATGTTCTTCAGAGAGGCAGGGCTGTGCCATGACCTCACAAGGAAACTTAAATTAGCCAATCCCAGCGGCATTGTCTGCCTGGCCACTAATAGGTAAGGCATCTGAGTTGTGAAGGTGAATTCTGCTGGGGGTGGCTTTTCTGTAACCTTAAAGAGAGGTATATGAGAATAAATGAACCACTTCACTGTACCTCTAGATACTGAAATCAGCCTCTAATTCTGAAATTACAGGAAGGGGAGCTGGCCTAAGAGGCTAAACCAACCTGCTCAGGATGTCAGAATAGGCAGAGAAAGAATTCAGGTTGCTAAGAATACTGTTCAGTTCTGAGTAACTCTGGACTTACCCTCCTTTCAGGAGGTCTTGAATAAATTTCCTACTGTTTAAGCCATTTTGGTACGATATTCTTTTACCAGCAGCCAAAAGCACCCTGATGGAAAAATAGTTCTCATCTCATAGGATTATTTTTTAAAAAAACAGTGAAAAACAGTGATGTGTATAAAGTATCCAGCACACAGCAGCATGAACAGAACGCTCAACAAATACCTAGTTCTCAACTTGATCCTTGAGACCTGCTGATCTTCACTCATCCAAATATGAACTTGATACTAATGTAGCTTGGATCACTCTTCTGTGAGGTTTCCCCTGGTTCCCCCAAACAGAATTAAGGGCAGAATTTAAGGGCTTTCTCTACTTTATTCATCTAAGACATCATACCAAGTACCTAAGGTTATTTTAAACAATAAGATTGGTGTTTAATTCAGACAACAATCCCTGTAGTATGGGCTGCAGTGTAGAAAAATATAATCAAACAGAGTATTGACTGTGTATTTACACATTTTGATAGAAATTAAAACCCAATCCAGACCAAGGACTCAACAGCAGCAAAGGATTCTGCATTGGTAGTCTAGTTAGTTTAACTGAAAATCTGCCTTCTGTAGAGAAAAGAGATTTTATAGATTCTTGTGCAGGTGTGTGAGAAAGGCCACATTTCCTCTGGAATGCCACCTCACCCTTATTTCACAGAGCTACCTGCACTCTCTCCCTCGAGCTGAGGAACCCTCTCCTTGCAGTTCGTCACATGGCTAACTCCCCACCATAATATAGGTCTCAATTCAAATGTCATCTCCTCAGACAGACCTTCAGGGATGACCCAACAAAAGTAAAATCCTTGCTCCCAAACCAGCATGCACACAATCTCTGTCCTTCAACCTGTTTCTATTTTAACCCATCTCAGCCCTTATCACAACTCAATATTTTCTTGTACTGTAATTTTTTTCTGTCAGTGGGGTCCAATCTTGGCTGATTCTGATCTAATTAGTCTGGGTTGAGGCTGCGCCATAGGTCTTTTTTCCAAAGTACATCTCAGTGATTTCTAATGTGTAGCCAGATCTGAAAACCCTAGGTTTATGTTTACTGGGTCAGTCTCTCCAAACTCTAGAATGTCATTTCCAAGAAAACAAAGGACTGACTTGTTTTGTTCATCCGAGTGTTCCATGGCACACTGCAGATGTTAAGATTTGCACACAGACTGACTAACTATATTGTAATTTTGTCAGTATTTGTCTGCTTCCTCAGCAGTCTATGAGCCCCTACAATATCGAGCCCACTCTGCAACAAAGAATGAGTGACTCAATAAAGTTCATTAAATAAAGGAATGATCAACAAACTGCATTTGTGAACCCAAATGTTCTCACACAAAAAAACACAAATATGTGAGGTGATGAATGTGTTAGTTAACTGGCTGGGAGGAATGAATCCTTTCGTAGAATATACATATATCCAATCACCATGATGTTCACTTTAAATATCTTACAATTTTATTTGCCAGTTTTCCTCAACAAAACTGAAATTAAAATCAAACAAAAACCCAAGCTGCATTTGCATGCTATAAGGAAGACAAATATGACATTGGGTGTGGCTGCAGTCCTCAAAGAGCTTGCAAAACAAGATTAAAAAAAAGAAGATTGCCATTATCCACACTAGAATGCATTAATTGCTGTGAGGAAAGAACAAAAGATGTCAGAAGAGGTGAAGACTTGCTATTTACTGGGGAAGGAATAAACCCCCCAGGAAGGCTTTATAGAAGAGACAGCATTCGAACTGAGCCTTATAGGACAAATGGAATTTAAGTAGTCAGAGAAGAAAGATGATAAGGGTAAAGTGTGGAAGGAGAAGCAGGAAGGTTCTTCTAGGGAGAGGCAAGAACACAAACAACAAATAAGTCCATCTGGAGGTCAAGAGGGCCAGAACTGAGACACTGGCTACCAACATGGGGAAGAGTAGATGGGGTCAAGATCCATTTCCAATGACAATGCAAACGACTATGCAAGTGACTCTAACTTGTTTGGTGAAGAAGATAATGAAACTGAGTTTTCCTAATTGACGGGCAGAGAGAATGGGGTGTCATTAATACTCATGGAGTCAGGAGGAGCTGGTTTTGAATGGGAAAGGCAATGGCGAGCACTGATTTGGACACGTGAGTCTCAGTTTCAGGAGGTTGGATGTTCCAGCAAGTTTGTGGTGCTTGATGTGCAAGTTTACAGTAGGTGAGAAAGTAGTATGGAGAATCAGATTTGGAACTGACCCACACAATGACAATGACTGAAATCACAGAAAAGAATCTAAAAAAGGGAGAGGGAGATATTAAGTGACAGAAGACTCAAATCTTGAGAACATTCATATTTGGGGAGCAGAACTTGGAGTTAATGGAGAAGTTGGGAGCCTTCAGAGAGGTGTGAAGGGTGGCAGAATACGCCACCCTGAAATATGCCTCTTTGGCATAAGGATTATTTTGGGTAGGTTATTTTGGGAAGTAGCAGACACAGGACAAATTCTGAAAACAGATTAGAAGTTACCTTTTTGTAAGGGGAATTTACACTTACGAAGGAAGTCTCCATTTGTAAGGGTACCTCACTCTCTGTACCAGGAAGAGAAGAATGACGCCCTTGAGATTCTTGTCAATGGAGAGGCACCAACTTAAATCAGCATATCAAATCTTACTCTTATTTACCATGCTTCTCCTGGTAATCTCCTCATAACTTCTCCTCCTCTATTTTGTCTTCAGCTGAAGATGGTATTTCAGCCTGAATTCTAAGCCACTTCTGAGAGTTACTCACTTTTCTCTGGTATTGCCCATGTATCCATGAGGTACACAAGTTAATAAACATCTGCTTGTTTTTCTCTTATTAATTTGTCTTTTGTTACAGGGTTTCCAGAACTGAGAAGGGTGGAGGGAAAACTATTTTTCCACTCTGATAGGTAAGAAGATAGGAGAGGTTACAAAACTCAAAGGGAAGATTTGCTGGCAGCAGGTTTATTTAATTTTTAATTAATTTAAATGTGTAAACTAAGCATGTTTGGAGGCAAAGAGGATCAATAAAAAGAAGCAACCAAATATGCATGTAGGAGGGAGGTAGAATAATTGTCAGAACATAATCCCCTAGAAAGTGAAAGGAAATATACTGGGGAGTCCAAGTAGAGAGTTTACTCCTGGCTGGAAAGAAAGACTGTGCTAATTTGACCTCGGAAGGGAGAAGAAAATGTGAAGACACAAGACCTTGCAAGGTGGTAAAGAATGAGGTTGAGTAATTCTGTAATATATGGTTTCTCCAAAAAACAGAAGCTGAGGTCACCTGTAATGAACAAAGGGCATGGAGGCTTGGGTTTAACAGTTTTCATTGCAAATGCAAAGGGAATAGTAAAAAGTGAAATTTTTTTTTAAAAAAGGATTTTCAAAGAACAGCCATGGCCCTGTTGATGTTGCAAGGAATGTGGAGGAGAGCCCATCAGTCCAGTTCCCAGACCCCCCCATCAGCTTTACTGCCGGGCGCCTGGGGCAGACGATCATGGGAAGGTCAGACTCTGACAACCAGGATGGCAGGGCGACAAGGGAAGGCCAGAGAAACAGGGAGGAAGGGTCAGTGACTGGTTTTTCCAAGCCTTTCCATTAAAGGCTTGGCCGTTTACACATATTTGCCAAGATAAAGGCTAATCCTGTCTTATCTCATGCCATGGTATTCAGCGGTACCACTTCTGAGAGACATGTTATCACTAGAGTTTGAGAATTGAGCTCCCTCTTTTTTAATGTTGAATGAAGTCCTCTAAAGATTATCTGAACACTGACTCCCCTTAACTATAGCTTGTTTTAACAAAAGAGTTTTGGAGAACCACATATATCCCTAGTGCTCTTACCTAAAAAACCTGCATCTCAGTGCCACAGTGTCATCTTAACATTTGAATCAATTTGAATACAGAAACTCCGTATTTCCATAAGGTATTAAATTTAAACATCACCCTTTTCTTTTTAAACAAAATAATTTGGTCTTACAGACAATTTTTAAAGTGACAAAGTATAAAGATTTTCTCTATCCATTTGTCCTATGGTGGAGGGAAGTAAAATGGAGATTGAATTGGGAGGTAAGGTATTAATCAACTGTGCAGCTCTAGAAAGGTAACAAATTTGGGGCCTATTTTATTGTCCGCCATGGAGTGGTAGATACAGGCTCATCCCCAGGTCATTTTTAGCTCTACCATTCTACCATGTTATAGGCTGGGACTAAGTCTTGACACAGCTCTGTAATTCCCCTCTCCCACCTGGGTCTAGAAAAGTCAGTCCCTGGTGCTCTCAGTAACTATAGGATGAATAGATGTGCATATTCATTATCCAACCCCCCTGTACACACACAGAGGGTATTACAAAAAATTAACATATACTCAGGAGCTCTTCAAACCATTCAAGGTCAACATCTGCACCCACACCATAAATCTCAGACATCATTGCTGTTCAACAGAGTCCTCCCTAATCTTCTGCCCAGATCTCCTCGGCTCTATCCATACCCTGCCTCACCAGTTACCGAATCAAGAGTGAAATCTGTGGTAGAAAATGAAACACGGGATTCTATATTTTCAAAATTGAAATTTAGATTAGAATCACATTTCATTAATAGAAACTTCTCTCAGAACCTATCACTGTTGTTTTGTCCCTTTCCAAGTTAATGCTCCCCATTAAAAAGAGTTTGAAAACAAATGTTTCTCTTCCCTTTTTCTGAATTTGCTACCTATTGGGCCTTGTTTCTCATGCAGCCAATGAGCAGAGGCTAGAAGGACACTGAGGTGACAGCCCCCCACCCCGTGCCTCCTTTGTACCTGGCCCTCACCTGGCCAGCAGGGTCACCGGTCTACAATAAGGGCTTGAATTTCACTCTAAGGGTCTTGATGTCACCAATTCTCAGGATTTATGTGGATTTTCTTTCTCCTTTTGAGTTTAAAAGTCACTTTTGAAAGCAGAATTTCACTTGGGTAGGATAATACTGGTAAATACCAGGGATTAAATACAAATATCATAAACATGATCTTTCTGACACACTATGTTAAGAGATCCCATCATTTAAAAAAGTCTCCTTGAAAACAATCCAATTAAAAAAATGGGTAAAGGACTAAAACAGACATTTCTCTAGAGAAGACATACAAATGGCCAATAGGCACATGAAAAGACACGCAACTTCACGAATCCTCAGGGAAATGCAAATTGAAACCAAAAAGAGATACCAATTCACACCCACTGGGATAGTTACCATTAAAAACAAACAAACAAAGGACCCCAGGAAACAACTGGTGTTGTGAGGGTGTGAAGAAACTATAACTCTTGTGCACTGCTGTGGAAATATAAAATGGTGCAGCTGCTCTGGAAAACAGGATGGCTATTTTTCAAAAAAATTAAACAGAGTTACCATATGATACAGTGGTTACAGTTCTGGGTACCCAAAAAGAAATGAAGCAGGGACTCCAACAGATATTTGTACTCCCATGATCATAGCAGCATTATCCATAGCAGCTAAGATGTGAAAGCCACCCAAGTGTCCATCAACAGATGAATGCATAAACAAATGTAGTACATACATATAATGGATCACTATTCAGCCTAAAAAAGGAAATTCCAATATGTGCTATTACATGGAAGCATGGAACCTTGAAGACATGTTAAATTAATTAACTCTAATTAATTCAAATTTAATTAATCAATTAATTTTGAAGTGAAATAAGCCAGTCGCAAAAGGACAACTACTGTATGATTCCACTTATATGAGTAACTAGAGTAGTCAGATATATAGACAGAAGGTAGAATGGTGGTTGCCAGGGGCTGGCGGGGAGGAGGGAATGCAGAGTTAGTGTTTAATGGGAACGGAGTTTCGGTTTGAGAAGATGCAAAAGCTCTGGAGATTGATGGTGGCGATGGCTGCACAACAATGTCAATATACTTAAAGCCACAGAACACTACACTTAGAAATGGTTAAAATGGGAAATTTTATGTTATATATATTTTACTACAATTAAAAAAAAAGTCTCCTGGAACCCTTGAGGTAGTGGCAAAGATCAAGAACATGCTAACTTTTCCTGCAAGCCATGCAAGAGAAAAAAATGACATCTGAGTACTTACTACGTACCAGGCAGGCACTCACATAGCCATACACAAAAGCAAAAATTAAAAAAATTAAAAATAAAAAAAACACAAAAAAATACCCTGATTATGTACTATTAACCCCTCTATACAGCAAAGAGACCAACGTTCATAAGTTAATGTACCAGGTCAAGGAGTAAGAAGCAGCGCTAGGGTTCAAAGGCAGATTTGTCTGATTCTCAAAGCCTGTGTTCTTTTCGCTCCATGATGCTGTTTTCTTCCAACCCCAGTTGTCTTTTGAAGAGGCTTTGTGCTTTGACTCTAGAGCTTTTATACATAAAAGTTGGGCCTGCCTTGTGAAATAGGCTAAAAAAGTCAGTCAACCAAATGCATTCACTCTGTGTCTACCATGAGGCCCACAACTGGCCAAGAAATAATGGAGTCATGTTTCCATTCTGCTATTGACCGTATGGCAGGGGAAAAACACACACACACACATACAGTTAAAATTTCAGTGTTGGCTGACTCCCTCAAAAGCCACTGAATCCTCTGGAGAAAAGCAGTATGTCTTAAATATTCCATACACCAAGAGTAAGTGGAAATAGTCCCATTCTACAGGAAAGGAGCATTTTCACCTTTCTCTTAAACCTCCTACCATCATAGGTAGTGATCTGCTGTTACTCACTCATGTGTGCTTCAAGCTGGAATGAAACAATTAAGGGAATGTTTCAGGCTGTGCAGAAAACAGGCATCTCTTAGATGTTTTCTGAAAGAGAGCAGGGAGCCTCTGGACGCCCCTGTGCCTATGAGCCAAGGTTTCATTTTCTTACTCTTTTGTGAAACACACAGAGAGGAGTAAGGCAGATTGTCCACACATCCCCACACAAAGCAGGGTGTTGGCATTATCCAGTGAATCCAGACTGTAGATGAGTAAGTACCAGAGGGTGAGCCCCAGCCTCATTCACACAGCCCAGATTCCCAACTTGCCATTTCATTTCATGATAGGCAGTGTGATCATGGAGCTGCAGTTACGGGCATCCTGAATCCAAGAGCTACCTAAGAGCTCCTCTCTGAGAAGATGATCTTTACATTTTTCACGCCACAAGACAAACAGGAATTGGATTCGTGGAGTATGCGGCGTGACTTGTTTTGCCCGCAGATTTGATTAAATTCAATGGATCTGTCAGGGGAGCGCCACTGTTTCAACACCAGCAATATTTCCCCTCTTAGTCATCGTACAGGTTTGGTTTCATAAGTAAGCTCAGAAAACTAGACATTTTTTCCCTTTAGTACCCAAAGATTCTTATCTCTGAAAATGTGCTGCTACCCCATACATTTTGAGAAACCAAATTAATTTCATAGAGATAGCACTGAAAAAAAACAAAAACCAAAAAACTATCGCTCTTCAAATTGAGAATGATGATAAATGAGGAGGCATATACACTCTCCGTGCATATTTAGTGTTTAAAACATACATTTTAAGAATTTATGGGTGTCTAAATACAACCTTTTTATTATGTTTACTCTGCTAAAAGCAGTTCTTTCCTTTGAAAATGTATCACCTTTCATTCTAAAAATGCAAGACAAAATCTTTCATCAGTGATCATTTATGGCTTAACCACACTTTCTGTTGGAGACAAAAACTTAATTTTTTAAATCATGCTACGCTAGGATATTAAACTCCTTCTCCTACATATCCTGCCAAAGGAATCTCACAATCTCATTCCTAATCCGTTAGACCGGTTTACCGCACTTTTACATATCATTCACAAATATGAACAAGCCACAGCCACAGGCTCTCAGTAAGAGGACCCATTGCTTAAGAAAATCACACAATAAAAATCACGTTCTGATTTTACTATTTTGTCCATCTGTAGACTATGCAGGTAAGGAAACAACCCAGCAGCACTTTTACATGTTGTCTCTTACTGAGGCCAATAAGCACCTTGACCTAGAGACGAATAAAATCTCTATAAACATGAAATCCATATATGCATGGGTATCTGAGTCTAGACAAGTTAAACCTGCCACACTCCTCTGAGAAAGGATGCAACTTTAGGATACAGCCTATCGGCAAATAGTAGCTCTTTCTGAGATTATCCTGAAAGCAGCTGCACAGAGCAGAGGGAGGAAGACATCATTTTTAATGGTAAATACTGCCCCTCACATATGCAATTCCAGCCTTTGTTGGCAAATTCTGAGTACAAAAGGAGTTAACCATTAAAAAAAGCCAAATCAGTCATCATGCCGCAAGACTAAAGCTACCCTAGTGCACTGTGTAAGAAAGATAATGCAATTAACGTTTTCCACTCCTTCCACCCCTAAAACAGGACTGCACTGTTCAGATGATCAGCCTACAGCCTCTCAGCCCCAAATGATTTCAGCTGGGCTCTGCTTTAATTCCAGAACTATGCAAACAGCTTCTTAACATTGAGTATGTTTTCCTGATGAGTCACCGAAGCTAAGCACTAATAAGGATTATTTTTTTAAAAAACAAAGGTGTCACAAATGTGGTCATTTCAAAAGCTTTCCTAACAGAACCCCTCCTAACCATGTCCCCCAACCCCGAGCCACTGTGCCTCTCTTTCCTTCGAAATCTGCCCTTAAGACGGCAGGCGGTGGTCATTTTTCTCACTTAAAAAGGAGCAAGATGAAAAGCGTTTCCTTTACCTTGGCTCCCGAGGCTGGCCTGAGAAGAGTGTCTTTTCTCCTCCCTCCGCGCGGCTGTGTGCAGGCGAGCTCCGGCGCAGCCCGCCCCGCGCAGGCCAGCCCAGCCCAGCAGTAGTAGGAGCTGCCCACGGAGCGGCAGCCGCTGTGTGTATGTGTAGCAGCCGCGCCTGCAGCCCAGGGACTAGTCCCCACCCAGCTTTGTCTTCAGTCATCGTTCTTTTTACAGGAAGCAGCATCTCCCACTTCCTCCTCTCGCTAGCTGTGAGCTGCTTACTTCTTTCCCTCCCCTTCCATGTCAAGGCCCAGGGGAGCCCTCTCCCCTTCTGCAGGGCTGCTGACACCAGGGCTGTAAGCCCCTCTTCCCCTTGTACCAAGGTCCCTCTGGTGCTGCCTGTTCCTTCCTGCCTCTTCTCATTCCCTCACCCTCACCTCCATCCCCAATCCCCTTCCCGGCACATAGTCTGCTTTCTTATCCTGAACTTGGGTTTGCTGCTGTTGCTTTGGGGGGTTGACAGCCCCCGGCCAGGTTCTGCCCCTGAGATCCAATACCGGCCTCCATGGCTCTGCTTGATTTACTGTGGTCCCTATCAAGCCAGCGAGCTGGGAAAGCGCAGCTTCTTGCTGAAGTCTTTTTTTTCCCCCTGTGGCTAACATTCCAGACAGTTAATTTCTCCAAGGTCCTGCGACCACTGCGATCTTGCTTAATCCATGTGCTCAGAGAAGAATAGCCCTGGTACGTACTCCTGTGGGGCATAGGAGATAACCCAAGTACTACAAGGCTACCTGTGGCCTAAGAGTGAAGACATATCCCCAAAAGATGCTCAGTGGTGGGAAGGGATGAATGAGGTAGAGACTAATGCTGTATCTTTTCAGCCCAGAAGCAGAGTCCTCTTCCCCTTGCCCCATGCTAGTAGGGCTGCAAGGACCCTCATCCTCTTATCCTTTCCCTTCACTTTAGGAGGTGGCGTAGCATTAGGAGTAAGGGTACACAGACCATCCACCAGTATTTGAATCCAAGCTGTCATTTGTGACTGTATGAACTTGGGCAAATTATTTAACTTCTGTGTGATTTCCTCATGTGCAAAATGGAGGTGATGATAGTCCTAACACACAGCAGAAATCTGAGGAGTAAATGAAATGGTGCACAAAATGATAATGATCATTCCTGAAACCTAGGAAGTGTCCAATACATATCAGCTCTTGTTATTTTCAGAGGACACTGACACTCAGAGACAGTGAGTGACTCAGGCAGTCAGCAGCCCAAACAGGACCAGTTCTTGGTTTCCCGATTGCCCAAAGTTGGTATATTCACCACTAAACCTCGATACTCTTGGGGCTCTGAATTTATTCAGCTTTTGAGTCATTCTCCCCCAGAATGAACACAAGGTGCTTTGGGGAAGCTACAGATTAAGCGCAGGCTGAGAGCTGGGGTGGGGGGGATCCTTCTAATTCCCAGGCAACACCGTTGAAAAACCTCTCCTCAAGAATCAGTGCCTGGAAAGCAAAATAGTTAATTCCCAACTTCACTTTTTAACACAGCCTTACCCTTCCAGCAAGTAAACTAACAGGAAGTGATGTAAATCTAGGCTAAATGCAGGGTAACTCTATCGACAGAGAAGTCACCAAGTGAGCCTTCCTAACCTGCCGTGGGGACCACAGCAAATCAGCCTGGGAGGTACAGAATTTAATTTCTATGAAATGTTCTGCAGGATCCTACAGTCCCCAGGATACCTTTTGTTTAGATTTGATGTTCCATGAACAGAGTTTGCTTATTTCTTCCTGGAAATATTTTTATCAAAAAGGACCCCGCTGTCAACTCACTAACATCAGAAAACTACAAAATGGGTCGTTTCAAGATTTAAAATGAGGAACTGCTTTTGAACCAACAGGAAATAGGATTGTAGTTTGGGGGGGGGGGGCTGGATAAAATTCCCACAGCCTCCTATAACACAAATGAAGATCAGATATGAATTACCTCCCAATCAGGAATCTTGATGTCAAAAGTTACTGGGAGCTTTTAAATGAAAATTTAAATATATTATGACATTAAGTCTAAGAAAAATGAGATGCGCAATTATAAATGGAGAGATTATGGAAACAAATCTTTGGTTAATTTTAAACCAGCAGATGCTGGTGTTAACTCTGGATTCAAACTGGTCTTTTTTTTTTTTTTTTTTTTAAATCCTCTGTCCCCCTTTCCCTTTCTCACTCACTCTCTCAACCATCAGAGAGTGGCTGGTACTTATCTTTATGTCTACATAGGGACATCTCTTTCCGACAATAAAATCTCTAGGAAGTTGGCCTGCTGCCTTCCGATTGGTTCTTCTATCTCTGGCCTCATAAATTTCTCACTAGGTTACTCTGACCATTGCTGAGAAGTGCCAGCCAACCTCTCTTCAAAACTGAAAACTAGATTTTAAGATCTTCCTCTTCCTGTCTTTACCCTCATTGCTTCTCACTAATTCTAATAGTTGTTTTTCTGGAGAGAAAAGAAAAATGTGGAGGTGTAGACTGGCCAAGAGAAGATTAATCCAGTCCAGAGCTCTTAATGCAAGCATGGTAAGTGGGCATACTGAGTCTGCAAAGCGTTCATTTCTTCAGAGATATAATTACATGACACCATTAACAGTTCACACTACCACGAGCCAGTAACCAAACGTGAGCCAGTACATAAGACAAAGGCCTGTAAAGTTCTTCAGCATTCATCAGTGGCCCAAATTGTAGGCATCGATACCTTGTACTCACAACCACCTGGTGGAGGAGATGAATGGTAATAAGGAGGCCATGATCTTGGCCTGATCTCTCTCCTGCATTACTGAGCACTCTAGCTGGATGTGCCTTGGAGTTCTTTAATATCAGCATTCCCCAAATCATACATATTGCCTCACCCAAAGCTTGGTCCCCTTTCCATAATCTCCATTTCATTTAGTGAGGAATATAAACCAGTCGCCCAGAGCAGGAATGTAAAAATAACATTACAACCATTGGTCTTTGTTGCCGCACGTCTGATTTCGAGTTCCTCATCCTTCATACCCACCAGGAAACTCTCTTTGACCAAACTCCTCCTCTCTACTACCCTCGCCACTGTCTCATTACAGCAGTGCTTTGGTTTTCCCTCTATATTGTAGTAGAGGATTGGATAAAATTCCCCCAGCCTCCTATAGCCTGCAATACTTTCTACTTTATCCTCCTATAAAGACAGAGTAGAGCTGGGTCTTCCTGGCCCTGTGAGTGCATGGTACCCTGCCTCAGTCTCCATTTCAGCATTAACTATGTTGTTTTAATGAGCTGTTACTATGTCCACCTCCCTCCTCAGTATTTGAGCCCCTTAAGGCTAGGGTCATGCTCCATTCATCTTTGCTTGTCACACAGCAGGGAGCTAACAGATGTTTGTGTAATGAAAAGACATAGCTGGCAGAAATTCCAAAACTGGTCTTATTTTCCTTTGGGTGCCTGAGGAGTAGGGGAAAAGGAAGTTTCTAATATGAGAAGTTGGTCATGGGATAAGAAACAATAAGCCATCTATTTTTTTTTTTCAAATTGTCTGCAGAAAGCCATGATCCATATATACCAAATCCTGAATATTTGTCATATAAAGAATCCTGGGGCAACTCCTCATTCCATTTCTGCACTGAACTGCTTATAAAGAAGCACAGACTGGCAACAAAAAGAAATGTTTAAAATACATTTTAAAAAGAAACAGGAAAGAAAGCCATTCCTTACTTGCATTTCCAGATGAACTTTAAAGACTAATTTATAATTTTAAAGAGACTAATTTCATGTTCCCCTTGTACCTGCATTCTCCAGTTTTTGCCACCTCACAGCTGTCCCAGAGCCCCTCCCATGCCAAGTCCCCGAACTCTTCCTCTGATCTCTTTAAATATTGTTCCTCTCTCTCTCCCCCCATTTCCATGCCCAGCTATTTCTTTACTATTTTGATTGACTTGCCTTCTGTGGCTAAGCTCCCCTCCCTACCCCCGCCCCCCCGCCCAGCTTCTCTGTCCAGATCTCTTTTTGGGTCTCTCTCTGTCCTTCCTTATTCTGTTGCTTCAGAGAGGAGCCAGAAACTGTACCAGCACTGCTGCTTCCTTGAGGGCATGTGTGGGCTGCGCTGGAGAGGGCAGAGTGAAATGGGAATAAGAAGGTGAATTTATATACTAATAAATCCTGTCCACTCATCTACTTTAATGATACATTGGCTTAACTGTTGTGCCAAATAGTAATCAAGAATAAATAAGTGAATCATTGAGCCATTATTTTATCGCAGAAAATCTACAATTCCAGGCATTTCTTGGATCAATTAACAGGAATGGAAGTCTCTCTAAGACTGCTTAAAAAAAAAAGGCATCATAATAATCTGATCTGTGTGTCACAGGATCATGCCCTCCCCACCAGACATCTGAGCCTACCCCCAGCTGCTAGGAGCCAAGAAGACTGAATCCTACTCCATTTAAAGAGAGTCCAGGGGCAGGGCGGGCAGAACTCAGCCTTCTCCAGAGAGAGTCGCTGGCCCTCAAAAAATGGGAACTGTCAGTCTCCACTGCACAGCTCAGCACAAAATTAATAGAAAGAGGGGTTTGCTGAGTGAATGGTCAGCTCTTCCTCCATAGGGCAAAGCATCAGAAGCATGAGTTCTCCCTTCCCTTTGCCCTGGGCAGGGCTAACAGGGGGGCCGAGTAGATAGTGTGAAGCTCCCCAGATTCTTCCCTGCCACTGCCTGAAATGTCACCCCAATGGAACTCATTTGGGTTGTATATATATGCTGTGTTACGTACTTAAAGCCCTGGGTGGAGGTTGCCGTGATGAAAGAGTTCAAGAAACTTGCATTCGTAACAAATACAAGGGTTGAGAAGGGCTAATTATGAAACAGGAGGTCTGGCTGAAGGGGACACCAGGTATGGAGGGAGGCAGGCAGGAAGAAGGCAGGAGATGGGGGAGGAGGTCAAACCAGAGCTGGAAGTTGGCAAGAAAGAGCCAGAGAGGCCCGGATGTGGATCCAAACAGCTGTGCACAGGGAGAGTTTGGCCAGTTCAAGTAGGGACAAAGGCTAGACACTCCCTGAGTGGACGCTGCCTGCTTCTTATCTGAAGTTCTAGTCTTCCCATAAGCAGAAAATATTCCAAACCCTCCACCAGTGGAAGGTGGAGCTAGACCGTCCACTTGGGTGATGAAAGAATTGAAACCAAAGGCATTCTTGCTGTTAAAAACAGAAACAGTCATTCTGCAAAATACAACCTGTCCCCTCTAAAAAGTCTCTGAAGATGCAAACAGAAAAGCAGAGACAACAGGAAACAAGCAACAAGATCAAGAGGGAGTCAGCAACGAAGTATGGCAGAGGTTAGAGAACGCTGTGCACACGCAGAGTCTGGGAAAAACAATCCTTTGAAAGGAAGGTCTGAATGAAAGGATACGAATCAGTAAGACTATTATTGCACATGTAAATCATTTTGAAGTGTCTTGAAAGAAAAGCTATATGATAATAACTCCAAGCATTTGCAGGCCAGGCAGAGAGGTAAGATTTGGTCTTTCTGTGCCAGATATGTCACCACACTATTTTGATGGTAAGTAGCTTGGCAAAAGGTGGAGAATCAAAGGCGTCTGAGGGCATTCTGTCATCGCGTCTTTGGTCATGTCCCTACTGCAAAGAATATTCATAGGTTCGCTTATGACCTTGGTCTCCCCAGCTCTAGTTTTCTCCTGAGTCTTAAGTTTCTCACTTTGAATCTTCCTGTGATAGAATTTCAGAAACAGAACCATGGGAGTTGGCGAGGGAATTGAGATGCCGAGTGTTAGATGGTGAATCTGTCTCTTCTTCTGAGTCCACTGGAGTCTAACTAGACTGAGTGCCCCCTGAGGGCAGGGCTCTGCCTCTCATCTCTGTATACTGTGTGTGTTCAGTACATGTTTGTTAACTTTAAGTGAATCTAAACCGTTAGGTCTTGTGTAGGAAAGTTATGAGTACTAATGACCACTTTGAAGATCCAAAAATGTAGATTTTACAAAATTCTAAGTGAATGAGCAAACAAACCACCAAGGCTGCTTAAAATATGACCAAAAATGTCCCTGGGAATTAAAAAATGAGAAGAGAATGTGGCAAGAAGAAAAATGTGATATTGATGTTGAAACAGGAAAGACCCTGAAGTTACCAATCAAGTAATACTATTAAACCAGGAGGCAAAAATCTGTAAGTTACTGATGTGATAAAGAAGTCTCACTATACATAGAAAGCTCTTAAAAAGTTTTGTCTGTTGGTGGCTCTTCTTGCAAATCTCTAAACTTAGAAGGTGCATTTTCAGTAATGCAATACATTTGAGATAACTTCCTATGAAATGTTACAAAAATGACTTGTTGCTTTAGCAAGAAGTTAGTCAACATTCTTTAAATATTACTTGTATGATTGTGCAGGGTAATTTCAGCAGAGAAGAAAGTGCAAATTATTGACTTGGCAAATGTAGTTAATAAATAAACTTTCTTAGCAAATTACTTTTACTTATACAGTTTTCTAAAAGAAAATGGCTGGGTTAGTTGTATCCTTGCTCCTCCACAAATCACCTCTTATCTTGGTTATAGCTCTTACTACACTGTGTTGTCATTGTACGGTTTCCTTTCTCTTTCCGTCACCGCGTGTGGAATTCTAGAACACACAGCCAGTGTCTTACTCACTGCTGTGTCTCTAGTGCCTCCCACAGTGCCCAGTGCACAGCACATACTAGGTGTGCAATAAGTATTTGTTGCATATATGAATGCAAAAGCATTTCAAGTGAGGTAGAGATTAATTTTAGGAGGAAAATTATAAGCCAAGCATCTGCAGATTTATTTGTAATTTTAAAAAGTTAAGTCTTAGAGTATCATGTTAGTAAGCAAGTTTGTCATTATTTATAAATTGTCATTTATGGCTTTGTTTTCAAATGAAAAGAGTGGGTTACTTGCTCAAGACCAGTTATTGTTATTGATTCCTTCCCAGCTCAAAAAATACTGGAATTCACCCAGACCACAGCCAAGCCATTTGTTTGCTGTTAAAATATTTATATGCATTCCTCCTAACTCCCCACCACCAACTTTTTGCATCTAAAAAGTAGTTATATGAGCTGAAAATTGACAGCATAACATGACTAAGAAAACCCCACCAATGCCCTATAAACACACTGGGTGCTCTGAAATAAGCGTGGGAAACTGTATTACCTGAACCCTTAAGTAAGGATCACATACGTCAGTGGTTTTATATCTTCAGAAGGCATCGGCAATAACCTCAAATAATACAGTCAAGGGGGAAAAAGTAGTACTTGCCCATGGCTGAGGGGACACCGCTAGGGAAAAATAAGACTTCAAGAAAGAAACTGAAGTGTTCAGAATGAATGGATTTGCTTAACTGTTAGTGAGACAGACTCTTATTTTATTCTGGAATAATAGTCTAAGGAAATTCATCAAAGACCCACCATTTGTGACCATCATCAGATAGGAAAATAAAAACACCTTCCTACCCCTAAATTTCTAGGATAACTGTGTGCTTATGATGGTTAGCCAGGGCCTGGATGGTGTCTGGTACATAGTGAGCACTCACTAAACCTTTGTTAAATGAATGAATGAACTTAACACAAATTACTCATTATTCATATTTATAATGGGTAAAGGATGAGGTTTATGAAATAGCACCATACCCTAACCAGCCGAGCTGATGGCCAGGGTTAGGTTTAGACTGAATAAGAGAGAAAAGGTGCTGGTTCTGGTACAGATGGTGAAATTAGGTGCACCACATTATAAAAAGGAGTTACAACGCAGGGTGGGTATAGCTCAGTGGTAGAGCATATGCTTACATGCATGAGGTTACAGTACTCTATTAACAGAAAGAAAAGAAAGAAAGGAAGAAAAGGAGTTACAACAAATGATTCTGTGCAGATTTTGTGGGATGATAACGTATGCATATGTGGCATCAAGTCTTGTCTTTTCACCATTTTGACAACAAGCTTGTCTCCTCCACTCCGAGGGAACCTGCTTCCTAACATAAGGGATCAGCTTTTCCCACTTTGTATCTGGAAAGGTGTTACTAACACACTTTCTAGGGAGGAGAAAAACCACCCCCAAACCCACTCTAGATTTGGATGCAGCTGTTTCCGAGGCTGCCTTTTTCTTCTCACAGTCAGCCCATGGGCAGTTAGTCCTGAACATTGGCTCAACGTGGGGCCCAGGAAGAGTATTCTCTGCTTGCAATCTGTTCTCTTCTGACCGTCAGTAACCACAGGTCAGCAATCTCCTTAGCCTTGTAGGTGCCACAGAAATTCCCACAGGTACCCTTGGCAGGTTTCAGGAATCAACAAAAGGGAAATAATAGGGGAGATTAGGAAGGAAGGGTTTCCTTTTCTCGTGAGAACCATTTGATTAAATCAGACCTCTGAAAACAGAACTCAGCTGAGAATCAAATAAACAAAAGGCAATGCAACTTACTTTTAAGAGAAAAAAATACGAAAACTTGATCTTAAAATGAAGGGAGAACATCACCACCACCACCAGATGAAGAGGGAGAAAAGACCAAGAGGCAATTGTGTTGCTGGCAAAACTCCCAAAAGCAAATTCTAATTCACTGAGTAGTAGTATTCTTTTTTGGGGGGGGGGGGGATAATCATTTAGTTTAAAAAGGGTGGGGATGTCACTGGAATTAGTCATTTTAAAACTTTTTATCTAAAAGTCTGAGTATAAATTTTTACTCTTTATTTAATTTGAGTATAAATCATGTATTCAAATATATAAGTATTTATTGGAAGCTTATTAGGTGCCAGCAAAATACAAAATAGTCCAAGTCTCTCATTTCGTGGAGTTTATATGATAGTAGGGAAATCAAAAATAAAAGAGTTAACAAATAAATATTTGATATGTCAGGTAGCATTAAGGCTTGTGAGTAAAGGGAAACAGAATGGCAGGAATGCATATAATATTTTAAGTAGAATGGTCAAGGAAGGGTGCTGGTTATTCCCTGATTTCCACCTCCTCGCCACCCTTTCAGTTCATTCTCTACCATCTTTGTTTCGCTCTGTGCCCAGTGGTATCTCCAAGACAGCCCCCAATCATTCGTGGCTCCTGCCGTTCATACCTTTGTGTGGTCTCGTCCCACACTGACTCAGACGGATCTATGTGACTAATAGAATACAGCTGAGGTGATGGTGTGTAATTTCCAAGGCTGGGTTATAAAAGGCCCTGTAGCTCCCACCTTGGGCTCCTGGACCACTCACTCTTGGGAAAGCCAGGTACCATGTGGTGAGGACACTCAAGTAGCCCTGTGGAGGCCTGTGTTAGGCATCCTGCCAAAATCCAGCAACGATTTGCCAGCCATGTTAAGTGAGCCACCTCGGAAGTGAATCTTTCATCCAAGATCAGCCTTCAGAAAACTGACATCTTAACTGCAGTCTCATAGGAGGCCTGGGGTAGGAAATATCGAGATAAGCCACTTCCAAATTGCTGACCCAGAGAAACTGTAAGAGATAATAAATGTTTATTGTTTCAATGCACTGTGTTTCGGGGTAATTTGTTATGCAACAACAGATGATTTGTATAGTACCCAGCTGCCTTGGACTCTGGTTTCCAGCTGTGTTTGGCCAACACACAGAAGGTGAGGTCAGTGTGCTTATTCCTCCACATTCTGCTCTGGTCCTGGTTTCCTCCCATAGTCACCACAGCCCCCTCTGGGCAGCCCCATGTGTCTGCTGCACTGCAGCTCTCTTAGTGCTTCTACAATACTAGCAAGAGGCCTCCTAACATGTGGGGAAGAGGGTTCCAGCAGGTGCAAAGTCCCTGAATTCAGGGAATGCTTGATGTGTTCAAAGAACAGCGAGGAAGTCAGAGTGGGTAGAGTAGAATACACAAACAGGAATGTGAAGGGTGCGAGAACGGAGGGGCAGGCAGGGGCATGTCGGGTAGCATTTTGTGGGTCATGGTTGTGTTCCGAGTGTTCCGTCCATCCGTGGGTGGGTGGGGAGTGATCTGAACAGGGCCACGGCATGACCTAACTTGCATCGTGAGACCAGGATATAGGTAAGGAGACCAGTCAGGAGGCTCTTTGAGCATTTAGAAAGAGGAGGAGGCTTGGGTATGGTGGGTAATAAAGATGGTGAGAAAAGACTGAATTCAGAATATATTTTAAAGCCAGACCTAGAAGAATTTGCTACTAAATTGAATGCGGGAGAAGTAAGAGTAAGGAAGACTCTTAAAGCGAACGTTGAGGCTGGAATTGTTTACTGAGATGAACATAAGGGAGCCTGGTGGGGGCAGTTTGGAAGGAGGAGGCCAGAAATGTAGAGTTTGTTCATTTCATCTTCAAGAAAGGAAAAAAGTAATATTACACTGTTTAAAAAAAAAAAAAAAGATGATGAAAAGTTTTTTCTCACTTTACAAAGAAAAGGCTCTCCATTCACACGTTTTTAGCCCCCGGCCTACTGGGACACTGCCACTAGAAGATGTCTCAAATCAGACAGTGCTTTCTCAACTTGAGTTAGAAATGTGATTGGTTCTGGGTCAGTTCCAGCTCCCCAGAAGTCTGACTAAATCAATCCAGGAGCCAAGTCTGTTCCTGGGGTCCAGGGCCCCTATTGTTTGCTATAAAACATAATCTGCCTATTGATTAAGGATTCTAATTATCTGGCTTATAAAAGGTCATCTCACTGGTTAACCCCTATGACTTTTTTTTTTTTTTCATTTGAAATATGACACCTTTCAGCTCCAGAAGCAGATGTGGCAGGAAACGACTTAACAGACACTTCCGTTTTTCTTGGGACAGCACCTTTGCCCCACTTCCGCAGTTTGGGGCTCTTTTTACCATAAAAGCAGAGCTGTGCCCCCACCCCAAATGAGACACTCACTCTCCATCTACAACATTGGTTACCTGCTTTTTCTCTGCAGACTCAAAGCTTTAGAGAGAATTGGGCAAGTGAGTGTGGAGCTGGAGCTCACAGACCTGCCTCTACAGACTTGCTAGGAGACCAAGTCAGCACCCTGGGCTCCGCGGGGAGAGGGCAAGCCTTTTGTCTCCTTGTAATGTTTGCCCCCGGGTCACTCACACCCTCCTCTGCAGGACGTTTTGTGATGCCAGTACACAGCTGCCTGGATGCCAACAGGCATTTTGTTGTTGTTGTTGTGTTCATAATGACCTCTGTCTAAAAATTCTGGAGGCTTCCAGGAAGGGACACAGCCGACCGTGATAAAATGGACTTCTCCTCCCTGCCCCCCTCCGGTTACCATGGCGACTCTGAATGACTGATTTCCTGGTTGCCATGTAAATGCAGTGGGATCCCAGCCACCACACACAAAGATGTCAGTAAGAATAGTGAGAAAACAAAATGTATCTAAAAAGACAAAAGATTTCATCTCGAGCCTTTTTCTCACACAAAGTAGAGAAAAGGAACCAACAGTAATGAGAAATGGTGCTCTTCCTGAGGGAGGAGCGTGTCTCTCCCTCATTGGAGGAAAGACTGGAATAAAAAGGGGAAATCCCTCATTTGTCGCGGGAAGAGTTGGCATGGTGACAGGAAGACAGATGCCATTCTCAGGTGGCTAGAACCCTTCAGTAATCAGCCTGAGTCCCACTGAGAGGAAATCTGAAATATTTAACCAGGGTGGAAGAATTAAATTAGACTGAAAACAGAACAAAACAAAACCAAAAAAAAAAAAACAGGTTTCATGGACATCTTTTAGAATTACTCTTATTTGTGTAGTTTCATAATTTTAAAATTAAGATTCCAAATTGTCTAATTTATAATATTTGCTGGATTAACTTTTATTTCTATCCAATACTTTTGGAGAAATAATAAAACACAGTTATTTTTCTATTTTTTTTAAACTGTGACACCCTGATAAAACAACATTTCAAAAATTGATGAATCCAGATTTCTATAACTTGGGTGTTATCTGTGTTTAGTAACATCTATAGAGAGCACTAGTATATTTTTAAAAACAAATAAAATGTATTTTATATTACTCACTATGCATACAAAAACTAAAATTGTTGATAACTCACTTCTTGGATTTTCATATCTTAGAATCAAATGGCTTAAAATTAATCTGTTCTTTTTCAAAAAAAAATTTTTTTTCTGCTTTACAAATGCTTCAAATAAAGGTTTTGAAAACCTAGTCAGGCAGAATTTTCACGGTGCTGAAAGACAAACACATAGAGCTCCTGGTGCTTTACTATTAGTTTTCTGCAGCTGAATCACGAAGTCATTTTTGAATGCGATATTGTGGGGGTGAGGGGTGAGAGCTGCAGTGAGCTAAAGCATGCCATGTTTTATAGATGCCAGAGAAGTGACACTGAGAGGGACTCCAGGGGGCAAAGCGGACAGATCCTGGCCCAGTAACTGCCATTTCTTAATACTCTTTCTGGCATTCAACTCTGCCTCATCACAAAAGCCAGTATGTTCCAAACTGGGTCAATAGGTGTCACACAGGGTAAAAAGTTGGGGCAGGAAATTCAGGGCTCAAATAATTTTGTAAAATCTTAGGTTCAATAATGTTATTAAACAGGTTGATTTACTGCAGAAGTTCTCAGAGCTTTTGATAGTCTGATATCAAAGGTGAATAGTTATGGCATATTTAATGGAATACAGACTAGGATAGGAAGGAGCCCTAGAGAATATGACACTTCCCCAAACACATCTTCTGAGCTCCTCAGATCATGCTGTGAGAGCTGCTCGGCCTGTTTCCTCTAATCGTAATTTAAAGATATATGGATTTTCATGATTTAAAATGACAAGATTTTAAAAAGTGACTGGCTCCATATGATTATTGAATTTAGCGCATAGCCAGATTCCTGAGAGACAGAAGATGAAGAAAAAAAAGAATTGAAAAAGAACCTACAATAAACCAGGTAACTTTCAGAATATTTACTTTAAATCTGAGCACAAGAGCACTTATTTCCCTTTTCAAAATTTTATTATAGCTTTCATAGAGCCAGCAGGTGGCTGGGCCCTCCACATTTTTACCTCACCAAGCTGAGTGCCTTCAGTCAGACTGGTTTATGGCTGGGACAGTCATGGAAACAGGATCAGAGCACTGATGGGGGAAACTGAGAAGAGGAAGCACAAAGAAGAAATATTTTGCCTGGGTTTCCAGGAAAGTCTTTAGAAGAGATGTAGAGGGTGGCTGAGGGCCGAGTAAGAGAAAGGGGACTCCTGGCTGAGGTAACTGCCTGTGCAGAGGCATGTGGGTGGGACAGAACCATGAATGGTTGGGCATGGTAGGAACAAATGGCCGGGGTGTGCTGGTGGAGTCCACTGTGGATTCCACTGGAGAGGGTTGGGGTCAGTTTGGGAAGTACTTCCATGACATTGCAACCACTGTCGAAAAATGAGGAACCATAGAAGATTTTAGTCAGAGGACTGATATGACTAGGCGAGCATTCTGGAAAAACCATTCCATGACAATGTGGGGCAGGTTTTGAAAGGGAGGAAGGTGGATGGTGAGAGCAGAGTAGACACACCAAACACCTGAGTGGTTTCCATAGTGCTAAATGGTCAAGTGTCTGGTAACGTCAGGGAGGAGGTATCAGGGAAAGAGCAAGAAAGAGGCAGCAAGGATTACTCTCAAGAGTAGAGCAACCAGAGTGGATGGTTACACCTCCATCTATCCATTTGTCAGTTATTTATTTGCATTAATATAAGAGCAGTATCTCTTCTCTCTCTTTGCCCTAAAGACATCCCTATGATTTATGGTAAGAATGAGTTGATTAGCAGTATCTGATATAGTTCTGCTAATTATAACTTAAGTTGGATTGTTGGTCTCTTCTGCTTTACGATAACATGGGTGGGCCTTTTACTGGAACACCTCGATTTGCTACTTTAGTGGCACCAGGATTAGCAGCAGAAATCTCCAGAGGAAGAAATTTTTTTTGTCTTCAATTTCGGTAAATAATTGTGCTCTGTGAGAAAGGGTCACACTTGGGCCACTCCTCTGGCAACTCAGGCCAAACTACTATCCTTTTTTGGGGGGGAGGTTAATTAGGTTTATTTATTTATTCATTTATTTTTGGAGGAGGTACTGGGGATTGAACCCAGGGCCTCATGCGTACTAAACATGCGCTCTCCTCCTTGAGCTAGTTACGTTAGTTTTGGACCCCGGACAGGTCCGTGACTATTCTGGTAGGAACTCAGGAAATGGCACTCCTGTGCTGGGACAGTGAGTGGCTGGCTTCTCAGGACTGTTTAGATGTGCAGAGCCCTGTGGCTGCTGCCAAGGAAATTGTGGCTGCCAATCACAGAGTCAGTTACTGAATCTGACAGCCCTAAAGGATGGAGAAAGAATAAATGCAATTAAGTACTCTGGTGAAGACCTGGGAAAGATGTTTTCTCTCTCACCATTGGTACAAAAGTAACACAGTAAAATCAGACTTGTAGAAAACTGATTTGAAGGCATCAACACCAGACAAAAAGATTCTAATTGTACCTTCCTTCCTAAGTCTCTATGTCTAGACTAGATATTATCAAGACAATTGTCTCATATCTGGATAAGCTTTTAGTGTCCTGGCTCTGAAGAGGAGAGTTTTTTTTCAAGGACCTCAATTTCATTACTGCTTAGGTCAGGAGAGGGCAAATAAGCATGATGTCATAGCGTCCATCTAGGTTAGACAAAAAAGGAGGTCTTTTAGACAATGGAAAAATAGCATACTGTGGAGTATAAACTTCCCTAGGCAGAATGTTCAGAAATCAGCATGTTTCCTTTGATGGGACTCTCTGGGTGCTATGTGTGAAGACTTAATGCATGTTAAACATCATTCTTTTTTTTTTTTTTTTAGATTTTAATTTATTATTTATTTTTAATTGAAGTATAATTGATTTACAATGTTGTGTTAGTTTCTGCTATACAGTGTAGTCATTCAGTTGTGTATATACATATATATACAAACATACATATGTATTCCTTTTCCTATTCGTTTTCACTATAGGTTATTACAAGATAATGAATATAGTTCCCTGTGCTATACAGTGGACCTTGTTGTCTACCTATTTTATACATAGTAGTGTGTATCTATAAACATCATTCTTAAATATATTAGTATATATTTCATATATAGTCTACTGGACATATTCCGATCTTTTTTCGTGACAGAATTTGCATTATCTGGGGGCTGTCATTAGGACAACCATTGCCCTTGGAGAGCCTCTGTCCCCGCCTCTGCAGGCTGCAAGTCGAATCGGTTTTTCACAATAATTTCCTAAATCCTCAAGAATGATTTTCTCATTTGCCTCTCACTTCTTCCTTTTATTTTTCCTTCAAGTGCCTTTCTCATTTTATTTTTTCAATAGGTCTGTTGAAATATTATCACGGTCTCTGAAGCCATATCACATGGGTTCAAATCCAAGCTCCCCGCTTACTGCTAGTTGTGTGCCTCAGTGTTCTCATCTGTCAAATGGGGGTAATAGTGCCTTCTTAATAGGAAGGGTTACATTAATGGAGAAAAGCAAGGGGCTATTTTCCTGGTGGAGGCTCTAAATGTAGGGTTCCCAGACCTGGGCAAATGTCGGAATTCCCTGGGGAAATATTTTAAAGTAGAGATTCCTGGGCCCACAGCCGCCTATTCTCAGTCAGTCAGTCTGGAGAGGGGCCTGCTGTGCCTGATTCATGTGGTGACATTTAAGAACCACTACTTCATTAGAATTCTATCTCCTGTGATGCTGTCCTTGTCCCTTTCCCCTATTCTCCCGAGCTTCTCCCATATTGTCTCCAATGGCAAGTCTCAGATTTTGTGAAGTTTGGTTGAATTGTCTACCAATGGTGACCCTTTAGAGAACCACCCATCTTCTTACTTATGAAACTGGTTTCATATTATACATTTGTGGTTACTCCACAGGATCTGTCAGTGACCCCTACTCTTGGAAAATAATGATCATATACATGAAGGCTCCAAATAATCTGCATTTGCCATAGTGGGCAATGATGTGTTCTAGGCATCACATGTGTGTGACTGAACCGAGTTTCAGGGCTCCAAATACCCCAAGGTAGGAGAGCCTTCAGGGACTAGTTTACATAATGTAACTTCTCTAGAAGAAAGGGAGGTCTCACTTCCACCCAGTAGCATAGGAGTTGTGCTAAGAGGTAGTCACTTAGAGTGGTGTGAAAAGTCAGACTGTTCTCCTGTATACTTGACCTGGGGCAGAAGGGCTAATGTGGCTTTCTTCTCTCTGCATCTACTCACTGGATGCAAAGCCCTGTTCAACTCCATCGAGGAAAACTCCTAGAGGGGATGGAATGTGTGACAACCGAGGCACAAAATGGAAGAGCAAAACTAAAGATGCAAAGGATTTTAAGAGATGGGGACACAAGTAGAAGTGGGAGGACAAGAGAGGGACATCTCCAGAGGGCAGAGGTCCCTCAGAAGACTGGGAACTGGGCCGCTGAGGGGGCCACTTCCTGAGTGGGGAATGAGACTGTGTCCAGGAAGGAGGGGCCATCGAACAGGCTCAAGGAGCTACTGCTGATTTTCTGTTGAAGGTAGATATTGCAGAACATTTCATAGGTGTCATAGGGGACATACTGATGGAAAGACGCCAACAGACAGTAAAGGAACATGAAGTTTCTTAATGATAAAATGATGAGGGATAAAGAAAGTTATGGAGTCAGGTGAAGCTGAAGATAAGGTGCATGCCCTCTGACCTCACCACAGCCTTCCAGGTTCCCAGGCTACTTACTTTCTCAATCTATTTTAGCATAATTTTCCCTGCACAGCATCTCATCCTAAAATTTTCAAGACTGGACATCAGGGCTTCCTTTTAAGCACTTGTCAGCAAGAGATCCGACTGTCAGCAGCAAGACCAATATTTACAAATTGGTAGGAAAAAGAAAAATATGACATTTTAGCTAAGATTTGCTACTTTTTTAAAGGTTTAAATTTATTTCTAGTTCTGAAAGGAAGACACTTAGGGAGCCTCATAAATTTGCATCTTTCGTTTTTTGGGGAAGTTGTAGGTAAGGGACAAGAGTGAATGATCCTACAAGTTTGCCTTAAAATGTCTGTCTTTAGGTACCTCTGTTTAAGTGTTTGTAGAGGAACATGCAGCCTGGGAAGGACAAGTGGGGTAGATGTTGATATGCCTGAGTCAACACATCTCAAACCAATGGTGGGTGATATTTTGGAGCCATGGGGAGGCAAGAGGGAAACAGGGAGTACAGTGAAAACCCCCCTAATTTACCTATATAACCTTGGACCCCTGAAAAGAGAGCTGGTGACCTGGAGGTCTGAATATGAAAGTACTTTTCCTCCTTCTCAAGACAAAGGAAATGAGGTGAGAAGTTAGGTTTGCTGATACAGCCATTATGGAAAACAGTATGGAGAGCCCTCAAAAAATCTAAAACTAGACTTATCATATGATCCAGCAATTCCACTCCTGGGCATATATCCAGAGGGAACTCTAATTTGAAAACAGACCTGCATCCCAATTTTCACAGCAGCACTATTTACAATAGCCAAGACATGGAAACAACCTAAATGTCCATCAACAGATGACTGGATAAAGAAGTTGTGGTATATATCTACAATGGAATACTACTCAGCCATAAAAAATAATAAAATAATGCCATTTGTAGTAACATGGATGGACCTGGAGATTGTTATTCTAAGTGAAGTAAGCCAGAAAGAGAAAGAAAAATACTATATGATATCATTCATAAGTGGAATCTTTAAAAAAAAAAGACACAAATGAACTTATTTACAAAACAGAAATAGATGCACATACATAGAAAACAAACTTAACAGTTACCAGAGGGGAAAGAAAGGGGTGGGAAGGGATAAATTGGGAGTTTGAGATTTGCAGATACTAGCTACTATTTATAAAACATATTAAGTTTCTTCTGTAGACCACAGGGAAATACATTCAATATCTTGTAGTAACTTATAATGAAAAAGAATATGAAAATATATGTATGTACATGTATGACAAAAACATTATGCCGTACAACAGAAATTGACACAACACTGTAAACTGGTTATACTACAATAAAAGAGAGAGAGAGAAATCAGGTTTAGACGCCCATGGAATAAAAAACCTGAATGCCTAGTCTTTCTCTTCACTTCACATTTTCTGGTGCTTTATGTCTCTTATCTGATACGATTAGTTCCATGTTCCTTCCTGCTTCACATGGTAATTACTTGAATCTCTGCCTCACGTTCCCCTCCACAGAGCCTGGGACCATTAATAAACATCAGGATAGCAAAGAAGCTTTCTCTTGTCTCTTTTGCTAGTTCCTCAGAGAGGGCATTTAAAAAGCTGAGTCTTGGTAATAATTCCAGGATCGAAAGCCTAATTCTACAGAGTGGACCTTCTGTTAATTTGCATTCCCCTACTTCGGCGAAGACCCTGCTGACCATCAGCGTCCCCCACTCTTTGTAGCACGGAATTTATCTTTTATCCATTTATACAATAGTGGGTGGGCAGTAAGGTATCTTTAAACTGGGCATATAATAAACAGTTGTTAACTCAGAGCAGACAGGAAAATGGGTCTCTTTGGACAGAGCAGAAATAAATGGAATGCCCTAAAGGGAATGGAAAAGAAAATCTATTTCCAGAACATTTGCATTCTATTAATGAGCACTTCAGGCCATGTATGCAATAACTTTGCATTCATTACAGCCCTAGTTGTGTTCCCAGAACCCACTTAGGTGACATCCCTTATGCTTTTCTTCTCTCCCATGAAAAGGATGCTCCTAGAAAACTGAAGTGGCTTTAGCAACCTCAGTGTTGAGTAGCAGGTGTTTTTTTCCTTACACACTACCCAGTGGCGCAGGCATCCCCAGGACACATGCAAAGCCTTTTGCAGAAGGCAGGGAAGGCTTTCTTCTGACTTGCTACCCTCTGGAGGGAGTCCCATTAGCACCAAGCCAGCCTTTCATCTGCCACCTGTCTCCAGCACTTGACTCTTGTCTCCCAGCTGGTTGACAAGCTCTGTGTTCAATCCCCAGGGAAGAGCTAGCTTCCACATGGCCCTGACCCCAGCAGGGGGCCCAGGGCAGGCAGAAGCCAGGCACGCCCAGGGATGGAGCCCATCAGCATGCTGGCACTCCTGCACTGTTGTGCAAAATCTACATGCTGAGCACCAAGGCACACTCTGGAGGATTTTTTTATATAGAGAAAAGAAGTATTTGCATCCTTCTGGCTAACAGAAAGCCAAGAATTCTCGGAGGTAATTCCTACTTTCCTTTCTCCCGTCAACCCTTAAAACACCCTTCTTCTGCCTTCTCCAAAAGCCTCAGTGTTATTTATTTAATGCATATTCTGAACAAAGTCAACATTCAACAAATCTTTGTGTCTGCCTATTTTTTTTTTTTTTGTCTCTTCCAGTAATGGTCCAGAGAGCAAGACTATGTTTCTAACTCAGTTGGTACCGTGTGGTGAGGGGGTCTTAAAGGCATTCTGACACCTGTGTTGAGTGGGTCTCAAGCCAGCTACTGTAAGCCAGGAATACAGTGCATCCTATATGACCCACACAGCCACCACTATCATTACAAAAAGAAGGGGAAAATGGCAGGGGAAGTGGCTGCAGTACTGATGTGATGATAATTTCATTCATCATCCCAGCAGCTGGCACACAGGAAAGATGCTCTGATGAACTGGCTCTGGTGACAGGTGAGTGATATTCTGTAGAATGTGTGTTCCTGGTAACTTTTCTAAAAATCAATATTGCCATTCTTCATGCCTCTCAAATATCCCCGCTGCATGAAATTCCACAAATAATGGTTTTCATTTTTTGGATTTAAGGTTTCCTGACTATGGTTAAAAATTCCCAAGGGAGGTACACATTAGCCTTCCTCAGTCATCTCCACCTTAGGGTCAAGAAGCACTGGCCTTTTCCTACAGACTCAGTGCTGAGGGAGTAAGTAATACTGCATGTATATTCACAATCTTACCTTACTCCAGGTTGCCTCTTGCTATAGAGGTAATAGGTATCAAGAATTAGAAGCTCCCTGGAGAAGTTAAAATGGCTTACATTAGAAAGATGTTAGAAGGAATTCATGGACAAGAAGAGCTGGAGAAGAGTTTTGAGTGAGGAAAGAAGCATCAGTGAAAGATGAAGATTTTCATTGAATGTTTAGAAGAAAAGATTTAGGGGGATGTGGAAATTGTGATGAAGAGGGTTGGACACAGAGTCTTCCATGAAGTTCTCACTAGCAAAGACTCATCCTAAGGCCCTGGGGCCCAAGTATTATATTCACATGTACATTTTATATTCTTCTACATACAGACCACCCTCCACCCCAGATTGTAGAAGCTTCAGAATTCATAAATCTGAACTTTGAGTAAGTAAATCTATAGAGAAGTAAATGAGTAATGTTAAAAAAAAATTTCCAAACCTGGGAAGGCAAAATGCCTTTTTTCTCATGCCAGGGTCCTGTCTAATAAGCCTTCATAAGGGTCATCTGAATTCAGAAGCATGTAAAGTTGTTTGACTTACTAATTTCCAATTATTTACCAGACCATTTTACAGTTCTATAAGGGTAGCCTTTAAACTTTGCAGAACACTGCTAATGCAAGTATTTTTGCCTATTGCTATGGAATGAATTGTGTCTCCACTCCCCCACCAATTTGTATGTTGAAGCTCTAAACCCCAGTATGATCATATTTGGAGATGGAACATTTGGGAGGTTATTATATTTAGATGAGGTCATGAGAGTGGGGCCCACATGATGGGATTAGTGTCTTTATAAGATGAGACATTAGAGAGTTTCCTTTCTCTCTCTCCATCAAGTGAGGACATAGGGAGAATGTGGCCATCCTCAAGTTAGGAAGAGATATCTCACCAGAAACTGACCATGCTGACATGGTGATCTTGGACTTTCAGACTCCAGAACGAGAGAATAAATTTCTGTTGTTTAAGCTACCTAGTTTATGGTATTTTGTTATGGCAACATGAGTTAAGACACCTAAAGAGAATAATTTTTGCCCTGTAGAAATGCAAATTATTTCTGAAAGTAGAAAAGAGAACCCCAAAGATAATGACTTATTTCCCTGTGGCAAATAGATTAGTTTTGTATCTGTCTTATTCTTGCACTCATTTTTGCTTTCACTAACTATATATACATTATATTCTTTTATCATCCTTGAACTGGCTTCATCATCATTTTAATGAGTTAAAATAAAAACTTTAACCCACACTCATTATGTATTTGTATAAGAATTGTTTTTAAATTTGAAAATACTTTTGACAGTGAAGAGAATCTTCAGGAATTATGCCACATATTGTGTAATGCATTCCACTTTGGTACCTCTTTGTGAGACTTCAGTAAAGATTTAAGTTGCTTTTTGGAGAAACAATTCCAAAATTCACATGGAACCACAAAAGACCCCAAATAGCCAAAGCAATCCTGAAAAAGAACAAAACTGGAGGCATCACACTTTCTGATTTCAAACTGTATTACAAAGCTATACTAACCCAAACAGTATGGAACCACATAAAAACAGACACATAGACCAGTGGAACAAAAATCAAGAGCCCAGAAATAAACCCTTGCTTAAATGGCCAACTAATACTCGATAAGAAAGCCAAGAATTCTCAATGGAGAAAAGAGTCTCTTTAACAAATGGTGCTTGAAAGTTGGATATTCATACTTAAGAGAATGAAACTCGACTCCTATCTTAACACCACTTACAAAAATTAACTCAAAATAGATTAAAGACTTAAACATAAGACCTGAAGCCATAAAACTCATTGAAGAAAACATAGAGGGTAAGCTCCTTGACATTGGTTTTGGCAATGATGTTTTAAATTCACCACCTAAAGTATAAGCAACCAAATAAAAAATAAACAAGTGGGACTACATCAAATTAAAAAGCTTCTGCACAGCCAAAGAAACAATCAACAAAATGAAAAGGCAAACTATGGAAAGGGAGAAAATATGTGTAAAGCATATATCTGATAAGGTGTTAATATCCAAAGTACATTTTAAAAACTCATACAACTCAATTGCAAAAAACCAAACAATCTAATTTTTAAAAGAGACCAGGAACCTGAATAGGTTTTTCCAAAGAAGATATTCAAATTGCTAACAGGCACATGAAAAGGTGCTCAACATCTCCAGCAGCAGGGAAATGCAAATCAAAACCATAGTGAGTTATTACCTCACACTTGTTAGCATGGCTGTTATCAGCAAGACAAAAGTTAAGTGTTGAGGATGTGGAGATGGGAACCTTTGTGCACTGCTGGTGGGAATGTAAATTGGTGCAGCCACTATGGAAAACAGTACAGAGGTCAGCAGAGGATGACTGAGTGGGCGAGGAGAAGGGGATGTTGTGGATGGTACTGACGAGTCCAGGGTCTACCCATGAGAGTGGACAGCTGAGGCAGGAGAGGACAAGACTGCAGGACTGAGAGGCCAGGTGGACAAGATGCAGCCATGGGGCCTGCGTGTACCTTGCTGCTGTTGTGAGCTGTTTACAGCTGGTGTCCATTCTGACTCATCAGTGCCTTTGCCCTGTGAGTGATTACATATTGTTAATACGAGTTCCGAGTCCAAGGAATTGAAAGGCTTACCACTGTGAACTGTGACAGTCCCAAGAATTGTGACAGGGGTATTTGGGGAGCATGAGGATGGTGAGCTAAGAGCCTTCAGGGAGGGAGGGTCTGCAATGCCTGCCAATCAAAACATTAGGCAGAAGGAGGAGGCTAAACCACCCCGCTGCCCTAGCCCTAAGCCCCTGGGGACGTTTCTGAAGGGTGAGTGCAGGACTACAGGGTAAGAAAAATCCAAAAAGAAGGATTTCAGGGGGGAGGAAAAAAAGCCCCCAAACAGGGAACAAGCAGAAACAAATTATACCAGCTTCACCATTTAGCCTTGGACCAACCCAAGCAATTGGCTTGGTCTGCAAACTAGGCTACAGCTTGTGGCCATTAAAATGCCCAGTTCACACCTGGGTATAATTCATTCTAGAATTCTCAGTGTGGCCGTGAGTCAGACAGAAATCATATGCCAAACTTCTCAGCCCAGCAAAAACGGCCTGTTTTCCTCTGCTTTGGTTAACATTTCCTTGATTTATTTCTTCCTCCCTTTCTCCTCCTGCCTCACTTATCAGTCAGAGCCAGGATAAGCACTTTCTATAGGTTTTCAAGGTTCTTCTGGTCCTGCTTTCCTTTATGATAGCAGTTGGGCCCCGGAACCATTTTCAGGCAGGCACATCCTGCCAGGCAGGAGATCCAGGACTCGGAGGGGGAAGGTGGCCCAGGTGATAGAGCTCACTGCAAACCAGGACCATCCAGCCCTGTCCATAGTGGGGCAGCTTCCCCAGGCCGGCGGCCGCTCCGCCAAGCACAAGGCAGCCTGGCTGGAGACTGCGGCTTTCACCGCACAGTGACGGTGACTCAGCTCCCTGAGGAGTGGCGACAGGACTGTCTGGGACCATTAACCACAAAGGCACCAAATAACTCATGTTGAGATAGCTAGTCACTTCCACCAAGGCCTTTCCTCCCAATAATCCAGGGCTCCTGACCTAAAGACAAACAGTACCTGCCTCCTCCCCCATCCTTCTACACCCAAACCTTGATCCTGTATTACTCTCTTATAGCCTTTCCTCTCCTCCTCCCACTCTCAGTTCCTCTCTCCAAACCCTTCACCCTTTCATGCCCCCTGAAGCCAACATTTCATATTATCTTTACAATATCCTTCCACCACCGTAAACTGAAGCCTACCTTCTCCCCAGGGTGCACGATTTCTTGCCTTCATCTTCACTGGAGGCTGCTGTTTCTCCCATCTGCTCCAGACAGGAGGTAGGAGTCCGAGTCAGGATTCACTCAGCTCCCTGATGCTGCTTTTCCTTCATGGGCAAGCTCTGTCAAAGCATATGTCACTGATGTTACCATTTTCTATCTCCTATAAACACTGAAGATCTAGATACGTGGTCTAGATCATAAGTTTTTCTCACCATGCCAAATCTTGACATAATTCTAGAATCTGTATCTGTGGACAGCCATCCAACACACCAGGGTTTAGTTCCTTGACCTTTTCAAATCTCAAAACTGAGCAAGTTATGGTCTGGAAATGCTTGACATCAGAGGAAACCAGACCTTGTAGCTCTCTCACTGTGCCTGCTCTTCAAGTGATGGCCAAGACCAAGACTCCTTTTCTCCTAACTCAGTGGTTGTTAAGCTTTAAGAAGCATCAGAATCACCTGGCGGGCTTGTTAAGACAGACTGCAGAACTGCAACCGCAGATTTTCTGACTGAATGGGTCTGGGGTAGGGCTCAAGAATTTGCATCTCTGATTGGTTTCAAGGCAATGCTGACGCTGCTCACTTGGGGTCCACAATTTGAGAACCACTCTCCTAATGTATATGCCCAGTGGTTCCCAAATTAGCTTCGTGTTAGAATTACCTGGGGGAGCTTCAAAAAGTATGGAAGTCTGTGCCTCCTGTGTCCCATGTCTGAGGACTGTGGTTTAATTCACCTGGAATGTGCCTCGGGCTTTGGAGTTTTTTTAAAAGACCCTCAGGTGATTCTAGCTACAGAGGAATTTAGAAACTACTGATATCAACATCTTCTAGCCTCCCTTCCTTTCCCAGCCGTCATGGAAGACACCGTCAATCATCCACACCATACTTCCCACACGGATATTCCCCCTCCCAGGGAACCTTAAACCTGTGTCAGTCCATTTTCCCACTGCTCCTAAATACTAGTCATCACGTGTGCCTGGGGAAAACCACACACCTTCCTGTTCTCTGGCTCATCCTGGTTGTCCTCATCCATCGATCTTTTCACTCAACTTTGGTTCTCTCTAGTCTCCATCTCTCTCCCTGAGAATCCCCAAGCTTCACCATTCTAATTCCCCTACTTGAACTCTTCAGATGACCTCATCTCCTACTCATCAAGTAAAATTGCTTCCACCAGGCACAATCTCTTCCCATTGTCTACTCCACCCAAAGAACACATTTACCTGTAGCCACTTTCTTTTTATCCCTTCATCTCAGAGATGATGTGTTCCTCTTTCAGCTCAAGGTCAATGCCTCCACCCTCCCACACAAATCACGGCGCTTCGCTGGCATTTAGTGTGATGAACGAGGTGCTCTTTCCTTTCCCCTTCAACCACCCCCTCTTCTGGCTCTGACTCTCCCTCTCTTCCTGACGGCTCTCTCATACAGGATCGCAGCCTCCATTCGTCAGCTCTTGCCACCCAGTGATGGCTGATTCAGGAGTAAATTCTTCCAGATGCCTCCTGTAAAGGCTTTTGAATTTGGTATTCTTTTTTCTTTTATTTTTTACCTCCTGCCTTGCCACGTGAACAAGGGACCCTGCTTGCACTGTCAACACCTCACTTCTCTTCATTTCTGGAACCTGACTTCTTTGCTCAGTATGCTAAACACTAATGAGAAAGCTGCCTCAGAAGCATAAAGCATTACATTAATGACACTTTTGCTTCAAGCATGTATTCAATACTCGACAAAAGGCAGGCACATAGCTCCTGTCCATACAACGAAGAGACAAGAAGTCCAGCAACCCTTTGGAAAACCAATTGTCCAGGGACTTGATGGTCTCCTATTCACATGGTGACAACTCCAACAGAGACAAGGGGAAAAAAATGAAGGCAAATAACAAAAACACAGGAAGCGCAGTACAGGAAGGAAATCAACAAAGCAGACAGAAGAGTGTCTGTGTAGTTTTGTTTGCTCAGTTATTACAGTTAAACAAAGCTGGGTTTAGGAAGTGTGCTTGCATCAGCGTTGTGGCACAGGTGACAGACTGGGGCTCCAGGGTTGGGTGATATACAGTAGATGTCTTTCACCGTGGCTTTGAAAAATCTTAACACTAATTTATAACAGAGTAATATTTTTGCTTCTATTCAAAATATGAAGTAGATCAGGAGGAACAACAGAGAAAGCTTTGATACTAATTTTCCTTCTAACATACTTACATTTAAAATAATGTTAAAGATTATATTTACCTAACATATATTTTGCATATATTAAATATATTTTTATAAAAATTTAAAGTTTCATGTAATATAAAAACAGTTGACCTCAAAAGCATGATGCTTAAAAGAAAAAATTGCTAAATTCGACCATATCAAAATTTTAAACTTCTGTGCTGGAAAAGCTACCATTTAGAACATGAAAAGATAAGCCATAGACTGGGAGAAAATATTTACAAATCATATCTGTAAAGAACGTGTATCCAGAATATATAAAGAACTTTCCTAATTCAATAATAAGATAACCTCTTTTTTTTTAATGGGCATAAGATTGGAATAGACATTTTATCAAAGATGTATGAATGGAAATAAGAACATGCAAAGATGCTCAGCATCGTTGGTCACAGGGTTGTGCCAATGCAAACCATGGTGAGATACAATTACATGCCCACTAGAATGACTAAAATCAAAACGACAGACACGACGGGGTTGGTAAGGATGCGGAGAAATGGGAGCTTTCATGCATTGCTGGCAAGAATGAAAAATGATATAGCCACTTTGGAAGACAGTTTGGCAGTTCCTTAAAAAGTTAAACATAAACAGAAGTTCCCATACGATCTAGCAATCCTCTCCTAGGAATCTTTACAAGAGATGTGAAAACATACGTCCACATAAAGATACAGATGAGCATGTTCATAGGAGCATTATTCATAATACCCCAAACTGGAAACTTCATATATCCATCAACTGGTGAATGTGGTAAACATTCATGAACAAAATACGGCAAATCCATACAACGGAATAATATTCAACAATTAAAATGAAAGAACTGATTCATGGTACAACGTGGATGAAACTTGAAAACATTATCCTAAGTGACAGAAGCCAGACACAGGAGACTGTCTATTGTATGTTTGATTCCATTACGCGAAGTATTCAGAAAAGGCAGGTGTATAGAAACAGAAATAGATCAGTGGTTGCCTGGGGCTGGGGGTAGGAGCTATAATGGTAAACGGGCCTGAGGAAACTTTCTGAGGTGATGGAAATGCTCTAAAACTAGATTATTTTAATTATGCCTCGATGCAGCTATCTTTCCAAAAAGTTAACAATTCATAGGTCTTTAAATTACCAGCGAACCAAAGTTTTGTTTTTAATCACTAGAAATAAAACATGAGTAAAGACTTTTGAAGATGATATAAGAATAAACCACTCCTTCCCCCAAGCCTGGATTGTCGTTTACTGCACATAGAGAAAAGGCTTCTGGGAGCTGCGTTTGACCTGACTGATGTGAGGAACTGGCATCTACACCCAGACTGAGGAGTCTGCATTCATTCCTCTGTCCCCATTTCCCTTACGAAGCAGAGGAAAGCCAGAGGCCCAGACAGTCCACAAATGAGATTGCCTTTCCTGAATAATAAGGGAGTTAACTCATTTTTTGCGGGACGCCAGTTATTTTTGACATCGTCATATATTAACTATGGTTAAAACTTGTCTTGTTCATCCTTAAAGGCCATCAACATGGACTAGACGCATCAGTAGTATTTTTTGGTCTGGAACTGTACTGAGAGGTGTCAGTGAAACCCCAGGACCGCCTCCCATACTCCCTGAGCATCCTTCATGCATGAGGCCCTTAGGCTGGCAAGTCACATGACAAAGATGAGGCAGCCTCTGCCCTCAAGGAATTTGTAAACTGGCTGAGAAAGAAAGCTAAGAAATAGTTTTGGTTAACAATTACTAAATGATAAAAAGCCTTGTAAAATCAAGTTGAAAACGTCAAAATGTGAGACAAGGAAGCTGTGCCCCTTTCTTGTTCTAACTTGAACACTCGACCATTTTATTAGAGAAAACTCTGGATCGCTTGGGTAATAAGGATTTGTTATGTTTCTGTGACTACTTATTTAGTGATGTTTTCTGGTCTGTTGTATAAATTGCATGAATGACAAAATTGTTTCATTTCCACTCGAGGTCTTATCAGTAAAGCTGAGCAGTATGTGTGTGTACATGTGTATATGTATGTGCAGCTGCAAAATTTTCTCTTTTGTTTTTTGCTGATGCATTCACTTCTGCAAAATGACAATGCTGGTATTATAAGAAGTAAAGTCTTTGTTACAATGACTGAAAAGGGCACAAGGCCAGTTTCCCAGTACTGTGCATGGGCACATGAGCTTACCTGGGCCTACTAAACCAACCAGAGGCCATTGGCAAGTGTTGCTAGGCACTGTTCTTGATTTTCCAAACAAGACCCAAATCTATAACGTGAAGGCAGACCACCATCATGTGTACTGATACTTCTTGATCCACACTCGTGGGAGGGAATGGCCACAAGGTGACTCCTTTCCTGTTGGAAAGTCACCCTGACTTTTGAATAAATATATGAATTGCACACACTAATGATGGCAGCTGAGCTTTTGCAGACAAATTTGCATTCAGCTTATACAGTGTTCCTCTAGTCTCTAAATTATTTAGCAACTGGCAGCAATATGAGTCATTCATTGTTTAATATGGGGTCAGGATTGAGGTTTGGGTATGAAGTGATGCAAATTAAAATAATATCCTCTCCATCTGCTCTCTCTCACTCCCATCGGATTGTATCTATAGACCTCCATAGAAACGGAAGAGGCAACATCACACGTAGGCAATACTAAACCAATCCTTTCTACCTGTGAATGTCCTTGGGGCTAAGGGATCCCTAAGCACATCTGTGCTTCTTCTATTTGCACATGCACCAGCCTAAAAGTCACTCCCAGAAATGGGAGTCTTTTTGTTTCCAAGGCCTAACTTATAATTGGCCCCACTCTGCCCCTGCCTCCTGGAATGCCAGAATCTAAATTCATGTTCCAAATTACATCATGAGGTTTAGTTCCTCAGAAACATTATCCAGAGTTCCTTTTAGCAATCTTGTCTTGAAATGCAATACAACACAGAATATTATAATGTTATTAAAAATGATGCTTATATGACTCAACTCTGGCAAGAAAAAAATCAAGTTAGACCTTTATTTTACATGACGTGCCAAAATAAATTCAAGTGGATAAAAGCATTAAACATAGCAATCCATCAAACCATAAAAATACTAGAAGGAAAGATAGCTAAATATTTGTCTGATTTATAGGCAGGAAAGCCCTTTCTAAGGTTGTAATCTATTGAAGAAATCATAAAGGAAAATATTGAATTTACTACATAAATAGTAAAATCTATATATAAGTAAAAGTATTAAAATTAAAGAGTAAACAATAAACTGGAATAATATCCAGCCATAAAAAGGAAAAAATTCTGCCATTTGCAACAACATGGATGGACCTTGAGGGCATTATACTCAGTGAAATAAGTCATATAGAGAAAGACAAAGCTGAATGATCTCATTTATATGCAGAATCCAAAAAAAAGCCGAACTTACAGAAACATAGAGTAGTACGGTGGTTGCCAGGGGCTGGGGGAGTAGGACAAGTGGGGAGATGTTGGTCAAAGGGTACAAACTTACAGTTAGAAGATGAATAAATTCAGGGGATGTAATGTGCAGCATGGTGACTATAGTTAACAATACTGTATTGTACACCTGGAACTCGCTAAGAATATTTTTTTAATTTTTCATTTTTTAAACTGAAGTACAGTTGATTTACGATGTTGTGCTAGTTTTAGGTGTATAGCAAAGTGATTCAGTTCTACATTTATATAAATATTATTTTTCAAATCCTCCATTATAGTTACTATAAGATATTGAATATAGTTCCCTGTGCTATACAGTAGGTCCTTGTTATTTACCTATTTTATATGTAGTAGTTTGTATCTGTTCATCTCAAACTCCTAATGTATCCCTTCCTGCCCCTTTCCCCTTTAGCAACCATAAGATTGTTTTCTATGTCTGTGAGTCTGTTTCTGTTTTATCTGTTCATTTGTTTCATTTTTAAAGATTCCACAAATAAGTGATATCATACATTTGTCTTTCTCTGTCTGAGAAAGAAGGATGGAAGGTAAATGCTCACCCTGTGCTACAGTGAGAGCAAGCTTGTTTACTCTTCACACAGAAGGACCCACCCCACTCAAGAGCTCACTCACTCAGTAGAACTTGTGTGTTCTGAACTCTGCGCTAGGGTTTTCCCCTTGCTTCCAGAATGCTCCTCAGTTTTACTACCATCAGCCTAAATCCTGCACTTATGCAAATGTTAAATTCTCAAATTCTATCAGCATTCTAGCTCACAGTGGTAATTCTAATAGTTAGCATTTATTGAGCCCTTACTATTGGCCATAATTACTTAATTGCCACAATAATGCTATGCAGGAGGAACCAGTGTTAATCCATAGATGAGACAACAGAGCTATTAAATAACAGCTATTAAATAACATTCCCATCGTCCTATAACAAGGAATAAATAGAAGAGTCATCTCTTTTTATTTGTCAGTCACCCATATTCTTAAAAAGTTGATTCCAATTTGGGATCACTTACAAGAGATCCCCTGGTGTTTTATTTATCAGATGGTTGTCTTTAAGACAATAAAGTTCCTAGCTGTGAGGAAATGTATCCACTCACAGTAACTAGTAGAGCAAATCTCACACAAAGATACTGCCTTTTGGAAATTTCTGGTTTCACAGGATGTCTTCATTTCACAGCATTATTATTTTTTTCCAATATTCAACTAATGTCCTAATTCTTCAATGAAGCTTTAGGATACAGCTTAATAGTCATGGAATGGTTTTAGTTTTTTAAAAATGGGTAGTTGTGAAGCTCTGGGAAAGATTCAAAAACTTTGAGACAATTTCTGTAATTAAAAGCATGAAAATCAAGATTTTTAAAGAATATCTAACAACACAGATATAGTTGATAAAAAGCCCAGTACAATGCAGAATACACAATACCAACCCACAATTTAAATTTAAAATAATCACTTATAAATACATATTTTAAAAACCATGGAAATAAGTACAATAAATGTTAACAGTGGTTGGCTCTAAATGATAGAGTAATATGTAGTTTTCATTTTCTTTTTTATAATTTCTTTTATTTTTCTAATTTTTCTACAAGGAGCCTGTGTTGCTTTTATAATCAGAGAACAACAACAAAAATTCATTCCCCAGCGAAAGAAACTAAGGCTCTTTGGGGGAAATGGTTGAGTCTATGTCTAAGGCAGGAAAAGTACAAGGTGAGCCTTGACATGTTGTTGTTTCAGAAAGTAAGGAAATGCTCGAAGACTAATGGGATTGTGTCAAAAGGTTCCAGGAACTGCCAGCTCAAAGGTCTCCCACTGGCTACATTTAAAACAGTGACAGCATCAAAAATAATAATGAGTATAACTAATGGTAACACATTAAATGACTATGATGGGGAAAAGAGAGAGAAAGGGAAAAAAAGACAGAAAGACATGCTGAATAAGAAACACTGATATAATGATAGAAATCTAATCATTTTGCAACTCCCAGTGTCATATTTGTTTAAGGGAAGAGTGATCGATGGATGCTAAAATTATTAGGTGAACGGTTGCTGGGAGACTAGATAATATCATTTTACAAAGTATTTATTGCAAAGAAAAAAGATATTCCTTTAACAAGGGAGACATTTGGCAGATCTTTCCTCAGCCAAATGATCAAACTTAACATCACTAAAAGTGGGGCAATCTGATAGCATGCTCTCCCTGATGTGGTGCAACATGATGTTCACAACACCTCTGAAGTATTCTTGGCAAAAATATTTAACCTGAATCAATCAAGCCTTGAGATCTAGCTTTGTCTATATCACAGGGAACTGGGGAGAAAGAGAAGCTACTAACACCATGAGCAAATAGTAAGACAAATTCAGAAAGCAGTATACTCTGTAAGGTAATTGTCTTAGAGTCTCCAAAAAGTCAGAGTAATAGAAAGAGCAGAAGTACTCTTTCTTTAATTTAGTATATTTTTTAGAGCAGTTTTAGGTTTACAGAAAATCTGAACAGAAAGCACAGAATTCCCATATACCCTCTCCCAATCCCTGCAATTTCTCCTATTATTAACATCTTGCAGTAATTCGTTACATCTTTACAACTGATGAACATACTAATACATTATAATTGACTAAAGTCTATAGTTTACATTAGGGTTCACTCTTTGCAAATGTGCATTGTATATTCTATGGGTTTTTACAAGTGTATAGTGTCATGTACCCACCATTACAGAATCGTACAGAATAGTTTCACTGCCCCCCAAAATCCTCAGTGTTCCACCTATTCATGCGTCCATCTACCCTCTAAGCCCTGCAACCACCAATCTTTTTACTGTTTCCAGAGTGTGGCCTTTTCCAGAATGTCATAGAGTTGGAATCATATACTATGTAACCTTTTCAGATTGACTTCTTTTACTTAGCAATATGCACTTAAGGTGGGATTACTCTTTAGAGTGACCAAGTATAGTAACGCATGAACTTAGATTGGATCCCAGTTTTTTTTTAAATGGATATAAAAAGACATTCTTGGGACAATGGGGGAAATCTGAATATGGACAGGATATTAGAAGATACCAGGGAATTATTAATAATTTCTCAGACATGATCATGGTGTTTTGGCTGAGTGGAAAAAATGTCTTATTTTTAGGAGATGCAGCTGAAGTATTTAGACATGAAGTATCATGATGTCTGCACTGACCTTCAAGTGCTACAACAAATATGTGTGTGTTTGTATGTGTGTATGGTGGGAGGATTGAGAGGGAGGGAGAGAGAACAGGGAGAAACAGTATTATTACTGAAACTAGGAGGACAAATTCAATGTACTGTCACTTCATCTTTTGTATTTGTTTGAAATTTACCCCTTAAATATTAATGAATTTACCTGCATTTGCTGCAGAGTCTCTTTTGGGTCAGTTCTACCAGAATCATTAACTGTATTCCTTAACATGACTCTAAGTCAAGAATTCCTCCCTTAGTAGGGGTTTGAGGCTCAGACAAGGACGATTAGAAGAGACACATTGTAGTAGCCCCAGGGACTTCACAGATGCCACATTTTGGTATACTATAGAAATCAGCAAATGAAAATCCTGAATGCAGCTGAGAATTTCTCTGGACTTAAATGAAGTTCCCCAATAAGATTTCCTACCTGCGCAAGTGCTAACCAGTTATATTTAAAAGGCATCACAAAAATGCCCAAAGTCACAATCTCACCCTTTATTCCATTTTTCTTCACAGCATTAACCACACCTGCTATATTACATACTTATTTGCTTGTCTCTCTTCCCATAAGAATGTAAGCTCCTTGCACTATCAATCATCTTAATTTCTAAATTTCACTTTCCAGCAACCACTTTTGATATATCAACCACTATATTACTAATATTTAGGATGATGCCTGATACATAATTGGTACTCCATATGTACGTTAGTGGATATTCAGTTGTTTCCAGTCACTCACTGTTACAAAACAATGCAGCAATACAAATTCTTGTACCTATATTCTCAGGCACTGGTGCATGAGTTTCTCTAACATATATTCCTAAGAGCTGTAATGCTGGATGAAAGGTATGACTGTCTTCAGAGTTACTGGATATTACCAAAGGGCTCTCTAGAGGAAGCTACTTTTCATTTCCATGAGATGAAATCTTTGTGAGTTCCATCATTCATTTCTTTTCCATCATTCATTCTTTCATTTATTTATTCATTTAACAAGTCTTAATTGATCACCTACTACATACCAGATACTCTCCTAGGTACTGAAGTCACAGTAGTACACAAAACACATTCCCCGTCTTCAGTGAGCTAATGTTCTAAGAGTGGAAGTTGGGGGAGGAAGAATGCAGACAATAAACAAATATATATGTCGGGGTTAGAAGTGTTATGAAGGGAGAGAAAGCAGGGTAAGACAGGAGTGACTAGGAGTGCTATTTTAGGTAGGGTGGTGTAGTAACCTTGGCCCCAGAGGCAGAGCCACAGGCCCACCTTGAGCCACAGAAGATTATTCCCAGGCCTTGAGACCTTCTGGAAAGTGCTCTCCTGGGTTTTAATATTGCTTAGGATCTGTGGCTCCCTTCTACCTTCCACTTTCTTTCTTTTGTAACAGGAATGTCTATAACCATTATCCTATGCCTGCCCCACCATTTTGGAAGCAGATAACTTTTCTAGTTCTACCAGTCCACACGGAGAGAATTTTATGCCAGGATGGCCCCTACCCACCATCTCCCCATCCCTGGTTTAGATGATTTAAATGATAAGATATAGGACTTCTGAGATGATAAGATTTAGATGAGATTTTGGTCCTGAACTGATGCTTTAATGGGTTGAGACTTTTGTGAATATTGGAATGTCATGAATGTAAGTCATCAACATGGAGATGGTACCGAACACCTTGGAACTGATTGAGACTAGCTAAGTAGTGGGTGTAGGTAAAGAGGAAAAGATGTCAAGAAACTTAACTCTGAGGGATGCCAATATTAGAGGTCATTAGGAAAAAAAGAAACTGGCAAACAAAACAAAAACAAAAACAAAAACAGAGAAGGAAGTGAAGTGAAGTAGGAAGAGCACTAAGAGTACTATTTTGAAGTGAAAGACAATGGAGCAGAACTTGAAAATGCCTCAGGAAAATGATTTTCAAACTGAAATTCTCTATCTAGCTAATTTATCAAGCAAGTTTGAGGACAGATTAAATCCTCAAAAATGTACCTCCCTTCTGCCCTTTCTCAGGAAGCTATTGGACAATCTGCACGGGAGTTAACCACCAAAGAGGACAACATGCAACCCAGAAATAGGAAATTCATTGTGGAAGAGGAACAGAGGACATTCCTAAGATAATGGTGAGGGGAGAAGGTCAAAACCTCTGGAAGAAAGGTGTTTTCCATGGGGGAAATGGAATTGGCAGTTCTCTGATCTACTCAATCAGAGTGCATTAGGAAAGTAAAAATGTATGTGAGTGGATATGCTTGTGTGTGTACATTTGGTGTCAGGGAGAGAGAGAGGATGAGCCAAGTTTTAATCTACTATGCTATGCTGGGAACTCATTAAGTAATGATGTTCACAGCAGCACTATTTACAATAGCCAAGACATGGAAACAACCTAAATGTCCATCAGCAGATGACTGAATAAAGAAGCTGTGATATATTTATACAACGGAATACTACTCAGGCATAAAGAATGAAAGAATGCCATTTACAGCAACATGGATGTACCTGGAGATTGCCATTCTAAGTGAAGTAAGAGAAAGAGTAAGAAAAATACCATATGATATCACTTACATGTGGAATCTAAAAAAAAAAAGACACAAATGAACTTATTTACAAAACAGAAACAGACTCAGACATAGAAAACAAACTTATGGTTACCAGGGAGTAAAGGGGCAGAAAGGGATAAATTAGGAGTCCAAGATTTCAGACGCTAACTAATATATATGAAATAGATATACAACAGTTTATACTGTATAGTACAGGGAACTATATTCAGTATCTTGTAGTAACTAGTGGCTAAAAAGAATATGAAGATGAATGTATGTATTTTCCTATATGACTTTTATTGTGCTGTACACCAGAAATTGACACAACATTGTAAACTGATTATACGTCAATAAAAAATAAAATAAATAAAATATAGCAATTTAAGAATATTATTCACTTAAATTCTGAAAGAAAGAGCTAAAAGGTTAAAAGAAATTGCTACTGAGAAACAGGAATCAGGAGAGGTGAGGAGTGGGGCCATGGGCTTTGGTTTTTTATTTATAAGCCTTTATATACAAATTGATTAGGTACATGCATGTATTTCTTTCAAAAAGTTAATTTAAAAAAAAGAACAGAAGATAGGTATTCTGTAAATCAAGTGAACCAGATTTCTTGAGAACAGTAAAACCAAGTTAGCTGAGGCCTGAGCATTGAACAGTGGGCTTCTCAAAGCGCCAGCTATCAGGCATTGGTAGGTGTTGGTTTGGAGGAATAGGATTAGGAGAGCCTGAATGAAGTTCAAGAAAGAATGGGAACAATAAGTTTGTTTTCTATGTCTGTGAGTCTGCAGATATTGACACAACATTGTAAACTGACTATACTTCAAAAGAAAAAAAAAAGATAAAAAAGAAAAAAGGAAAAAAGAATAGAAAAAAAAAAAAAAAGAATGGGAGATAAGGAAACGGCCATGGCTGATGTCTTTATAGTTTTAATGGGCTTTCAGGCACAGTTTTCATTCCAAGGCAAACTTATCCATTTCCTTTGTGGTTCATGTTTACATTGTGTCCTTTTTAAGAAAGCATTTCTACATTTTCTTCTAAAAGTTAGTGTCTGTGCTTTTTTTTTTTTTATTACTTTAAAGACATACATTTGTTAAAGTGAACATCTTGATTTTAAAATAAAAGATGATGACACTCCAACATTCTTTTACCACAGTTTTCTAACTTCCCTGAACAAAAGGTCAAATCATTTTTTCTCAAAAAAGAGGATATCTATTAAGTATTCCTTTGGGGGGATGTCTGAATGGTAATTTGAAACAGCCCTTTAGCAAGTTCAAGATATGGAAGTGTTCACTGTATTTTTATGGGAAGATAGTTCCCTTGAGGGAAAGAACAAGAAAGTACATACTGGTCTTCAGTGACTATCAAAAATCTTTATTCCTGGAACTACTAAATTGTAACGTAGACTTCCAGAGCCCGGTAGGGTTGCTTAACCCCTCGCTACCTGAAGTGTGGTCCATGAACTAGTAGGCCAGCCTCACCTGGGAGCTTGTTAGAAATACAGAATCTCAGCCCCACATCAAACCTGTTGTATTAGAGTCTGCATTGTAACAAGGACTCCAAGTGCTTATTGAAGCTTGAGAAATGCAGTCTTAAACCATGAGACAGAGAATTGTGCAAGAGATAAATCTCATAACTTTCCTCTTCTGAGTGAGGTGGTTCTCAAACTTGCCTGCATGTTGAAGTCACCTGGAGAACTTTAAACACTACTGGTGTCTGAGTCCTACTTACAGAAATTCTGATACGATTGGTCTAGAGTACAGTCTGGACACTGAAAAATTTAAAAGCTCCCCAGGTGAGTCTAGTGTGAGCACAAGATTGAGAAGCCCTGCCCTAGAGAACCTGTAAGTTAGGAATGCTTTCAGCTGTTAAGTAATAGCAAAGCCGAGCAGTGGTGGCTTAAGTCAGTGATTCTCAAACTTTGCTGCACACACGTTTAGAGTCACTTGAGAAGATTTAAAAATGCTGATGCCCAGGCTGCACCCCCAAAGATGCTGATTTAATTGTCCTGGGGTGCAGTTTGGTGGTAGATATTGTCAGGCTGGTTTGGTAGCTCGGTTGCGTTAACTAGTGCTGAGCTCTCTCTCCCCTCTGTCTTCCATTCAATGGAATTGTAGCTAGGATTTGCCAGCCTTCTTTGCAGGCTGTGTCGCCATGTGCCTAAGTTCTTGCCAATGGAATGCAAGTGGAAGCGAGTGCCACTTCTGGGCTGGCCCCATGCAGCCTCTTAGGTGTGCTCCTCCATACTCTTAACCCTTTCTCTGCATCATGACCAGAATAACCTTGGAAGCCATGTGTTGACGATGGCTCTTACCAAGAGTTCCTACATGGAATTATGAAGAAGAGCCACCCACCAACCTGACACTCCCAGCAAGGACTGTTCTGTGAAAGAGACACAGTCATCAGAATATTTGTATTACTGGGCATTTAGCTATTTACCAAAAGTAATGCATCAGACACCTTTTCTTATCTTTGTAATACCCACGTGAGGCAAGAATCACTATGTCCATTTTACATATGAGAAAGCTAAGACATAGCAAGGTTCAGTAACTTGCTTGGAATCACATAGCTAGAAAGTGGCAGAGAACAGATTTAAAATCAAGCTTTTCCTATTTCAAAACCCAGGCTCTTAATCATATCCTCCCATGGACTTCTTAAAGTAAGAACGCTCATAGCTGTAAAAAATAGAGTTAATAGAGCCTGTAGTTAAAGGCAGAAAACACCTGTCCTTTAAAGGCTGAATGACTGTGCGTTCAGTGGGTAGTTGCTCAGTAATTTTTAACTGCATCTTTTTGGCTTAGTAGTCAGGTCCCCCGGCCCCTTCTCCTTCACGAGTGTTACGTTTACATGTCTGTTCTATGTGCTGCCACTATGTCAGTCTTCCTGAAAAATGATCATCTCAAGGCACCTCCCTTCACTTTCATCTTCAGAACCTACAAGTCAAAGCTCAAATTCCTCAGCTTAGCACCTGTATCCTGCACAGTGTCACTTCTGCCACATTCTATGGGCCAAAGCAAGTCACAGGGTCAGCCCAGATAGACTACATCTCTTGAAGGGAGGAGCAGAAAAGAATCTGTGTCATCTTTAACTCCTGCATCATCTGATTCCTTCTACACCCTTCTCCCCTTATTCTCCCGACCTCTGCTCAATATTCCTTCTCAGTAGAGCCACATTACAGTGTTTAAGGAAGGAGTAGGCTCCAGGACTGGGCTTGCCTATGTTTGAATCCCAAATTCATCACCTACCTACTCTACTCTGTGAGCGTGAGCATGTGGCCATACCTCTCTGTGCCTCCATTATTCAACCACAAATTGGGTGCAGAACACAAAATCCCACCAGGCTGGGTGGGATTTACACTCCAGGGAGGAGGGTGTTAGATGAAGGAATACACACAGTCCCCTAAGGAGTCATCCTTGCACCAAAATGCCTTGACTTAGTTGATCACATGAGGAATATTTTGGGTAGGGGAGGGCATCTAGGTGCTTCTTTCTTCTGAAAGTGCTCCCCTAAGACAGAATCCCTATTTCTGTAAAGCTGAACCCCTCATCCTATGCCCTAAAAGGTAAACTCAAAATCATCTCAAGTTCAGTTTTCCTGGTTTAAGAGTGCTTCACCTTCATCCTATCAAGCTTTGGACCTGCTAGTACTTAAATGCCCTTTTTCACAAGGGCACTTTTCAGATCCAAAGGTGAAGCCTCCAGCAGAAACTTGTCTGCAGGATTCTGGGTATTGGCAATTCCAATCTGGGCACACAGCACACTCATCCCTGAGCAGCCATGATTTACAGCAGCAGAGTCTGGGCAGGAAATCCAGCAGCTCTCACTACACAGGACAGAACACAGAGCCCACAGCACACAGACCAAGAGGTGAAGGGAGCGGGGCAGAGCCAGGGGAGTGAACTGGGAGCCCAGGGCAGATCTCTGTGGGTACTGCTAGCCTCTCTCTCTGAACATTAGTCATATTCTGTGGCCATGAGTCCTATTTTTCCAGTTCCATTCTTTCACAAACAGGTTAATCATTGCTCTTACTAAGAGAGAGAGGAGGGGAAAAAAATGATTTAAATTCACTCGGAGGCTAAGGGTAATCATACGAATGCATTAGTTCAGATGTTATTTCAGGACAAGATTGCTATTAGACTGTCATAATTCATCTGAAAGTTCAGCAATAAGCTTCCTGGCATGATTTATGATTTGTTTTACAGCAGAAAATATGCAAAGTGTAGTCTGAGAGATAAAGGAGTATGTAGAGCTTAGGTCTAAAATTCCGAAACAAATTTATTTCATGCCCTCATTGTCTTCAAGTTATATGTTTGAAGTAGCAAGTATGGGGATAGCACTGTGCTGGGCACTGGGAGGGGTGGGATACAGGAAAAGAGAATCAGATGTTTTTTTAAAACCATTCTGTGGTCAGTCACCATGATGGTACTGGATTTCTAATGGGCCCTGGAAGTCTGAGACTGTCCTCAATAGTTTATAACATAGCAGAGGAGATGGCAGGCACAGACATGAATGATAGCATATTCATGTTACTTAAGATGTTTTTCCAACTGTATGGAAGCATAATTAAGAAATAAAAACTAGATATATGTAAGATATTTTGACAACATATTTTGATATATGTATACATTATGAAATGTTTACCACAATCATCAAGTTAATTCACAGTTCTGCTTTTTTTGCTTTTCATTTGTTCTTTTTTTGTTTGTTTGTTTGGTAAGAATGATTAAAATCTACCCCCAGCAAACTTCCAGTATACAATGCAGTGCTGTGAACTATGGTCACCATGCTGTACATTAGCTCTCTATAACGCACTAATCCTGCATGGCTGAAACTTTCTATCCTTTGACCAACATTTTCCCATTTTCCCCATCCTTCAGCCCTTGGAAACCACCACTTCACTCTACTTCTAAGAGTATGACTTCTTGAGAGAGTGACAAGGTTTATCACTGATGTAGAGGATTTTGCTGTTTGGATATTAAAGTGTGGAGATGGAGACAGGTATGTCACAGGGTCACACCTCTGTCCTACTGGTTACTCCTCTTCTGACTCAAGAGCTATATAAGCACAGGGAACTGTATTCAATATCTTGTAGTAACTTATGGTGAAAAAGAATATGAAATGAATATATGTATGTTCCTACATGACTGAAGTATTGTGCTGTACACCAGAAATAGACACAACATTGTAAACTGACTATACTTCCATAAAAATTTTTTTTTTTAAAAAAAGAGCTACATAGTCAACCTGAATCATCTTGACACCTATCTTTGTGAAAATTCTCCATGTGAACGTAAAAATGAGTATTTCAGAGGATGATCAAGTCTTTTAATTTGCAGTCATCTAACAGCTAGTCAGGGAACTTGAGAGACTCCTGCATAAAGTGACTTTGCTCCTCGGGATACAGCACCCCAGGTTGCAGAATGAGGTGACCACAACCTAAATACAGATTTAATCTCAGAGCACAGCAGCATACGTATTGTATTTAAATCAAGAGTCTGCTTATAAATTAACAAACAATTCTACCAAACCTGATCTTTATTTTGCTCTGTAAATAAAAGATTGATAGTCCAAAGTTTTAAAAAAGAATATGATTTCTTTAAAGACTACATATAAGAGACACCATATGGTATTTGTCTTTCTGTGTCTGGCCTATTTCATGCAGCATAATGTCCAGCAGGTTCACCTATGTTGTCACAAATGACAGGAATTCCTTCTTTTTAAAGGCTGAATAATAACACTGGATATGTATATACATGTAACATTTTCTTCATCCGTTCTTCCGTTGATGGATACTTAGGTTGTTCCTACATCTTAGCTATAGTGAAAAATGCTGCAATGAATATGGGAGTGAAATATTTCTTCAGAATACTTACTTCATTTCCTTTGGATATATACCCAGACGTGGAATTCCTGGATGTTATAGTAGCTCTATTTTTAACGTTTTGAGGAACCCCCGCACTGATTTCCATAATAGCTGTGCCAATTTACATTCCCACCAGTAGTGTACAAATGTTCCCTTTTCTCGACATCCTCAGTACTTCTGTCTTGTTGTTAATAGCCATCCTAACAGACGTGAGGTATTTTAATTTGCATTTCCCTGCTGATTAGCTATACTGAGTACCTTCCATATACCTGTTGTCCATTTGCATTTCTTCTTTTGAGAAATGTCTATTCAGGTCCTTTAACCATTTTTCAATCAGGTTATTTGTTTTCTCACTTTGAGTTGAGTTCCTTATGTATTTTGGATATTAACTTCTTATCAGATTCAGCTTGCAAATATTTTCTCCCATTTTGTAGGTTGTCTCTTCACTCTGTTGATTGTTTCCTTTGTTGTGCAGAAGCTTTTTAGTTTGATGCAATCTCACTTATCTATTTTTGCTTTCATTGCCTGTGCTTTTGGGGTCATATCCAAAAAAATCATTGGCCAGACCAATGTCAAGAAGTTTTCCTCCTGTGTTTTCTCCTAGTAGTTTTATACTTCTAGGTCTTCCTTATGTTTGGGTCGTTGGTCCATTTTGAGTTGATTTTTGTATATGGTGTGAGATTTGGGTGCAATTTCCTTCTGCATGTGGATATCCAGTTTTCCCAATACCATTTGTTGAAGAGATCATTCTTTCTCAACTGTGTGTTCTTGTTTAACCTTGTTAAAAATCATTTGACTGTATAAGCATGGATTTATTTCTGTGCTCCCTATTCTGTTTCAGTCCAAATATCTGCTTTTATGCCTGAATCATACTGTTTTGAATACTATGGCTTTATACTATATCTGGAAACCATGGCATATAATTTGCCCTCCAAATTTGTTCTCCCATTTGTTGCCTCTAGCTTTGTTCTTCCTGCTCAGGATTGCTTTGGTTTGAGACAACAGATTAACATGAAGAAACACTTTGAGATTAAGTGCGAGTATGGATTGTAAGGGTGAGCTCGTGGTCACAGAAGCCCTTCTCAAGGAGCCGCACCCTGGATTACAGATATAATCTAGAGGTTGAAGAGTATGGGCTCAGAGTCCAGGTTCAGGATCCAGCCATGTGAGTCTGGCCAAGTTACTGGACTCCTCTGTGCATTGATTTCTTCATCTGTAAAATGGACAAGTTACATCTACCTCACAGGGTGGTTGTGAAAATTAAATGAAGATGAAATACTGAGACTTACCGTCTCAGCAAGAGTCAGTGCTGAATGACTGACTCTCCCACTCTCCTTTTGGTCGCTTGACCCTTGGAGCCAGAGAGCGTGGGAAATAGAAACAGAGGGGAACACAGGATTTACTCTAGTCAATCTCTTGTATTCCCTTTGACATTTTTCAAGAGGTTCCTTAGAGTTTGGGTGGTTTTTCAGCTACTTTTGCCCTCTAACTGCTCTTTATTTAAATGTTGCAAGGGGTGGAGCCTGGCAAGAGGAGCTTCTGGTCATTTCCTCCTAATCTGAAGTGATCTCAGCCACATTTGAACTCTCGAGGCACTTTGTTTGAACGACTTTTTTGTTTTAACCCTTGCCTTTTAGTATGTTTGCTTTTGCACATCATGCACCCCAGTGAACTCCAAGAAGGTTAAGGCTGGGTCTTACTTGCTTTGTATTCTGCCCACAGTGTTTTACACAGAGTAGCTGCTATAATTGTTGAAATAAGGAAAGGGTATTTGCTAGGATGAGTGATAAACCCACTACTTGGAAAAGAAGGTTCCAATCTTAAATAGTGGAGGTCTTAAAAATTTCAGAATCCTGATCTTGAACAGGATTGCTGCTCAGTCCAGGAACTGGATGGATATGTTCAATTTGAAGGTAAAATGTGACTACTTGTTTTCATGTCAGATACCGGCATTGGGCAGAATTTTGAAGCCTCAGCCAGCTTTGGGCAAGGAATGGAAGCCCCACACTGGTTTTCTCCCAAAGTCAGAGAGTTGTGAGCATAACTTGAAGGAAGGAATAGATATTTTAAGATCAACTGCACTTTCAGCCGATGGTGCTAAGAAACGTTTTCACTGTACAATATTTAAAAAGCAGCTCATCATCCATATTGCAGTTTAGAAAATATCACAGGAGAGGAAAATATCCAGATAAATGTTGGATTCAAATTCTCTTTTCCAGTGATATCACTGTATAAGAAATTCTTATCATTCAAAACGGAAGTTTAGAGAAGTAGTTGGATATTTCCTGCATTTAATTCACTCGTTCCCACTGAGCCCCAGGCCAGTGGGGATTAATACATGAGAAGGTATTAGATCCCACTGAAAGAAGGATTTCAGAGAAATAAGAGGTACAAGGTAAATCCCATTAACAAAGCAGACTGTGGCCTATTTGTTAAATGTCGTTTTGAGGCTGGAGGCTATAGAACAGTGGTTTTCAATCCTGGTTGCACATTAGAGTCATTCTTTTTCACTCTTTGTTTTCATTTTTACTTTTTATTGAAATATGACATATGTTCAGTGAAGTGCGCAAATTTTAAGTGGAAAACTTAATGAATTTTTACAAGAAGACCTACCCGTGTACAACATCAGATAGGATACAGAATACTTCTAGCACCCCAGAAGCTTCCCCAGGGGTAACTGCTCTTCTGAGGTCTGTCACCACGGACAAATTTTGCCCACTCTTAAACTTCATATATAAATAAGACATATATATACATATATATATATATATAAATAGTAAGCATTCTTATGCACCTGTTTTTTTTTTACTGAATATAATATCTATATGATTCACCAATGTTGCTGCATGTATAGTTGCTACTTTCACATTATATATAATGCATATTACATATATTATGTAGTATTCCCACATATGACTATATCACAGCTTATTCATTCTACTGTTTGGCTTTTTTTCAGGGTGAAACAAATGGACCTGTTTATAATATGCATGCAATATCTCTTGAAGAAATTCAACAATTGCTCTGGGAAGGAAAACAGAGTGACACAGGGCAGGGATGAGACAGAATTTACTATCTATATACGATTCTTCATAGCTCTTGATTTTGTACAATGTATCTGCTACATATAATACATATAAATTAAATAATTAAACATTCCACTTAAAATTAAATCTTTCTTGTGTCTTGACTCTGGAAATTCATTCTACTCTTGATAGACATTTGGATTGTTTCCAGTTTTTGTCTATTATGCGTAAGGCTTCTGTGAATAACCTTGCACATGTCTTTTGGTGCCACAGACACCAAATTCTCTTGGGCATATTATCTAGGAGTGGAATTGCTGGGTCATAAGGAAAGCAAATATTTAGTTTTAGTAGATACTGTCCAACATTTTTCAAGATGGCTATATTAATTTATATTTCTCCCAGCAGTGTATGAGAGTTCCATTTCTCCATGTCTTCTCCAACAGCTGGTATTATCCAATTTTTAAAGTCATGGTTAGAGAGCATTATAAGATACCATCCCCAGAGAGTCTTGTGTAATTCTTTGGGGGCAGGACTCATGCATTGGTACTTTTGGAAGTTCTCCCAGGTTATTCTATTGTGCAGCCAGGGCTGAGAACCAGCCACCAGAATGATGTCCTAACTTGGCTGGCTATCAGAATCAGCTGGAGAACCTTAAAAGATACAGGCTCTTGGGTCCCATCAGATTTTCCGGAGGAGAACCTGTGATTTTAACTAGTTCCTGGAGGCGACTGGGTGTAACTAGCCCTAAGCTAGGCAACCACAGATTTAAGACATGTTTATTAAAATTTTTAACTACCTTTTTTCCAACTGAAAAAGACAAATACATAGCAAAAAGCAAACAAAAAATAAAAAACAGTTTACTTACATACAAAATGGAAAGTAATAAATACAAAAATCCTCAACAAAATATTAGCAAACAGAATCCAACAACATAGCAAAAAGATTATATACACCATGATCAAGTTGGGTTCATCCCAGGGACACAAGGATGGTTCAACATATGCAAATAAATCAACACGATACACTACATCAACAAGAGAAAGGACAAAAATCCCATGATCATCTCAATACAAGCAGAAAAAGCATTTGATAAAATTCAACACCCATTTATGATAAAAACTCTAACCAAAGTTATAGAGGGAACATCTCAAGGCAAGAACAGTGGAGTAAAGACAGTCTCTTCAGTAAACGGTGCTGGGAAAACGGGACAGCTGCATGTAAATCAATGAAGTTAGAACACTCCTCACACCATACACAAAAATAAACTCAAAATGGCTTAAAGACTTAAACATAAGACAAGACACTATATACCTCTTAGAAGAAAACATTATCTGACATAAATGCAAAACATTATCTGACATAAATCTCAGCAATGTTCTCTCAGGGCAGTCTACCCATGTGGGAGCCCATGATTGGGTTAACAGATTGTAACAATCCCAGCCGCTTATCTCCTTAAAGAAGAGGTGCTTAGTAACTGCCTTGAGGTTTTAGCACTGACCCAGGCCCCGGGCTATAAATGCTGGGCGTGCCTGCTGTTAGTCTTCTATCCCCAAAACAGCCTTGGGCTGGAATGGTAAAAAGCTGCAGACTCAGAGGTGAGAAGGCTGGTTAGCCAATGATGGGTAAGATCCCCTGAGGGGGCAACCTAAGACAGGCACAGCCTCCTGAGTCCAAGAAAAATCTTGTTAAGCAGCTGATCCTCATATGTTCTGCCCTGATAAGCTGAAAGGCTCAACACAATTATGATTCACCAAAAAGGGTCTTCTGACCTTGAGCCACAACACCAACAATAAACAAAGCCTTTGTACTCATTGTGATCCCACCCTGTCCTTCCCTAAACTCCTGCTTCGACTGTACTCAATAAATATGAGAGATTCGAGAGGCTCGTGGAGTTGGCTCCCAACTCCCTCTCACTCTCTTGACTTTTCCCTAGAGTCCTGAGTAATTCATTTCATCTTGGTGGGACTTCTGCTGGCCAGAACCCACAACTGGTGACGAACCCACATACCCAGGCAACAGAAATAAAAGCAAAAGTAAACAAATGGGACCTAATTAAACTTATAAACGTTTGCACAGCAAAGGAAACCATAAGCAAAACAAAAAAGACAACCTAAGGAGTGAGAGAAAATATTTGCAAAAGATGAGACTGACAAGGGCTTAATTTCCAGAATATATAACTTAATAAGAAAAAAAAAAAACTCAATTCAAAAATGGGCAGAAGACCTAAACAAGCAATTCTCCAATGAAGACATACAAATAGCCAATAGGCATATGAAAAAATGCTCAATATCGTTAATTATCAGAGAAATGCAAATCAAAACTACAATGAGGTATCATCTCACACCAGTCAGAATGGCCATCATTCAAAAGTCCACAAATGACAAATGTTGGAGAGGGTGTGGAGAAAAGGGAACCCTCCTACACTGTTGGTGGGAATGTAGTTTGGTGCAGCCACTATGAAAAACAGTGTGGAGATTCCTCAAAAGACTTAAAATAGACTCACCATATGATCCAGCAATCCTACTCCTGGGCATATACACAGAGGAAACCTTAATTCAAAAAGGCACATGCATCCCAATGTTCATAGCAGCACTATTTACAATAGCCAAGACATGGAAACAACCTAAATGTCCATCGACAGAGGACTGGATAAAGAAGATGTGGTATATTTATACAATGGAATACTACTCAGCCATAAAAAATAATAAAATAATGCCATTTGCGGCATTTTGGATGGACTTGGAGATTGTCATTCTAAGTGAAGTAAGGCAGAAAGAGAAAGAAAAATACCATATTGATATCACTTATATGTGGATTCTTAAAAAAAAAGAGAGAGAGACAAACTTATTTACAAAACAGAAACATATTCACAGACATAGAAAACAAACGTATGGTTACAGGGTGGGGTGTGAGAAAGAATAAATTGGGAGTTCAAGATTTACAAATACTAACTACTATATATAAAATAGATAAACAACAAGTTTATGCTGTATAGCACAGGGAACTATATTCAGTATCTTGTAGTAACTTACGGAGAAGAATATGAAACAAATATGTGTATGTTCATGTATGTCTGAAGCATTTGGCTGTACACCAGAAATTGACACAACATTGTAAACTGACTACACTTCATAATACATATACATATATATATATAGTATATGTCACAGATTATTACACCATATCCTATGTTTGAATTATAATGCTGCCCAGAATAGCAGATATTATCTCTACATCCCATGAAAGACCATTTACGGCTGTATTTTATGTTTTACAGTGACTAATGTGATTTACAAACAGAATACATAGCAGAAATTTCATGGGAAAGTGTTCTTTTTCCTTCCTTCTCCTTTCCTTCTCTACTCTTCAGATGTCTAGGAATTAAATCCAAATAGCATGGAGTCTATATATCCCCTGGTTGGTACTGTCAGAAAGCAGCACAAGCTGTCAGAAGAGGAAAACAAAACCCAGCCTCCCCACAGGGCATCATGGGAATCCTAAGGGCAAGCGGCCTGAGAAGGACGAGAAGAGCCCCCGTCATGAAGCCCATTTTTGTATCTTCCTGTGAGTAATGTCATAGTGTCATCTTTTCATTCCCTCCTTATCTTTCAAGTATTTCTTTTGAAATATAACGTACATACGGGAGAGTGCACATACCGTAAGTGTGCAACCTGATACAAATTTTAAACCTGATTATATCTATATGATTATTACCTAGATTGAGACACTGACCATGACTAGAAACAAAAATCCCCTTGAATTCCCTTTCAGTCTCTACACAAACCACACCCAACTAAGCATCATTCTAGTAACTTCTAAGAGCAAAGATTACTTTTACCAATTTTAATCATTTAAATAAATGAAATCATACAGGATGTACTTATTTGTGTCTGGTGTTTGCCACCCAACATTATATTTGTAGATTCATTTACGTCATTGTGTATTGGTTGGTAGATTCCTCGCCCTTCTTGCCGTGTGGTATTACAGCGTGCAAATATACCACATTACCCATCCTACTGTTGACGAACATTTGCGCAGTTTACCTTTGGGGACTACTCCAAATAGTGCTATTATAAACATTTTTGTAAGTGTCTTTTGGTGAACATATGTAACACATGCGTGCATTGCTGTTGGCTCCTAGGAGTGGAACTTTTGGGTTAGAAATAAGAATATGTTTAACTTTAGCATATAATGCCAAACAGTTTTCCAGAGTGGCTGTGCCAACTTACACACCCCTCAGTAATGTCAAAGAGTTCCATTTGCTCCACGTTATCACCAACACTTGATATTTTCCATCTTTTTTAGTCATACTGGTGGGTGTATTGTGTTATTACAGTGTAGTTTCAATTTGCATTTTCCTTATGATGAATGTAACTGAACATCTTTTCATATATTGCTTGGCCACTTAGATATCATCTTTTATGAAATGTCAATTCCCTATCCCTTATTTTTAAAATCTTATGTTGTTTTCTTCTCTGTTCCTTTTTATTTCCTTGCTGTGTAAAGACTTCATCTTTCCGTCTGTTCTGACCCCTAGGGAATCTTGATAACATTTGAATTTTTAGGGTAGCAGTCTTTCATTTTATTTTTGAGCCTGTGCTCAAAATAAGCACAGTGTTTTATTAATGAGTATTTTATTTTATTTTAATGATAAATTGTTGGGGTGCTAAAGATATAAAACAAAGGACCTTTTTTCTTCAGAAACTTAAAATTTAGAAGCATAACCTACTAGGCAAAGGAAGTCCTGCTCAAAAGGTTTTCTTTTTGTCAGATAGATTAATTTAAAATGTGATAAAATGGATATAAAGATTTTTTTTAGTGAAATCCATACAAGATTACAGAATACAAGGTTATTTTCTTACTCAGAAAGCTTACATAGAATGATAGACTCATAAACACAGAGAACAGGTTAGTGGGTGCCAGAAGCAGGGGGTGGGGAGGAGAAATAGATAAAGGGGGTCAAAAGGGATAAATCTCCAGTTAAAAGATAAATCACTTCTAGGGATATAAAGTACAGCATGGTGACTAGTTAACAACACTGTATTTGAAATATTTGAAGTGTCTATTTGAAAGTTGCTAAGAGAGTAGATCTTAAAAGTCATCATCACAAGAAAAAAATGTAACTGTGTGGTGACGGATGTTAATCACACTTACTACGGCGATCATTTCACAATGTATAGATATATTGAATCACTACATTTCATAATGCATACATCTATTGAATCCCTGTACATCTTCAGCTAATACAATCTTAATGCCAGTTACATCTCAACTTAAAAAAAAAGCAAGAAAAGAAAATCCCTCATGAAAATATGACAGATTTTTAAATTGTCAGAATATTTGTTTTTACTTACTTAATTTTTAATTCAATAAAAGCTTCAAAATTACTTAGTGAACACTTTCATTTAAAAAGAAAAACAAAGTTGTCACCCTTCCTCTGCCCACATTACAGCCCAGTGGGAAAAAAGCACTGAGGTCAGGCCAAAATCATAAAAAAAACACTTTCAATTAATTAATAATTGCTGGTATGTTTCCATTTAAATATCCTTGCCTCATTATCTCTGGTTAATACAATCGTTCTGGCTTAATTATTTAAAGTCCAGTTTTCTTCCTCCAGCACACCTGAAAAAACACCATCCCCTAGCTATCAGAATTATACTGAGATCTATAATTTTTCGTGATAAATTTGTAGCTCTCACATACACAAAGGGAAGAATAGAACTCTGAAGGCAATTCACACAGAAATCACTGTGTCGACACCCCCCCAAATTCTGTATACACACACCCCTGCATATTTTTAAAAGACGGCCTCTCTAATATTAACAATGGGATTTTTGTTTCCCACTGAGCAATTTTAATCATTCTTTTAAGACATCTTTACCTAAAGAAGAATCATTTTTTAACCATACTCTCTTTGAATACTGTTTTTTTTTTTTTTACTATTTTAACAATTTTTAAGGTATAACTCAGTGTCATTAAGGACATTCATATTGTTGTGCAACCATCACCATCATCAATCTCCAGATTCATCTTCCTAAACTTAAACTCTCTTCCCTTTAAATACTCACTCCCTAACACCTCCTTCACTCAGCATTCCACTTTGTCTTTATGAATCTGAGTACTCTAAGTACCTCATATAAGTGGAATCATACAGTATTTGTCCTTTTGTAGCTGGCTTAATTCACTTAGCATAATGTCTTCAAGGTTCCTCCCTACTGCAGCCTGTGTCAGAATTTCCTTCCTTTTTTCAGGCTGAAGAATATTCCATTGTATGTACGGATCACATTTTAAAATCCATTCATCTGTTGACAGACATTTAGATTGCTTCCACATTTTGGCTATTGTGAATAATGTTGCTCTGCACATGGGTGTACAAATACTGTTTGAATCCCTGTTTTCACTTCTTTTGAAAGAAGTGAATAAAATCCCAGAAGTGGAATTGGTGGATCCTAGGTAATTCTACGTTTATTTTTTGAGGAACTGCCACGGGGGCTGCACCATTTTACATCCCCACCAGTAATGCCCAAGGTGAACACTGTATTTCAAATCCATCAAATCTGAATACCTTTTGTACAGATCACAAGACCTCAAGACCAGCATTTGTCTGTCTGTCTGTCTGTCTGTCTGTCTGTCTATCTATCTATCTATCTATCTATCTATCTATCTATCTATCTATCTATCTATCTATCTATCTACAGAGGTATTTAGAATGAAAACATTAATTTGCAACTAATGGAAGCACCCTGAATCAGTAGGCAGTTTTGATTGGGATGTTCCTAGCTGGGCTCTCTCTTGCTGTGTCTCTTACTCTTGCGAGAGGCAGGTCAGTAGGGGCAGAAATCTCATCCCTTCAGCTCTGTAGCCAGAGGGACACGTCCTGGTGACACACCTAATTAGCCTAAGTGACAGAGATCTGGTCTCTTCCAGAGGGCTTTTCTGCAGGCTTGTAACTATCTTCTAAAGGTGGTCCCCAAACAGCACTGCCCAGAATGGCTTTTTATTTGCAATTTACTTCATATTTGACAATCTAGTTGATTTCTCCTGTTTTTCCCCCTCTAGTCTTCTAATCAATATAATCATTTGTCCTTTAGTATTTTGGCCAATACTTGTCCAAGAATTTGTCCACTGGGTTTCCTTGTACCCAGACCATCCACACCCCAGGCAGGAAGTTGCTTTCTGAAAAACTTCCAGAAGGTGATCTGCATTTTGATCAGTATTTTGTTAGTTGTAATTATTGTGACATTTGGAAGGGCAAGAAGGTTTTTTATACCTGAACTATCTGGGCTGACAGACTTGCTCATGTTCAAGTCAGCTCATGGAGAACTGACTTTTGTCGCTGCCTTTGGGGAGAGGTGGAGGTGGGGCAGGGGTTCTATCAAGGGAGGGAGTGGCTCTCTGGAGCTGAGCTCCCGTATTTATTTGTACTATTAGAACCTGAGTATTTTTCTATGGATCCTTCTCTAGCTTCCCCTTTGCTTTCTGAAAAGTCCTTCTTCCAAATATAGCCGTGGATTCTGAGCTGGATCCCCCTTCCTCACAGCCCCTGAATGGTGGGAGAGCCTGGAACTCTCAGACCTGCTCTACTCACGTTCATTCCCTAGGAAATTCCTACTAGTCCCCGGCATTAAAGAAACCTGCAGGCTGATAACACTCCAGTGTGTGTCTCCAATCTTGTCCTCATCCTAAAACTCTACATTTGTTGATCCAACTGCTGTATAGTATCTCAAATTGGATGTCTGAGAAGAATGTGGCACTGAATATATCTGAAATCAAACTCTTTATCTTTCCCACCCAAGTAAATGTTCACCTTCTCTCTTTCCTAGTCCAGTAAATGGCTCCATCATTTATCCTGTAGCTCAGGCTAAAATTCTTACTGTAATCTTTGACTCCTCACTCTCAACTGTTACATCTGATTTAATCTGTAAATCCTGCCACTCTACCTTTAAAATACAGCCATAAAGCTAACCCTCCTCACCTCCTCCACTGCTGACAACCTTCCCTGGTCACCACCAGCTCCTTCCTGGGTTCCTGCAATGGCTTCCTAACTGGTCACTCTCCTTCCATCCTTGCCCCCTCTACAGCCTAATCTCCATCGGGTCCCCAGGATCGATATTTTAAAAATGTTAGTCATACCCTGTCACTTCTGTTCTCATACTTCTAAGGACTTCTCATTTTATTCCCAGCATGTCTACTGCCGTCGTTGGTCCATTTCCCTTTTTGTAAGACTCATGTCTTGGTCATGACCTGTAGGTCATATAAGGCCCTAGGTGATCTGTCTCCGTCTCTGGCTGCCAGTCTCATCTTATCTCTTACTGTTTTTTGCCCATACATCTCTGTTGCACCCACACTGGGCTTCTGGATGTGCCTCACACATCCAGCACTCCCACCTCAAAATCTTGTAACTTGCTTTCCCTCAAGTCTGGAACACTCTTCCCATGGTTCTTAGGTGCCTTATTCCCTCACTGTGTTCCAGGTCTCTGCTCCTAGGCCAGCTTCCCTGAGAGGCCTTTTCTCACAGCCTTGGGTAGAATCTCACCCTCCATATGCACCATATGAAATCGCCACCCTCGAAGGTCAAAAAGGGTAGAATAATGTCAACTTCAATTGGTTCAATGTACACAGAAAACATTATTGTACTTACCTGTCATCCTTCATACATTTACAGGCTTATTGTTTATTTATTGGCTTATTGTCTCTCTTCCCTGGGAGTATAAGTTATCTGGAAGGCAGTAACTTGGACTGTTCACCTCTAGACAGCACCTGAAACAAAGAGGTGTTTGCACATCACGCACTGTACACTTCTTCCCTCTTCTGCCCTTTGATACTTTAAGCTCAATAAACTGCTCTCTGTGCAATCACACTGTCATTTTTGGAGGCCACTCCCTTTCACTCCTTATCACGAGCCACACTCATATCCTCAGAATTTCAGTTTTGAGATCCTGCCATTCCTCTTCTACTGTTTTCTCTTTCTGATTGTCTGGTAACAGAATTAGACTGCACTTTCCTCTGAGTTTCTGAGAGCTGTGTACTCTCATTTAGGGTTCATATCAGAGCCTCTCCAGAATTGCTTTTCTTGGGCATTTTAATCCCCTATGTGAAAGACACACCCTGATTCCCAGCCCCCGAGGCTCCTGTACTGCTTCAATAACCACTTCTTCCTGGGAGGCCAGAATTAAATCTAGGAGAAAAGTTCCTTTTGTTTCTTCCTCTTCCTCTGCAAAATGCAATTATCAGCAAGACAAGGTAAAAAATATACCATATGTTCTGCTTTTATACAAATGAGATTTCCAGTTGAAATTCAGAGGGCTGGTAAGTTCCCATTACTGCTATGACTTGCAAATGTGTCAATTCTGCAGTCTTTTTAGGAACATATTAATCAGAGCTCCATCTCACTTAGCAGAGGCTATTATGTTCACTTATGGCATGCCAGGTGCTTTCCAAACCATTTAACAGTGGGTAGCATCTTTAATCATCAAGATGACACAATGTTTAAGACTTTCCCCCCAAAAGGTACCCAAGGTCTGTAATTTGATTCCTAACTACACTTCGTTCAAAGTGATTTTTGAGTGTCATTGTTAATGAAAAAAATATTTAAGACACTTATTAAAGATTCAAACCATCGTGAGGCCACAGGGATCACTGCAAAGGGATTTTACAGTCGGGGAGAGAAACTGGGCTTGAGGCAAGTGGGAATTTATAGTCAAGGAGCAGGGTGGGAGGGGTCAGCCGATGGAAAATTACTAAGAGGAAACACTAGGGATAAAGGGGGTTCTGGCTACACTGACCTAACAGGATTCTTCCTGAGAGCAGGCCAGGGTGATCAGATGTCACCTGTGGGATGGTGGAGGATGAGGGACCTGATCCAATATCCAAGGTGGTCAGTTAGTTAGCAAGGGTTGGGGGTAGGGTCTGGTTAAACTGATTCAGCAGGGTTCTCTGTAAAACTAGATTTTACAAGGCAGTGCACAAATGGCCTCGGGGAAGTTTCAGGAGCTTGAGTAAAGTTTGGTCAAGCAAAGAATCTTTGTCACCAGGTTGCAAATGGGGGTGAGGGTGGGGGAAATAGCACAGAATAGGAATCAAGGGCCTGGACTTGGAGTCATACATATCTCGTCTTGAATCCTATTGCTCCTATGAGTGTTAGAAACCAAACCAGTCATTTTAACAGAAAAGACTTTAATAGAGGCAATTGATTAAAAGGGTCTCAGAGACCTGAAAAGGTAAAGAGGAAACACTGGGGCACCAGAGACATAGTAACTTGAGAAAGCAGCACCTGCCCCCAGAACAGAGAGAAGAGGATGAGGTTATGAGAACCTGGGCACCCAGAGTAGGGCCCTTTATAACTGGGACCTGGGTCTCTGGGAAGGAGGTGCCCCTTGATGCTGGTATTTCTGAGGGGCTGGTTCTAGGAATGTGGAAAACTTCTGCTGCTGAGGTGAAAAGCCATTACTGGTCCCTTCTCCCTCATCCAGCCTTAGAGTCTCCTTCTAACATGCCCACCAAGAGCCACGGACAAAGGAAACATGGCTTGCACAGTGCCAGCCTGAGCATCGCACAGCAGAGCAGAGGAAGTTTTGAAACAGAAAGGAATTGTCTAACCACCAGTACAATGGCCTTACGTGAATGACATACCTCTCAAAGCCTCAATTCCTCTATGTGAAGGATTAACCTCTCAAGGCTATTGTAAGGATTAAATGACAGATGGATACAGATCACTCAGTAACTGTGTTGACAGCAGCTTCAGATCTGGCTACGTCTTGGACACCCCATCTTCAGCCTCACTTCTGCAGCCAGAGGGTGACCAGGAAAGAGAGAAGGAAAGCTGGAAAGAGGAGAGAAGAAAGAAGATGAGAAAGGGGAGGGGAGGATGAGAGGAATGTGACAGGTAGCCAGGCATGTGTAGCCACTTTTAAGGGAGGGATTTACCACCACCAGAGAGAAGGGCCAAAGCCCTGTGGACCATCCCTGGGAAGGCTTTTCCCACTTTGAACAAACTACATGCTCCAAGAACTTTTAATGAGTCCTGGGCTGGGGTGTGTGTTATGATTTCTGCAAAATCATGGGAACGAATAAGTGTAGCCGGAGGTATGTGATCATTTTCTAAAACGTGAAGGATCAGTGGCTTGGCAAAGGATGACAGCAGGAGTCTTAACGAGTTAGACCACAAATTAATCCTGCCTTGTTTCTCCTGTAACTGTTTTTTTCCCCTGTGTCTTTGGCTGGCTCCAGCAGCTGTTCCAACTGCGTAATTAAGTCATTTCTAGGACTGCTGAGCAGCTGGGTCAGTACTCCATGTTCTAGTGATCGCTGGCTGCCAGGTAGAAGCTTAAATTAATATTCTGAACAGTTATCGAATTTAGGCTGCCCCATCTTCATGAAAGCTGGCAACCGGAAATGCTACTGGTATTTAGGCTTCTACTTTGATCAATACATTCAAGGAGGGATAAAATTTAGAGCCAGCCTGATCCTGCCAGTCATAGTTCTTAGACTTGCTGTTGATGTGAAAAATAAGACTTAATTTGGTCCAAGGAACTGAAAATGTTACTGTTCACTCTGTCCTAGATGGGCAGGACCATCATCACCCCACCACACTGATGTGTCTCCCCTGCCTGTAGGCCTCATTTCCTTCCTGGATAATAAATGTAAATTCCCTATCTTGCAAAAGGACCACGTTCTGGAAGTGTAAATTGAAATATGCTGGCTGTATAAACTTATGAAATTAGTTTTGCTGGAGGAAGAAACCTTAATTAAAGAGCTGCTTTGGAATAAGGAAGAGTAATAAAGCATTTTTCATTATGGTCACCTTGGCACCAACCACATTTGCTTTAAAGACCGAATTTCTATTTTCCTTATTTAATGGATGACTTGGATTAGCTTTCCCAACAGGTTCATTTCCAAAAAGTTAATGAAGTCAAGCTAAGGATATATGGTAAATCATTAGGGTTTCTGCTTAGAACCACCAATATCCCACAGTCCTGGATTCTACTTTCTGTTTGGGGATGAGATGAGATTTATCAGAAAAATTAGTCCCTTTCACACTAAATGGCTGCATCCTCTATATTAGGAAATTATTGAACTATCAGAACCTCAGAGGAAACAGCACCTTCTCCATCTCCTCCAAATGAGTAAGCTTGACAGAAGATCAGGTTTTTTGTGACTTTCCACGATGAAGAACTGAACAAAAGCCATAGATACAATGTATGAGAATCAAAACTTGGGAATTAAAAAGCTGATGTGTGGTAACCTCTCATCAGCGAGTAGGGGACAGGGTATTAAGCATTTACTGAAGGCAGTAACAGGGAATAAAACTTAACTTTTACAGAATCCTTTTTTTAAGGGGAAACTATACCCACGCTTTGTTACATGAGGCCTCTTAAGGAAAGAGCACAGCTTTTGGGGTCAAAGGCCTGGGTTTGTTAGTCTGCCATTGCCAGTCAGAATGAAATACAGGGTCTAGATTTACAATTCCTGCCTAAAACAATAAAAAGAAACTAGGAAAAAATGAAACAATGTTTTTCAAACTATAAGCATTAGGAAACAAAAAAGAATTGTGACTCTTGAGACACGAACCCAATTTTAAAAATGGGCAAAAGATTTGAACAGGCATTTCACTAAGGAAGATATATGAATGGCTAATGAGCACAGGAAAAGACACTTATCATCATTAATCACCAAGGAAATGCAAATTAAAACCACAATGAGATATTGCTACTTACTTAACAGAATGTATAAAATGAGGAAGACTGACCATACCAAGTGTTGATCTGTAAAATGAACAACTACTCTAGAAAACAGTTTGCAGTAGAGAATAACCTTTGTTTTGTTTGGGACACTATGACCTAGCCCATGGGGATAGCCCATGCTGCAAGAACAAAGAATGCCTGCAGCAAGGGGACTACAACAATCAGCCACACCCCCTCCCTTATTTTTTATATAAAAGGAGCCTGTATTCTGACTAGAGCAGGATGGTTCTCCAAGACTTTAGTCTGCCATCCTCTCCATCTGCCGGCTCTCCGAATAAAGTCACTATTCCTTGCCCCAACACCTTGTCTCCCGATTTATTGGCCTGTCGTGCGGTGAGTAGGACAAGTTTGGACTCGGCAACAATTTTGGCAAAGCCAGCCAGGAGCCTTGCTGCTCGTGGCCAACCAGGCCCATTTGGGGAATTTTCAGGTGAGGCCCTAGCAGCTGCCAGGACCACTTGTCCTGAGGATCTTCCCCTCAAAATTCCCTCAAGTGGCACCTGCTGCCCCAGCGCTTGGCAGTTGGAGCAAGGAATCGACATTTGGGGGCGGACAGACTCCATATAGTAGGGTAAGTCAATGGTGTGTACAGCCAGGAACTTTTCTCCTCTCCATTTGGGCTTTTTCTCTGGAATGAGCCGATTTGTTTTAGAGGAGTACCCTGATGGTGAGAGGAAATAGTTGTTGGACTTTTACCCAATTTGGAACCGGTTCATTTGTTTCTTCGGATGCTAACATTTGTGTTTTGTTTGTCTTGTATTCTTGTATTAAAAAAAAAGAAGATAGGGAACATTTCAACTATCCCTAAAGAAGGTTCTTTGAGGCACATTTTGAATAAGTGGTCTGATTACATGCAGCTATGAACCCATGTCTAAGGGAAGGATGACTTCAGTTTTGTGTTTAGTCATGTTATACTTTGTGTTTTTGGTATTGGGGTTTGTTTGCGCCTTTTATGTCTTATTGTTCTTAAACTTATAGATATGGGAAATATTCCATCTGTCCCTAAGGAAAGCCCTTTGGGGCGTGTCTCAAATAAATGGGAAAATATAGCTGTGAGCCTCTGACTAAGAAAAAGATGGCATTTTACTGTAATACTGCTTGAGTGGTGTACACTTTAAGCTCTGAGGAACGCTGGCCTGGAAATTACTAAACCATTCTCCAGCTAGAACTGTTTTGCCAGAGAAAAGGTAACAGGAAGAAATACCATATATACAAGCCTTTACGAATTCCCATAATGAGGAAGGTAATGACTGACAGGGCCCGGGGCTCTTAGCCATTTTAAAGACCCCTATAACAATTGCCACCCAAGAGCCTTAGTTACCACTGACAGTGGGGTCTCAACTAGTAGACTTTGTAACTTCTAAACTTTTATCCCAGTACCAAGGACTCAACAGCTGTTATGACCTCAAGAATGCAAATTTTGAAAAAGGGAGTAATTTGGAAACAAACAGAATTCTTAAATGTCTTCCACAGAAGTTATTAAAAATGTTTAGCTATCTAGTCAGGCAACTTTAATTTGTTCTATCTGCCAAAAACCCAATTTGAATCCAATGTCTTGTAACTGATGAGTCTTACACTGTTGTATCTGACTCATAGCTAAAAGTTTAAAATGGGAACTATGAGGTCTCTGTGTTTGTGTGTTTGTACATACCTATGTGTGTGTTGTAGATATGTGGTATTGCCAAAATTAATTTGCAAAAGAACTCTGGTTAATTGGCTTAAAGAAAATTAAATGCTTATATAAATACTCAGAAATATAAAAGAAGCTGGCCAGAATGAAAATTGGGTTCATGTGATCAAAAAATTATTCAGCACTGAACTGATACCTGGTATTTGAAGCTAGCTTAAGCCTATTGGTTTAATTAATATAGACATGTCTCAAGATTCATTAATGTTAAGCATAAAACTTCTATTGTACTTAGGTTTAATAGAAGTCCAATAAGACATTGTCACATCTGTTACAAATTTGTGAGCAAGAAAAACAACTTGGAATAATATTCTTGTAAGTAACTTAAATGCAAATGAGAAAGCTTTTGGGTAAACTTTTAAGGAATGATTATTTCAGGAATGTCCACTCAAATGATCTCCCCAGATATTTGGTAACTTAAAATTTTAGAGTTTTGCTAAATTAAGTTCAATTATGGAAGTTTATTAAATAGCTAAGTCATTTTCAGATAAAATATCAAAACATTAATTGCTGAATATTGACTTCCTCTTACAGATAAACTAAAGATATTTAGAAATAAATATTAACAAATGTTTGGTGCCACCCTAAAATATTCTTTACTACTAAGGGAAACATCTCAGTATGCTAGGAAAGAAAGATGAATGTTTTCAGTGAAAGAAGGTATAAGGAATAGAATTATATTTTGTTAATGAAAAAAAAAGTGACTGTCCTAAAGCTAGTTGCTTCTGAATGAAAAAGAAAATAAGAGACAAAATAATATAGATAGAGAAAATTGTAAAAAGGTTTGTGAAAAAGAAACTCTGAAAAAAAGAATTTTGTACATGGTCGGGATTGGCTAAGTTTAAAGTAAATTTAGTTGATTAAATAAATCTTAAAAGCAAGCTGGTACAAGATGATTAGATTTGGTTCTCAGAGAACAAAGTTATCTTAAAATGTTAATCTTCTTTTAGTAACAGTTTTAAAGTTTCTTTTACCCCTTAAGTGATCTGTTCTGTATTTACCCTTGAAATACTTTTATTATTAATGAATACGTACTGTTTCACAGTGACCTATACTTTTATCTGACCAAGTATTTTGAAACTTTTTAACAAGCTTCCCAAATATAAAAATTTTAATCAGAATTCTTTTGGCCTCCAGCTCAATCTGGGATGCTTCAGAGGGTCCCTGAAATATCCCAAAGAGAGATTTTAAACTAGTAAGTTTCATTTGGTATGTTAAACAGCATGGGAAGTATTGTCAAATGAATAATAAATCTCCATAGGTTACATTGTTTGAAAAATATTATTAATATAGATATTCTAGAAATTATATAGAATCCTTAAAAACCTGGTATGTCTGAAATGTTACCAATCATAATTCTGGTTATTGTGACCAGGTCTCTTTATCGATTACAGTGTAACTAGGTGCTTAACCCTGCTTTTAAGTCTTTTGTCATTTATAGACAGTTACTGTTTTATTCTGATGCTTTTGCGAAATGCTTTCTCTTCAAGGAGATTTACTGGTTTCTAATTTCAAACTATAGCACTGAACTAAATTGGGTAAGAAGTTTTAAAAGTCTGATGGAAACTCTGCTTTCATAAAACTGTTAACAAAAAAAAGGATTAATTACATGGGACTGAGTAAACTGATGGATATGGTTATAATTTTTGATTTTGTCTGAAATATAGCTGGCTTTTAATCTGAGTTCTCCAGATATAAAGAAGTCCTTCTTCTCAAGCTAATTATGACTTATAGCAGTTTGGTAAATTATACCTTTGTAAGCACCTAATGAAAGTTCTTGGCTCAAATTCTCATTTATGACCTTACTAATACTACTAACTACATTATTTGTATTTTGCCTGTTTCACAAAATTGTTGTTTCTTTTATTACCAATTGTGTGACTGAGTGACTAGGTAACTTAAAACAGCAGATCAGATACATACTTCTGTATGAGACCAATGATTGTAATAGTGTGACTCTAGGTATGGGAAAAAGCAACAAGAAGAAATATTCTCCTGGACCATAACAGACTAGTAAGACAGGTGGTCCAGAGACTTTTTACTACCGTTAATAAGGTCTAGTCCCATAATAGCACATTGAGTGGCCTATCAATAAAAATCCTCGCCTGACCTAAGAATAAGCATTCCTAGCACCGTGGGACAAAATGGTCATGTCAAACCATGGTCAAATTTCTGATCATGAGGGCACTCGCCATCTGCCTCTACAAGGACTGGATCCCGTTGGCACTTGCCATCTACCTTTGCTTGGATTAAATCACAAGCCGCTGCAGCGGCTGACCTCCAACCCTCCCTGAAAGGAGTTCAGGGTGGAGATCAGGAATGAGGTGCTCTGTGCTCTGGGAAAATTGGCTGAACAGACCTTCAGATAGTTAGATATTTTCAGGAAAAGATTTTATGAGCCCAAATTCTTGCATCACCTCATATCTAGAAAAGCACTAAAATCATTAATGGTAACATCTACTTTGGCCATTAAGGAGAAAAATGCATTTGAAAATCAAGATGGAATAACTGTAGTTCAGACATCCAAGGTAAAATTAGGTAACCAATGTAGATGTGACTTCAGACGAGTTTCTGTGTAGCTGAGAACTTGAGTGTTCTGAGCGGTGTCAAAATTAGAATGCCACCAGCCATTCTCAAAGCAGTGTCTGCTGGCAACTTGTAGCTACAACCTTATAGGTTTAAGTTCTCCTCTTGTAGTTAATGAGTTTCTGGATTCATACTGCCTGCTGTACTTCTCTTCCAGATGCATCCAGGAACATCATAACTGCCCTGGAGGACATTAAACAACAAATATATAATGTAGGGGATTCAGAAGCATATGTGCGAAAAGTTCCAACCCAGGTTAATACCTGGTTTTCTGGTCTATTTTCATGGGTACCCCAAGGTCTCAAATCCATTCTTATGGGAATGAAATTCTACAGTTTCTGTTATCACTTCTGTTAACAGGAGTTGGTATATATCTAATATTTAGGCTGTTTTCCATTGTGTAATGTGTGGGAAATGAGCAGCTAAGGCTCTTCTGAACACCCAGCCACATGGCAAGATCAGGTTCACTCATTCCATTTCAAGAGCCCCGAAACGACACCCTCATTCAGCAGGAACACGACACCCATCTCCCTATTTCCATAGAAACAGAATAAGAGAAACTGACAGTGGGGATTTTGAAGGAGGATTAATAAAATGGCTGCACTTATGCTAACAGATTGCTTATTCTTATGATAGCCCTTAAAAAGGTCAACTGGCCTGACTGACTGGTTGCTACTCACAGCTCCAGGTCCATTGTTAAAACTAAAGCTATTGATCTTACTGTTTCTACTTTATTCCAGTAATCAAAAGCTATACTCATGCTTGGTCTCTGAGTCGATCTCCAGGGAGAAGGTCACAGGACTTTAACCTTACAAAATAGCCTGAATTACCAAGAAGACCACACCTTGGGTGCTTATATGATAAAGAGATGGAGATGGAAAGAGTGACAACCGCTAGCCTCTATAAAACTGGTCGCCTGGAGGCATCATGACGCCATTCTAAGTCTTCTGATGAACTAAATAGCACAAGGATCTAGTGTAATTATGGTACAGTGGGAAAAATTAACATTAATAGATATGTATGGAGAACTAGAACCAAAACTCCAAGTCCAACAAAGTACCAAGGAGTTTTATCGAAATCAAATAGTTACAAGTAAAGAGAAAGAGAAAAAAAGAGATTATACTACTGACTAAAGATGCCCAGGAATGTTCCCTGACCAAGGCTGATCAATTCCATTCCATAATCATCCCCTTATTGCCCCTTTTCAGCAGGAAGTAGCCGGAGGGGTCGTCGCCCCTTTTCCCACAAGATTGTGGAATGGACATTGACAGTGGGGAATTATAGTAGAGAATAACCTTTGTTTTGTTGGAGGTTTACAGGGACACCATGACTTGGCCCACGGGGATGGCTGCAAGAACAAAGAATGCCTGCAGCAAGAGGATTACAACAATCAACCACACCCCCTCCCTTATTTTTTGTATAAAAGTAGCCTGTATTCTGACTAGAGCAGAATGGTTCTCCAAGACGTTTGCCTGCCATCCTCTCATCTGCCGGCTTTCCGAATAAAGTCACTATTCCTTGCCCCAACACCTTATCCCCCGATTTATTGGCCTGTCATGCGGTGAGCAGAACAAGTTTGGACTCGGCAGCAAGTTTAGCTACTTAAAGTTAGACATATACCTATCATAGAACCCAGATATTCCACTTCTAGATCTTTACCTAAAGGCAATGAAAGCCTACATCCACTACAAGGACTGGCACATCAGTTTCACAGCAGTGTTATTCATAATAGCTCCAAAATAGAAATATCCAAATTTCCATCACCAAGGGAATGGTTAAATTGTAGTATATCCATATAAGGGACTATTCCTCAACAATAAAAAAAGAATGAACTACTGACACAACAACATGAATGAATCTCAAGATAAATACATGGCAAGAACAAAGTGAGACAAAAATGAATGCATATTGTATGTTTCCATTTATATAAAAATCTGTATAAAATGAAAACTAGAGTGACAGAAGGCACGTTGTCTGGGGAAGGCAGTGTGGGGTTGGGGAAGCGGGAGGGATTCCAAAGAAGCCTGAGGGAATTAATGGAGATAATGAATACGTTCATTATCTTGATTGTGGTGATGGTCTCACCATTTCATACACATCAAAACATACTAAATTTTACTTTAAATATATGCAGTCTATTGTAGGTCAATTATACTTCAATAAAGTTGTTTTTTTTCAAAGCCTGTGTTCCAGTCATAGTTGAATGATCTCGAACTCATTTCTTCACCTCTCTGAACCCGAGCTCCCTCAGGGGTCAAATAGAGACTCTAACAACAAGCCTCTCACAACCACAAGGAATTGTATTGGGTGAGACCCTGTAGCGACAGCCCTTAGAGAAGCAGTAAGTACATCAGGCCGGGAGAGCATCGTGTCCTCTCTGTAAAAGACTTCATTTTCCTATTAATCTTGCAGACAGTGTTCTCTCTCAGATATGTTGTATCTTTCATATTTAGAAATCGAAGGATGTGATTTTTGAAGCTGTAATAAAGAATAACCTTTGTTTTGTAAGTTTACCGGGACACCATGACCTGGCCCACAGGGATGGCTGCAAGAACATAGAATGCCTGCAGCAAGAAGTCTGCAACAACCAACCACACCCCCTACCTTGATTTTTTGTATAAAAGGAGCCTGTATTCTGACTAGAGTAGGATGGTTCTCCAAGACATTAGTCTGCCATCCCCTTGGTCTGCCGGCTTTCTGAATAAAGTCGCTATTCCTTGCCCCAACACCTCGTCTCCCGATTTATTGGCCTGTTGTGTGGCGAGCAGAATGAGTTTGGACTCGGCAACAATTTGTGGTTCAATCTCTTAAAATGCCTTTGTAAACAAAGTCAGATAGGGAGAAATGAGAACACATGGGGGATTAAAAACAACAGTCCAGCATCTGCAGCTTTGTTGAGCACTCAGGTACAAATTAGGCTTCCCCTGTCATCAAAGCACGTAAGTTCAAGCCATCCAGCCTATGTGTGCCCCTCCACCCCCATTCACATGACACAAATTATAAAAAGTAAATAAATTAAAAAAAATAAAGACCACATGCTTTGGAGTCACACTAATTCATCACTCATTGGGCCTGTGACTTTGACTCCCTCTTGCTGAGCCTCAGTTTCCTCACCTGTAGACCCACCATCCCATAGGATGGCCATGAGGAAGAAACAGGAAAAGCACCTTGGGCAGCACTTGGGGGCAGGTGCTCAGCAGGACAGTTTCCCTAAGGTAAGACACTAGATTGTGGTAGAGCCTGAGTGGGAAGCTCCTGGCCCCAGTTCAATTTCCTTTCCACTGTTCTGTTGGCTGGCAAGTCCGTGGCAGCAGGGTAATTAGACACCAGGTGCCTTAGCTCTCAGTCTGGTGTTCTTGCTGCTGTGCAAGAGCATTAAAAAAAACAAAACAAAACAAAAAAACACCAAGAATCAGAATTCACTTATTTAACTAGGGAAAATGGTACCTAGAAATAAAATCATACTGATTGAGATCAGGAAAAATCCCACTGGACCCTACTCTGGTGCTATTAACTACCAGTTCCGTTCCCAGCGTCTCTCCATTGGTGCACTCTCTGACAGCTACTGCCTCTGACCCAGGAACCTTTCCAGGGCCGTAAATCTGGTAACCCTGGTGCTGGCCTGGGCAGGATGCTCTGGGTGCATAATTATTGTTGTGGCAGCCCTCCACCACAAGATGGCACACAACTCTTCTTCCAGAAGAGAACAGCCAGGAAAGCAGTGGACATCTGAGACTAGGCATGTTTTAAATCAGATAAAACACATTCATTTTAGAAAGTTGCCTCCCTCACTCTGAAATGGTAAGGGCAAACCAAAAAGCAGGAAAGGAGATTCTGCTAAGGTACGAGAGATGATGGCAGAAGGGGAGATGGCAGTGGGAGACCCAGGAAAACCTAGTCCTCGGAAGATGGAGGACTAGCCTCCCTGGTGTTTGCATTTGGTCTTATTAGCTCCCTCTTTGTCCATATTCTTGTGGAGCTCATAACCCCAAAATGAGCTACATTTGGGGTCTCCGCTCTTGATCGAGGGTATATTTGAACCTTAACTAGACTTTAAAATTCCTGAATTCCTCTTCTACTCCCATGAAGATATGAATGTGTTTCTTATCTTGTTTCTCATAATGACAGGAGCATGTTTTTTACATTTTCTCCCATGCTCTCTGTTGCTGCCTGTCCTCCACTTCAGACATTATTTATTGTGGTTATGCTGGTATAGGGTTATGGGAGTGGATTTTAATCTCCATCTCACCTTGGGTGCAACTGGCCTGGGCTGCGTGGTCCTATATCCCTCTGGGTGGCGGCTCCATGAAGCCCTCTGGTCAGGGGGTAATCATCTTTCCCCGTCCTTCCTCCTCTAACAGCTTATGAAAGGCATGTTATCGAACCTAAGCCTTGTAATATCTCCTCAGTAGCTTATAAATCACACTCTGCAAGCAAAAGAATATTTTGATTGCTTAAAGTAATTATAAGGCCTGCACTTAACTCTGGTATCATTCTCTTTCCTATTAAATTTTGAGGAACCATGCTACAGACACAGAGACAAACAATTGCAATATAAACATGAGGGGACGGAGAAGGTAGATTAGAGATGATTCTCAAAGACTGTGCAGGAGATAGCTAAGCCTAGGTGGGAGGAGGGGCTGCGGCTGGGATGAGGAAAGGTGTTCCCCTCAGACAGCACTGCAGGGTGGAAGGGAGTGAGGAACAGCAAAATGCAAGCAACCATCACAGGCAGGTCTGTTGTGCTAGAGAGTGAAGTGCATTGATAAACAGCCCCTGAAATAGGCAATTGCTAGATATTGGGGCCTTGTGTGCCATATCAAAAGGGTGGGGTTCTGACTCCAAGTGATGGAATGAACCACTAGAGAGTTTGATGATGACAGTTCATATTTTAAATAGATTGCTCTACCTCTAAGGTGGAGGAAAGACTTAGGAAGGATATTCCTATATATAGTTAGTATGCTATAGCAGTAATTCAGCAAGAGATGATGGTGACCGGAACCAGGACAGTGGTCTAAGGTATAGAGATGAGCATTTCGGCCCTCTCAAGAGGACCCCATCAATCCTCTGAATATGTGGGATCACGGATAACTTCTAAGCTTCCAGCTTATAGGAGGAAGAGTTAATTTAGAAGGAAGGTGATCAAACTGGTTTTGTGCATGACAAGTCTGAAGTAGCTCAGAGGACATCCAGGTAAGATGACCACAGGCAGGTGGGTAGACCTAGTCCAAGCTTGAAGGAGGGCCTAGGCTAGTGATACTGATTTGGGAGACAGCTACAGGTAAGTGCAGCGAAAACCAGGAGAGTGGGTGAGGCTGTTCTGGAATAGAGTGAGAGGAAGAAAAACAGTGGGTCAAGGAGGGGTTCATTGTTGATCCCTTAACATCAGTGTTTAAGGGATAAGTAGCAGAAGAAAAGCTATTAGAAAGAGAAATCCACAAAGGAGACAGAGAAGAAATAACAGTCAGGCCTAAGTAAAAGCAGACAAGTGCACTGCCCTGGACTCCAAATGATTAGGGACTCCCAGGGAGGAAGGATTCAATGGTTTCAAAGGCGGCAGAAAGGCCTACAAGATAAACACTGCAAACTCTCCACGGTATTTGGCAATGAGAAGGTTGCAGAAGAAAGATGGCAGGAGACTGGCAAGTGAATGGAAGCTGAGGAAGTGGAGACAGTGAGGGCAGGTTACCTTCTGGAGGGCACTGGATGAGAAGGGGAGGAGGGAGATGGGGTGGTGGGCTAGGGACTCGGCAGGGCTGAAATGGATAGAGGGTAAAGGAACCTTTTGGGTTTTGTTTGGTTAAGTACATGTTCTTTAAAAAATATTGGGGGGGGTAATTGGGTTTACTTTTTAACTTATCTATCTTTAGTAGAAGTACTGAGGACTGAACCCAGGACCTTGTCTGTGCTAAGCATGCACTCTACTACTGAGCTATACCCTTTCCCGTTAAGTACACGTACTTTTAAAATACATTTAATTTTATAGATTCACTGAAAGTTGCAAAAACAGTACAGAGGTCCCATGTATCCATCACCTAGCTTCCCCCAATAATAACATCTTAGATTACTGTAGTATACATTTTCAAAACTAGGAAATTGACATTGCTACAATTTACAGAGCTTATTCAAATTTCAGCAGTTTTTACATGCACTTATTTGTGTGTATATGAATAATTCTACACAATTATTTACATAGATTTGTGTAACCACCACCACCACAAATACAGAACTGTTCCATCACCACAAAGAACTTCCTCAAATTGCCCTAACCCCTGGCGACCATGCATCTGTTCATCATCCCTATGATTTTTATCACTTTGAAAATATTCTATAAATGGTACCATATAGTCAGTAACATTTCACTATTGGCTTTTTTTTTTTCCACTCAACATAATGCCATTGAAATCCATAACATTGTTGTAAGTATCAAGAGTTTGTTTCTTTTTATTACTGAGTAGTACTCCATGATATGGATATACCACAGTTAGTTTAGCTGTTCCCCTCATGCCCCACCCAAAGACTTCTGGTTTGTTTCTAGTATGGGGCTTTTAGCAATAAAGCTGCTAGGAACATTGTGTAGATGTTTTTGTGACATAGGTTTACATTTCTCTGACGTATATGGCTAGGAGTGCATTTGCTGTATCACATGGTAAATGTATGTTTAGCTTTCTAAGAAACTACCAAACTATTTTCCAGAAGACTGTACCATTTTTCATTCCCAACAGCAATTTACAAGAGATCCAGCTTTTCCATATTCTCACCAGCATTTGGTATTGTCACTATTTTCTATTTGAGCTGTTCTAATAGGGGGATGATATAGGAGGCTTTGGTTGTGGTCTGTTTCCTTTGTTTGTGGGCTCATTTAGCAAAGCAGAGCCTTTGGCACGTTCATAGGCTGAGGGGAGGGAATGAGCAGAGGTGATGAAGTGAGGGTCCAGGAGAAAGGAGGTGGGTGCACCGAGTCCTAAGAGCCAGAGGAGCAGGGGTGGAGTGATGAATGAACTTTGACGGCTGCGCAGTTGTCTTCAGAAACGGAAGGAAAGGATGTTAGGATGGGTGAGTGGGGAGAGATAAGTGAGAGGGTGAGAAGTTGACTCCAGCAGGAGAGCAGCAGAAACAAGATTAGAGGAGGAGGCTCTGGAGGACACTGTCGCCTAGAGGGTGACAGCAGGCTCTGGAGTCAGGCAGATGCCAGTTCCCTCACCTCCCAGCTATTTGACCTTGGGCACACTATTTGATCTAAGGACTCACTTTCCTCATTTACAAAATGGGGATAATAATGGATCGTTGTAGGATTATTGTGCGAATTAAATAAAATTCTATGAGCTTGGTGAGTGAGAGTGACGATGATGATAACCATGTAGCAAATCAAAGAGCTAAACATTCCAGATAAATTCATAGCTGAAATAATTTGATCATTTTTGGCTCATATGTCTTTCCACTGCCTCCCTCATGGCTGAAAATACCTTAAGGGTAGGAGCCAGATGTTTTACTTTTCTTTGTCTTCCCAGCATCCAGCTCAATGCCTTCCTCACACAGGTCTCAAGCTGCACGTCCCTTCCACTGACTCTGGGTCGAGCTTTCCTTTCTCTGCATTTGCTACCCTCCTCACATCAACTCCTCTTTCTTTGCAGTCACTAGATGAAAGAATCATAACTCCCTGATTTGGGCTCTATAGTTCCGTTCTGGAACTGCGAAAGCACGTTATGACTCATTATTAAAGCCAGGTGCTCTATTTCTGTTGGTTATAAATGCCCAAGAACTAAAAAGGAAAAGGAGACGGTGATATATTACTGGAGAGACTTCTTTAAATTACCTGTTTTTATGACCACTTGCTTCCTGGGAGGGACTGAGCTTCAGCAAGTTGACAGGTTCAGTGTCTGGAGGCTGAGTGAGTCACACCTTGACCCTGAGGGACAGAGGAAGGGCTGTTTCAGCGGCGCAGCCGGCTGGGATCTGGGCTACTGAGGAAAAGGCAGCGGCACGAGTGATGAAAGCCACAGGCACACCTGGGTCTGGATGCCAGCTTGTTAAGCTTGGCCACACCCCCAGCCTTAAAAAAAAAAAAAAAACCTGTATTCTGAAAACACCCAACTTTTTTTCCTTGTCTGTCTGTCTCGGATGAGATGCAGAAATGCAGTTAAAATGCCACCTAGAGGTGTTTGGGGAGGGACACTGACAAAATGAGTCAGTGATGGAGGCAATACAAGGACTTTGGAAAAACCATGACCTGCAAACCACCCCCTCCTCAAATCGTCCCAGTCTTGGCAATAAAACCTCTGCTCACGTAGGCAGAGTTCATTCTAACTTTTCCCTGCATTGCAAACAGCCAAACGCTCTGGGTCCTTCCTACCAACCACTCACTTCTGACCACCAGGGGTCAGGCTGCAGCCAGGAACCAGCAGCCACCCCGCAGAGCGGCACTCCATTCTGTTCCCCCCAGGCCCTGCCCCGCCCTGCCTGCCCGGGAGCTCACCCAGACTCAGTCGAAGGCATCCAGCAGTGGGAAAGGAAGCTGCCTGGAGCTGAGATAGGTCTCCTAGTGAATCATCTCATTCCCTCGTTTCCATTTGTTAAGTTTGAGAACTACTCACCTAAGAATCTTGTGTTTTGAGGGAGGGAGCAGGGCAGGGGGGAGCTTATTAAAAAGCAGATTCTGGGCCTTTGCTCATGGAGGCTGATTCTAGGGTGGAGGGGTTGTGCCCAAGAATCTGTATTTTATGCAAGCTCTTTGGTTGGCTCTGACACAGGTGATGCAGAAACACACTTGGAGAGAATGCTTTAAGCTGTTGTTCCAACCCAAGGCAGTCCCCAAGCAGAGGGGTCCCATGTGCCCTGCCACCCCAGGGCTGTCAGCCATCAGATGCATGGTCTCTGGCACACCTGAGGTGACACATTTACTCCTGGCCACATTAATAAACACCCAAGGTGGAATGAAGGGGGCTGGAAAAGAAGGAAGATTCTTGCTGCCCAGGGATCAAAGAAGACCCCTGCCAGCCAGCCCTGCCCTTTCCTGATGCCCTTTGTGCTCCTCATTCCTCTATTTCTGGGCACTGGTTTCCTTATTTTATCCCCTTTGATGTGCCTCCCTCCTCCTCGTTGCTCAGGAAAAAAGCATCCTGGATTTGGAAGCAGCTACGCCCTCTGCTTAGAATGTTTGTTGCCCTTCATTGGTGCTAAGACAGACACGGTTTACAGCATGAGCACCCTGATGCTTTAACAACTTTTCAGGGAGGAATGGGAGTGAAACACAACATCAAATATGCACGTCCACTGTTAAGATGCAGCCCAGTTCCAGAGTCAACAAAATGTGTGTTCTACAGTTGAGGAAAGTGTCTCTCTTGTTCTCATAATCTAATACTACTTGGTTCAATCAACTCGAATTCATCAAGTGCCTGTGGGCCAACCTGTTCCAGGTGCTGAGGGTAGAGGGTTAAGCAGGGCTGACATTACAGAGTAGGAGGCAGGTAATCAAATAATAATAATAATAATAAATGAATTAGGGAATCAGAGAGTTGGAGATCATGACGGGCTATTAGAGAACTAAATAGGGTCACATGGTAGAGACGCGATGGAGAGGCCGATTTCAGATGGGGTGTTCAGGGACCATTTCTGAGAAGGGGTCACGAAGCTGAGGTTGGAATGAAGAGAAAGACCAGAGGAAGAGCATCCCAGGTGGAGAGGACTTCCACGTGGTTTCCAGCAAGCTCACCTGGTACGTTGGCCCATGGCTGCACAACTTTCACTCATCGCTTAACTCAACAGTGACGGAGCACCTTTTCTGTGCCAGGTGATGCCAGCTCCTCAAGAGGCACTTGTAAGCAAGAAACGTGGTTTCTGCCCTCAGGAAGTTTATAACCTGGTGCACTTTTTAAAGCTAAGTTTCAGCTGACCATCAATTTCTAAATTTACCATTTATATTCATCGTAGAAAATCTGTTTCAGATTTTGGATGAGGATGGCCTTGATGGGGAGGGCTTTGTGACCACAAACACTAGAACCCAATGGGAAAACCACAAAGAGCCTGAACACAGCATCTAGCGGCTCAGATAGAGAAAATAAATCCAGCCACTGTTCCCTGTCCCCTTTTGGTTCTCTGCTCTCAGCATTTCCTCATACCACCCCAGGGCTGCGTGATCTGGATGAGGAGACATGGGCTCCGAAAGCAGAACCTGCATCTTCCATAACTGAAGTCAGCCCATTCAGGTATTGTCATTTTTGGTGCTCCTTCATGGGGCTGAGCAAAAGCCTAGCCTCTGGAGGCCTCCTGCCCGTACTTCTCAGACCTTCGAGGCTGTCAAAGGTGAAAGAAAGACTTGTCTTTGAACCTCTCAGTTGCCTTTCAGAGGCTCTCACTGAGGATGAATGATGGGAATAAAAATTGCAAGAGTCTAAAGGAGAGCTGTGCTCCTGCGCCTCCCAGGAAAGGCCTGCTTCTCCTGTAGCATAAATTCACAACTGACAGATGCTGTCAAACCCATGCAAAAAAGCAGATTTACCCCCTTCAGGTTTCAGAAGAGTTTCTTTTGCATCTGAACTGCTGGTAAAGAAGGAAGAGAAACAGCTCAAATAGAGAGAAGACTGCCTTGGAGTTACAGGCTGGAGTGGTCTGGAATGGGCTGGCACAGGGGCTTCTGGGAGTGGTTGGAGGAATGGATGAGGGCATCAGAATCCTGGCCTTACTCCTGGAGGTTCTAATCAGTAGGTGTGGTGAGAGGCCTGGAAATAAATCTATCTTTTAAAAAAGCTTCTTTGAGTCTTTCTGAGAAACACTCAGCTGTGTGAGCCCTTGAACTGGGGGACAGACTGATCAGCAGTCTCCGAGGTAGCTCTCTTCCCATCCTGACATCCTCTGTGTCTCCACCCCCTCCCTCAACACCGGTCCAATCTGCCGCCCCACTTTGGGACATTAGCCCCCAGGGGCCTGTGGCTGAAACCTGAGTCAGCCCCAGCCCCCTGCCAGGTGGAGTAATTGACTTGGGCCGGTTTAGTAAAGGCTTTGGGTTACCAGACACCCATCTGCTGGCTGTCCTCACCAAGGAAATGGGAGCCAGATCGCTTTCACTGGGCATCCACTACACGCTTCCCAGCATGCAGGGAGGAAGGGAGATCCAGCTGCCTTCTGGCAACTTCACTACAAACAATTCCCGTGTGACTCCCCCAAGCCCTTTTCATTAATATCCCAACACTTCCCAGAATAGCCTGCATGCGTTGTCAGGCAGAGCCCACGTCCAGAGAACAGCCCCCTCCTCCCATCCTGCCTCCTGGGCTTGGTGCCCATGGACTCTGTTCATTGGAGACAAACTGAACAGCCCACTCCTGCAAACAAAGATTGATCCCCAACCCGCTGGCGTCCGTTTTCTGGGCCTGTTCTCTTTAGGGTCTCTGGGAACCCAGGGTGCTATGCTAGTGACTGAAATTAGTTTTATCTGCTTAAAAAAAAGTTTTACATTTTTTAAAAAGTAATACATCTACATAATTTGACAGTTGAATGTACTACAAAGCCTCTATCACACTAAGTGAAGTAAGTCAGAGAAAGACAAATACCATGTGATATCATATATGTGGAATCTTAAAAAATGACACAAATGAACTTATTTACAAAACAGACACAGACTCACAGACATAGAAACCAAACTTATGGTTACCAAAAAGGAAAAGTGGGGGAGGGATAAACTGGGAATTTGGGATTAGCAAATACAAACTACTATATACAGAGCAGATAAACAACAAGGTCCTAATGTATAGCACAGGGAACAATACTCAATAGCTTGTAATAACTGATAATGAAAAAATATATATATATATATACACACACACATATATATAACTGAATCACTATGCTGTTCACCAGAAACTAATATAACATTGTAAATCAAATAAACTTCAATAAAAAAATTAAAAACAAAAAACCCTGTACATACAAGGTAATTACATATCTTATCTTTCATGCTACACTAATACTCCATTGTGCCTTTGTTTTCATATTTAACATATGCTGAAGATCTTTTAATGTCTATACACCTAAACTGCTTGTTATTTTTAACTGCTAAATACTATACCACAAGATTGCGCCAGTATTTTTTTTGACATTTAGATAATATTACATACTTCTCTTCTCAAACCAACACTGTTAAGTCTTTTTTAAATATATTTTTATTTCTCTAGAAATAAATGAGCTGTAAGTTAACTTCATTCAGAATTGTCCTATAGTGCTGTACTAATTTATACTCCTATAAAAATTATGAAAGAATCTATTTCTTCACACTTTTACAAACACTGGATATTAGCAATTGTTTTAACTTTTGCCAATTTGGTTGGCCAATTTGCCAACAGGCAAAAAAAAAATCTTAACAGTATATTAATGTTTGGTTACTCTGTTATTGGTAAAGTTGAACAGTTTTTCATGTACTTATTAGCTGTTTTAAAATTTTTCTTCTGTGAATTGCTCAATAATATTTTCTCCCATATTTCTACTGTGTTGGTTATATTTCTTTTATTGATTTATACAAGCTCTTATATATAATAGATGCCAATTATTTGTTTGTTTTAAAAGTTGCACATATTTTCTCCCCACATCTCTCCCATCTTTAGGTGACATTTATTTTTAGGTAGTATATAAGAAAGTTAAAAGAATTTTTTTGTACTCAAATTTATCGACTTTGTTTTTGGTGACTTGTGAGTACTGTGTTTATTTGGGGAAAGCTTCTCCTACCCCAAGTTGGAAAATATATTTTTCTCTCCTGTCCCCTATTTTTACAGTTTAATTTTTAAATGTTTATCTCTTTAATTAATCTATTTTTATGAGTTATACAAAGTTGATACCTAATTTTATGTTTCAAAAGAAACAGCTAGTTTTTCTGGCACTAACCTCTGAATAATCCCATCCTTCCCCTGTGATTTGAAATGCCACCTATTTCATATACTAAGTTCCTTTTTATATATTGGTCCACTTCTGGCCTATTACACTATTCTAAATCAGGAATTGGCAAACCATAGCCTGTGGGCTAAATTCAACCTGCTGCCTGTTTTGTAAATAAAGTTTTATTGTAATACAGCCAAGTGCATTTGTTTACATATTGTCTATGGCTGCTTTCATACTACAATGGCAAAGTTGAGTAGTTGCAACAGAGACCATAAGGCCCACAATCCCTAAAATATTCACTATTTAGCCCTTTGTAGAAAAAATCTGCCAATCTTTGCATCAGTATTATCAAATCAAGAACTCTGTAGTGTGTTTTGCAGCTGGAAAAGTAAATATGTTCTCACTAGGTCTGAATTAAAAAAAACAATCTTGGCTAGTCTTTATAATTGTCTTTGGGTGAATTTTACATTTAATTGATTATTGATATGGTAGGGTTTAAATGTACTAACTTCCTATTTGTTTTTTAGTTGTCCTATTTGTTCTTTGTTCCTTTTCCCTCTTTGCCTTCTTTTGGGTTTAGTAATTTTTATTATTCTATTTTCTCTCTTATGCTTTTATTTTTAGTGGTGGCTTTAGAGTTCATAGGCTATGCCTCTAGGCTATCATAATCCACCTTCAAGTAATATTCAACACTTCAAATATAGTATAAGAAACTTCTAACAGTATACTTTTATCTTTCTTTCCTGGTCTTTTTGCTGTTGTGGTCATTCACTTTATTTTTTATATATGTTACAAACTCCATAATATACTGTCTTTACCTTTGCTTTAGATGGTCAATTATTTTTTAAAGAGATCTAAAATATGAAAAAAAATTGTATTTTATATTTACCCACATATTTACCATTTCTGGGGTTCTTAATTCTTTGTGTGGATAAAGTTTTTCATCTGATATTTTCTTTTTGCCTGAAAAACTTCTATTGACATTTCTTGTGCAGATCTGCTGGTGTTGAATTCTTTCAGCTTCTGTAGGTCTGAAAAAGGTTTTATTTCATCTTTGTTTTTGAAAGAGACTTTTGCTGGGTATACAATTCTAAGTTGACAGCACTTTTCTTTCAAAATTTAAAAAGGCTTGCTTTTTACACTAGGCAGGACCAGAACAACCTTTCATCTTGGAGAATACCCTTCTGAGTAGCTTATGAGATGTTCCATGTACTACAAAGTTTTTTTCACTCTAGCTGGTAGGAACACAAACTATTTCCAGCCCTTTATAAGTTCCAGGGGTGGTTTTGCCCCTTTCTTGTGGTTCTTTCCCCAAACTCAGGTGCTTTCCTCACTTATATGTGCTAATCAGCACTCAGCTGAAGACTTGAGGGGACCCTTCCGCAGATCTCCAGAGTGTGTTCCCTCCATCTCTCCCTCTGTCTTCCTCCTGCTCTTTGCATCTCTCTCTTCTCTGGTACTCTGTCCCCTGGACTCTAGTTATCTTGGCCTCCCCCAATCCTCCACTCTGCCTTCTCAATTCAGGGAGATCACCCCTCCTTCACTGTGGCCTAGAAATGCTCTCCAGGCCAGATAAGGCCCATCTTGTTTTTCTCCTTTTGGGGCTTACTCCACTGCACTACCTGTTGCTGAATGTCTAAAAACCATTTTAATGAGTTGTTTGCTTTGTTTTGTTTTTAGCTGTTTAAGGTGAGAGGGTAAAACTGGTTCTAATTACTCCTTCATGGTTAGACTATTACATTTGGGATTTTGATTGGAATTGATGGGAAAATTTGACATTTACATCGAGTGTTTCCTTTTAGGAACATGGTATATTAACTTACTTAGGCCTCCTTTTAATTGCTCCAGTGGATTTTATGGTCTTCCACATTTATATTGATGTTGCATTTAAAGGCCCCCAAATAGGCTCCTTACCTTCTCTCTTATAGCATCCTATTTATATCCTGTAGCAATTCAGGGATAGAGTCTAAGAGGACCCTCGGGCTTCTGCTTTGCTGAGAAGCTCCTATATTGATCGTCTTCCCTGACCTCTGTGGGTCAGAAGAAGGCGGCCTGATCTTAGGGGTTGGCTTTGTCCCAGCTGACTCTTCCATAATGGCAGAGCAGGGCTGAGCAGCTCTGGACTGGGGCCCGGGTGTGGATGAGAAAACACTAGCAGCACCTCGCACAGAACCCCAAGATAGAAACTGGCTTAGAGCCACTTCATTTTGGCCTGGCTGCTCTGAAGCTTGTTTCTACTTTTACATATAGTTGGGCACTCTGAGAAGTAAGATCTGAAGACTGAACTACTGCTCTGTTGGGGGTACTATCATCTCTACCTGGTTTTGGGGGTCACTCTACCTACCTTATGTGTATGCTAGGCCTCTTCTCTGACAGATGGTTACTAATGCACAGAAAAAAAATCTCTAAGAATATCTCTGGGATAAACAGACATTTGAGGGCTAGTTAGGGAAGTTGGTGTTAAGTATTCTAAATATCAAACAACCAATTTAGAAGCAAACTTGGAACATAATTCCTTCCTAAGCTGGGAACTGTCTGAAATCCATCTCTTGCCATAATGACACTGATAAACTAAGGAGACCTTAACTGACTACAGTTGATACCAGATGGATAAACACCCACCCTAAGTAATGAGTTGGTTAATTATAGCGGTGCCATGTTTATAGACTTGTTAATCTCTTGAGAATATATAACTCTATCACCTACAATGGCTCACAGCATCTTAGCAGGACTTTTCAGAGTTAAGGCTCCTCCATTAACTCAAAATACATACCTTAAGAGTTAAAGGGTTGGGTGGAATTTAGTTTACTATTTTCATTACACCTCTGTGTGGGATCAACTTGTATAAAGCATCAGAGAAATGACAAGGCAAATAAAACAATGACAGGAGATTTCAAAATATTTTACTGGCACTCACATAACTCCCACCTCATATTGAGCCGAACAGTCATATGTATATAACACCCAAGTCTCTAGAATATGGGTGTGTTCAGACTTTCTGAGTCTGAGTTCTGTGCCTCGCTTGAACATTGGTTCACCCTCTTGACAGCCAGGTTGGCAAAAAGGAAACAATGTCACTCTCACAAAATGCAATATACCTGGACACTCTTGGGACTCAAGCCATCCCAAATGTGGATTATGCCAGTTCAAGAGGAGATAACTGATTGGTCTAAATTGCTTGGGCTCACCTATAGACCACTGGGTTGCAATCCTGATGCATAGGAGCATCACTGGCAGGACTTTTAGCAGCACCATGCCCAACCAAGTCCAGATAAATCAGAATCTCTAGGCTGGGCCCCAGGCATTTTTCTCCAGGTCATTCTAATGTGCAGCCAGGGCTGAGAACCACTGCTACAGACTAGAGTGGTTGAGGCCACTGTGCCAATTTTCAAGGTATTCATGCAGAGATTTTAATTCATAATATAAAGCCATAATTAACCCTTCATTCCTCCCAGGGACACTGCTAAGTATGGCAAAACTGCCTACTTCTCCAGTTTTTAGCTTTGGAGGGGATGACCGTGGGTGTAAGAGTGTGTGTGTGTGTGTGTGTGTGTGTGTGTGTGTGTGTGTGACAATCCCATCACTCTGCTTCCCATATAGCTTTTGAATCTTTCCCTTTTTCTCTCTGCTGCCACATCTTTAGTTCAAATCCTCATCGTCTGTCTAGTCTTGCTGCTCCCTGCCCACCAATATCTGCACTGTTTCCATTATTTCTCTCAAACATCAAACACAGCTCTTTGCTCGTATAATCCCCTTCTGTGGCTCCTTGCTGTCCAGACTCTCAGTGTCTTCATCTGGGCCCCCAAAGTCTCTCACAAGTAGGCTGGGGAGTCATTACTCAAGCCAAAGGGTCCCTTGCAGGGCCCTGAATAAGCATTGTCATCTCTGGTTTTCAGCCCCTGCCTGGACAGCATGTACCTCACCCTCTTCTGCTACAAGTCCCCATTTAAGGCTCTTTGGAATAAAACCTTCTCTGATCTTTCCACCTCCCATCCCCACCTCCCAGGTCTTCACTGCCTGTGCCAAAGCAACATCTGATGAATCCTTGTGCGTGTCTAGCAGATAGCAGGTGCGCCAAAAAAAGTGTGAAAACAAAAAGTTCCATTTATTATGCTATCAAAGTTGCAAGTCTGTCTTTCCTATTAGATTCTGAGCTTTCTCTAAAAACAGTGGGTAACATGGTGTATGTAGTAGAAAAAAAGCAGCTTTTGGAGACGAATTTAGGTTGAAAACTCCCCTCTGTCACTTACTAGCTACAGGATCTTAGGCAAATTGAACTGTTTTCTCAGCTGCAAAAGGTGGGTGATGACACCTTGAAGGGTTGTGATGTAATATCAGAGACACAGAGTATGGGACCAGATATTTTCTCCCCTTGCCTCCAACTCACAATTTACCAGATACTCTGCAAAATTCATGAATAACACCCCCACTAGAAAGCTTTTGTTTTGTATTGTATGCTTCCAAATGCCCAAAGAACTCAATCCTATAAAAGTTCAATGTTAGAAGATTTGAAAACCCTCCCCTCTCCCACCCTAGTCGTCAGGGGCATATTATACCCATTACCTTATTTAATCCCCAGCAGTCCTTTGAATGATTCCTGCTTTACAGCCAAAACAGCTGGAGCAAAGACACGGTACTGAGTTTTCTTTCAGGAGGGGAGCCGGCTTCTCAGGATCCTGACATTGACTCTGAGCTCTGGGCTCTGCTTCATGCCTTGTCGCCCTCACCGACGGTCCTGTGAATGCACACTTTTAAATGCAACCACTTGTTTTTCTGAAATTAGAACCAACTTTCCAATAATGACTGTTTAATGTGCAAAATTTAAAATAGCTATTTTAATTAAAAAAAAAAACGAAAACTATTATTCTGTTTTAAGAAGTAGAGAGTCCTTTCCGCCCCACACTTTGGGACTGAATGGTGGCTGACTGCCACACCCTCAGACTTAGCCTCTGGGAGCTTTGGTCCCTGCATCTCTAACTTGAGAAGACTAGTTCCTGCCTTATGGGAACGTGAGACTTATGTGAGTTAACACATGAACTTCTAACCCATGTAGAGCAGGTCTGGCACAGGGCAGGGCTCAGCGTCAGCTATTAGCATCATCACCACAAGGGCTGTTTTGCTCAGAACTCTAACAGCTTGTCCTTTAATGTGCTCTACCATAGGAAAGAAGAACACAGAGAAAACATTCACTCTAACACTTCTTGCTTTACTGAGAAGTCTAATAATAAAAAAGGCACTTCAAAGACAAATAAAAAGTAACTTTATTGACTGCTAATCTTACCATGAAATTCCTATAAGAATAATTACAAAATAATGCATTTTTTAACACACTTTTGGTATCATCTTGATATGATGATCCTTTCACAGAAAGGATTATGTACAGTTTATGCAGTTATAAAGTTCATTGTTGCAAATACAAATGTAGATGTGTAGAGGCAACATATACCAAATTGGTATACTGACTAGCAATGGATATTAACAAGTGCAGAAATAAATAACAGCTTTATACTTTTCTTTTCCTTTTTTTATTTTTTAAAACAATTTCGAAATACAAAAACGTCGATATTCAAAATGGATTTTCATATACATATATATAATTCTGTTGCAAACAGTGGGTCAAAAAAAAGCAAAAATGTCCTTAGCATGTTTCAGTTTTGAAAATCCATGAGACTTTTCATAAATCCAATTAGAAAGAGGGTGTGCAAAACCACCAACAATGCTGGCAAAATCCTAAAGGCCTGATTCTGTTTGAAGTAGAGAGAAAACAAAGTATAAAGCACTATGTACTTAATTAAATACGTTGTTCTTTTTTCCTTGATGTTTAAACAAGAAACACTAAGAGCTAAGGAAATGCACCACATTACGGCCTGTGCTCTTTGCAGACAAACTTCATCAGGATTTGTCTCTTAAGCATCTATAAGACATGGCGGATTATTTAATGACTTATCAGTAAAACAGTCATTAGATGATCCTTTCATACTTACATCTTTTACACAAAGATTGAGACAGTTTTATACATTCTGAGATCTGAAACTTTGGTTCTTTTTAAAACACTGGATAAAAGCAAAATCATTTCACAACTATAGAATTCTATAGAACTTTTTTCCTTTTAAAGTGTCAAGTTAAACCAATCTGACTAGGCTTGTGTATACACGCTGTCCCGTCACACCCACGTGGGGACATGGACATGCGATGGCAGCACGGGGAGCCTGCTCACGTTCTCCCTGTGTTTATAACACTGACTCCCACCCACGGGGAACACTGCAGGTTCTGCTGGACCCTAAATCTACTTCTCTGTTACCTGAAAACTTAACTTTGTATAAAAATATGACTGCTTCTTTAGAAAATAATATAGTATTTTTTAATAAAACCTGATAGGTAGAAAAAATGGTATATCAAAATATGTTAAACAAATGTTGTAAAATATGAAATCATTAAAAACATCTCCTAGAAAGACATTGTGCTAAAGTACTTTCCTGAAGCACGAGCCACGCTGTTACTGGACGTCTAAAGGTTAGTGAGCTCAGCCCTGACTGGGCTTCCCTATCTATCCTGACAGCAGTGGCTGTAACTCTCTTAAAAATGGCCCATTCTCAAACACTAACATTTTCTTCAAAATTAATGAAAAGACATCCTCTGGGTCGGTGGTTTACAACCCCAATACATACTAGCTCCATCTGGAGAACTTTAAAAGAAAAGGCAATTCCCCCTGGGTCTTACCACGAGAGACTGATTTAATTCATCTAAGGTCGGATCCTTACAATTGCCATTTTTTTTAAGGCTCCCCAGATAATTCTATTATGCAACCAGAGTTGAGAACTACGGCAAAAGACATGAGAAAACAGTTGTTCTTAACTCTATTATCTATCAGTTGATTGTCTGTAGGTATCATTCATTCAATGACATATCCTCTGTGTTAAACAAGAAAGACGATGTATACAAGACAGTCATGGAAGCCGAGATGAAAAGTTAGTTGGTAAGCTTTAAACACATATAAACACGCAGTCTCATGTATTTATATATGTCACGTATAGTCAGGGTATTTTGGTTAAGCAGAAACCGGGATTACCATAATTTGTTCTTGATTTAAAAAAATAAAACAAAACAAAAACCACCAAGCACGAATATATTCTAAGACGTTTCCATAGTTTTAAGAGATACTGGTTTGGAAATTCATGATGACAGGAACACAACTGATCCGTTGCTGGATGAGGGACTCCACGGAGTCCAGACTAGAGCTTTCTGGAAGAGCAGGAGGAGGACATGGCACGGACCAGGCATGAAGGAGTCACAAGGCATCACACTTTTGGTTATTGCTTAATTCACATCTTCTTGACCCTGGGCTGCACTTCTGTGCTGGCCACATCTTTGGCGAGCTAGAACCACATGCTTTTGACCGCTTCATCCGTGTTCACTTTGGGACAGCCCCAGTGAGGTGGCGATGGTTACGCACTGGCAAAGGTCCCTCTGTTAAAAGAAGAGAGCCTCTTCTCTCTCTCCTCCCTCAAAACACCAGCATTTCAGGGGGGAGTGGTAAAAAAAAAAAAAAATTTACAAGCAAACAAATACACCTAACAATGCCTTTCATGTGATTAAAAAACATGATGTTACATGTAACTGAACTAAAAAACAAAACAATGAAGAAATGCACCACAGTTCAATATTGTGAAGGCTTGGTAACCAGTAAAGCACACTTCCTTCCAAAGGATCAGGGAACGTCTGGGCACTTGTCTTGCTGTACATTCTCTGCAGTTCTTTTACTCCTGTGTAATACTTAAAGTGCAACTGTCCCGGGGCTTTTATTTCCATCGCAGATATTATAAAGAAAGAGCTAAGTTTGGGGTAAAGAAAATATGGCACAAGTAATAAGTAAAGAAAGAACCCACGGCTTTCACAGCCTCTAGCAAGCAGCAGGCGGTCCGCATGCTGCACAGAGGCGTACTTTATACAACAAACTCTGGAACTTCATCGTGGGTGAGATCCAGGGAAAAGTACTTGCTGGTTCTTTTGACTGGAAAAGCATCTTGGATGTTGACACACTGCTGAGCCAGGCAGCTGCTGCAGTAGAGGCCTTCCTCATCCAGTTCATGGCCACACCCAAAGGTGTAACTCTGAGCCGTGTCCTGACACAGGCCCGCAATGCGCAAGAAGTCTTTCTGGTACAGTCTGATGTCGTCGAGGCTCAAGCTGTGTCGATCGGTGGAGGTCTTTGGTTTTCGACATATAGTCTGCAAGATGAGGGAAGGTTGAAACAACTTTTAAGAGTACAGGCTAAAGTGAAAGTATAGTGATATTGCCCTGTACACAGAGAAGCTGCAAAATCATGAAAGGTTAAGGAATCCTTGCACGTTAGAAAGTGGTTTCCAGCCTGTGGTTTCTGGGCCCTGAGGCCCTGTGGGGGGAAATGCCGCCGCCACCACCACCACCACGAGCAACAGCAGCCAGTATTTACTGAGCCCTTATTATGTGCTAGGCCCCAGCGACTCATTTCATCTCCCCATCCGCCCTGTGAGACAGGTGCTATCATTCTCTACAGATGAAGAGCCCAAAGCACAGACAAGTAACTGCAAGAGGAATTCAACTGTCTCCAGCAGCTCAGGAGTCAAGCAGTCACCCTAAAATAGGTAGAGATACTTCACAGGTAGAGATACTGTTTCTTTGTTTTTCCATGAAGGCGTGGCAATTCAGCACAGCAACACTCTCACACTGTGGTCTGTTATTATTTTAATAAAAAATGGAGTGTTTCTTATTAATAAGAATAACAAACCAATTATCACTCAAGAAACACAGTTTAAAGAACTATTTTTTGAAAAGCCAGAATTCTTGGGTAGAAAAATAATACGAAGCGTTCTTGGTACAGAAAAGGTTGGGAGGCATGCCCCAGGATTAAGAGGCAGCTCCTCAACACTGCAAGGGTCGTATTCTGCCAAATACTTCACCCAGCAGGTAGCGGACTTCTAGAACTCATTACCTCAAGAGGCAGTACTGGCTGAAAATATAAGTAGGTTAGAAAAACGGCTCCGACAATGACATGAATGGAAGACACTTGATGGGTTATTTATGAAAACGAGGCAGTACATCTCTAATCTATTTTTGTTGCTGAACTCCACAAAAGCCAGCCTTGTTAGAATAAGATACCACTTTTGCTGGAGGCAAAAGTACTGGGAGGAAAGAGTGAGTCCAACTTTTCACTAGGAGGTGTCATGTCTGAGCACCCCTGAAGATGACGGCCTCTTGTACTGATGCTGTCTTCCAAGGCACCACCACAGTTGCACACACAGCATTCATTAGGTCATCGCCACAAATCCTCAAGGTGGGCACACAATGCTCTCCCCACTTCATAGGTGTGGAATCTGACCCTCAGCTGTGTCCTACAAATGTTTATATACAGTAAGAGCCAACAATGGCAGGGCAGGGATGCAAACCCAGGCAGGATGACCCTGGATCATCATGCCACATGTAGTGCTGTAAAGATTCCTCACTGGAGTTTCCAATATTTAATAGAATGTTATATTCGTTTCACGTTATGGCTACTTAAATGGAAGAGGAAAACAGGACAAATGAGAAAAAGGGGAAGAGAGAGAGAAAAATACAGGAGGGAGGCAAAGACTGTCAGAATGCAAAAGAAAGAAAAGAAAGGAACACATGTAGAAGAAAAAAAAAAAAAAGACATGGAGGGAGCCCAAGAAAGAGGCACAGGAGAGAGAGCATGTGCTCAGAAGACAGAGATGAACATCAGTTGCAGATTATATCCAAACACTGCGACCACGAGTTTCAGAGTATTTTAATTTATCTATATCTTCTGACAGTTTAATAGTCTAACCAGTGATCACAGGTTATCAAATGCTCTACCTTAGCACAGTTTGAAAATTTAGTCTGAATGGAACAATCATACATTCCTGCCATAACACACCTAACAAGAAAACCACTCTCCCAGCTGTTAAGGTCAATCAAAACAAACAGACAGACAGACAGACAGACACACACACACACACACACACACACACAGTTACCCTGAAGCCTGAAGACCAGAGACTTTCCATCTATATAAAGTATGAAACAAAGTACATTATTTATCCAAATAAAAACCAACTCAACTTCAGCAACTATTTACAGAACAAACAGAGAAGGTGTAAGAGAATTCTTGAAAAAGAAAAAAAAAGCCTCCAAGATAAATGGAACTAGCAAATAAATGGACACAAATTTAGACTAAAACTAGAATTTATGTATCTAGTAAGAATCATTTCGTTAAGGTTTTTAATTTTTGCTCGTTTATAATATAACTGTAAGCTCCTATTTAAAATTCTCTATAACTTCACCTCTTGATTTAAATTCTTCAATCCCTTCCATACCTGTGGAAGAGAATCAGTACTCTGGCCACGAAGTTTGACAACCGTTTCCGAGGAACTGGAGGTGGAAGAACCGATTTCTTTCACAATCAACCCTAGAGTAAAACACAGAGGAAAACCAATGAAAATCTCAAATTATTCATACTCCCTGCCGCATATCTAACATACACTACTGCCAAGAACCAAAGGGCAAGTAAGTATCACCCATTCCTGGAAAACCTCACTGTGACCCTTCAGTGGCAGACAACCAGGGTGGGACACATTCTCTTTCTTGTCTTACAGTAAACAGGGAGCAGTGAGATACATGTGGGGTTAGAGGATGGAGTGTAGAAACTGAATTATTAAAAATAAACTTTTAATTAAGCTGTTTATGATGAAGTCAGGAATAAAAACAAAGACTGTGGGTGCACACACACTCAGGGAGTGAGAGCCTGTTCTCTGTGCAGCTATAACATGCATGTATAGAAATATATGTTGAAACGTGTATGATAAAGTAATTGGACAAGAAAGGGCAATGTTTGGTCTGAGAACTCTAAGCATGACTACAGCAACCAGCCTGCTGAGTCCCTGTTGGTCAGAGTGATTCTCTGCTACCATGGGCAGGTCTGCTTCTGGCCGAGCCTCTGAAGGCCATGGTTTCTGCTCCATTAGCAAATGCAATTCTGCAGTAGAAAGTCCCTCGTACACCTGCAGAGCACTGCCAGGATGACGGGGGTTGTGCGTGTTAACTTATTCATCCCTGATTCCCTGCCCTGGCACACGGCAGAGGCTCACGATCAGAGACTGTGCGCCTCGACAGGGCAAAGACAGGGCACTCCAGTCGTCACAGGGTCTTCCACTCAGACAGTGCTCTAAACGTCAGAACAATACACACCGAGGTCACTTTGACAGTGCTGGTTCCTAAAGCGTATTCCTCTAAAGAACAGAGACTAACTCATGACATATGACAAAAGCAATTACAAATCTAAGGTTTAAAAATAAAACCCATACTGCTGTTAGTTTTTTTAAGATAACATCTTTCATTTGTTAGAAATATATATCATATAATATTATATAACCCCATAAAAGGGTTATGGTGAATACATATTTTCTAGAATAATTCATCAAATACGAAATTTAAGAATCTTTTTATGTCGACCTTTTTGGACACTTTTTCCTCCAGACTCCTCCTATACCCTGTATGATATAGTGGGGGAAAACAAAACAAAACAAACCTGGAGACCCGACTTCCATTTCTAGCCACACAGCATTTATCCTCTCCAAACTATGAATTTTCTCATCTATAGAAAGGAGGAGCTCAGCCTGAAGGGGCTCCAAGCCCCTTCCAGATGTATTATATAATTCTCTGATTATCATTTAAAATAGCAAAAAAAAAAAAAAAAGGCAAAACCCTATCACACATGAGGTAGAAGATGCTAATTCCAATCCTGAGTGCTTCCCCTCTCCACTTTCCCTCTCTTCCACGGAAGGCACTGGATCCTGCAGTTCGCGACACTGACGCAGTCCTGTCTCTGATCTGGAGCCCCCGCCCTGCCCCTTCCACTTCCCGGGGCACCTGCTTCTCAGTCCAGGACAGCCCACTTCCGAGGGAGAGACCCTTCCCACAGGAGCTCACCGGAGTGTCCGTTCAGCTTCCGCGACAGGAGCATGTCCTCCGTGATGTAGATGCACATGTCTGGGCTGACTTCCAGAGATTCTTCGTTCATCTGCTCCAGGTCCCTGGGGTCGTCAACCAACATCTCTATTTCTGACAAAGAAGAAAGAAAAGACATTTAGTGACATATGGGGAAATGGCCACCAAAATTCGTAGCCACACCTTGAAGGAGGCTATGTCATGTTTTATATTTAAAAATAACTTTGCTCATGAGACACTACAACAGGAAGCTCTAGGAATAATTCCCAACTAGATGCTACCTGTTCTCGTTTTTCATAATATGGTTGTGATATCTCCATGTCTGCTAGCGCCATGATTTGACTGTCAATTATTCTTTAAGGAAAAAAAGAAAAGCTGTCCTAGCATTGCTGTGATGACAAAGGGCAAACTGAGACTAATGGGTCGTCTGCCTAATGCCAAAGCAGACCGCTGACACAGACAGACTGAGCAGTGAAGCTCATGAAGCTCCCCACTGCCCACGTCTGCGTCCTCTCCAAGCGTTTAGTGACTCGATTTGAGAGCCACATGAATTCTATAGTAACCACACATATGTTCTGCAATTTTCCTTAATGGAGTCAATATATCTTTTCCCCAAACCTGAATGCTACAGAATTATTTGAGATGAAAAACAATAAAAAAGGTGCACACAAATACTAAGTTTGGCTGATATAGGCTGTAGGTCTTGTTTTATCTCCAGCCAAATGCTGTATTTCCTTCTTCCCTATTACATCAATTCTCCTGAACCAATACTGGAAAAAAAGCTAAGAGAGAAAAAGCAGAGCCCCCGTGATGACGGGTGAGTGCTGTTAGCTCAGCGGGCCTAGGGGTAGGCTACCATCGTCCTGAGAATCCTCCTCCAGCCGGTCCTTGCCACCACTCTCCACACCGGAGGTGTGGGAGCTGCCGTGGCTGGTCATGGAGCTGCAGGTCTTCAGCTTGCGGTGGATGGCGCTGCCAGAGTATGCGTCCTCCGGACCTGCGTCCCGGGGCTTGGTGTCGGCCTCGATGCCCGAGGTGTGGGAGCTGCTGTGGCTGGCGGTGGAGTGACGGGACAGGCGCTTGTGCTTCATGCTGCCCGCGCTGCTCCCGCTGGCCCGGGACCGCTTCTCCAGCTGGTCCATGTCCAGGTCTAGGTTGTCGCTGATGTAGGACTCCCGGTATTGCTTCTTCTCTGTACGTGAGGAACACGGCTCATCATTATACTCAACCAAGGCAGAAGGAACAGTCGGTTAGCTTAGGGGAGTCCTCAGACCAAGAACAAGTACAATTTCACACTCAGAATTGAGTGACTGTAAAGTGCTGATAATTCTGATAGGAGCTCAATTTAAGACTGCATAAAAGCCAGTAAAATCGATCTCAGCAGGGTGGGGGGAGGTTTAAAGTACTCAAAGACTTTTAAAGCTTCAAACACTACAGAAGAGTGCTACTCAAAGTGTAAGATGGCAGACCACTTCTTGTCTGCAAACTGTTATTGGTCCACAGTGGAATAAGTTCAGGAGTTGAGAATAACCATTTAGATACTTTCAGAGCAATCTGACATTGCCAAGACACACACTAATGTGATTCTGAACTTTGCATAAGTATCAGTATAAAAAATCTAATCTTTCCCTACAGATAATTTCAAAAGCACTGCTAGAGAAATGGTTTAATAAATATACTTATGCTAATTGTTATTCATTTTATTTGTTCATCTGTTCAATTTGGCCTGTTGTTAGCTCTAACTGTAGAATACAATTTAAAATAAATTATTCTTCTGAGAATTTCTTCCAAAACACTCTAAAATTTAGATTTTCATGGATGAAGATTGCTTTTCTCCATTTAGGCTGAATTAGATTTTATCATTTATTAAGAAAACATAGTAATCACTACTGGTTTGATGATTTATACCCATGTAGCCTCTGATTGATAACTGTTCTCTGATTTAACATGTCAGTGTCAGTGCAGCTCTAACCCGCAGTCAATGACACAGTGTTGGAAAGACCCTTTTTTTCAACTGCTAAACTAATACATAAAGGCGTGAGGTTACAGTTGGGCTGCAACTGTACAACTGACACAAAAATCACATTTTTGTGCTTTAGGTCAGAAATTTAAAACAAAGAAATGGTTTAGTTGCCTTATATTTTTAATACTGATGAGAAATAACACACTAGAAAAATGTTAAAAATTGAGACTGTGTTTACAGAATGTTAAATTGATACTATTTCAGGAACTGCTAACTATTGGACTAATTAAGTTCTCAAGGGTCTTTTTTTAGGGGTTCTTTGCTTATATACTCACAATTTATTTATTTTGGGGGGAGGGGAGGTAACTGGGTTTATTTATGTATTTATTTTTAATGGGTACTGGGGATTGAACTCAGGACCTTGTACATGCTGAGCAGGCACTCTAGCACAGAGCTATACGCACCCCGCTTCAAGGGCCTGCTAATGGATTTAACTGTCTTGTCTCTTGGTTAAGTAAAAATACTTGCACTCTCAATGTCTGAATCCAGCTCTGAAGGATCATCACCACAGGCTTCCCCAGAGAGGCAAGGAATACCAGCAGAAAGAGAAGACACGCATTCCAGGATGCAAAATGGAAAAAGTGCTTGGAGGAGGTTGTGTGCAGGTTTCTGAGCTCCAGCCTACTCGTGTCAATTCTAAGGAATCAGGCCGAAATACAAAGGACAGTGTGCGTAGCCACACAAAAGCAAGCTGGAATCAGACACCAGAGCCTAACACTCATCACTGCAACAAAAGTGCATCCAACTACATCCAATATTTGAGGGCTAGACTGGGTTCTAATGATTCCTGTTTTCTGAAGACAACAGGAGCTGAGATGAAGATGAAGTGCTAAAGGGGTCTGCAAAATCCTCACACTTTCTATTCACCGTAGTGTCCATACACAAGCCACGTGGTCCTTGGAAGGATGGGAAGTGAGGAGAAAAAGTAAAAAAAAAAAAAAAAAAAGTCTTAAAGAGTGTTGGAGATCTAAGACAACTGGGAAATGTGAATCTAATGATTTAAAAGCTTTTCTACCTCTTTACAAATAGCCCTTTTACCCCCAAATTCCTGATAGATTTGAAGTCAATTATAGTTATTCTAAACTCACAAGCATTCTCACTAGAAGATTCTGCCAACTTGTTTTCTACCTAATAGGAGCCTAGTGTGAATTACATCCTATCCACGGGGCAGTGCAGCCTTGGTGTTCCACGTGCTCGCTTCTGTCCCCACCCGAGTGCTTAATCACTTAGATCCTCTGCAAACATTTAAGAAGCTTCACATCACTCAGTTACAAAATAAGAGAAACAATGAAATAATTCTGAAATTTATTCTAAGAAATGCAAAATGCAACCTCTCACCCCCTAGTAACCACTGGTGTCAATGGTGTAGATCATCAGCGCACCACTGCTGTACTTCCTTTGTTGTGAAAGCCCAGACTACCAGGCTTTTCACATGCTATTTTGGAATATAATGCATCAATGTGACCTCGTGACATATGACCTAAGAAGAAGCCCCAGCTATTGAACAAAGCTGGGTTAAAGAAATTTTTTAATGACACAAAGCATTTTTTATCCATCTCTCCTTAACCCTGTAGGATTCTTGCAATCATTTTTTATTATAAAATGTGAAAAACATTTCAGTCAAGGTGACTCTAAATGAAACTTAATTAAAAATAAAGATTCTTTTCATGCTGTTTTTTTGGCTAATTTTGAGAAAATTTTTTGTTGTTGTTGTTGTTAAAGTGATGTAGTCCTTACGTGTGGGTGAGATAACTGGATTCAGGCCAAGGTTAGCCCAGAGAAACTTAGTTTCAGGCTTTCTTTAGATGTGGAGGGACCTCTCAGTAGAAGAAACTAAGGATGTGGAAGGAGGAAAAAGGCCAGCCACCCCAAATCTACCTACACACATCCACGTAAATGATCCATGTACACCTGTGTCATTCCTGCAATGCTCTTACTCACACACGCCCCTAAATGCACGACACTCCCCTCTTAAGAACTCAACGTTCTTTTTAACTTTGCTTTAAAACATATAGAGGAGTTTCATTCATTCTTCAGGGTCTAAAGGGCTCCCGTTAAGGTCACCTAAACAAGAATTTACTAAAATGCTGTTGGCAGAGAGCTTCTGGAATAAATGAACTTCTCAAGGTGCCAAGTCGGCCACTCAGAAATGAAGCCAACTTGGCAGATGATGGGCTCTGTGCCCAAGTCACCTATTCTCACGAAATTCCTTGGCACTTCTGTCCTGTTTGAATTCTTACTATTCACGTCGGCGTCAGAGAGATATATGCATTTGTTACCCTGATGAGTCATCCTGAGGAGAACTGGCAGTCTGTCAGCAGAGGAAGCCCACACACTTGACAGACCAATTCTCTCCTAAGACAGACGCACATTGGTGGCAAACAGCAGAAAATGATTCATGTTCTAATAGCTGCTTAAGTTACAGTGGCATCTCCAAACTGGGTCTCATTTAGATTGAGAGACAGCTTTTGAGAGAACTCAGTCAGACACAAATTTCTATAAGGGTTTTTACTTGTTAAGAGAGGACAGGTATTTGTCTTGTATCTATAGGAAAAGTGAGGTCTGAGAGGCCAAAATTTGTTTCTGACAAGGACCTAAGATATGAATCTGCATCCTAATGTGCATGCAAATATCCCAAATCAAATCTATTTGAATTACCAAAAATTACAACGTAAATTTGCAACAACAACAAAAAAATGAAGACAACCCCCCCCCCAAATGTGCAAAGTAGCATTTTGGGGAGTCAGAAGTTGGAATGTGTTGAATGGAATATCCAAAGGGCACTAAAACTCAAGATAAAGGGCTAATCATTAGGTTAATACTGTAAAATTGAAGTCTGCTGTTAGAAGCCCCCATCCCTGTCTTCCTCTGCTTTATCATGCCCCCCTTTTCTGAAGCCCCAAATGCACTGCTCTATTCTGTGTCTCAGCAAAACTCCCACAGGACTATCTGACAAAATCCTTAATTGTAAACTTCTCTCTCCTTTGTTTGTCATCCGTGCTGAGCCAGACGTGGGGGCCTGCAGCAGTCAATGAGAGGCTGGAGACATTCTGTGACCCACCTTTATGGTCACTCTAACCTAAGGAATAATCACACTGGGAGGAATTCCAGATAGCCTGTGGATAACAGCACAAGGTGGAACAGGGAATAAACAAAGCTCTGAGATGCAGATAAAAGCTGATATGCAGATAAACCTTGGCCTGCACCTTCCTACAGTGGCTTTTTGTAAGGATTTTCAAGGCAAGTATGGACAAATTTAAAGAGACTGTCCTCAAGAGGCTGCCAAATGACAGGGATAACCTCAGACATTAGGACCAGGTGCTGTGGGAGGTGGGCCTTCAGGCCTTCCCCTGTCTTACAGGACAGCGTTGGGATGTAAATAGGAATGCTGCTGGGAATCTGGAGAGGCCCAGTCCCCAAGTCCCACTCCTCAGGAGACTAAAGCCCCAGTTCCTGGCAGCTGTAGAGGAAGGGGCCCCTCATGGCAAAAGCACCATTTGCTTCCCAGCCCGAGACCCTGCAGTACCTTCGTTTTCCTCCAGCTTCCGAATGTGGCGCAGGACAGGCTGCAGATTCATGTAGAGGCGGTGGCTGTTGCTCAGGAGTTGCAGGAGGTGTCTGGAGCGCATGGGGCACCCCGTGTAGTATATGAGCTTCCTGGCTGAGGGCAAGCCATCTGGCAAAATCTCAAATTTCTTACCCTGTGGAAGAAAAGTCTCTGATTTGCCAAGGTCCTCTTCATTTTCTAGTTAGTAAGGAAAAACTACAGATTCAGAAATAAGTGTGTAAAGCTCCAAGCAAAATTCTCTGAGGGATAAATTACTGTTTTCCCTTTCAAAAATGTCAAAGGGTTACCAAAAACTCAGGGAAGTGCCAAGCCAGGGTCTGCTGGTTCCATCTTTGGTTTCACTGGCTGGCCAAGCCATTTACATAATGGAGAAGAGAAGGGCCCATCAGGAAAGCATCCTCAGATGTAATCCCAACACCCTAACTCAGCAAACAAGACGACTCATTCTAGAAGGGTAATGCACTCAAATATTTGTTCAACACTTACAATATACCAAATGTTGTGCAAGGCCCTGAGAAAATAACAGCACATAAGACAAAGTTCCTACCCTAGTGTTGTGATATTTTGGTGGGAGGGATGGTAAAAAGCATGTACAATAATAATTGTTTACGATAAATTGTGGGAAGGAAATAAGTAAGGAGTTATGGCAGTGAACAATACAGGATACCTATTTAGTGTTTAGGAAAAACAAAAAGCTCTCCAGTTGGATAAAAGAGGGAACTGGAAGCCAGAGGGCCGGTTGGAAGGAGGAGACAGGTGGGAAGAAGAAGAGATGTTAAGTAGAAGAAGTATCTCTCCATCAGTAGAGGTATAAGGAATCTCATTCCTTAGGTCTGGGATCACTGACCTAAGGCGCTAAGTTGAGGGTGAGGATTCGGCAAAGTTCCTTACAGTTATGGAATATGACAAATTCCTTTAATTTTCCTGATAACAAATAGGGCAGCAGCACTACAGAAGGGAATAGTCTCAGCCAGAGAGGAGAGGCAAAGCAAAGAGGGAGGCGTATTTTAACTACACACTTCCAGTCAGTACAGAGCAATATGGGTTTGTGTAATTCAGACAGGGATGGAATTTTTCACTCTGGGTTTTCTATTGTAAAAGGAACCCCTAGGGGCTCTCAATGCTAGAATGGTTATAACTTACACTTAATGAGCACTAAGCATGTATTAACTCATTTAATCCTTACAAGTCTCTGGGGGCATGGTCAATTATCCCCATTTTGGAAAGAAGAGACCAAGACACAGAGAGGTTAAGTAATTTGCCCAAGGTCACACAGCTAGGCGAGGCTGTAAGAAGAATCATCTGGGATGTCTGCTGAAATAGACTCCTGGTCTCCACCCCAGGCCGACTGAATCATAAATCTCTTGGGGGAGGAGGATAAGGCCCAGAAATCTGTATCTTAAACAAGTTCCTCAGATGAGGCTGATGCACAAGCAGATTTAGGAACCACTGGGTCCAAGACCCTTAAAAAAGTCAATTTCTATTAAATGCATTTTATCACCACTTAACTGGGGACATGAACGGGGCAAGTCAGATAATAATTAGCTCATTTTCAAATAGCTCCAACCCTTTCACAAATAGCTTGAACGAGAGTGAGGAGGAGGCAGGTCAGGCACCATTTAATGTATGAGTAAAGTGAAATCAGACTGAACTGTGCCCAAGTAATTAAAGTAATGTCAAGACAGAAACAGGTCTTTTGACTCACAGGGCAGTGTGGATGCTCTTTGGCAACAGAGCCCTTTATTTATATAGGCCATCTTCCTGAAACAGAGAAGCACATGTGTCCTAATCCTTACCTTCCTCCTTTCTTTGTGTATTTTTTCCCATAATTTCTGAACAAACTGAAATTATGGGTTTTACTGATCACTTGATATACATACTATTAACTGTAATTCTTTGAACACTCCCCCAAAATGGATACAGCTACCAAAGTAGACAAATAGCTGGGAAAAATCAAGAATGTGCTCCAAAAAAAGGAAGTATATCATTCTCAATAATCTAAGACTCTTCTTGTTATGAACTGCAGCCTTTTCTTTATAATAGTGAGTCTCAAATAGACATCAATAGAAACATCTTTTTATATCATTCTTTATTCTTTGATCAAAAGTTAACTTCTGAAAGAACTGGACAACTCCCATGCTACTAGTAATTTACCCTCTGAGTACAGCTTTCTGTTTCCTAATTCCTTTGTTACAGGCTTTGCAAAACAATTCTGTTTGGTGAATTCATCATAAACTTTTCTCATCACATTTCTTCTGCAAATAGAATAACTTAGGGTAGAGTGGTGGAGACCAGATACAAATTAAAATTAGTCATTTCTTCTGTTAAATAAAAGACTCTTTGATTTTAGGGTCACTACTGATAAGTGGCAAGGATTATAATTACAGCACATGCATAAGAACATAAGAAAGCTAACTATCTTCATCTTCAATTTTGAAAAAAACATCAACTTTGGTGCCTGAAATAATATTGATTTAAAAAAACAAAACAATAAAATCCCACAAAAACAAACAACTGAGTATTTTAGTAAGTTATTTTAAACTTACCACAAATACCAACTTTCCAACATTGGTCCAAGGGAAATCATAAAGTAACTGTTTCTCTTCATCTAAATTCTGTGGAAAGAATTATGAGAGTTACTTACAACTCTTGTAAGTAATGCACGCAGAGTTACTGAGGAAACTGACAGACATTCTAAAATAGCTCTAACTTCTTTCCCAGAAAACTAAAATATAGTAATTAAAATCTGAAAGAGGTCCCCAATTCTCTTTGGAGACATGCAGACAGTAATTAAAAGAGAAGCGAGACAATTCTGTCGCTTTTGGTTCCTGAGTGACTGCATTAACTGGCCCTTGCACGGCAATCTTTTCCCGTTTGGCCTAGCCCTAAATTTAAATTAAAAAAGTCCAGAAGACTCAGGCCTTCAAGAGATGAGATAAGGCACTCAGACTTTCGTAATTGGATATTTTGCCTATGTCAAAGATAAGACATCCTTATATTCTCCTAGGTCTCACAGAGAGAGGCATGCTCTCTTCCCTGTTTATGACTGTGGGTAACACCATCCCACTCGCAAAAGAATGACAGCTACTACATATTCAAGGAACAAGTTTTACTGGAAAAGTATAACGGAAATTAGAATGTCTGGTTGGGCATTGTATTAGAAAGTCTTTTTTCTTTCCACAGTTATAGATGCGCCAGATGATAAAAAGGATTATTAGAAATCAATGACATGCAAAGAAAAATATTTGGATATTAATGATCTGTTAGTGATGAATGTGGGCCAATCTTTGGCTTGCTGTTTCCTGTTCTGGAGGACTTATTAGCATCAAGGACCTGACTGCTCCACTTCATCTGTCCCACATCATCCATGTCTGTGCTAGACAAATAGAAAGTAATGACCAATCCATGGTTGGAAGTGGGCCAGTGAACCTACTGCAGAACCAGACAGACACACTGTCAAAGTAGGGCGGAGTGGGTGCCATTTGACACTTACTTCTCATTAACTAACCTGAAAAATCTGTATTCCCCGCATGGTCAAACCAAGGGTCAGAGAAGCTTCAATTTCCCTTTTATCCTGTAGGAATAAAATTGTATGAAAAAGTATATTTTTCTTCCATAATGAACAACTCAGCACCAAGAAAAGAGATAGAAAGATAAATTTTAGGATTAGAAAGCTTTTGACTTAAAATGACTTTGCTTGTCTTTCTGTATCCCTCTTTTTTCTATAAGATTTAAGAAAATCCTGGGCACATATTAAATCAATAATGGTTATTTTCTACTTTTTAATCTCTGAAATTTCAAAATATTAGTGTTCTCACTATATTATATACACTTTTCATATCTGACAATATGTTAAATATTTGCATTATTGAGAATTCCAATAAGACTACTTTGTGCTTTTACACCATTTTTTTAACCTTCTATCTTATGCTTAATCTTTTCTCATATGTTAGAATCTTGAGCATAATGTCATAGTTATATTCTGAGATGTACTAGACGTTATGGTTTAAAATTGGGTAAACCTCCCAACTCTGAAACCGAAGTTAGAGGCAAGCCTAAACAGTTAATGCTCTCTCATGAAGATAGCTAATAAAGTATTATATTCAGTTGGTTTGGAACAAAAATACTTATGTTTTAGAAGTTCAATTATCACTTGCCAATATGATATACATTCTACCAGCTAAACCATAAACTAAAAAAATATACTACAATGAACATAAGGAAAAAAACTGTACAATTAAGAATGCATTCTGAACTTGGCCACATCTTTTAAGTGCTCATCTGTAATAGGTGGATATAAGGTTAAAGTTCAAAATAGAAAATAAATAAAATTGCTAAGTAACTAAAATACTTTCATTATGAGATTTCTCAATAAAAATAATATATGAGTATGTGCAGATCTTTATTACACTTAGTGCCAGTCTTTGCATGAATATGGAAAGAAGTATTTCTTAGAAAATACATCCTCACCTGGCATGGTCAAGAGAAGACATAGCCTATTTTCACTATTCAGGCTGTTTTCTAATATTCTTTACATCAATAAAGGTACATACAGTACAGGTTTAACAGAAGAAACCAATCCATCACTATGAATTTAGGCCAATTTCCCTTTCTAGGCTGTTCTGATTACTTCATGAAATAAGACTGTGCTCATAAAAATGCTGTTGTGTGTGTCTGAGCTGTATTACTGGGAAAGAGGCACAGAAGTTTTATTTTCTTATGTTTCCTGTCTTCTGTCTTCCTATCTCCATTTTATAAGCAGGCATTTTATAAGCAGGCCTTAAAGGAAGCAGTTTTAATGGCTGCCACTTGATTTCTTCAAAGAATGAAAATTCTGCCCATAAGGAAACAATGTATTTATTTGCCCACCTCACTCAGTTCATTATTATTGACCACCTTGTTTTAAGCACTCGAGAGTAATTCTCTATGCCATGTAAAAGTAACACACTTGAAGCAAATTTGAAAGATTCATTTTTACACAAAAGATAAACTGCAGATACCTACCTCACTAAAGGATTCTTAATGAGATTCCTTAAAATACCAAGCTTCTCTAGCAAATAAAAAGCAACTAACATTTACTGAGTATTCTCTACTGTGCCAAGCACCCCACCTGGTTATTTCAGATTCATCATCTTGTGGAATCTTCCCAACCCACAGATACAGGCTCATTCCCACTGAACAGGTGCCCAGGGGTGTAGTTACAGTAGCCTCGGGTCGCAGCAATGGTGAGCACGGATGCAACGTTTCTAACTGATACCTGATTCCAATGTATCATTCATACTTCTAATACATTTCCAAATATAAACTAATGGTAAAAAAGTCATTTATTTGCATTTTCTCATATAAATTGAGGTGTCACAGTGAACTCTCTTAAAAGAAAAAAGAACTCAGTTTTCTAGGAATTTAGGTGAAGAGATCTTACTGAACTCTATGCCTTTCAAAAATGACAGGGCATTATCAATGCATCTCTTGGGTATGGAAGAGAGAAGAAATAACATCCTTTGCTCTCTTATTAAGTTTTTTGAACCAGTCAGGAAAATTACCCAGCAATATAGCCAAACTACAGTCCAGTCTCTAATGGTCTAGTTATGCTAATCTTATCACAAAGGGTGTAGGAGAGATAACAAACCTACTAACAACCACGATAATGGTAACACAGCAACAAGTTTAACATCTTGCTTAACAGGTGCTGGGCACTGTTTTAAGCACTTTTCACCCATTAATTCCGCTAGTCTTCAATAAACCTCAGAGGCTGGTAATGGAACATCCCCACTCATCTATGGGGAAACTAAAGCACAGAAAGGCAAAGTCACATGCCTAAGGTTACAGAATAAGAGGAGAAGCTAGGATTTAATCCCAGCAAGTTAGGTACAATAGCCCATTCTGAACCACCTCATCCTATTTGGTTTGAGAATACGTATACTTTTGAGTACTTAAGTGGGAATTCAAGAGTTCTTGCCACAGAAGTGATACTTGTGAAACAGGGAGAGGAGTGGGGGGCGGGGGGAGAAGACAGGACATGATAAACAGTATTGTAAGTGCCACCCTGAAGAACCTGGCCCCAGTTATTATTGGGTATGTGACCTCTGATCCAGCACAGAAAAATGAGGCTAGACACAAAAACACAAAACACAAGGACACAGGACAACGACAGTGACAAACTTGAGAGAGTCTGGGAAGCACGGAGTTCAGCAGTGTAAGCACACAGCCTCTCATCAAGTTGACCCGAGTAGAACCCTGGCTCTTACTAGTGTTGTGATCTTTGGTGCGTATCCTGGTCTGTAAAATGAACATTATAGTTCCTATCCTAGAGAGTCATGAGAATTTTTTTAAAAAGGGTAAACTTGCCCCAGAAACACAATACTCAATAAACGCTAGTTGCTGCGATGATGTTCTTATTACTAATGGATATAATGCAGGTATGGCTTCATTTCTAGGAGTATTAAAACTTACTGACCAAACAAGTTGCAACTGTTACTCCCCAAGGCAGAAATGCAGATTTGGGAAGGAGGAAAATAACTATTTCATAATCAGATGCACAATTTACAGCCACTTGTTATCTCAATATTAGAACCATTAAGAAGACTCCATCCCACTCCTAGGCCTGAGGAGAAGCATCACTGAGACTCCAAGATTGACCTATGGTGACAAAGAGCAGTTCAAATGAAACTCTTTTAAAAGCCCATTAAAAAAAAAAAAAGAAAAAAGAAAAGACAACAGTAAATAAAAGCTTTTCCTGATCAAGAAGGTATAGCTGCAGACTTACTGCAGTTTTGTACCTTATACAATCTGTAGTAATGAACGGCGACGTCGTCCAGCCGGACGGCCTCTTTGATATATTTAAGATGAGCCTCGGAAGCTGTCAGTGCAAACTGATCTTTGTGCATGTTTGGAATGTGCTTCAGGATGTAGTCCTTCCCTCTCTTGGAAACAACCTGTTGGAATACAATAGGAGTGCAATGCAACATTTGTTGGAGGGATGCAAGTACCACCCTCTATACCAAAATGATGAAAGGACGAGAACCAAAAATAGGCCATGTAAACTGGCTAATCTCCATTAGAAAATTCCCACGCTTATTCTTTTTCGGACCATGTGTTAGGTTACCAGGCTGAATCAGCTAATACTAGAAGTTAGAGTCAATTTAGCTATAATACTCCATATCTAAGAAGAAAAACCACAAGGAATGGGAAAAGTATGTTTTCTTGGTTTTAAAATCATGAACAACAACAAAAAAAACAGATCAACTTGCAAAATTTGGTACACATCATTGTTTATACTTGCAAAATTACTAGTGTCATGAAATACAACCACTGTCAGCACGTCTTCAGGTTCTGGATCCTACTTGACTCTTCTAAAATTACAGCCACAGAGTGGGAGGTTCTAAATGTTAATCCAAAGAAGGCAGCGGACTGAGAGGAATTCTCAGAAACACTTCCGTTTTTTGCATAAGAGGCTGATACGAACACTCTGTTTGAATACTATGAGAAAAGAATTTCACCCAAATATCCATTACAATTCACTGTGACGTCAGTTTTCACCGGGAAGCAGTCTAAGATTTTAGATATCAAGAAATATAGCATCCAGTAGCTGCAGGCTAAAAGAAAGGTGTTGATAAGTTAAAAGTCTTAGATGATTTCATTAAGATCATAAAATAAGGAAAGAACTATACAAAGTAAACAAAAAGCATTTTAGTGCTTAAAAGGATCAGAATTTTAAAATTAGAGAATTTTTAGTTTTTTAGCAATGTTTTTACAGACATTGATACTTTGTTTCTTCCCATGAATGTTTAAAGGAGAATTAAACATGATGAAGTATTAGATAATAATCAAGTTTTGCTGAGAACTCAAGTCACAGATGTTTCTTTCTAGACTCCGTTCACATGGAGATCATTTAAATCAGTGCTTATCAACCTTTTTCAGGTCAAAGAACCCATAGAAAATAATACTTGTAAGGGCAATAAAGTAGATGGTTTTGGTGATGGCAAGGGTCAAAGAAGCTAGCATCTCAGCAGCCCAGATGCCATGACACACTAATTGGGAAGCTCTGATTCAAATGACCAAGAGTCAGTGAGCACCAGATGATAACTAGGAATGTAAATGCAGGCTAATTTTGGTCCAACAGTCATTGATATGTAATAGCTTAACACATTTCGTGGTTTCTCTTCAACAACTGAAGCACTGTCAATCAGTGAAAAAAATTTATATTGAGCACCGTGATGTGAAATGCTGAAGAAACAGAAAAGTCTAAGTTTATGCCTGTCCCCTAGAATATGCTAAGAAACATTTAGTTTACTGGGGGCAAGAGACAACAGAGCACTTGAAAATAAAATACTTATGTTCAGGGTCTGATAGAACCCAGGGGAGGGGCACTGGGCACCCAGACAGTCTGCCCTGGGAACCACACCTGAACAGAGTCTCAGAGGACGAGCAAGAGTAAGCCAGGTAAAACAGGAGGTGGCTTCACTAGCTGAAGGAGCTGCAGGAAGAAAGGCCCAAAGTGTGAAACACCTCAGTAGGTGTAGAGAAGCAGGAACTGCTAGATGTTTCTAGAGCATAACGTTCAAGGTGCGGGACAACCAGAAAGGAAGCTGGAAAGGCTAGCTGGGACCACATCCTGGGAAGTTCCAAGGTCATGCTTGGGAGCCTGGGCTTCACTCCGCAGGTGAAGGTTAAATCAGAGGCAAAATCAACCCCTCTGCAAGCCATGGAGTGAAGACTGAAGCAGGGGCAACTCTCCACAGGAGTGCTGATGGGAACTGGGACCCAGAAATGAGGAGCAACGAGAGGGAGAGAACGCTAAGCATTTAGGAAGTTAACAGCAACCAAAACACAAGGGAACTTTACTTCTTAAGCCGGGGGTTGAGGAACCGAGTGTTTCTGTTAGAGGATGTTCTGGTTGACTGGATGTGGCAGGGAGAAAGAAGGGTGACGAGGAAGGTCCTGTGTGACTCTTCTGGGTAATCAGGTGGACAGCAGTGCCTCTAGCTGAGGTTGGAAATGCACAGAACTGAGGTGGGAAGATGAACCTGATTTGGGACATTTTTAGTTTGAGGTGCCTGTGGGTAAACAGCCACCTCACAGGCACAGGGCAGAGAAATGGATTTGGGAGGTGCTAGCACATAGGTAGTTGTTAGAAAGCACTAATTTGGATGAGATCTCCTGGGATGTGAGTGATTAAGTGTCAAATGTAGTAGAGAAATTCAGGAAAAGAAGTGAGACGTATCCACCGGATTAGGCAATTTTAAGGTCACTGGTGACCTTAGAGACAGCACCATGAGTGGAGGGAGCGGTGAGGAAAGAAGGCAGATGGGTGTGGGTTGAGGAGTACATGTCAGAGTAAAGAAGCTAAAAAATCAAATATACATCACTTTTACAAGAAGTTTTACTGAGGACGGAAGGTGAGAACGGTAGCTCTTATGTCCCTCCCTCTCTCTCTGCCCTGAGGATGGGGAGGTGTGAACCAAAGTCTGTTCCAACTGAAGCAGAGTTCATTTGAGCAGAGACTAAAGATACAGAAGAGAGACATCTCAGCAGAGACCTGGAGGAAGAATGGGAAGTCCTATCAACAGGGTGGGGTGGAGAGAGGACAGCTGAGATTGTTGGTGCTCGAATAATCTGTTTTCTTGCTGAAGTTAAGGGGGTGGCTCCTCTCTTGAGAGTGAAGGAGATGACAGTCAGAACAAGGAGTTGACTTATATTCGTTTCTTCAACACAGGAAAAGCTGTGAATTATCTCACCTTTTAAAGAGTAACAGCACAGCAGCATGTAAAGTAATGAAGCTAGAACACTCCCTTACACCATACACAAAAATAAACTCAAAATGGATCCAAGACTTAAACATAAGACAAGATACAATAAACCTCCTAGAAGAAAATACAGGCAAAACATTATCTGACATACACCTCAAAAATGTTCTCCTAGGGCAGTCTACTCAAGCAATAGAAATAAAAGTAAGAATAAACAAATGGGATCTAATTAAACTTACAAGCTTCTGCACAGCAAAGGAAACCATAAGTAAAACAAAATGACAGCCTACGGAATGGGAGAAAATTTTTGCAAATGATGAAACGGACAGAGGCTTGCTCTCCAGAATACATAAGCAGCTCATACGACTTAATAAGAAAAAAACAAACAACCCAATCTAAAAATAGGCAGAAGACCTAAACAAGCAATTCTTCAAGGAAGAAATACAAATGTTCAATAGGCACATGAAAAAATGCTCAATATCACTAATTATCAGAGAAATGCAAATCAAAACTACAATGAGGTTATCACCTCACACCATTCAAAATGAATGGCCATCATTCAAAAGTCCACAAATGACAAATGCTGGAGAGACTGTGGAGAAAAGGGAACCCTCCTACATTGTTGGTGGGAATGCAGGTGCAGCCACTGTAGAAAACAGTATGGAGATTCCTCAAAAGACTAGGAATAGACTTACCATATGACCCAGGAATCCTGCTCCTGGGCATATATCCAGAAGAAACACTACTTCAAAATGACACCTGCACCCCAATGTTCATAGCAGCACTATTTACAATAGCCAAGACATGGAAACAGACTAAATGTCCATCAGCAGATGACTGGGTAAAGAAGCTGTGGTATATTTATACAATGGAATACTATTCAGCCATAAAAATGACAACATAATGCCATTTGCAGCAACATGGATGTCCCTGAAGAATGTCATTCTAAGTGAAGTAAGCCAGAAAGAGAAAGAAAAATACCATATGAGATCACTCATATGTGGAATCTAAAAAAAAAAAAAGAACATAAATACAAAACAGAAACAGACTCATAGATATAGAATACAAACATGGTTGCCAAAGGGGAGGGGAGTGGGAAGGGACAGACTAGGAGTTCAAACTTTGTCGATACTGACAGGCATATGCAGAATAGATAAACAAGATTATACTGTATAGCACAGGGAAATATATACAAGATCTTGTGGTAGCTCACAGCAAAAAAAAAATGTGACAATGAATATATGCATGTTCATGTATAACTGAAAAATTGTGCTCTACACTGGAATTTGGCACAACATTGTAAAATGACTATAACTCAATAAAAAAAGTTAAAAAAAACAAAACCAAAGAAAAAATAAAAATGAAAAAAAAACAGTAATTTTTTTTCCCTTTGAAGGGGAAAAATGCTGCTAGAATTAAGAGTAAATGAGAAGGTCAAGGCCATGTAAATGCCAAAAGAAGGCTGGCAAATTTCAAGTTTCACCATCTTTAGGATGGAGAGCAATCGTCTTCCTCCTTACCTGTAAGCAGGCCTGTCGAGTACACGGAGAGACTGTGTGTACCCTGTTCTAAGGGGTGAAATGTGTATCTGGGCATGACAGAGGGTTTTACTGGCCATAAATCATCTGGGTTCCCATTTCTTGAATCATCATGAGTAATGACACAACTGACTAGAAACCTGCTAAAGAAAACTCTTTAGAATTTGGAAACAGTGCCTACCCAAGATGGGAAGTAAGCCTCGGGCTCAAAGTATTTTCCATAGTGTTTATTCCTTTTGAAGTTCCCCAGGTCAGCCTGCAGGGCGAAGGCTGCCAGCAGGAAGTAGGCCTCCTCTCGGAGCACACACTGGGAATGAAGAACTTGTTTTCTCAGGTGCCAGTAATAATAGTATCTTGCTGCTCTGTCACTAGGAAAATAAAAGAAAACAGAACGCACATTTTGATGGAACAAACTAAAGGCATGTAAACAGAACCCAAATCCTGCTATCCATCTGGTGACAAGGCTCTTCTGTTACTGCTCCCTCCTCCCGCCCTCCCCACTCACTGGAAAGGGGGAAGCTGCAGCTAATAGCTGATCTCCCCTGATTGCGGCCTCACGGAGGTCGCAGGGAACAGGGACCCCAAGTCAGATGACCCAGACTGCAAAGATAACAATCCCTAAGGCCTGTAACACTTGACTTATTCAGAGAATGGACAAAAGATCCGAATTATTCCACTCCAATATGGTAAATACTACACAGAACAAGTTTTATAATAGAAGCCCAGGCATTTGTCGTCTGTATTAAAATAATTTTGCTACAGTACTGCACACATGATATAAATGAGGATAAATCTGAGGGGACAATCATGGTTTTAATGTTATGAGGCCCCTTTTGGTTTTGTTTTTCATCTGAGCACATTACAAATACTCTAAGGCCCTTTCAAAAATATCTCAGTTTATCTGCCCTACTAGAAAAAAATTTGCTTAACTATAAATAGTGGGGTTTTTTCCTCTCAGAATGAATGAACTGAAAACTTTCCTTAAATCGTTTTCTTTTAATTAAGTGAATGTTATGTTATGAGTGTGCTTTCACAGGCACATGTTGAAACAATCACAACGGTCCTCACAAATGGAAACGTAATAGTGCACTCATTACAATCCATTGAGGTCAGAAATAAATACAGTCCCCATTAAATACATTGAGTAAGAAGTGCTGACTGGGGAAAAACACGGTCAAGCTCCAAAATATGTCACAGGCAAAAAGAATGCCTCTGTCATCAAAGTAAAAATGCAAGAAAAAAAAATGTGTGTGTATGTATTTAATGCGTATTTGCCCCACTCTTATTTTTGGTTGAATGTTTATCTGAGATTCATAGCTCATTAATTGATAATAATAAAAATGTATGAGTTTATTTTAACCAAGATCATGTTTAAGAATGAAGAGTTTAAAAATAAAGCATTTATGTACTTTTTTTCCCCTTGGGACAGAGTGCTTTCTGAGTACTTCTTTTTATAATGCTGATTATCCACATTATTTGGACTAGCTCAACACTGGGGAAAGGGGCAGAAGTACAGGGCTGAATTAAGCATTTATTAGTCCCAGGGAGCTAATCAGTGGCTAAATAATGTATTTTCTTTCTTTCCAGCACATTCCATTCCATTCTCATTAAGTAAATTGAGTAAAAATTTTATATAAACTGAGAATAACTAAAAAAGTTTCTCTGCCTTTAAAAAAATTCTTCACGGGCCAATTAATGTATTTTACTTCATAATTTGCATTTGGCAATAATATGAACATTAAAAGCAAATCTCAGATATAACTCATTAGCCAAATGTGTCTGTCTCTTTTACATGGAGCTTCTCAAAATTTAAAAATAAACAAGTAAAAAACAGAGTTCACATTTCTGCTATTTTCTATCAGCCAACAAAATCACCTCTGAAAATATTCCAGCACTGCACCCTCCTATACCAGTAATTAACTGAGCTTCTGAACTGGTGAATTCTGAGTCTGTATCATAAGCATAGTATTATTCACGCACCCACCTCCAGAAAAAGAACTACCTTCCCCTGCCAAACCGCACCTAAGATTCTCAGAGGGTAGCTCCATTGGGCATAACCTTAGCTTTAAAGCTACTGCCAAGAACAGAAGCAAGATCCCAAAGGTGAAAAGAAAACCAGGCTGTATAAACACCCTGCATTTTTACAGAACAGAGTTCCTGCTGCTGCCCCACTCCCCACCCCACCACCAGAAAACATAATCCACTAACTAACTTCTCCACTTTTCACAAAAGTGTTAGTTCTTTCTTAAATGACGTATCTTTTTGGTGACTGATTTGTTATGGAAAGCGTGGAGTAGAGAAAATGTGAGCCAGTGATATTGTTAACATTTTCACTGACAGTCTAACATTATCATTCATTCATTCAACAAATATTTGAGTGTCCACTGTACCTCTATTTTAGGAACTGAAGATACATGTGTGTGCACAAAGATTTTTTTAAAATTCCTGCTCTTATGGACCTCATATTCTAGCAGGTGGAGACAAACAATAAACATGGGCACTTTATGTAGAACATCAGAAGATGAGAGCTATGTAAAAATAAAGGTGCGGAATCTCTGCCTGTCCTCACACCTGATCAGTCGGCCGTTCTCCACGTAGTACTGCACGCGGAAGTGGATGATCATAGGCGGTCCAAATTGGTCAATACCCTAAAACAGGCACACATAAAAAGCAAGCTATGTTTAGTCACTTTGAAAGTAGGTTTCAAAAACAACAAAATACCATTATTTACAAGATACTACATTGAACAGTTTTAACTACTTCTAATAAGTGGGGGCTTGCAGTGGGTAGACAGTGGTCCCACAGGGATACCAGGAGTATGCAAAAACGGGAAGCTATAAAGTCTCATCACTGTAGCTGATACGCATTCACTGTAATACCAATGACAACATAAGGGAAGATAAAAATAAATGCCAGTGGAAATTTCTAGCTGAGATCCAGCTCCTCTCTCAGCTCTGTCCCCTGTGGTGACCATTTGCTCCTCATTACAAATGTTCTCTTGTTCCTCTGACATTCCACATACCAAATTCTAACATGCTGTTTGTTTATTTAGACATTCATGTTCCTATTTTGTAGTTGGCTTTGATGTAGCCTTCCAGTTTACTCCAAGAATTCTTAAATACAAACTGGAGGATCTAGGATTAGAAACTGGGGATTATTCCTGATTTTCAAGGGTGATCCTGGAAACACTAGGTAAATTCCCACGGAATGCTCCCCCGTGTAAATGGAAAGCACCAGTTCTATGAAGTAACAAAATATCAAATGTAAGAATAGCAAAACTAGATTGTAAAATGACTAATAATTTCTAGAACATCGGTTTTGACAACTAACTTGGCCAAAGAAGAGGAACAAGTACTTTTTCCACGCTTTCATTTCAAAACATTATCCCAAGATTACTAAAAAGTTATTACCAGTATTATTTTAGCAGACATCCAAAATCTATCATTATATGCTATAAGCTATTAATACTTCATTAATGTGACATTTTAGAACTTAAAATTCATTTCTCTTTCCCATTCTTTACTGTATAAAGTGTTAAGATATTTTTCTAATATATAATAGCTAAAATAAACCCTTTAAAAAGTCAAAATAATTTTGCTCATAAATGTAATCTCACCCAAGTGACTTCGTATTGTCGTACCTTGCTGGCCTCTTTCTTCCATTCTTTTGGACAATACTTATAAAGCTTTTGTGACAACTCCATATACACATGTTCATTGTCTGCACATTAAAAAAAAAAAAAGGAGACAAAGTGATAAAGAAAGGCTAAATTTTTTAAAAGAAAAGAATATACAAAGAAATTTTTTTCAAAAAGCCTCAAGATTTATGAATGTACTCTGAATTCACGTATTATCAAGAAAACTCAACAAGATACTGAAGAATAAAACGGTCTGTGGGGTAGATATTAATGAGATTCTTCATGAATTATCTTGCTTTTGCAACACAGAACACACACAATTAAAAACGTGTAACATTTACAAGAAGTGTTAGTAATATTCCAACACTTGCTTTTACTTAGTTTCTAGGGTCATTATAACTTACAGTCTAATTTCCAACACTGTGGGTGTTACTTGGTCTTAGAAAAACAAGCTTTCTCTCTTTCTCTCTCTCTCTCTCTATATATATATATACATTTTTTTTTAACACACTACCACTGTGTCTCTACCATCTGACGGTTCAACCAGAGCTTTACACTTTAGGAATTCGCAAGCACACATCAATCCTGTAAAGCAGGTAGAGCAGTGATTTCCATCTGACATGAGACAAAGCTGAAACTGAGAGAAGTCAAGGGACATGTCTAAAGCCACATGGCTAGCCTGTGGTAGAACCAGAATCAGAACCAGGTCATCTGACTCCTGTTCCCATGTTCTTTCCCCATACTACAACCTCTTTTTAAAAAAGGACATCTTAAAAAACTCTTATTCTGAAACCTAAGGAAGTTGTAAACTGGTTTTATTAGATTGACTTGTTGAACAACAAAGATAAACAGCCTGGCTGTAGCTAGAATAAGAAGAATTAACTTTGAGTACAAAATGAAAGTAAAGTAATTTAGAATCTGTACAGCATCTTATTCCTTCTTGGCTCTTCCCTGAAAGAATGACTTAGGGCTGTACTAACATAAGGACAGAGCTGAGCATTCGTGTTTTTACTGCTTTCACTGCCACAGGAAGACCTGAAGAGCAAATGGTTGACTCCTCACTTCCTGATGTGCTCCCTGATCCAAGCTCTCAGGCCTCTCCAGAGCTGTCTTTTTAGACTAAAACAGTTCACATTTTAGAACAGAACTGGTTGATCCATTGATCATGATACACTTTCCAATCTGCCAGATCTAAGCATTTTATGATACTAACCAGATCCTCAAGATTTCGTAAGCCTTTAAATTTAAACCAATGCCAGCAGTAGAAAATAATTCATTCCAATTATAAAACATAAATATATTTCACACACACAAAAAACTGAGCAAAGGTTTGAAAGGTTTTTGGTATCTAGAAGACTAAATTAGAGAAATCTTAAAATACGACTTGAAAGAAGAAAGTTTTAAGGAATGGCTGCACTTAGCTCTGTGAACTTAACTCTAACTAAGGTGCTATTGGGAGAGAAAGCTTATATGAAGCCCTTTACTTGAATTGTCTCTACATAAAGTATACAGAAGAAACTGATCCCACATCCCCAAGTCACATGTTCTGACTGGAAAAAAGAGAAGGGGTAAGGAGGGAGAAAAAAAATAAGAGTAAATTAAGAGATCTCTGTTATACTATATATATTCAACAGCAAGAGAATTTGAATAGAGAAAAGTCAGTTTCACTGTATCTAAATGCCTTTTAATGTCAAAAATTATAAAACAAATTAAATTACAAAACCATCCAAGATGTTTTCCTACTAGCTCCAGCTGCTCCCTGATTGCAAAGAAACAAAAATCAAGCTTGGTTCATTAAAACGTAAAAGAGCAAACACATAAAATCCAAACTCTTAAAAAGGAACCAATTTTTATGTTCAAATCATAATAAATACATGACCTAAAATTCTATATCTTATAAGACATACAGAAGAATTAGGTTTAAATAATGAATACTAGATTAAAAATGATAATCAGTTCATGGGTATTTTGAAAATCACAATTATGTAACAATATGCCCAATTTAAGTTACAGCTATAAAATATCATTTCCTCAGGGAGAGTTGGCTAAATCCACCAGAAATGGGACTGAGACTTACTTTGTATAACACTGAGTCCAAAGAGGTGACAATCCTTTAGCCTGAGTAGGTCACACACCTGGACCAGCAACTGGTGACACAGAATTTTAACCTGTAGGAAAAACAAAAACAAAAACCCCACAACTTAAGATAATAATTCAACCAAGTCCACACACTGAGCCACAATCAGGCAACGCAATGCATCCTAAATATACGCCTTGAAAGGACAAGCTGACACTAGCAAAACAACAGTTGGAAATCACTTTAATCTGCAGCTGTGTTTCACTAACGATTATTACAATACAAATGTCTACAACGTGGTAATGAAGTATCAATGCAATCTTGTACAAGACTCATAAATCTTACGATACATGGACAAGGCCTTGGGTGCACAATAAATATGTGTTTCAGAAGGAACCCAAAACAGCCTAATCAGTTTATCAAAATGATTAATTTGGCAAGTATCTCTACAAGGAAAGTTTTCCTCTTGATGGTCTAAGCAAAATGCTCATATACTGCACAATGAGTGAATACCTTGCTTTTATTTATCTTAATTAATCACTTTTATTGATATATCTTTTAAGTACCCAAACCAGTGTTTTTTTCTGGGTCCTAGTATAACTCAAACATAATAAAACCATATTAATTTGAAACTCTGGGGTTAAGTTATTCTGAAAAGTTACATGTTGAATGATAAAACAGTCTTTAAAAGGTTTTTAAAGTCTTTAAAAGTTTTAACGACTTTTCAAATGTTCGATGAAGTATTTTGGGGGATAGTAATTCTAATAAGTCTGCCTTGTTGAATTCAGAATCACTAAAGCTTAAGAGTGTTGAGATTGACATTAAGGACCATCCAGGGCAATTTCTTCATTTTACAGAGGTAGGGGAAAAATAAAACCAGAAAGCTTGAAGTATATGCAGCTAGTAGTGGCAGAGACAGCAACTCACAACTTTGCTAATTTGTATATTATTTTTATGTGTACATTATTAAAATATGTGCAACATATCAGTTTATCATTTTAGGTACATATATTATGGGTGGCATTTCCTCTCACATCTGTACTATTAACTTGCAACTTCTTTCTTCAATTATGATGCCAGTAAGTTTTAACTATTACAAATTCTAAATTAGTAAACTCTGAATTAATGACTTTTTAATCATACCTTAAAATACAGCCCAGATTCAGAAAATTAAAAAATGCTGAGATCTGCTCAGGAGCACCAGGGACTCAGTGAAGCTGGGACAGTGACTCATTTTATATTCAGGATAAATAGCAGGCACTCAGTAAATGTCTGATGAATGAAAGCCAGAGGCCTGATTCCCCTGTGGGCCCCTCACCTTCCTTCTGTTCCATGACTACAGACTACTCTCTGACCCACTAAGCAGATCATTTAATAAACGTGCCATTCAAGAATTTAGGGGAAATGTATCAATGCAAAGCCAACACCACTGGGAGGATACATTTGCCAGGAGGAAATCAGGATCATCTTCATTCACTCAGAAAGACGTTGGATTTGAGTTTCTATGTTACTGTGATTCCACTTTACAGATAAGCTTAAATAAAGAAAATGATAAAGTAAAGGAAAAAGTGTCAAATGTTACATAAAACTGAACTATATACTACAAATTTTTGAGACTTAAAATCTCATACAGTCTAGGAGTTCTTTAATCCTTGGTTTTGACTGTATTTTAAAATGTCATATACAAAGTGCTCTAGATAATATGTGATAAAGAGTTAAAAGAAAAATTTCAAACCCCACACTGTATATAAAATAAACACTGTTGTAACTTTGTGTAACTGTTGTTCAAATAATGCTGTACATTTCCTCCATGCATCTCATATAATTATTCTTCTTCCTCTAGTTTAAATCAAGTACTTGGAGCCTACTGATAAAGCTCTTTAACATCTATCAAGGAAATACAATGTTCTTGTTCAAGACTGTAATTAAGTAAGGCTGTGGCTCTGAAGTTGTACCTGCTGTGAAAACAAATTTAAGTTTTTTGTATTTGCATATTATGAGTCTTTAAGGCTACATTTTAGCTGACTGTCAAATTTTTCAAGTTCTTTAATCTTCAGGAGCAAAGGGAACTTTAAAAAGTGCTATAGAGTATGAGGTATTAAGAATAAGAATTAAAACCTTATCTAAAAATATACTCTATATGGAACTTTTTAATAAGAACAGCATTTGATTCTAAATGTCAATGGTTTGTTACTGAGCAAGAAGGTTTAAAATAAACTCCAGAAAAAAAAATTGTTCACTCTTGTTTCAGTGAAGTATAAGCTCTTAGCCACAATTTACATCACTAAAATATTTTGTGGCTCTTACATTTACCATCATTTTATTTCCGAAAATTTCCAGGTTTCCACATTTAATACTTATCTAATGATTAAAATCACTTAGAACAGTCCCCATTAATTTAACTAATGGGGAATTAAAAATACTGAAAACACTAAATTTACCCCACACGCAGGAAGGCAACATTCCATCAACTATACTTGTCAGGGAAGAAACTTTCTTTGTTTAAAAAAAATATTTAGAAATGATTTTTTAAAAAAGAAAGCATTAATGAAATAGTTTTTGTTATAATTAATTTGTTCCACCACAACTCTACAAACATCAACTGCTACTTTCTGAAGACAAAAATAACACTTTGTGGAAAACAACAGTCCTTTGACAGTCCTGATTTGGTTTTCTAGCAGTGAAGGGGGCTCCATACTACTTAACCCAGTCCCTCCTCCCTCCTTTGGTCCAACAGCTTGCTAATGAGGAGTCTGGACATGGGAGGACCATCTACATACCCTGGAATAAGAACAGATCTACATGGAGTTCAGACACTCCAGCAGAGTTTAATTAACAGAGTGCCCTAATAAAATGAGCAAACAACTCAAAGAAATTAAAACAAGTGCTACTCTATTAAGTGCTCACTTACTGAGCAATACCCACGTCCCAGACACTGCAATAAGCACTTTATGCCCGTTATATCTTTATATGCTCGCAGTGTCCCTGTGAGAAGAGTAAGATTACCTCCACTTCATCAAAGAGGAAACTGAAGCAAAAAAACTAACTTGCCCAAAGCTGCAGAGTAAGTTGTGGAGTAGTTCCCTGTGACTCTAAAGCCCTCCTTAATCGTGATGATATATGGCCTTACAGCCCATGATTATAGTCCCGACTATCCTGTAGAAATTCTTATACTAATTTTGCAAAAGAAGATAATTGAAGTGTAAAATTAATCTCTTATAGGGAATTACAATGATAACAGCAGCTACTATCTATGTGCTAGAAATTATGCTATTTGCTAACCCTTAACTCTCACAATGACCTTGTACCATAGGTATTATTCCCATTTCACAGGCGAAGATGTTAAAGCTGAGGGAGGAGGTTTAATGAATTTTCCAAAAGTCACTCAGACATGGCATTTGAATTCTGGTCTGTGTCTTTTAAGTCCACTCATGTTTTCTCATTAGCATACTGCCCCTTAATTATTCCTCATAAAGCAGAAAGGGAGCTAATACAAATCAAATACCTACTATGTGCTAGGTACCGGGCAATTTGCTTTTACAAATGAGGAAGATGAGTGAGTTTAAACAACTTGTTTAAAGGTCACAAAACCAATAAATTGTACAAGTCAAAATATAAATAATCTTATAACATTTCTCAGAAATAATGATGACAGTTGTATCATCATCACTAACAACCACCAACATTTACTTTGTCTTTACCATGTGTCATGTACTGTTCTAAGGCTTAGGCTGCTAAGATGATGTCCAAAATGCGGTCCATTAAACAGTTCTGTAGAGTGAAAGAAAGTAAGTGGTGCTAGTCTACATGTCTCTGCCTGCCTGGCTCAAGACTTTAAAGTATCTACAGCACCCGTTCAGGGGATATTGTCAAATGCAGATGCCTACGTCCTAGACTTATTAGATCAGCATCTCCAAGGAGTAGAGTCCCATAGTCTGAGTATTTAACAAGCTCTCCAAATAATTCTGATGTATATCAAGTTTTAAAACCACTGATCCACAGGAACAAATGGACTGGCTATCTGCTGATAATAATTCTCCATAATTCTCTTCCTCAGCTGAGATTTTAGTACGAATTAATCAGCTCCTACTCTTCCTCACTCAGTTAGTCTTCCTTCCAGTTACCTGAGGTCAGTAAGGTTTTGCTCCATATCCTTTACGTGTATATAGACACACACATGAACGCGTGCACACATATTCTACCAGGTGGAAAGACAGGAATGGAATGGAGAGTAGCTTCTTAAGTGCTCATGCTATATGTTTACATACATTCTTAAAATTTAGTTGGTATCTTTTTTATATAACTGTATAAAAGAACTCAAAAAGCATATTCATATATATATGTAAATTACATTTTAATATATTTTGTCAGTGCCCATACTGGCAAAACATTGCCAATTTTAATTAGGCTTCAAAAACCAAATGCTGCGGAAATAATAGTCTATCACTTTACACGTCCAAAAACAACTTTGAGTACCCTGAATAGGAATGTACCTATTCAATAGAAATTCTGCCCAACAAATTGATAATGTTCATTCAATAGGCAGGTTTGATGGTCAGACAATTCCTGTGAGCAAAAACAAGGTTATATCAGTAACTCAAGAAACTCTGGTGACTGTCAGAATAAAACCAAAATAATAATGGTAATAAGCAGCACCTTTTCCTATATAAACTTTTAACGGAGCTATTTAAATGTCATGCAGATTCAGTGTACCATTTAGAAATATTCTTTTGTACAGAAACTGGGTTAAAAATATAGTAGCATATAGCAAAGGAAACTAATTCAAGGCATGCACTAAGGCAATTTTTTCCTTAATTCCATTAGAATACAATCAGTGAAAGAAAGAATATGAAAGCTGATAATAGGAGAGGGGCTGAAAAATGCTAGGCATGACTGTGATGCCCATAAATTGTTTGGAAGTCTCTACCAAAGCTAAACATACGTATACTTGATGATTCACAACCCACTCTCAGGTATAAGCCCAGAAATGAATACATATGTGCATACACATAAAATATTCATAACAGTTTTGTCCATAAATAGCCCCAAACTTAAAATAATCCCATATCCATAAATAAAAGCTGGATAAAGAAACTGGGCATACTCATACAATGAAATGTTATACAATAATGAAAAAGAAAGAATAACTGTCACATGCAGAGCATGGATGAATTTCACAGGCTAAATGCAGAATGAAAGAAGCCAGATGCAAAAGTAAGCACACCACATTATTTCAGCTGCATGAACTTCAGAAACAAGAAAGTTACTCTATGGTGACAGAGGTGGGAATAGTTATTACCTTTTGGGTAGAGACTGTTAACTAGGAGGGATCACAAAAGATCTTTCTGGGGTGCTAGAAATCTACTATATCTCAAACTGGATGATGGTTACATGGATGTATATACACTTTTGAAAATTCACTGAGATGCACACTTAAGATTCCTATACTTTGCTGTACATAAATTGTAATTTAATTTTAAAAGTAAAAAAATGAAGTATCATATTCCTCAATGTTCAAGTTAAATAAGAGAGTTAACTCTGACTCATAAACCATAAGGAACAGCTGAGTGTTCAAACATAGAGCCTATTCTTGAAATTGGCTAGACTTAGGCTACAGGCCACTATTAAAACAATGATCAAAATGCATATTAAAAAGCTAGCAATTGTATATTACCATGTCATTTGTGTAGGTGACAACTCAAAAGTATTTAAAAAGCAAACACATATATCAATAAAAATTATAGTTCAATAAAAAAAATTTAAAAATAGCAAAGTGTTCACAGTTTTCTATAATATAGTAACCAAAATAATTTTACTGGTGAGAGAATGTTGGAGGCAGCTGCACTTAAGCCATAATTCAAAGTTTATACCTGTGTAGATGACTTTAATTCCCTAATTCTGCCACATTATTAATGGTCTCATTCTGTCAAGATTTTGCCCTTAGCCAAGTCGTAACTTGAACATGGTCACCGGTGGGAACATCACTATTTAAACATTTCTCAAGTAGGATCTACTCACATTTATGATGATGTTCAGAGATTCATCATTGGGAAGGAAAATACACACACTCCTACGGTCTTGCATGACTCTGTTGTTATGGAAGTTCAGTTTGTTCATTGTGTTGTGGGCTCTCTGGTGGTCAGGGCTGGGCTCCGAGTCCTCGGCAATTCCTCTGGTTCCGAGCACTCCAAAGCCAAACTCTGCTCGTCATCACACGCCTTTACAGGAAAAGCATCACGATCTTCCACTACGTAGGTTTCATAGCTGTAAAAAAGCCCGAAAGGAGGCCGTGAATGAAGGCGGTGAGCCTGGTGAGGAGAGAGACGGGGAGAGGGCAGCAGTACAACTGCTCCTGTTGGCACAGGCACAGCCTGTCTCACAGTGAGGGCTGCCTAGTTTCATCAACGAGAAGGGACCGAAACGTACTCTGTACTTTGCCCACTATCAACTGTTTCAGAACTTTCATTCACAGTCATGTATCAAACATGGAGCCAATGAGTGCCTCATACATTCAAGGCAGTACCATACACTGAAGGGCTCACAGAAGCAGAGGCCTGCCTTTGAAAAGTGTCCAGTCTCACATGGAAGACAAGGAAGGGTTCTGAAATAAACATACAAAATGACAAAACAACACCGACAACAAAATTCTCAATCCCTCTCTTTTTCCGTCCATTACAATCAAACAAATAAATGCCTTGGCTCTTACATTATACTCTTTCTTCAACCACTGTGGCCTGGCTTCCACTTGCTTCTCTTCACCAGCATGGCTTTGCCACAGGAAGCCAGTGATCTCTAGACCATCAGCAGAATCCACAGGATTCACTTTGGCTGATCTCTCTATGGACGACACTTACCAAGGCTGTTAAGCCCTCCTTGCAACTTTTTTCTCCCTGAGATTTTATGGTACTGCTCTCTCTCCTGATTCTCTAACCTGTCAATGTAAACTTAATTTTTCTATTTGATTTCACCAATCAACTAACACATAGAAATAACGAGACTGCATATATCAAACTATATTTGTATACTATGGATTCTGGATACTGCTCATATTTAATCAGTTTATTAAACTATGTAATTTTATTTTTTAACTTCTCTCAGATTTTCAGCGTATACAATTATGTTTGTAAGTAATGAAGATTTTTATCTCCAATTCTCAATAATCATGCCTTTTATTCCTCTTTCATGTCTCATTGTGTTGCAAGACCTTACAGAATAATTTTATTTATTTTTTTAGAATAATTTTAAAACAGTGGTGGATATTTCCTACCTTTAATGAATGTGTCCAGCGTTTCATATATTATTGCTAATATAACACTATTCAATCAAAGTATATTAAGACTACTTGCTTGTCAAACCATTAGTAATTACTTACATTGTTTCTTTCCAGGTGTATTTGTGGAATATGTAGGAATTTCTAGGAATATGGAATTGTCTTACCAGGCAGAAAGTATAACCGTACAGTTTTAATAGAAAAGCTATTACTCACATATATCAAAGCATAAATCAGACAGAATCCTGGCCTATTTGCTTAAGGTTCAATGTCCATCTGTTATCGGCAAGAAGATGGGTGAGAATATATTCTTAGATGGCACCATGAGTAAATATAAACTAGTATTTCTTTTTAAAGCATAAATAAAATGCCACCCACAAGGGATCTACTCAAACTAAGTAAAAACAAATGATAATCTTATATACACTATTTCCTTACTAGGAAGGTGACCAAAAGCCCCTTTAGGAATATTCTGCTCTTCTTATAACATAATAGCAACTGTTTCACATCACCCCAGAGTGTCACCAGAGGTCAGTGCTACAGTTCTCCCCAGTATGGGATGATCAGCCTACCTGTTCTATTACCACAAACTAACTGCACACAAAATCCAGTCACCCATTTGAAGAATGCACACTTTTAGTTTAACAGTACCAAAGCACCAGTTGGAGGACCAGAGTTGGGTGCATCAGTATTACCTGGGTGTTTGTAATAAATACAGAATCCTGAGCACAGTGACATTGCTACTTGCTTGTAATCTCCAGAGTCAGGACCTGGGAATCTCAATCTTTTAAAAAAGCTTCCCAAGTATCTCTGACATGCAGTCACACACGGAAATCACACTTTAGTTAACAGAAGGAAGGTGTTGAGCTGAGGGTTTGATATGATACCTTGATAGTATACACTGGGAAAACATCTTGAGGGATAAGCAACATATGTGAAAGACAGCACACATCATCACTGTAACTGAAAAAAAGAAAGTCCTCAACATTTTCAAAGGTGTAAATTCCTAAAACAGGTCAAATTTGTGTACTCAGAACATTTTCCTGAAAAATGCTACTAGGTGATCTAGGGATAAATAAGTTGGAAAAGCAAGATATCCTATACATACCCTCTCTTAGAAATTCAGAAAGCATTAAAGGCTCTGAGAAGTCCTGCAGGCAACTTCTTAAATTTGTTTAACTTAATATTTCTCAATCTTATTTGGGCACAGAATATTTCCCCTCTCCTCACAAGGTATCTTTACTAAGTTTCTATAGAATAATATTCTTAGGCATACTATTTGAGAAATACAGTCTTAAAACTATTTCATTGTCAAATATATTTCATGGTAAATTTGTCCCTATGAATTGATATATTCCAACACTCAGGCCTCCTCTCTGATATTAAAATCTTTTCAAAAAATTATAAACTATGATTAAGTGCATCTTATTTAAATTCAAACTCTAAAATTATATTAATTCCAATATAATTATTTAAACCTACATTTCAAATTGAATTACTCATATAATTTTCCATTTCTAATTAAACCAACTAAAGAGGGGTACTTCTACTGACCTACTTTCTAGACTTTAAAAAATAAACTAGAGAAAAAATATCTTCTGAGGTTTGGGATGTTTCCAGAGCATCATTGCAATAATTTTAAAGTTACACTGAGTGAAATTTTTATTTATTGGTTTATTCATAGTTTAGATAATGCAGCATAAAAAAGGATAGCAGAGGATTACTGAAGAATATTTAATAAAAGTAAAATCTTTAAGAAGTAGTACTGCTTCATTGTTGCTTTTTCTGCTTTGAGGATAGCAAACCAGAAAAGCCCTGAGAGAGAGAGAGAGTATTAGGATTTTACTTTACCCAGGCCTGCCTTTAAGCTGATTAAGAAGTTCCACTAAAACAGCAAAATACACGTATCTCTAATGTGCTTCAGTATAAAATTTAATCTTAAATTGGAGAGTCCTGGGAGAGAGAATTAGACTAAATTTATACCAATTTTAATTGTAGAATTTAGCCTGTGAGCCACTGGCTACTTATTCTGTGTCCAAAGCTAAGTCCCAACTCAGTCCCAGGAAGGCACATTCCCTGCTCCAGGGCAGCCCTTGTCTATTCAATGATCCTGGCATAGATATCTATGAAGAACAAATCATGTCGTAGTATCATATCTTCCAGACAACAAAACACTTATATAGTGATCAAACCCCATCCTGCCATCTTTACGAATACACAGCATACAAACAAAACGTTAAGCTATGAGACTTCCCCACCTGAATTTTAAAGCCACATTATTGTAAGTCCCTTATTTCCTGATCAACTCCGTTGTTTACAAGGTTACTTCATTTCTTTTAAGAATCAGTTAGCCACCACCCAGTATGGATACTCAATACTTACTTCTATTTTTATAGAAATTATTCAATATAACCTTTAAAACTGGGTCACCTTGGAATAAAAGGACAAACCTTAGTTCATTATAATGTATCAATACTGGTTCATTAGTTGTGACATACTCATGGAAGATGCCTCAAGAGGGAAAGTAGGTACCTGTGTGGTATGGAGGAACTCTGTGCTATCTTTGCAACTTCTGTATATTTGAAAGTATTCTAAAGTCAAAAAGTTTATTAAAGGAAAAAACAACCAAGGGCACCAGAAACTTCCTACCCACGTAACGTGTACAGTCTCACTTTTAATGGAGGCAAAGGTGAATTCTCAATTATGAGATTGTCACCTTAAAAAAAGTGAAAGGGTGGTAATCTGATAAAAAAAAATTCACTATAATGCAAGCATAGTTATTAGGCATATATCAACAGTCAATGAAGTATCTTTAGTACCTAGCAAAGACAAGGCAAAAATTACCCTGAAAAACTGGACTGCAGAGATCCCTGTCTTCTAACTTAATCACTGCATATTTATGAAGCTCAAGTTACACACACAGTACTGGAATACTTACTTGCTGAAAAGCAGAATACAAAAGCAATAGAAGATGTGCCCCCTATACCCAGGAATTCACCATCTAGTTAGGGATATAACACTGCTAAGACGCTTAAGATGATGATACTGTCCCTGCTTCCCAAGAGCAAAGACTTTGATGGGCAATTCTTAAGGAAGAATAATAAATGACACTATTAGGTATGTGAATACTGTGGCTAAGATCATTTTGTAATAAACAGTATATAGTGTTTTAATGTATGGTGTCCTAAAAGTGACATCAAAATGCCCTTGGTAAAATTAGCTTTTTTTTTTTTTTTGATGTTGTTCACTCATTCATTCAGCATATATGCCTTAAACACCTATGTGCCAAGGGTTGTTGTAAGTGTTGAGTACAGAGCACCGAACAGAACAAATATCCTACTCTAATGGAGATACACAGACAATATATAATGTAGATGGTGAGATGCACTACGAAGAAAAATACACCCAGAGCAGGTGAGAGAGTTGATGACGATAAGATGGTAGTGTGGATGCTATTTCATGAAGGGTCGTCATGGGAAGCACTTCTGGTAAGCCGACATTTGAGCAGATACCAGAATTAAGAGAGGCATGTAATTTATTTCCTTCCTTCCTTCCCTCTAGCCATCCATCCACCCAAGGGAAGAGGTTTCCAAGTAGAGGGGACAACAAATGCCAAGGCTCACATACTCTTCAGAAGAGGCAAGATAGCAGCGCTATCATACTTACTGTGTGCCAAGGGCTGATGTTAGGTACTCATGGTATATTAAAGCATATCACCGACTCTTTGCCATGCTTCCCATTGAGAGGCAGAATCTATTCCTTTTCCCTTGAATCTGGGCTGGCCCTGTGACCAGCTAATGCTCAGTCAGAAATTCTGCCTCACGGACAACTCACTTGTGCAAACAATGTGTCTGTTATTCTGAAGCACTACCTCTACACTAACGCTCAGCTCAGTAGCTTGCAGTTGTTATTTTTCTTGTCTATCTCCTTTATTCAGATCTTCTTAGAGCAGGGTCACTAGCTATGTGGGTTATGTGTGTGAATGTGTGTGCACGCATGTGTCAGTGTGTATTTTTAATCTCTAATGGCAGGCACACATGTTCATTAAAAGTGGGTTGTTTGGCTTACTACACACATGTCCTTGGACAAGGAAGATTCTACAGCGGGGTTTCTTAACCTTGGCACTATTGACATTATGGGCCAGATATTCTTTGTAGAAAGGGGCTGTCCTGAGCACTGTAGGGTGTTCAGCAGCATCCCTGGTCTCTACCCACTAGATGACAGGAGAATCCCTTCACCTCCCAGTTGTGACAACCCAAAACATCTTTGAACATTGCCAAATGTCAACTTGGGGGCAAAATCACCCACCACTGAGAACCAACTGCTGAGAACAAGTTTCCTTATAGAGTCACTATGGGCTACTTTTTACCATCCAGCTGTTTTTTAAGTAGTAGTACAACTCTTACTAAACACACACTTTCCCACTAGAGGTTAGCAATTGAGTTCCAAACTCAGAAATCTGGCTTGAACCTTTAAGTGAAAAGTTTCAACCTCTTGAATGTCTAATGACCTCTATCTTCACAACAGCTTTGAAGTTTAGCCTTCTTGAAACTTCAATTTTTATTGGAGTGTACTGCCAAACTTCTCATGTAAGTAGACTTCTGTTATTACTAGGTACTTGTTACTGGAGAGTCCTGTATTTTGATCCTAGTACCTAGAAATATAAACACTGACCTGGAAACAAATGATACCTGATTTTCAATTTTTCTGTATGCACTGTATTATGAGGATTTTTTTTCTTAAGGGTCATTTGCTTAAAGACTCATTTTGGAACCACAGAATTATTTTCCTCATTTAATTTGAAGAGTAAGTAAATTGAACACTTTCTACTTCATGGCCAGTTTTGCAGTTACTGTTTTAGCTAAAGAAGAAAGTAGCTGACATCTATCAACTATCTGAAGCCAAACCCTCTGGAAAGAACATCAGATTCTTTGCTGCTCTCTCCTACCTCTGACCATTGTTACATAGATAAATGAGGGACTGTGAAAAGCTTAACATCACCTCCTATATGGTTGAACCTCAGATGTTTAGAGACAATATGGACAGAATACTGATTAAGAAGATAGATTTAATGTGCCCAATCAGTCAAACATGAATCCTACTCTAGATTCTACAATATGAGCTGTATGTGGGCAAGGAACCTAATCTCTGAGTCTGACTCCTCTTCTGTAAAATCTGTACTATTGGCCTACTAGGATTATTGGTCAAATTAAGTGAGACAATAGATATAAAGCATTAGATATCAAGTTGTTGGTGGGGGGATGTTCATTAAAATAACAGTCATGAGTTGCCAGGTCATGAGAAGACACATCTACCACTGACTGCCAAAAAATACATATCACATAGAGATCAAGAATTTAGAGCCAGATACAGCAACTGGGCTAAACTCTGGGATGTCTACATTGAGGAGGGGAAGTTAAGTATATTGTTGCTTGTAAGTGGGACAGCTGCACTGTATTATGTGGGGACGCCTTTAAAATCTTACGTATTGAAAAAGAGGAAGTGTGAAAGAGTACATAGGTTCAAATGTGTGCTTGTTGACCAAATGATGGAGTGTAAGAAACATCTGTTTTCATCTGCTTGGTACCATCTCCCCACTGGGGAGTGCCCCTCTCCCATCTGGTATTTCTAGTGGGGCTATCAATCACAGTGTGTCCCCTACTCTGGAAGGGTGAAGAGATGATGGAGGGTAGGGCTGTGACTCAAGACTGACCAGAGTATGCCATTCTCCAGTCACAGTGCTTGGTCTACAGGATGAACATATAACACAAGCAAGGCTAGAATCCCTCCATGAGATCTATTATACAAATGCTGATATGGAGAGGGCTGCTCATCTCTTTGGATTACTATTTGTGAGAATGATATGAGCCTGTTATTGCTGGTAATCACCTTTACATGGTAAGAACTTTCCTGAAGAAGGAAGTCATCACAGAGGAAAGAGAAGCTCAGAAAGCATCCTGATTACATCATTTGAACCGCCACATCTAGCTGCATCTGAAGCCAGAGACTGTTCCTAAGAATTCCCACACAGTGAGTGAATAAACTAGCTTTTCTCTTCAGCTAATTCTGCCACTTGCAACTGAATGAGTCCTTTCTAACACAGCCCATCTGAACAAGCTGATTTACTGCCTGATACATTCATTCATTAATTCACCAACTGTCTACTATCACTAGCTACCAACATTAGTATTTATTTGAGAAAAAACATAGCTCTAAGTTTTAAAGTTTCTCTCCATTCTACAACAAAGGAGAACATTTTCTATGATGAATATTCACCATTAGCAAAGACCTGAAAGGTAAAAAAAAAAATCTGAGCAACTGAAAAGTTCAGGTGGTTGAGTTGCTGTTCAGACACTACCGTTCTCTAAGAACACTATATACAGCAAGTGATTTATAGGTATATAATGCACAAATTCATTTAAGGTAAACATAGTACGCAGGGCAATTAATTCATAACAGTAATTTTCAGGAATATCTCATCTTGAATATTAATCTGTAGGTGAATAGTTGTCTCTTATTAAAGACTACTATGTTTTCTTTACTGAATTGTGCCGAATATGCTTTTATTGTGTTGTTCATTTGTAATAAATTACAGTAGCTGAAAAACAATGCTTTTTCTGCAAACAAAATAGCTAGAAAGCATCAATGATATATAATTTAGGAATTGGTCAGTTTACAGTATAGTAGTAGCAATTTTAGTAAAAATACCTCTAATTTGGGTCCTATTCGTAAATTAGGTAAGGGGAAAATCATTAAGCTAATTATCGAATGCAATCTAATATGGACTATACCTGACTATAACATCATTACACCATACAGCTATAAGTAGCTGTGTATGTCACACAAAACGCAGTTATTGTAATATATAGTAATTGCATGTAAAGTGTGCAAATATGTAAATATATATTTATCTATTTTAAATATGTAAGTATATGTATATATTTTACACATACAGCATATTATATAAAATATGTACATATAATATAAGTAATAATTACACTTGAAATGTAATTATTGAATCGGTTGGAAGGTTAAATTTGGAAAGAGGCACTATAACGTGCTGCTTAAGCTTGGGCTCTGCAGCCAGGCTGCTCTGATTCGGATCCCAGCACTGACACTTGCCATTTGGGTGCCCTTGGGCAAGTCTCCTTACATCCTTGTGTCCATTTTTTCATCTCTGAAATGGAATTGTTGCAAAGATTATTAAATGGGTTACTCGTTTACTACCAGGTCACAATACTGACTTCCTATCATGGAAAGCAAGTGAAAGGACTGCTTTCTGGTAATATATGGTGGCCATAACCTACGTATTGTCATTAATCGTATCTTGAGTTCTACAAGAAACAGTGTTTTTCTCCTATTAGTAGCTATTGGATTGTTTCATTTTTGTATTTAACTAATGAGATTTGCGGCACTTTGAAGCTGGGAATGGAAAAGAACCTTCCAACTAAAGTGCACATGAATTGGTACCAAGTAATGCTCATCATACTCTAATGAATAAAATTCTATAGCTAGTCCTTGGCTAGCTATATAGCCAAGAAAAAGGAGAAAAGGGATAATATAAGAAAGACAGGCAAAGAAGCTTTATATTGCAATATGGAGAAAAACTGGTGAAATCGATGTACATATAAAATGTAGTTAGCAGTGTAAATCACTGCAACCAACATGACTCTGTAGTAAGAATCATAAAAATGCTTACACCTTTTGATTCAGTAAACCAACTGCAGGGAATGTATAAGAAGGAATATAATTCAACCAAAGCAATCACATTTTTGATCAAAAGTAATAATGAACCATTATCCATCAGAGTAAGAACTGGGGGGGAAAAATCTAAACAGTCTAACAACAGGAATGGATTAGAAAATTACAGTATATCAAAAATAATATCAATAATAAAAAACACCATTTACTGAGCACACTCCCCCAAATCACAAATACCTCCAGAGCCAAAAATTATCCTGTTTCATTGTATGTTTTTAGAACAGAATTTACAAGAATAAAGAAGTAAAGAAAGCCCCTAAATAAAAGAGGTAAAGGGGGAAGAAAGAAAGAAAATAAAGAAAAAGATCACAAGTATTTTGTTAGTCAATGAACAAGCATAAACCAACTAGTACTCACTTTATTGACTCAATTACAGACATAAAGTAAAGAGTAATGATAGCAGTGGTACTCAAGGAAATGAAACCACCACTTTTTTTAATGCTTGATATTAAGAACATATTTCTGCAAAGCACCATTCTGGTTATACGCTCCCTAAGCAGAACAGTAGTAAACATAATTCTGTTAATCAACAATTACACTGGCCTCCCTCCTGGAATTCATAAAAGAAGTAGTGGGGAATCTTCAGTTATTTTAAATATTTCAAAAAGTCTGATAAAATTAGCATATAATATCTCAAGGGAAATTAAAAGATCACTCAAGTAATTTCAGTATCATTTTTAAGTGCTTATTTTGATAGCACAGTTTTACCTGCCAGATTAAAAAAAAAAGAAAACAACTGACTTAATTTATTTTGATAGACAATCTTTCCAAATATAAGACCCAAGGAAGGTCGGGGAGAGGAAGAATAACAAAAATGATCCTCAGTGGTCGAAAGGTTGGGGTAGATTTAGTCGCTATATATACATTTAAAAATAATCTGAGTAAGAAAAAAACCCCTTCCATCTCATCCATCGTTCGAGCGGCCTTCTCCTCTGCCATACCTCCTCATCGTTCTCTCCTGGATTTCTAAATGTTCTGCTTGTCTCATTCTTTAAATCTGCCACCCCCACAATGCTGCCAGGGTGACCTCACTAAACTGTACACTTGATCTTGCATCTCACACCCCCACTCACATTCTTCAGTGCTACAGCACCTCCACAGGATAACACCTCAACTCTACAGCACAGCAATCTCTCACAATCAGGTTCCCTCCTTCTCAGTGTGACTGTTCTCCAACTCACGTTTTATATTACTGCAGTTCTTTTCCTCATGGTTCCCTGAACAAGTCTTGCTCTCGTATTTCCATACTTTGGACCATGGTGTTTCCTCCGCCTATAATATCCTCCCTTGCACATTATTCTATCCAACACCCACCTCCAAGAAAGAAAAGTAAAATATTTTCGTTCTCCCTGGAAAACACAAGACACTGGTCTGTGCAGCACGTCTCTACATCAGCAGGCGGCTGAGGGGCGTTCCTCCTGCACTCTCTTCCCCTGGTACTTGTTAGGAAGTCTGTCTCCTCAAAGAGGACTGGAATCTCCTCAAGGCTAGGATCTGCCAGCATCTCTACGATTCTAATGCCTGGAGTAGGACTGGGTCTGTAACAGGCACCCAGTAAGGTGTGCTGAATAGATTACTTAGAAATTTACCAGAAATGTGAATGAATTCCCTAGCAGAATCTGAAAAAAAAGGGGCACATATTAGCTTATTGCAAAACAGAAACAGGTTCACATACATAGAACTTTAAATAATCTAAAGCCTAGAAGTAGGATGAGTGAGCTTGCAGTTTGACATGTCATCCAGGATCTAGTTTCTTCCTGGTACCTTGGAATCACCACACCTTAAAGCTGACATCTCTCATAGTAGCCAAATAAACAAGAATGCAGAGGCAAACAAGAGTGCTGATACTCATCCTGACTGGATGTCTTCGGTTATAAGCACCCTGTCACTGGGCAGGGGAATGGAATAGTTCGATTCGTTGAAGCCACTCAGGACCCACCTCCAGCTAGTAGGATCAACTTCCCCTGAAGTACACAGACATTAAAACAAAAACGTGGGTACCTTTGGGAAGTTGGGAGATGAGGGGAGATGCTAGATAAGCAGCCAGCAAGAAGAACAAAGGCAATAGTAAAATTCATGAATTTTAAACCAAAGAAACTTGATTTTTTCATACCCATCTGTATTCAGAAGTCATATCAGGTTTAGCAACCAGGCGCAAAAATTCCTTTCAACCAAGACGAATTTCTAGCATGACATCGCCAACAAAAAGTGCTGTTCTCAGGGAAAATCCTCCAACTTAGAAGCATCTGCTTCTAATTTCTACAATGAAATCTTTGATTCCTTCATTCATGGGACTTACACTCAATTCCCTCTGACACAGGAACTGCAGCTTTTTAGATAATAATTTTGCTGTGAAATTCTCATTATCTGGTGGTAATATATGGTGCTCTTTAAAGACTGAATTAAGCATTTGGGAAGTTGCTAGCTTTCTTATAACACTGCAAAAGGAGTTTCCATGTTATGAAATAATTCTTAATAACAAGAGTAAAATAAATGTACAAACTGGAAATGCAAAAGTCTATTGGCAGTAGACTAGATAAATAAATTATGGTACATTAAAACAATTCAGCAGCAAACATTAATGGACTGCAGCTACATATTAACAAGTATGAATCTCAAAATCAGTGCTGAACAAAAAAAGCCAAGTTGCAGAATATATGCTATGATTCTTTTCCATGAATAGAAAGCTCAAAAACAGGCAACCAAGCAATGATTCATTATACATATATATGTGGTAAGACTATAAAGAAAGGCAAAGGAATGATTAACCTCAAAACCATAATAGTGGTGCTGAGGGGCGGGGGGAGGCTGGGGTAGGGAATGTCTTCAGAAAGGGGCAGGGACGGTTTCCAAAGGGCTTGACTTAGCCTCATGACTGCCAAATTTTTTCCATGAAGTATAGAAGAAAGGAAGGAAGGAAGAAAGGAAGGAAGGAAAGAAGGAAGGAAGGAAAGAAGGAAGGAAAAGCAAGCAAGCAAGCAAGCAAGCAAGCAAGCAAGCAAGAAAGAAAGAAAAGCAGGGACTTCAAATATGTTTCAAATATTTCACAATTTAGAAAAGTAAAATAAGTCATAGGTACTGATGTTAAAATGCTGTGAATAATCACATACTGCTGATTAAACTTTAAAAAGATATATAAGAACCAGTTATACAAGGGTTAAGTCACAACCCACTGTAGTCACTGACCAACAATGCATCGAGAAAGGAATTCAGGACGAAAAAACAGGACGAAAAAACAGGACAGGCACACTGTGTTTTAGATAAACAAGCTCCTAAATAGTTAGATGCATATCTCAGGAAGAATTTCAATGACCCCAGATTCTTGCATCTTCCCATACATAGAAAAACACTAGACTCATTAATTTGAGATATCTGCTCTTCATGATTAGCAGTAATCTTTTACCAAGATGTATACCTGACTACCTGTATTTCGTAGCCCCCAAATTCATATATATATACTGGCTTCTCCCCTGCCTCTTTGGAGGCATTTACTCAGAGCTACTGAGCAGTTGTTTTCTGGGCTATGGTCCTCAGTGAGAACCTGAATAAAACTTAAAGCCACAACTCTCAGGCTGTGGTGTTTTTTTGTTTAAGTCAACAGTGATATGTGCATGGGTTTCTATCTACTATTAAATGAAAAAGTAATGCAATAGAGTACAACCAAATGAAAATCTTACCACTGAATCAGATATTAGAGATGGCCTACCTAATCCAACCTCTTAATTTTACAGGTTAAGAAACTGACACTTTGAGAGAATGACTGGGACAAGATGACACCAGGTAGTTTAAGGCAATTGGTGCGATTTTCCTGCCAGGATTTTTCTTCTCTAAGTTCTATTCGAAGACTCCCATGGGTAGGAAACAATTTAAACTAGTCTCTTTTCAGAGAGCTCATATTTTATATATTTAAGTAGAAAGTTAAGAAACATGTTAAAATAATTTACTAAAGTAAACATACCCAAATGCTAGTAAAATCTGCCTTTTACTCTAAAATAGTTAAGAATTATATGTAAAAAAAAGTTTAGGAAGCCAGAAAAAGACTTTGAAATGCCAAGAATCCAATTTTTACCCTTATACATATAAATTATGGGCTGAAATTATTTTAACCAGACACACCCAAATGAGCAGCAATACCAGGGCAGCACACACGCACACATACTGTCCACATGCCAAACGCGCAGAATGGTGTGAAGTGAGACTCACGGGGCCAGGCACTCTCTACAGTGAAAGATCAAAAGCACAGTCTACAGACTTCAAAGCAAAAGATTCCTCTGGACATTCTAACAAGGTTTCACAGTGCTACAAAAGTCTTATTTAACATCCCTTTGGGGTTTTTGCTGCAAATTCATAAGTTAGAAACAAAATTTTCACATAAATGTATAAAGACATCTAAAAATATCAATTTAAAATTCAGAAAAAAAACAATGATTATTTTAATCACTAAAAACCCTAGAACTCTGATTTACAGTTTGAAAAGCCCTTAAGAGAAATGATAAATGTTTTGTTTTGTAGTTTCTTTTTCTATTGAAGTGTAGTTGATTTACAATATTGTGTTAGTTTCAGATGTACAGCAAAGTGATTCAGATATATACATATACAGGTATCTAACTTTTTTCACTTAGTGTGATAATCTCTAGGTCCATCCATGTTACTGCAAATGGCAATATTTCATTCTTTTTTATGGCTGAGTAATATTCCATTTCACACACACACACACACACACACACACACACACACCTTCTTTATCCATTCGTCTGCTGATGGATGTTTAGGTTGCTTCCATGTCTTGGCTATTATAAATACTGCTGCTATGGACATTGGGGTGTATGTATCTTTTTGAATTAGAGTCTTTGTCTTTTCCGGATACATGTATGGCTTCTTTATTATAGCTTCACAAAAATATTTACCATTGCTATTGTCACGTAGGGATTCACCTCCAACACATTAAAAGACACTGAATCCTAACAAAGCTTCCGGCTAACCATTAACCAGAGACCAACAATCTAAACTTTAAGAACATCCTCCCACCCACCCTCACTCTACTCCCATTCCCCATTCCCCTGGGGCATCATCAAATCATTAGCCAATCTAGCCTAAGGAGACTGAGGTGGCTGGTGTTATTCTGGAGAAACATGAATCCAAGACTGTTAAGACTGCTTCACTGGGAGCCAGGGCCGCAGCCTTAGGTTTTTCCCAAGGGAACCTTCAATAAGAAGCTGGCTCTCCTCTACCCGCCATCCAGTGTTTAATTTCCTTGGCTTCTAGAAGATAACTAAAATGAATTTGCCAGTTCCATCAAGGATGATATCTTATTTTCCAGTGGTACTTACCTATGTAGTAACATTTCTATTTCCCATATACCAATTCATAGGCATCTTTCTCTTCTCAAGTAGGATTTTGAAATTAGACACAAACCAAGGTCAACTCAATTATTATCCATATATTCCAAAGGAAATAGAAATAAAAGCCACTTAGCAGGGAACCTCTGGGTTCCCTGGTGTTTGAAGTCAACACAATCCAATAGTGAGTCACTAAATAGCCCAGTCAAGTTGCCTCCATTTCACCTACATGTTCATTGGCTTTTCTGGTTCTATGCTGTGCATCCCCCCTGCATATTGCCAAAAGAGAGCATTCCTTCTTATAGCAATCATCCTCTAATGCTTTGAGAGAGACTTAAAGTTTGGTTTTAAAGGGTGTGGAGGAAGGAAATCAGAATTACACCTTACCCTACACTAACAGGGTTAATCCTCCATGAAAAATGGAACCATAGCTCAGTCTTGAAGGTTAAAGCTAAAAACAAACAAGCAAACCAATCAAACAAAAACCAGAAACCACCCTACCTCTGCTCAGTACTGCTTTTTTAATACGGCTCTAATCATGCTGGAAAGACAACTACTCCTGAGACTGACCTACAGACTTTCATCCTGGAGAAACCAGACGAGCAGCCTATGACAAGGTCAGTCATCACTCATGGCAGGACAACGGCCCACCACCAACAGTGACTGCATCGCTGCCACCTTTCTCCTTTAATCCTACCAAGAAAAGGCTATATTTTGCCAGTAATTGCCTTGGAATCATCTCATTTTAGATCCAGAGGCAAAAGACTATTCAAGTGTCCAAAAAATACTCATTAAGAGAGAAGTGCCTTTTTTTGTTCGTAACTTTCTCATTTGGACAAGTGAATTAAGAAAACATGGTTTGGTCCTAGTTGTGGGCTTTCTAGGGAAAGCTGGATGAGAATTTTTTTTCAGATAGAAGGGTTGGAAAGTTGTAAGTTATCTACTGGCTTTGCATCTTCAGTAAAAACATCAAGAAATTCAGGAGATAAAATCCTGAAAGTTCCTCTAGAGAGTCTTTCAATAACATCTTCCAATTGAATTCATCTATGATTTGGAAATTATTTGCTCTAAGAGTATAAGAAGTCATGACAATTTATGAAAAAAAAAATCTACAGCTAATATTACACTTAATGGTGAAAGATTGAATGGTTTTCCCCTAGCACTGGAAATGAAGCGAAGATGTTTGCTCTCATTACTCATATTTAAAGTTGGAGGACTTACTATCTGATTGTCGGCCTTATTATACAGGATACAACAGTAATCAAAATACAGTATATTATTGGCCTAAAGAGAGACATACAGATCAACAGAATAGGATAAATAGTCCAGAAATTGAGCCATACATAAAAAGACATTTAATTTTTGACAAACGTGCCCAGGAAATTCCAAGAAGGGATAAACTTTCAATACATGGTGCTGGAGTAATTAGAGATTCTTACAGAAAAAACTGACTTCAATCCATACACAAAATTACTATGAAATGAATTACAGGTCCAAATGTAAAAGCTACAACTATAAAACTTATAGAAACTTCAGTCATAAGATCTTTGTGATCTTGGGTTTCTTAGGGCACAAAAAAAAACCATGAAACATTAACAAAAAAAGGATAAATTGAACTTCTTTAAAATTAAAAATTCTACTCTTTGAAAGTCACTTAAAAATGACAAGGCAATCCTCAGAGTGAGAAAAATATTTTTAAAACATTTCTCTGATTAAAGACTTAAATTCAGAATAGATAAACAGCTCTTACAACTAAGAGAAGACAACTGTCTTAAAAACATGACTTAAATAGCCACTTAATCTAAGAAGATATACAAGTGCCAAATAAGCATTTTAAATGATACTCCATATTATTAGTCATTAGAAAAATGTAAACAAAAGCCACAGTGCGATACCACTACACACACATACCACACACAAGAATGGTTAAAATTAAGACTGAATACAAAGTCTTGATGAGAATTTGGAGCACCTAGAACTCTCAGACACTGCTGGTGGGAATGTGAAATGGTACAGTCACCCTGAAAAACAATTTGATAATTTCTTATAAAATTAAATTCATTTACCATGCAACTCAAATTTCTCATTCTTAAGTATTTGCCCCAGAGAAATGAAAAGATATGTCTACCAAAGACTTACACATGAATGTTCATAGTAACTTCATTCATAATAGTTCCAAACTGGAAACAATCCAAATATCCATTAATAACATGAATGAATACACATATTGTGACAGCTGAATGCTACCCAACAATAAAAAGAAACTACTGACATAAGCAACAAAATGCATGAATCCAAAAAGCATTTCGCTAAGTAAAAGAAGCCAGATACGTAAGCAAAGCAGAAAAAACTACACGCACTGTGATTCTACTTACATGAAATTCTATAAAAGCAAAACTAAAATTGAGTAGTTGTCAGGGATGGGGAGGTGAGAGGAAAAGGCAGAGAAGAGAGGAAGTGGTGGTGGGGGAGAAGCTAAAAAGGGTAATAAAAATTATTGTTATCTTGATTGTGACACAGGTCACATGATTATATAAATCTGTCAAAAGTCACTAAATAATCTACTTAAAACTTGTGAACTTTACTTCTACTGTATGTAATTTATATCATAAAAAAGCTAATTAAAAAAAATTTAATGAATCTACACATTCATTAAAGTGCCTTACGTGTTAAGTAATACATTACCTCAAACCCTTTGCTGCATGACGCAGGGGTATAAACAAAAGTGATACAATACATTAGGTAAATTGGCCAAATCCATGGCTTCAAGAAGTTTAAAGCAAACCTTAAGATTAAAATGTTGGAAGTCATGGTGATTAGAAAAGACTGTAATTTTGAAGGATACTAAGGTTGGCCTTTTATGTTTATCAAAGGTATCACCTAGCAAAAATTCTGGAGAGACAAAAGAAAATTCCCTGTTAAACAAAAACTGCAACTGCAGCGTTTTTAATAGGTAGTATTTCACTTGTCAGATGGTATAATTGTTCATTTATTTGTCTGTCTCCCCTCATCACTTAAGTTCTACCTTCCAGAGGATAGGTCTATGCCTTGTTCAATCACTGAATTTCCAGCAAAATGCTTGGCACATTTGAATGAAATAACGAAATTCAGATGTTCTCGTGGTAAATTATGTTTCATCTGGAAAGTAAGGTTTCCTACAGAAAAGTGTATGGTAGATATACTTCCACAAACACTAGCGCTATTTCATTGAAGTTTCACAGCCTTCTTTACTTCAATTCAAAGATAACAAAGTTCTAAAGAGAAATCAAGCAACTGTACGTAACGTCTCACCTTTAAATATATAATATGCAATCTTTTTTTTAAAAAACTTTTTCTTTTACTAACCAATCCTACAAATTAATAAGAGATTTGTTTCAAAGTAACAGCTGCTCTGAACAAAGGATTGATAGTGTGAAATTTTATGCATACCTTGCTTTCTTCAGACAAAATCCAATGACCTGGAATTTTGTACCAAGTTAAATGCATTATCATGGAAAGTAGAATATGTTTGAAAAATTATCCTATCTAGTTCAGACTGACACAAAAATTCTCTACAGCAAAATCAATCTAAGCTAATTAAGGAACACAAGTTGCTTTAGTGTATGGCAGAAATTAAATTGACTTCAAAAGTTTCTTTAAAAAAGAAATCAAAATGTTGCACCATATTTTGCAAACACTCTAAAGATGTTTTATAAACAGAGTGACCGTGACTGAGGTGGCAAGAGACAAAGCACAGGTCTCAGAGTTAGAAGAAGAGTATCATGTGCCGGTTTTGTCACAAACTGTATCAGGTAAAGGTGTCAAATCATACAAGCTATGTAACTTTTTCAAGAGATGAAGCAGGAACAGAAAACAGAAGGGGGCTGAAGAAACAGAAGTCAGGGGAAGCTGAAGCTCCTATCTCAAGGAGGTCAAGGCAACAGCAGAGACGATGGGCGGCACAGCAACACAGAAGTTTTCATGGTAGGTAATCCCAACGATTTGTTTCCCCCCCAATCTTCAAGAAAGGTAAGACCAATATAAACTCTTTAATAAGAAAACATGACATCCACTATCATCTCATTCCTGGGCCACAGGGACATATCAGCTCAGATGACCGGAGGTGCACGTCAAGTTAAGCTTACCTCCTCATGAACAACTTGATCACCACAGGAGTGGACAGCACCACCTGTCAAGCCAAGCAGAAAAAAACTGCAGCAATGGTTAAATGGATGTGTCCAGTGGATTAAGCTTATGCCTTGGCCAACCCCAGGAAAGCAGAGGAAATCTGTGCACAGTCTACCCTCCTTATGCTCCCAGAAAATGGATGGCATGAGGAAATGAGAAACCTTGCAGGCTGGGAAGAAACTGAAAACTAAGGCATTTCAAAAAAGACCTTGCATAACCTTTTTTGGATGAAGAAATCACAGATAATTTCTATTGCTGCATTCTATTGTTAATTTAAAAAAAAAAAACCAATCTTTACTTATGGTCTTTTGAAAGTTTAAGGAACAAAATTTGTATTTTTCATAGCCTTTTGAAAATTTAATCAATAATATGTATATTGTTCAATGCCAACATTAAATCTGAATACCTATCACTGTTAGAGAAGTTATATTTCACTTATATGCCAGACATAGGAGATAGGCAAATGGGCTTTCATAAATACATTTCTGCTACTTTTTTAATGGATCAAATGCCTCCCTGACTTGCTGAAGGTTTAAATATACATGACAGTTCTCTCACCTTATGTAGATCAGAAAGAATAAAGCTGTCATACTGTTAGGCCAGTAGTTTTCTAGGAGTTTATTTGAGGAAATAGATTTTATACACGATTTTGATATTTTCTAATCCTTTCACAGCCTCATAAAAATCATAGATTACCATTCACTGGAAGCTAACCCTAAACAATAGTCTATTAAATCTAAAACAAATCTGATAGGCACTAGTCAATTACAAGATAGGGTCGTTGCCCTCAAGAAACTCCTAATACAGTTGGGGAGCTAGGAAATATATATGAAAGGATGACTTTATAAAGTAGTGTGTGCTGGGTTCCCATGAAGTGACACAGGCCATAAACAGCTCAGTTTAGTGGAAGGAGAAGAGGAAGCGTGACCCAGACTAAGTCAATATGTTTGACAGGACAATGGGGAGAACAATTTGGCTAGACTTAAGGAGCTTTGAGATGACACTGGACAGTAAGTATCTACAACACGAGGATGGCAAGCTGACCTGCCTACCAGGGCAGTTAACAGAGGAGTGAAGGCTGCAGGATGAAAAATGCCAATAGCCACGTGGTCTCAATGTTGGAGGCCAGAGAGATCTCTGCTGGGGACTATGGGGGATGGCAGAGCACACACCCCGTATAAAATGGGAAGCTGTTACGCTGCTCCAACAGATCACTGCCACACTTTCCAGTTTTTTTTAAGAAAAGGTGTAATATTCCATTTTTTTAAACTTAAAATTTCTCAATTTTTAAATATTGGAAAATAAATATTTTCAACACTGCGTTAAAAACCAAAACACGTCTGCAGCCAATCTTGCTGGTGCGCCGCAGACTCGCAACTCTGGTTTGGCACGCTGGACTCCATGCTAAGAGATCTGGACTTCATCCTGCAGTCACTGACTTAAGAGACTTAACATGTATTTCATAATTTGCTTAGTTTTATACCTCTGCATACTCCAGTATTTACCATGTAAAACACTCAGCACTGCCAAATTATTTCACATTGGCCTGGTGTAAGTATTTCTGTTACAGGCCAATTCGTTCATTTAACTAACTGAAGAGTGACTTATAAGTTTCAGCTGAAATAACATACAAGCTGATACTAATAAAACAGTGTTGACAGAGCAGTACCTAAGAGAAGGCTGACATTATATGTGGATACCACAACCCACCAGAAACACACATATAATCACTGGAGTTCCACCTCTCAAAAAACATGTGCCATAATCCACTACAAAAGAAAAGTCCTTACTCTTTCCAGCATTTTCCCATAATTAGTAACTTTCTAAAGACTATTACTATACAGTACTTTCTTTTATTACCAAACAGCACTCAAATACATGTAACAATGTTTTAATTCTACAAATCACTATAAGCTTTTAACTATCCAAAAATAATATTTAAGCATTAAAGGTCTCTGTTTTAGCATTTTAAATAAGCTTAGAGAAAGAAAAGATAATTAGTATCAGAGACTCGATTCGTTTTGATGACAGCATTAGAGAAAGTTAACATTGTAATTCAAAGGTAATTCCAAGATGAGAAAATTCTTGGTGCATAATTATGATATGAAATATAGAACTATGAAAACTGCTTAATCACAGGCCTTGAGATAATTTTCACAATGAAAGTCATCAAAGTATAAAACAAACATTAAACAAGCAATGTTTCTATTACTCAGTTTGCTCTGGCTTCTGGGAACCCCTGACCTGAGCCATCTACTCCATGAATGAAGGCTTCCAGCCCAGTGGGGTACCATGATTTGTGGGCTGGTCAGCTCAAACCTGTCACCACTACTGAAAAGAAGCCACCTCAAAGCACATGTCTCACTGGGGCTCTGCTGTATTCTTTTCATACAAAAGGGTCAATGGGTTGAATCAAGAATATGACTTCACTTAGAAAACAAAACAAAATCCTAACACAAAAGTGACAGTGCTTCCAGGATATAGTCCTCTTCCAAAGAGATGCAATAAAGAAAAAAGAAGCTGCATTAGAATTGTTTTTCTATCTCAAAATAAACAGGCTATATACACTTTACATACTAAAGCCTTACCAATAATAACTAGGGGGAAACTCAAAGGCTCCCCATCCCTTTCAGAACCTGCTGAAGACCCTCACTGCCCTCAGCATTCCAAAGTCCTACCCCAGATTTTATCAGACATACTAAAACGTATACACATGATACTGAATATTTATAATAAAGAAACTCTACTGAAAATAAGAATTATCTTTCATAAGCTTTTCATTCTTGAGCCCACTCCACTGTAGTTTTTGTCCCCACCCCTCCACTAATACGGCTCTTGCCAAAGTCACCAGTGACCTCAAGATTGCCAAATCCAATGAGCAATTCTCAGTCTTCATCCTACTTGACTTCTCAGCAGTACGTGACACCGCTGATTCACTCTCTCCTACCTGAGATGCTCTCTTTACCAGATTTCAGGTATATTCTTTTAATTTCCCACCTATCCTTCTGACTGCACCTTCTCAGTTTTCTTTACTGGTTCCTCCTTATCAACTCAAGCTCAGCCCAAGTACCTCATCACAGAAAAAGTAACTCATAGCTCCTTCTTCCCATGGTGTAGGTCAATAGAATTAGTATCTACTACTAATAATACGGCTACTTAGGGAAAGGAAACATTTAATTAGGTCCACTATGTTGGAAATATGTGCATCATTCCTTTGGCTTAAGATACTTTTTTATGAGATATCTTCCCTTTTCCACAAACTGTAAATACTAATATGACCCAAGGCTTGGTCCATGGACTGCTTTCCCTGTCTACATATGTTCCCTATATTATCTCATCCAAAGACTTGTGTGACTTCCAAATTTCTGTCTCTAGCCTGCACTTCTTCCTTAAACTCCAGATGCCTAAATCCAACAACCAGTTCAACTTCTCCACTTGGAAGTTGAACATAACATGTTCAAAACAGCTCTTGGTTATCTTTCCCAAACCAGCTCTTCCATCAGATCCCCACCTCAGTTCATGGCAGTTCCACAATTATGCAAAAAGCCTTGGTGTTATCCTTCCTCTGATCTCTCTTTTTCATATTCCGCAAACAGCTGGCCAGGAAATCCTATTGGTTTGACCCATAAAGTAAATCTTGGTCATTTCTCACCACCTCCTCCTCTGTTACTGGCATCTCTCAACTGGATTATTGCCAAAGGCTGCTAACTTGTATTTCTGCTTCCACCCTTGACTACCCCACTCCGTTTTTCTATCTCAACACAGTGCAGTGATTCTATTAAAATGCAGGTCAAGTCACCTTACTGCTCTGCTCAAAACTCTCCAACGATCTCCCACCTCTCTCAGGGTAAAAGCCAAAGTTCTTAAAATGCTCCACCAGGTAGGCTCTACACAATGTGCTCCTAAACTTCTATAATCTCATCTACTACCACTCTGTGGCCTTCTCACTGGTTCTGGGACACCCAGGCACACTTCTGCCTGAGGCCTTCGCTGGACCCTCTGCTGGAACACTTTTCCCCTAGGAACCTCTGTGTGGCCAGCTTCCTCCCTCAAGTCATCTTCTCAGTATGTCCAACTTTGAGTACATTATTTCAAATTGCCAAAGGCCTCACTTCCCTCTCTCAGCACTCCTAATGTCCCTTACCTTGCTCTGCTTTTTCTTTTCCCAATCACACTTACTACTTTCTAAAATACTGTAAAATTTACTTTGCTGTGTTTAGTACTTTTCTTTCCTAACAGGACAGAAGCTCCATGAAGGCAGGACTTTCTCCCTTATTTTGCTCACTGACATATCTCTGGGGCCTAGAACAGTGCCTGGCACACAGCAGGCATGCATTATGTTGAATGAAGGAATGAATTTAATTAAACATTTAGCAATTTCAACTTCACAGTTTTCTTTTAATATCTGAGACTTTTATCAGATCCTGAACATTTTTGCTGCTCTCAGAAAAGCTCCTTTGTACTTGAAGAATACAAAGATCCCAGCCTGGCCTCATGGCCCAACAGGAACCCAGCAGCCCCAGGGAAGCTAGGGCCATCCTACCCTTGGCCTTCATTGATTCTGCTCCAGGATTCCACTGAGCACTTCCTGGGAAACATCTAATACCTCTCCATACACATATTTTGTTCCCCCACCTAGACAAGGAACACTTTGGCAAAAATGTTTCCTAAGTTCAAGATATTACACAATGCAAAGAGAGCACAGAGTTATCTGGGGTGGGCCCCCCTTTCAATGACCAGAGCAGAATGATACTTCATGATTATTCTGAAGGGTCCCGGGTCTATTTTTACTGGGCTTGTAATTATGCTATTTAGATGTAAATGTGTCTTTCCAATGTGCTTAAGTTTGTTTTTCTTAAACACTCCCTTTGAAACTTTTAGACTATTAATTTTCTTAGAATGAATGGTTTAAAACTCTTAAGCCCTGGGCCTTATAAATCATAAAGGGGTCTGACCCACATTTTATAAACTGTGCCAATGGTGGGGGGTGGGGCTGGAAGAAATAAACAATTGCTTTATTCCAATAATAGTGGCTTTCTTTAAAAGGACTCATATGAAATCTACCTGGTACAAGATCAATATACATAGGCCACTGGTACTCTTTAAAAGTACTTTGTACAATATTATTCATCATAAAGGCAATTTCTTAAACCTATGAATTTACTTTCCGGCAGCTGGAAAGAAATAATTATCAAGCAGGCAGAAGCTAGGGGAATGAGAATGCTGGAAATAGGAGAATTAGGGAAAAAACTCGATCAATTAGTGATCAGTGGCACATGGCAGCTGTTCTTAGTGCAGCCACACAGACTGCCCAGTGTCTGTGACTGAGAAACACTACAATTTAATGCTTAATGCCATCAAGCAATGAAATAAAATCTTGTGAACAACTGCTTGTAAACAAAAGCTTAGGGACTTCCAAGAACTATAAACCTTTCTATACATCATTTCTTTCTGTATTCAGTAACAAGAGCTAACTTTACTTGACTGTTTACCACACATCACACCATGCCACTTGCTTTACTATGCTATTTCGCTTAATAATCAAAACATTATGGGACAGTTGCTATCATTATCCTCAGTTTACAGATGAGGAAAAAGAGGTTCAAAAAGTTAAGTAACTTCCCCCAAGGTGACACACTGGAGAACAGTGGAACCTGAGTTTGGACCCCAGGGAACCAATCTCAAAAATTTTGTTCCTGACATTTATGCTTTATTGCCTCTCTTCCATTTTGTCTTCAAAACTCACTACTCTTTTTTGTAGTAATTTCAGTGAGCAATTTTATCAAGGTCATGGCATTATGGTGAGCACATTTTTTTCATTTTCTAAGATTATACATGCTAAGTTTTTGCTGTTTAAGCAGTATCTCATTTGAGCAAGATATATTATTTACTACCCATTTGTAAAATTTCTGGGTTTTTTTTAACTTTTTTTTTCTTACCTTCCTAATGAACATAAGTTTAAATTCTGAGTCTTTTCTTGAATCATGAAAATGTCCTTTTTCTTTTTAGGGAAACATGAAAGAAAATGTCTATATCAATAGTCTTCCTTTGCAAGCACTTTGCTTTATCTATTAGATTTCTCATAATCCTACATTTTACAATAAGTGCTTCTGGGGGATGGCAACAGATTTCAGCACCAGAATTTCACTGTTGTTTTAGGCACTGATACCAAAGACTGGATGTTTCCAGGGATAGTTAAGAAAAGATAACTTGAAGGGAGTGGGGACAAGAGGAGGAAAAAAGGGTATAGCAAGGGAAGGGAGGCATAATGGCAGGAAGAGGCAAAATACATATCTTATTCTTAAGAATAAAATATTTTGAAAATATTTAGAAAGCAGGCTTTTGAAATTAGGGTCCATCTTAGATCATTTATGGACGAATAAAACAATGAGTCAGGAAGGACTCAAGATACCACCTACTTGACACTTGTAATCCAAAGTCTCACCAGAGAGCCCTAATAGGAGATAGGAAAAAAGGGTTACAGAGAAATTCCAAGGGCTCCTTATGGGGATGGCGGTGGGGAGGCGCAGAGGTAGAACAGGGATGAGGAAGTATAATTCTGCCTCACTGGGCAGGTCTGCTTCTACCTTAACAGAGCCACAGGACATCTCTGTGTGGATCAGAAAAGGGCACCCCGTCCACCAATACTGTGGACTCATTGCTTGGACTACACAGCAGAGGATTGAGTTTCAATCCTTAGAGGGTGCTAGTCTAGACCAAACAAAGTCAGAAGCAGCTCCTACTCTTGGTCCTGTCATTAGCTGTGAGATTGAGTCACCTTACCTTAAGGATCTTCAGTCCCCTCACCTCTAAAAACTTAAGGGGCTAGCTATGACTGAAGGTCCCTTTCCTCTTCCTGATTCTCAACTGAAATTTTGCAATATCCGGTTGGTATGTTCCAAACTATGTCCCTGAAACACTAGGATTCTGTGGACTAAGTTGTGCCTTTAGTGTTTCTATAATATTGCATTTTTTTTCTCTCACATTTCTGGTGTATTTTTCCTTTTAATCTTAAGATTATTCTCCTTTCAATTTCAAACTGCTCAATTTTTCTTGAGCCATCAAAAGCCACAATCAGCCCCAAACCACTCAAATGTCCATCAACAGAATGGATAAATAAACTGGGTATATTCATTCACAGAAATTAAGGAAAAAAGAAGTATCACTACCTGAATCAATGCGGACATGATACCACTTTGAGTTAAAGAAGATACAGAAAGGAGCTTATATTTGACTGCATTTAAGTGCAGTCCAAGAACAGGTTCAAACTAACCCATGGCAGTAAAAGAATAGGTGGTCATCCTGGCGGCAGGGATTACGACTGCAGGGAGAAGCTTGGTGGGGGAGAAGGGTCCAGGGGTGGGGGGGCTGACAATGTTCTGTTTCTTGACTTCGGTGCTAGTTGCCTAGATATAATCAACTTCGTGCTATAAACTTCTGATCTGTGCATTTTTCTAGTTTATATAATTATTTGGTAACAAGTTCAAAGAAATAAAGCCACAGGGATACCCACCCTCTCCAAACCAAAGCCATCTACCTGAACTGGACAGCACAAGTGCTGCTACCTGTAGGGAGAAAGTTAATTACATTTCATTTAATATGAATCAGACAAAGAACTGCCTGAGAAGCTAAGAGAGAAACTTCATTAATTTCCTAAATTCTTCATTCAGAATTTGCTTGATTTTTATAATGATTTCCTCCCTCATGTGAAACTGCAGCTATGTTAGTATAAAATACTGCTTTTCTGTCTTTTTATGTCAGTAAAAAATTACTGCTCAAAGTTCTATAACATATATGTACAAAGGCAAAGTTATTAGAAAACACCTGAAAATATCCCAGGATACTCTATTTGGAATATTGAGTGCCTCTAAATAGGCACTTTTGGTCAGAATTATCCCCATTATCACATTAATGGAATGACCTGGATAATGATGAAATCTCTACCTAGTTTCTTTCTATAAAGCTTAAGCTCTGCTAGGTAAGGTCATACAGGTGGGGAAAGACATTCCAGAAAATGCTGTGCTACAGACAACTCCAAGGAAGCCCCAGTAAACACTGCCTTCTTGTTTGTCCTATATTTGGTTCAGCTGTGAATTTGTTTCAGCATCACATTTTTCTCCTCCTTAGATTATACAACCAGCTCTCAGATCAGTGATTTCTTTCCCCTCCCCAGTATGCTATGGTCCCTCTTTGATCACTATGATAGAGTGCACAACTGCTCCATTTGATACATATGAAAAGTGATAGCAGACAAACCTGCATCAGAAGTAATTACACCACTAAGTCATACAAGGTAACTGGAAGCACAGATTGTTTGTTTTTACTCAAAACTCTACGATAACTTCAGCCCCTCTGGTCCCACAGCATGGTAAGCAGGCATTAGCAGTTCTCCCAAACGCTGGGGGACTAATTAAATATTTCTCAAATCAACAGAGCTTCAACAAAAAAAATGTTTCCAGTCTTTGAAATGGGAAGTGGCGGGGGCAGGGGTGGTAAGGAAAGTAATAAGCATCAAGTCCCTGAACATTCTTTAACACCAAATTAGTGATTCAATGCAAGGTTTCCAGGATAAATATCACTTAGCACTATTTCATATTGTATGAAGACCTTATAGGGCACATTAATTCCAATTCTTTTTCCTCAGCTAAAAAGATCTTACTCTTTAATTTCTACTTTTAAATAGAAAGCTCTCCCTACATCAGCCTTGTTCCCAATACTCATCTTTCTAAGTTTATATTTTCCTTGCAATTCAGTGTCCAGTACTCTATTTCTTCCTTCCTCTCAAACTATTTTTTTTAACTTGTTTCTACTTATTTTTATAGGCCCCCAAAGCCTCTTCCTCAGGATAATGCACAATTCAAAAAGCCCTCTCAGCTATCTCTATATCCAAGTTCAACTACAGAGGCCAACAATACCATTTTTCCTGTTTGGGTCTCAGGAAAGATACATTTTAACTGAAGTTTCACCACTCATAAATTCCTTTTCTAAATCTTTCCTTTCCCCACTCTTACACTGGATTGTTTTATACACAATCACAATGTCATCAAGTATCCAAAATATGTAATTATAAAATCATACAAAAGTTTCCTAAAATATATCATTTTAAGCGTGTAACACACACCCTTTATAACTCTGGTACTGGGAGTACAGGTTTTAAAAATATGTTGGATGTTTCTTATAAGTTGTGTTTCTTGTTTCTCAGTAAGGAGAGTAGAGGATCATCACTGTAGAGGACCAACTGCTGTTATCACCACAAACTGTGTTACAACCGGATTCTACTGAAGACTGTAAACACATTTAAAACTTTCTTTTCTTTAAAAGAAAAAAGCTTGAATTGTATGAACATAGGCCAAAGCTTCTGTGCTTTGCCCATAAGGATATAGGATACTTTTAACTGGAGGTTTGTACCTCTTCATCAAAAAAAAAAAAAAAAAAAAAAAAAAGGATACACAATACTGAATAACTCCAGTTTTCCCATAGGCTTCATCTATCAAACCAGGGCATTTATGAGGTTGGTATTAATGAGTAACAGGAAAAAAATCCAAAAAATCCATCCCTGTATAAATGCAGAAAACTTTCTACCCTTTAGAAGACTTAAGACAGCATTAAAATGACTTTATAGAGAAGGCTGGTGAAATTTAGTTCTGATCTCAGAAAACCACCTAAGGGATAATTTGTGAATGCCATCTGGGATCCAGGCAGCCTCCTCAACAAAAGGGAAAACTTGTTGAGATCATCCAAATCTAAAATTCGCATACATTTTTACATCTGGACTGAATTAATCTTTTCTTGGTACTGGCTTTCATGTAATAAAATAATTGTTTGCAGATTTTATTTTTTTAAACCCATAGCCTTAGAAATCAAAATGTGCAACATCCAAGTTGAAAACTACAAAGAATTCCTTTATCAAAAAAGTTAGTTGTTAGATGGGACTCATTTACACTAAATTCTGAATCTGACAGCTCAGTCAAAAACAATTGTTTGACACTCTCATTTCAAGCATCCGCCTCAAAAGACTACACAGTCTACTATGTCATACGTTCTGAAAGCCAAAAGCTTTGTAAGAGTAGTTAAAAGTGGAAACAGAGTTCAGAAACTAGAAGAAGCTCTACAACAACCCCCACCTCCTAACTCAGCGAGCATAGGTGAATGAGTTTTTAAAGAATTTGTAGCTCAAAATTATTACCCAGAACATCGACATTTCACTTTCGAAAGCAGCGGTCTTCATCCTGGCCCATAATGTTTTCTTGTAGATCCAAGAGCATCTTAAATCTGCAAGTTCAAATTATGTATTTGAAGCTGGCATCTTACCCCTGTCACCCCCCGAAAAGGAGTGGGTAGAAACAGAGAAAGATTTCCTGTCCCTTAAAATGTCTGGAGCGCTGCAAGAACTGCTGATTACTGTGGTCCATCAGTGTCAGATCTCAGGCACTCTTACAAGCAATTCAAAGGGGGCAGAATTAGTTCATATTACAGCCAGTCTGCTTTCTGGAAAAGATATCCCACAGATAACTCGATAGTAGATATCCCCTGGGGGACCGTTCTCATCTAATAACTCCAGAAGTCCATTTTAATATGAAATATAAATCCAATATGTTTACAAACATACTGAAAGAGCATTCAAATGTCAGCTGTCTCATACTGTGGACTATTCATTTTTAACATAATACTTTTATTTCTCAAAACCACACCCAAGGAAAATGATTAAGTGCTAGAAGTTTTATACTACAAAGGACAACAGCACAGGCATCTGTTTTCCTGCCTCTCTCGGCTGGTCTTCTCCCCTCCCCCACTCAACCCTGCAGGCAGTTTGTAGGTCTTGGTGGTTGTTAAAATTACTTTCTACAGTAGGCTGTAGAAATAATGCTGTAGATTCTAAAAAACTTCTTATTCTTTAACATTGCTGAGTCTAAGTTTATGCCCTGCTCTAAGAAGAAAAATCCAAAAGTCAAAAGCCTTTTTAATGACAGATGCATTACGGAAAATTTTCCCCACAAAGTTGTGATGCTGTGAAATATCAACTCTCTGAAATCACAGAAAGGAAATGACTTACATTCTTGGAAAATGAAGCCACTGGCAGCTTTCTCCAACAGTATTCTCTAATCCCTAAACTACACCCTGTGGCAACGGGGAGTATTTCGTTCAACTACTAAATTTAAATAGATGCTTATAAAACCAATAAACAAACATCGTCGGATGCCAGGGAAGAAGAGACGGTATCCTACACGGAAAATCTAGCTAGAGGTACTTTTACTGCACATTCAAAAAAGCTGGAGAGCACAGGCTTAGTCAAAGGCAACCCGAGAACGCTTACTGAAGTTTTCCTTACCCCGCTGCGGGCAACGCACAACTCCTGGGGGGAAATACTAACCAAATAGATTTTTGCTAAGAAATCCAAACGAAAAGGGTGTCAAGGAGTTAACATTTCTTTGGACACTAGCTACACAACTGCACGGGCTGAAAATCTGCCAACTTTCATTTCAACTTTAAATTATGCTTATTTTGACAGCTTTCCATTTCTTCATGCCTTCAAGAGGACGCCCTCACCATAAGGTTATGCTGTCCCGGGACTCCCGGTGCTGCGATAATCCCTACCGACCTCACCCGGGTGGCCCCCAGCTGTCCATCCCTGACAGGTCCTGGCCTTGCCCCCTCCCCAGCAGCGGCTGGGGGTCTCCTCCGCCCGGGGCCGGGCCTGCGCTCCGCCAGCTCCTCCAGGAACCCACTCTACAGGCCGCGCCCGCCCCCCCCCAACTCGCATCCCACCAAGGCCCCCTTCCGGCGTCGCCGAGCCCGAGTTCAGTCTCCGGCTCCCCCGACTAGGCACTTACGGGGACGGTGGAGCAAACGCCGCGCTCGGGTCCCTTTCCGCAGCCGGGCTGTCCGGCCAGGCGCGCACACAACAGGCGGCACCGCGCAGTACCTAGGAACCGCGCGGGCTCAGGGGCTGGCCCCGGCGCCCGGTCACAGCGACGGGGCGCGACGGGCAGGCGCCCCCAGCACAGGGCGCCGCCGACCACCGGGGAGCCGAGCGCGGGCACCGAGCCCGGGGCGCAGCCGGCAGCGCCGGCCGGCCTCCCGCCCTCGCCGCAGAGGCGGCCTCGGAGCTCCGCGCCTCCTCCGCTGCCCGGCTCGGCTGCCCCGGGGCCCCGTCCTCCCGCCCCGGCGTGGGCGAGCTCCGACTCGCGAAGAAGAGACTTTCCCGCCCGGGGCCCGACGCCCCAGAGCCGAGGGTGCGAGGAGAAAGCGAAGAAAGACGGGGAGAAGTGAACATTGCCTGGGCTGGGACTCGCGACTTCCAGAAACCCTCCCGAAGCCCCGTCCAGTCGCCACTGCCGCCGCCCGGCCGGCAGGGGGCACAGTGAGCGGCCGGGGCGCGGTGGCCGAGCTAGGGGGCGGCCTCGAGGGACCCCAGGTGCCGGGTTCCTGCCCATACCTCGGAGAAAGTCCGGAGCACCAAGCGTCGGACTCCCGTCAGCTCTCCTTGTCTTCCAGCCGGCGCCGCGCCTGCCCCACTCCTCTCAGACCGTGGGCCTGGGCAGCCAGACGAGCGCTCCACGTCCGCCCCGCCCCCCCGCCCACGCCTCCGCCTCGCCCCGCCCCCTGAGGCTCCGCCCCCCGCAGCCCGACGGTGGAGGGGCACGCTGCTGAGCCGCGGGAGCCCAGCGCGGAGCTTGCAGCCGCACGTGGAGCGCCTGCAAGCCCCGCCCCGGGCCCAACCAAGCGTCCCGCGGAGGGGGGTGCTGCGAGTTGGGGGCGGGAGAAAGCTGAGGGAACCACGCCCCCGGGGAACTGGGGAGGCAGACGAGCTGCACAAGGATGCTGTGTTATGACTGTGGCGATCTAGGTCTCTCTCCGCCCAACCGAGACCGAGGCTCGAGGGGACAACTGTCAGTTTCCCCCCTTCTGGCCTAATTATTGGCCCTCTCCGACGCTCGGCCGCCGGCCCCCGGGACCTCTCCCTTCGGAGCCCAGTCGGGCTATCCGGGGGCGGCGGTTTGGCCTGAGTTCCGTCTTAAGAATTCGGAACCACGGAGGTGCGGCCACCGAGAGAGGGGGCGGTCCCAGCGGAGGAGGCTTCGTGATTCCTTCCTTCCCTCCCGTCCTCCAGTCCCGCAAACACCTGCCCACCCACCATTCGGGACGCCTCTCCTTCCTGGGTTTTATACTGGATCTAGGGAGCGTCGCCGAGGAAGCCAAGCCTCCCCCACCAATTCTGCCTCTCCAGTTCTTCAGGTAGACACAGCCTCTTTCTGCTGTGGTTTTAGTGCCAGAGACCCCTTAGAAATTATATTTGCCCGCTCTCGATGGTACCGGGGGGGCGGCGGGTGATGCAAAGGGCTAGTGGAAGATCTTTTTATGGCACTAAGACTCAAGTCAGGAGACGGAGATCTCTTTGTCAATTTTGGTTGTTGGGTCTAGGAAAGGGGTAAGCTACGCCTCTCCACTCACCCTGCGCCCACTGGGACCAGCTTCTGGGGACTGGAGACAAGAGAGAACCAGCCTCCACCTGTCCCTCAGGCCTGCGACCCACAGAGCGCCAACCTCCTGGGCTTTACCGTCCTAGGTCTTCTGTTGACTGCTGATCCAGTGACACTGGCAGTAACGCCCCACAGGACCCCTTACTAAAGGAGTGATGGGGTGTGCCTGGATATGACAAGGAGACAAGGAATCAGAGGACCTAAGAAAGGACACTACCCCAAGTCAGATTTGTGCTGAGAAAGCCAACTTTAAAATTGCCCTACTCTTTTGATTCAAACATAAATATATAAAGCTAGCTGTTACTGTTTGAAAGCATGCCTGTGTGAAAGTATGCATGACGAAACTCAACTTACTGTTCATCACAGCTGAAGCTTAATTGGAATAGTTGTCTCATTGACAGCTTTTACATTTTGCCAACCGTAACATTAGAAGTGAACATTAGGAACGATGGTTTTTGTTTTTCTACAATTGATGATACATTCCGAGCTTATTTCTGATAAAGCAGAGCAGTTTCTAAGGATATTGCACTCATGATTTAAAGTCATGACTCCATTATGGGAAGGAGGACAAGAACTATGTTCCAATGACTGCCTTTTAAATTAGCTGTATTTAATTAATAGGCTAAATTTAAAAATTGGTTGAGTGATTACAATGCTGGCGTTTAAAAGTGGAAGATTACAATTTTTCACACATTTTTGTCTGTAATATGCATTCAGAATGAGTGCATATTGAACAGTAGTTGGTAAGGTCTTAAATTAATGTGATATCTAATGAGATAATCCAGCATTTCATATGTGAAATAAATGAGATAAGTGAGGAATATATTGGAAAGCAGTTCCTAAATCTGATTTCTTTTTGGGCTTCAAGCATAAAAATCAAGCAGATAAAAAAAAGTCTTGTTAGATTGTAAAACATTGCTGCAATATGAAGTGATTAGGTAACCCAAGGTGCAAAATATTTTAAACAGCTTTTTAAAAACGTACATTTAAGATTAGGTCTATTGTCTAGAATTTGACTATAGCAAAATTTCTTACATGAGTATTTTTTGAATCATAATGATCATTTTAGTGCGAATACCACAATAAACATAGACTCTGATATGATACATTTTTGTAAACTAAGTACTTTAAAACTCTTAAAATCAGTTTTATAACCCCCTGAAACATAAACTTCTGAAAGGATTGCTTTGGAAAACAACACATACTCCACTCAAGATGGAAGTGGAACTGGGAAGGGATGGCTTGTTTTAGATGTTTCTTATCAAAGGAAATGTTTTTCTGTGCTTATTACAATAAAGAATGCATTTTTGTAGGTAATCAAAGTTATATTTTATGATTCTTTTTAATGTTGAGATATAGATATATTTCCATTAATATGATGAGGTGTTTTCCTAAAAATGAGACATTGCCCATCAAGTGAAACATCCTAAACACACCTTAAGGTAATATTTTTTCCACAGCATATAAATATTAATATAACTGTATGTTTTTGCTTTAGTTTTATTAGGAAGAAGTTATTCCATGAATTTATTGAGTACTCCCATACACCAGCCACAGGGTTAGACTCTGGGATTCTTATGCAAAAATATTTCTGAATCCTATAATAGTTTGAGGGAACAGGTGAGCATGTAAATGTTTACAATATACTTTAATAATTCTTGCTATGGTAGAGACATGCAAGAGGAATAATGGAGGAGCACTCTGTCCACTCAGATGGGAAGGATGAACAAAAGTGGGAACGAGTTGGTTGAGGTTGTGGTTCTCGAACTTGGTAGCCCATTGCAACCACCTGGGGAACTTTCAGAAAGTACTGATGCCTGTGTGGCAGACATGTGTTTTAATTGGTCTGGGATGTGGCTTGGGCTTGGGAATGTTTTCATGGTCCCCAGATCATTCTAAGTGGAGACACGTGGGGACTACGGGTTAAAGTATCTCAGGAAGAGGGGACAGAATGAGCAAGTGCATGGAGGTGTGTTTTTAAAGGACAACAGCCATCACCTCATTTTGTAATGGAAGAAGCTTAAGCTTTGGTGGGTGATAGTTACACATTTTGGTGTAAGGAATACAATTATATAGAAAACAAAGAGATATGAATGGCTATAATTTACATTCCTTTACAAGTATTTTCCAAACACCAGAATAGTATGTTGAAAATTAAGATCATTTCAGTGTATGAGAAGGAAAAAATTTAGTTCTTTTCATCTTTTATATATAACTCAAGGGTATTTGGGACTTATAGTATGTTTTAATGCTGAAATATAAATTCTAGTCAGGGGGAGAAGTCAATAATTTAACATACTAGCTTTTAAAGTATACTTTCCCCAAATTAAATATGGCTCATCATCCTGGCTGAAGGTCATAATAAAGAAATTAGGTTCATTTTTCTTTTTGGTAATTACTGAAGTTCATTTAAAAAGTAAAACAAAATGCATTTTAAAGCAAAATAAACTTAAGTAAGTCCTACTCTAAGATCTTAAATGGCCCTTTATTTAACATATATTACTTTGAAAGACAAAATAATCTCATGTAGAAACTTAAATAGTGCAGTGAGGTAGTCCTGGTTTTCACTGACTAAAACTTAAAGTGCCCTTTTTATTATTCTCAATTAGTATATTATTTGTGTTCTGTAAAATAAAACCACTGAAAGAGATTTTAATTCTCAAAAAAGTCAGAACTGATTATAAGTCATTTAATCTAGCTATCTCATTATTATGCATCAGGAGTACCTAACCAGGAATAGAAAGAATTACAGGTGACCCTTGAACAGCACAAGTTTGGACTGTGCAAGTCCACTTACACATGGATTTTTTCTTCAATAGTAAATACAACAATACTACATGATCCACTGTTGATTGAATCTGCAGACACAGAGGAACAATGCATATGGAGGCAGTGAATATATACAGAGGGACAACTATAAGTTATACTCAGATTTTCAACTGCATGAAGGGGAGGGTGGGCACCCTTTCGTTGTTCAACTGTATTTTGCAGAGGCAGCGCAGCACTGGGATTAATATTATGTACCAGTCTAACTCGGGAAGATTTACCTTTACCCAATTTAGAGATACAGAGTTGAAAAAATTAAATTCACAAAATTCTGTTCTCTGGGCCATCAAAGTTTGAGAAAATATTTTACAATAGTTTAACTCAATACTCCTGGAACAAAGTTTGGATTTAATACAGCACGTAAAAATTTACAAGAGATATATTTGAAGAGCTGCTTTCTTTCTATTCCATTATGGTTTTAGTTTTACCACAAACATCACATTCCAGGTCCTTGAGGGCTTGAATACTTGAATACTCCAGACAAAAGTTTCTATAAGGCTAGGAAGACCAGGCCAGACTCTTCACTCTTGAGGAGAGGCTGTTCTAATTGCAATGAAGGAATTAGCTACCCAAAGTAGGATAACCCGGCACAGAGAATTGCACTGAGGTCTTGGAGTTGAAAGGCATAGTAGTGAGACAGGAGGAAAGGGGGCAGGGCACATCCATTAAAAGAATGACAGCCATTAAGGATAGGGCATAAACTGGTTAGAACCAACTAGGTCCAAGATGGTGGAAGATTCAACTTCCAGTAGACCTTGAGCCTCATTATACACTCATTACAATAAAGTTAGCCTTACAGATAAGAAGTACCCATCGTGTACCAATACCATAACACTTTCGATCAAGACTAAATAAGGACAAAAATCTCTCCTCCCCTCAGGAAGGTGAAGCTGAGATACAAATTAGGAAATAAGACCCCAAACCCCTCCCTCCCCATTGAATATTCTGCCCATTCATTTTTATACTTCATGTAACCAACTTGCCAAAGAAACTCAGTGCAGCTATTCACATGAATTTGTCTTCTCTCCCCTTGAGAGCATACTATTGCTTAATAAATCCTCGCTTTGCTTTCTTGACCTCCATGGCTTGATTCTGAATTCTTTCTGTGATGAGACAAGAAACTACTCTCCGGTAACAGTGACAGAGGCAGTGCTATGTTGAGGGTTACCACTGCCCACCAAAATGTAGTGAGGAATTAAGTGTGAAAATAGTACTGCTGCCTTATGCATGGGGCTTCACATTCCAGAGAAGATGGAGGACAGTTTGAAGGGTTTCTTGTACAGAAAAATGGCTAGTTGAAGGGACGAGACAAGGGGTAGACTCCCTACAGCATAAAACTTCCTCCTGTATGCCATTTCTGTGTTTATACAATGGATCTTCAAGGTCCCAGAGCAGTTTTTCAGCTCTGATTCCTTGATTACTCTCTGAAAAGCTGTAAGAAAACATTCCTACCCCCAGAGATGGGAGGCAACACCCTCCATTCCCCATGGAGGGAGACAGATGAGAAAGGAAAGGAAGTAGAACTGGTGAGAGACTGGTTACTCTGAGTTATGCCTCAGGCACATTCTGACAGTCTTTATCTGGGGTAGTGTTCTAGGTGGAGTCACTTTCAAACACAAATGTTAACTGTGAAACTCTGATCAGTATTTACTGCCATCTAATCAATTTGTGCCTGAGACAGATAATACATACTGAACTAGAACACAGGGAGATGTGAACATCCATCTCCCCGAAAACAGGTTTACAGCCTGGCTGATTCTGGCTTTCTTGAGGGAAATCCCATTTATGAAGAAGGTTTATGAAATCTGTCCATTCTGTTTGAATTTGGTTACCTTGAGCAGGTTGTAAGCACAACAAGCATGCCTTTAAGCTTGTTTTTAGTTGCTTTAAAAAAGAATGATGGGAAAAAGTGCAAATAAGACTTGCTAGCTCTGGAATTTCTCAGGAGATTCACTGAGGCTAAAGGACTCTGTTGGTTGGGCCTCCAAAAGACACACTACCATCTGCAGTGGTGGAATTTGGGTTATAACACAAGGTCCTGGTATGCTCGTTATATTAACTGGGAGCATAAAGGGGAAAAAGTTATTTGTGAAGACCCACATTAGATCCCTGTCTTCCTTTCATCTGTTCCTAGTTTAGAAACAAAATCTACATTCACTCTTACTCAGTTTGGATGTGGAACCCAATCACAACAAAATCTTAAGAAATTCTTCTATAGGCAAGGCAGTCCTTCCATCTTTCTTTTTCAAGGGTAGCCTAATTCTATTAGCCTAAACAGAATTCTTATGGTCTAGTGCTTTGAAGAAGGAACAATGATAATTAGACTGTGGAGTGTGAATCAAGGCTTGTGAGATTGTTCTCAAAGGACCTCAGACTTGGACCCTGTTTTGCTCTGACAGGCCTGGAGGAAAAAGTGCTGGGTGATCGCACTCTTAATGAGGTCTAGCTTCGAAGGTTAAGACCCTTGCCGGGGGGTGGGGTGGGGCGGTGGAGATAGGCTTTCTTAGACATGTTTTCTTTTAAAATTTGTAATAAAGTATTTGTGATTCACATATGATTAAGACAAACATTCTGTGTCATTTCTTAAGCAGAAAAAAACAGAATCAGTAAATTAGTGACTTTCTCTTCCGCCAAGAGTTCTATATTGGATAATAGTTTCTGTCACTTTCATCCCAATTTCTTAAAGGATAATGGGGATATATACCTAATATATGATCATTTTATATACATACTGACTTAATATACAAATGAGTATAAAATATTTTATGATCACATCACTCAGTTTTTTTCATAGCATTTTCACTATCTAAAATTATTTATGAATATGTTCACTTGTCTGTCAATTGTCTCTTCCTTTAGAATTTAAGCTTCATGTGAGCAAGGACCTAACCTCTATTAACTGCCGTGGCCCCAGCATCTAGAAGTGTCTGATACTTTCTTGAAATGCATGAATCCCATAAATTATGTGTAGGGAGGGTGTGTGTGTGTGTGTGCGTGAGCACACAGGTACCTTGAGAGTGAGGTGGAGAAAAGGGAAAAGGCACTGAGAGAGAAGGGGAGAGGATTAACATGTTTTGAGATGGTTCTTGGACAGGTATCCCAGGTAATGATAAGAAGGGATCAATCCCTTAAGAAGATTTTTGGTTGATTTGAATGGGACAATCATACACCAGCTAGTTCACCTAATGTTTATATTTAAAGTATAAATATATGATATAATGATCAATGTTCTATATCTACTGATATTCCTTAATATATATTTTGTTTCTGTTTGAGCCTTCCCCTTCCCTGCCTTTAACTATTCACTCTATACCCTTTTGAGATATTTAGAAGCATCTTGGAGGGATTTTACTAGAGCAGTTAATCAGTTATTTAATTCCTCGCCAATAAAACATTCTGATGAGATGCCCTTGGGCACAGAGTGGTTTGAGTTGAACAAGGGGAAACTTCTTTATCTCTGTACTTCCTTCCATTATTTTTCATATAACTAGCATTTATAATAAAGAATATATATGTATTATTTAAATATATTCAAATTCTCATGAAAGCAAAAACCCAAGAAGAACAGCTATAAAAAGACATTATTAAGCACCTTTCACAAATATTGCCTGATTTTCACTTAGACTTATTAGGTGATTTTTTTAGATAGTGGTTTCCAAATTTGTAAATATAGCAGAATCATTTAAGAGCTGATGACAGGGCTAGGGATCTCAAAAAAAAAAAAAAAAAAAAAAAAAGCAACAAACTCTCCAAAAGATTCTGACACCCATTTGTGACTATATGGGTAGTTGCTCTGTTAATGCTGATGCTAAAGTAAGATTTAAATGAAGAGGCCAGAGAACCTAAATGTCCATCAACAGATGACTGGATAAAGAAGTTGTAGTATGTGTATATAATGGAATACTACTCAGCCATTAAAAAGAATGAAATAATGCCATTTGCAGCAACATAGATGGACCTAGAGATTAACATACTAAGTGAAGTAAATCAGAAAGAGAAAGACAAATACCATATCAGTTATATGTGAAATCTGAAAAAGAAAAAAATGATACAAGTGAACTTATTTACAAAACAGAAACAGACTCACAGACACAGAAAACAAACTTATGCTTGGTTACCAGAGGGGAAAGGAGGAGGAGGGTTAAATTAGGAGTTTGGGAATAGCAGAAACAAACTACTATATATAAAATAGATAAACAACAAGGTCCTAAGGCATAGCCCAGGAAACTATATTCAATAACTTGTAATAACCTATAATGAAAAAGAACATACATATGTATAACTGAATCACTATGCTGCACACAAGAAACTAACACAACATTGTAAATCAAGTATATTTCAATTTTAAAAATTTAAAAAAATAAATGAAGGGGCCAGGTTAGAGATACATTTAAAAAGTTTAATTTGAAATCACCAAAATACTTTAGGTACTGCTACCCTACCATCCCCTTCCAATGAATAAATATGTGTGTGAGGGGTGGAGATGAGTTAAGACGTGTAGGTAATCTTTTTATCACAGCAAGGACACTGACATCAGTGCCTCCAAATCAAATTCGGGAAGGGTTGCCTATTTTTATTTTTCTGTGATATGAATGGAGCAAAAAACTGTAATTGTTAATTTAGTCAATACAAAGCTGCTGACCTTAAACAGACTGCCAGTTATTTCTCTAGCAAAAATGGGTTTACTCAGGACCAGCAAAGAATAGCAATTTGGAATCTGCAACCATAGTGAGCCACTTGCCTGTCCCACACAACAGAGAAATGGGATCTCTTTTATAAAGGGGCAAAGGAAGTTGGGAGGGTTACAGCAGAGTCCTTTGAAGGAATTGAGAGTTCAAAGCTTAGTAGCTTTTCATTGGCTGAGCTCTTGCCAAGCAAGAAAAGGACATCTTTTTTTCTTCCTGTTGGGCTCTGCTATCTTTGTAGGGCATCTTAGCTTGAGTCTATTTTAATTGAGGTTTCTGTTTATTAATTTTCACAAAGCCATTCAACATAAGATAAAGCAACAGAGCCTATTAGTCTTTGTGAATAGCACGAATAACACATCCCCAGAAACATCACAACACAAAGTCCCCAGAAATTTCCACATGTATCTAATAGTGTGTAAGTGAATCAGAGTCTTATTTAATATTTTCATAAATATGCTAATGGACTGAGAAAATGGAATATAGACTGAACAGAATATATAAATATCCTGGTTTTTACTTCTTCCCACGTCATAGCTTTCCTCTTTTAATGCTGCCTAATAAACGTTTATATATTTCATCCTCACTGCAGTGACCCTCTCAGGGCTTTGGATAGATAAGTACAAGGCTGCATGGAAAGATACTATTTTGTTCTATGAATGACAAGTGACTTCAAAAGAGTGGTTTGTAGGAATGCAGTGCATTCAAGATAATAATGACAGTTGATTTTTTTTATTGACTACTGTGTTGCAGGTACTGTGCCAAGTGTTTTAAGTTTATTATTTTACTTAATCATAAGTCACCCTATGAGACAGGTACCATCATAAATCCTATTTTCCAAATAAGGAAAACAGGGCACAGATAACATACCCAAATTTAAATAGCACTTTTTAGTACTGGAGTTTCTAAATAATTTTTTTAAGCAAAGTAGGAAAAGTCATGTGAAAATAATGGCAACACCTACATTTAATAAAATTTTAAAAACCTGACACCTGCAGTGTCCACTTTCTTAGCAGTGTTTGATTTTCAGACAGCAAGTTTTGGTATCAGAAAACTTCAAGAAGTACCCAAGGTCTTGCCCACTCAAAGGGATGCAAACCCAGATTCGTATGTGGGACAGGAAGGACTGGAAACAAAATTCTCAGCCCTGTTTCCAGTGGGTAGATCTATTTAAAAATAATTATAAAGAATTATATGAATTTATAAAGAATTATATATCATTTGGCAAGAAGGCATCAACAGGGCATTGCTTAATAGCACCCCTTCCACTCCAGTAGCTTAATTCTGCCTGGGTTTTAAATTGATGAACTGAAGGAAGAATGACCAGAGCCCCCAGGTAAAGTGCCACTCCCTCTGCATTCTATCAGCCACTTAGCTTTTCCCCTTCAAGTTTCCAGTTACTTCATTTGAGCCATGGACACAGCATAAAGGAGAGAGTTGGACTATTAACGGGACATGTGGGGAACTGATGGCAGTCCCTGGAATCACCTCTGCCTTTAGTCTCTCTGGTTTTGTTTATCATAGCTAGAGCTGAGTTGTAAAACGTAGCATGTGACAGGAGACTCCTCTGTCAGCTGTGGCTCCCAGAGTGACTGTCAGTCCCAGGAGGAATCCCAACAATGCAGAACCACCCACAGCTGGAGGCTCCCAGTCTGAACGGGTGGTAGGGACCCTACTGTTCCCACTGACGTTGAGGACTGGGCACCACGCTATCCTATCTCGCTCAAAACCCATGGAAAGAATCTGGCAAACTATCTCTTTCTCAAATCAAAGATTTCCCTATTACTCTTTGCAGCCTGGAGAAGTCAAAGTCCTTGAGTTTCAAGAAAAGCCAGCCGTTAAAATCCTTTGGGGGATTTGGGGAGAGATGAGTTAAATTGGAGTTAAAAAATGGTTTTAGATGGATTTGTGGATTACCTTCATGAAGCTATAACGATATGAACTTGTGAATTTTATCTTTATCCTCAGTTTTTGAGATTGTCCCTATTATTTGTCATTCCTACTTAAAAAAAAAAAATCCCTTTAGCTTTGTGACTTGATATGCTAATTTACAAGAAAAAAATGTTTTCCTTGTTCTCCACTCCCTTGAAGCTTGTTTTTAGACACAGGGCATTGCAAGTGTGTCTGGTAGGGCAGAATGTTGTTGCTAACTGTAGTCTTCTGTGCTGATGACATGCCATTTGCTTGATGTCAGTTTTTTCCCCCAGCAACTATTTCTGGCCAGTGGTATCACTCTTATGTATTATGCTTCCCCCCCAAAAAAAATTGCAAAAATGTGTTTCTAAAATAAAGAAATGACACATACATTTAACATCATTCCTATTTACCTACTAAATGGGGACATGTCAGTTATAAAATAAAATCAGTTTTTAAAGGGTTTTGACTTAATGGTTGTTCTTTCCAATGTTTCTTCTTTCCCTTCAGTAGGAGAACTAGTCATACAAATAAAATTTCCTGCCAGTTATTTTAAAGAAAAAGAAAATTTTCTTTTTTAAATGGAAAATACAATTACTGTTTACTTAAAATGCTGAGGAATGTAAGGAAATAGTTCCAAATGAATCTGGCCTTGTCTTCCCTCCAGTTGCCTCGGTCCTTCCTTTCTCAGCCCTCTTAGAGGGTGGGTCTCGCCTCTCTCCCCTCAGGTCATTCCTCTCATCGTGCAGAATCAGGACACAGAAACAACCACTCCATGACCCACAGGAAATGAGCACTGTACCTTGTAATAATGAGAGACCTTCCAGAGGTCACATCCCACATTCTGGCCTTTTCCCTCTAGATTTTATCTTCAAATTGGACCCTACGTATAATAAGCGGCATTTGAACAGCATTGTGCAGCGTTTAAACCACAGGCATTATCCCACTCGCCTCACAAAAACAAGGACAGGGACTTTCTGAACCATCATTTTTAACACAAGTCAGCTTTTCACGTGGCAACTTCTCCAGAGCTGCCCAGAATGGGCCAATAGCACGTAGCCAGACAGATAAATAGTCAACTTGAGGCAAATTTAATGAATTGACCAATGCGATTTAGTTAGTTGCAGAGAGGAATAGAGCCCTGGGGTCGGAGTAGGGGCAGGAGCAGTCAGGCAATGATCCCGCCTGTCTTCCTCACTTATTCTACAGATGTGAACGTAAGTAGGTCAGAGTGAAGGGGTGGGTATATACCAAATGAACTCTTTTATTGTGTTCTTTAGTAGGAAAATTGTTTCCTAGATAAAAGATATTTGGGAAAGACCGATCATAGCTGCTTTATTAAGTGATGACTACATGACAGGCATTCTCCTAAGTGCTTTGCAAGTTCTTTTTTTTTTTCATTTAATTCTTATACCTCCCACAAACCTGTGAAGTAGATAGCATTTTTTTCGTTCTTTCCTTTTCTTTTCCTTTCTTTTCTTTTGTAATCACTTAAAGAAGATGAGGTAATTGAATCATGGAGTAGTCCCTTGTCCTAAGATCTTTTTTCCCCAGTTTTGTTGAGATGTAACTGACATAGAGCCTTGTATAAGTTTACGGTGTATGGTGTGATGATTTGATACACATGTATATTTTGAAATGACTACCACAATAAGATGAGTTAGCATATCTATTCTTGTCCAAGTTCTAAAGCCAGGATTCAAATCCCAAAAATCTGACTACAGAGAATATGTTCTTAACAGCTAAATATGCTGCCTTGAGATAAAATATTAGTTAAAATATTACAGGAAATGAGAGCATTTTAAATTGTTTTCCAAATGTACTTGTTTAAAAATTGAACAATCAAGAGCCTTTATTTACATGCCAATGGTTTTGTTCGCCAGTACCTGGGCTCACGTAATTCAGAATGTCTCGGGTTCACACACTGGACCATGCCAGAAACGGCTTACTCAGGACTGAAAAAGACCTGCAGCTTAACACCAAGCACTGCTCAGGAGTCTCTGGGAGAAGAAGACTTGGAAAATACAATTTTAGAGCTGGAAATAAATTTATAAATGATTTAATCTCACCTTTTCATTTTGTAAATGAGAGCACTGAGGCTGCGAGAGATTATGTGACTTGATCAGGTTACATTTAGCTAACTGGTAGCAGAGCCAGGATTCAAGCCCCTTTGTGTCATCATTGTTCATTATACTCAGCTGCCTCCAAATCTATGAGAGAGAACTTTCTGCCTCTTTTTCCAGTGTTTTAGGAAATGTCAAAAGCTAATAGCCGTGTATTTAAATAGATTTATCTAAATTTATTTTTGTCTCTATTATATGCATTGGTAAATGAAAATGTGTTTGAATTTCCCCAGAGTATTTGAATTTCATGAGTTTTACATTTCCTACAAAGGGGCCAGGCTCAGCAATTTAATTTTCATGGGCAAAGAGCTCTGATTAAAGCCTTTACCTTGACAAATAATTGGTTTTGAGAATAGAGGATAGAGATAATGTGGAGATATGACAAGCATTCATTCATTACTCAAGCTGACATGTATCGCCTACCTATTATGTTTTAGGCACTGTGCTAGAGACAAGTCATACAGATATAATTACGACATACTTCTTCTCCTTTAGGAATAATATTTCCATTTCTTTCCTATCGGCAAAGGATCTAATATAGTCCTGCTGCTTTTAAATTGGGAAGGTGTTTCCCATGGTGTATTAAGAATACTACTTGTGGTATGTCACATGATTTTAGATGGTAACAGATAAGTGTTAAAAAAAAAGTTGTGTGTCTATTTCTATGTATTTTAGAAAAATGAAAGCAGCTCACAAACCTGTATTAAATGGTGTTATGACTCAGGACATGGCTAATCATGCCAGTGATCTACTTTCTACAGACCATATGCACCACAGCATGACGTTCAGGCACGTTCTGTAAGCCTTCTGCCATAACATTTAGAAAATATGACAATATGGTTTTTTTGAAAGTACAAGATGATATGGATGAATAGCATGGATTCTGTGTACTGAATTTCTGTGCTCATCACTGTGTTCTTTTAAAAGAGCTATCAAAATGTCACTTTGAAAGGTTGACAATCATTTAGGATGTGAAGTATATAATACATAACTTTATTATGCTAATCACATAGAGTAGCCATTCTTTCTAAGGAACTTATTTTCAGGTACACATGTTAGGAATTGATTAGGGTTATTATTTCTGTTGTTGGCTTTAAAAATATTCTATTTGTAAATAGAACATTCCTTATTAATTATATGTTTGTTATTCCCTTCTAATTATGGCAAATGATTATTTACTTTTTCATCTTTAATTCAAGGATGTGCAACCGTGTTTGTATTACAAGCAGTAAACATCAAAACTAATCAGTAAAAACAAGTCATGTTAAACTTACTTGTTTAATGAGATGGTTGAGCATTGAGTTAGCATCAGTAGCCTCAACTACATATCTGGGCAATAGGGTTTCTTCTACATTAAAACTACCTCATACATCTATAACACTGCTTTGTAAGCTCTTAAAAAAAGCTGTGAAGGACAGGACAAAGTGCAAAGGCTATAACAGGGGAAGCTAATATCTCAATTTTCCAACTAAAAACCCTGATACTACATATGATTTAAAAAAGAGAGTAAGAGGAGAAAGGAAATGGTAGCAGACTTTCAGGTCCAATCTCCAGAGAGTTTGAGTTAGTGGATCCGGGACTGACAAATCTGCATTTCAAAAAACTTTTCATCATCAAAAAATTCAAGCCTCCAGAAAAATATTGTAAACAAAACTTCCATGTATCCCACTACTTAGATGGAACACTTACTAATATTTTTCCATATTTGCTCCTCTATTTTTGAAGCATTCTAAAGCAAATCCTAAATGTCATGGTATTTCATACTCAGCACTTGAATATACGTCCTTGTATACTCAGATACCATCACATACCTAACAAAATGAGTAATAATTCCTTAGCCTTCAAACTTTCCACTTCTCCCCCAAATGTCTTCTTACAGTTGGTTTGTTAGAATCGAGGTTCAAACTCTGCATGTAGTTATTATACAAGTCAGTTTTTGCTAGTTTGTTTTCAGTTTTGTTTTTTAAACGAAGAATTTCCCCTTCACATGAAACCACCATTAACCAGGGCCTCAATCAGCCTGGCTCTCTAGGGTTTTAGAAAATAATCCAGAGTTAGAAAGGGTCATAGTTATCATTCCTCTCTCCATATCTTTCTATGCTCTGTGGTTTACTAGTCTGGGTCCTCATTGAAGATATCAGACAGAATGTGGATAAAATGCGAAGAGTTGCCTGGATGTGTGAACTTGGGATAAGATAAGAAACTATACTCCTAAAGCAACTGCAAATTTTCTGCATCATCTTTTCCCAAAATGTTTTATAAAATTTTCTTGTGATTGAAAGTTCTCCTTTTCAAGCAGGTCAGGAAATCCCTGTACAGCATCCCCGTCTTGGAGGCTGATAATGCACATTTAATATATTCAAGTCCTTTTGGTGCTGCACAAATTTCACTCCATGTTCCCCAAATGTACTTGATTGTGGAGTTGGGTTTTTTTCCCCCCACAGAGCACCTGTTAACATTTTTTTGGATGAAAGTTTGGGAAGGGTATTCATCTATGCCATAACTATTACTGCTTTTATTAGGTACATCAATAGACATTTGTTCTGGCAAAGCCCCTTGTAATCACTTTTGCTGGTTTTTCCTCACTCAGGGATCCTGTGGTGTAAACTGGTCTTTCTATTCCCATTCAAAGATAAGAGCTACTAAGTACAGGATATGAGCTGAGGAACAAGTCGCTGCCAGAGTCAGGATTTCATTTAAAGCCTGAAAATGTGAAGACTTAATTGGTAAAAATCCAAATAATCCCCAAATCCTAGAGTTTGTGTTGGCTGTTAGAGAAAAAGTAATTTCACAGACTATTACTCATATTCTTGTCTCTCATCCCTGGTCCCTCCTACCACATTCCCACCATAAGCATGGACAGCCCCTAACTTGATGCTCTAAGGAACAGAAGAACTAAAGGGAGGCAGTACCATTTCCCTAGAAATGAGGCATCCTAAAGATGGGTTACCACTTTTCCTTTCATGATGACCATATAAACATTTATGGGAAAAACCAGAGTAAGAGACACATAAAATCAAATATTCTTAAAGATGGAGATTAAGGAGAACTCCACTGTAGAATCTGTAAGTGTGTTTCTTTGAGACAGTTCCTCCAAGTACTCTGTACGTTCTTCTAAATGCTCCACTCCATTTACCTACAGCTGTGACCACCACCACGCGGAGATGCCAGGTGGTGGTGGGTGGCAATGACATCAGTAAAGATTCCACGTACCCGAGGGAAACAGAACTCTTACTCAAAAAATGTACCAATTTAATTCTAGAATTCTCAGTTTCTCACCCTGGGTGGTTAAAAACATCTCTGGATTTTCTCTGTGCTATCTGGGCAAGTGTTCAGAATGAACAATCTTTTCTCAGCTGGGGGAAAATCGAATAAGCAAGAATACCACTCCTCCGCATCCTTTCTGAGGCCTCAAGTTTGACTCCTAGTCGCCCGGGTTTGAACTCTGTATATGCATAGGAACCAAAGTGTGGGAATAACAGAAATCCTGCACCACAAGATAATTGTTGGCTGTATAATTTAGGTATCATAATTGACCACTGTAATTGTCATTGTTATATTTTTCACTCGTTAACATTTACATGAACTTTTTTCTCTCTGTTTCTTACAATTTGCTCCCTTTGTTTATTTCTTCTCAGTTGGCAGAGTGAAATAAAATTGGCTTGGAACTAGGTGACCTGGGCTGGAATCCCAGCTGCGCTTACTGTGTGACCTTACACAATTTATCTAACCTCTCTGAGCTTTCACTTCTTCACCTGTGAAATGGTGATTATAAATTTATCTCAAGGATTATGAGAATTTCATAATATGAAAAATATGAAAATGCCTCTCCCATATCCTGTACATGGACAGTTGACAAATGTTGGGCTCTTTGTTTTGTCCTCTTCTTCTCTGCTTGCATCATTTGTCACTCAATTCCCATCATTTGGGGAAGAAAATCAAGAATAAATGACCTCCCGGAATTTGCTTGTTTGCTAGTTTTCTTTGAAATAACACCAGTGGGCTATGAGGGGCTTACCATAAAGGGATGTGCTTCAATTTGCTGAAGGAGAAAAGTTATATAGGAGAAACAGCTGGCTTATTGGCCAGAAGTAGGAGACGGTGAGCAGCAAGCCACTACCAGTGCTTGCCCACATCAAGTGCTGGAGTGTGTGTATGTGTTTAACTTACTGAATTGCTTGGCCAAAACAAGAAAATAGCAAATAAGCATTCCTTTTCTGCTTGTACAGATGTCAACTGTCTCAAGTTGATAAGTGAATTCTGGTCATTTTAGGATGCTTTGATCCTCCTGGATGGGTAAAATTAAAAAGACAAACAATAGTAAGCGTTGGCAAGGCTGTGGAGAAACTGGAACCATCTTATATTGCTGGTGGGAATGTAAAATATATTTGTTCACTTTGAAAAATTATTTGGCAGTTTCTTAAGAAGTGAAACCTACCATCTTATCCAGCAATTTTGCTCTTAGGAATCTACCTAAGAGAAATGAAAACATGTATCACAGACATATATGTGAATGTTCACAGCAGCATAATTTATAATAGCATAAGACTGGAAACAATTCAGATGTCTATCAGTTGTGTATGGACAATGGAATACTATTCAACATAAAAAGGAACAAACTACTGATGAGTGCTACAAACAAGGAGGAAACGCAGAAACATTATGGTAAGTGAAAGAAGCCAGATGCAGAAGACACACTGGATAATTTCACATACATGTCTAAAGAAGGAACATCTACAGAGACAGCAAATTGGTGGTCACCTGGTATTGGACGTAGAAATGGGGATTAATTGAAAACAGGAATGAGATCTTTCTGAGGATGCTGGAAATGTTCTCAAACTGGATTGTAGTGATGATTACATAACTCAATGAATTTATTAAAAATTGTAGATTTAAAATAGAATTTATGATATGTCAATTAGACTTCAATAAGGCTGATTAAAAAGAATGCCTACTGTTATGCAATCATGAGATGATCTCTTTATCAAAAGTAGCATTCAGAGGTTGTGAAGAATATGATAATCAGGGTATGTTCCTGGAAATAGGTGCACATCTGTCTTTTGGCTCAAATATTCACTATTCTGTGACTTTGACAGTAAATAATCCCAGTGCTCCAGCTTTCCAATTGGGTAAGGCATGGAGCCATGAGTGGAGGAGGGAAGTGGGATTGGGTGATGTCAGCCACAGAAGAGAGGGCACGGTGAGCAGAAGAGCTGACCAGTTACTTCTGTGCACTGATGTCACCAGTGGAGATGGCCACACACACCTGCATGGACTGATCTTCTGCAAACCAGGACCCTAAATGCCCATCTGCCACGTCCTGTCTTGGCCAGCAGTCTCTTTTTGCCCTTCCCTCTTCTACTCCTGCTTTTTCTTGATTTCCATCTTCCTCTGGGCTGTCTTTCTAGCTCTTCAGTCATCTGTGCTCCAGGATGTCATATCTGACTAGACCTTCTGAAGTGTCTTCACCCCTGTATGTAACAGTTCAAACCAAGGAAAACCCTATCTTTCAATTATTTATTTTTCAGTTATAAAACTTCTTTCTAGGTCTCATTCATAAACATATACCTAAGAAGCTAAGATGATTAATTTGCAGTTTACATTATTGAAGAAAACAAATGTGGGTGAGAATCTCAAAGAATAGTGAAGATTGACAATCCAGAGCTTGGTAAGTTAATAATTCTCCCTTTTACTTCATCCAATATTTCACGGGAAAGTTATCAAGAGAGAGGGAGCAATGTTATTGCACAGATAAATGTGATACTTTCCTAATCCTGATGGTTGTAATTCTGCAGGCATATAAAAAATAACCAGAAATGGTGTGAATTTCACACACAAAATATGAGCTAATTTGGCTTGCAGTGCTTATTTAAAGTGGAAGCCTATTTAAAATCTACTTAAAACTGAAAATGCCCTCCCAAACCTATCTGCCAGTTGAATAACTTGGATTTTGTACTGTGTGGGTTTTTCTTCTACAAGAAGCTTAGAGTACTTTACAAAGAATAGTTAATTATTGCATTATTGTGATGTTCCAGGCACCTTATTGAATCTTCACAATGACCCTATGAGATAGGAACAATAATTACCCCAATTTTACAAATGAAGAAAGTTAGACGTAAAGAGGTTCTCTGCTCAAAGTGAGAGTTAATAAGCAGCAGTTAGGATTCAAGTCCAGGTCTTTATGACTTCACAGCCAGTGTCTTCAGTCACTGCACCATGTATCTAAATAGATCTCATGATAATATCTTGTAATTTTTTTTTTTTTTACAACTAGGGAAGTTACAAGGGAACAAGGGCATATGACCCACTCAAGAACAGGCATCAAGTCAGGTCTTTGTAGATTTCTGTCCTCGAGCCCTGGGCCACCTCTTCAGAGCTTTATAAATTGTTCACCAGGCTCTAACACCCTCTTGAAGAGGACTCTCTTTTTTTCACAGGGGACTCACCTGAATTTCAGCTACAGATTCTCCAGACAGCCAAAGCATTTCAGACGCTTCATTTGCTGGAAATCACTGGAGTGGCTGAAAATAAAAAGACCATTTTGTGTTCAGGCTACCAGATCATTAGAGCTAATTAACTAGCAATTTTGTTCAGTTTACATTTAATGCAAAGATTCTGGCATTCGTTCCACTGAGGAAAAAACAGAGGAGATTATGGATCAAGAGCATTATCACATGGTAGATATATGCATGTATTTTGAGTAACTAAAGCTAGTCATTTGACTAAAGATAAATCATTACATATCAAATTCCTATAATATCTCCCTTTGGTATGGTTCAGAGTTGTTTATCTTCTTAATCTGACATCAGGAAAGAGTAGCAGAGAAGACTGACAATCCTGAGAACAGAGTGAATGATTTGCAGAGGAATATGCTTTAAAATCTTTCATTGCAAAGATGTGACTGCCACTACATTCACTGGGCAGAAAACCCCCGTCCCCAGCCTGATGTTGATAAGTAAAGAAACATTCATACAGCCTGTAATATGCTGCAACTTCTCTCATTTTCCCTCTAGACTTCCCCAATTACAAGTTCAAATAATGTTACTCAGTAATTTTTATTTTCCCTCAATAAGAGAAATCTCACAACTCTACTTTGTTTGGCAAACGGACACAAAATAGAGTCATTATTTTCCAGGTCTTAGTACATAATCAATAACAGCTTCCATTTACTGAGAGCCTCCTAGGTGAAAGGCACTGTACTGGCTTCTCACATTATTTCTAATCTTGATAATTTGGCAAGTTGGGTCTTCTTATTCCTATTTACAAAGAAAAAACTGGAACTGAGGGAGATTTAAAACTTCTCGAAATTCATGTACTTTTTCCCATCATGCTCCCTCACTCTTCCCCAAGCCTTGGAGAACCACTGAGGAGCAGATTTTTTTTTTTTTTTTTTTTTGGCTGCTTGAACAACCGTTCATAAGTTGCCTCTTTAATGCCTGATGTGAGCATAGGAGATGACAATCCTTCCAAGTGAGACATGGACCTTGCTCTCCAGGAGCTCACAATTCAGTACAGAGAAAAGGAGAATAGAATGAAGTTAGTTCTAAGGAGAATGATTCAGGCAGATTCCACCATGGGATAATATACCCATACAGCCTCACCCTACAAATTCATCTTGCTTTGAGGAAGGCAGCAATATTAAAAGTCAGGAATGAGAGTAGGGGCAAGAAATAGCCTGATTTGCACCCTGTGGGATGATGCTGACCCCTACTTCTCTCCCCAGATTGCCCCACCTAAGCAGGTGTCCTTAGCACAAGGTATGGAACCTGAGGCTTAGACAACTTGGGCAGGGGTCAGGGTGTGGAAAGGGGGATATCTTTTAAGAAAAAGAAATTATGCATGCAAAATTGAGTACAAAAATGAAGAATTATTTAGGAAAGGGATGACAACAGGTAACTGAAGCTTTGGAGATTCGGGACTTAAAATCTCTTTAGGGTAGTTACCAGCTTACATAGAGATGCTTCCTGATTGAGGTCTGGCTTTCCCTCCACACCTACAACACTCTGCAAGTCCGGTCCCTTCCTGGCACTCATGCTGCGAGTGAGGAACCCGAAGCTTATGGTTCACTGGTTTCGTGGTTCACCCAGATGTGGTACCACTGATAGAGGCTGCAGGAGAATGACTTGGATGTGCATTTTGGTTTGCCAGAAAGTCCCAGGTTATGCCTGTTATTCTTGTTTAAATTTTTTTCCAGTTTTATTGAGAAATAATTAACATACATCACTGGATAAGTTTAAGGCGTACAACGTGACGGTTTGATTTACATATATTGTGAAATAATTGCCCCAATACGTTCAGCTAATATCCGTCTTCTCACCTAGCTACGATAAAAAGAAAAGAAGGAAGAAAAGAACAAAGGGGGAAAGTTTCTTTTTCCATGAGAACTCAGGATCTTCTTGTAAAAACTTTTCCATGTAACATGCAGCAGTGGAAGCTATAGTCATTATGTGTCCATTACATTCTCAGTACTTTATCTTATAACTGGAACTTTGTATCTTTTGACCACCTTCCTCCAGTTCTTCCTCTCTCCTCTCTCCTCCACCTCTAGTAACCATAAGTCTGATCTCTTTTTTCTATGAGTTTGATTTGTTATTGTTGTTGTTTTCTTCAGATTCCACATATAAGTGAGATCATACAGTGTTTGTCTTTCTCTTTAACATAATGCCTTCAAGGTCCTTCCATGTTGTCAAATATATTTGGATTTCTTCAATTTACATATATATATAGTTATATACATTATATATATACACACATATATATGTGTGTATATATATATGTGTGTGTGTGTGTATATATATATATATATATATATATATATATATATATATAGTATGTGTGTGTCTGTGCTCTAACTTCTTTATCCATTCATCCATTGATGGACACTTAGGTTGTTTCCATGTCTTGGCTATTGTAAATAATGTTGCTATGAACATGGGGGTGCAGATATCTTTTTGAGTTAGTGTTTTAGTTATCTTTGAATATATCCCAGAAGGGGAATTGCTGAATCATATATGGTAGTTCTATCTAATTTTTTGAGAATCCTCCATACTGTTTTCCCCAGTGGCTGCACCAATTTACAATTTGCATCAACAGTGCACAAGGGTTTCCTTTTCTCCACATCCACACTGGCATTCCTTAAGTCTTATCTTTTTGATGATGGCCATTCTAGCAGGTGTGAGGTGTTATCTCATAGTGGTTTTAATTTGCATTTCTCTGATGACTAGTGATGTTGAGCATCTTTTCATGCACCTGTTAACCTTTCATATATCTTCTTTGGAGAAATGTCTATTCAAGTCCTTTACCCATTTTAAAATTAGCTTATTTGGGGTGTTGCAATTGAGTTGTATGGGCTCTTTTTACGTTTTGGATATTACCACCTTATCAGATTTATGGTTTACAAACACTTTTCCCATTTTCTAGGCTGTCTTTTTATTCTGTTGATAGTTTCCTTTGCTGTGCAGAAGCTTTTTAGTTTGGTGTGGTCCCATTTGTTTATTTTTTTACTTGGTTGCTTGTGCTTTAGGTGTCAAATTAAAAAAAAAAAAAATCATTACCAAGACCTATGTCAAGGACTTTGTTCCTATGTTTTCTTCTAGGAGTTTCATGGTTTCAGGTATTACATTTAAGTCTTGAATCCATTTCGAGTTAATTTTTGTGAGTGGTGTAAGATATGGGTCCATGTTTAAATTTTAGTAATTTCCTTTTCATTCTGAAAAAGCAGTCCTGGTTTGTCTGATAAATTGTATGGTTACCCTATTTATGCTGGACACCTCTGTGACTACACAAGCTGGTCCTAGGTGGGAGCTTTTCCATTCTAACTTTAGCATTTTCTTTGCCTGCCTGCCCCGAGTAGGCCTGTTAGAATCTCTGTTTCCCAGTCTTAAAGTGGGGGTAACCACAGTCACCTACTTATTGTGAGTTGCAAGGAGGTTCCTGTTTTGTGTTTTGCTATCTTCTTAAAAGTCGTTGTTTTGGTATTACATAAATTAGGACTTAAAAAAATTTTTTTGTCAAAGTTGTATAGGGGCTCTTTCATTTAGACATCCAAGAATACATCAGTAATACCATCTAATCCAGTAGCTTCAGTCCTCTCTGTTGTGCTTTCATGATGATCCACCCATCTCTGAACTACCAACAGGGTGGAGCAGTGGGACATTCAGGCCTAGTTTAAAAGATCAGCTGGGTGTCTGTCCTTTGGATGAAACATCGCATCTGAATGTGCTGGTGGAGCTAAGGAAGTGTTTTCTGGACAACAGCTTGGACTTGGTGGGTCACAATGTGTCCATGCATCACTGTAAGAGACAGACAAGCAGGAAAGCGAGGCAGAAAAGCTCCACCCCCATATGAAGCTGGTTTACACGCTGGACCAGTTGAGGACGACAACACAGCTCCGTTGTGGGCAGGCTACCAGATCCAACACAGCATTTCAGAGCCTTTGAGTCACACATCAAGCGCAAATAACCGGGCTTATTTTTCCTGCCAAAGTCACATGCAATGTCGAGGCAACATCAAAAAGTTTCTTCCGAGCGCTGATTCGGGCACATAAACAGTGGCGTGGTTCGATGCCACTCTGTGTTTAAAGTAATTATATGACAGCGCTGGAATGTGGTGATGTGAAAGCGCATTGCAGCAAAGTTGATTCTATCAGCAAACTCTGGCACGTCAGCTGGCCCGGATCCTGCTTTTCCCAGAATTTACTACTTCCTACTTGGGAACGGTCTCTGGGAAAGTCAGAACTTGAGGGCAAGTGGGGGTGTGCTGCCCAGCTCTCTAAGGCTGGGGCCAGCTTGCAACCAACCATGTCTGGAACACAGCTTGTGGATGTTGGTCCAGAGCAGCTGTGGTCGCCCATGTTCAGTAGGAGCCCTTGGAAAACAGCTGAGGCTGATGCGAGTGATAGTGGCCTGGGTCTGTGTCTCACCCTGTCTTGCCAGATCCTACGGGGGTTCAGCAAGCTGGAGCGATCCAGCCGGAGAAAGGCTGGTGGTGTGGGCAAGGCTTCCTGGGAGAGGTGACAACCCTAGGCATGAAGATGACGGCTCTCAGGTGCTGGCTGTAGAAGCCCTGCCTTCACGGGCCCAGGCACATGTCTGACTGGTAAAGTCTAACTTCATCCCAAATACAAGGACACACGAGCTCTTTCATCCATTTCCTCTTTGGAATCTTACCTGTCTCCTGGAAAAAGCCCTGCTAACCCCTCTGCCCTATGTTCTGGCGCCCAATCCCCAACTGTGTGCCAAACTGATGGAATACTTTTGTGTCTGGGGAGAATCATTTCCCTTTATCCTCACAGAACTTCCTTCATAAGTTAGTGCTGGCAACTATATTCGTGCTAATTAGCTGCCCTTGATGGATGTATTTCATCCAGTTGTAAATTTCAGAGAAGTTCCCAGGCCAGTGGAAAAGTAGAATTCTCAGGACAAGCTGAATGGAAATCAGGTTTGGATGACCTCCACAGACCGAGTCAAGCCAATTCCCATGGGGCTGAAACACAGCGTTCCCAGGGAGGCAAGTCAAAATCTAGTGGCAGACCTGGAAGAAATCTCACGGACACCATTTAGTTCTGTCGCTTTATTTTACAACGAGGGACCTGGGGCTCATAAAGGTGAATTAACTTGCTCCATCACACAGCTATTTACTGGTCACACTGAAAGTGAAAAGCATATGGGCCACATGATTGACTACAGGGCAAATACCTGCTTGTCTTCCAGGACAGATTAAATACAGTTCTCATAAGCAAAAGCCTTGTCTATTTTTGTCAAGTTCATCTTTCTTTTCACCTTCTCACCTGTGTTCACGGAGTAATACTATATCTCTAAAGAGACCATGTAGAATCTAGCTGATGAGATATTTCAGGTATTCCAAAAAGCAAAGGTGCTGACATAATTTTGGTAGGTCAGGGGAGCAGCTGTTGGAAAGGAGGAAGCTCCCCAAGCATCTGGACTGCTCTGCGTCCTAGGTTCTGATCAGACTGTCTGCTAGCTATAAGCCTTTATCCTCTGAGTCTGGAATATTCTGACTCTCCATCCATCTCTGGCACTTTCAGAGTAGTTAGGGAAGGTAGTGACTGCTGGGAGGTTTGTTTTATGGGGGTTTGGGGAAGGAATCTTTCTTGTCATTTTTATGACACCTCTTCCAAATGGTAGTTTTTCTTGCAAATGCATTGGCTTCAGATTTATTAGAAGTGAGAATCAGGATTTTCTCTTTCCCTTTCTTTATTTTTCTTTTCTTTCCTTTTCCTTTCCCGTCTCCTTTCCTTCCTTCTTCCCTCCCTCCCTCCCCCTTCTCTCCCTTTCTTCTTCATTTTCCTCTTTCTTTTCTCTTCCTCCTCCTCCTTCCTCTTCTTCACACCTCAAAGCTCCACTGTGCTGTTGAATAAACAGTCACCCACAGTAACAGCTTGTGGAAGGGATACTGTATCAGGTGGTCACTTGTTGAACCCTGGCCTCCTGGGCACATATGAAAGGTAAGTGTTCCTTGGTGTCACTCAACTTTCATATAGATACTATGAATATTCATCATTTAATATAAACACAAGACAACTCTTCATTTTATAGATAATTAAGACCAGGAAGTTTTAGCATAGAACTTCTGTCATGAGAAATTTCTGTTTTGTGTGCAGAGCTGTAATCTTTTATGCTTAAGTTTAAATGACACCAAAATTACAGTCAAGGGGTGATTGACTGATTACCAGATGACAGACTGTATTTTTTGCCTCACAACCAATTACTTGAAATTCTTTAAACATAGGGAGTCCAAGGATCACCCAGATTTCCTAAATATTACAACTTTATATATATATATATGTATGTATCAGATGAAACTTTGTCAGTTCTTCATAAAATGTACATTTATCATTGTATTATAATAATTACTGATAGCAATGGATTGAAATAATTTGCATTTCACTGAAATGATTACAAAAACAAATCACAAGTACTAGTCATCTTCCCCACCAAACCTGTTCCTGCAACAGGCTTCCTCATTTCCATCGGTGGCTGTACCACCTCCCCGACATCTCAGGCTAGAAACCTGGGAGCCATTCTCAGCACCTCTCAGCCCTCACCCTTCACACTCCATACATCACCAAGTCCTGCCAATTTCACTTCCATGATATATTTGGACTCTGTCTATTCTGCTTCCCACCTCCACGTACCCCAGTCCTCCCAGGCCAGCACCATTTCTCTGCTTCCTACCTCGTCTCTCATCTTCCGCCCTTGCCTCTCCAATCTGTTCTGCTCACAACAACCAGGGTGACCTTTTAGAGAAGTAAACATGACCAAGTTGTGCTCTTGTTCCAAATTCCTTAATGTAGGTCTCTCTTGCCTCTTTTCCCTCGGCTCCCTAATCCCTAGCTGCCTTTGACCTTCTTTTGGTATGTAAACTGATCTGGAACATTTCCTCCTCCTCCCCTCCATCCCCACCCTACTGCTCCAGACACCAACGACTTTCTTTTCATCCTAAGGCAGGTCTTAACTGACTATCAGTCCTCCGGAAAGTTTTGTACCCCGACTAACGTCGTTCTCACTGTGACTCTCAAACATACCAACTGGTTCTTCTCTTTCAAAACCTTCACCACAATTGTAAATTTTTATATTTGTGTTATAATATGCATATTGTATTATTCTAGTACATATAATGCCTAACTTCTCTTGCAGACTATAAGCCCTATGAGGACAGACACCATGCATGTCCTGGCTCGGAATAGGCATATAATAAATGTTCAATAACTATTTGTGGATAAATGGATCATCATTGTAATGCCTGCGTACCCTACGGGTTTTTTTTTAAATTTTGGGGGGGTAATTAGGTTTACTTATTTATTTAATTAATTTATTTTTTAATGGAAGCACTGGGAATTGAACCCAGGACCTCATGGATGCTAAGCATGTGCTCGACCACTGAGCTATACCCGCCCCACTACACTGTGTGTTTTATTTTAGTTTAAGGTACATGAGTGTTCTAATTCCTTTAAATTTATGTACCTATTGACTAGTTGATTTTCTCCCCCAATTTATGGATATTAAGACTGATTTAAAGAAGAAAAACAAGCTAGGAAAGGCGATTTAATGTCCTCAAGTTCAGAGCTGCCGAAAACAGAAAAATAATAATAATAACAACAAAGACGAACATTTACTCCTCTCTTCTGATGTTCCAGGAGTGTTCCACTCATTTAATTCCTGTAACAACCCTATGAGTTGGTAATATTCTTTTTTTTTTTTAAGGAAATGGAGGTTAGGGAACTTGCCCAGGGTCTCGAACATGTACATACACACATCGCATTAAACGTTTTTGACATAATAGGCATGAATTCATGTTAGTTATTGTGCTGTCATATTGAGTTTTAGCCAGTCAGGTTTCCCATACTGAAGAACCCTGCAGGTAGCACGATTTCCGGTTCCTCTTGGTCATCATTTCCTGCCCCTATATGCCCCTTGCCCCTACTCTCCCTACCCTCCCTCTGCCCTTCCCTTCTCCTGTTCCTGGCTTTCCCTGAGGCTGCTCAGTAGGAAACCTCTGACAGAGCCACTTTTCTGCCAGACTATTATATACATGGTCAGTGTTCCTACATTCCAAAGGTGGGTAAAAATGTGTGCAGAGAGCAGGAAAATTTGGCCAGAACAATGACTCACTGTGTACATGCAAAACGGTTCAATAATGGGTCACTTAGCAAGGGCAATGCTGCCCATCCCTAGGGGAAATAAGGGGGAGACCACACGGCACTCCTGTGACCTGGGACAAGCTTTCTATGAAAAAATGGGAGAGCCACACCCACCATTAACCTTGTCCTGGCTTTTTATTTCCTGGGCACGAAAGGTGATTTTTAAATAGGGCTGGGCGGGAAATGAGTTCTTGACTTGTTTATAGTAAGTGTGTACAGTCAACTCTAGGTTATCCAGCAACTAGTTATACAAGTGCTGGAGTGTCTGGTCCCCTGGCTTCTCCCAAGTGGTTTACTTGTCTGTTTTGGTCCAAATTCCTGCTGATAAGAACTTCCACTAGCAGAAATATAGAATCCTGGTGGATTGGGCTGTTCCTTCCCTCCCTTGCTTCCAAGCCCAGCCTAGACTGCATGGAAATGACCTGACCCCTTTCTCATGCTCGGGTTTCCTCCAGCCAGTGTAAAGCCCACCTCTGGACAGTCCTGAAACCAGCCTCCTTTGCTGGCACAGCACTGCTGCTGGCAGGAAGAAATCGGCCCTTGCAGACTGGGGCTCTCATACATTTACGATCTTAAGACTCACTGGCTTTAAGACGGTCTCAATTATTTTGCTTTTTTCAGCTTCCTTTTCCATTCCCCTCAGCGGCTGTTCCAGACTGCTCCACTCCTTTCCTCAGCCCCCTTACTCTAGTCACAGCCAGGAGTTCTCAACTTTTGGCAACTTGTTAAAATCACCCCAGGACTTTTAAAAAATCACAATGCCTCGGCTGTGTCCCAGGCTAATTATATTAGATTTTCTGGCAGTGGATCCAAGCATCAGTCTTTTTTAAACCTCCCCCGATGATTCCAGTGTACAGCCAAGCAATAGAACCATTGATCTGAAGCAGGTAACTTCCTGTCCTACTTCATCAGACAATGTGAGGTGGTAAAGCACCAACATCTCAAATTCCTATCTGCTCACAAGCTTTTCTACATGCACATCCAATCCATTGTCCTTCCCTCTGGTCTCAGCGGTTGAGGCATCCCTCTATTTCAGGACAACTCTGTCCTTTACACCCATATTTCCACGATCGCTCAAGATCTACTTGTCTCTCCAATCTCTTCCCCTCTACTGGGTCTTCCGCTTCAGATTGTAAACAAGATTGTCTGCCTTATCTTTGAAAAGGTATCCCTGGAGCTGTCATCTCTCCGTCTCCAGCCTCACCTCTATCCACTCTCCACTTAGGTCTTCGTATTCTGGTCATATTCTCCATAAATAGAATGCTTTCTTAGCTGGATTCTTACTATATCTTTCAAAATTCGGGTCAGTTACTACACCCTCCACGAAAGGGTCCCAGACTTGCTGGCTGGACCAAGAGTCTTCTATAGATTGTAGTATATTCAATTGACATTCTCTATTTATTTTTCTCTCCTCCTCCCTCCAATATAAGCTCCTTGAGGACAGAAACCATGTCACTTCATCTTTGTTTATGTTGGCACCTGGTTTTTTGTAGGAATTCACCTATGCTTGTTGAAATGAATTGCAAAACAGTCTTCTACCTAGTTTCTTGGGCAGAATGATGTGGTCTGACCAGCTGTAGGTGAATTTCATTTAACCAGGCCCCCATGCTTTTTTTCCATATGAATAACTATTGTAGAAAGGACTTGAGGGCAATTATTGAGACATTCTTTTGGATTTCCTATTGTGCACAGAATAATGTCATATTTACTTGTTTAGGATGAATTTCTAACCAAATCCAGTATAGGAATCCCCTTCTCAGCATCTCCACACTTTCCAAGGCCACTGCCCCGACAAGAATGATCATTAGGAATCAGAAGAAAGAAGGACAGACAGTGTGGCTTGTACTTCTGATACTGTTCAAATGACACCTGCACCCCAATGTTCATAGCAGCACTATTTACAATAGCCAAGACATGGAGACAGCCTAAATGTCCATCAACAGATGACTGGATAAAGAAGATGTGGTATATTTATACAATGGAATACTATTCAGCCACAAAAACTGACAACATAACATCATTTGCAGCAACATGGATGTTCCTGGAGAATGTCATTCTAAATGAAGTAAGCCAGAAAGAGAAAGAAAAATACCATATGAGATCACTCATATGTGGAATCTAAAAAACAAAAACAAAACATAAATACAGATCAGAAACAGACTCATAGACATAGAATACAAACTTGTGGTTGCCAAGGGAGCAGGGGGTGGGAAGGGACAGACTGGGATTTCAAAATGTAGAATACATAAACAAGATTATACTGTATAGCACAGGGAAATATATACAAGATCTTATGGTAGCTCACAGAGAAAAAAATGTGACAATGAATATATATATATATTCATATATAACTGAAAAAATGTGCTCTACACTTGAATTTGACACAACATTGTAAAATGATTATAAGTCAATAAAAAATGTTAAAATAAATAAATAAAACTTAAAAAAAAAAGAAAAATTAAAATTCATTCCCTGACACAGTCACTTTATTATAGAATCCTGCACCCTTTCTCTGCAGAGGCAGAGCTGATCCAGCTCTGCAAAGCAGCCAGAATAGGCAGCAGCTTACTGAAGTTTCTCTGTTTCCTTTTGTTTTCCTCTTAAACTCTCCTTCAAAAAGCACAAGTTACTCCTCAGTCATACTCCAAACGCGTAGCTCCCTCAACCAAGTAGCCAAATCCCTACCCTGGTTGACTAATTAGCTGAGTCAATCTAAGAAATTCCTCAGCTGCCTAGCCCTTCCTTCCGCCAAGTTTCATAAAATTCATAGACGGCATGTATTCAGAAGCACAGGAAAACACCTGTGAGCAATTAACCAAATACCCTTGAGTTAGAGGCCTTGGAAATACTCTGATGGCCCTCAGACGGTTGGCATGGATCTGTAATTATGTGAGACCACAACCACATCAACCCAACAGGCCAATTACAGGAAGGGTCCTTCTTTCAAATACAACATGATGCTTTCTCTAAAAATACTTCTGCCTGGGAGTCAGAAAGAAGTATACTTTATAAGGGTGCTGCCTTAAAGCAACGACATATAGGAGTTTGGAAAAGGAGTGGCACCTCAGGCCATAACCACGACAAGGAGAAAGGAAACCATCTAAACCAATTTTTTAAATTCACTGAATTAAAAATTGTGTTTAAAATTATTCACGTGGGAAATGTTGTGTATAACTCTTTGTTTCTATCTGGCCTAGGAAGAATACCTACAGAATTAATAAACCAAGTCTGCAACCAATAGTGTGTTCTGTGAAAATGTAAAAATCCACCCTTTGGCGTCAACAGTCCACTGCAGAATTATAAAACAAAAAGCTTTGTTTAATCTTTTCTTTTAGGTACAAGTGTGAATTCTCATTACTCTTCAGTAGACCTTACTTTGTAGTCTACGTGACTAGAATATTTAAAATTAACCCCATGCTATTGAAGAAAGCCATCTATTTTCAGAATCAGTCTCAAAAAACCCTAAGACCCTAAAAGCAAGAGTTCTTAGCCAAACATGGATATGCTTAAGGAGCTATGAGCATCCCCAGAAATTCTAGAAAAAATTTGCATGTATGTGTATTTTTCAGGGCAGGGGAGTGAGGGGGGTGGGTGTATCTGTAGCTACACAGTCTAGTGCAGTAGCCACTACTGCACGGCCATACTGCACTTGATATATTGTAGCTTCAGCTGAGATATGCTGTGTTATAATTCCCACTGGAAGACTTAGAGTGATAAAAAGAATGTAAAAAATCTCATTAATAATTATTATAATGATTAATATTGAAATTATATTTTGTATCTGTTAGACTAAATAAAATATATTGTTAAAATTAATCTCACCTATTTCTTTTAATTTTTTTAAAATATGGTTACTAAAAAGACTAAGAACACACACCCAGCTCACAGTATATTTCTATTGAATGAGACTTAGTATATAGCGTTTATCAGTTTCTAAAGGGCTCTTTTTCTTAGAGCAAAGAGGAACTTGCTGAGATGTCAATGCTCCTCTCTCATCCTGCAGATTTTTGTCTCAGTGGCCTTGATAGAGCCCAGCACCAGGGAGCTCTGGTGCTGGCAAGGCTGCCTGTGGCCCACAACTGGAGACACACTGCCTTGGAAACCTTTAACATTCCTGGTGTTTTCAGGGACAAACACTGACCCACCTTCACCACTGGCACACAGATTCTACACTCCCTCCAGCCTCAGAGGTATGCGTATCCACAAATCTGCACTGTCTTCCTGGATTCTCCATGTAAAAATGGAACTTATTAGCACTTCTCACACCATCCCTCCTGATCTTCTATCTGGGTCACGGGCATCTTTGAATTCCTCTTTGCCTCATTTCCTGCCCACGCCAGCACATGCAAACAATCATTAAGGCCTATTAGTCTTTCTAATACACCCTTTTGTGCTTCTTTGTCACCACTGCCTGGATTATCATCCTAACCTCCCACCTTGCCTCCTTTTTTCAAGATTATCTTCCTCACTGCTGTTAGAGTCCATTTTAAAATCACAAATCAGTTTATATTATCCCCTAGTTCAAAGAGTATGTCATAAACTCCTCACTGTAGCCCAAAGGTCTGCCATAAACTGTCTCAATCCAGGTTTCATCTTCATTTCTCCCCACCCTCCTCTACCACACACATCCACTCTAGCTACACCAGACACAGTCTTCTTTCATGCCTCCAAGCCTTGGCACAGGCACTTCCCTCTGCCTGAATGCCTTTCCTCCTCTTCCCTTTCAAGACCCGTGTTATCACCACCTCTACTACATCCACTTTGAGACTCTCAAAACACTTTGCATTGTTTCCATCATGGCACACATCATATTATATTGAATCGTTTGTGAGCTTCTCTGAGTTATTTACTTTTTATCTTAGCTGTCTAGTACAGTGCTAAGAAGTGTAAGAGAAATTCCAAGGAATCTTATTTTTATAAATCTTCCAAAAGTCAAGCTCTCCAGCCTCACAAAGTAGAGTTGGAGGAAACTTAGAGATCTCTGAGTCAACTCTCTCATTCGCTGATGAGCAATCAAGACCCTCAGAGCTTACAGGAGTCCTCCCTTACTGATTGCCTACTGTCACGTTTCATCCTCATGATGTCCCATGAAGTAGGCATTTCTATCAGTACCTACTTCATAAAAGAGAAAAATGAGGTCTCCGTGTGTGTGTAAGCAATGTGCCCAAGGTCACATAGCTAGTTACCGGGTGAGATTAGACAGAATTCAGGTGTCCTTGGATTTGCCCTGGTCAACTTTCACCTTGTCTCACATGACTACTCACAATCTGAGGTGCCCCCTGAGTTATTCAACAAACACAAAGATGATACTTTACACAGAGAAATATAATGTTTTAGTGGAAATAACCACATTATGACAGTGAGACTAGTTTTAGGTTCAGTTTTGTCTAGCATTTTCTTATCTATTAAATAAAGAGAATTTACACTAGCTGTACCCACTTTTAACATAAAATACCATGGAAATAACCTACATGTCCATTGCTGAATAAATGGATAAAGGAAATGGGATCCGTACGGTAGAATATTATTCAGCCATTGAAAAAAGGAAATTTTGCTATTTGCAACAGCAAAGATGGATGTTGAGGGTATTATACTAAGTGAAATAAGCCAGAGAAAGACAAATATTGTATGATCTCATTTATATGTAGAATCTAAAAAGGCTGAACTAATAGAGGAGAATGATGGTTGCCAGTACCTGAGAGGTGGGGGAAATGGAGAGATGCTGGCCAAAGAGTACAAAGATGAATAAATTCTGGGGCTATAATGCACAGCATGGTGACTATGGCTGACAATATTGCACTTTATACTTGAAAGTTGCTAAAAGAGTACATCTTAAGTGTTCTCACCACACACACACACACAAAGGTAATTACGTGAGAAGGTGGAGATGTTAGTTAACCTTATTGTGGTAATCATTTTGCAATATATCTGTCTCAAATCATCCCGTTGTATACGTTAAACTTACACAATGTTATAGGTCAATTATATTACAATAAAGCTGGAGAAAATAAAATTAGATATAAACATAAATTTAGATATACTACAGTAGTTAATGTACTCTATGATTTCAACTTGCAGGTACTTAGGCATTTCTTTTAAAACTATTCTGTTCATAATGAAAGTACTCCATGCTCATGATGGAATACTCAAAAACTACAAAAATAAATAGGAGAAAAATATCACCACCAAGATCGCTATTAACATTTGATATAATTCGTCCCAGTTTTTTCCTATGAATTTTTTAACTTGTTTGACATATTTGTGATCATATAAAATTTAAATCTGCCACCATTTTTTTTCATTTTCCATTGTGACAATGGAAAACATTCTTCCATTATTACTATATAATCTTCAGAAGCATAACTTTTCATGGCTGCATAATAGTCCAACAACTACTCATACCATAATGCTCAGAGTGGCTGGATTCCTAATAGAATGATATTTAAAAGCATGAAATCCAGCAACTTGGTAGAATGATAGCATTAACAACTGACAAGAACCTCCAAGCTCTCTAGTCCACTGTTTCTTGAAGTGTTGTCCTCAGATCAGCAGCACCTACATCACCTGGGAGCTTGTCAGCATTGCAGCCTCTTGGCCCCTACCCCAGAACTACTGAATTCAAATCTGCATTTTAACTAAATAACCAGTTGATTTCTGTTCACATACTATGTAAGAGGGAGTAACTAAAAACAGTAGTTCTCAAGCTTGGCTGCACTTTTGAATCATTTGGAAAGATCTTCAAAATCCTGATGTCCAGGTTACACTGGAGACAATATGAGAATCTCTAGGAGGGGGACCCAAGCCTCAGTCTTTCTTAAAGTGACCCTGGCGATTCCAGTGTGCTTGAAAGCCATAGAAGGAGGCCCTGAGACCCGGCTGACCATAAACGGATGAGATGTTTAAGCATCCCGCTCTCCCTAGTGCTCCAGTGCTTTTCACAAGGTCCCTCTATACATTTCAATGGGAAATTCTGGTAAAACAAGACAATGCAAAACAAAACAACACAACAGTGGAAACAAAATAAGACCTCACAATGCTTTTAATTTAAATTGCAAAAATTCTTAAAACTTTCCGTTTGTGTTTTCCTTTTTTGCCCCTCCTAGCCTCCTTCTCCCTCCCCACCCCACCCAGGGATTCCTGGACTTGATTCTCTCTGGAGATCAGGCTCAGAGACCACAAAAAGAGTGAGTTTCCTATATCACAGAGCAAAGAAGCAGTAGAAAGACTACTTGATTTCTTCTCAGTAATTATATTTGTACCGGCACATTCTCCTACTTTCAAGCTCCAAATCCAGTTTCTCCTATACTCCTGTGTTTAGGCAAGCCGGTGGATTTGGAAGCTCCAGTTCTGTCTAGGCAATGCCACAACCATAGGTTGACAGAAAAGTCAAGGTCACAGTCATGAACTGTTTTCTCAATTTTCTCTTCAATGAATTGACCACTTAAAAAACAAACACTTGCGTTAACTGGGAAGCCTGTGGCCTCCTAGCCCTGCAGAGCATTGACCCACATTGAACTCTGGGACCAGGAGGAGGATACACTTTTTTAAAACCTAGGACTCAGCACTGTTTCCCTTTTTACAAAAACTGGGATCATAACCTGTACTCTGAATATTTTGACTTTTGTCGAGAAAGTTATAATGGAACACTGGGCACATGGCATGACACTTGGTCAACTAAAAATGATTTTCAAATTTTTTAAGCTTTACTCCCAGTGTTACGGACTTCAACCATCCTGGTTCTAATTGATTTCAGTGTTTAACTCCAATTTTATATCTGTCTTAAATTTAAACATTTATTTTAAAAACTTACATTTTAAACTCTTTACTCTTAAAAAGTACAAAAACTTTTAAATAGGTATCTCACTGGTCATTGCCAACTGAGTATAAGTATTTACTTCTTTTTCTTCTTGATAATCACAACAGATTCAAGATTTTTTTAGGGTCTAAAAAGAGAATGGGATGGGTGTATCAGGTCATCAAATCATCAGCTTATGAGATATTTTGAAATTGTCTGGAAGAGAGAAAGTGGTTCGAAGGATGGTGACTGGGAAACCCCAACACCCCATTCCCCTAGGTCCCTAGGTGGGGAGCTGCTCTGTGACTGAGGCTTTGCATAGGTCACAAGAGGAGCAACTGCCAACATGAGGACACATCTGAGTTGCTCAGAACCATTTCAGCTGCCACTGTGGTCTGAGGTGGGCTGCAGGGATGTAAGGCTGGCACCAGAAGCGGCGCTACAGCCACATATGGAAGAGGAAGAGCCAGAACTCAGTTCTACATCTGAACATGACATTCCTGCTTAAAATTGCCATGGACTTCCCCGCTGCCTAGGCTGAGGGACAGGAGTGGGCTTCAGATCCTTTAAGCCCTGAAACTCTGTGTGATGTGCATTTTAGGGGGTGAGAAGGTCTGTAGTTTTCATCATATTTTCAAAAAGGTCCATGATAAGTGTTTAAGAACCACAAACCAATCATTAAAAAGTCCACAAACGACAAATGCTGGAGAGGGTGTGGAGAAAAGGCAACCCTCCTACACTGTTGGTGGGAATGTAATTTGGTGTAGCCGTTATGGAAAACAGTATGGAGATTCCTTCAAAAACTGAAAACAGACTTACTCTATGATCCAGCAATCCCACTCCTGGACATATATCTGGAGGGAACTCTAATTTGAAAAGATAAATGCACCCTAATGTTCATAGCAGCACTATTCACAATAGCCAAGACATAGAACCAACCTAAACGTCCACCAACAGATGACTAGATAAAGAAGTTGCAGTCTGTTTATACAATTGAATACTACTCAGCCATAAAAAGGAATAAAATAATGTCATTTGCAGCAACATGGATGGACCTGGAGATCATCATACTAAGTGAAGTAAGCCAGAAAGAGAAAGAAAAATACCATATGATATCACTTATATGTGAAGTCTAAAAAAAAAAAAAAAAAGACAAATGAACTTATCTACAAAACAGAAAGAGACTCACAGACATAGAAAACAAACTTATAGATACCAGGGGAAAAGAGGGGTGGAGGGATAAATTGGGAGTTCAGGAGTTGCAGATACAAACTACTATGTACAGAATAGATAAACAAGGTCCTACTGTACAGCACAGGGAACTGCATTCAATACCTTGTAATAGCCTATAATGAAAAAGAATATGAAAAGGAAAAAAAATCTAAAGACTAATGGAAATAAATCCAAGTTTTTTTTAACTGTTAAAAAAAAAAAAAAGAACCACAAACCAAAAGCCCCAATCCTGAGCATGGCAAGTTATGTGACGCACAGATGGCAGGTTAGGCACAGTCCAGACTAACCGATCTCTCTCTGGAGCCTCACCTCCTGCCAGTGGCCTCTCTCCATCCTCCCCAGCTCAGTGAACACTAAGTTCCACTCATAGAACTTCTCACCAATCTCAAACAGGCCATAAGCCCTTTAACACCTCTTTGATCTAACACATGCCTTTCTCTCTGCCAGGAATGCTATTCCCCCTTTGCCACCTCCTCCGCCCCTTCTCTGCCTGGTGAATTACCTCTTATCCTTTAAGACTCAGCAATAAAATCATCTCTTCTGCTGTGCCCCCTTCTCTTTCCTCCTTTGCAGGCTCTTCCCCAGTGGTTTCCTGATCTATCCACATGGCGATGAACGTGGTGCTTACCCCTGGGTGTTTTAACTTCATGTGCTAGTCTCTTCCACTCATCAGGGAACACTTGAAGTCACAGACTACACCCTCACCACCCCAAACCATAACCTGCGACAGCAGACAATAATATTGATGCAGCAAACTGACTGGGTTGAATGAATGAAGGAATGGATGACCACATTTATCAGCTTGGCCACTCGTCTCCTTGGATCTAACAGAGAACCTGACCTTGGGAGGCTGAGATATTCATAACCAGGTTTCTGCTGAGGTTGTTAGAATCTGTCCTGGCCCAAATGTACATTTCTGGCTGATTCCTATACACTTTTCCAGAACCACTATGGAAAACGAATAATCAGAACAAGTAAGGAGACTTGGAAATTAAAAATGGAATTGCTGACATAAAAAATTTCAGGAGTCTTTGGAAGGGAGAGTTACAGAAATGTTGGTAGAGAAGGCAGGGAAGGCTGGTGTGCATGTCTCTCCTTAAGGCATCCTGGACACACCTTCCCACAGGAGCACGTACTTGCCACCCTGCATTGCAATGGCCAGCTGATTGGTCTGTTACCCCCAAGAGACCGGGCTTCCTCAGGAGCTGGGACTGTGTCTCTTTCTACCCCATCACCTCTCATAGTGTGTGGTACGTGGTGGGTGCTAACATACACATGTATTGAAAGACTGAATGATGAACACGTAAGGGAGTGAAGACAAGCTGTAGCTGGGCTCAGAGTTGAGGGAGGCTCTGTTGTAACCAGCTCTGAGGCTGGGGTAAAGCTGATGATGGCAAATCCCAGGGGCATCCCCCCTGGAGAAGGGCCAGGCTGGGGCTCAGGCTTGTCCCCAGCTATTGGGAGCTTGCATGAACAGGGGAAGGGAGAGCTGGGCAGACACAAGGGGTAGAAGTGCCGAGAACTGGCAGAGAAAGAAGGGGAGGGGAGAGCTCAGCCAGCAGTTAATAGTTGGTGAGAAATTACTAGACGCCAGACCCTGCATTAAGAGCTTTTCCTGCATTCCCTCACTTAAAGAAAACCCCCACCAAATAGCTATAATTTTTACTACATCCATTTTCTATATGAAAAGGATAAGGCATACGGGTAAGTATCTAACCCAAAGTTCTAGAACTAGCAAGTGATGTAACTGAGATCTGAGGGGGAAAATGTCTGATCATGTTCCAATCACGGGGCTGGTGTTCCTGGAAAACAGTCCCATCTGTTGGGGGTTGGCCCCGCTGGGAGCCCAGAGTGCTCGCTGGGTACCATGGCTCTGGGACCCATCTGAGGATGGCGGCCGAGCCCTTTCCCAGATTACTGCAGTCTCCCTTTCCCAGAAAATGCTGTGTGGGAGAGAGTAAATAGCTGGGTTTGGGGCATAATGGTTTGCTTCTGTTTTGTGTTACTGGATTTGATGCACAGAAAATTGCCCAGAACCTCAAATAATTACAGTAAGACGACTCTGCTTCCTTCACGTGGCCACAGCAGACAGGCAGGAGCCCAGAGACACTGCAAAGTGAGTGCTGCAACCGTCAGATGGGAAAAGGCAGGGGCCCGGATTGGGAATTTCGGACAGAACCGCGAGTACCACGTGGCACTTGGCAGAAATGGGGAAAGGCCTCCCCTATCCCAACCTTGAAGTTCACTGACTTGCTCATATAAAAAAAAATCGCTTAATAAAAAGACCTTCAAGACGTATAATTAAGTGGGAAAAATGACAAGTTGTAGCACAATTCATGTAGTGGGTACTACTTGTGTCAGGGAAAAACGCCACGAGACAGTCTACAGTCTGGACGACCATTCCCTGTCTGCTAACAGGGGCTGTCTCAGAGGAGGGGGCCAGATGGGAGAGACATTGGCTTAATCCATATCTTTTTTTTTGCAAATTTCACAGGACTATGATAATCATGTATCACTGAGCAATGAAACAAATAAAAATAAATTGGTTTTAAAAAGAGAAAAACAAAGTGAAAGACAACCCCTGTTGTCTCTTTGTCAGTCAGGATTAGAATTGGTGCCTCAGTGACAATTTCTTCTTTGATCATCGTGACAAACCCCCCAGTGGCCCCCTCAATTTTAAACTAGATGCATAATTCACTTCCCACCACCAGGTGCCTAGCAAACACTGGTAGCTGTATAGTCTGTCCTGAGCCAGAAGAGACTGGAGAGACCATGGGGTCCAGCATTTTTGTAGATGAAGGAAGGGAGGTCATTGCCTTTCTCTGCCCTCCTCATTTTCCCCACTTTTCATCATTGGTTTCAGAGACTCAACCCTAGGGCTACTGAGATATGGATAATTCATGAATGAGCCCAGGAGAGCCAGGGTCACTTGGACAGTAGCTCAAGGCCAGTGTCTCATTAGGGCAGAGGTGGTGGGTGAGGGCTTGAGGGCCTAGAAATAGTTCTTTGGAAAAGGTCTGCCCAGTCCCCAGCTGGTGTCTGCATAGGTGTGCATAAATATGTGTGCATTTGAGTGTGTGTGCACACATGTGGGTGGGTGGTTGTGTGTATGTGTGCATTTGTGAATGTTTTTGTGTGTATTACTGAATGTATGTGTATGTGTGTGTGAGTGTGAGTATATGTGTGGAACGGAGGAGCTTTCTTTCCTTAAACCAGAAGCCCAAGAAGATGTTGCAAGGTGCTTGAAGACCTAATGACACATTCTTGACTCCTCAGAGGACTTCTTGGTACCCCACTGGAACTCAAGGATGGGGCAAAAGATAATCTTTACCTTATCTTGGAGGGAACACACTTTCCCTGCCTCTGGAAACTGACTCATCTCAGTTTTGGCTATATTGTCAATTTTCAATCAACGCACCACTTTCTCTGGCCCTCTGGAGACAACAGCGTGGAAAATGGGTAATTAACACATTGATTACCACATCACCCAAATCTGGGTGATGGTTTTGTTTCCTTGGGGACACCCGATCCACAGTGGGCAATCAGCGTGTTAACAGTCCCCCTGGAGTGCCTCAGAACATCCAGCTTCAGCAGTAGGGAGGACACAAGTTCCGGCACTCAGAGTTTCCAGCTCCTCCAGACACGCCGGCAGTAATCCCCTTTACAGATGAACAAACTATTTTGTGACTCTAGGTACTCCTTTTCAATAGGTTTCAGATTATATAATATAACCCACATCACATTATCAATCCTTGCAAAGTCCACATACCACCTCTAATCATAGAGGGGGCCCAGCTATAGAAAGAACCCTCTCCCAGATCCTACAGAAAATAAATCCTAACACAGTCTTGGTCTCCTGGATGTCTTTCCTGCGGGTTGGGGTATGGTGCCTCACTGGAGTGCCTTTTACAGTATGATATATGTTCTCTCTCTGCATCCTCAAGAGATGCAGAGAGAGAATATAGATTTAAATAGAACATACATCTTTTGGAGTAAGACATGAGCAATGTAATTATACAGACTCTAAATACTTTGGGCATGAACACATTAAGAGAGGATGATTTATTTCTCTTGTTTAACATAACAAAGGCCTGCCTGTGCAGACCCATCCTGCAAATGGAATAAATAACATAATGCAAATACATGTAAAGAAATCTGCAGAGATGTAAACAGCATAGAAAAAATAAGGACTGTGTAATGCGTTAGATGAGTAGCCAGGCAGGGCGGGGGTAGAGATATAGTGAACTTTATAAAAAAAAGGTTGTGTTTTTGGCTGTTTTTTTTTTTTTTTCACTCCTTATGTAGCTCATACAGGCAATTTAAGGATATAATCTCAAGGATTGGGCCATATTCACAGGCTAGTGTTAATAGTAAGCAATAGTCTAGGGGGTTGGGAATGAACGGATATGGAGAGGGTCTGGGAGAGAGTCAAGGTGGAAAGTGAACTTTTCCCTGGAAAACAAGAAGGACAAGGAGGATGCAAAGAACATGACACACTGCAGAGTTTCCTTGTGGCATCATCCCACCCAAGGGCTGCTCCCTTGGTGTTTGTTGAAAGAAATACAGTGGGCCATAGAATCTTCTCTTCACCTTTCCCGATTCTCTCAAGCTCATTGTGTCTAGCCCCTTAACTTATCTTTAGTTTTTTGGTTTTTGTTTTTTGGGTTTTTGGGGGTTTTTTCTACTTTTTTTTTTTTTGTAAATTGAAGTATAGTCAGTTTACAGTGTGTCAATTTCTGGTGTACAGCATAATGTTTCAGTCATACAGGTACATACATATTCCTTTCCATATTCTTTTTCATTATAGGTTACTACAAGATATTGAATATAGTTCCTGTGCTATACAGTAGAAACTTGCTGTTTACCTGTTTTATTTATAATAGTTAGTATCTGCAGATCCTGAACTCCCAGTTTATCCTTTCCCAGCTCCTCCCTCCCCACCAACCGTAAGTTTCTTTTCTACGTCTGAATCTGTTTTGTAAGTAAGTTCATTTGTGTCTTCAGATTTTTAAGTGTTTTTTTATCCCTGGCTCAATCATTTCCTTGAAACAAGGTTATTTTAAGAATACTGTAGAATGATCTTTGTTTGTGCTAAGGCTGAGTGGGCCAGCATTCCTTGTTAGGCTATTTACCTGAACTGGAAAATATGCTGGATGCATAAGTGATCAATCGCCCAACGCCTCTCCCCGAAGTCACCTCTCTCAACCCACCATGAGGTTCTGTAGCTTGCTCAGAGCTGAGTTCTAGGTACCTTGGGATGCCTAGCACTTGTGTCCTAATAGACACACCAAGCTGTTGAGCTCAACTGTGAACCATCAGAACAATTTCCCTCCGAGACCGCACCATCATGCGCATGAGCACATCCTGGCTACGTCTAGCTGTCTGCAAGGCTGCGGGTCTTAATGCAAGCTGCCTGACCAAAGGACAAAACCAAGGGCTCTTGTGAGCCACTCTGCATCTCGTGTCCCACGTCCCGTGTCCTCAGAAGAGCTGGTGTTCTCCTGCCCTCACTGCCCACCTGCTCACGCCTCCCCTCCTCTGCTCCTCCCTCCAGACAACTCACTTTAGGGACTTGCCTTCACTGCAGAAGGCAGGACATCTTTATAGCAAATATTCTTCATAAAACATGCTGGAAACTGGCAGATATTTAATGCTTATGTGCCTGTCTCTATATGAGTTGTTAGTTGTTTTGAAAGCATTATCTTATTTAACGCTTGAAAAAGTCCTCAGAGGATTTTTTCTTTTTCCTTACTGGAGAACTGAAAAACTGAGGCTCAAAGGGAGTGAGCAGTCCCTTCCAGATTGTAGAACTAGTGACAGGCAGACTTGGTTCCCAAACCCCAGTGGGGGTTTGATGCCAAGGCCCTTGTTCGACTATCTCCCAGGAAAATTCATTTTGTTCCCCATAGGAAAGGATGAAAAATACCTAAGGTATTATAATTTTGTTCTATTTTCGCATCCATCGGAGGAAAAAGGGTTTTTCATTATACATTTTTTCTTTTTATAAAACTAATTACTTGTTTGCAGAAAATCACATAGGAAACACAGTGAAGCAAAAAGAAGAAAAAAAATCACTTGTACCCCACTACTCAAATAAAACACGCCTAAATTTTGGTATGGATCTCTGAAGATATATTTGATTAGAACACTTTTTATGGGTTCATGCCGTACAAAGAGTTAACGTTGGACACTTAATTTGATGCCAATAAGTGGTTCTACCACATTCGATTGTGTAGATGCACCACACTTAAACCAATACCAAATGGTTAGCCCTGAAAAGGAAGAAATATTGTTTGCTCATTTCATAAATGATGAAAGGCTGCCACCCCAAAGCATTAAAGCTAAACAGGAACAAACAAGAAAACTTTATCTAAATCAAGAGTGGCCAGACTTTGCTTGTAAAAGTTCAGGTAGTAAATAGCTTTGTGGGCCATGTGGTCTCTGCTGGAAGCAGTCACCTCTGCCATGACAGCACAAAAGCAGCCACAGACCATACGTAAATGAATCAGTGTAGCTGTGTGTCCACCAAACTCTAGACGCTAAAATGTGAATTTTGTATAATTTTCACGTGTCACAAAACAGTATTCCTCTTTCGATTTTTTAAAAAAATCATTTAAAAATGTAAAAACTACTCTGAGCCTGTGAGCTGTACAAAAACAGGTGATTGGCTGCAGTTCACCCACCCTTGCTCCAAACCATCCATTCATGCTTGGAGCCCATCACTAGACCCACAGATCAAGTTACAGAATCAATGAGAATTGTCTTTCCAACCCTTCCTTTTCCTGGATATTCTCTCTCTCTTTCTTTCTCTCCCTCTCCCTCTCTCTCACACACACACACACATACACACACACAGTTGGTTGCCCCAAAGTCCTTCCTTCACAGGCTGGCCACCTTCTCCCCGAGTTCCATAGGCTCAAAAATTACTTACATTTTCCCCAATTATCTTTTTGGGAGCATTTGATGATCTGACCAAAGTGGTTCACATGATGAAATGGTTGCAGGCAGTGCCTCCCTCGGGGAATTTTCATTTAAGAGAAAATAGACCGATGTAGGTAACTGGATACCAGGGAAGACATTTTTGAGTAGCAGGATATCCAGTTCTTTATTCAGGAGGTTGTTTTGGTGTCATGAAGCTGGTCACGAAGGCTAAGATGACTAGTCTAATGGGTACTTGCTATCTACAGTTGACCTGGAACAGCACGGGTCTGAACTGCGCAGGTCCACTGACATGTGGATTCTTTTCCTTAGTAAATGCTAGAGTACTACACAGTCCACAGCTGGTTGACTCCGAGGATGGAACCAGGACTACGGAGAACCGTGAGTGCGGCAGGTGGATATGGAGGCTGAATCTAAGGTTGGCGCCCCATTCCCCACCCCTAGTTGTTCATGGGTCAACTGTAATTAGGGGAGCAGGACAAAAAAACTTAGAAAAATTAAACATTCAAACCAGGGGCTATCAACTGTCAAGAAAGGAATAAATAAATTAAACCTCCAAGCTCTGATGGAGACTATTAAATAATTGCCCAAAGGCATCAAACCCAGGCATTTGAGGTCGCTTCTTCATATACTGGTAGACACAGGGCTTTACTCTTTGCCTTTTGTGGAGAATGTCTTCACAATATCCTCAGGGCTCTAGGCTTTTATCCAGCTACAGTCCTTACTTTATGGTTTTACTTGTGCTATTGTATTCAGCAGCAACCCAAGCTTCGAGGCACTTCTTGAGCCTTCCGTGAAATAGCCGGAGATTCGTTAAAACACCAAATAAGATGACTTCACCAGTCCTTTGGTGGCTGGGCCAGGGAGTTCACCACTAACTCTAAGGCAACCATTGGACAAGCAGCGGGAAACAGGACAACACGCGTGGGTGTGAAAACGTCTCCGGCAAAGGTCTCCTCTCACTAATGAGACGGAGGAAGGTAGGTTGACTTAGACTGAAATCACAAGAAACCTTCTTTCCTGAAAGATGCATCCTAAACTCCAGGGCATTGAAAGCCTCCTCAGAGGTATCACAAAAAAGGAGGAGCAGAAAGGGGCCCTTGAGACACAAAAGCCAGCTGGGACTGAGGGGCTGTTCACCAGTGGCTTCCCTTGCAGTGATGTTTGCCTGACGTCCGTCCAACCCCAAGCCCAGCCATGGGGTTCACACACTGGAGTTCAGGTCCACCCCAGCACAGGGGAAGCTGGGGAAGGGTCCACCCAGGAAACACCAGAAGAAGACCCAGGGCTAGGAGAGGCAGCTAGAGGGTCAACATCTGGGCGCCAGACTGTACCTGAAGACAAATGGTGGAAACGACATCTCCCCTCCATGTTCTAAAAATTGCTGCCCAGATACCCTTTTTTAAAATCACCCAATTTTCATTTCAGTGACAAGCGCTAATAGGTCATTAAAATAATATGCATATTATTAACCCAGGGTATTGGTAACTGGAGCTCCCTGAAAGCCCTTGACAATGCCTTCCTGAATCTGACCCTGGTTCTTCATCTGGCTCCCTGCCTTGGCCAGGGTTAGATGGTTCAGAGAACAGCAAATTGCCTAGCTAATTAAACTCTGTAGTTTTAAAAAACATTTTTCTCTCATGTCAGGCTACGTTCATTGGGTACCACTTTCTTTGAGAAAGCCAAAAATAAATTCTGAGCTTAAGATATTGTAGATAAAATTGCTGTTTTAAATTCTAAATTGCAGAAAAATAAAGGCTTATCATGGAAATTGTTATTTAGCTGTAACTGTGGGGGTGTAGGTACAATGCTATTATTAACCTGCTTTACAAATGCATGTGTCGGGAGCTGTGAAGAAAGGCCCAGAATCTGGTGGCCTGATGCCAGTGTGGATAAATATCCATGGTGAACTCTTCTCCCTTTGGTAATAGTAATTTTGTGTCTGTCTCTAGCCTCTCTCACCTTGGTTATAGCACTCTGCAAGAGTCAAGTGGGTTTCAGAAACTAACTACAAGGGAGTAGTTCAGATCCCCATTAATAAATAAATTATGCCCCAATCCCTGGTGCTCTTCTGAAATATGTTACTGAATGAAGCAAGAAATTAAGCCCCTGAGCTCCAGAATATCTTATTTGGCTATCCGCTGTAATAACTCTGTGTCTCTATTCAAGTAACTCATTCCCTTTGACAATTTAAAGGAAAGCTTGAGGTAAGGATGGGGAGAAATACAAACCAAATTGCCCCTTTGTAGATACCTTTCCTGGGGAAAAGTGAGAGTGCTGTAGTTAAAAAAAAAAAAAAAAGAATGGTAGCAATGTCACCTTGTCTTTGTAAAGTGTAAGGAGTTTTCAGATTTGGGATTTCAAGTCTTCTGACAACTTTTTTGTTGTTGTTTTCAGGTGAGAATAGTCAGGAATCTGTGTGAGGGAGGTCCGGCTGGCACTGGGGAGTGAAATGGAGACCAGAACTCCTGGGTCCCTCTCCGAAGCCTGAGGACCCAGTAGTCACTCAGAGTGCAGGTCAGACTCCACAGGGAATCGTGCACAGTGAAGCAGGAGGGTCTCAAGGGCACGTCTTTCTGCATTTAACAAATAGAATTTTACCTGGGAGATCATTTATCATTTAAAACCTGACTCCCAAGCTTGAAGAAACACCAAGAGCAACTGAGAAAGCTCCTGCCTGCTTCCTTGGAAAAGCAATGAGCTATAACAAGTGAGGGAGGGGAGACAGCCTCCCACCTGCATCCTGACAACCTGTCTCATTAGGTCTCAGTCAGACTTCGCGGGCTTCTAAGGGGGTGGGTGGTTTAGCTCTTGGGGACACTTTCTGTGTCTGTGACTGCAGATTACCACGATGATTTCTGTTTGTTTTGGGGTTCTTTTTGTTTTGGTTTGGTGGGCTTTCTTGCAACTTTTTCTCCTCTCTATGGCAAAGCTATTTCTCTCTCTCTCTCTTTCTCTCTCTAGCTCTCTCTCCCCCAATCCTTTATTTGCCAAAGATGACACCAAAGAAGAGCTGAAGGCAATTTCAAGCAGGAAATTTTCTAGCTGGAGAGAAGGGAATGATGTAACAGGGCTTCTTTCCATTTCTTCTAACTCCACATTAGTATTAGCAGAAAAAGTTAGGGGCAGCAGCCATCTGTTTTCAGAAGTTCTCTATTTCCAGGCCTTGTCTCTTTCCACTGCTGTCCAGAATTGTCCCTGGGTTTAGTGGCACAATGGCCTTGGGAGGCTGGTCTCCTCCATCAGGAGGCCACTCAAAACTCTTAGTGGGTTTGTGTGCTGGGTCCTTAGAATTACAAGGATCTTAGAGCTCATCTGACCATGGAATCTCTTCACCCCTCACATTAATAATAACTCAGATCTAACATTTATAGAACACTTACTGTGTATTGAGGGATGTTCTAAGTGTTTAACTTATATTCACTCATTTGTTTCTCATACAGCCTTATGAACAAGGCACTATTATCACCCGTTTTACAGATGAGGAAACTGGGCACTAAGATGCTCAGGAACTTATGATGGCCATCTAGAAGGTGTCAGAGGTGCCTTTTTACACAGTCCACATTCTAGCCAAATTTGCTGGATATGCCCTAGATCTTCTGTTTCACGTCTTTGCTCACTCCTGTTCCCTTTGCTTGGAAAGCTGCCCCTCCTCCAAGCTCAGAATTATTCAAATCCCACCTACCCCTCATGGTCCAGGGCACACGCTGTCTCCTCCAGAGAGCCCCTCCTAATTGCCTCCAGCTAGAGCCAATCTCCTTATTCTGCAACAGCGAAGAACTTTAATTGTGCCCTGTGCCATATTCTGCCCTTTATTTGCACCTTTTATCTTTAAAAACATAAGGTAAGCCCTCTAAGGTATGATGCGTATCTGGTTTATCTCTGCGCTCCCACATCCCCTAGTTCCTGCCTTGCCACATAGACATACCTGCTGCAGTATTTATCACGTCAGGAAAAAAATGCCTGGATGAATATGCACACTATGTTATGTCACTTCGTGAACTGATGCCCTCTTTAATATACTGCAATTAGGCTCATTGGATATATTAATGCATATTTACAATGTCTGTCAAATGCCATACAATTTTTTTCTGATGGGGAAAGGCTTTGCGTAGTGTATAAACCTGCACCAACAGAGCCGGAAATCCAAGGACCCCCGGGTATAAACGCAGGGCGCTATCTGCCCACATGAGCCAGAGAATGCTTCTCTGCATTCCCTTGTCTGAAAGAAAGCATTTCTGTCTGGCCTCTACCACCACCCTTTCTGGGCCCATGAACTTTTGAACCAGGGCAGTGGGGCTCTACTAAGGGCGACTCTGTCATCCACCAATGTGCCCACACACGGCAAGCCATGTTTACAGGCCACAGAAGCATCACTGCTTAACTGTGAGCCTTGGGGCTCAGCCACAGCTCCGGTCACCAGCCTCAGGGTGCAAAACAATTCCTCCCTTGTACACAGTGGTACATTTAAGAAGTCATTCTCGATGACATGTATTATACCTTCAACCACATGGGTAATTTATGAAGGAGTTTAAATCTCCTAATTTTCATGCAAGCAACAGGAAAAACAATCAGGCAAAGAAAGAAGTCTATACAAAATATTTTGATCTGATAATCTGGCAGGCTCTTACACAGTAAGTATCACTTTAAAACAGAGGTTTAAATCAACTCCTAAACCCGGACTTAAACTGTTTGCAAATATTCACTGACGTCAATAAAGTGAGAGTTCTTGATTCTGGCTAAGCATCAGATTCTCTGTGGAATTTAAAACACACACACACACACACACACACACACACACACACACACACATACACTAGGCAGACTCTCCCTCTGGAAATACCACAATTTAAAAAAGCTGCATAGTTCAGTCTGATGTGAAGTCTGGGTTGAGAAATTACTGTGACAAGAGAAGACATAAAAGTAATAGGCAACTCTCAGTCCCAGACTTGTCTCTTGCTGTTGCTACTTTTTAATCAAAAGAGTGAGGAAGGAAAATCAGTAAGAACATTAGTTCTGCAAGCGGCAAGACATAATATTTCTAGCTACAGAAAACAGCAGGTGGCCATGATTTCAACACTAGTAGAATCAAAACGTTTTTCACAAGTACAAATCAAACCAAAATACATAAAAAACCTTGCAAAGTCTAAAAAAAATGATAAAATTCAAGATTGGGAGCTCATATTTCATTCACATTCAAAAACCATTAATTAATTGTTGGTCATACTTCAGTATTAAAATAAAATCAGAATGTTCCTAGAAATGTGCAATCTCCCAAGACTGAACCAGGAAGAAATACAGAATATGAATAGACCAATTACCAATAGTGAAATTGAATCAGTACTTTAAAAACTCCCAATAAACAGAAGTCCTGGACCAGACAGCTTCACAGGTGGATTTCATCCAACATTTAGAGAAGAGTTAATACCTGTCCTTACCAAATATTCCAAAAATTACAGAAGAATACTTCTGAACTCCTTCTATGAGGCCAGAATCACCCTGACACTAACACCAAAGATACCACAAAAATAAAAGGGAAATTATAGGCCAATATCACTGATAAATATAGATGCAAAAATCCTCAACAAAATATTAGTAATTCACCCAAATCCAACAACACATTAAAAGGATCATACCCCATGATCAAGTGGGACTTATCCCAGAGATGCAAGGATGGTTCGATGTCCAAAAATCAATCATTGTGATACATCATATTAATAAACAGAAGAATAAAAATCATATCATCATCTCCAATGCAGAAAAAGCTTCTGACAAAATTCAACATCCATCATGATAAAAACTCTCAATAAAGTGGGTATAGAGGGAATACACCTCAACATAATAAAGACCATATATGACAAGCTCACATCTAGCATCATACTCAATGGTGAAAAGTTAAAAGCATTTTCTCTAAGATTAGGAACTGGACAGTTACATGCAAAAGAATCAAACTAGACTACTCTCTCACACCATGCACAAAAATAAATTCAAAATGGATTAAAGACTTAAATGTAAGAAGTGAAACCACAAAAATTCTAGAAGAAAATGTAGGCAGTATGCTCTTTGACATCAGTCTTAGCAATATTCTGTTTGGCTATGTCTCCTCAGGCAAGGGAAACAAACCAAACATAAATAAATGGGACTACATCAAACTGAAAAGCTTTTGCAAGAGGAAGGAAACATCAGCAAAATGAAAAGGAAAAGGCCCCCTATTGAGTGGGAGAAGATATTTGCAAATGATATATTCAATAAAGGGTTAGTATACAAAATAAACAAAGAACTAATACAACTCAACATCAAAAAACCAAACAACTCAATTGAAAAATGAGCAGAAGCTCTGAATAGATATTTTCTCAAAGAAGACACACAAATGGCCAACAAGTACATGAAAAGATGCTCAACATCACTAGTCATCAGGGAAATGCAAATCAAAACCACAATGAGATATCACCTCACATCTGTCAGAATGGCCATCATCAAAAAGACAAGTAACAAGTGTTATCTTCAACTCACCCTGATCAACTGCCTATTTAATGAGACAGAGAGCCTTCCTCTTGCCTTCTATGATTTGGCAGATACAGCTGGATTTGATGCTATCAGGGTTCCCCCTTTTCTCTCTTCTCTAAATATTCTTTTTCTTTCTGACACCTAACTCCAGGGGTAAATCTTCACACTGTTAAAGATATTTTCATATTTCACTCTGGAAGCTGATTTTCTTCTCATCCTTTCTAACATAATTGAAATTTACTGGTCTTCGGTTCCATTATTCCAGAGTGTCTTACCCTCTAGTCTCTGTTAAGGGAAAATTAAAGTGTTTTTTTTTTTTTAACTAATCTGGAGCAATGGAGCTAATAATATATATTATGTTCATAGGGAACAAATTTGAGGTCAAAAGGCTCTGAGCAAAAATTCCTGAGCCTAAAACTGGAACTCTAAAAGGCAGCATTTCAGGCCCTCAGAGTGAGAGGACTGATGTAGCTTTGGCAAGCTAGGTCTTTCAGAAACTCTCACACCATACTTTATAAGCATCTACCCAGTCTGTCTATTCCAAGAACCCTGTTTCACTGGTCCACGTGGGCAGACTCCAGGGATAAGATGGGAATGGGGATACTGAGGCTGCAAGAACAACCCCCACTCCCTCTTTCCATTTCCAGCACAGTTCAGGTCACCTTCTTCTGTTGAGGCTGGGTTATCCAGAGTTAACACAACAGTGTACCACTCAGTTCTTTCTCCTCTACGTGAGTTCTGGGAGTTTTCTGACAGCACCTTCTCCAATGCAAGGAATGAAAAATCAAAGCAGTCAACCTGTCTTTTGCTTAAAGCTCTGACCCAAGCCCTGTCACCTGTAAATAGCAGGGGTCCTTCCCAACCTATTTTTCATTTCCAAGTGTAATGGGGAGTTGGATTCCTGCTGTGGAAGAGGGGTAAGATGTGTACTCACTTCCTGTTCTTACTAAGTCTCTGGAAGAGGTACAAGAAATGCCCTGGGTTCATCTAGGTTCCATCAATAATTCAGTCCAGTATTTCCACCTCACACACCATATTTCGCTGTCTCCCAAAGTACACCTGCTTACCCCAGGCTATTTGGCCCTATCTTTGGTTTGGAAAGAATGGGGATTCTATTCCTGGGAAGGAGGAATGGAAATTTCACAGCAGTGGAGAGGTGGGCTTCATAAATGGATGTGAAACTCATTTCAAATTGCCATCTTCATTTTGTACTTCAAATATCCAGTAAGTGTTCTGGTACCCAGAAGTCGGAGTCAGGCTTCACTGAGATTATTCTCTTTGGGAATGAAGCCCGTATGCTCCAGCAGGGCAGACAGAATCGACTGGATTTGCCACTGGAAAGCAGGAGTTCGCCCTGCCTGGCTCATCCGTGTACTGATGAGAGTACCCCAGGACTGAGGGCAGGGACCTGAAGAAAGACCCTTGGGGGCACTGGAATTTATGTGCAGCAGCTAACTGCCAGCTGTTACTGACACAGTCTGGCCCGCAAACATTCAGTTCTGAAGAATGACAGGCACAATTCAGTAAGCCTGCAAAGAGGGGGTGTTTATTTAAAAGGCTGGGGGTGGGGCAAGCTAAACATTTTAGATATATTTTGAAATTAGAATTGATTTGTCTTTGCTTTCATTTGTTCACATTCTTTAGGAAAAGGTGAATGATAAAGTCTCAGAAGGCAGACAGACTTTCCTTGGCCAGGTGAGAGGCTAACCTACAAAACCCTCTTTGTCAGAAGGGAAAATCTGGAGCGGTTTGCTGGTAGCACATTAGAGCCCCTCTGCCTGCTCTCCTCTGCCCAGTTCGCCTCCTGCTGGAGGCGCAGGTGTGGTGACACAGGCCTCAGTGATGCTTCACCAAGTTGAGGGCAATGCAGTGAAATTCCATTTATCAGGATACCATGAAAAATGAAAAGGTGGTTTAGGCAGAGACTACAAAATGCACTGTATACTAAAGTGAGTGACAAAAAAGGCATGATACACCTGCGGTCTCTCCTGCATCCCTCGGCTCCCATGCCAGAGCCTAAGCTGACTTGGAGAGTGAATCCTTAAAAAATAAGTCAGGGGCTGCAAGCAGGAAGGCACAAATCTTGTCTTTCATGTACTTTATATATTTATAGAGGACATACATCAAAAAAATCATCTGTGAGACAGTGTGTTAATTTTCAATGAATAATATTTAAGAAATAGAAATTATGGTTTCCATAACAATTATAACTTTGCTTTTCTATGTATACACAGATTTTTAAAAATTTAACCCCATTTGCTGTAGTCCAGAGAAATGTGTCAAGACTCTGAAGCTGAATTAAAGTTACTATGGAAACCAAAAATGTAACCATTGTGATTCAGAGCCCTCTAGATTCTCAACCATTGTGTTGTTCGGAAAAGAAAAATCTAATTTTTAATTAAATGAGCAGAACACCTGAAGTCTGTGATAAGAAGGTTCTTCAAACGTGTTTAAATATTACCTAACATGTTCCTTGGTGCTTTTTGGGTAATTTTCCCCAGGAACTGCTGGCAGGTTTTTGAGAGATGGGTTAAAAATACGACTGAACATCTATTATATATTCAGACCTCTGTTCAGGGCTGCAGGGGATGGAGGGTAACACCTTACACATACTGTCTCTACACACAAGAAATGTCTTTCTCCTTGAGATCATTAAAAAGTCATGGACAATAACCCAGATACCTTTACAGAATCAATCAGCAACAAGGCATCGTACTTATACTTTGGTTGAGGGGCCTGAGCCAAGAGCAGAGAGGGCCAATCAAGGGTGCCTGAGTCTCCCAGTGAAGCTGAATTTGAAACCAAAATTTTTTGTAAATAACAACTTCTGCTCTGATTATAAAAGTAATAGGTGCTAATTGTAGAACAATTTGAAAATATTGAAAATTTCAGAGGAGAAAGCTAAAATCTGTCATAGGTTGAATACCAATGTTTACTTTTTGGTGTACTTTCATCTAGCTATTTTTTTTCCTATGGAGATATAAGTACTAGCAGTTGTCACATGATAGCATGTGACTGTAAAGGTCACCATGCAAGCTGAAACAATGCAAAGGCATTTAAACAATCAATGGGGAAAATCCAAATGTTTTGTGACCTTTAGCAATTTTTGTCAGAACATTAAAAATTCTCTTACTGTTGGTTACAAATGTCCAGGGAAATAGAAAAAATTCATATTTAGTACTCTAATTTGAAGTATTAGAAACACTGAGAATTAAAGTGTTTCATTTCTTTGCAAAAGTAGTTGGAGTAGTGCTTGCCTATTTTTCACGGTGTAAGTTATGATACAGAACAATCATTTTTTTCTGTGACTTGGCAAATTATAATCCTCCTTTCTAAATTTAGGTCAGCTTCCAACATTTTATTTTTTGCATTTTCAATGATGTGAAATAAAGATCTTTGGGGATTCCTTTAATGTAGAGGGTTTTGTTTGTTTGTTTGTGGGTTTTTTTGTTTTGTTTTGTTTCGTTTTTTTTGCCAGCATCACTTCCTCTGGGACATTTCCATCATTTTCCTCCTACTTTCTCATTGTTGTCAGTTTTGCCTTCCCTAAGTTCCTCCGGCTCCATATCTAGAGTCTCCTTAACAGTAGCAATGTCAACATCCCATGGTTAAATAGTTCTTCTATAATTCCAGTTACATTGATTCAAATTTTATTTCCATCGTTACCACTTTTCATTTTGGTGCTGCACTTGCATCATTGTTAATGTTGAAATGTTCATTTTTTGAAATGCCATATGAGTTTATCACTAGGAGACAAGGAGGCAATACAACCACACACTTTGCTGTCTGTACACGAACTGAATAACAGATGTGCAATGGCCAATGATGGACAGACTTGGAAAGAAGTGATATGATTGGTTACTGATCATGAAATGCTTCTGTCATTTACACAGTGATCTGTTGACTAAATTGCTAACAGTAAAATTTTACTTTATGCAAGTACTCACAAGTAATATGTTGGCGTAACCAAAATCTAACTTTGTTGATAGATTGTTAGTTATTTAACTAACCCATGGTAACTGAAATTCATGTATGTTAAGCTTGTGTAAAGCATGTGCTGCCTGTGTGTGTATTTTTTAAATTATTTTTTTTATAAAATTGAGGTTATGAATATATAATCTTGCACCTTGCTTTTTTCAATTTAGCATTATATCATAAGATATTAACTAGTCTCTAATAATATTGTAGAGTAACGTATGTGATTGGGAAAATACCAAGGGAATGGTAAAAGGAGAGCTATGGATTGGCAGAGTGACTAGCTTCCCAGTGAGAAGCAGCAAAGGGAAAGGTGCAGATTGGCCAATGTTTTTGTTACATTGAGAAGAAGATTAAATTGGCTAGAATGTAGGATCTATGTTAGGATAAAAATAACAATAATGTCCAAAAGTCCATTTAAAAATAATAGTAATAGCTAGCATTTATTGAATGCTTAGTATATTCATGGTACTTTTAAGCATTATCTCGCCTACTCTTCAAATCTTAGATGCTGCCATTCCCATTCTTACATATAAGGACACTGGAGCTCAGAGAGGTCACTGAGTTTGTCCAGGTCACACAGCTGTTGTGACAGAGCCAGCAGTGAACCCAGATCCATATCGTCCTGCCCCTGACTGCTCTATAACACTGCCCAACTAAAGCACTTTTCAGTTTACATAATTCTTTTGCATCTATTGATAAAAGATGTGCAATTGGGCAAGTTGTACAAGATTTCCAAGGTGCGCTGAAGTCTAGCCTATGCCACTAGCTAAGTTTGAGCCAGTAGACTGCATACGTCCAGGAGGGATGCCTTTTTCTAATGAGCACAAAGGTGCAATATAGGCTAGTCTTGGTCCTGATCAACATGACTGATTCTCAGCATAACCTCAGAACTGACAGTTGACAGAACAGTTAGGATTACTCCCATTTTATACTAAAAATAAAACCCCGAGGCTCACACTGGGCAAATGATTGATCTAAGGAGAGAAATGAACTGGTGAGGTAAAGATGTAGTTGAGGAAGGGATTAGATTCCAGGCTGAGCAGATTTCATCTGCAGCAAAAGGCAATAGGGGACTGTAGACATTTATAAATCAGGCTACACATCTGACTTCAGCAGAGTAAAATGGTAAGTCACGGATATCCACCTGGAGCAGATTCCCCTGGGCAGCTAGCTGGACGCCTTCCACCCAGCTAAATCATTTCTTTTCCATAATTCCGGTTCCTTCTTGCATTTGGATCAGACCTTTGGAGACACCTTCACTTCCCTGGCGCAGTAAATAGTCACCAAGATATAAAAAGAGTGAATCTGAAAGCCCATTTCCCTTCATCTCACTGCCTTTCATAACTGCACTTTATCGACCTCTTTTAACTAGAGAACTGTAATAACTGCTGTTACTATCGTGGGAATATCCAGGCCGAGGATTTTTCTGAGTATTTCTGAGCCACTGGTTATATCCTTAACCTTACAGAAAAATGCTGTTGCATTTTTACATAAGGGACCCATAGGGGTCTACCTTTCCTGAGTGAATCTAGCAGTTCCTCTGGGAATTACAAACTGCACAAGAATCCTTGAAAGAAAAATGTCTCGGTAAGAACCAAGTCATCCTACTTCCAAGAATAGCCAAATGGTTAGTAGGCATTAAAAAGCAAAAAAAATTAAAAAATTAAAAAAAATAAAAAATAAAAAAATAATCCCAGAGACTGGCCTGAGAAATGCGATTCAAAAAATAGGTTCCTAGTCTAATGTCTGGAAAATTCTAGACACTATACCTCTTGTTCAGAGTGTTATAAATCTCTCTGAGAGTCCTTCGTTGTAGGTAAGGAATGTTTTAAATTTTTACAAAGCCAGTGTCTTCCATATATTTAGCTAAGGCGAGAAATTCAACATCAACAAAACATTTTTATTTTTTTCAATTATTATTATCCCAATGAACAAGAGTTCTTTGGGACGTGTTTTGAGAAATGCTGGACCACGGCCATGGACAAATTTGGGTATGAACAGTTACTTCTCTCTTTAAACTCAGAGCTATTTCCTGTCTCTGAGTCCAGGGCTGGAGGGGCAGTAACAGGAAATGGACCAGGAATGACAGACCTCTCCTGCTGAGGGAAGAATAGCAGTTTTCAAACCTCATGGTGCTTTGTGTGTGGGGCTGAGCAGATCGGCTTCTGTTCTCCCCTGCTCTTTTTTTTTTTTTTTCCAATTGAAGTATAGTCAGTTCAATGTGTCGATTTCTGGTGTACAGCATAATGTTTCAGTCATACATGTACATACATATATTTGTTTTCATATTCTTTTTCATTATAGGTTACTACAAGATATTGAATATAGTCCCCTGTGCTATACAGAAGAAACTTGTTTTATCTGGTTTTGTGAGGATTTTCTTGTATTTCTGAAGGGAGAGATGATATTCTGCCAAGTTCAGTAGGTATTCTGTGTGAATTAATCCATTTTTAGATGTAAATTTTTGGTATATTCGTGGGAGAGGGAGACTTACATGTCCTTCTTCTCTGCTGTCTTGGAAACTCCCTCCCTTCCCCTTCAACCCGAGCAACTGTGCTTTTATCTGCTCTAGGAATGGAGATTTCTTTAAGGTTTCATTAGAAAAATTTTTAAAAGTTTCCTTTGGCAAAACAAAAACACAGAACAATTTTTAAACCAACAATAAAAGACAAATCCAAAAGGGGAGTAGTGTTTTAAAATCCATACATGGAGCAAAAATCTAGAAGTGATAAATACTTTCTATGAACTTCTACATTCACTTAACCTCTCTGAGAATTGGTACTATGAACTTCCCTCAAAATCCAAAACAAACAAACAAACAAAAAACATACTTGAAGCACTAGTTCCCAAGGGGACAGTACTTGGAGGTGGGTCCTTTGGGAGATAATTAGATTTAGATGAGGTCGTGAGGGTGGAGCCCATGGGATTAGTGCCCTTATAACAAGATGAAGAGACCAGAGCTCTCTCTGCCTTGTGAGGACATACCAAGAAGGAGGTCATCTGTAAACCAGGAACTGGGTCCTCACTAGATGCCAAATTTTCTGGCACCTTGCTCTTGGATTTGCCAGCCTCCAAATCTGTGAGAAATAAATGCTTTCTGTTTAAGCCACCCAGTTTATGGCATTTTGTTACAGCAGCCCAAATTAAGATGCTTGGTTTTCCTGTCTGCGAAATAGGAATGGGAATGTCAGGAGGATTAAAAAAAGACTTTTGAAAAAAAAAAAAACCAGATGCTAAATTTAAGGTAGAATGGAGCAGGTAGAGGAGTACGGAAAGAAAAGTGAACATCACTTTTTGTTTGTCCATCAGCTGAATGTCCTCCCTGTGTTTGGGGACATAATCACTGAGTATTTGGTTGGAGGCCAACTGGGTGTCCCCATTGAGGTCTTCAGTACTGGAGTGAGTGGCACAGAGGAGGCTGGGCAGATTCTGTTCAGCAGCAGTGGTACCAGCTACGGCAGGCAGTCCCTAGAAATGGTGCTGCCTGAGCCAAGCTGTTTGTGTGACCTGAGAGTTGGGCTGTGAACTTCCTTTGTTCCCCATCTGGGTTCTGAGTCTGGTTCTCTGGGCTTCCCATAGAGTCTGTGAGCTCCTCTATACCCTTCTGCTTAGCTCTTTACAGCTTACGTTAGTCAGAGCCCTTTCAAGTGAGAGCTGTGACAGGCACAGACGTGGCATATCAGAGAGTAGGCACGGGGAGGGGGGGTGGCAGGCTGGGGTAGTAGTAGTTTGAGCAGAACTAAGGCTCATCACTAACATTTGACTTAAAGGGACTGGGTGAACTAGAATCCCTATCTGGGTCCTATTCCTGCAGATTCTAGAAGATATTTCATCAGAGGACGGTTTTTTCTGCCCTCTGTAGTAATAATTCATAATTTTTGTTACATTATCAGGTAGAGACCTGTAGAACATCTCTTTTTATTTTGAACATCTCCCTGTGCTTAGTTTCATTAGGATCTAATGCTATCTCATTTTTTAAAATGTCTAAGATCAAATTAGATGAGAACAGACTCACATAGGCAGCGAGAATGCCAGAGAACACAATAAAAAAGAAAGATAATACCCATGAAAAATAGTCTGCTAGAATTCTAACCCAAACAGCCCTTGACTAGTGGGGACCAAGGGAGTTAACTTCCATTTTACTGCAGACTTCAGCCTTGCCTTTTGCTGTTGACTGCAGAGAGGAAAGCGGTGCAAGTCAAAGTGGTGAGAAGGGCCCTCAAGGTTATCTTCATGGACAGGGACAGGCAGGAATTTGGTGTCATTTATGCAGGGCCCCTTAGGAATTTGGGGGTGTTGCTGCCACCTCATCTGTATTTCTAGAGAAGTCACCTCACTCTACTTTTAAAATCTAGTGGCAGATGAAACCAACAGCTGTAAACGTTCACGTCTGGCTTATTCATGTACCTCAAGGAGCTATCAAAAAAAGCTTAAAACTGCTACGTGGTTTACGATATCTTTATAAAGACTCTGGAAAAATACAGCAGGTGGAAGCCTCACCATATTGACTTGAGACATTAGAGTAGCGGTGAGTCGCCTCAAACAGCTCCTTCTGCTTTAGCTCAGCACCCCATGGCACGGAAGTTCTCCAGCCTTACAGAGATGACTGAAATTCTTGGCCAGTGACCCTGCCATTGGCCACCTCCAGCCTAAGGAGCCAACATCCGAGATGAAATCAAAACAATGAGATTATGGTTTGGCTGCCACTCTACTTTGATGGCTTCTAAGGTTGGACATTGCCTGTCACCACCAGCAACAACTTAGCTGAGCTATTAAAGCCCCAAACAAGATCTCACTTTGTTTAAAGATCTTTACATTTTTCAAACATTTGGTATACTTGTAATTGGGGAATTACGGAGTCATGGCAGCAATAATAATAACAATAACAGTAATAACAAGAGTCAGAGTTTATTGAGCATTTATTAAGTGACAGGTACCAAAAGTTTTCCAAAGGTTTCTAACCTTTAAGCCTTGCAACATGCAAGACAGATATTAATATTCCTATGTTTATAAATGAGGAATCCCAGACTCAGAGGTGTTGTATGATCCAAAATCATGGAGTTACCTGGATTTGAATCTCAGTCCAGTGGCCCCTCTCTCTGCTTTTAATTCCTTCTCACCCCTGCTTCAGGGGCACAGAATTTACTTTTGAACCATTAGCTACATGAACTCTAGAACAGGGTGATTTGCTTAATCTGAGAGTTCTTTGGTAAAAGCTGGATGGCCTCATTATAATTTTACATTATGAGACTGCATGAAAATGAGAAAGAGGTTATTCCCACCCTTTCCCTCTTCCTGGAACAAACTTGAGTTGTATAGGTGTGAGGGTAAAAGGTGGTTTACTGGGTGGGGGACTCAAATGTGGGAAGGATCCAGGGGGCCTAGGGTGACCTTTGCTGGAGAAGCAGTGGGGGATTCCTATGGTGAACGAAACCTGCTGATGTTGCAACAGCAGCCACAGGAAACAGGGTACCAGGAGAGAAGGAAGAACTCCAGCTTTCTAGGCTGTTGTAGAGAAAAAACCTCCTGGAACTATAATGGGGCAGAGTGAAATCATGGAATGGCAACAATTATAGCTACTATTTATTAAGTGTTTGCTGCATGTAAGTTCTATTCTAATTGCTTGACATGTATTAATTCACTTAATACTTACATTGCTACCTTCCTACACCATTGGTGGGAATGGAGTTGGGTGCAGCCATTATGGAAAACAGTGTGGCGATTCCTTTAAAAACTACAAATAGACTTACCCTATGATCCAGCAATCCCACTCCTGAGCATATATCCTGAGGAATCTCTAATTCAAAAAGACACCTGTGCCCCAGTGTTCAAAGCAGCACTGTTTATAATAGCCAAGATATGGAATCAACCTAAATGTCCATCAACAGATGACTGGATAAATATATGTATAACACACACACAATGTAATACTACTCAGCCATAAAAAAGAATAAAATAATGTCATCTGCAGCAACATGGATGGACCTGGAGATCATCATTCTAAGTGAAGTAAGCCAGAAAGAAAAAGAAAACTATGGCATCACTTGTATATGAGATCTAAGAAAAAGACACAAATGAACTTATTTATAAAACAGAAAGAGACTCACAGATATAGAAAACAAACTTACGGTTACCAAGGGGGAGAGGGAGTGGGAAGAGATAGATTGGGAGTTCTGTATTTGCAGATACTAACTACTATATATAAAATACACAACAAGTTTCTACTGTATAGCACAGGAAACTACATTCAATGTATTGAACCTATAATGAAAAGGAATATGAAAATGAATATATGTACATACATGTGTGTGACTGAAACATTATGTTGTACACCAGAAGTTGACACAACATTGTAAACTGACTACATTTCAATAAAAAAAGAAAGAAAGAAAACTTCCATTGCTAGAAAGTAAGTACTGATTGCAGTGTCCTTTTATAGATGAGGAATCACAAAGAAGTTAAGCAATTTGCCCAAATCACACAAGGAGAGTTGCAGAGCAGGATTCAAGTTCAAGCCCTTTGCCTTCAGAGCTCACCCCCTTTTCCACTCTATCGTTCAGCCTCTGGAGGAAATGAACACACATGAGGCTGACTGGTAGTAGATGACACAACCAAATAGAAGACCACGCTAAAGCAGACAACAGATATTAAAGCAAAACCGAGTTCAATGTCATCTCACCGTCTTGGCAAGGACTAGCTCACACACTAATGACTGTGGCAACTGCTTACTGGAAAAATTGCAGAGGACAATGGAATCTGATCATCATGTTACAGAAGATAAAACACGAACTGGGTATAATAGGTCACCTGGCTCTCACAGGTACTAACTCTGAACTCATGGCTACTATGCCCAAGTGACATCTCTGCCAATTTCCCTCTTTCTTGTCAAAGCCACATCAACTTGGAGTCACTTTCCATCCCTTTATTAGTGATTAATTAAGTTCTCTAAATCCCTTCTCAGAAATTTTACCATCTCCACTGAGTTTTATGGGCTTCATCTGAATTTTGCAACAATGCCTCCCAGGTCACCCTGACTTTGTCTCTCCTTTCTAACCTGAACCAAGTTCCTCTGCCAGATGAACCTCCCAGAATGGCCTGAAATATTGGAACTGATGTTAAACAAGGAACCATGATAGCTGTGCTGTTCTAGCTCTGCCACTAGGTAAGTGACACTGGGGGTGACCTCTGGGTCTTTAGATTCTACAATCATCAAAGGAGAAGTTGGAGTCGATGCTCTCCAAGGTTCCTTCCAGTGCTGTAATTATATGAAGGCATGAATGACTCAATTCTTTGCTTTTATACTTGCCTGTAGATTTTTGTTTCAACGTTTAAGCCTGATGCTCAATGCCCCATATAAGTTTTCTCACACCACGGTGCAAGAGAGTCTTGCCATATTCATTTCCAAATCCCAGCTTTTCTTCCTGCTGTTCTTGCTTCCCAGAAAGTCCAATTCCATCTTCTTTGTAGCCTAAACCTTAGACCATCACTAAGGTTCTGCTCAAGAACCATATTTTCCACTGACAGCTTCCCTGGGTGACCTCTGGCTGCAACAATGCAATTCTCCATAAAATGTATGTGCATGGTTCTCCCTAAATAAAAATGTGATTTATGTAACAGTGATGGACTCTAGGCTAAAACAGAGGCAAAAAAAAAATTAAGTAAAATGGTGATGACTTAATTTGCATACATTTCATGTAGATCCTGAGCATTGTGTATTTTATCATTATTTTTCCACAAATGTTAATCACAATAAAATGTGAAAACAGCCTTATCTAGAAGTTTAAAAACTAAAAATTCATGAATAACATCATGTAAACTGATACATCCTTTAGGAGGAATTTTAAAATATTCTCAACGCCTCCCTGTTGATGATTCAGAAAAATGTTTCAAACATGATTAAATAATGAGTTGTTCCTATTTCAAAGGGAAAAAAAAAATGTATGTTCGTGGTAGGCAGCAGCCAAAGAGCCTGGACTCTGGAGGCAGACTGCCTGGATTCAGATCCTGGCTCTGCTGTTTACTAGCTGCTAGTTAACCTCTCTATGCCTCCGCTTCACCACGTGTAAAATGGGATCATAATAGAAGCTACTTAGTAAGATTGTTGTGAGGATTAATATATGTGTTAGTATACGTAAGACACAAAGAGTTTCAGGCATGTAGTAAATATTCTACAAATGCCACCCATTATAATTATTACAACTAAATTTCACAAACTTTAAATAAATCTTAGAATTAAATTGTTTCATGCATGTAGATATTGCCTCCCCAAGTAAACAGCAAGGATCTTCACTATTTCCTATTTTTTTCATGTCCTGGCAAACAATTGGACCTTAAGTAGTACTTTGAATGAATGTATGAATTAAGTAAATGATGGAAAAAAATGAATGTTACCATTTAGCCTTAACAGGAGGGAGAAAGATATAAAGATCAATTTTACATAATTCTGGGGGGATGAGCCCAAATATACCTGACTTCTTTCATATACCGCATGCCAGTTTACTTAGCATCTATCTTACGGTAACTTATTTTGCAGGAGGAAACAAGATCAGGAAAAACAAAAGGAGAACAAAAATCAATCTAATACCAGTTCTATATCTATGGGTATTTCTGAGTGTTAGGAAGAGTGGGTTCACAGGAGGCATCTATCCATGACTCTCAGAATGGACAGCATATTTCTTCAGCTATTTAGGAAGAAGAACCACATTTATCCCTTGTGATGAACCAAAAAAATAGGGAAACAGCAACAATGATGCATAAGCAGGAATTGAAAAACTACAGCTCTTTAGTATCTAACATACATCTTTAAGAACACAATTCTTTTTTAAAAAACGCTTTCCTTTTACCACCAAATGCCTAATTTTAATGCTGAGGAGTCTGTTTCAGATCAGTAGGGCCCTTTCGTCACTGTGTCATTAGAAGAATGTCGGTGTGGTGTTGATGTAGCAGCCGTACCCGCACCAGTGGGTGACAGGGTGAAGCTCGGAGCATTTGGTGCCAGGGTGGGGAAGGGAACTCAGAGCATTGCCACCAAGTTCTTCTTCCAGACATGCATCTGGAGGCGGTCAGCGAGGACCTATGTGATACACCGAGACTTTAAACCATTTTGGTTTGGCAAACGAAGTTTCTGACATAACCAAACATAAAGATTCTGTAGCTGTAGTCACTGGCTTGTCCCTAATGTCTTGATTTTTTTCTCAATCTTTATAGCCAAATTGTAAGAGCTGGGAATGAGAACCTCTAATGGATTTCCTGGCAGTATGTAACTTAATACATAATAAGATGAAAATCCTCTGAAAACGTATATGAAGGCCATTATGTTGACGAGAAGTTATCACAGGAAAGGGGAGAAAGTGAAAAATGTGTGTAGAATAAAACAATAAAAATTTCCTTATTTCATCAACTTATCTTTTTCCTTCTTTTTATTGGGAGTTCTAAACATGATCAAAGTGAAATGTGTTCATTTTGCCTTGAACCTTCTCACTGATGGACGGAAGGGGTGTTTCTCGAATGCTAAGCAATACGAATTTCCTGTAGAGCAAGTGAGCTCCCTTCAGAAGTGCTCTGGAAGGAAAAATTCATCTAGTTTTGTTACCTTGCTCACCACCAAGTCAAACAAATTCCCGATGTCAAGTTGGACAGGAAGAGGGTTCTGACATTAAGTGTGACATTCCACTGAAGGTGAGATGACAGGTATATTGTGTTTGCCAGACCAAGCACGGCTTCACAAACCACTTCCTGTTTGTAGGTCCGTTTCACAGGAGACGCAGACCAAAGCATCCTGCTGCAGTAGCACGGGCTGCCTGGAAGGCTTCCTCGTGCTTTTGTACAGCCTTCAGAAGAGACGTGAGGTCTAGAGCCATAAAGGGGTCGGTTACAATTCCTGAGGTGAAAGCATGGCGAAACTTTAAAGTAATAAGTGTACTGAAGTTGGGAATGCAATTATTTTCTTGAGTACTGATCACAGAGAAGATAAGATCATCTAATGATCCTACTCATCAAATGAGATGATCAGTGGGTCCATATATAAGCTTTTTATTATTATTATTATTATTGAAGCATAGTCAGTTTACAATGTGTCAATTTCCAGTGTACAGCATAATGTTTCAGCCATACATATACATACATATATTCTTTTTCATTATAGGTTACTACAAGATATTGAATAAGCTATCTTGATGGATAATGTCATTGATTTCATCCTGGTCTCTACTGAATTATGACTTATCTCAATAATAAAGCAAAACAAGTCCCCTCCTGCCCTGCCACGCCCCTCCTTAAAAGAGCCAAACAGAAACAAATGCTAATGTCACTTTCTCCAGAATATTAGGGAGTATGACAAGACATGAGAGCATGACTTTGATTAGTAGTATAACATATTCACAAATACTTACTGAGGCTTATGTTGAATGCCTGGCTGGACGAAAAACTGAAACACAGCTCTAAAGAACTTACAGTCTACTAAGTCAAGTCTTCCCGTCTCAAACAGAACCCGCGTGGCCAGCTGGGGTTGCATATTCACAGCAGATGATTTCTGGAGACGTCTTTCACCTGCTGTGGTTCCTGTAGATCATTTTTACTTTATGTCTTTGGAGATGAAATTATTTTCACACTATGTAGAGCTGTCTGGTTCAAACCTCCTCACACATTTAATGAAAAAAAGAGAAATCATTTCCAGGCTAGAATGAAGTATAACTTTCTTTCGTTCAACTGAACTTTTCACGAGCACTATGGAGACTCCCTGAATTCTGGAAACACAGTAGAATGTGAGGTCAAGAATTTGGCAAGTATCTGGGGAAAATCAATTGAGCTTTAACTTAGCATTTTATTGCCTCCTCACAAAATGAACCCAGAAGACATAAAGACCCATATAAACTTACTGATTTACAGCTTTCAAGGTATTTTCTGTTTCTCTTCAATGTGTTTATTTTGCTTTAAGTGTTTCAAATTGTTACTTCCTCCAAAAGGATATACACGGTCAATACTTCCAAAACATGAGAACTTCTCTAGCTGGGGCACAAAGGAGAATGATTATAAAACTTCCTGGAGAGAACTTGCCCTATTTGTTTAATTCCCCTTCTAGACTGTGAGCAACTTGAAGGAAAGGATGCCTTGCTCATCTTTGTCACTAGGGGATGGGAGGTGCTCCAAAAATGTTTGTTGAATGAATGAATGATGGATGGATGAACGTCTGGGTCTTGAAGAAGGAGGTAGTAAGCAGAGATGGAGGAGAGGTGGAGGAGGAGGGAGAAGCATTTATACAGCCTGGGAAGTATGGGAAGTTGTTGGGGAAGGCATAGTGGCAGGCTCACTGGCAGTGTAGTTGAATGGATAGGCATGGTGGCAGAAACTCTGCAGCCACGATGGGATAGACATCTGCTTTTCCTGGTACTGTGACAACTGGTTTATCTTTTCCACATTTTGTTCTGTTTAGTTTCTCAAGGCCATGCTAGCTCAAGCCCCATAATAGGTTTCCATCTGGCCCCTATATCAATTTATGGGTAAAGAAGCCAGTTTCAGGGGTCCACCATGGAAGGCTGAGAAGTCTGTGCACTGCACAATTCCAGAGAGCATCCTCCCCATGCAGTACAATGTGCCACAGCCCTGTGCTTCCTTGATCTCCTGTATGAATGATGAAATACATTTACAAATTTATGAACATGCTGAGAAATGAAGCCTGTTAAAAGAGACATAGTTTTAAGTATCTTTTCTCTTTGCTCATTACATATTCTTTAAGACCTTCTGAGTCTTCCATTTTCCCTGGTTGTGAGAGTTATATTGTAAAAACAAACTGTGTGTGTGTGTGTGTGTGTGTGTGTGTGTGTGTGTGTGTGTGTGTGTGTGTGTGTGTGTGTGTGTTGCCTCCACATTCTAACTCTCAGTGATCAAAGGGTACTGGCTTTGAACCCTTTCATACTGAAAGGAGTTCTGGTGGTGGAATGTTTGGGCTCTGATCCTGGTTCTGTCACTTACTGTGTGATCTTATGCAGGCTGCTTAGCTTCTCTGTGCCTCAGTTTCCTTACCTGTAAAACAGGAGTAATAAGAGCTCCCACCTTATAGAGCTGATGTAAGAAATAATTTAATCTGTGTAAAGAATTTAGCACAGTGATTGGAACATAGGGAGTGCTCGCAGGTGACAGCAATTCGGCTGCTGAAATCATTATTATCGTTAGTACTGGACTACCAGGCTTGGTCTGCTGAGTAGAATTCCTGAGTCTCGACAGCTAGGACTGCCCACCTGTGGCCTGTCCCTTTCCAAAGGGCAGGCAGAGATACTCACATTCTTCCCAGGCTGCTCATTCCCTAAGAGTTAACCAGACCATCCCAAGATGGGGGTTGTTACATCACAAACACATACACACATTCTCAGCACACACACAACCCCTCTGCTCCAGGAGCTGCCAACAACAATGCTATAGCATCAAGATGTTGTTAGGGTTCCCTTCCCTGTCTCTTTTTCCATTTGAGTCCATTGAAACCTATTCTCTCATTTAATCACTTACTGTTGGATTTGAGAGGGAAATGGGAACTGAGACCTAGGGACAGCTCATGGGGAACAGAATTCTGACAGGTAAAACGGTTTCTGGCAAAGGATGACCACCAGAAAGGAGACAGAGGACCAGTTTTGCTGTCGTTCTTGGTGGTAAGTGTGTGCACTGCCAGACTGTAAAAGGGAAGGGGCATGTGTTGTGGACAGTGACGTGGAAATCAATAGTCAAGCTGCTGTTGGGGGTCTAGGGACAGGTAGGAATTAGAGAGGGAAAACCCACTAGCAAGTTGAAGGCCAGAGTCCAACAAAGAGTAAAGATCAGAGAATTATAACACCTATTCTCTCATTTAATCACTTACTCATTTATTGACAAATTGTTGTTGAGCAACGACTATGTGATCGGATGTGACAGATGCAGGGAACCAGTGGAGATCAGGGTCCTTACCTTCATGGAGCTTATGGTCTAATGTAGACAAAAAACACATTCTAGTGAGAAGTTGTACCCTGGGAGTGCAAGGCATTATGAAAGTTGGGGGTTGAGATGTGGTCTAATGATTTATTTTTGCAGAAGACTTGATGTTTGGGCTATGCCACGGGAGTGGAGCGAGATGCGGGTGGAGAGGTGTTCAGGGGTAATACCATGAAGAACTTCTTAGGACCAAAGGTAAAGAAATCTGTTCTTGACTTTGAGGGTACTCTGTGGTGTAAGGCTTAACCATTAGATCTCAAGGACTAGCCCAGGGAGGGGAACTGGGTGGTCGTTTTTTTTCAAATGATATAAATATATGAAGAAAATTCAACTGAGCATATTAATTGGAAGGTCTCTCCTCCCTTATGTTGTCACAAGAGGTGAAGGACTGTCCCTGCCTAGAATGGGGCATTTTCCAAAGAGAACAGAATATCTTCAGGCCTTCCTAGCTCCCCTTCTGCATTAGAGCCAACCCTGGGGCAGCCTGTATGCTTGCTATGGGTGAGGTTTCATAAAGCTGTAAAGAAGAAAAAGAAACCTATCATTTATTAGCATCCTGGAGCCACGTGCAAATTCCTCAGCCTGGCCTTCAAGGTCATCTAACCTCTTCCACCTAAACTCATACTACTCCCCTGCGTGGATCCTCCCTTCCAGCCAAACAAGTCTCAGAACATGCTTTAATACCTCTGATCTGTCCTTTAAAGGCTTAAGCTCTCTTAGACTCAATTTCCTCCCCCATAAACCGGGGACAATAATACCTTATGTAGGAGGTTATACAGGTGATGTGTCTGAAAGTACCTAGCACAGCGCCTGGCAGGAAAACATATTCAATATCTTGTAGTAACTTATAATGAAAAAGAAAATGAAAATGAATACATATGTACAAGAAACATGAAAGGTTATGCTGTACACCAGAAACTGATACATTGTAACCGACCATACTTCAGTTAAAAACAACAACAAAAAACATCATTAAACAAACATGAGCAATTGCCAAACTCAAGTTCTAGATCCTCGTCCACATGTCACAAATGTCAATACTCCAAAGTTTTCAGGGCTGGGCATGAGATGAGTGGTGAGACCTGGAGCACATCGGAAAGGGCACGCCCGGCTTAGAGGCAACGAACATGCAAAGAGACAAAAATGAAAACCCAAAACAGAAATGAAAACAAACACAAATCCATGCCAGAGTCCTCATTTGGCTTAAGCTCACCACCTGGGGATCCCGCTGACTTTTGCCTCCTCATGTTTGGTTGTAAATATCCATCCCTAGGAAATTCTTTTTCATCCATCCTATGTGAACTTATTTTTCACTTACTTCACATTCTCCATGGTGTGACTGATATTTCAGTGTAAATGTATTGAGTCTCAGGATTATTACAAGAATTAAAGCAAGCTACAAATGTAAAACCTAGGGTATGGCATATGTACTATTAACAGTGATAATGATGATTTTATAACTGTTTTAAATTAAGAGACTAAATCTCTAAGAGTTCCAGGAATCTCTTTCCTGTTTGTTGACTTAGTGAAGTGCAATAGTAGCAATAATAGTGGCTACTATTACTATTTGATTCAGTGATTAACCACATGACAGAATTTGCTCTGAGGGCTCCATATGCCTTGCTTGATTTCACTTGTGATAACCCTCGAGGTAGGCTCTGTTAGTATCATACCTATTGCAGAGCTGAGGAAACTTGAGGCATCAAAAGGTACGTATCTAAGCCAAGTTACATAGTTGGGAAGCGGCAGAGTCAGGATCCGAGCCAGTTGGGCTGGCTCCATGGCACATGTACTAAACCACGGCCCTGTGCTCACTCTGACCAACTTCCATTCATCCTCGAAGGCCCAGCTCACGTGTTACCTACTCTGCAACCTTCCACACAGAATTAGTTGAGTTACTCCATCTTCCAGACTCCCACAGCACTTTGAATATACCTCCCCTATAGCAATGATCACGATGAACATTATTGTTCTATATGTGTATTTATCTGTATGTGAGTTCCTTCAGGAAGAATCTGCAAGTTACTCACTGTTATATACTTAGCATAGGGCTTGGCACATATTTGATAGACAAAAATATGTGCTGAGATTTAATTGAACTAGTAGGACCTCAGTTAAATTTGATGTTCATGATGAGAGTGGCTATGAGAGATGGAACACAGATGAATGGAAATTTCAAATGATAAGAACCACAGTGCTAAGCTATTGACTGTCTCTGCCAGGGGTTTTGTATTATTTGTTGTTCTTTTCTGGGCTGGAGTAGCTAAAGTGACTCCGATCTAAGATGCCTCATTAAACCAGAGGCCACAAATATTTTTTAGCAACATGTCTTTCCAACCCATACCTTCTGAGAAGTATTGGTTCATGGCAGATATGATCTGTGAAAGCCACAGAAGAAACAAAGGCTGTGCTGAAACCTAGGCTACTTAACAACAATTGTTAGTATTTCAGCAGAGCTTACAAAACAAGCCAAAAGAACGCTGAAGGATGCTCAGCTCCACCCCAACATGAGCCAAGGATCCATAAGAGTGCCTTCTGTGGTGCTTAAAGTGAATAATCCTCCCCCTTCCATTATTTCATCTAAATCTTACAACAGCTCAAAGGAGTAGGCAGGAGAAGCTCAGAGGAAGGAAGAGACTTGCCTAACGTACATAGCCAGTGACAGATGGAGTCAGGATGAGGACCTGTTTTCCATACGACATGTACACAACATGCCAGACAGGATGGTCAGAGTCACTATTCAGTATGGGAGGTTCCTGTCTGCAGTGCCCAGATCCAGACAATGAAGACAGGAAAGGGTTATGAAGACAGGGAAGGCTTTTGTAGCTGATGGAAAATGGAAACCCTGAGGACTGGGCCAAGGGACAATCTGTTGAGGGTCAAAGAGAAGATGGAGGACATGAGTTTAGGGCTGGAAGGGCGTACTGGATGGCACACACTTATGGAGACCGCAAAAGCTCCTGTCACAGAAGGAGGTCATGTGCTGAATTTTAAAGGATAAAAATATTTCAAAGAAAGAGATGCAATAGTCATGTGTGAGGCTAGAAGACAGAGGAATTTTCAGTTGATGTGAACGGTCTTGGCAAACTACATTCGTGTTCATGTATGTGTTTTAAAGAACCCTTCTTTCTCTATGCTGTCATGATCTCACTAAGAGATACATCTGATTCCTATGCCTGTGCTCCCCATCTCAGTTCCCTGTTTCCACCTGTACTAGGTTTGCTGTCCGTACTACAGAAAGGTGGAGAAATCCACAATCAGGAAGTGATTTGAAAGTCATCTTTGATGTTGGCACATAAACTAGATATGTGTTTCCATATCCCTTGTTCCTCTGGCTCTTGCAGACTCTGCAAGCCCTGGTCTTGGATACTGTTCCTACAAACTATTCTCCTGTGTCTTGATGCCAGGCTTGCCCTGATCTTTGGTGTGTTCTGACTCCCCCTTGTCTCCAGTCTGTGGACTGCTCCTCTCCCCACTGCTGACCACAGGGCTCAGGCTGGACTTGCTCTGGGTCATGGCCACATCCGCTTGTTGCCAGTTGCCTGGTGCTGACAGGGGTCTCCAATGAACATCTACTTTCTTATAGAATGTGTAACCAGACCAGAAACAGTCTGAAGTAAGGTAGCATTTGCTCCATTTGGGAATAATCACTGATAGGTTCATGGTCACAAAGATGCAGCTCATGTCCATGAGCTCTTACTGGTTGTAACAAAGAGAGAGAGAGACAGACAGAGAGAGAGACAGAGAGAGAGAGAGAAAGAGAGAGAAGGAGAGAGCATTAGTGCCCAGCACCTTCAAATGAAAAATGAGGCCAAAACATAGTGAATTCCCAAGTACAGCTAAAGGCACAGCAGATTGGGCAGCTGAATCCCATTAAAAAAATCATGAGAAAGCTCTGTATTCCTGCCATTGTGGTGAAGAGGGAACACAAATCTCTGAAGGTTTCATAAAGAAAACACTCTGTGACCCAAAGTTCTGTAAATCTGCTGAAAACTGAGAGTTTGATGGGCCCCCAGCAAGTCCATGAAGGACATCTTCCTACAGCCCTCACCTTGGGAGGCCCCAGAAGGAAAATTCCACTCCCCTCAGCCTCAGCCAGGGATCGCCTGCGGTAGAAAGTCCAAGCCAGGCGGGCTCCCCCAGGTAATGCAAGACCAGAAGTCCTAATGCCTGAGGAGTGCAGACAAAGCTGCCTTTAGAGTCAGAGCCAGTCTCAAAAAATCATTTCATCTCGTTAGATAAGGTTGAATCATTTAGCCTTAATTCTGTTCCTCCAAATTTTTACTTTAGACTGTCTCTGGATCTTACAATTAAAATGTAAGCCATATTTTAAAATTAAATAATAAATCAAATCTTAAACATTAAAATTTAAGCCATTCTCAGCAATAAAGTAGAACTAATCAAAACGTTCCCGGTAGCCATTTGGGGTGACGGATGGGGTATCATCTCTCAAGGCCTAACAGAGTTATTTTTATATGCTCCATACTGTGACCAAAAAACTCCAAATTGGTCTTGCATAAAAGCAACAGGTTTACATTTTATTTTAGTAATACAAAATGCGTATAGATCTAAAAAAAAGAGACCTTTTTCTAGGGTATTTTTAAAAGGCTCTGTGAATATTTGCGTTCTATTTTCACATATACACTGTTCTGTGCCTAGAATACTTCGAGCCAGTAGACTCCAGGGCACGTTCAGAAGGAACTAGAGTGGCCTTGCAGCGAGGAAGAGCCTACTGCACCTCTGAGTCTGACAAGACAGAGGCCGAAAGCAGAAAGGACTGGTGTTTACAAAGCCATAAAGGACAGGGCAGGGCAGGCACACCAGGACCTTCCTCAAGATTAGTCAAAGGTAGCTTTTGTATAAATAAAATAAACCATGAAGTCACACAGTGGCTAGTAATTCCATGGAAACTGTCATCCAAAGAGATGTTCCAATTGGAAAAAGAATAGGTTGAAAAGATTGAGGAATTTAACAATAAATAAATATTGTGGGATTCTGGGAATGTCTCACAGAAAGCAACCTTATCTTCTCCACCCCCTGCCCTCTAACACACACACACACACACACACACACACAAACTGTACCTAGTTGTGATTTTAGAGCCAGGTGCTTGATTAGAGAGATAGCCAGCCTGAGGTCTGATCCGTAAATGGCGGCTCTTTGCTTCTTTATGAGAGGGATGCGCTCATCCGCCCTCCACCTTGCCTCCTGTAAAGCAAGGGGGTCCACACTCCTGAATTTAATAACTTGGATATAAAAAGTAGGAGACATGGGGGTCATCACTGTAACCTGAATACAAAAGAGCAGCGTGAGGCTGGCTCAGCTGAACCCTCATGGGAATGCAGGACGCCACGAGAATTTCATTAACACAGCTTGAGACGCCTGATGCACAGTTCTGGTCTATGGCCTCCCTGAGATCTGGCGCCTCACAGGGTTTCCTTTTTTGTAAAGTCCTTGAGAAAAGTAGCAAATGGATGAGGGAGGCGAGTATTCCTGTAATATCTACTTCACCTCAAGACACTTCCTCTACCCCTTTTCCCCACTGTCCCCCCACCCTACAGGCAGAAGGGGTGAGAAAAGGCTCAGCAGGGCATCGGCATGAGATGATTCTGAGAGGGGGTCCCCTCACTGGCCTCTAACGCCTGCTTTCCCCCTAGTGAGTGCCTGGTTACCAGCAAGGGCACCTGAAGCAGCCACTGAGAACACAGTGGGGTTTAAGTAGCCCGGAACCCTCTCTCTGGACTCCCTGTCTGTCTCGGCTAGAAGCCTCTCCATAAAACAAATCTTCCTCAGACACAAAAGAGGGAAACAACCTTATTTGTAAATTCCATCTGTGTCCATAATAAAAGTAAGGGCCAGCGTCCAGGTAGAGTTTCTTTTCTTAGATAATTATTTGTGTGTGCGGCGGGGGGGGGGGGGGGGGGGAGGGAGGGGGACAGAGGTGTGGCTATGGAAGAATCATATGAAATAATTTAAGAATATAAAGAAAATGAGCCTCCTTTCTCTCTCCCAAAAATTTACTACTACATTTCAAATGGGTCTATAAGCCTTTGACTCTTCAAGTGTGTATTGAAACAGAACAAAAGGACTCGTCTGAGGGAGACAGCATTTAGTTTACCTAGTCCATGGAAAGTAAAAACTCTTTGAAATCAAAGTGTTCCCTTTAAGGACTTTGTGTTCTGAATTCAACTTCATTCTCTTCTCAACCACCTTGGGCATTTGTTTTCAATAAGTCTTTGCAAAGTAAACAATTCAACAAAGGACCTCAAAACTGTGCTTCTGACCAGCAAAATAAGTACAGATTCCAGATGTTTCTCATTTCTCCGTGTCACTAATTCAAACTCAGAAATCTCTTGTTTATTGGACATTTACGTAATCCCAATGTTTCACATACCTCTCTTCCAAGAATCTCCTCTCCTATTTCTGTATCCTTTCTCTTGCCAAAGCCATCTATGGGGTAATTTGTCATAGATGGAACTGGACCCTTCTAGCATATTCTCTCTAAGAAATATTTAAACTTATGCCCAAATAAGATTTTATAATCATATATTACTTTTATCTGTTTATGTTAGCATTTAATGAAAAGTTAGGAAAATTCCCTTTCCTGAAATCTTTAAAGATTGGACACAGGCTTTGCTTTATAAGTTGAATAGAGCTTAGGGAGGTAAATCACATTCAAGGTCTTCTTCAGGTCCTTTGATCTTCTGATGCCTGCACTTGGGTCCTCCAGCTGGATTTGTGGTTTTGCTCCAAGGGCTGGTGGGCATTAGAGGAATAGCAGAAGCTATTCTGTGCTCTCCTAGCCCTACAGGTGGGCTATGGAATGATGGATTTCCACACTTAATCATGTCCCTAATTCTACCTGGTCCCATGCTAGAGTCCCAGCACTGGCCAAGGAACTAGAACAGAGAACGGGGAGCAGACAACCATAACAACACATCTTCACAGAAAATATAACCTAGTTGTGGTGAAATCAGGCAAGCGAGAGACACTTGCTCTCTTCCCTGTGTGCCTACTTTTAATAGGAGGAGGTCTGAGGTGACATTTGTGAATTTACAATTCTATTAATAAAATTACCTTTAATCCTGGCTGAGATTTATTGAGCCAGGCCCTCTGCTAATTGCTGCTGGATGATCTTCATTATCATTACAACTATAGTAATAAGTAGATGCTATTATCTCCATTTTACAAATGAGGAAACTGAGCCTTAGACTCCGATGCCTACTTACGGAAGAAACATGCATGCTATAGAGAAGAAATCATGCATATCTTTGCAGATGAGGGGTATCTTAAACAAACGCATTATGGGGGTAGCAGTTGGCAATTATTTCAGAATGACAGCAACCTCAGACATATTCTTTTTAGGTTTAGTGGATAATTCATAAGTATTCCCAAAACACCAAATTACATGAAGGCTGGACATGAAATAGCTGCTGGACAGCTATCTAGAGATAATGGATAATGTATAGACCTCAAACATATTCTAAACTACAGAGGACATGAGCTCCTTTTGGACAACACAATCCTTTGCAAATGACTCCAGGGGTGACAAGTTAACACTTTCAGCCCACACGAAAATGTTAACACTCCTAGTAAAGAGAACGTCCTATGGATTTCAGGTATAAAAAGCAACCATCACAGAAAATGGGCACCCTTTTATAGCTGTGTCTTCTGTGACTTACAGAAGCTTTCCTCCTCAAAGTTAAGAAAGGAGTTAAATCAATTACTCAATTGACAACTTCTACTGAATACTTAGTTTTGATGGAGTCCCCTTTAAGCTGTCATAAAGACCGTATGTTTGTAATGAAGTATGATTTTGTGAAGCAGACTTTGGCTTGCTGAATGAAGAATGAACAAACCTGCAGGAAGGAAGAAAAGGCAATGGAGAAAAGAAAGGAAGAAGAGATATCAAATCCATCAGATTCCATCCATCCAGAGGAGACAGCTTCTGTTCCTTTGGTTCATGAAGCTTCTCTAAAACAGTAGTTCTCAAGCTTGTGCATCAGAATCACCTGCAAGGTTTGTTAAAGCCTCAGAAATGGCCTGAGAATTTATCCTGCTAACAAGTTCCCCAGGTGTGCTGACGCTGTTGGTCTGGGGACCACACTCTCAGACCACTGCTCTGCAATGGCTGGGGAGCCTGTTGGACTCTTCCCAGTTTACATTGCAGATACTTGTCCAAAGCTGACACTATGTTTGGATTTTCTAAACTTGGATTCTTCTGAAATGAGCTTTACAGGTTCACACTTAGTACTTCTTACTTGATGAAATTTGGTAAATTGCCAACCAGAAGCAGCTTTATGAGAAAAAAATAAAAGTGGATGGGAAGGCTTTTGAGAGAAGGGTAAGAGGCAATCAAGAAAGGAAATACGCGGGGAGGGTACAGCTCAGTGCTAGAGCGCATGCTTAGCATGCACGAGGTCCTGGGTTCAAACCCCAGTATCTCCATCAAATAAATAACTAAACCTAATTACCTCCCCCCAAAACTTTTTACAACAAAGAAAGGAAATAAAAATTACTCTATCATTATAATCAATATTCACTTTGCACAGAGTAAATACCATTATCCCAAAGATATATGAGTTGTATTTTCTATATCACTTTTTATTAGCAACTTAAATTTGCAGATGAAGAAGACACAAATACATCAGTACAGTGACTAGTAAAGATGGAAATTTCATGATTCAGCAATAAATTCTATTGAATAGAAGGTGACAATATCAGAGTTAGAACTAAACATCCTAAACAATGTTAATTAATGTTCATTTTGACCTAAGTATTGTTTAAGATAAGGCACTAATTTTAGTAGCCAAAGCATTATTTTCTATTTTTTTTTTTTTGCATTCTAAACTCTGTTTCCTAATGCAATGAAGTGGTATGTTTATTTGATGATTTATTTCTATTTTTGGATTACCAAAAAATACGAGGTAATTATAAGCACTGTAAAGATGTGTCTGAGAGGCATGCGTGTGTGGTGTTTGTGAGGATAAGGCATATGGAAAGGGAATTTTCCAGTAAAAACACTTTTAAAGAATTTTACCACTATTTCCACCAGTAAGGGAGCAAATACAATGTTTTTCTTTGGTCAGGGAGTCAGTTCGCACGAGAGCTGGTCTCTGCACCTCTGCCTTTGTATTCCCCATCATACCAAGCTCAAGGTTACTTAGGGATCCATAGGGGACCCATGCTTCTCCATCTTCTTCACTTACAAGTGTGCTGGCCAATTCTAACTAAACTCTACCCCTACTCCCAGACACACTGATGGGCATCCTCGCACACGGGTCTGGCTCTTCTGGCTTTGTAGCCTGCTCTTGGCAGCGTAGAGATAACTTGAATGTCCAGGACAATGCAAAACATTGCCTGCGGTGCTATTTCTCAGCCACCCCATCTCACTTCCATTTGGTGCAAAGGTAGTGGTCAGTCATTCCTGGAGCTTCGATACTTGCTCCACTCCCCCCGCCCCACATCCATTTCTGGATGAAGGCTGATTATAGCTCATGCCTCGGTCCCTCCAAATCACTCTGATGGCTCAGAGAGTTCTGACTTGTGCATGCAAAACATGACTTGACCTTTTTTTTTTTTTCCTAATGGAGGTACTGAGGATTGAGTCCAGGACTTTGTGCATGCTAAGCATGCACTCTGCCACTGAGCTATTACCCTCCACCTGGTTTGACCTTCTTTAACTAGCCTACCATTATCTGAATGCCTAAATTGAGGGAAGTTTTCCTGCAGATGAGAGATGGCTCAGAAAGTGTTGCATTCAAAGTCAAGACTTGTAAAGGACCACATCACCTCCATTGGATTAGGACACATCCTACAATATTTTTATTCCAGAAGAGACATGATGAACTCATAGCCACTTTGCCAAGTGCTTTCTTCTTAAACATTTATGGCAAGCCACTGCCTCTCAGCTCAGCAGGGCAGGGTGCCCACAGACTCGAACTTGTCAGCCTGCCTAGGCTAGAAATTCAGGAACTTCAAGACACTAAGCTCATTTCTAGTAAAGCTATGTATTTGTGTGTCAGCAAAGATTATTCTCTTTTTCCTTTATTGAAAAAAATCTCAACTACATTTACTGAGCTTTGAGTTTGGCATAAAAGAGGTACAAGAAATGATTCTTGCCCTGGAAATGTTTATAATGAAATTTAAATGCAAGAATGAAGTCTGCACATGAGATATTAGAAACACTGAAAAAATGAGTAGAATTAAGCAAGAACTGTGCAGTGCAGACTGTGCAGATGTATGATGTCAGAGAGCTGGGGACAGCTTTAGGAAAGAAGTGATTAAGATAAAGATTAAAGGATGCATATGATTTGTATAAAAAGATGGGTGGTCTTTTATTTATAAAATAAATGCGCTAGTTTACACAATACCACTCACTAAATATCACTGTAAGGGTCTGGAAGTCTCAAACTGATAACCAATGGGCCAAATAACTTTTTCATTCTACCAACATTTGCAGTGTTTTAAAACATGTGAATTAGCTGCCAACATTGATAAGCTGGAAGATTTTACATTAAAATGTATCATTTATATTCTCCCTTAAAAAAAACTGGAGAGTCTATCAGAACCTGGCCTACATTTCTGCATGGTAACCATGAACTAGAGCTGAGTGACACCCACCCACACTGCACGGGGCACTAGCCCTGTCCAGTCTCCACCGTGCAGACCGATCCCTATTGCTTCTCCCAACTAACCTGCTTTTGCTCATGGGTATCACCTACTTGGCGCCTGTGGGCATTTGAGCTTGTGGACCCTGCTATACATTATCAGGGCCTCCTGCACAGGGGGCTGTGACAAATGCTCAACTCCAACCAATTCAATCAAAACAAGTGATCCTGCCCTCTCAGCCTTGCAAGGCAAAGCAACTTACACACAGAAGGATACCTTCTAAAACATTATTCTCAGTCTAGAGAGAAAAATATCCTGGACAACACATACAAAGAGTCGGGCTTTGGTTCTGCAAGTACATTGGAGATCAAGACTCAAAATGCACATTCCACAGCGGGGATTGCCAGGCTGTGTTTGCATAGGAAGGACGGGTGCCTCATTAACTCTTTCAGTTCACTTAATGCAGGAACATCCATGTGAAGCAAATTTTACGTATGAAAATTTGGATTGCTGTAGTAGATAAATTGGATTATTCTATTTTTCAGAAAATTTACCTACTTTATGTAGAAGAGTTGTTCTTATATATTTGAAATCTAGTCAAATCTACATGTAAATTAGCCCTGTATGTCCTATAAAGTGAGGCACATCTGTGTGAATATTTATTGTGGACAATCAGTTCCTACTGCATGACTGAGGAAGTGCATGGAGCATCCAAATGACCAGCCTGTTAGACTTGGAATGAGTTTCATGCTGGTATTGGAACAGTCATTCATTCGTTCATTTATTTAGCCCAATGGGCTTTGTCTTGGCCCTTCTGTTAACCAGCTCTGTGAACTTGGGTAGATCCATTCACCTCTGCTGGTTTTGGTTCTTCAAATGAAGACATCATATTAAATTATCTCTAAGTTTCCTACAGATGAAACAGTCCAAGGTTTGAGATAAGGTGCCTAGGAAAAAGGGAGACCATTCGTTCTGACTTTGAGATTGATCTGCAGGGCTTTGACTTTGGACATTCAATGTGCACACCAGTGCTGGCCTGACATTCAGCTTGCAGCCACCAGTAACACTACTCTGGTTTTCCACACACACTTTCCCTTCTGACTGGTCCTGTGGTCCATCGGTAGATTCCCATGGCTGTTAAATACTTCGTCATCTCTGCTCATGATCCCCTAAGAAGCTGTCATTCTCTTTTTAGTTCTAATTTCCCCCTCCAGCTTAGAGGCTGAGATTTCACCGTCTCTGTTCTGGGAGATTGAAAGAACAGGGGCCAACTTGTAATACCCCTTAAAAGAAAATATTGCATGATATTTGAGTTGCTCACTGTTTTAAAAAACAGGAAAGGAAGTTCTGTGCTTTTTCTTTTTTTTTTTCCTCTTTTCAAAGTTTACCTTGTCTTAACAGAGCACAGAGGGAGATCTATTATAAAATTGTATTGGGGGAAGAGAGCATGAAAGGAGAGGTTTTTTGTTTTTGTTTTTTTTAGCTGAATAAGGGCCTATTATTTAGAGCAGAAGTCAGTCCCTGGAAGGCCCTGGGCAGCTGTTGGCTGTGCTAGCCTACCTGGCCCCACAGATTTTTCCTTTTACTCTTTTTTTCCCCAAAAGTAATAGATTATAATATGTTCAAAACATAAATAAATATATTCAGTTATAGTTGTAATATATTCAAAATTTTTAAATAAATTCTCCAAATTTCTACCTACCAGTTAACGTTTTGATATATATACTTCCAGCAAATATAAACATGTATATTATGTACAGTTTAAAAAAAGGGATTATAAAAAAATGGTAAAGGGGACAATATATGAGTAGGGGATTAAGAGGTACAAATTATATGTATAAAATAAACTACAAGGATATATTGTACAACACAGGGAATGTAGCCAATATTTTATAATAACTATAAATGAAGTATAACCTTTAAAATTTATAAATCACTATATTATATACCTATAACTTATATAATATTGTACATCAACTATACTTCAATAAAAATTATAATTAAAATGGGTTTACACCATAACTATTCATAAATATACAAAAATATACACATATATATCATATAAGCATATCATATGCATACTATATACACATATATATCATACACTGTATACACACATATATGTACTGTATAGGTACACACACACACATACACATATATCACATATATGTCATTTATAAACTCCTTATTTCACTTAGTATGTTATAAACATTTTTCTACTCTAGTAAATATGGAAGTTCAGATAATTTGTAGTAACTATAGAATTCTCCATTGTATTGGCATATAATAATTGACTTAACCAATCCCTTATAATAGGACATTTAGACTTTTTCCCCCTATTTCCAGTGTAATGTAGTTGGGGAGAAAGTTTTTTTTCAAGCTGCTGGCAGAATTCCACAAGGCAGGAGAAACAAAAACGGACTGCTTTCCATGATACGGGGCAGCCAACCCAAGGTTCTAGGTCAGAAAAGCAAGGGTGTTGGGGAGTCTCTGAGTTACAGATGGTCTGAGACAAGGCAGGAATCAGCATTTTAGATGAAAATATAAAATTCATATATGATAGCCTCACAGCAACATCTGTGATAAACCAGGAATGAGTGATTTTCAGACCAACTGAATCACAAGTAAATTCAACCAACTGGAAGTCAATGATACTTCCAACATTTGATGATCACACATAATTGCTTGTTCATACACATGACCAAAATTCAGGAATTAAACCTTAACAGTAACCAAGGTCAAGTGAAAACCTGATTTCTCCTGGCTACTGTAGAAATACAAGCTAAGATTTTGCTTATTTTTTAAAAAGTCTATCATAAAAAAGAATACAACACAGAAAAACTAGTCATGTCAGACATACTAATAAAATGTGCCTCCCTCATGACTCCCATCTAAGGCCTGGCTCCTTCCAGTGCCGCTGCTGCTCCCCAGGCTTTTCCCTTCATTGTTAACGTGTAGGGCTGGGCTCTGTCCTCAGGGTGCCTTCCTGCCATGGCATTCTCTGGTTCTCAGTGATCCAGCCAAACAAAACAAGGACAATCATCCCACCACTATGCCTACCACTACCATCGAGAAAATCTGTCCATTTTGGAAGACAAAAGACAAAAAGGGGTGTTTCTTTTTAAGCATTTAAAAATAAACCCCAAACTACCTTTGAGCCAGAAGCGTCCCAGGATATCCCACACCATCCATTCTTAAACCTGGAGGGCTCATCTGCCCCAGCTGTACCTTGAAACTTACTAGAGCTGAATGACAAGCCCCCTCCATGGGTTACAGTGGTGCTTGGCAAGCTCACACCAAGTATAAGGACTTCTGGTGAAGAAGTCATCTCAGTTTGGGAAAAATGAGTAATTTGGCCATTTAATTTGCATTGTTCTGAAAGTTGCCAGACTTGCCCTGCCGGGCATTAGTGTCAAAAACTTTCATCTTCCTTGGCTCCACCTCCTCTCTCTGTGTGCAGAGCAGAACAAAGGGAGGAGGCCTTGAGGCAGTGCCATCCAAGGAGCCAAACAGAGGTCTGGGTTTTGAATGAATGATAACTTTTCAATTGTAAAAGCTCTTCCACGGAAGCTTTCACTCAAGGCTTTTATTGACTTTATAAACGGGAAGGAGTCCAAGCTGGGGAGTATGCCATCGGAAGTTAAGTGGCAGGAACAGGTCTGCAACTATTCTCCCTAGGAAAGATAGTTTCCCTGTGTTTTTTATTCCCTACAAATACACACATAGAGGACAGACACATTTCCCCATAGTCTTAATTTGGGAAGTATCACGCATGCTGGTAAGCTTCTTTCTGTGAGTGGCATGGTACCTGATTTAGGAGATACAAACTCCTGCATGTAAGTGAAGTCACCCTGTAACTAGCAGGTGAACTGCTTATCTAAACATTTGCTTTGTCTTATGCTTGGAAGAAGGCTGTTGTCCTGAAGCCTTTTCAAAAGGGCCCTTGACCCCTCTTTCTAAGGCTGTTGTCCTGCTCTTCAGAGGAAGGTTGTTAATTAGATCCTTTAAACCACCTTTTATTCTGAGCTAGTGCAGTTCATAATCTGTCTGTCCAAGTCGGCCTTGTTCCTGGTCAGCTCTCCCTCGGACCCCAGAGCTCTACGCTCAAAATGGAGGCGGCTTAAGCTCCCCAGGGCCCTGCAGGTAACTCCATTTCACCTCCTCTTTTCTCAGAGGGCCCAATTTCTTTTTCATCTTATCATTTGAAAACTCTAAGAAAGAATTTTTTTGTCTAAAACAAAGTTATACGGGTTTCTTCCCAAATTCATTATCACAGAGAGCAAACTGAGGATCTGAGACAACCTGAAATCATGTAGTGCCTCAGAGATCAAAGACACCAACACGAACGCACTTCCTCTCGCTCTAATGAAAAGACTGTCCAGACTTAGGAATTTAAATGTTTAAAAGTGACGACAAATATGAGTACAGCGCAGAGAGAGGCGCAATAAAACCGAGTGTAAAACCTGAACATGACCAAATAAGGCTTGTAGAGAAATGGGGGCCATTCTGTGGACTGTGAGGTAATACTGAGTAAGTAGTGCAGACAGTCAACAGAGCTCTGATAATGCAATCGGTAACGGGCGCATTCCAAGAAGAAATTTTCCAGTCAAAAGTTTAAAAATCGGGTAAAAAACAATGGTTGTCAAGAGGTAAAGGCAATTGGAACCCAGAAAGTTTATCACTTGCAATTGTGAGTTATTTATCTTGTAGGTTCTGAAAGAGCATTGTTTTAAAATATCTAAGTGTATAGTTATAAAACCTTAATATCGGTGAACAAACCTGGACCTGTCCAAGCCTGATTCCACCAAGTGTTTTCAGTGACCATCAGTATTATCACAGACCTTCTCATCTACTTTCCTCACCTTCATCCTCCTTATCACGCATCGCTACTGAAACACGTTTTTGAACAAAGTCACATTGCAACCACTATAGTTTTTCCTACTATAACACTAGTTCTTGATAGTTATGATTGATATGAAGGAAGTGATTTAGAAACATTAAAACATATCTAAATTTCTTTGACACATTGAGAGGTGGGGTCTTTGGCTCTGCCCCTTGGGTCTGGGCTGTAAGCGATAATCCCATCACTAATGGAATAGACGCTGCGTAGGCTGCATCAGGAAAGGCCAGGCAGCTTCCCCTGGCTCTCCAGGACACTCACTCCCGGTGGAGCTGGCCACCATGTCAGAAGTCTGGCTGTTCTGAGACTGTCATGCCAGAGGGGCCACTTATTGGCCCTTCAGTTAGCAGCCCCACTGAGCTCCCAGCCTACAGTCAACATCAACTACCAGACGTGTCAGAAAGAAGCCTCAGGATCATTTCAGACCGAGTCATAAAATCACGCCCAACTCTTGAGTCTCCTAGCTGAGGTCCCAGACATTGCGGGAAAAGACAAGCTATCCATCCTTACTGCATCCCGTCTGAATTCCTGACCTACAGAATCCAAGAGCACAATAAATGGTTGTTTTATGCCACCAAGATTTGGGGTTGTTTTGTGATGCAGCAATAGTAACTAGAACAATCCATATTCACTGTGCTTCTTAATTCATCCACCATGTTTAATTCAATTCAGGTTATAAAACCTAATGCTGGAAGAAAACCTGTACTGACTCCAATCTTTGTCATATGTTTTCCCAACCCAGTATGATTTAGCCACTGTACAGTAATTGCATGTGGGTGAGAGAGAGAGAGAGAATGAGTCGAACAATCTTTTGTAAAAAGTAAAATGGATAAGGTTCATCTAGGCTAACACTTCAGGGGTCTCACACAGTCACCATGCACAACTGACTTGCACTCCTACTTATTCGGAACTACTTTGGCACCAGGGTTTTTATGAAATTATGTCTCCAGTGTGTATAGACCTGGGCCAGCTTGAAGATCCCAGGGCACCATGTGGCCTGAACAATGCTCCTGTCATCCTCCACTATCTGATAAATGGCACATGCGTGACTCCTGGACAGAGAGGTTGTTGTCCACTTGGCTGAGGGTTCAGTCTAATCTCCTGACCTACTTAGTCCCCAGATCCAGGAAACTGCTGATGAATAATTACATTCTGATCAAGAAAGCAAGATACTGACTTTTAGATCAGGGGACCTGTGGACGTGGGGATGGGGCAGGTTAGAGATGTGCAAGCGGGTGATGGGTATTTACTTTGTAGCGGCCTGTGCTTCTCAAATTGTCATTTCTCAGCTCATCTTGAAACAGAAGGAGCAACCGGAGCCAGGTTTGGGTCCTGGCCAATAAAACAGACCAAAGTGAGAAGCTTTGATTGTGGTCAAATTCTACAGAATAGGAAAATAAAGTGAATCGGTAATGCTGGAAACATAGATTTATAGAATGGTTGAACAGCAGGATTCTCCTACAAGATCAGATTTCCCAGAAAGGGTGAACTGAACATACCGTGAATTTTTTTTCAACGGAGATAAGGTTAAAAATGAGTCTATGTTGGTTTCTTCCTTTTCCTTTTCAATGAATCATGATACTGAACAGCTCAATTAAAACAGCCTGAAAAGATCATAGGCATCGTTCAGAAGCCCTGGACCTTCATTTTCACTAAATGAAGTTGGCATATCCATTAACGTGGAAAACCTCCCTCCTGGGAAGTGAGTGCTCTTCAGTTCAAGACTATTTTTCTGAAGCTCATCAGGTCAACTTTAGTTTGAAGTCATTAAAAAACCACCCAAGCCATGTCAAATTCAACATTATCTTTCCTTACAAGTCTACTGCTATTTGTTACTTAAATGCATGATTCACAGCTTCAGACTGTTGTCTACAGAGATACTTTTTTCCCCCGATCCTCTAAGCACTGGTGGTTTACAACACATTTCTAGCTCAGGGCCATAGCAGGCTCTAGTAAAAAGGCGGTCCCTTCCAGTGCTGAAGGGACCTTCAAATTAAATGGTTTGCTTTCACTCAATTTCATAGTCTAGCCCTCAATGATAAAACATGCCTTCTTTGTAATAGGGTTAGGGTCAGAGGCCACAAAAGAAAGACCATATTGATAGCCTGAGAAACTTATGCTGTCATTTATATAAAGGAATCACAGTCACATTAATTTCTTTCCTCTGTAGTCATGCATGGCTGGTTAGATTCATCTGAAGCCTCCTGACTCACCCTTGGAAGGCAGCTGGTGTAAATGGCTCTTGCAGAAGGACTTTATCTGAAAGGAATTATTTAGATTGAGAGGGAAAATATTCTGCGCTCAGAATTTAGCTCAATCTTCCTCCAAACTATGACATTTCCAAGTGGGATGGCAAATAGTCTTCTAATGGTGGAGAAAGGGGCTTACACCCTTCATAGATGCCAATGGCCCAAGATTAATTTCATTCAATTAACTTTGTTTTTAAAGGGCAAACATCAGGTTATTTTCTCCCCAATACCAACATGATGGATTGGAAGCTTTTCTTAAGGAGGGACCAAGAGTATTTGGAGTTTGGAGAAATTCAGGGGAGGACAAGTTAGGGTAGGTTATGAGCACAACTCCCTCTGGAAGACTCTGGATACCTACAGAAAAGAGGAATCAAGGCAAAGCAGTAGGATTCATCAGAGGTCACCTGCCTAACTGACCATCACACCAAGCCCATCAGGGTTGAAACTCTCCCATGCTGCTTCTAACACACTGTTGCCTGTCTACATCAACGTTACCACATTTCAGACTATCACTGCTCCATTCAATATGTAGTTTGCTATACAAATATATAGGACACTGATATGAAAGTTTTAAGAGTTTCTTATCAGAGAATATTTAAAGTACAGGATTACACTTGTTTTTGTGTTGAGTTATGCCCATTTCACTGCAATAGGTGAGTCTCTGTTTCCTCACACCTAAATTAGGATATAGAAAAGAATGACGCAAAATATAAGTCGACATATATTTACCCCATGTCAATAAAAGTATTGCAGACTGTTGGTGTCCACTCTAATGTGAGACACAAAAGGATTATGAAATATAGTCCTAAGATAAAAGAACTTCAAAAGATAAAGACAAGAGACTAGCAGGAATGTCATAAAGGGGAGAGGACAGAAAAATAATAAATTACTATTTGTAATGAAAAGGCTACAGATAAGCTTGCTTCCTTCTAGATGTGAACATGAATTTGCTTAAACTCACTTCTTAAAAACTTCCAGAGAAAGTGTTTCCAACACTTTGCATAAGCCATTTACACAGGCAGGCGCAGGAAAGTGGTCAAGCAGATGGCAGGAATTCTATGTGCAGGAAGAAAATGGTTATCTTAATTATCCTTGATTAGAGAGAGATGAATGAAGGAGATGGGGAGTGTTCAAAGTAAGGTACTTGAGGGAATTGAAATGGGAGGGACTGGAGGGCAGAAAATTCAAGATAAGGTGGATAAGCAAAATGTGTGAAACAGGAAAGAAAGCACAGAGGCAGGAGGAAGGTTGGTGGGAACATGACAGAGGAGACAGTAGCTCCAACTGTAAACGCTAGTATGTCTGAGAATCAATCACCAGGGGAACGTGTTTTGTTATTTTTTTCTTCTCTTTTTCTTTCTTTCTTTCTTTCTTTCTTTTTTTTTTTTTGTTTTGTTTTGTTTGTTTTTGTTGTTGTTTGTTTTTAAAGCAAATACTTGGAACCCACTGCCAGTGATTTTGAATGGATTGGTGGGGACTAGAGCCTAAGAATTTACATAATAACATGCAATCTGAGAGTTTCTGACAGTCAGTCCTAGTTAGGACCACATTTTGAGAGATGCTGAAAAGAATGATTGTTAAAGTCTTGCAGAAGAAGGCAAAAGATCATAACCGCTAAACAGAAAAAGAAACAGGGGACAAATAATATTTCTTGGTGAATTTATAGATCTTGTTTCTCTTTTGAGGGCAGGTTGGCATCTTCTCTAGGATCAGATAGTAAGTACCAAACCAAATGAAGTCTTACTTGCTCTGCCGTATTTATTTATTAAGCAACTGTCTCTTATCTAGCAAACTTGTTTATCTAGAACACAGTTAAGCTAAGAAATGGGGCAGAAAAAAAATGCTGCAGAGTGGACAAAACAGACTTAAGCAAATCCACACACGGCTCTAATAAAATAACTCCCTTGTTTCGAGCCTGTTTAGTTTTGCTTTAGAAATGTCTAAAAACTTAGCTATTGGGTTTCTTAACTCATAGAAATTTAAATCATAAAATTTGGCAAGGAAAGGTGCAGTAGGGAGCCCTGGGGTGGGGGAGAGATGCTGGAGGCACAGATACAGGTGGCAGCAAGGGACGATGACTGACCTTCTAATGGTGAAGATTAGGAGACGCAGACAGGATTCCCTTAGAGGAGAGGCAAACTCCCTCAAATGATGAATAACACTGAAGGGCCACTGTGCTCATGTATGTTACAGCAACTGGTACTCATAATGATGACCTCTAAGTGAAAAAAAAAAAAAAGGCTAAATTATGTTCAGAATATTTTATTGAAAAAGGCATGGAATTATGACATCTTTGAGGGTTTCCAATTTAAAATGGCTAAAATGTTTAGCGGATCAGAAAGTCAGCTTTGGTTTTCCATATTATGTTTTCATTTATTCATTTGCTCATTAATTACTTTCCTTAGAGCAGGCAGGGCATCACACTAAGTGCCAGGAGAAAAGAAAATGGTCCTTCAAAAAGCCAAAGGTGAGAGTCTGGAAATGCAAGCGTTAGGAGTTTAGAATGAAGGTCAGAGATCTAGATGTGGATTTAGAGCCACTTGCGTAGAAGTTTCAGTTGAAGCCCTGTGAGTACAGAGAGGAGGGGAGAGAAGGGCACAGGGCAGCTTAGGACAGAGCTCAGGAGTGACCTCGCTCTCCAAGGATAAATACAGCATGACTATGTTACATACAAGATGCTCGTTAATCCTTGTAACAACTAGGATGAACTATGACTCGGGAAATTTGGACATAATTAGGGACTAAGTCTCCTTTGGAACATAAGAACAAGGATTTGGTCTAATTGCATAATAAGATCAAAAATAAGAGTTGCTGAGAAAGACAAGCTTGACTGAGGCTCCATCTGGTAAAACAATTAAGCAAGTATCACCACAGAGCAAATTTCAGTGCTTCCCTTTTGACTCTGATCATTAGGGCTCTCACCTAATCATGATGTAAAATTTTACAAGATACTGGAGCTATGAAATATTTTGATGCTTGTTAAGAAAAAGACATACCTTCTAAATATTCAGTGAATAATGAATAAAGCATATTAAAAGACAAAATGCCTAGTACATTAAGATGCATCAATCCACTAAGCCAAGCAAACAAAAGCTTTCTAAATTTTACCATTGACGTTTGTGAGTGTGATGTGGTAATCAAGGTGGTGTATTCCAAGTTTGCTGAGATTTCCCCCATCAAGTCTCCAGCTAAATCATAGGAGCAGTAAAGGTAAAATGTGTTTATTCACCAAAACGTATGGAATATCTACTATACACAAGACCCTTTGGTAGTTAAGTGGCAGATACAAAGGTGGATGTTTAGTCCGGGCTTGGAAGGGGCTTATGAGTAGCCGAGGTAGGTACAAATGACTACATCAGAAGGCAAGGGGTGATTATAAAGTGGCTTTCTCTTGTCCAATCTTCGAACAAATTATCCAAAGAATTTTGGACCTTAACATAGTGAGTAAACTGAACCCAGCATGTGACTGAGTTAACAGCAACACCAACAGTACTATCTCTTCTTTAATATATCACTATAATTTATCAGCTGCCTTTACAACCAGGGGCAGACCCCACCAGTATCTAATGAAAGCTACACAATTTTAAGTGTTTGGAATGAATCAGTTCCAAAGGCAATTTTTACATGACCTAGTTGTAAGAATCAAAGGCATATGATTTATATACACATACAAAAATATTTATTTATGTTTATACATTTATGCATAATAAATAAATACAATAATATATAATTATACAATATAATTATTTGTGTATTTGTATCTATACTGTTTATTTATAATTATATATTTATATATATTAATATTGCCAGGCATATGGTAGGCAATCATTACTTACCTGTTGAATGAAAAATGTTTAGAAGATAAAATTTGGTTTAAATTTGCTATGAACTACCTGCACTGTACATTTGTGATGTGCACCAATTGTTATCACTTGAAACTGTTAAATTTATCACATCCTTTAGATAGACATAATCAGTAGAACTCTTCCTTGGAGGTTAAATGCTCTCCTACATGTATCTGAAGATCACGTACTCAACTAGAATCTAGTCAAGGGAATAAGGGAATGGGCCTTTGCAGGATGACAGCCATCTGGTGGCCCTCAGGTAAAACGATGCCTAAGTTTTCACATCACTGCCTTTTTTTACCAAGGAAGTTACTTGAGAAATCTTGCACCAGAGAGAAGAGTCTACAGTATATGGTCTAGTAAGTGTTAGTGTTTTCTAGTGCAATCCAGGGTGCTATTTTTAAAAATAAATGTTAATTTTAGAATAGTTTTAGATTTAGAAAAAAATTGTGAAAATAGTAAGAGTTCCCATATATCCAATGTCCAGTTTCCCCTACTGTTACTAGCTTACATTAATATGGTATATTTATCACCATTAATAAGCCCATATTGATATATAATCATTTTTATTAACTAAATTCCATATTTTATTCAGATTTCCTTAATTTTTAACTTAATGTTCTTTATTTGTTCCAGGATCCCATCCTGGACACCACATTGCATTTAGTTGTCATGTCTCCTAAGGCTCCTCTGGGTGTGGCAGTTTCTTAGAGTTTCCTTATTTCTAATGACTTTGACAGTCATTTTGTAGAATGCCCCTTTACTGGATTTGGTCTGATGTTTTTCCCGTGATTAGGCTGTGGTCGTGGGTTTTGGGGAAGAACACCAAAAATGTGGTGCCATTTTCATCACATCGTATCAAGGATACATAGTATCAATGTGACTTATCACTGCGATGTTGATCTTGATCACTTGGCTGGGGTAGTGTTTGTAAAGTCTCTCCATGGTAAAGTTACTCTTTTCCCTTCTTTTCATACTGTACTTTTTGGAAAGAAGTCACTTCACAGAGCCCCTGCTTAGGAATTGGGGAATTATGTGCCACCTCCATGAAGCTGGGGTATTTACATAAACTGCATGGAATTTTGTAGCATGGGAAACTTTCTTCTCTCCTACTTATTTATCTATTCAATCATTTATTTATATCAGTATGGATTCATGGATATTTATTTTATATTTGGGGTTATGATTTAAATACTACTTTATTTACTTTGTTGTCAAATTGTTCCAGCTTTGGTCATTGGGAACTCTTTCAGTTTGCTTCTGTGCTCTTTTCATCTACTCTAATGATTGTTTTTTGTTTTATTTTAGCACGTCCCTACTTCCTGGCTCTATAAGATGCTTAGGCAATTCTTGTATATTTTTTGCCACAGTCCTAGAATTATCCATTTCTCCAAGAATCCCTAGTACCTTTTATTGGAGAATGGGTTTAGAACCCAACATCTGGGCACTAGGTGTGCTTGCTGCTAATGGCTATTAATGGGTGCCATTTTGATGTTTCAGGGGAAACTTGCCCTTAATTTCCTAGAGGTTCTCGTAATCCCACCTCTCCTTCCCCACTCTCCAAGTTCATAACCTGACCCTCTTCCTTTTGGCAAACCTCACTCAGTTTCTTCTTTTAGTTATTCATTAACAGCAACTCCTTCAGGGCAGTAACATTTAAAAGTAACATTAGAAAGAGCCACTAGGAAAAAGGTATCTTTTGGAGATTTTTGTATCTCTTCGAAGTAGTTAGTAAGTATCCATAGAGAAAATAAGAAACATTCTTCTACCATAGGCAGGTGTTTCAGTTCTAGGCTTTTGGCTACATCAGGTATCTACCTCCTAGGAAAGGTAATCTTTTCTTACTAACAGAAAACTCGGCGTAAAATAGCTAAAACAATAAGAAAATTGTTAGCTAGTTCAGTGATCCAATAATGTCGTCAAAGATCCAAGATCTTCCGAACTTTCTGCCGTGCTTTGTCCTTGTCCTTAGGCTTATATGCCCTCATGACCCCAAGATGCTTCCCACAGGTCTAAGTGGAACATCTAGATACAGAGTGAGTCTACCTCTTGCCTTTGAAGTATGAAAACAAATTTCCTAGAAGCCCCCAGCAGATTTCTTATGTCTCACAAGCCCAAATTGGATTGCATGTTCCTCTCTAGATGAACCACTGGTAATTTAAATGGGATTATCATAATAAGCTTAGACCAAATAGAAAATATCCTTGGGCTTCCCTGGGTGGGGCGGGGGGTAGATATCTAAGTAAAATTGAGGTTCTATTAGCAGGGAAGAAGATGACCATTGGGTAGGCAGCCACAAATGTGTAGTAGTAGAGCAGGGAAAGCATTATTATATTCCCTTATAATCCAGGATAAATTCCCTTGATATATATACAGACATATACCAACACATACTCTCAGAGTCATTATATTTCTTCATAGCATGTCAATCTTGAAGGCAGAGCTCATGAAGGTAGTTTAATTGGAGGCTTATCTTAGAAAGCAGAAGTGAGGGACTAGGGGCATGAAACAGGAAGAGAGAGAAACCAGCACAAGAATATATTATTGATTTGGCCACCGCTGTGGGCAACTGATAATTAATCCTGCTGAAACATTTTGAGGAGCTTTATGAAAAACATCTCAGAACTGCCCATAAATGGGATAAAAAGGGAAGGCATTAATTTATTAGCCTTAGTCTCCCGTTGATTAAAGGCAGCCCCATGGGTGTTAACTTTCCCCCACCCTAGGCTGCATAATTGTGACTTCTGAGCCGGTTCTCACACTTTAGTGTCAGAGAAGCCGTAGGGTAAGAAGCAGGAAGTAACCATTGGCCGAGGGCAGAGACTGTCAAATTATAGCTCTGTAAAGTTGGCCAAAGAGTGTCTGGAATTTGTTGCCACAGCAAAGGATGGATAAGAGTTTGGGCTGAGAGGATGTGAAAAAGAGGTGCAAGAGAAGAGTTGGAGGCATAGCATTGATCCTGATTATAATCATTCACCGTCTGCAGGAATATTTAATACATCTCCTCCACTAGACTGCAGCTCTGTGAGGACAGGAGTTGCATGGATCTGGATTACTTTTTCTATCCCTGTCACCCAGCACAGTGCCTGGAGTATCGGAGGCAATCACTAAAAGCATATCGAATGAATAGACAGACAGAGGGACGTCAAAAAATGAAGGAAAAAGTAATCCAATTGCCAGATTCATCATTTCAAAAAGGAAGAGTCCAAGAATAGACTAAAAGCCAGCCCAACATCCCCCAGTACAGGACCCAGTCATCTGGGACTCCCTGGGTTTATGGGCTAGGTCAGAAGGAATGCACTGCAGAGCCTAGCTAGTGCTTGGATGGGAGAACACCTAAGGGAGGGCAGCCTTTCCTGCCCCCCTCAGCGTGACTCTGTGGGTTTCTGGAAGCCCCACAGGAGCTCTCTTTCAGGTATATTTCCTATGGAGTAACTCCTAGCATCTCTCATATATCCAAAAGGTCAGTTTCTGAGTTTTCCTTGGTTCTTCTGGATCAGTCTAGTTCTGACCTGGCCCCACGGAGGAGCCATGGACTATGGTGCATGAAGTGGTCACCTGATCGGACCCGAACCCCAAGAATCTAGAATGGACTGGGACTGGGAGCAGAGTCAGGTGTCCTCATTGCCCCAAAAGCGGCCACTCCATGGAGTATCACTTTACTTTGCATCTTTCTTGTGCCTCCTTTCTTATACTTGTGGATTTACGACCCTTTGTCCCTTGAAGTTAATTCAAAGTTTCCAGGATACTGACTATGTCAACCTCCATTCTTCAACCAACTCTAATACCTGGAGATGCTGTATAAGAAAGATAACTCACTATCCATTTCCTTCATAAAACATTTTAACTGTAAAAGAAAATGTTCTGGATTTCTTTCCCACATTGATCAGGCGGCACATAATCCTCTGCTTGTATCTTGACGTAACCTGATCTAAGAACCTGTCTGATTAAAGCCATGTCTCCATCCTGCAGAGTTAAGGGCATTTATAGGAAGGAATATATTTTAATGACCATTGTGCAAATGCTATTAAGGCTATTACCCTGAAATGGCATTTCCCATCACTCAGCGGTGATTTGTCTGTTTTTGACATTTGCTTCCTTTTTAAAATGCTGTATATAGACTGTAAGCTCTAGCAGACCTCCAAGAGAAGGTAAATCTGAGCATTGTTTATAATGTAGTCCCAGGGATCTCTTTCAAAATGAGAAGAGCTTATACACAATACATTAAGACCTCTCTCTGATCCCCTTGCCAAGTCACTGAGCCAGTCAAAAATGTTGGCAGGCTCCTCTATTTGGACTGACATTACCTACCGTAATTGCCCAGCAGAACTGACACCTGTGGATTCCTCCCATCCACCATGACTTCCTGCAGGAGCCACTGGGAAGCTGGGTCCAGTTTACAAGGTTCACAGGTTGTTCCCCTTGATGCTGGCAGGTACAGCCAGTCTTTGGAAGCAGTCATACACCTGGCATTCAAGCATCTAAGGTCTTTCAGGTAACTGAAACAGCTCCCTTGCCTGATCCTGCAGCTTACAGCTCCCAGGTGACTACTGATTGACTTGTATAAGTTAAGTGTTTTTATTACACATAAAATAATAGTAATAATATTAACAAAAAAGGATGGGAAGAAACTTTTGGAGTTTTAGATATGTTTATGACATAGATTATGGTGATAGTTTCATGGAAACATATTATCTCCAAACTCATCATGCAGTACCCATTAAATCTGTACAACTTTTTGTATGTCCATCATACCTCAATAAAGGAGTTTAAAAAATAAATGTAAATTAAATGAGTTTCCACTATTTTAGAATTAGGAACATCACATAAATATTCAAATCTGGGGCTTCCTTTGAAAAAATCAGAAGCTCTGGCACCACTGGGTTTCCTATCGGTATGAGTGGGGCTCTGCAGTGACTGCCCTTTGGAAGGGAGAGGACACTCCAGTCTGGCAGAGAGACTCCAGCGGGTTTACATCTGCATCATGTCCAGTCCAGTCCATTTCTCCTGTAAAATCCCCACCAGGTCCCTAGAGGCATCAGAGTTTGTGCCTAATGGCAGAGGATCCAAGTAACACTCATTACCCTTGTAACCTCTTTGCCCAGTCTCTGAAAACATTGCACTTAAAGCCCCCAGAGACAAAGCAGCTTTTAGATTTACAGTGCTGAGCTTGTCCAAACAGGATATGAATTCTAAGTCTGTGTGCAGTTCTGGAATGAAAAGTTATGACAGACAGGAGTCACCAATTCATGTTAGTAAAGACCCACCTTTACTGGTGGTCCACCTTAGTAAAGAACAAGGTTTTTCCTTCACGTAAACTTTTTTTGTGTGTGACAGTTTATCAATAAACTTCCCTCAGTTAAGGAAAATCCAACATAGAAAACTCAAAATTTACACAAAAAATACATAGGATATGTTTGCTCATTTATTCCATATATGGAATGTAGACCATAATTTCAGACCATTTCAATGAGGGACACATGGAAGTCATCCAACAGAACACGTGACTCCAAAGAGGTCCAGCAAAGGAGTGCCAAATGGTGTGGGTGGAACCTGGGCCCAGCAAACCGGGAAGGAATTTAAAGCATCCATTCTGCATGTTCAATGTGCTGAGTACTAAGGAAGGCAACCTGCAGTTCCATGAGGAAACTGAGCCTTAGGGAGGCACAGAAAGCTAGCATTTGGTGAACACAGCCTGCCTGTGAGGCGTCGTACCAGGTGCTCTCACAGACGTTATGAAAACCGCCCAAGGTCACACCAGCAGTAAGCGGGAGAGCTGAAATTCAAACCCAGGTTATCTGACTTCACGTCCAGGGCTTCTCACACTCACTCTGCTGCCCTGCTCCTACCTCCACGCCCCCAGCCGTGTCTCAGGAGCCCGCTCAAGCTGGGAATCAGGGATGCTGCCTCCTTAGCTGCTCTTTGGCGAGGCCAGCACTGACAAGGTAGCTCAGAGAGAACACTTTGAGAGCAGCGTCCACACACAGGCACAAATGCCATCTTCATCTTGTGTCAGAGAAGCAGGAACCACCCACTATTTCTACCATTTTGCTGGCTCGAACTCCTAACAATTTTTTGAAAGAAACAAAATGAACCAGTTTAAAAGGGCACGATTCCCACTTCCAAAAGAAACAGTATCCATGAACAGGGGACTTCAAGGATGCGAAGGGGAGGACAGGCTGTTCCTTGTTGAGTGGGTGCCCTCCTGTCACCACATGGCTCTCCTCATTAGTGGACGTGGCAAGAGTGCCATTGTGTTATATTGTGATCATAGTGTTAAGCAAACCTTTCCTAAGTAATAACAAAAGCCAAATGCTGCTTTGATTTGATTTTTTATGTTCACTTTTTCTTTCAAGATTTTCTAGGGGGAATTATGCTTTTCATCCATCCATCCTTCCATCTCTCCATCCATCCATTCATCCTTCTATCCACTCATCCACCCTTCCATCCGTCTACTAACCCATCCACCCAACCAACCATCCACCTCAATATGTCATACACTGAGCTAGGTGCCAGGAATCCAAAGACCATGGGGGCATGGCCTCTGTCTTCAGAACACCTTCCTCTGGCAATCAGACCCAGAATATAAACACCTCCTAGACACAATGATAAGCTCTTTAAATGGATTAAATGTCACAAGCCTGCATTACATCAGCAATTCTCAAATGTTAATGTCAATACAAATCACCTGGGTTATCTTATTAAACTGCAGATTCTGATTCAGGTCTGGGTGGCCAGATTCCCTATTTCTAATTAGCTCCCAGTGACGCTGCTGTTGCCAGTCCTTGGACCACACTTCAAAAGCCAAGGTTTTATAGTACATCAAGATGACATGGAAGCCTGGACTTCTGAACACCAGAAAGAGTCGATCTTCATACATTCCAAAGTAAATATACCACAACCAAATGCACTTTTCTTTTCCTGCTTCAGGGAAATGTCTTCACAGAAGTGGTTTTGGCATTAACTTGTATCTCCCCTATCTCCCCCACGCTTCCCCTTCCAAAACTTAGGAGTTCAGTTAAATTTTTTTTTTTTTTTTCTGTTTCATACAGCTTCGTCAGTTTTCTCTCAAGAGAGGCAAACTGTGGCTTCAGAAATCGATTGAGGATGAGAAGCACTTCTAACAAGGGGCGGGGCTCCAGAGCTAATTACCCTAAGCCTGCAGGTTGCATTAGGAATCCATCATGACCACGTTTGCCTTGTACTGCGGACCCGCAGAGGCACCTGCAATTAATTCCGATGGCTACAAGCCACAGGGTACCTAACAACTTGTGGGTGATTAAGAATGAATTATGAATCTTTCATTGAAAAGGTCCCAGGAAGAAAAGTGGGGACAGATGCCAGACATGTTTACATTACTTATAGGGCTTGTGAGCACTTTCATTGTTAGCCATTGTGAGCACTTTCATTGGCTTTCCGGCAATGCCTCTTTTTAATTTTTTCATATTTTTAAGTGGCACTTGTCCTTTGGGGCCGTGGTTGGACAGCCTTAGTGCTACTTTTGCAAATAACGAGAATTCTTTTCTCTCTAAGACCCAGAAATCTTTGGGTGTCATGCTTTCCTAGGAGAAAAGAAACTGGTAATGATTTCCACTATTTGATGTTGGGCACACGTTTTATTTTTCAGTAAAAGATGATTTCACAGCCACACCTCATTAACATGCTGTACATTTCAAAATGTATATTACAGGACATTATTTACCAATCCTGGATCGGTACACAGTTTCTAGTTCAATCACAAAAGACTCAAAGATATTTTTTTTCAGGGCCACCCAGAGTGCAGTCCAATCTCAAAATCTTTGGGAAATATGCCCACACTCCAAAATGCTTACAGATGTGCCTCTTTTTGGTAAAATGAACTCCTCTATTTGGTGTTTCCTTAGCACCATCACAAGATTATTACATCATACTTAATGGTGATGATAAAGATGAGCCTCACAATGACTAAAAACAAATCACATTTGGGTCAGACGCCGTAAGAAAGAAAGTTCTCAGAGGATATAGAAAAATGGTTTACTTAAATCAGTCCATAGTAATAAGCACTGCAGGGCTCTCAATATCCAGCGTCAGAAGATTCATTTGGCGAGGGCACGCCAGGCTAGGATGTGAATCATGGGCTGCCACTCCAAGACTATTACAGAATGTGCATACGCTATAAACCAGAAAAGGCTGCGTTTTAACCTCTGTGACTCATGCGTTATAGCCTGTGGCTTCAACAGTTGGTTAGGAATCAGGATGACATTGGGCTGAACAAACTTGCAGCCAAGAGAAACAGAAACAGCAGCTCCCCAGCAGAAACACATGATGCCCAGGGCCTCATACACTCCCTTAGATGCTAGAATTATGAAATCTGTCCGTGGTGGATACTTTGGGCTAGAGGGGATTGTGCCTTTTTTTTTTCCCCTGGTGTAAATATTTAAACTTCTCTATAACATTTGAATTACAATTTACTTTCCTGGAATGAAATTCTAAAACTAATTGACAGCCAGTCTGCGGAATTTCGACATGCTGTAGGTTTGTTTCCCTTATGGAAACCCAAAGCTTTTATCTCTCTCAGTTTTCACTGTTACTGCTTCCCAGACCTCTAAGAGCTAAGGGTTTCTGGTTCTCAGTTAACAAGGAAGGCATCAAAAACATACTAGGAAGACTCACCTATTACCTGAATGTCAATTTGAAATCTGCCTGCAAGAGGTGTTAGACAAATTTTTGTCAGCATTTGCTTTGAAACACTCCTTTACCTGGGTTTCTCAAAATCGATTCCCTCTAGAGATCCTATCCCTATTTATGCTTCTTGATAACTAAGGTCTTTAATGGCATCAGAGATAACTCTAGGCTGAAACCCAGCCTGAGAAGGTTTTTGTCAAACAGTGTGATATTCTCTACACGTGTACATGAGTTATTGTCAATATCTGTTCAACTATAATAAAGATGTTTTATGGTGGACAATTGTTTTGTGGTTGTGAACATCCATCTCATCTTCCTAGTGTGATAGCACCCCAATTTTTTGGAGGGTGAATTATCTCCACCCTATTAGGGACAATCTGTTGAGGGGCAGGTCTCAAACTACAACCAGGTGTGTTCAATCAGTGTGAACTTCAGGAGTTTTGCAGCAACTGTAAGAAAAATCATGTCCTGGTGGGCATGATTTTGGAAAGACTTTCCACTTGAAAGGTAGCGTTTGGATCTGCTGGGGCTGCCCCATGGAGCCTGGAAAGAGGTTAACACAGCAGAAGGCAGAGAAATTCAGCATCAAAAGAGTCCTGCAGCAAGCTGTGTTTGAAAACAGACCTCTCCCAGGATTTTTACTTCTGGAACTAATAATTCACTTTTTGGCTTAAGATACTTTCAATCAGGAATTCTATGATTTGTTACAGAAATACAAAATTGTCAGATTTTTCTACCAAGTGTGAAAAATTGTCCATTATTGTGTCACTTGCTATTTATAATGAAATTTCCACAAGCTGTCTCAAGGAAGACAAAGGAGGGGGTCAACACTTGGAGTTTAGGTATAATCCCCTGTTTTCATTTTTTCATGACTTTCATTCTTTTCTTTTTCTCTCTCATCTAATATTTTGTCAGGATTAAAATGCTAATAAGCACTTGGAATGAGTTGGTTAGGTTTTCATTGCCTTTTTTTTTTCCTGTCTGAGCTTAGTCTCTGGTGTGCTGCTAATAAAATTGTCAAATTGGGGCAAAAGGAAAAACATAGAACATAGATGATTTATTGATTTGATAAATAAACAATTGAGACTTGGTTGCAATCATTTTTAAAAACAGATGATGATCATAATAAAAATAATAATAGCTAGCCTTTCTTGAATGCTTTCTGTATGGGGAACATGATGCAAAGTGGTTGACATTAACTCATTTTATCCTTCAATCTATCTGGGAGGCAGTGGTGTGCTGGCAAATCAATTCTAGGGGATGGTGAGTGATATTTTAATTTATAATATGAAATATATATTTGGTCTTGCCCTTGTTTCTAGTACAGAGCTCCTAAAACCCTTGGACTTTAAGTGCTGAGAGTGACAAAGGCGTCTTTAGTTATGTTAATGAGGTGACTTTTGGAATGCTCTCGTCACCCAAGGATGAGGTCTGGCCAGCAGAGGAACCAGCCACTTGATTAGAGGGTTGGAACTTCCACTCCCGTCTCCCTGTCCTCTGGGGAAATGGGGAGGGCCTGGAAGTTGAATCAATCACCAATGGCCAATGATTTAATCAACCACGGCTTTGTAATAAAGTCTCCATAAATAACCTACGAGGACTGGGTTCAGAGAGCTTCCAGGTTGGTGATCACATGGAGATTTGGGGAGAATGGTATTCTCGAGAGGGCATGAACGCTCCACACCCCTACCCGTCCCACACACCTTGCCCTGTGTGTCTCTTCCATCCTGCTGTTCCTGAGTTATATTATTTCATAATAAAACAGTAATCCAGTAAGTAAAATGTTTCTCTGAGTTCTGTGAGTCACTCCAGATATCGGGGTGGGGGCAGTCTTTTAGGACTAAACCCTTAACCTGTGGAATCTCATGTAGATAGTGTAAGAATCGAGCTGAATCACAGAATCCCCAGCTGGTGTCCAAAGCATTGCTTATCAGTATGAGGGAAACCCCTTCCCACCACACACACATGGAAATTGGGTCCAGGAACCTAATTTAGGGAGGGAAACCTGATTTACAGAGTTCGCCAATTTCTGTGGTATAGATACTCCCACCATGGCTGGTTTCAAGTAGCCAATGATTTAAACGTTGGCTTGAAATTCTTTCATCCTTAACAATTAGCCTTTAGCAGCCAGTCTATCAGAGTCTAACACAGGAGTGGTGGAACCAGCTTACCTAAACCAGCAGTTTGTAAACTGAGGTTTGTCCTACTCCAGAGCCCACATTCAGTCTCTGCACCCCTTTCTAATGGGGCAGGTTTTCACTGTTTATTTGAGGAAAGTATATGGGAATGCAAAAACATTTCAAATGTACTTTGCATTTAGATAAATTATATTTAGTGGGGCTATTGAAAGACCATTTGAATATTCTATATTTTATGGATTCAAGAGCAAGAATCTATATTAAATATGACATTTGTGTTAACCACTGAGGAACAGCCACCAAGCCCTTCAGCTACAGAATGTTTTGAAGATAATCTTTCTATGTCTAATATGTCTGGGAATGTTAATGAAAACTGAAGAAATGATTTAAAAAGAACAGAGTAGCAATTAAGGATGATTTATCAGCATGTTTCAGCCCTAAACATTGTCCTATTCAAGTGTTGCCATGTTTCTTAATCTTACTATAAGCCTTTTCAAGATGTTTTCAGACAATTTATGTGTGGATTTTGAGCCCATGAAAACTGAGTTATAACCAGGGGATTTAAAGTCATCGTACGTGTGTGTATGTGTCTGTATGTGCATGTGTGTGTGTGCATTAGTAGCAAATATTCCCATACTATGGAAAATTAAGTAAATTATAACTGATAAGATGTTACCCACAGAAATTCCCTTTCATCACCCATGCAGGCCTGACTACAAAGTCTTTCTTGGCTCACAAGTAAAGGATTCTGCATATATTGTTTATTATTTCAATCTAAATCTGAAAGCCACAACAAAGTCAAATTGACAGCAATTGTAAACATTAGATAATTGACATCATTGCACAGCAGAGCTATTAGAGTTCACTGGATAACAGGCATGAAGGCACTTCGGAAAATTCAAGGCAGTGTACAAATGTGAGGAATTAGTATTGAGTAAAAAACAAAATCTCAAAGGTAAATTTCTCAACAGCTCAACAGATTTATAGCAAAGTAGAAACTTCCCTACTAAATACATATAATAGAAGAACTGATAACCAAATGTAGCTCTAGGATCTATATATTTTCTGTGTAATTTAAGAAGCATCATTTTAGCTTTTAGGAAATTTGATCATACCTCTATCCCCTACCAAATGTATTGAGAAAAAAATTCTCTGTAGGAAGTAAGATAGAATTTTATATGTGAATATTTATGTCATTTCTTGAGTTATAAAAACCTCATACCATTAAAAAATTGTTAGCTTTATTTAGGTAAGATAATCATATTGAGATTGTATTTTAGAAAGAGTTCTTATCTTTTGGGAGTTACATAATAAAATATTTAGAGATGAAATAATATGGTGTCTGAAATTTGCTTCAAAATATCTGGGAAGGGAGATGTGGATAGAGGGCACGGATAAAATGAGATAGCCATGGGCTGACAGAAGTTGAATCTGTGCTGATGGGCACATGGGGTTTGTTTGCTAGTCAAAGAGTTGCTGTATGTTTGACGCTTTCCACAATAAGTGTTTAAGAAAACTCACCTCATATCAATATTTGAAACACTGCAGAATGTTCTGTGGGCTGAATAAAACAATAGGAGAAGAATTCACTGCCAAAATATCCATTTTTACTGACCTGACTGACGGGTTTTTGCCCATTCTAGTCCAATCTACTCTCATATTGCTGCTAGAATTATATTTCTAATAATTAAATTTGTTTGTGAAACACCCTTCCTCAAAAGACCTCTTTTGAGGCCCCATTGCCTACATGTACAGTCAGTTATTCTTTTGTAACCTCACCACACTTTGCTCTTAATTCTCTTATAGAAACTTGCTGTGTGGTAGGACCTTTTTCTGCTCTCACGTTTTTGTCTCCTGCAAGACACTGATCCACAGGGACCGAGAACACATCTTATCTTCCTATCTTCAGTGTTTGGCACATTATCTGGCATATGGTAAGATGCTCAATAGATTCTTGGTGAATGAAATGAATGTGAAATACAAATAGATTATATCAAAGTAAATGTTTAAAACAATGGAACCAAAATAGGTAAGTAATGATGACTAGACACTTAGTAGTTAGATGCTTGTTGTATTTTTTTCTCTAACTCTTCTAAATAATGCATGAAAGTGATTTATAATCAAAATTAAAGGTAAAACAATACTTTTACAAAAGTTATTTAAGTATCTTTAAACTGAAAAAAGCACAGGTTCATAAAATGTTTAATTTCGTTGCTACTTTTAGATACACACAGCTGAAATAATTCAACTACTAGGAAGAGACTATCCTCAACAGATAGTAATGCTATCTAGCAGTTCTCTCAGTACAAGAGTGAATTGCTTCAGTGAATAATCATAATCAACTCACGTGCTTTCCCACAAGCAAAAAAAAAAAAAAAAAGAGAAGGAGAGAAATAGATAAATTGGATTTCATTAAAATTTAAACACTTTTGTTCATTCAGTGATACTATCAAGAGAGTAAAAAGACAGCTCAAAGAATAAGAGAAACTATTTGCAAATCCTGTTTCTGACAAGGGTCTAGCACGTAGAAAATATAAAGAACTTCTACAACCCAACAACAAAAAGGCAAATGACCCAATTGAAAAATCAGCACAGGACCTGAATAGACTTTTCTCCAAAAGAGACATACGAATGGCCAGCAAATACATGAAAAAAATGCTCAAAGTCATTAGTCACCAAAGAAATGCAAATCAAAACCACAAGGAAATATCACTTCACACCCACTAGCAAGGCTATAATAAACACAAGAGCAATGATATAACAAGGGTTGATGAGGATGTGGAGAAATTAGAACATACACATGTTGCAGGTAGGAGTGTAAAATGGTGCAACCACTGTGTACAAGAGTTTGGCAGTTCCATAATGAGTTAACACAGAATTAGCACATGACCTAGTAATTCCATTTCTAGGTATATACCCCAAATAATTGTAAATAAGTATTCAAACAAAAACCTTTACACAAATGTTCATAGAGATGCTATTCATAATAGACAAAGGAAGAAACACCCAAATGTCTATCAACTAATGACTGGATAAAAAAATGTGGTATGTCATACAATGGAATATTATTCAGCCATGAAAAGAAATGAAGCACTGATACACACTACGTCATGGATGTACCCTGAAAACATGCTGAGTGTAAAAAGCCAGATATAAAAGGTCACACAGTGTATGATACTATCTGTAGGAAATATCCAGAATAGGCAAATCCATAGAAACAGAAAGCAGATCAGTGGTTGTCAGAAGCTGAGGGGATTTGCAGTGACTGTGTCATGGGTATGGGGTTTCCTTTTGGAGTGATAAAAATGTTTTGGAAATAGACAGTAGTGGTGACTGTACAACACGGTGAATGTACTAAGTGTTACTGAAGTTACACTTTTAGATGGTTAAATGGTAAAGTTTATGTTATGTGTATTTTACCAAAGTAAAGAATGATGTGTTCCTGGTCCAACTTCTAGATATTCTATTCTGGGGCTCCTTATATGGATGGGGCTTGGGTGTATGTAGATAAGGACCCAGGTGATCTGGTACAGGTGGCCAATGGCACTTTGAGGAACATTGATATACTATTTCTACAGTTATTTCATTACTTCATGATAAAAGCCTCATACCATATAATTTAGCACCAGGAATGTCTGAGACATCACTTATAACTCTCCAAAAGTTCTTACTTCTTAAGATGGGAAACAGCAACTTTAATGATACTTCTCTAGGGCTGGCTTACATAAGCATGCGTACCTTCGCCCCACTCAAAATTTCCCAGGACATCTGGGGCCACAGTCCTGTTACATAATCAACGCTCATCTCTCCTAAGCTCCGATATCCTTTCCCTCTCTCTTGTTTTCAAAACTTTTTTTCTTTCTACTGTTTCTCTCCTCACAGCCTAAAACCATGCACACATTTCTGTATCCTAACAAGGGATCTCCCTTGACCTCTGCTCAAATCTGTACTGAGCCAAGAGCCTTGAAAAGCCAGTGGGTGCCTTCTCTCTCCACTTCCTCTGCATTCCACCTCCCTACCCCATCCTGATTTAATCCTTGGAAAAACCGCAGGAGATCTGTACCATTTTTATTCCATACTGCTATGAAGATGAGAAGTCTTAGGATGTTTAAGTGACTTATTCAAGGTCATACAACTAGCAAATGGTAAAGGAAAAAAAAGCAACCTCAATCTCTAGATCCCAAGCTCCTAAGCAGATCAAGATTATAATAAACTCTACCAGGATATAGGCTCCATGAGAACAGGACTTCTGTGCCTTAAATTAAAACAAAACAAAAGAGTGAATACCGTTCTTTTCCTTGAATCTAGAAGTGTACCTTAATTGATGCTCAATGAATATTTATGATGCGAAACAGTATATAAATGATAGGCAAAGCTTTGAGAGTAGAGGAAATCTAAGGGAAAAAAATCTAAGTTCAATGGTCTTGACCCATTTAGAGATGCAACAGTTTGCAAATTAGCAAACTCAAGTAAAGTCATCCTGATTTGGAGGTCTGCCACCATCTTGTCCCAGGGAATTTTGTTATGTAGCAACTGGAAACTTGCCCATGAACATTCAAAAAAACCTCTGGTATGAAACACTTGCATCTAATCTGCAGACAGAGATTGAAAGAGTTCAAAAGAAAGGACTCCAAATTGTGACTTAGTTCTTTTATGAGAGGTAATCGGACATAGGAAAGAAGATAAGAGAGTGTGGGCTTTTGCATGGTGTTTACCTTAACCTATCAGCCTAAGGAAGTATGTAAATGCATTTGAGTGTTGTGCTTTTATAAACTTCCTCTTCCATTTTTGTTTCAATGTAAATGCCTAGTATTTTAAAATTTCCTTTGAGAAGGTTTTTTTTTTTAAAACCACAGCTATTAAGATATATTTTTCACTTTTGAATCATTTTCCTTTAAATATTATTTTGTTGACAGTAAAACAATGATTTACTTATGACACTTATCCATAATTAATTAATTATCTATCTTAAACAACTTAAAATAAATATTCTAAATATTTGCACCCTGTGGCATAGGAGACAGAATGGAGGTATGAGAATCAGGATGAAATAAAAAACGTGACACATGAGCTTAGTTCACTGTAAAATCTAATTTGCAAAATTGACTTGGCTTGCATTGTCTTCTTAAGACGATCTAATTTTCACTGAGCCTCACACTCTCAGCCAGGTTTTGTGCTAGATGGTGGAGATAAAAAGACAAAGCAAGGTGTTCCCTACCATGATGGTCTTGCAGCCTCATAAGGTAATGTTTCACTATATCTGAAAGATCTCAAAACTCCTGGAATAAAACCCTTTTTCAGATGTGTAGGGATCATCCAGAATACGGCTCAAAGTGAAAAATCTCTACTCCTCAACCTTCATTCACTGCAGGCAAACATTTTCCTTCTGTTTGGCCTGACAACTGGAACATGGATTTCAAGAATAGAGCAGAAAGGTCATCACACACAAACAGAGCTGCAGGACCACCTCACCTTTGCGTCATCTTCCAGACCCCTTAGCTCCTCTTCCCTGTGTTCTCTGTTACCCTTAACCTTAATACTTGCACCTGAAACACCAGGGTTGAACCCCAGACTTCCAAAAGAATTCCAGTTAAGGAACAAAACCATGTGATAACTATTGTCAGTGATATCTATGAAGCACTCAGAGTGGGCAGCAATCGGAAGGCTCTGGAGCACTCTTTCAGGAGGCCAGAGCACAAAGTGTGTTCTCGGTTGCAGTGTTCCAAGGAAATACTTTTCTCGCTAGTCACTGGAACAGCTGGTTGGGGATTTCCCTATTTTCATTAGACTGAATTAATCTGGCAAGAAAAACAGATGAATCTTTAAAACCCTCCTCTCCCCCTCCCCCCAGCAAGTCAGCTGTACCTCAGGAAAGGTAAAAAGCAAACAAGAAGCCAGACTGGTTATTCATCTACAAATGACTCAGATGACTGGGTCTTCCTTTCTGGGTTTCCCACCACCATGTAAGGAGATTAATGGGGGGAAAAAGAAAACAAAATCCATGTTACCGGCTACACACTCAGTGCCTCTGCTCTCCAAATTCCAAATTCCATTCCAGAACTTAATTCCCCAGATGGAGGACAGATTGGTTATACAGATGGTATGTGCCCCACCTTCAATTTGTTCCTCCACCCACCCCCTTCACCCAGCCCAGAGTTCTTAATGATGGCTACATTTCTCCAATGCTAACCATTCATTCATTTTTTTTTTCCATTCAACAAGTACTTGTTAACATCCACTGCATGCCAGGCATAGTGATGAGAATTAAAACAGTGAGAAAAATTGGACAGGGGTTTATAGTCTGTTGGGAAAGGATGACATTGGTCAAGGTGTAACACAAATGAGAGCATAAGCTGTGTTGGTCAAGGAAAAACACAGTATGAGGAAGGCGTACACAAAAGGACCAGACAGGGACCGAGGTGGGGGCAGCTCAAGGAGATAGAGCTAAAGGATGAGTCAACCAGGTGAAAATATGCAGAATGGTGAGAGCTAGGCACAGGGAACAGCATGCACTGAGGCCCTGTGATAAGAGGGAGACTATAACATTAGAAAAACTGAAAGAAGATCAGAGAGGGTAGAATTCAGAGGATAAGGGGGAGAGTAATGGAAAGTGGAGCTAGAGCTACCAAAAAAGAGACCTATTAGAACTCATAGGTGAGTTCAGCCAGGTTTCAGGCTACAAGATCAATGTCTGAAAGTCAATTGTATGTCTACACACTAGCAATGAACAATATGAAAATTAAACTAAGAAAACAATTCCATTTACAATAACATCAAGGAGAATAAAATACTTTGGAATAAATTTAACAAAACAAGTGCAAGACTTGTACATTGAAAACTACAGAACATTGTTGAAAGAAATTGAAGAAGACCCTGGTAAACAGAAAGTCATCCCATGTTCATGAATTGGAAGAGCTAATATTGTTAAGATGGTGGTACTCTCCAAACTGATCTACAGATTCAACAAAATCCCTATCAATATTCTAGATGATTTAGTCACAGAAATTAACCAGCTGATCCTAAGATTCATACAGAAAATCAAGGAACTCAGAAAAGCCAAAACAACTGAAAAGAAAAACAAGTTGAGAGACACATACTCTTCAATTTCAAAACTTGCTATGAAGCTACAATAATCAAGACGGTGTGGTACTGGTACGAAGACAGACATATAGATCAATGAAATAGAATTGAGAGTCCAGAAATAAATCCTCTTACCTTTCTGGTTAATTGATTTCGACAAGGGTACCAAGACAATTAATAGGAAAAAACAGTCTTTTCAATAAATTCTGCCATAGCAAATGGACATTCATATGCAAAAGAATGAAGCTGGTCTTCTACCTCACACCATATACAAAAATTAACTCAAAGTATGTCATCAACCTAAATAAAAGAGCTAAAACTGTAAAATTAGGAGAAGAAAACATGGGAGTAAATCTTTTTAACCTTGGATTCAATGACGGTTTCTTAATATGACAACAAATTGACAGGCGACAAAAGCAAAAAGAGAGAAATTGGACTTTGTCAAAATTACAAACTTCTGTGCTCCAAAGTACATCATCAAGAAAGTAAAAGGACAAGTTACAGATTAGGAGAAAATATTCTCAAATCATGTATCAGATGAGGGACTTATAGCTAAATATATAAAATACTCTTTTACTCAACAATAAGAAAAGACAAACAATCCAATTAAAAATACGCACCGTCCACACTCAAAAAAAAAAAGAATCTAGACACAAACTTTATACACGTTACAAAAATTAACTCAAAATGGGTCATACACCTAAAGTAAATGCAAAAGTATAAAACTTCTGGAAGATAACAGAGGAGAAATTCTTAGGTGTGGCGATGACATTTTAGATATAACACCAAAGGCATAAACCGTAAAAGAAATAATTGATAAACTGAATGTCATTAAAATTAAGTGTCTGCTTTGCAAAAGACACTGTCAAGAAAAAGAGAAGACAAGTCATAGATTGGGAGAAAATATTTGCAGATGACATACCTGATACTTAGACTGTTCTCTAAAATACATAAAGTACTCCAAAACTCAAAAAAAAAAAAATCAAATAAAAACTGAAAAAAAGACCTGAACAGATAATTTACCAAAGAAAGTACACAGATGGCAAATAAGCATATGAAAAGATGCTCAACATTGTAAGTCATTAGGGAACTGTGAACTCAGATAACAATGAGATACCACTGCACACCTAATAGAATGGCCAACATCCAAAACACTGACAATACTGAATGCAGGCAAGGTTTCAGAGCAACAGGAACTTCACTGTCCTTCACTAAGTAATAGACAAATATACTGAGGTACATCCATACAATGGAATATTAGTCAGCATGAAATGAGCTATCAAGCCATGGAAAGATGTGGTGGAAACTTAAATGAAAGAAAGTGAAAGAAGCCAATCTGGAAAAGGCTACATATTGCATGATTCCAACGATATGACGTTCTGGAAAGGGCAAAACTAGAGACAGTAAAAAGTTCTGTAGTTTCCACAGGTTAGAAGGGAGGTAGAAGTTGGAGAATTGTGAGATAGGCTGTGCATGTGTAGAAGCAAGAGGTACACAGAAACTCTACGTACATTCCACTCAATTTTGCTGTGAACTTAAAACTGCTTTAAAAAATTAAAGTCTGTGTTTAAAAAACCCACTCAAATAAGAAATTCCATTACCTACATCACTCCATGATGCAAAATGTTCTCCCTGAAACTGCTAGGCTGGCTTATGAGTGATCAAAACTAGAAACTAGAATATTTCCAAAAAACTTAAAAGAAATATGGACAAGAACTTGAGAAGACATGCTTTAAAGGGATGAATTTTATGTATGTAAATTTTATCTCAGTTTTTTTTAAGGGGGTTTAGAAAGGTTGGCAGATACTAGACTTGGCAGGCACTGTGAGGCTCAGAAGTACTGAATTCCCCTGCCTTAACCAGAAGATGACTGAACAGGCTCAAAATGTCCCTGTAGCTCCCTGAGCCTTGGAAGAGAAAACTATCCAGCACATCTAAACTGCATAGTTCACGTGCAGTGGGGGATGAACGGCTGGCTTTCCACTGACTGTGGATGCACTGTCCACTGCTCTTCCCTTCCCCGGAAGTGGGATCTTTATTTCCTGACCTGCTGCTCCCAGGGCTGTGTTCTCTACTGGAGAGTACCTGGCACAACCTTCTCATCTTATCTGGGCTCCTGTTCCTCCATCCAGCTCATCAGTTTTTTGTAAAACAAGCAGGAAAGCATGCCCTTTTGGGTCACACCAATGACCCTGCTGCTCAGCTGCAGTGCAGGTCTTTGTCCAGCTGCTCCCTGTCCCACTTCCTGTGGCAGCAGATATTGATTTTTCTCATGACAAAGCGAGTATTCACCCGTCTGGGAGGCTGAGAATTTTAATCCCCAGTTTTAGGGGAAGCATCATGATCCTGACAACTCCTTTAAGTAAAATGCTACAGAAGGAAAAGCTAAATAAAGTGACTGCTGTCTGGGCAGAGGAGAGAGAGAAAAAGAGAGAGAGAGAGAGAGAGAGAAAGAGAGAGAGAGAGATTTACATAGACCTGACAGGTATTCAAAATAGGAAAAGTAGAAAGATTTTAAAAAGCAAGCATCTCAGATGGTCCTCCAAGGAATGAATTCCCTGAAGCCAGTCTCTAGGTACTTTTCCAATAAAAATCCAACCATCACAAGGAACAACTCATTGTCTAATCATCCAGCACTGTCATGACTGACCTTCAAGTGCTGGTGACTAAATCACACGCTGCCATGGGTAGGGTGAGAAAGTCCCCCCTTTCCTCAGCGGTGATATTGAATGTGAAAATGCTGCTTATGTGGAGGAAGTTGGTTTTAGCATATGGTTCAGGAATAAAATAACCAGTTGGTAGCCTTTGGAATGAACTGATCTCAAGCCATTTGAACTGTGTGAACAAGTCTGTGCAGGCAGACAGGAACTGGGTGAGTTTTCTGTGTGCCCCCACCCTCCAGTGATTTGCCTCCTTGGTTGTGCAAGGAGCTGGCAGAGCTGCCTCACCCCAGCACAACACCAGGCAACCCAAGGCTGCAAGGTCAGTTCTCTCCCCACCCACCTGGGAGTGGCAATTCTGCTGGCCCTCATAACATTCTCCTCCTTTTGTAATAGGGAGGAACAAATCTGACTCCATATTAAATCTGTTCCTTTAGCTCTAAACCTGTGCTGTTTCCTGGGCTTAGTCATGCTGGTTCTGGACCTTTTGTAAAAGAATGTTGCCTATAGCCTGAAATATACAGGATCACCCACTCTCAACACTCTGACCTTTAAGGTTTAACACTTTTCCGTTCACATAGAGATAAAAAGTTGCAGAACAGAGAATAACATTTGTCTTGTTGGAGGTTTACAGGAACATCATGACCTGACCCACGTGGACAGCTGCAAGAATAAAGGACTCCAACACCTAGAAGTCTGCAACAACCAATCACAGCCGCTCCCCTTTTTTAGTATAAAAAGAGCCTGAACTCTGACTTCGGTAAGATGGTTCTTTGTCTACTAGTCCATCATCTCCTCAGTCTGCAGGCTTTCTGAATAAAGTGGCTATTCCTTGCTCCAACAACTCATGTCTCGATTTATTGGCCTGTCATACGGTGAGCATACGAGCTTGGACTTGGTAACACTATTGGTCTCACTACCATTGAGATAAAGGGATCTGCACTGAGGAAACTCACCTGCAGTGAAAACCGAAAATGAGGGGAGCTGACCAGTGTACAGTGACATGAGGCACAACCTCAGCAGGACCCAGAGATGCTCTCTGAATGCGGAGTAGAGGAGATGGATGGCATCCTAGGAATGGCCAGGAAACTTGGCCCTGAGGACCTGGGAATGTCCTCATTTTGAGGCCAGGACATTTACTAATAGAGGTCAAGAGGATGTTCTTTTTTTTAAAATATGGCATTAGTAGGTATGACAAACCAGGTAGAAATATCTGAAGATGATTATTTCAAGCTTTCCAAGGTGGTGAATGGGTTAAAGATCATCCACGTTTGGTGAGAGTCAGTAGTAGGTCTGGTATAGGTCTGGTAGGATGTAGACAGAGAGGCAGCCGTGAGCTCCCTGCATTTGGCGTCTTACTCCTTCTCTGAGCTAATAGCCTCGGGAAAAATAATTAACGCTATTCGGGACGACTCATACAAATGCAATGTGGAACCTGTTTTTATCCAGCTTTTTTTTGTTTGTTTTCCCTAAGGCAGCTTTTCTGTAAATCAAACCACCCTGAGAAATAAATCCTGTAAACACTGCCGAAGAATTGCCAAAGGCCCTTCAGTAGAGCAATTCCCCACCATCAACTTGCCCTTTCCCAGAAAGAACTTTAGGCTCTTCTCGAAGCACAAGAACCTAAGTGGGTCTTGGCTTTGTTCACATGCCATTGCGATCCCCCTGAATGGTGTGCCCCTTGTCACTGGGTTACACCGAGGTAAAATTGAGAGAGCGACCAGGGGTGTGCGCCCCAAGCACTGGCAAACATGGAAGACGCAGACGTCGTGTTTATAGGACACACCACTTTCCAAACTGTTTTAGGGGAACATTCTTCAGTGACCTCAAAGGGCTGAATGTTTACAACATTTGCTGATGGCCCGGCACTGGGTTGACAAAGATCACAAAATGAATGGGCTTTAGGGTAACCAAAGACCAAGTTCTGTCTTTTTACTGCTGTCACTGTTAGAAGGTTAATTGCGGTTTTCAGTACTGAAACCAGTTGATGACAGGTTCTATACAGATATGGTAGAATGATGTTGATCCTTCTATCTGAAAGACTCAGAAGTAAAAAGTTCCTAGAGACAAGCAATTTGCTTAAAGATTAAAGGTTTAATGTTGAAGAAAGTAATAAAATCCAGAACTTCAGCTGCAGTATCTGTCATTTGTTTTTAAAACCAGTCAACAAATATTTACTGAATACATACTAAGTTTCTGACATGATTTATAGACACATACAAAGCAGTTAGTCTCTGCCATTAGGGGCTTAAAGTCATGTTGGAGGGTTTCGCATAAACACACACAAACACAATCCAACAATCCAAAATATCATGTAATCTCCAAATGAAAGGCACTGCTGGAAGTGATAATACAAGAAGTAATATTGGAGCTGCAAGGAGGAAGACTGCAGAAATTTTCATGGAGAGTCCCATGTAAGAGGAAGAAAGAACTGACATTGTACCTGGTAAATATGGGGCAGGATTTTTCCGAGCAGAGATGAAGGGAGAAGTTATTCCAGGCAGGAGGGGAGTGATGGCTAGGCGTAAAAGGCAGGAAGGTCAAAAATGGGTCTAGGCAACAGGGAGCCAGCAGACTAGCCATGGCAAAGGGGATGAGGATGCAAATGGTGGCTCTTATGCCTCGAAAAGTAGCTTGGGTCAGACTGAGGACGTCAGAAGTACATAATATCCATTTACCTATTACCGGTGATGTTAACCTTGATCATTTTGTTAAGGTGATGTTGACTAGGTCTCTACACTGCAAATTTACAAAAATCAACGGAGGAGATGCAACACATTTTTAAGTTGAATCTACATTATTAGCATTTTCCCATAACTACCTCTACAGAATCAACAAAACAATAAATCAAATCAAATTGTAGCATTTGCCAGTTTCCGTGGTGTCAATTCTCCCACGATGGCCAATATCAAGCTTCCAGTGTGACCCCTGAAAGTGGAGCTGGGAAGAGGCACCCAGCAGCACATCAGTGTACAGGAGGCCCGTCATCCCTGCAGGAGATGTTCATAACCTCCAGAGCACAGGTAATGGCAAAACGTCATGCAGTAAGTAGCCTGTGATGAGTACTTATTAGCTTCATTTAGAATACAATTTACTGGTGAGTTTATATAATTTAATTTTTAACAGTGGCTGTGTTTAACAACAGCCTCCCCAAATCCCTGAAAACGTCACAGTTGGCTCTCATGACCCAGTAGGAGCGACTCCAGACCCCGCTGCAGGCAACACTGCCTGGAAGCAGGTGGTCCACCCAGGGCATCCTGTCGCCAGGCTGGGAGTGAGCAGTAAAATCTCTCTTAGATCCTTGGGGTCTGGCATTTGTTCCAGCCAGAGGAAATGTGTGCTTTAACTTGAAGAAAGAGTAAAAACAATTGTGTGGGCTCTTCATTACAAGATATGCCAGGTGCCTCTGCCAGATGAGATATTTAAGATGTGTCTCTCAGCGTACAGGGGTCTGTGCTGAGATGTTGGGACTAGGAGACAAAACCCCGATTTTATACTTATTACTTGCTTGGGGAGAAATTTCAGTTCTTTTTTCCACATCCTTAAGGGTGAGATGATAGCTGGTGGGTATAGAATAAATAGACAGATACAAGCAATACTGATAAAATGCCTAGTCCAGTCTGTGGACAAAGCAGCAGTCACCCTTTTATGTATATGTGTGTGTGTGTATATATATACGACACACATACGTATGAATGCATATGCATGTGTGTATTTTTTTAAGTAGCAGGTACTTCTGTAATGCTTACTAAATGGTAGTACTTTACATGCATTAACATGTATTAACTCATTTAACTGTCATAAGAATCCTGCAGTATTATTATTGTTGTTATTATTACCCTCTTTTAATCGCCACGTAAACTAAGGCATAGGGAAGTTACATAACTTGCCCAAGGCCAGAAAGCTGCTAGGAAGTGTAGTAGCCAGGATTATAGAAGCCAGGTTGTCTACCACCATAATTAAGATGTGTTTCCAGACATTATAATGTGTTACTTTTCTTCTTCATTTAGAGAAAAGGCATGAAAAGGAAACACAAAACACCATATTTTGAGGTTGACGGCTGTCCTGCCAGCACGTCCCACAAAGCAGACTATTGAACCTGTGTGTTTCAGAAGGAATGGCTTGTGATGGTTACAGTGAGTTTCTGAACATGAGGCGTGGGGGTTCTGGACAGGAAGAGCCCTTAGAGTGAAGCTGACCGAGAGAGCAGCGCCCTTTGCAGGGAAAGCTCTCTGCTAGCCCTTCACGGCAAGTGAGGACTGATGGCCATGCGAGCGCTGAATCCACAAGGCTTCCTGGTTGCTCCTCCACTGACTGACTAGTTCTGCTGGAAGGTCTCTCCGCACTGACATGATGCAGTTCCATTCTACTCTGATATGAAGGAATCGGAGCATATCAGAACAATCAAATGACTTCATTTACGTTTTCAAAGTAGGTACTAGGACCACTGGCTTTTAAACTTTTTGTGAGGGGAGTAAGAAGCCTTTTGAGGTTTTTTTTTTTTCCCCATATGCAATTTTACACTGAAGTCCAATATCTAAAAGAGAGAAAAAAAGCAAGGCAGCTGGTTGTCACTGTTTTGGGGCCTCAGGTGGTGCTCTGCCTTTGGGGATATATTCAGTGGCTCCTGAAACATCTCCTAGAGTGCAGGGGTTTCATCGTCCAGATGGAAAATTACAAGCTCTGTTTTAAATGCCTCATCTTATAGCTGAAGACCTGAGAAACAGAAAGGGAAGGTGATTTTCCCAAAGCCACACAGCAGGCACAACCCGGCTGAGAATCTGCCAGTTCCCAGTGCTCCTAGTGCCTTGTGTCTCACATCCTGGTGTTACTGACATTGCTGCTCTCTGGGGACCAGCCAGGGAGAGACAACACAGGTGTCTGTGAGCCAAGAAGTCACTCACATCTCTCAGCTGGTGACCCACTGGTCAAAGTGGGAATTCACCCACCAATCCCAGGGTATAAACAGGAGAAACTGGCAATTGCTGACCAGTGTGGCTCTGCCACCGAGCCCTGATGAAAGGTTCCCATTCTGTCTGCAGAACAGGTGCTGAGACAAGGAGTCATATTTTACGGTAATGGAAGCCGTTTTGATGTCTGCCTCGCCCATCTGTCGTCCATAAAGGTGCAGCAGGCTTCCCTCTTTATCTGGCGGGAAGATACAGTTATTTTTATTGTCAGGAGCATAAAATATATAAAGCCGCTTGAACAGGCTTTTTTGGAATGCAGAGAGTAGCTGCTCAGCACAAAGCTACTGTTAAATATTTTGTAAGGCTTTCATAATTCATGAAACCTGTTATTCATAGAGGTTTTTCTCGAGACCCCATTGGGAACCCCAGATTGCTTGTATCAGGAGCAGAGAAAGAAGACAGGGCTACTTTCCTTCTGGTTCTGCCTATCTGATCTATTTATCTCATCCCCCAAATATTTACATAGGGCTCTCTCGTGATTACTAACTTGCCTAGCGGTAACCTGTTTCTTGCCCCAGACTCTGGATGTTTTGGAATAGGCTGTTTAACTATCTCAAGCTCTGGTTTATTAATTCACGTAAAGGATCAGTCTGGGTGTTGTCATGAGGACTACACTGAATTAATGTTTATAAACCATGGTGATGTTCTCAGATGAAAGATGCTTGGTGAATATAAAAATACTCAGCTGTGATGATTAATGCATGGTCTTTGCCAATGAGATTATTTAAATGATGGAACAGTGGCTACTATTTTAATCACACAGAGCCTCACAGAAGTTTCAAAGCACTTTTCCGACACTAAATCATGGCAAGTGCTATTTAATCCTCACTTGAGAGACTGAGAAGTTGAAGCACCGTAATGTTTGTGCTTTACCCATGGGCAGGGGTTAAATTTTACTGTGGAAAAGTTATCAGTGTTGCATCTCTTCCGGGACACTGTTCCCCAGACTTATATACCTTGTTCCTCTTGCTGGGAATTTTGTAAAACATCCTCCGCTGAGGCAGTCTCCCTGGAGGAGGATTAAAGAGCCCACAGGAAATTCACTTAGCAAGCATTTATTGAGTCCTGGAGATAAAAAGATGAGAGACATAATCCATGTTCTCAAAGCCCTTATGATTCAGAGAGAGGCGGAGGAGCGAGCATGTGTGATCTGACGTTGAGATAGGGCCACGCGTGCAAACGGGAGGAGAGGATCCAACAGAGAGTAAAGGGAGTGTAGGGACAACATAAGAAGCAATGTTCTGTTTGTTGGTAAATGTGCCTTGTTCATGAGTCTTAATTTAGGTTCCCTCAGAAGCAGATGTCGTGGCAAGGATTTGAGGTTTATAAAGAGGTTTATTTAGCAGGTAAGAAAGCACCCCTAGGTGACGGGAAAGTGAGACAGGGAAGAGGAGGCAGCTGTCATTGTGGGTAACCAGGACTTGTTTCTGGGGAGACGCACACACCTCAGAGCCATCCCCTCAAGGGGCAAGATAGCTGGAGTGTTAATATCCCAACTCCTACCAGCTACTGAAGGGGGACTGCCCCTGGGGACAGTAACTCTTGCCTGTGGAGTATACGGCAAAGTGGGATGCAGACACCAGCGAGTCTTTGAATAAAGAGGTGGTGGCAGTTGTTAAGTCTCGTGCGCACTTAGGGATAAGGGTAAGGGGTACCCGGGGGCCACAGTGACTGCTCCACCTTTTAAAGAAAATCACCACTGGAATGAAAAGTGCTCTATTCTCTAGAGCATCCCCTTGACTCTCTGGCTTAGAGATAGCTATTTAGCCATAGATTTCAGTTGGTAGAGGACAGTCACTGTTAATAAGTGCAGGGACAACCCTGTGGGGGAGGATGGGTTAAGAAGGAAAAACCAAGTAATGACTTACTACTCATAACTGTACAAAAGACCCAGCTCTCCCCTCTTGCCCTTCACATCTCAGAATAGGCGTCTCCTCCTTGGCCTTTGCCTTGACCCTCCTTGTCCCCCCGCAGAACTCACAGCTCACGCCTTTCCTGGTGGTTGTAACATCTACTTGAACTTTTGTATTTACTCATCCTTCTCCTTCAAGAGACTCAACTTCCTGAAGGCAGAGTCGTGCCTAACAGAGAAACTTTCAAGTGATGCATGTGACCTCCTTTTAAAGGAGCAAAAATTATATATCTTTTCTGTTTTACTACTTTCCCCTGAGAGCGAGCGTATGGGAGCAGGGGAATGTGCACCATGCTCCAGAAGAAACATAAGATGAGTCATGAGGTCGGCGGTCCTAATGCAATGAGCACAAAAGGAGACAGAAGGAAGTGAGGTCCACCGGAATGATGTGTACTAGCGGTTAAAATCAAGCAGTGAAAAGTATAACATCATGTGAAGAAAGAAGGGTCTTTAAAGACAAGCCTGTCCACAAATGATAAATGCTGGAGAGGGAGTGGAGAAAAATAAACCTTCCTACAGTGTTGGTGGGAATGTAGTTTGGTATAGCCGTTATGGAAAACAGTATGGAGATTCCTCAAAAGACTAAAAATAGACTCACGATACGATCCAGCAGTCCCACTTCTGGGCATATAACCAGAGGGAACCTTAATTCAAAAAGGCACATGCACCCTAATGTTCATAGCAGCACTATCTACAATAGCCAAGACATGGGAACAACCTAAATGTCCATCAACAGATGACTGAATAAAGAAGCTGTGGTATATTTATACAATGGAACAGTACTCATAAAAAATAATAAAATAATGCCATTTGCAGCAACATGGATGGACCTGGAGATTGTCATTCTAAGTGAAGTAAGCCAGAAAGAGAAAGAAAAATACCATATTGATATCACTTATATGTGGAATCTCAAAAAATAGACAAACAAATATATTTACAAGACAGAAAAAGATTCACAGATACAGAAAACAAACTTACGGTAAATGGGGGGAAAAGGGTGGGAAGGGATAAATTGGGAGTTTGAGATTTGTAGATATTAACTAATACATAAAAAAAATAAACAAGTTTACAGTGTGTAGCTCAGGGAACTATATTCAATATCTTGTAGTAACTTATGGTGAAAAGAATATGAAAATGAATATATGTATGTTCATGTATGACTAAAGCATTGTGCTGTACACCAGAAACTGACACAACATTGTTAACTGACTAGACTTCAATAAACATACACATATATATATATGCAAAAAGAAGCCTGACTCCTTTTCCCTTCCAATTTTACTTTCTTAAAAAACTGTTTTTTATCAATCTAGCTATGTATTGTTCTATCTATCCTAGATTGTGTGTCCTTTAACAGAGGGGTGTAAAGAAAAAAAAGGGATAATCTTCCTGTACCATAACCCCTGCTGACATAAAAATAAAATAATCCATATAAAAGATAAGCAAATCCAATGGCAGAGAACAGTACAGAGTGGAAAGGACCTCTCCATGCCCACAGCAGACCCTCTCCCACAAGAAACATCAGTCGAAGTTCTGTATAATTCCTTCCAGAAAATAAGTACACTGATAAAATGACAGCAGATAACATTTATTAAGTGATTACTGTGTATCTGGCACTATATCTAAGACCTTAACATATAGTATATTTTTTAATCCTTGTAACATAAATAGTTACATGCTTATCCCCAATTTACAGAACAAAAAGACAAAGGCACAGAGCTTGCCCAAAGTATCACATTACACTCATGTGCCTAGTCAGAGGGGGAGGCAACGTTTGAACTCAAGAAGTCTGAATGCAGAGTCCAGACTCTTAACCACTATACTGTGTATGCAAACCATGTGTGTTGATTTGTATATTTTGGTGTGTGTGTGTGTGTGTGTGTGTGTGTGTGTGTGTGTGTGTGTGTGCATATGTGTGTGTACAAAAACAGTCCACTATAAAACAGCAAGAAGCATGCATGGTCTAAGTAGCTGGGCCCTTTTTCCTACTTGGCATCTTTCTGGAGCCTTCACCCTTGACTTTGTCGGCACAAAATCATCTGCAAAACACATTTACATCATCTTTGTAACACCCTTCTGCTTCCCACCATATGCATTTTATTGTGCACAATTTCTTCAACAGCATGGTTATGTAACATACTTCCAGACTGTAAACACTGAATACAGGCAATTTTAGTAAGTCTGTTTTACACTCAGGTGGAGCCTAAATCACAGGTGTGCATGTGTTCAGTGGGTCACTTCATAAACAAGACTTAAGTCTGTACATGCCTCCTGGATCCATGCAGGAGTTATCAGTTGCTAGGGATGTTTTAAGGCAAAGAATTTAGGAAGGACCTTGAGGTTGTCATCATTTGATTCTGCATCACCAAGAGCAGGTGGCCAATGAAAATAAGCTGGCCAGGCAGCCATGCAATAAACATTTATTGAAGACCAGCCATGTCAAGAGAATTCTGTTAGATGCCAAAGACGTCAAGTGCGTGGGTTCTGTTAACCGCCTAGTTCACAAGCTCACAAGCCATGGCCACAGCCAGTGGTTCTGCAGCTGTATTCTGAGTGCCCCAGGCTCTGGGCAGGTGCCTTCCAGGGCTATAGGAGGCGGAAGGGATGGTTCTGCTGGTCCTCCTTTCCTACCCTGCCCCACCAGAGCAGCTCCTCTCCTGCCTGTTTCATACGCCGGGCATCAGCATAACATTTTATATTTACAGAAGCTTCCACTCTTCAAAACAGCTTGGAAGGCATTTCCTTAAGGTATTAGGTTTGCTTAAAGCAAAAAAACATTTTTTATTCACTTTTGGTAAATTCTGCTTTTATCTTCAGGTAGTCATACAGCTTGAATTAACATATCATTTTATATTTAAATGCTTATTTTATTTTTTTCTGATTACATATTTATATACCCCTACTGTTGAGAATTTTTAAAGTACAGAGAGGTTTCAAGATTGTGGTCCTAGTTCCCCAAGATAATTACTGTTTACATTGTGCTGTATTTCTGTATAGTTTTTATTCTATGTGGATCATGTCTAAAATGCACAATTTTATAAAATGAGAATTTGCATGCCATCTTTGCACAGGTGCCATGCTAATATCGTATTGGTCCAATCTGAGTACACAGGGTGCTACAATATCGTACATAAAATTCTATATTACATATTGCATTTTCAATTTCTATTATATTTCAACTTTGCCCACAGCAGGATTTCTTTTTGGTCTGAGTCCTCCAGGCCAAATCTAATTTGCTGTAGTTGCTGGAGAAATTTCTGGCACAGGAAGTATTTTCAGTCCAAGGGGATGTGCAGCATTCTCTATCTAAATCCCCAAATGGGTGCACTTATGCAAATTTGTCAAATCCATGATGATGCTGAAGTGCAGATACATGTGACTGAATTCTAAATTCATGCTCCATTTCCTAGAGCTCTTTCTAAAAAAGTAAAAGGGAAAACAGGCATTCTCATTATGGTGCTACTAGTCTGCAACCTGGTGCTGCAGGATTTTATCACAGCAATATGATGGACAGACACCTAAACAACAAAGCTAATTGAAACATGTAAAGCCTGTTTGCAAAGGCTAAGTTTAAATTGCCCATTATTTTGCTGTTTAACTCCTGCCTCTGCTCTCTGGATTTATGTCTTCACATGAAAATAGTCACACATAAAATATGCAACTAAAATGATACTGTTTGTATGTCATTCACAACCTAAAATTTTCTAGGTTAAGGCCAGATTATTTTCTGGCATTCAGAAATAAGACATTTTATATAAGAACCCATTTTTGATTTGATGAGTGGTCTTGGATAAATCAGTATGAGGTGTGTTTAAGCCACTTTAAAAATTCTGCTAAAGAACAAATCTAAGGAACAGCTAAATTAAGAATGTCATCTTTTCACTTTATATTTCCAGAGATGAGTCATATAAATGACCTTTAATCCTGGTACATTTTAAATGATTATTACATTTAAAAATGTTCATTCTACACTCCACATTTCAGCTGCATATTAAGTGAGTTCTCAGCACTGCTCGGAGAAAGGTCTACGTAAGTAGGTTTAAACCAGATGCAACCAAAAACATGATTTGTCCAAAGATAAGCATTTGTGGTTCCTAAACATCACTTCTGCTCTTCACTAATTTGTCTTGGTGAGTTAAAGCACAGTAAAGCAATAGGATTTTAGGGATGAAATAAGACCTGATCATTTCACAGGATAAATTAAGCTCCCCACATGCCAGTTCCAATGCCAGGAGCCCTGTGAGAAAGGATGGTAGGCTGTCGGTCTCTATCTTGGACTGGCTTGTGTTTGAGCAGAGTCTCAGTGTCTTCTATAGACTAGATGTGAGGCTTGGACCCAAGATGTATTCCAGGGAAAAGAAAAGAAATAGACGGGGCCAAGCCTGAAATCTGTGTCTACAAAGAACACAGAACCATTTGTTGAATTTGGCATCCTGAGGAGACTAATTCATCATATTACAGCATCTCTTTAGTGAAAATTCATCATCTCAGAACACTGGGTCCCTGCAAGGCTCCTTTCTTTCTTTTTTTTTCTTCTTCTTTTGGTTGAGATTAAGACCTACTTCTTGGCCAGGGTTTTTGCACTTAAGTTTCTTAACCTGCCCACCTCTATCAACAAATCAATGCTTCTCTTCCATGGATTTAGATAAAGATGACGCCAGTCCCTGCCTTTAAGGCTATATATTCTCTCTTGGAAGATAAAAGACATAAATATGCAAATATTTCCTGAAGATTCGAGTGCCTTGTGTTTCATATACTCTGAGACATACCGCAGTGTGATTGCTGAAAGAATATGGACCTAATACCTCTTCCAAATTTTGTACCCCAGTCTTATTTTAGCTCTTTACATTCTACTATACCCAAAATACTTACTTGCCTACAAATTATACATAATACAAACACTTTGACTCTTAGTCCTACTTGAGTACATTTATGTATGTCATTTTATGATGTCAGCTTTTAAAATCAACCTTATGAACCCCTAACTTATCTATAACAAAATGTACCTATATTAGTGTACCATTTACATTGGCCAAATGTAACCCTGTGTAACTAACCCCACAATCAAGATATAGAACATTTCCATCACTTCCAAAAATTCTTCAGATCCCTTCGCAAGAACATCCTCCTCATCTCCAGCCCCAGATGACCACTGACCTGCTTTCTTTTCCTACAGATTAGATATGTCCTTTTGGCATCATATAACATGCACTCCTCTGTGTTTATCTTTTTTGATCAGCATAATGTCTTGGAGATTTAGCCCTGTTGTTGCACAGATGAACAGTTCATTCCTTTCAAGTGCTCAGTCCATTATGTGGATCTGTCACACTTTGTCTCTTAATTTACCTATGGAGGGACATTCGGGGTGTTTCTAGTTTTTGCCTATCATGGGAAAAACTGCTGGGAACATTCACGTACAAATATTTGTGTAGACATATATTTTCATTTATACTGAGTAAAACACCGAAGACTGGAATTCTTGGGCCATAGAGGACCATGTGATTAACTTCCTGAGAATCTGCCTAACTTTTCCAAAGAGGTTGCACCGTTTTACACTCCCATCAGCCACGTTGTGAGAGCGCTCGCTGCTCCACACCTTTTCAGATGTTAGCCATTCGGGTGGGTGTAGAGTGATCTTTCACTATGACAGATAGTTTGTATTTCCCTCATGACTAATGAGGTTGAACATTTTTTCATGGGTTTACTGGTCATTTGTACATCTCTTCAGCCAAGTATTTGTTCAAATCACTTGTCTGTTTTTAAATTAGGTTGTTTGTCTTTCTGTTATTTAGTTATAAAAGTTATTCATATAGCTGAAGAAAAATTCTTTGACAGATACGTGTATTGTGAATATTTTTTCCCATTCTGTGGTTTGCCTTTTCATTTTTTTACTACTGTCTTTCAAAGAGCATAAGTTTTTAACAACGGCATTCCTTAGGACATAGTGGGCAGTAGGCACTGCTGTTTACAAGTAAGCTTTGCTAATGGGTGCAGTGAGTAGCTCTTAAAATCCGATGCCAAGGCAGATATGCTGCCTGTTTCACAATGACTGATCATGTATCTGTGGCAAAGAGTCCCAAGGCTTATCAAGCCCAGGCTCATCAGTGATACATCTGCCCAAACTTTGTGCTACTGGGAGTTCCTGTCTCAATGACCACCTTCGTTTCTTTCCTTTCTCTCCAATCTATCTCCGCAGAAAGTCTTCTTCATTACGCAGGATGAGTCAGCAATGAGTACAAATACTATTTTATTGCAATGTGAGGGTCACCGTGACCTCCTGGTTGCACTGGGAAAAGTAATTTAAAAGTTAGGTTTTGTTCTAGATTTCAGGAATAGAAATCTCTAAAAGATAGACCCAGAAAACTCAAGACTCCTCTTGTCTTTCAAAATTGGAACCCAGTGATTTTGTCCTTTCTTCTAAGAAAACTGGTGGCCTGTGTTTTATTCATTTCTTCCAACAAATATTTGTTAAAATGTACCATATCCCCAGCATCATGTTAGAAAAGCAAGGAATGTCTAGGGTGCCACGTATCAAATCTTTTAGCTCATTGTTAATGAAACAGGGAGAATCTTGAGGACAGAAATCTTATTCATTCTCATGTGCTCAGTATTGGCAGATAGGTTCTTATTAAATGTAGTTAATTTATGAAAGATTGTATGCATGCATGCATGAACAGTGTCAGAGGGAGTTGCCTTGCTTAAGTATTCTGTATTTTCCATGATGGGTGTGTATTTTTATGATGGGAGAACTATAACCAGATAGCCACAACCACTCGAGAGAAAACAATGCTCTGGTAGCAATAAAAAAATCCAGATCTCCTAGCAACATCCCAGTCAGAAAGCCAATTAATACATGGAGTATGGCTTATATCATTTTGGTTCCTAATGGTTAAAAAGTCCCAAAGTGGGAAAGAATGCACAGGACCTCAGAAATGAGGAGGGTCACAAGGAAATTACTTTCTTCTTAGATTATATCAGAGGTAAGATCAATAATAAAAAGAAGATTGACCACCACTCTGACAAATAATGTTTAGTATGCTGAATAAAAAAGTTTCATGTGCATTTCTCACTGGCTCCTTACAACACCCCTGGGAAATAGACACAGGTCATATTCATACACTTATCCCCATTATATACTGCTAGAAATGAGGTCCAGAGAAGGAAAGTGCCTTGCCCAAGATTTTACAGCAACTTAACAGCAAAACAGACTTGCTGAACTCCAGAATTCTTTTTTCACTGCCCTTGGAGGACACTCCTCTTATGGACAGGGTGTCAGATGGTAGTCTACATCTAAGTCTACATTTCTCTCTTCCTCTTGATTTTTAAATAATCCTTTGCTGTGTCATGAAATGAGATAAATCATCCTTACCAGAATGTATCTTTATGGTACACTCTGTAAACTATTAAAGAAAACTCCATTGTCAAATAAAGCTTTGACACAATGCTTCAACTAATTTCACAGGGATGAGCCCCATGGAAGCCACAGCTCTGTGAACCTTCAAGTTCCCTTTTCTATGCAAACCCTTTTCCATAAGGAGTTAACAGGAACATGCTGAGATGATTGTTTTCTCTTAAACAAATGAAATTTCCTTAATTGTTTTTATGTTATACTTGGCCAAGAAGAACTCCTTAGCTTAGAGCATCTGTTCAGGAATTTTATTGCCTTGGCTGCATAACTGTAGAGAGGAACTTGGGAGGAAGGAACTTAGAGCTACTAATCACCCCTTTTCAACCCTCCAAGGAGCAAAGCGAGGCAGTGCTGGCTGTGAGCTCCCACATCAGGACATACTGGAGAACCGCTCGCATTTGGAGAATGATCTTCAATTGCAAGCATGGCCGTCATTGAAATAACTGTAGCTTGACATTAATCTTGTAGTGAGATTACATTTTACGCCATTGCTTTGCAGAAGATGAAGTGTGTTTGCCTCTGCCTTGATGACAATGGTGTAATTGTACGCTTTGTAATTGGGTCCCAAGGAAGGAAAACTCAACTGTGTTCAGGATCGGGGCTGGGTAATTAAACAAATTTGAGATTCTGTTATTCCCACCAACAGCTGAGAACTCTGACTGAGAAAAATTCAATTAATTCCTCTTTCTCAAATAGCTATATTTCCACCTTCTTATTGGTTCCTCTAATAGCTCATAAAGGATAAACAGCTCTTTTTATTAATGCTTCATTAAGAATTTTTATGTCTATGTGACAAGTGATGCATTCTTTGCACAGAATAAAGTACTTGGAGCCTTGATTCCAGCTGGTCTGGATTGGGAAACTCATTACTGCTCTTGGCCTGACTGCCAGAAAACTCCTCAGGGGAGAAATATGGCCTTGTACGTACGGAAGCACTCAAACCGGATTGGTCAACTTTTCTAAATAAGCCACTGGAAAATGTAATTTAGAGGGAGAAGTATATCAATCACAGATTGTTTTCTTAATTGTCCCTGTTATTTCCCAGTTTCAGATTTTAAGTATTTTTCATAACAAAAATAATAATTAAAGTAGGCAACAAAGCTCATCAGTTGGTCTTTTATAGCAGTGTATTTCTGTAACAACAGGAATTGTAAATGACATTAGAAATTGAAGGTAAAATTACAAGATCCTTTACAGTCAGGCAATTGATAATCATCTTGACCAAGTTCTAGATTAAAGTCACCATCTCTTGACTTAAAGATTGGCATCGGGTTAGACAAGGAATTGTTTCCAGTGGAGAAGATTAAAACGCAATTATGAATACATTAATCTTCTCTTGCCCTGGGACTCTCCATCCCATGATACCGTTTGCATAATGGGTTACTTTGTTCCCTTTTAAATGTTAAATTTGGAACATTTTATTGTAAATGCCATCAAAAAGTAAACATACCAAGGTCCAAGCCCACAGCTTTTCATATTTATCTGAGACTAAAAAGCAATCCACTTTGCCTATATTTTGAGAGGGCAAGCGCTTTCCCATTTTGTTTACACATCCAAGATGATCTGGCTCTAAAGCTCAAAAGGGTTGTAAATATAGACAAATGGACATTAGTATTTCACTTCATCTACCCCACTCTCAACAAGACACATGCATGCGCACACCCACGCTTACCCTGCTCCTTTCTGCAGGCATCTGGAGGTGCCGTTTTGTTTGTGTGTTGGCTTCAGACTGCCTCAGCTCCCTCCCTGTCTCTGGTGTCTTTTACTCCGGAGCTGTATTCCCTAGTGGACACTTGAATCAATGCATGACTGCACTCTTTCCTCCCACTGGTCCCCAATGCAAATGGACCTGACCTATGTCTCATCGCCTGGATGGCAAAGAGCTAACTTAAAAACCAGTCTCTCCTCGCACATGGAGGATCCATTATTCAGCTCAAGTGGAGCACATTTCACTTTTTAAGAGGGTGTCTTGGGATACATAAACGCTGCATTCAGTCTTTTGTTGGGGGAACACAAGGTATAAGGCTGACCAGTGAACAGATCTTTGGCAGGAGGAGAAACGTCCCTGTTCTCTCTCCCACATGTCATGGAGAGGCACTTTCTCCTGTTCTCAGCACAGGCCTGCCCAGGGCCAGGAGATGAAATTAAGAAGCACCACAGCCAACCTGTCCTGATGTTTAGGAGTGGTGATCAGCACGGCAAACTCCCAGAGGGTTAGAAAGTGCCCCCTCCCAGCCTGCAATATTCCTCTGAATTACTATAGTAACTATTTTGCAGCATCTCAGCCTCCAAGTGCTTAAAGCTCTGCTTTTTAAAAAGCTGCTCACGTTCTATTTGTATTAGCAGCTAGCTTTTTTTTTTTTTTTCTGGATTCAAACTTTGCTGGCTAGGCTCTAGGTAAAGAGATTTTATGCTTTTTAGTGGTAAAAATTCAGCCTCCCTGATGGTTCTCCTCAAAACAGCTATCCAATAAGCCAGTGGATAGGTCTCCTTGGAAACAGCAACAGCAGCTCCATTACTCTGTCTCTTAATGATGATCTCTCTATGCCACTGGCTGCCTATTCCAAGCAGCTGCTGGCCTGACTAGAGCTGGACCCTAGGAGGACCATGAGTAACGAGGAGCAAATCCATGATCAAAGGGCAAGACAGGTGGTGGGAGGTAGACCCAGATGACAGTGGAGATTCTGCCAGACCAAGACACTGGCAGGGAGCATGGATAGCTCTGTACAAGGTTCTGACAAAGGGGGCTACCAGCTGTTTAAAAGTAGGGGTCCAATGTGGAGCCCAGCCGTGAGAAATGTGGGCAGCGTATATGCTGAAGTTCAGGAAGTTAGGCAGTGGTGCCTCACAAGGTGGGGGATAAGGGTCCTGCTACCCGGCAAACAGACTAGTTAGAGTTAGGCAGGTCTGAGCGGTAGAAGGGGAACCAGCACTCAGAAACAGGGAAGGCATTGCTAAGACCTGGGTTTGGGGAGTAGGGGTGCGGCGGAGTTCCTGGGAATTTGGGAGCAAGCAGCAGAGCTTCATTATCAGACCTGGACCATTGATGGATGGAGCTGAATGGGGGCAGGTGATGTGGGTCTACTTCTATCTTATAGCACAACTAACGAGGCATAAGAAGGCTGTAGGATGAGGGAGGAGACACCACCACAGCTGAGCCAGAGGTCAGAAACTCAGTTTGCACAGAAACTCTGCTACTGTTTGATAGGAGAGAAAACAGTTAAAAAAAAAAAAAAAAAAGCAACCCCCACAACTACCTTCTCTACCTGTCCTGCACCTCCTACTGCTTCCTCCCTCTTCTTGTCATTATAATCTTAACTGCTCTTATTAATATCTTAAAAATTGTTGAGCGGGATTACTTTTGAAGAATATGCTGGGGTAGGGGAGAGCTTTGAGAACCATTTCCCTCCGTCTGCCTGGCTACTTTCTGTTTGGGAGTCTGTTATCAGTATTGGCTGCATCCAGGGTTCGATGAGCAGGGAGAGACACGTGGGAGAGCCTGTCCAAGAACCCAGAGATGATAACAGCGACCTTATACCACGTACTCATGCCCTTCCATGTGCCAGGTACAAAGTAGGACACTCAACATACATTATCTAATTTAACCCTGGCAAGGTAAGAATCATCCTTCTCATGTACACAAATAAAGCCACTAAGGCTCAGAGAGGTTGTGTAACTTCCCTGACATTCCACAGCTGATTAGTGTTCCATCCGCCTAAGCTGCCTGCCCCCCGTCATGGAAACTGGGAAAGCTTACACACCTCTTGTCTTCTATCAGGACTGCAGAGGAGAGATGGGCCTCAGCTGGAGAGATGCCAGGGCCCTGATGTGAATAAGTGAGAAAGGCAGGGGATAAATGAAAGGGTGATGCTCTAGAACTTCAGACAGGCTGATCCTAGGTCAACACTAAACTATTTTCCTATACAATTTTTAAAGGGTACTTTCCATTTACAGGTGTTACAAAATATTGGCGCAATGCCCCGTACTGTACGGACAGCCTATCTTACACCCAACAGTTTGTACCTCCCACTCCCCCAGCCCTACGTTGCCCTCCTCCCACTGGTAACCGCTAGTTTGTTCTCTGTCTGTGAGTCTGCTTCTTTTGTATTTTATTCACTAGTGTGTTGTATTTTTTAGATTCCACATATAGGTGATATCATACAGTATTTGTCTTTATCGGTCCGACTTATTTCACTTAAACCACTTAGGAATTTTAACTGACGGGTACTCAGACCTCACTCTGGGTAATTAGAGAAGCTCTTACTGATAGATGAACCCTCGTTAGTGTAAAAACACACATTTAGGGCGTCTATGCACACTGATGAAATGAGTACCAATTTCCTGTTGGAACATAAAACCTTTTGCGGGAGTCTCTGCCACCCATCCAGACTTGACATTGCAAAGCCAAAGGAGCCGTGACAAAGTAAGGCCTGACACAACGGTATTCCTAGTAGGTGTTTAGTACCTGACAGAACTGTGGATCGGGGCTGAGAGGGACGGCAACAGAAGCAGCTCCTCAGTACTCTCCGGTGAGGAGTTGACAACATTTTCGCCAACGAAGCAGCATCCACCTAGCGTGCCAGCTGATAGGGACGGCTCCCCTCTTCTAAGGAAATCGGAATATCCAGCCCGTTTGGCCATGGAGATCGAACTTCCGGTCAAGACTGGTCTCCACAAGGGGTGGTCAAGGGGCTGTGCCAGTTCAGAGAAATCTGGGGAGCATGCGAAAGTGCAGAGTCCCAGGATGTTCTTGGGGTGACCCTGATGCAGACGGCCCTGTCGGGACACTTCGGGAGCGCCCAGCGCAGAGCTCCGCTCCCCGCCCTCACCCCCACCCTCACCGCACCACCGACCTTCCCTGCGGGTGGAATCGATGTTGGACGCTCCTCAGCTCGAGAGAGCACAGGAAGAAAGCCCCCCCTCTAACTTCCAGTAGCTGGTTTTCCTGCACACGCCAACGCCCCGCGCTGGGTCTCCGCGGTCGGCGCTGTGGGCCGGCCACCCAGGAGCCGCGGCGGCAGCAGGGGAGGGACTCTCGACGCCGGCTACCGATGCCCCACCGCTGAGCCCTAACCCTTCCTTTTCTTCCATTCTCGCCACAGGACTAGAGCTGAGTGGGTTTCAGAAATGAGGGACAAAGGAGGAAACTCACAGCCTGTTCTTTCTCCCAATGTCTCTCCTCCACGGTTACTAGAATCCACCAATTTGGGCTGCATCCTGAAGACTATAGCTATTTTTAATCCATCTCAAAAAAAAGGAAATACTAAGTCCGCCATCAGAAGGAGGCTGGACTTCCTTCCTTGGGTGGACCAGCATCAAGGACAAGGAGTCGCTGAGGCAGAAAATTGCCCAGTGGCAGGCCTGATGGATGCTAGGACACTGTCTCCTGGGGACACAGTGATTGGCAGCAGCATTGCAGCAACCCAGAAGACACCACCGGTCTGCCCAAGGGGGCCGAGCTCACTGTCCGCACCCTCCATCATCATTCTGGTAGCAGAGCTTCCCAGATCTAGGCGGTTGCCTTTCACTTTGGCCCCCAAATTCGGAGCTGGAACATGGGAGGGATCATAAGATAATTGTCCTTTGGATAAGCACCTTTCATCTGAGGATCTCCAAGTGCTTTAAAATATTAATTAAATTGCCACAACACCTTAGGATGCATAATTACTATCCATCCACCACCCCCAGCTCCATGCCAACCCCTTAGAGATGAGAAACTTGGAAGATCGCCTGACTAGACTTCAGTGGCTGAGCTCATCCTAGAGGCAAACCCCAAACTCATTGTCCTTCATCTCTAGTCTTGTCTCGAGAAGGAACAGCATGATGGAAAGGATCATGAGATGCCTATACATATATACTCCAGGAAGTACTATTAGTAGAAGAAAAGAATAAAATATGCATATTGAATTTATCATTTAATTAAAGAAACTACTCAATTAATCCTAATCAATTTACGAATCCTGTCCCTCCAAAAACTTAACCTCTTTCTGCTTCCGTTTTCCTATCTATAAAGTGGTGAAATAATGGGGTTCCATAATCTCTTATATTACTCTATCATAAGCACTGATGGCTTGTCAAATGGAGAGTTCTCTGACCTGTGAAAGGGGTTCTTGTTTCCCTGTAAAATGGCATACCCTTACAATCTGAAACAGATTATCCCAATATATAACTTAACCCTGAAGAATTTTCATGATCAAAGCTGTTATTCATATTATCAGGATTTCCTTCCTCTTCATGTTAGTTCATGGCCACTGGCTTGTATGATATTATCTTATCTGAATCAGCTGCCATCCTTTCTTTTTTGGAAAGCTGGTATTAAACCCACTGCCAAGGTTCTAAGTAAAAACTGTAGTCAAGACTGAAAACTGTTGGTGATTCTAAAATCTATCCCTGCCTCTGTTCTGTTTGAGGAACATCAGTTTCTGCTTAGAGGGACCTGGGACAGAGTTGCAGGTGATTAAGCTGCTATGTTAACAGCCTTTGCCAAGCAGTCCTCCAGGCTCACTCTGAGCTGCAGGCCACGGAGGGGGCCAAAGGAAAGAGATGATCCAGACAGGACCTGAAGACAAGCCAACAGAGAGGGGCGCCACACAGGAAGATCAGACATGATGCTGTCACCGCAAAGACCTGTGGGGAAACGAGGAAGCTGAAGAAGGCAGCAGAGTGTTTCCGTCAGGTGTTAGCCGTGGAGGTTTACTTTCCAAGGGAAAGGCAGATTTCCAAGTTCAAGGTGAGGAGACCAACTGCCAGGCATGTTTGATGGAGTGGTGAACACATGAGCTAATGTTTAGATACTGAGATTTTTTAATAGTGTTTAAAAGAAACTAATGTGTGCTACTTATAGTACATCAGCAGTGAATACTTCTACAGAGACCTCTTTTATAAGGCAAGCGAGAAACATCTACAAAGCCAGCCAACAGCCAGAGCAAAAATCTCTAGGAAGAAAATATTCTTGGATTTCTTTTAGAAATCATTAATAGACCAAGAAAAAACAGAAAAACAAGTTCCTGGAAAATACATATTTTTTATATATTTTATATATTTATATATATATTTTATATATTTAATATATATAATATATATATATATATATATATATACTCCCACAGTAATGGGAATACTGTGAGTTAAGGAGAAACAGCCACACAAGGAAGGCATGAACATTGATCTAACATTGAGCAGTTTATGATATGCTTTCATGTAGTGTCTTATTCTGGGCTCTAAGCAATTGAATGTGTTATGACCACGAAGAAAACAAGTGACCTGTCTCAGGTTCCTGAGTTGGTAAAGTGGGCCCTGGAGCCAGCAAAACGAGTCCAAGTCCTGGGTCTGCTACTCCCTAGCTGTGTGACCTTGGTCAGTTCCCCACCTCTAAAACCTCAGATTTCTCCCATGGGTGCTGGGAGAATTAAATGAGACCCTGCACATAACAGGCTCAGCACGGAGTCCGGCACGTCATAGAACACACGCAGTAAATGTTAACGCACATCACACGTCCAGCAGCCTCCCAACACAAGACTGACTAAAAATAAACGACATTCATATATATGTGTATGGATATTCATTTTCATGTTATTTTTCATCATGGGTTACTACAAGATATTGAATATAGTTCCTTGTGCTATACAGAAGAAATTTGTTTTTTATCTGTTTTTATATAGTGGTTAATATTTGCAAATCTCGAACTCCAAAATTTATCCCTTCCCATCTCCTTTCCACTGGCAACTATGTCTGCGAGTCTGTTACTGTTTTGTAGATGAGTTCATTAGTGTCTTCTTTATGCTGTACACCAGAAATTGACACACGGTAACTGACTCTACTTCAATTAAAAAAGAAAAGCAGAAAAAATAAACAACATTCAACGTCTCTGAACTGACATATCGAACTGAAGTGCTCTTCCAAAATGTTCTCTCTGGTTGCTGCATCTGACTCCAGTGCTCTATTTTCACAAAATAATTTTGGACCATTTCGTTGGGAATGTCCTCAGGGCTTATGTAAAATACACACACGTAGGTGTATTGTTATTGGTGGCAAATCTTGGTCCTTCTAGAATGGCCCTTTTTTTTTGTCACTTAGAATTTGTCATTTAGAGAACTCTGATGAAGAAGAAACATAATCAAGAGGGGATAAAATTAAAGTATTGAGAGTGATGTTTGTGTGTGTGTGCCTTGCAAACCATCCCCAAAGGCAATTCCAAGTGAAGACTTGTATACACATTTCAAATAATGTGGACAGTGATGTTAAGGGCATACCCTTCTGAAGTCATTACTTGAAGGGTGTCCCACGTCTAAGCTTGACTTTTAAAATATGATCTTTTTCAACGTAAAAGTCTCTTTTTTTCTTTTAAATATATTTTTTTTTGTATTGAAGTATAGTCGGTTTACCATGTTGTGTTAATTTCTGGTGTACAGCATAATGTTTCAATTTTATATATATTCCATTTCACATTCTTTTTCATTATAGGTTATTACAAAATACTGAATATACAGTAGGACATTGTTGTTTACCTATTTTGTATAGTAGTTTGTATCTGCAAATCCCAAACTCCCAATTTATCCCTCCAGCCACACCTACCCCTCTAAGTTTGTTTTCTGTGTCTGTAAGTCATACTTAAAAGTCTCATTCTTTCATTGTCATACTTGCCCTGTTGGTCTCTATTCCCTTTTGAAATCAGGAACACACGGGAGGAAAGAAAGAAGGAAAGACCAAAGATAGAAAGAAAAGTATGGGGAGAAAGAGAAAAGCCCAAAGTGAAAGGACAAGTCGAGGCAGAGGAAATCAAACCAGCTTTAAAGACATCACAGAGGAATCAACCTTGTAGACAAGAGACCTTAATTACCGTTTGCTTTTTAAGACATAACTCATACTACTATTTGCTTTGTGGGAGGGAGGAGAACGCTTGTAATGGGCTGCAATAAACCAAGGCTAGATCATTTTTTTCCCTTCTGCTCTGGGAAAAAGTGTTTAGTAAAATACCTTAGCCTTTTGAAACTGAATCTTTTTTAAGAATATTTATTTTGTCTCTTCCGTCGTCTTTTGGATGATCGTTCGCCATCTGTTCATTTCTTTGCTCTTGTCTCCTCGAGGCTCCCGGACAAGCCAGGGCTTGAGGAGGAGGACTTGTGGGAAAGGAAGGAAACACGCGGCGCTCTCTTATGTGAATAACGTGATTAGCAGAAAGTATAAAAGAGGCTTCTTCCCCTGTTCACAAAGCAGATTTTCTTCAGAAGCTGGCAGAGCTCCCAGACAATTTGCTCTGGGGACAGACTCTGGCTAAACTGCTGCCAGTGGTGGCCTCAGGGGCCTCTAGATTGATGAGTTGGGGCAGCAACAGGGAGGGGAGGGAGCACGAAAGAGGCAAGAGGTGGGGGAGGACTCAGCAAGCAGCACCAGGCAGGGCCAGCACCGGTGCCCTCTTGCCTGCCTCACTGCCAGGGCTTCTGGCTGCTGAAACCGCTGTGGAGGGGCTGAGGGGCTGGCAAGGGGAGAAGCTGGCTCCGGGGGCCAAGACGGAGGAGCCTGAGCGGTCACAAGGCAGTGAAGATGGGGTGGCCCCAGTGGGCTGGCCAAGGGCACTGGCCGTTTCAAGCTGCACAGAGCAGCTGGCGGACAGAGTAACCCTGTTCTCCAGCACCAAGCAAATAGCATCTCCTGACTTCCCGCCTGGCCAGGGGTCTGAGTAGGCCCTCGTGTGGGCTTGAGGAATGAGCCAGAGGCAAAGGTGGCTGCCACGCTCCCGGGATCCAGCATTGTCACCACAGCAGTGCCCAGCCTACCCCTCTCAGCTTTCTCAGGGGAGTGTTTCCAACAAACACTCACTCTGGAGTCCTTCTAACTGAACCAGAAGTCAGGCAGCACACTATGAACTGTGATGTGTCAGTGGGGAAAGGAGAAGGGGAAGGGGACCAAGGCTATGAGCTTCTGAAGCTACTGCCAGTTTCCCTGCTAGGTTTTAGCTCAGCCAGACTGGAACCCATGATAGGGAAAATTTTTTTAAAAATGACTTTCCCCTATAGGAGAATTTTGGAAAGGTCTGTGGCCATGAATTATTCAGGGTCACTAGCTGATTTAGCCCCCAGTGTCTCCCAGATACCCTCAGATGGATTCTTGGTGAGCTTGAATAGTAACAGAGAAGGTATGAGACACATTTGTCTCTCTGCTGCCTTAAGTGTCCACCAGCCAGGCTGCCCCGAGGCTACTGTGAATCTGAGAGCTGGTGGTCAAGGTGAGTGAGCTGGCCCGCTGTCTTCTGCTTTCTCTGCTCTTTCCCCTAATAGAATAGCCCCTGTGTGTGTGTGTGTATGTGTGTGTGTGTGTGTGTGTGTGTGTGTCAGATTATACAACCCATTCCTGATCATTTCCAAAAATTCAGAAAATACAGAAAAATGTAAAGAATGCCACCAGCTGGGAATCGGCACTGTTGAGATGATAACACACATTCCTCATGATTTTTTTTATGCTAATATTTTGAAGGGAGGTTATAAGATGCATATATTTTTATAACCAACTCTTTCACTCTACAATGTATCACAAATATTAGCCTTGCACGTTCATAAGTACAGAACTATATTATCATTTTTAATGGCTGTCTAATAATCCAGGATGAAAATGCGCTGAGATCTGTTTTAATCAACTGCCTACAGTTACATCATTTCAGTTGTCACTAGATTGTTGCTGTTGGAAACAAGGATCTCTATCTAAACATCACTGAATCCCTCTCAGATCATTCCCTTAAGATAAATTCTGTAACATGGAATTGCTGGGTCAACTCCTGTCATCTTTTTAAAGCCATTGATTCACCCTCTAAAAATGTTTCATAGCAAGCAAATCTCTACCAGTTTTCCATCCTTCCAAGAGCAAGCGTACCCACTCATTTTTCTCCCTAACCCTCAACCCTCGGTGTTGTGTCTTTTTCATCTTTTCCAGTCTGATGGTTGTAAGTGACAGATCTCGTTTGCTGTTTGAATCTCGCATTCAGTGTTTCCTCTTCTCCCTCTGCACCTCTGTCATCTCTGGGAGCTCCTTCTCCATGAGCATCCCCCTCCTTCAATGAGGAGCATCAGTGGAGCACTTCCTGTGTGTGGGCACCACACTGAGCATCAGCACTGCAGGAGCAGCACCATCTCAAGGGGTCCAGGAGTGGAGGGACGGCCTGGGGAGCTGAAGAGAGCTTCACAGAGGAGTGGAGATTTACTCTAGGTTTGATGAGAGCAGGATGGAGAGGAAAAGGTCATTTAATGCAGGGGAAAGAGCATAAGTAAAGTCACTAAGGCTTGTGTTCCAGTGTGGCCAGGAGGTGGGATGGGGGGCATGGCCAGACTGAGATGGGCTCTGTGTGCTGGACGATGGACTTTAGACTATTCTGTAGAGATGGCAGAATTAAAGGAAGGGTTTTAGAGGAGAGTAGTGGTCAGATCTGTGTTTATTTTGGCTGTGGTGTGAAAGAGGAAATGAAGTGGGAGCAGGTGATGGAAACAGGCAGACCAATCAAAAGGCTGTTGCAATAGTCAGTATGAAGATGCTTAGAAAAAAAAGAAAGAAGTCAGGGGTGTCAGGTAAGGAGCAGAGAAATGAGTGAGATCCAGTTTCAGGACCGGTGACTGGGTATGGGAAGTGGGGCCAAAGTTCCAGAAGATTTGGGCAAAAAAGAAGAAAAGATGGATTCAGTTTTGAATAGGCTACACTTTGGGGGCCCACTGGACTTTAGATAGATACAGCCACAGGGAACTTGTAAGGATGGATTTGGGACTCTGGAGCGAGGCTGTGGCCATGGGTGCAGATTTGGGAATCACTGGCACTCAGAATCCACACGCTGATTGCCAGGAGCCCTTCCTCAGCTCCTCATCCAGGCATGACATCTAGATGACTCCTCTGTCCTTGTCCCCAACCTGTGAGCCCCTTTCCCTTCTCTCAGAGGTGTTCAATTTGTAATGAGAAAGAATGGATCTAACATAGCCAATTCATATACAATTTGGGAAAATAAGCTATTTATCTTATGCTGCAAACAATAAGCATTTTCCAAAGATATTTGTAAACACAAAGAAATGACTCCTTGATTATTTAAAAAATTAAAAACAGACTTAGTATATGATCCAGCAATCCCACTCCTGGGCATACATCTGAAGAAAACTCTAATTTGAAAAGATACATGCACCCCAATGTTCACAGCAGCACTATTTACAATAGCCAAGACATTGAAGCAATCTAAGTGTCCACCAACAGATCACACACACACACACATACATACACACAATGGAATACTACTCGGCCATAAAAAAGAATTAAAATGCCATTTGCAGCAACATGGGTGGACCTGGAGATCATACTAAGGTCTTGGATGTCATACTAACTGAAATAAGTCAGACACAGAAAAACAAATATCATATGATATCACTTATATGAGGAATCTTAAAAAGTGATACAAATGAACTTATTTACAAAACAGAAACAGACTCATAGACATAGAAAACAAATTTGTGGTTACCAAAAGGGAAAGGGGGAGAAGAGATAAATTAGGAGTTTGGGATTAACAGATACACACTCCTATATACAAAATAGATAACCAACAAGGTCCTATTGTATAGCACAGGGAATTAACATTCAACATCTTGTAATAACCTAAAATGAAAAAGAATATGAAAAAGAATATACATATATATATATATATAACTGAATCACTATGCTGTACACCAGAAATTAACACAACATTGTAAATCAACTATACTTCAATAAAATAAATAAATAAATACACATTTTTCTTTAAAGGCTCCTTAATGGTGTGGCAAATGAGCAGGAGATTATCTGGGAGACAAAAATCTTTCTGAGCTCTCTCGAGTCATGTTGATAAAGCACCATCCAACCCTACCCTGGGCTGGGGGCTCTGCTTCCCTGCTAGAGGTTCAAAATGCAAAGGCACTATGGGCCTCTGAAGGAAGTGTTCATAATTCGAGTTTGCCTTAAGACCAAGCTCTGCAACCTGAGACCTGAAAACCTGAGACAGGTTTAAGCCATGGGACCTGAAGAGGAACAGAGGATGTGGCACTGTGCCATCGGCTGGGTGGCTTCTCAGCTCTGGTTTGAGCAACTCGATTAAAAGGACAGGCAGCGGCTGTCTAAATTTAAATAGAAACACAGTGAAACAAATCTGGGTAGTTTTAGCCTACTCTGTTCTCTTCAGCATCTTAATAAATCTTTATCTAGAAAAACAAAAAGTGCTTTTGAGAGTCCTGCTGGGAGAGAAATGTGAGTGAGTGTCAGCTCTCAGCATCATTTTTCAGTAGCTGACGGTCCAGCTTGTCTCTAGACTGGGGAAAACCTTACTCTGACCTGACCAGGAATTGCTATTTTTTTCCTTTAATCCTTTCTATTTTTCTCATTGGCTCCCCTCAAACCACGTCTGGTAACACAGCTCTGGCTGGGCTCAGAGACTCAGAAAGGAACCATCTACCTTGTCTGCTGCTTCAATGAACATCATTTCACGCACATCAGAATGAGTCTGCAATGGACACACCTCGCTTACCAAAACCATTGAATGAACAAACACAATTTCCATTATTTCAGTAATAAGGACTTTGCTGAAAGGATACAACTCTGGAACAATATTTTGCTCCATGATATATGTACCGCTTCAGCAGGCTGCATGCCTTTCCCCTTTACAAATATGGATATAATTAACTATTAGTCAAACAATGAAAGGTTTCATAAACAAGCTAGCCATCTGAGGTATAGAGCAGTGGCACAGAGAACATACCCAGTCCCCCGTACTTGGTCAGGGAACCAATGATGCAGAACATGGGAATAAATGGCTCCCATCAAGGGCTGAAATTACACAAGATAAATCATAACGAATGCTCTAGAATGTTTCTTGCTGGAAATATCCTGAAGATGTTTATTTAAAATGACATAAACACCTCAAATGAGGAGGCAAGGCAGGAGAGAGCAGGCATGGAGAGATTCCAATCTCTTTTTCAGTACATAGGACAATTCTACACCCAAACTGCTAGAGTTTCTGGGCAGAGGAAAAGATTTCTGCAACAAAGGAAGAGGCAAGCTCTCGGCAGCCCCAGCTTCCTTAATGACAGGCCACCCTGAGAAGCTGGCAAGCTTCCTGCAAGTATTCATGGCAAAAATCCCTGCAGTATCAAAGATCAAAACGGCTTCCTAATTTAGGCCAACACTTTGGAGATTGTTGACACTTGCAATAGAAATTAACCTGGAAACGGCTCACTCCACCGCTCGCTGTGTGGGCTTCCAAGTGCAGGGCGCTGAAGGCAGGCGACTTGCACCCACCTATGTGGATGCAGCACCTTCTGTGGCCTCCATGTTTCTGCACCGTCATAAATCTTCTTCCTCTGTTAACTGAAGACACACTCATCACCCAGGCCTTTCTGTGCTCACTTAAACAAAAACTAACCAAAAAAGAGTTGAGTAGCACAGATCGTACTTGACTCAAAACTTTTCTCTTTACACGCACATTGCATTAGACTCCTTCCAGCTTGGTTTATTTCTTTAACGTTTCCCCATTATTTCCCCAAATGTGTAACTCCCAAAACCCTTGAAAGTGCAACTCGCAGTGACATCTGGGCAGATTTTAAGAGACATGATTGTGAAGATGTCATCCTGCAAACTTGGCACTTTCACGTATCCGAAATCTTGACGTGGCAGTGGCAGAACCAGAGTGACTGTTTTCTGTTGGGACCTGTGTGTTCTCCACTGGGATGGCAGGAGCCCTGTCCCAGTCTTCTAAGACACAGCACGCTCTCTGGTCAGCGTCCAGCGCCACCGAGCCATTATTTTCACAATGCATCAGAAAGAATATTTTCAACTTAACAAGCTCAGTTCAGATGTGAGAATCAAAGTGAGATTAACTAGAAGAAAGACCCCGCCCTATACATTTGTCCTGATGGGGGAAGCTGATTGCCTTAGGAAAGTCAGGGTTCTAGAAGGACAGTTTCTACAGAAAACCCAAAGGGTCAGACACCTGAAAAGAACGTACACACAGACTCTGGGATGCTGCCCTGATCTCTTCTGCACCCCAGGCTTTGTTTGCCCCCACCTTCGTGGTTTCTCCTGCCTTCTCTGTGTGTACACAGCTGTGGGACAGTGATGACAAGTGATGACAAGACCAGCCCTCAGAGCCAGGCTGCCTGGGCCCAGGCCCAGGCTCCACCTCATACCTTCTGTGACCCTGGGCCCTTAACTCATTTCTCTGTGCCTCATTTCTCCATCTGTAAAATGGCCTGCTTTGAAGATGAAACGAGGTAACATAGCTGATGCTTTTGCACAATGTCTGACACTATAACCTGTCCCCTCCACCCAACCCCTTGCTGCTTGGTAGCCCATGACTAGTGCAAACATGGATGGATCTTTCTAAACATAAAGTAAAATCAGCTTTGGAACGAAATTCCAGTATCTGCCTGTGGGACTTCGGGCAGATTCAGAGCAGTAATACTAGGCTAAAAAGTGCTTTATGTATAAATCATCTCATGTAATCTGTAAGATACCGATAGGAGATTTATACTAGTTATTCCTCAACTAATCATTCCTCCCAGGACCCGAACCTTTGTGTGGTTTCCTCGCATACTGACCCTGAGCTCGGACGTGTGCTTACTTTGGCCAATGGGATCGACAGGTATGAGCTTAGAGGCTCCCCCATGTCAGAAAGGCCAGCCTTCTTCGGGACGAAAGAGCACATGGAGAGGGAGGCCCAGCCCATCTCCACCCCAAGTGACCTTCCAGTTGAAGACGGCTGCATGAATAAGCCCAGGGAACACCAGCAGTTAAAACAGCCAGTCAACTCACAAAATCATGAGAAATAATAAATTGTTGTCAAGTCACCAAGTTTTAGGGTTGTTTGTTACGCTGCCATGAGTAACTAAAACAGAAATTGGTGAGTAGGGTGCTGCCCCGACACAAACTGAAGACATGAGGCAAGGGCTTTGGGACCAGATGGCTGGCAGAGGCTGAAAGGGCAGTTAGGAAATTCTCCCTGGAGGCTGGCGAAAGGGCCACCCGTATTGCTGAAACAATCAGCTGAACAGTCATCTGTAGTCATTTGTAAGGTAAAAAATTCATATCTAATAAACTTGTGGGTCTGGGCTAAAGCAATTTCCAGGCAGAATGCTAGAAGTATCAATAGATTTTTTTTTTTTAGCTTTGCAGAATATGGTACAGGAAGAGAGAAGATTGAGTTAAAGAAGGAATCATTGAGATTGCAAGCAAAATTTAGAGGAAATAAAGAAGGCCTGGGACCTGCTGCTTTGGGAAGTAACACGTTTCCTCATTTCCATCCTCGCCAGCTGGCAAAGGATTCACAAAGGATGAAATGGTCTCACAGTAAAGATTAATCAAGGATACGGCTGTAAGGAGCGGCCCCATTATCAAAATCTCTAAAAGACTTTAGGAAATGCTTAGCAGACCTTCTCAGCCGGACAAAAGCACTTCTAAGATTCATAGAAGCCTAATCCCAAAACAGCTCTGAGTAATCTGGAGCCGGGCTGCCCAACACAGTAGCGACAAACCACATGTAACTATTGGGCACTTGAAGTGTAGCCGGTCCAAATTGAGAGGTACTATTAGTGTAAAATACACCCTGAATTAACACAACATTCGAAATCAACTATACTTCAATGAAAAAATTAAAAAATGAGTAAATAAAATAAAACAAAATACACCCTGGATTTTAAAAACTTAGCATGAAAAAAATGTAAACTATCTTATTAATAATTTTTATATTGCTTACATGTTGAAATGATAATATTTTGGATATTGTGTGCTAAATAAAATATACTACTAAAGTTACTTTCACCAGTTTCTTTTTATTATTATTTAAATTGTGGCTCTTAGAATATTAAAATATATACATATGGTTCACATTTGTGGCTTGCATCATATTTCTATTAGACAGCACTAGTGTGGAGGCCTGTCCCCAAAAACTGTAGGTATAGATTTTGTCTAATGAAATGAACAATGAGAGTCACAGAAAACCTGTAAGGTTTTTAAAGAAATTCTATCAGATTGGAGTAAGAATTTAAAATGATACGAGACCTCTAGATCCCCAACTTTCCACAGTCAGGATGCAGGCTGAGAACGTTACTAAGCTGCAAACATAGGCTATTTATATTAAAACAAGGAAAAGACATCTCAGAAGATGGAGCCAAGAACCCGGAGGGTTGAGTCTAGAGCAGACCCAAGCCATAACCAAGGAACTCTGCCTGCTTGAGTAGGAAAACCTGAAAATACGTGCCCCAGTAGACTTCAGAAGTGCTGTGGACCTATTACTGCCATTGCCTCCTGTTACTCTGTTTCTGAATGGAAATATCTGCTGGGGTTACCATGTTCCCCTTTCAACATCCTATATTGGGTGTATGGTTTAGTTTACAAGCAGAATTTAGAGGAAATAAACAGAGCGCAGGACTTGTTAGGCTGGAAGGCAAGCCTTATCTCTGGTGGAAGAGGAGCTATGTACGAGGAATCTTAGCTAGGTTTGCAACAGATTCAGATCACGAGAGCATGGACTTAGAGCCTAACGTGTTCATTGGGTGAGATCTCAGGGGTCTTGGGAGAGTGGAGTCTATTTTTCCTATGGGGGGGCATTTAAATAATCGTGTCCAGAGGGTGGACTTGATGGATTAGAAATGACCACACATTATTTACGAATCTTCTAATTGAGAGGTAGAGATTATTCCTCCCACCCTTTGAATCTGGGTTGGCTTTTTATTTGCTTTGTCTAATAGAATGTGGCAGCAGTGATATTGTGTAGCATCCAAGTTCAGACCTCACGAGGCCTTGCACTGTCAATTCTGGTCCTCTTGGTACTGAGAACACCCCACTGTGACAAAGCCCACAATGAAAGGCCACCCCAGCTGTTCCATCTTTTGTATTTGAGGCCCCACACATGAGAGTGTCACCCTCTTAATCTGTAGCTGACTGCAGTCACACGAGTAAGCCCAGGAAAAGCCAGCATAAGAACTACTCAATTAACCAAAGAGCTGTGAGGAATAATTAATCATTGTTTTCAGCTGCTATTGTGAGGTGGTTTGTTCTGTGGCAACAGGTAACTAACGTCTATTCATGGTCCAACGGGGAACAGAGTTGAGCAGATGGGACAGGCTTTCTGGCAAAGGCGTGACTTAGATTCTACTGTAGCTAGAATGCTGTTACCGCCACGTTCTTCGTCACACAGTCCGCTCCAAAGCACTGCTCACAACAAGGCAGCTGGCTTGGCCCAGAGTGAGTGACTCAGGAGAGGAAGAAAGTAACCAAAATGGAAGCCTCATCTCTTATAATCTAATATCAGAAGTGACACATTGTCACTTCTCCCATATGCTACTGGGCTCACAGACCAAGCCTGACGGAATGTGGGAGGGGACCACATAGGGCACTAACGCCAGGGGGACAGGGCCATTGGGGCCATCTTGGAGGCTGGCCTACAACATAAACCAGTAAATGAATAAATATATTTCACATCCTACTCTCCATTTCAAGAATCTCAGAAGCTAATTTTCCCATATCCTCTATTTCTCCTCTGACCTATCTATTTATCATGGGCTTCACCCATTTCTGTTTACTTCCCCACTTGTCCCATACCTGTTACCCCTGTCTCCAACCTCATCAGGCCATGGGACATGTCATTTCAGGTCTTCCTCACTCTGATGGGAGGCAGCTGCTGCAGGTGGCCGGCTCAGCCTGGCCCTCAGCTGGAAGGCGCAGTGACGGGAGGAAAGGCCCTCTAACATCACTACCCCCAGGACTTCTGCACAGGAGAACTACAAGTGAACAAAGCTCAGGAAAGAGCAGGGCAGCCTGGAGTTGTAAGGAAACCAGTCTCTGCGTTTGTGGCTGGTGACAAGGTGAGGCTTCCGAGGTAAGCCACTGGCTATTTGTTATGACAGCTATAAATGCTGTCATACTATTTGACTCACTGACGTCCTCTTTGGGAAACACACCCTCCAACAACAACAACAAATGGAAGAAGTGCAGCTGAATTCTTTGAACCACCTCAAATGCTCAGTAACGAGGAATTGGCCCGAGTAACAACAGAATAGTATTCAAGCATGTCATTTCATAGATACTGACCCGTGTCTTTGAAATAAAACTGTGAGAAACACAAAGTAGGGCTTGTGTAAGTAAATACAGATGGCAAAGATCAAGGTTTGGAAAATCAAAAGTGATACAAGTAGATTACTGTTGCTTAGAATCTTGGGAGTTAAGTTCTTCACGTGAACACCACTTCCTCGGGAAGGCATCTGCCTCTGAGATGACTAGGAAACTGTCAAGCCTTAACAGCAGCTGATGCCCATTACCCAAGCAGCACCCCCTAAGTCTCGGTTTCCTCATCCACCAAACAGGCACCACATACCTAAATCCCAGGACTGTAAAGATTAATTGAGATGCGCCATCTGAGTCCCTCCTGCCCACTGGGAAGGGGTTTATAATCAAGGTGGAGGCAGCGTGGGGTAGGAAGCAAGCTGGGCTTCGCATCCTGCCGCATGTTTGTGCTCCATCTCCACCCACGTAGCGGCTTTACTCTTTCTGATCCTTAGTCTTTTCAACTAGAAATGGGCCTTCCTACCTTACCAGGTTCTCTCAGGGTTAAATGTTGTATCATATGTAAAGAAGCTAGTGGAGTACCTGGCACATAGTAGGTGCTCAGTTAATATTAGCCCCCTTCCTTTTTGTGGCCTCAAATCTTCAACTCTTTTATTCTCTTGAAATAAAAATGAAAGAATAGAGAAATCCTTTGAAACTGGAAATAAGCAAGTTAAGGCCAAATTTCATAGAAGGTGATACTTCACTAGTTCATTGCCAAGTCACACAATAAAAATTGTTTGTAAGAAATCTCAGGGGATGGGGTCTTGATGTTAAGATCACTGGGTTAACCAAAGGGCCATCCAGTGGTCTTACTGTGGGGGCTGCTCTGAGCCCTTCCCTGGGATGTCTGGGCTTATAAGACAAGATCCACATTACGGAAGAGTTTGCCTACAGGTTGAAAACAGAAAGGGGTTCAAGACGTGAGAGTATCCCTCAGAAATGACTATATGACATGACCTGTGAATTGTGAAGTCCCAGGGTAAACAGCCTGGAGACTTTACAAATGCTCCCCCAGAGGAGTTTCAGGAGTACCAGGAGGGGTAGTTGATGAAACAAAAACCATCCCTAAAGGAGAACGCTAGGTTCCAGGGAGGTTCTGGGGAACATAGTAGCTGAAAGTCAAGGGAAGGGAAAGAACAGGTTATGGACACTCCCAGTCTCCTCTTAAGGCTGGGGTCTGTGTCCAGCACAGTGGAAGTAAAACATACGCTCTTTTGGGATTAAAGTCAGCCCCAAATAGCAAGGAAAGAACAGGATGCATGGCCCTTGTTTGTAAACAAAGACCAAGATAAATGTCGGCTGCCAGACCTCAAAGGGAAGTGTGACAGGCCACCTGCAGGGAGAAGCCACAGGCAGCAGAGTGAGCCCTCTGGTCTCCCTGGTGGTCTCTGGCAGACCTTTCCAGAGGCATCACGGAAGAGCAGGGAAGCTAAGGGGGCCAGAAGGGCATCTGTCCAAGCACCCTCTCACAGGTCTGTGCTGTCTTCTCTTGGCCAGTGTTCATGCTAAACTTGATCGTCATTCTCATCACAGCTGTGTTGAATGCTTCCGAGTCAGGCAGTTAGATGTGAACCTCCCAACAACAGGTAAATAGCTAAGCCTCAATTTATTTGTCTGTATAATGGGGTTACCAGTAGTCCCTACCTCATAGGTGGCTGTAAAAAATAAATGAGCACCAGATGTAAAGCTTTTAGCACGGGGCCTGCCACAGAGCCAATGTTTACAATGGGTAGGGGTTATTATTATCTTTGTTTTGTTGCTGTTTTTTCATTTCACTCACGGTAGCATTTCTCTCTAGAACTGGGAGACATGCCAAGCCAAGGGACCATCAATGACACTCAGACACTTTCCAGAGTGGGGACTGGTATTACTGACAGCATCCAAGAGAAGCAGCAGGAGCTGTGGGGAAGAAGTGAAGAGGACGGCCGTGCGCTGGTAATGAGGCAACGTGTGCATCTGCCAGCCTAGCTTCTGGGTCTGCCTCTGGTCAGCTGAGGAGCGGCTTCTAAGGGCAGGAGAGGGACCAGGGCTGGTCTGCAAGGAGCTTCACTCATGTTTGCTGAGGGCTCAGGGGCCATTCACACATGGTACAAAATGGAGAAGAGGGTCCCCTGGGAGACACCCAGAGAAGACTCCTCCATAGAGGAAGGGGTTCCAGCCAACCCCCCTCACTCCCACAGGTCTGGGGGAGAACGCAGGGCAGGGAAGGTGTTGCCCCGGTCTGAGAGCCCGTGTGGCTCTAGGCCAGGCATCCGGTCAGAGACCAGCACCTCGCTCCCACCCAGGGACCTCAGGGCTCACAACAGCACCCAAATTTAAGAGTGCTGCCCTGCTGTTCCTTGGCCTCAGAGCTCTGGGTATTTAGGAAGCTTGGGAGGTGCTGTTTCTTTTCAACAGGATGTCACTTCCAACTGGGAGACAAGATACACTTTTCTAGGAGGATGGTATACCAGTAGTTCTGGTAACCAGGCCACCTTAGGAGCCCCATTGCAGTAACTGCACTAAATCTCTGTGGCTGTCAGGTTCATTCTAGGACAGGGCCTACAACACAGAGGTGCTGATTAATGTTTGCAGAATCAGTGTTTACTGAAGTGCATTTTAAAATAAGCCAGCTTCTGTCTGTATCACAGTGTGTCACCAAGAGAGTGTCTCCGCTTTCTCTCTCTTTCTCTCTCTCTCTCTCTCTCTCACACACACACACACAATGGTAAACAACAGAAAACCTCAATGTTTGGTCATTTAATAAAGTCATGACACAATTCACAAATATTTTCTCTGAGAATTGATTCAGTAAGTTGCTCGCTCAAAACCTTAGTTTGCTTTTAAAAAGTAGATCTAAAAATTCTCCTGGAACTCCATTTCATCTTTTTCCATATTCCCTTTATTACTTCCTTCCATCATGCACGCATCATATGTTACTTTTACAACACTTGGGATCTGGTTATGACAAACCCTGTAACGGCTCATCATATTCACTCTACAGTCTCTCATCTAGTTTCACTAAATTATATCCCTTATACAGAAGTACATGACCCCACAGTACATAAAAGTCTCCTTTTGCAACCCAGAGAGTGAGCGTGTAATGGATATGAATGTGACTGACACTTACTTAATATTTCTGCCTCATAATGACTTCTTTTTTTAAAAAAAAAAATTATGGTGGTGTCTTACAAAGAAGTCAATTGATGGGCTCTTGAAAGACTTCGAATAAAACAGTGCATCAAAGGGAGCCTGTCTTCTGGTCAGATCATCATCTGTGCTTTTCTGAGTGTTTTAACAAAGGTGACTGTGTGTCTGGTGTGTGAGACACACACGTATGTAAACACGCACAACAGAAGTGAAAATCCAGAGAACACGACGCTGCCTAACTCAAGACATGAATTTCTTCCTGGCACTGATGCAATGGCTATTATACCGGACAACCCAAGGCACCCCCTCTCCAAAAAGGAAATCACAAGACACGTTCTCCAACAGTAGAACCAATCCTCTATTAGTCTAGGATGGTTTACAGACAGAAATCATATTATTTAAATCCTTTGTTGGTTCTGGGACCAACAGACTGACACTTAACATTAAATTTGCCTTCAAATTGTCTTTTATGAAAAACAAAAGGTAAGAACAACCATTCTTTTCCTACCTGCTGCTGTAGCCACCAGAAGCCCGGGTGCTGCTCTCCGAATAGGGCAAATGTCAGGATTTACTCATCTTCAGCTCCCTCCTCCAGAACCAGAACCACTGAAAGAAAACTTTCAATTGCTATGAGCAAACAGACTGTTTACTTCCCGCCCATCCTTTCTCATTCCTATGGCTTGCTGAGTGCCAGAGTAGGGTGCTTAAGGGAAGATATCTAGGGAGAAAGGGATAGACTTTGGGGGAAAGAGAAGAGTGGGTTCCCAAGGCAAGAATGAGTTCACCCAATACCCTTCCTTCAAGGAAAGGAAAGCCCTCTTTTTCAGCTTTAATTTCTCATAGAAGTTCTGCCACGGCATTACTCACAGGTAATTACTGCATTGCCCCTTCACGAACGGCAGGCATACTTTTGGGGCGAGCCTCCAGATTTCTGATGCATGCCTGTACCTGTCTGCAAGGATATCTCTGTTCCTGGGAAAACTGGGAGGGCAACAAGCCCGCCCAAAGGGAGGACTCAGTCTAGACTGTTAATCGTGTTCTTGGGATAAAATATATCACAAGAGAGGATCAGAGGCTGGTGTGAGCCCCTCCATCCATAGGGCATCAGCCTCCCTTAAGGGATCACCTGGTTAGGGCTCAAACTTTTTCCAAGTAGATCAGCAGCTACACTTTGTCAAGCTTCAGCTTGTTTCCCCAAAGAGGAAAGGAGGAGCAAGGATTACTATCACAGAAGGAATGTGGTTTTCTTGCTTACTCTGAGCAGTCAATGCAAGAGAGTCAAAGATGATCGATGTGCAACCACAGCTCCTTTAAGCTTCATATCTGAAATACAGCATTTAAGAAGACATTTCAGTGATAAGCAGGTGTCCTAGAGGCTTCATGCTTGATTTCATTTCTAGTTTACAAGAAGGTGGAGGTTGTACAGTAGAGAGGATAGAGCAATGGAGCAGAAATTGGGAAATCTTGGCTCCACCATTTACTATCGTGACTTAACTTGGTTTCCAAATAAGTAAAATGAGAAGACAGGGCTGCATGATCTGCACAACAGAACACCATTTCTCAAGCTTTCCATCTATTCTACCTTATTCTTGTGAAAACACTTTGGTTTTCCTCTGGGGAAATCACTCCTTCCTCTCAGCTGGTTTGGATGGGATTGGTGCCGCTGCCAGGCTTCTTCAGAAACGTGCCTGTGGCCACGGCTGGCCGGTCGGAGTCACTGGGAGATTCAAAGATGGGCTGGTGCCAACAGGAGTCATTTCCGGGACTTGCTGGGAAGAGGAGTTCTCATCTTGCTGTGGCCACTACTCTGATAAAACAGAGTCTCGTGCTTCTGGTGGCCTCCTAGGGAAAGAGGGATGCGTGAAGACAAAGCCATGGCAGAGGAAAGCAGAGCCGAGAGATGGCAAGGGACCAATTCCTAAGAATGTCATTTGAAAACTTAGGTTCAGCCCTGACTGAAACCATCATTTCCTTTGGATTTGTTAAAAATTTGCTTTAGTTCCTTAAGCCTATTTCAATTACGTTTTTGATGCCTGCCACTGAAAAAATTCCAGCTAATTTGAATCCCTTCCAACTGCCCTCTACCATCTAACACTACTGCTTTTTTAAACTTTATTTATGTGTCTATTTTACAATATCATATTTTTTAAACTGAAGTATAGTTGATGTCTAATATTACATGTTACAGGTATACAATATAGTGATTCACAATTTTTAAAGGTTAGGGTATAGTTATAAAATATTAACATTACTGATTTTTAACATTATGTCCACAATGATTCAGGTGGCATGGTGATGCATAAGGCCAATAAATTAGTTTCCTTTTGATGCACTCTTGGAAATTTTATTTTTAAAGGCTAAGCCTGCATAGCAGAGAAATAGAGAAGTAAGGCAAATTCTGGTGAAAGATTTAAAAACTCTCTATTCTTTCTGAATACAGCTCTTTGTAAAAAAAACAGCACTCAAATAATGCACAACGGTGAAATGCAGAAAGTGAAAATCTCCCATAATTTTACCTTCCAGAAATGACCATGGATAACATTTTAGTGGCTTGCTATTCAAAATGTGATCCACAGACCAGCAGCCTTGGCCTGGAGCTGGTTCCAAATACAGAACCTCAGGCTTCAATGCTGTCTTGCATTTTAACAAGGCCTGGACGCAATCTGTAGGCACATCAAAGTCTGAAAAGCACTGGCTTAATGTATCGTCCTCCAGATATTTTTTTATTGTAGTCGTCAGCATTTTGGGGTGCATATAATTTGTGGGCTTTTTGTTTGACTGATTTTGTAAAGAAAAGACAAATATGAATACATTGCCCATATTTCTGATACAGAAGTACGATGTAATCAAAATCCTTTACAAACATAAGTAAACCATTTACAGGGACCATATGCAAATTATGAAGGTGTTACATACAGATCCTAGAACACTACTCATAGTAGCAAACTATCCCAGGACAGGACACTCTAGAGCCGTGGTTCTCCAACTTGAGGGTGCATCAGAACCATCTGGAGGTCGGCCCCACGTGCAGTTTCTGATTCAGGAGGATGGTAGGGTGGGGATGGAATCTGCTTTTCCATCAAGTTCCTGGGCAATGCTGATACTGCTGGTCCCAGAACAACATTCCACCAGTGTTTCAAAAATAAAAATGGCACAGAGAACTATATTCAGTATCTTGTAACAACCTTTAATAAAAAAGAATATGAAAACGAATATATGTATATATATGCATGACTGGGACATTATGCTGTACACCAGAAATTGACACACTGTAACTTTACAATAAAAAAGAAAAATAAAATTAAAAAAATAAAAATAAAAATGGTTTTACACTATATACATATACATACTATATATACTATACTGAACCTTGCTTTTTTTCCCTTAATACTGTATCTGGATCATCCTTCTACCGTCATCCATCCATTACATCTTTCTTTTTAAGGACTGCAAGGTCAGAGATTTTTAGCTGATACGGTAATATAGACTAAATGACAAAGAAGGGAATCTTCCAAGTAAGGACGAGCATCCCCACCACTGGACTCATCACTTTCAATGCTAAATAAGTGCCTGGGGTTTGAGTCTACAGATAAGAAAGGCTCTGGATGGACCAGGAAAGTGATCAGCACTGAGCAAGTGCCACTGAAGACACAGGTGTAAAATCTGGTTCCCCTGGGAGCTGGTCCGGTCTTTTTCTCTACACCCACAGCATCAGTTATGGTAACAGGTATACAGTGAGGAGCTCATACGTGCTGTAGAGTCTGTGAATGAAAGTGCCCGTGCATGCAAGTCACAGAGGAATTCCCTACAGAATCCTAGGTACGGAATCCTCCTGCCACACCATACAGCTCACTGCTGGATCTCAGTGGTCAGATATGCCTCCTGAGTCCATTTAGACTCCCGGAAAGAAAGTGATACAGCTTGCCGACGTGACTGGAAGGTCAAGGGGGCAGTCCGGTAAACTCAGAGCCATAATTCTGATGTATTTCTGAGAACTACACTGACATGCTTCTTAGCCATCCTTTGCTTGACTGGTGGTACTTTCTGGATGTCTCCCATTGTGAAGATGCCCTGGGCTCAGACTTCTCCCCTCAGGAAAGTTAACCCGTCAGGAGGTTTTCTGCTCAGTTAGAAAAATACAGCCATATAAATAAAACATGAAGATTTTATGTGTGTGTGTGTGTGTGTGTGTGTGTGTGTGTGTGTGTGTGTGTGTGTGTGTGTGTGTGTGTGTATGGAAAGAGAGAGAGACATATATAATCCTCAGCTGAGCTTCACCTGTGCTTCTGTAGCCACATATGTAATCACCTTCACAAAGGGATGACATGACCCCAGCAGGCCTAGAGAATCACATGTTGAATATTCTAATATAGAAATTAGAAATCTCAAAGGGCCGCATGTTACATGAGAACCGCCACACATTGGCTCTGATATGGCCAATTCCTAGTTTTAAACTCTGCCAGGAAGACCTCATTTCGTTCACTCAGCAAGTACTTAATACACCTACTATGTGCCTGGTACCATGTTTGCTGTCTGGGACAGAGATGTCTGGAGGACAGAGATGTCTGGAATACAGAGAAGAAAGGTACGTACCATGAAGGGATCTAGTGTGAGAGACAGACAAGAAAATCAAGAATTACGCACCTGTGCATACAGATGAGGGGGGTAAGAGGCATACAGAAGTGTATGCCTAACCCAGCTGGGGAGTCAACAGAGTTGGCTTCAGAAATGAAAATGAGCTTGAGATAGGTCTGCAAGGATGAACAGAGCTGAGTCAGGCAGGCTCCATGAGCACGTTGTGCCGGAGAGCAGAGGCGAGGAAGAGCATGGCAAGCTCAGGAAGCCACACAGCGCTTGGTGTGGCTGGAGGGGAGCATATATGTGAGGATCTGAAAGGGGAGATGAGGCAGACGTTAGATGGAGTCCCCGCAGGACTGTCAGCAGGGATGTGAGCTGACCATATTTGCTTTTCTAAAGACTCAGGAAACAATAGGGAGATGGGAACAGGAGAAGAAGACCAGAGCCAGGGGACTTAGCTTTGAGGCTCATACAGCGTCTCAGGCAGCAGTGCAGAAGCCAGCACTGGCTGTGGGAGATGGAGACGAGGGGAGAGATTCAACTGGAACTTGGAGAGAGACTGCACGGGCTTTGATGACTGGTTGGAATGGGGAGGTTGGGGAGTAACAGTGAGGGCAAGGAATGAGTCCAAGGGGACACCCAGGTTTATGGTTAGGGTCGAGAGGGACAATATAGGGACAAAGAATTTTGAACAGGATTGAGTCGGAGGGTGAGAATGGGATGAAGAGATGGTAAGCGGCATTGTTCCTCAAAGTGTGTGCTGGATCTTGGGTTTGTCTTACCGAAAAAACATACATCTGCCCACAGAGTGCACAATTTAAAGGGCCCCTGTAGTAGGCTGGGTACTGTCTCCCCAAAATACATGTCCACCCAGAACCTCAGAATAGGCCCTTATTTGGAAGTAGGGTCTTGCAGATGTACTTAGGATGAGGTCCTACTAGATATGGGTGAGTCCTAAAGCCAACCACCACTGCTCTTAGAAGAAAAAGGAGAGGGCACAGAAAAGGCCAGGTAAGAGCCCTGCACAGATTGGAGTGATGAGGCTACAAGCAAAGGAACACCAAGGACAGCCATGAGCCACCAGAATCTAGGACAAGGCAAGGAGGGATTCTGCCCTCGAGCCTTCAGAACGATCATGGCCCTGCCAACACCTTGATCTCAGACTTTTGGCCTCCAGATCTCTAAGAGAGCAACATTCTGTTGTTTTGAGCCACTCAGTTTGAGCTACTTTGTTGTGGCAGCCTTAGAGAACTAACCCTGAGTCCCTGAGACCCTTTTGGCTCAAAATTTCCTGAAATTGCAATATTACTCAGTTTTTTAGGAGGGTTTAGATCTCTGTCAAGTTGGGGCAGGTGGGGGGGAGGCTGTATCAAGCCAGGAAAATTCTCACATGTTTATATGATTCACTCTACTCCAGAGCAAGGCCCTGTGGGTTGAAAGATGAATCAAGTCAAGTCTGAAGACGGGGGGGATGCTGCTGGGGAAACAGGCCTAGGTGGGGTCTCAGAGCAGACTGAGTCTGGAAAGCAGGGGCATTGGGTGCCCTGGCACTCACCAGGGTTCTTGGCAACAGGAAAAATGGTATTGTTATCATCACCTTACAAGTAAAGAAACTGAAGTTTACAGATGTTAAGCAACTGTGTGAAGGTTACACAGTTAACCAAGGTTGGAGGCACATGTAGAAATCAGATTTCCGTACTCCTAGTCTAGGGATTTTCCATGGGACCCTGTGGCCTCTACCATGCTGTCTCTAGGGCATCATCTTGGACTGAAGACAAGAAAGAAAAAAGATATCAGCTATTGTCACAGAGCACAAATTCTCCATACAACTAAAAGGATTCCTGTAAATACTGGTCTCCATTTTAACCACTTCATGTGGAAATCCTGCCTTCCAAACAAATTATAAAAACGTGCTTTAATCTCCTCCCACTGGCATGGACATGAATCATGTTAATATCTTTGTTAAACTGCTTTCATTCCTCAAAACAAATGGGCAGAAAGTGCAGGTGTCAACTGAGGCAGCACATTTGGTGGCCCGTGGAGATTTGCCGCCACTCTAGCCTGTGACAGGAGAATCACGTGGGTGAGAAGTCAGTTTTTTGAGTTGCTTAACACATGGCAGGAAACGTGCTAAATGCTTTGATGTGTGCTCTCATGCAGGCTTCCGTCCTCCCTGTGATGTTAAGAGGTTTAATCCCCATGTCAAAGATGAGGGAATCTGTGGTTTAGCAATCTTCTGGACTCTTCCTTATCAAGAAACCTGAGGACACTAGAATGCTGACGACTGCATCCCTGAAATATACGCCTGTTGAATGAGAATCTAATTAATACACTTCCACGTTTAAAGCCAAGCCAAGCCAGGGTCTTTCCTTGAGGACTCAGGGAGAAGGGTTGTGTCCTCAACTGGCATGGACGGCTCTCAAATTTCTCAGCTCAAACTTCATGGCAAGTCAACTCTGAAAATAAACTTCTCATATAAGAGAATGTGATTCATAGGAAAGGCATCTTCCATCTTCTCAAAGCTGGTGGTTGGTGAGAGGCCCGCTAAGGCCCACAGTCTCAGGCTTCTTAAAAGCCTACCATACACAGATGCTTATGAGCTTGGTTAAACACTTGGCAAGATTATTGAGACATCATGTGAGCCGTAATCACACTGTGTTCTTCTGAGGACCTTCCAGAGCATACTCTAAATCCTGTTTATTTCTCTTTGAGGACAAAAGTATCATGGGACAAACACGGGTCCAAGAAGTCTGCTTCTCACACAGCAAGATGCTATCACAGCCTTTCATCGCTCAGAGGGTAGCAACATCTGACTAACGTCAACCCAAATGCTCCCTCGTTGGCTGCATTGCTGAAGAATTTCACAACGGCTTTGTCAAGGGGCAGACATTGCACTTGGGCAGGAAGGGGAGGGCTATGGGGGATGTGAGAACTTGGTATCCATCATCCATTCCACTTGCCTTCGACTGTGCAGAGGTTGGAAAGCTAAAAGCTATATTTCCCAGGCTCCTTGCAGCCTAGGTTTGGTTTGCAAATCAGTTCTGCCAATTAGAGGCATGTGTGGGAGATTTGGAGGATGGACGTGAGGGGGGGTGCTGTTCCTCCTGCTGCTTCTACTCTTGCTGTTGGCAGATGGGTTTGCACAGGCAGGAGCTTTTCTGCAGCAGTGGTCCAGGGTCCAGTCTCCAGCAGCGTGCCCGCTGAGGGACAGTTCAGCTGGCGGCAGGGGAGCTTTCCTGATTGTGTCATTCAGCTAAGGTGATGTGTTTGTGGAGTCAGCAGTTCAATCAATGAACTCCTGAGCTACACACCGCTCCTAACTGCAGCAGCAGGAGGCAGAGGACACTTCCCCTGGCAGGTCAGATGGTCATTTATTCTGGGAGTCATCCTGGAGTCCCTGCCTAGCACGCCCTCTCCCAGCTTTCCCAGCAATTCTGAGATCTTCACAACGGTGTCTTGTCTACAGATAGCCCCTAGTCGCTATTTCTGTGATGAAGACGGAAGTTGGGAGCCACCTAGTTCACCATCTTGCTGATGTCACTCTCCAGAAATTTCTCAGATAACTCAGCCACCAGGCCTCCCCACACTTCAGTCGCGGTCCTCAGGAGGTCAGGTTTCACCCTCCAAAAATTCTTAACGTCCTCAATTCCTGTATTAAATTTCTTTCTGCTTAAGAATGAGAAATGGATTACATTTCCCATGACTGAACCCTGACCTAGACCCCCTAATTGAAACGAGTCCTAAGTTTTTCTAGATTGTTTCTCAAAGTTTTCAGACTCTCATTAAAGTAGGGCTAATGTTGTTGTTTTTATTTACTTCTTACCCTAGGGCATTGTTTTGGGATGCAGTGTTAAAAATAAAGATAGAAATTTTAAATGGAAATGTTTGCTCTGTACATACGTTTAACAGAGATTTATTGAACATTTTCTACATTCAAGGCACTGTGCTAGACACCCATGTGCTAAGACAACATGGCATAACAGACAGCGTACACTCCTCAGGAGGAGTTGATGTTTGGCTTTGCCCAAACCATGTGGCCTTTGGCAAGTTACTTAATCTCTCCAAGCTTTAGTTTTATCATCAGGATGAATACAGATACTAAGAATTACCTCTAGGATTATTCTAAAAGTTACCCAAAATATAGAAGTATCCAAAACAATATGTCGTTCATAAGAGGTGCTCAATAAACCTTAATTCTCTTCCTTTTTCCTAAAACATAAAAATGAAATATTGATTTAAAAATACATTTTGAGTCACCTTCAGTAGTATTTGCTTGTCATTTTCAAACCAAATTTTGTCACCTCCCTGATTAAAATCCTCTAATGGTTTCTCTTGGTACTTAGGAAAAAACTCAAACTCGTTGCAAGCCAACAAGGTTTTAACAAGCCCCTAACAAGTTCCTAGAGATGGTTGTATTATGCAGACAGATTGTCCCACTTTGTAAAAATTTTTGTTGCATTTCTGAAGTTTACTCTTCCCAGGGATTCTCAATGAGCCGAGATGGAGCTGAAGACACCAGACAGTTCTGACTGTCTGGTAAACACGAGGCATGGGAACACCAACAGAGCCCTTCTTCTGGCCTGCTCTGCAGCAGTTAAAGGTTTGCTCTAGAACATGCATTGAGGAGCCCCTCCACTGGCTCTGGAGGGAGTATGTGGCCTTCAGCCAAACAGGGGTGTGGGCTTCAACCATCTCCATGACACCATGTGCTCGGGCTGGCTCCAGACAGAGGGCCTACCTCCTGCCCACATGCCATGATATAAGCCCTAGTCAGCATTTCAGGTGGTCAGCAAACAGCTCTAGGGAACATCTGGATTTGAGCCCAAAGTAGGTAAAGCTAGGTAATTCTACCAGGGGCAGCATCTCTTTCATGTCAGGGAAAGCACTAATCAAAGTCAGATGGTCATCCTTGGCTAGACAGGTTTTCCTTTTCTCTACTGAAATGATCCCGCACTCTCCAGTCCCTGAAACCTCCACCTTCTTCGAAAAATGGCAAGAGCTGAGTTTCCCATCACCATACTGCATGCCTTCTGGTATACCCAGGGGAGACTGCAATTATAAGCATGATTTGAACAGACAAAATAAAACATAATACTAATTGAGGCCAGTTCCTGAAAAAACAAAAGGGCCTGTTCTGCATATGCCCTAATCTCTGTTTCTGATTTATTGACTGAATGGCCCACTCCAGAAAGCATTTGGCAGAGCCCATGTGCCAGAAAGCATTCTCATGCTTTCCAGATTTCAGTCAAGTGACTGGGAGTATTCCTTTGACAGCACACACTTATTGTAAACTGGCCATTTTTCAAGACCCAGGAAATAACCTGTCTGCAGTGTAAGAGCTACAATAAAAGCCAGCTTATTTACAAAACAGAAACAGGTTCACAGACATAGAGAACAAACTTACAGCTACCAGGGGTAAAGGGGGTGGGAAGAGATAAATTGGGAGTTCAAAATTTGCACCTCTTGGGGAGTGATGGAAATGTTAGGTATCTTGACTATAGTGTGGTTTCATAGGTATTTACATCTACCAAAATTCATCAGATTGTACATCTGAAATATGTGTACCTTGCTGTACAAAATACCAATAAAGTTATTTAAGGGGTTTTTTTAAAGCCAACTTGAATGATCAGAGAAAACATAACCTAGGGGATATCAACCTGGAATCCAGCTGATTTTAACTCATAAAGAGTTTGTGTCTTTTACACCTTGTATATCTGCAAACAGTAGACACCTCGTGTTTTCACTCTTACCGCTCAAGTGCCATACCTACAAGAATGCAACCTGCAGATTATTGTTTTAATTAAGTGATCTTTGCATAACAGATGGACCAAGATGACACCCCCTAAAACCAGAGGTTTTGGCCTGAAGAGATTACTCACTTCCTAATTATCTCCTCTTTACTTGGTCTTTCACATGTAGTTTCACAAGAATTTCCTTTGTTAACTATGCTTTCAGCATAGTGGTTGGAAATGCATTTCCTGCACAACAGGTTCCGGTGTTTACATTCAGTGGGGTGAAGTACACCACGTCTCCTCGCCACTGCACCATGACCCGCCACCACGACCACCGCTATTACCACTCCTCCCAGATAACATCATTATCATTAGGGGGTAGATACTCCTATTATTCCATTTTACCCATGAGGAAACTAAAGCATGGAAAGAGTTAGTAACTCACTTAGAGGTACACAGTTAGATATGGTGGTATTAGGGTTTGAACCTGGATAAGACACCAGACTACTCACTATATATAAATATGATGCAACTTTACCTTCAGGCATCAATTGACCCCTGGACAATACACACATGAAAACAGATCATTACAGTCCTGGATTTTTCAACCAATGTTTGCCTTCCTAGCAAATGTTTTCTACACAGCAGGAATACAGATACGTCATAGATACAAGCTAAAAAACATTGGAGTAGGTCCCTCCCTCTTCATATTCTTTCCCAATTTAGTATTAGTCTTTGTTCCCTGCCTGGCCATGTACTTTGGTCCTCAGAAGTCTCATTTTCAGCAACATCTTCAATTATTCAGCCTCAACTGTTCCCCAACCGCACATTTATTTGTCCACCTTGTCTCCTGAAGTTGGGCTCAGAAAATGTGGCACTAGATCTCGAAACATAACTGCCCTGTCTTCTATTGCTCTGCTGTTTTTCCCCAGCTTGTCACTTCCTTCCTCACAGTTCCTTGGCTCTAATTCTTACTCTCCATTCTGCCAACCAAGTCCTGATTATGGCTCAGCAGGGCAGTGGTCACAGCCTTCTCCCTGCCCTCCCTTGACTTCAGCGGTCCACTCCTTCCAACCACCCTGCCTCCCACTCCCAGACTCTTTGTTAAATTACTCCTTCGACTCAAGTGTAGACAACTCATTGCTAAGCCTATGAAAATCCTAACTCCTTTGCCTGACTTGTAAAGCCTCCATAATCTCAACCCCACCCTGTCTATTCAATTTTCTTTCCCACAAAGTCCAATACACACCCACTGAATCAGTCAGGCTGTTATCCTAACTGTAGAGGCAGCAACCCACAGGCTTCGACAACTACTATTTTCCCACCTCGTATGACGCCCCCTCCCATTGCTTAGGTCACCAGCTAGCTAAATTTTACCCATCATTCAAAGGCCCAGCTCAAATCTCAATTACTAATGAAATGTTCTCCACCACTGCAGCACACACTAATCAATTTTTTCTCTTACCTTCTACTACTTTGACAAATTGATAGTAATTTAAATACTTTGACAAATTGATAGACAAAATTCTAACATTGGCTCATGGTGGGCTAATCTCTGTTCGGCACTTACTATGCACCAGGTCCTGTTGGAATAAGTGGGTTTTTTTATCTTACATATGAAGGAACACAAGCCCTGGGCAGACAACTCAGCTTGACACTTGATTATTTGCTAATGATTTCACTTGCGTCACCCTGGTCTTCCTAACCAGCTTTCCGCTTTGCTGAGAGCAGAGACTAAGACTCATATTTATGCCACGTCTCCCACCCAATTAGTGGAGTTTGTGTGTACTGGAAGTTACCCGTACGGTTGGTTGGTTGGTTGTACACATTGATGTTACACAACTTTTAAAATTCCTACCCTGTAAAAGTGCCACCATGTTTGGACAACGTGTAAGTAAATGCTAAGCAACACTTTTGAACTCAACCATGAATGGTTTTGGACAATTCAGTCTACAAACGGCCCTAAGTGAGTCTCTCTAACTTACTTTCACCGCATCCATCCTCTACACGCTTGGAACGTATTAAAGGTTGGAAACGCAGGTGAGCTGTCAGCAGTCAATGACAAAATAATCAGAATGTTTGAAGGGCTACAGGGCAGGGGAGGTTGCTAATTCCATCCTGGCCAAGAATTGGGTCTTCTGGTTTTATTAAAAATCAGGTGGCGGCAAGATTTCCCCAAGTAACTAAATACTTGCACCACAATATGACAGAGTTTCTCCAAATCTTTTCCAATACTTTTTTTCTTTTAACAACTACAGTTGATATAGACATAAATTCAGCAAAGATAAACATCCCAGTAAAGATGGGGAAAGATTATGTCTTAGATTAAAGCATTCATATTTTTCAAAAGTCACAATTGTTTCTTACATTTTGCATAGGCATAAATTCCAATTTTGAATTTTCACACCCACTCTATGAAGAACACCACATTTAAGAATTCCTGAGATTCCTCTTTTCTCTCACTTCAAATCAAAGCTTGAACTCAAAAGCCAAAACCATAGAGAAAAAAAATTTATTTCAAAATTCTAACATTGGCTCAAGTGCAATTCATGAATTCCTGAGCAAACTCTCATAAGCTATAAAGGTAACAAATATTTTCTACCAACATATCAAATGAGAAAACTTATCTAATCAAAGTCATTCTAGTTAAGTTTCCACTGACTACTGCTCACTGTCACTGATGCCAGCACTTTTCTTCACTTGAAAAAAAAAATCAGATGAGAAGAAAGAAAACCATTTATATGTCTTGTCTCTTTATGTAATTTCTTAAAACCTCAGCTTATCAGGATTTCCTTCATTGCCAACTGAAGCCAGAAACATGGCCCATCTGATCCTATAATAATTCCAGTTTGAGAGATAAACTGGCAAAAAGCATTCTCTTGGAGAAGTCAGTTTTCAAACTAAAACTACTTAGTCAGAGGAAACATTATTTCACATTAAATTACAACATTTTATCTCTTTCCCCCTAATTACAACCTCCCCCCACCCCCCAAAACCCATCAGCACACTGTGGATAACTTGGAACATATTTCTCCTTCCTCTTTTATCAACCTTTGAGATTTATTTTCTGCCTCCTTTGTAAATCTGAAAATGAATTCCTACAGCCTTCGCACATAATCATCCTGTGGGCTGAATATGGAATTCCTAAGACACAACCTTGTCTTCTGGAACACTCTTCAGGATTGAGGGGTGTAAACCCAGCTTGATGTTTGTTTCATTAGTAACCTGATCACTTCTATCTAAATGCCTGAAAGAGTCTTTCTTCAACTTGGAAACTCAAGTATCTTAAAAAATATGTCTCGGGGGAAGGTATAACTCACTGGTCGAGTGTGTGCTTAGAATGCATGAGATCCTAGGTTCAATCCTCAGTACCTCCATTAAAATAAATCATAAAAATAAATAAACCTAATTACCTTCCCCTCACCCCAATTTTTTTAAACATTTTTTATTGATTTATAATCATTTTACAATGTTGTGTCAAATTCCAGTGTTCAGCACAATTTTTCAGACATTCATGGACATATACACACTCATTGGCACATTTTTTTCTCTGTGAGTTATCATAACATTTTGTGTATATTTCCCTGTGCTATACAGTGTAATCTTGTTTATCTATTCTACAATTTTGAAATCCCAGTCTATCCCTTCCCACCCCCAATTTTTTTTTAATTTAAAAAAATTTTAAAAATATGTCACTATATGGGTCTGGTAACTGCAATTTTATCTCAGATCTTCTCCAGCTCAGGAGAGTTTTCTTCAAGTTCTTGGCCATTGTTTCCAGTATCTTGTTACATTTCTTCACTGGGAATAAATGGAATTCTCAGCTTAGATCTGGGTTTGCTGTCTTTTTATCTGGTCCCTTTGTATCTTCCTTTGTTTTCATTTTATTGATTTGATTTCCGGTGAGTCTTCTCTGTATTGACCCTTTTTAGTACAGGGGGTTAATTCTATCATACTTTTGGCATATTTGCCCTCATTTCTTGTTTCAACCTTTGCAAATCTTCCTTCATCCCAATCTGTTTTCTCCAGTTGGCCCCTGACTCCTATCTCACAGTGGCGATGCCTTCTTGCATCTTTTTGAGACTACCAAAAATATGTCTGCTAAAATGTTTTTCTCTCCTCTGGAGACATTTATTTTCAGATGTATGATCTTGCTTCAAGTTTTAACTGAAAAGCTTCCTTTCCTTTATCTTGCAGGATTCTTTCCTTGGGCCCCTTTGGGCATTTTCTGTCCCCTCTGAAAAAGAGGACAGTATGTTCCAGCCTGGCACTTGCCAGTAGACAGTATTGGTGAAATCTTCATATTCTCTCACTTTCTTCTTGGGCAGAAGCAAAGAAGATCTGGAGGGTACACTGACTCATGTAGTGCCAACCCCAATTTTCAGGACTTCTCAGATATTCATCTATTGCCAGTCTCTGGGCACTAGGCTGGGGCCCCTCCTGCTCTAATTCCTGTGATCTCGGACTAGGAAGAGAGACTGAGAGGTGACAGAGATTGCTGTTCTGTTTTAGAGGGTAGCACATAAAAGATCACACGCCCTCCGAGCATGCATTGCCTCCTGCCGTCTTCTTGTCTCTCTCCCTATTTTGGGACTTTTTATTACACAACTAGCTATTCCAGGACACAACACATCTCAGCTTATCTCCATCAGCCTCCTGCCTGTCGGTGGTCTGTGAGCCACAGTCTCCGAATACATGTGGAAAGAGAGAAATTGATGGGATGGGTGGGAGGTGTGACTCTGGATGTGACTCTGACTGGCTCAGAGGACAGTTTCTTCCCAGTTGGACCATTTGCTTCTCTGGCCAGTGCACCTCCAAGGTCCTGAAATAGTTGGGAGCAAATGATGGAGGCAAGATACATTCACTTTCTATTCTCTTTCAGCACCAGCTGGGCTTACCTGGTTCATTGCATGGGGAGCATAGTTAGTAATCTTGAGAATATGCTTCTTAATTTATCCCACTGACAATTACATTAGTAGACATACTCTATGAACTTCAGCATCTGGCCTTTCTCCATCTTAAATTTACACTTATTTTCCTGCTTTTTTCATTCTTTTTGTGTAGTTTCATGGGTATTTTGGGATGAAACATCTCAGATATTACTTGTCTCCTCCTATGATAACCAGAGAAGTTTATAAATAAAAATTGCAAATCTTTCTAGCTACACTAGTCCAGGTAATCCATAATAGCCCATGAATGCAACACAAGGGAAAAACAGAGATTTTTCTCATGCCACCCATTCAATCAAAGGACAGAGGAATCATGAATTATGCTAATAGCATCATAATGGCTCATGCTTTAGGCAGAGAGGGAAAGAAAGCAACAAGATTCAAAGCAGCCACAACCCTCCCAGAACCTGGGGGTAAGAATATGCTCTGAAGGTGACAGTACTATGAATTTAGAATGGGTGAAATCAGCACCCCCAGGAAAGTTAGTGAGATTACAGCGTTTCCGAAGTCTGCAGCAGAGAGAAGAGCTTGTTCATCCAACTGAACCAAGACAAATAAAGTTATTTCTCATATCCAAGAAAAAGCCGGGTTGACCCACATACATCCTTAGGATTTGACTATTATTACTGTAAATCAATTTATAACCAGGTAAACTGTGTAGCCTCCTGACTGAGGGAATAATGAAAAACAGATAGTCGGCTTGGAATCTAGGAAAAGGGGAAGCAGAGAACGGGAATCTGCAGTGAGTCTCTAACCCTAAGAGAGAGAGCATCGTCTGACTAGCTGGACAAGCATTGTCACCCTTTTGGCAGGTATGTTCCCATGTTGGAAGTGGGGACTCTCATAACTGATGACTCTATTTCTAAGATCATCGAGATCCTTTATTCTGAGCCAGTGAGCAAGCTCTCACTTTCTACATGAGGCTTTCCCTCAGTTTAGAGGAAAAAATCTGGGTAGGAAGAATGTGGCTCTAATGCTGAATGGAAAATAGACCCTAAGCCTGGAGTTCAGTGTTAACATCTTGACTCCAGCTACAGTCATTTGATATGAAGAAATGACCCATGCCATGAAAATAACATTTTGTATGCTTTTTTTTTGTTTGTTTTTTGGCCTGTCTTTCCTATTTCCAAATGCCTTCTGTGATCTCCCGTTGCCTTCAAACTTAATTCCAAGCATTTGAATATAATTCTCAAGATGCCTCTCAAATGTGTCACCCACCATTCCCCAATGGGAGCTACTTTCCAGACTGGCCCATCTTGATGGCTTCCCAAACACCCACATCCATTCCTTCTTCCCTGCCTTTGATCACCCTCTCTCTTATTTGGAATGCCCTCTTACTTCCTCTCCACCAACCCGAATCTCATTGGTTCAGGATAAGTTTAAGCCCACCCTTCTTCATGAAAACTTCTCCAGCTACACTAGACCTACTGATTTCTCCATTTCAGATGCACTGCTTAGCATTTTGAGGCTTAACTCTTCCCTGCCAGTCCTAAATTGCCATTGTAGGTTCCCGCTGACACTGTCACTATCCATCTTCTTCTCTGTTATCTAAGCTTAAAGAAATTTCATTACATAATGTTTAATTGCTTATATATATGACTAGTGTCTCATATTTCTAAGGGCAGAGAAATATCTGAACTCCCCTCTCTACCTTCACTGCACTGATCACAGTGATCATAACAATTAAGCACCCGAGCATTTTCCTGAACAAAATGAAATTTCAGCCAGTCCACAGTGTTACTGCCCGGACCTGGATGTGGTCTGCTGTGCGTCTCTTTGCAGAGAGCTGGTTGGTACTGTAGATCTCTCCTATGTGAAAACAAATGGTTCAGTGTGGGTTCTGGGGTCAGAGAGTCTCTGAGTTCAAATCTCTTTTTTTTTCTCTGCATACTTAGGGCAAGCTTCTTAGATTCCCTAAACCACAGTTTTCTCATCTGTAAAACTGGTAGTTCATAGGGCTTTGGGTAAGGTTAAAAGAGATCATGTAAGTGACATGTTTAACACACACAGTAGGTGCTGGATAAATGCTAACTTATGATTAGTAAGAAGAGTTCCAAGGGACGTCTTTATCTGTGTCACTCCCTTGAGAACTCTGGGAGAGCTCTAGGACAAGAGAAATTTTGTTGCATAAGATCTTAAGGCTTACTGGGATTAAAAAAAAAGTAATGAAAGCATTAATATTAGCCTCCAAACCAGGACTATCAGTCCTTAGTAGTAAGAGGGAGATAAAAATGCTTTCACTTCAATGTGAGTGGTGGGAGCAAGAGAGAGAATAAAGAGAGAGGACATTGCTCTAGGAAAGTAGAAAATTCCCTGCGATAGAGCCCAAAGCCGGTGCTCTGACCTGGGGCATCAGTCCACAACCAGCCGAGGAGGTGGTTGCTGAGACTCCAGACAGTGTCTTCTAATGAAGTGAGGACTGGTCCCAACCTGTTCGCATTTCCTCAACTGAGGGTGTATGAAACAGGAAAAACAAGACTCCCTCTGCAAGTGTGGACATGGTGCTCACTCACTGGCCAGACCACTCCAGGTGGTCAGAAGCTCTGATCACTGGAGGTGACCTGTCAAGTTCAGAGTCAGCTCGGGCCACAGAGAAGCAGCAGGGATGGTGGCCACATGGGGTCAGAGTTGGAAACTGCAGTAGAAACTGACCACTGGCTGGGTCAAGGTGGCCCTTTACCACCTTTTAATATGAGCTGGGGTATGAAGTCGAACCAAAGTAGAACTGGGAGGTAGGTGGCTGAGAGCCACATAGGAGTGTGACTTAAGGCTAAGTCCCGAGTGTCCCTAGGAGTATGGCCCCAGAAGACTGTGGTTGAAAAGAATTATCCTGGAGCATAAGCAGCAGAAGGACCGGCAGGGGCATGATCTCAGGCCCCAACTTCTTCCCAGCGCCTTTACCGTTGGCCTAGGTGCCCTCATTTGGATAGCCTCCAAAATGATTTAGCTCATTATTCTTCATTTGAAAATTATGTCCCAAACTGCTCAAGGGTATCAACTAATAAGTGTTCTAGGGGTAGCCATTAGGTCTTATCACATGTATGGGCAAACATTTCTCCTGAGGAGGCATACAGTCCATCATTCTTAATTGAATCTGGTAACAGACTTAAAGCCCAGTCTGGGGATTAACATGCTAAAGTGGTTAAACAAAGACTCTTGGCGCCTGAGTGCTTGAGTCCCAAGAACATTTCAGAGATTCACACGACTCAAGTCAAACCAGAAACCTGGGTGAGGGGAACCGGGCTGCCATGAATTCTTGGCAGGGCTGCTTCCGTTGTGAGTGGGAGTTCAGGTGAGCTGAGGACAAGGCTCAGGAACTGAAAAGGAGGGCCCCTGCTCATTCTCCTTGGACAAATACTTCTCTCATGGCTGAAACCATTCCTTCAGCAGTTGAACAAAGGAATGGGATCCCCAGAACACCCAGATACTCTGACATGTCACAAGAGCCTTGGTGCAGCTCTTCAGCCTATACTCTGCTGGATCCAAGGAAGGCCTTTTGCATCTGGTAAACTGTGTCCTTCACTTACGGGAAACATTCTTATATTATTCTTGGGTAATTTCCACCTTTACTGTTTTTTTTTTTTAACCTTTATTGTTTGCATGAGGGATCTCCTGGAGCAATTCTCTCAGGTTCCTATTATTTAGCTGCCTTTTTCCATCCCTGTTGTGTTCATTGTTGTTGTTTCACTTACTGGGAGGTTTCTACAACTTTGTCTTCGAATCTTCTTTCAACATATATATATATTTTAAAATTTCAGGCATCATATTGTCATTTTCCAAGAGCTCCAAATGTTTCTTTTAAAAAGTAGTGGGGATTTTATAATGATAATAGGACTAATTTGTTAGGAAGACATAACAGCTACAAATGTGTATGCGTTTAATAGTAGAGTCTCATGATACATGACAAAGTTGACAGAATTAAGGAGAGGAATTGTTCCACAATTATATCCAGAGACTTTAGCATCCATCAGCAAGCAATTCAGAGAAAAACGAGATAAAACATCTGCATAGACATAGAAGGTGTGAACAACACTATCAGTCACCACCCAAATGGCATTTCTGAAACACAAAATCCAAAGACTGTAGAATATGTATTCTTGTCAAGTGCACAGAGCACCTTCACAAAGAAAGGCCATATGCTGGACAATAAAACTGGTCAGGATATTTTAAAGGATGGAAATAGGCAGAGTGTATTTTCTGGCCACAGTGGAATTCAGTAAGAAATCTATAACAATATGGTCTCTAGGAAAACCCCAAATATCTAGATATTAAGTAAACACCCTCCTAAATAATTCAAAAGTCAAAAACAAAATCACAAGGGAAATTAGGAAACATTTTGAGCTGGATGAAAATGAATTCAGCTAAAATAGCTTTAAAATGCATATATTATAAAATGAGAAAAAATTTAAAAATCAGAGAATGATAAAGATAAGGACAGAAATTAGTAAACTAGAAAATAGATAAAACAGAAAATTATCAAGGCTAAAAGACAGTTTTTAAAAATATCAATAAAATGGACAACCTCAAGCTAGACTGATTGAGAGAGAGAGAATGCAAATCAACAATATGAAGATTAAAAAGGGAGACATCACTACAGATCCTACAGATGTTTAATGATAAAAAGAATAATATGCAAAACTTAATACCAACAAATTCAACTATTTAGATTAAATAAAAATTCTCAAAAGATGAAATTTACCAAAATTGGTACTAAAAAAACAGAACATCTGAGTAGTATTTTATCTATACAAAAATGAATTTGTTACAAAACTTTTCCCCAAAATAAAACTCTAGGTGCAGGTGACTTTAGTAGTGAATTCAATAAAACATTTATGGAAGAAGTAATACCAACCTTACACAAACATTTTCAGACCATAGATGAGAAGAGAATATTGCCCGATTCATTCTGTGAGGCCAGAATGACCCTAATACCAAAATCTGATTTTTAAAAACTCACCAAAAATAAATAAATAAGACCACTATCCCTCATGTGTACAGACAAAAACTTCTTTACAAACTATTAGCAAATTAAATCCAGCAATATTTAAAAAGAATACTAAATCATGACCAAGTAGATTTTATCTCAGAAATGCAAGGTTGGTTTAACGTTTAAAAAAAAAATGAAAAAACAAATGTAATTCACCCCTATTAGCAGGGGAAAAAAAGGAGAAAAACCACATGGTCATTTCAATAACTGCAGAAAAAGTATGTGCAAAACTCAACACCTATTCATGATTAAAGGCAGAAGAAAGTAAACTTACTGCAAACTGACAGGTAGAGAATTTCCTCAAACTGATAAAGATCATCTAAAAAAAAAACCCCTACAGCTAACATCATACTTAATAGTAAAAGATTGAGTTGTTCCACCCTAGGTTTGGGAACAAAGCAAGAATACATCACTTCTATTCAACATTGTACTAGAGGTTCTAGAAATAGGGCCAAAATAAAAAAAAAGAGAGAGAGAAATTATAAAAGAAGTAAAACTGTCCTTGTTTTCAGCTGATGTGATGATTTACATAGAAAATCCCAGAGAATCTACAAAATGCCTATTAAAATCAGTAAGTGAATTTAGCAAAGTCATAGGATACAATGTTGACATACAAACATCTGTATTTATATACTGATAGCTAATGATTTAAAAATAAACTTTTAAAAAATTGAATTTTTAGTAGCACCAAATAAACAAAATTGGAGTAAATCTACCAAAATATTTCTAAGACCTTTACACTGAAACTATAAAATCATTGCTGACAACAATTAAAGAAGACTGAAATAGAGAGTATATATGATATTCATGGATTTGAAGATTGAACATGGTTATTATGGCAGCATTTATCCCCAAATTCATTTTTAGAATCAATGAAATCCTTATCAAAATCCCAGCAAGCTATTTTGCAGAAATTGCCAAACCAATTGTAACATTTACATAGAATTGCAAAGAATCTAGAATAACCAAAGCAATTTTTAGAAAAGAAGAACAAAGTTGGAGTATATAGCTTTCTTAATTTTAAGAATTACTACAGAGCTACAGTAGTAGTAACAGTCTTATACTGGCAAAAAGACAGACACATAGACCAAATTAAAAATTTCTGCTCTTTGAAAAAAAAACAATTAAAATACCCACATGCAAGAAAATATTTACAACCCATATAAAAGACTTGTATCCAAAATATAAAGAATTCTTATAAATCAATAGTAAGAGAACCTACTTTTAAAAGTGGGTAAAAGATTTGAACAAACATTTCACTGAAAATGATATTCAAATACCCAGTAAGCACATGGAAAACTGCTCAACATCATTATTCATCAGGAAAATGAAAATCAGAACTACAATGAAGTTTTATATATCCCATTAGAATGAATGAAATTAAAAAGGCTGACCATATCTAGTGGAACTCCTGGAACTCTTACACTGCTGGTGGAATGTAAAATGGTACAACTATTCTGGAAAACAGTTTGATCATTTCTTGGAAAGTTAAACATACACCTATCATACAACCAGCCATCCCACTCTTTGATATTTCAAAAACATGCATCTATACAAAGGCTTATACATATTCATTGCAAATTTTTTTGGTAATTGCTCCAAACTAGAAAGAACCCAAGTGTCCACTGACATGTGACTAGGTAAACAAATTGTGGATATCCACATAATATCCATGCAACATCACCAATGACTCTAAAATCATCATACTGAGTGAAAGAAGCCAGACCAAAAAAGAGTGCTTGTATGACTCCATTTACTTAGAATTCTAGAAAGTGCAAGTTAACTTATAGTTTCAGTAAAAATAACCATAGTTACCTGAAGATGGAGGTAGAAAGAGGAATGGAATTACAAAAGAGTAAGAAGAAACATTCAGGACTGATAGAATATACACATTTTCTTGATTGTCATGACATGTATGTCATGACATACAAATTTCAAAACAAATCAAATTGTACATTTTAAATATGTGTACTGATTGTTCATCAGTCATAGTTCAATAAATTTATAACAAAACAGAACCACAACCAGAAACAACCATTCTGGTGGGTCAAAAAATAAAAATAGCATTTTTTTCTTTTTCACCACATGACAACATCTTAATTCTCTAAGAATGTTAATTGCATTTTTCTTCCTATTTTCCATCTGTTCCTTACATTGTCTTCTTTCCTTCAGGTTTTTTTTTTCTTTTTGTTTATTTCCATTTCTTTCTTTTTTTTTTTTTAATATTGAGTCATTCTTTTAATTTCAGGTGGTTCTTGGTTGATTGGAAGCTTTATGTGTGTGGCAGGGGATGAGCTTGGTCACGGATAGATTTCATCATTGGATGATCCAGCAAAGATCTAGCTTTTTTGTTGGTGGACTCCTAAATTTCAGTTTCTGCAGGCCATTTCTCTTGGCCTTGTCTGTTTCCCGGCAGAGGATTCCTCCAGCCTCCTGCTCAGGGATGTAAGCATTCTGGGGCCAAGCTGGGTAAGATGGTAAGATCTCTTGCTGTTCTTTCTTCTTATTTACAGACCCCCTACCTCACTACCACTGGGTTCTGTCTGAATACCCCAAGTTCAGAGCCCCTCAGATAACACCTCTTGAGGTAGGATCCCCACCTATGACTATGACGTGGAAGGCTAGGTGCACCGGCTAAGGGAGGGGTAGTTTTTGGTAATACATTCCAGCTCTACCCCCATCCCTGCCTTCAGATAAACCTGACTCTTCAATCTCTACCTTTTCTTTTTTTAATCCTTTTTTTTTTTTGAAGTGCAGTCAATTTACAATGTTAGTTTCAGGTGTACAGCAAAGCGATTCAGTTATACATATACATACATATATATTCCTTTTTTTTTCCAGATCCTTTTCCATTACAGCTCATTACAAGAAATTGAATATACTGCTGTGCTATGCAGTAGCCTTCCTGAAATTCTCTAGCATAAATTATCCGGCTTTCAGGACACGTTCTGCTTTCTCTGTTCCAAGCTAGATACCACTTCACCTGTTTTCTGTCATCCAAAAATGTATCTCCTGTACTGTTTTTTCTTTTCCTGTTGTCATTGTACTGGGTTTAGAAACATTTGATTCCTTCACTGTCATTAAAGTTGAGGTTTTTGGTTGGAGCAGAGATAAATATGAAGAGTAAAATTGTTCTAAAACCCCAAGGGAAAAATGATAACTGCATTTTAATATTGAAGTACAAAAGGTTATTACAGGCAATGAATCCATACATCCTCCACGAAGGCCTCCCATGTGTCCAGCGGGGCACTAGGTGCTAACAGCCCAGAAGCCTGTCTCCACACAGTGTGCCCACTGGGACTCCTCACGAATACCTGCTTTGAGGCCATTCTTAAGAGTTTCTGGCACTGTCAACAGCACGTCCTGTTTCAAGGTTTCCCTAGAGACTCCCGAGATCTTTCCTGTGGTTTCATTCTGGGCATTTATTTTTAATGTGGAAACAGCATGGCCTTTAGAGGCAGAAGAAATACTGCCAGTCAATACTGCAGTGTTATTATTTAGTAAACAGCTAACAGAATGGAATTGAGAAAATTCATGGAGAAGAGAGTAAAATATTCTAGTGAATCTGCTTGAAATGCAGTAGGAAAAGTATGTAGACATGGCAATACTAGCTTCATTTTTATAACCACCTAACAAGGTGGTTTAGTACTGTCAGACCACATATTATGCACAAGGAAATGAAGCCACTGAGTGATTAAGCTACTTGCCCAATGTCACACAACAAGTCACGGCAGAGATAGGACTGGAACTCTTGGCCTCTGTGTTTTCAGCTTATTTCTTCACCTCTGAGTCATTCTTTCTATTTCTTGTAAAGAGACCAAAGAAGGTTACACTGATAAACGAAATACAGAATGGCCCAAGACCAAGCTTTTCCTCATCTATAGGCACATTGTTCTGATGAAGCCATTCAGAAAACACACACACTGATATACAGCAGTAACCCTCACCTTTCAGTTACCAGGAACCAGGTAGGTGGGTTCTACCCATTTGATCTCAATGAAAAATTGCCGCACAAAAGCCCAGCAGAAGGGGAAAGCCCCAGCCCAAAGCCCCAAATTCAGGAAGAATTCACCTCCTCCAGAAGCCAGTTTAAGCAGGCACATGCCTGGGAAAATCCACACCAAAGGAAGAGCTGCTGAGTGAGATAATCCACACTCTTATCATTCTTATTGCTGACAAGGGTCCTACTCATACGTTAGCTCATTTGCACTCACAACAACCCTGAGAGGCAGGTATCACTAACACCAAACCCTTTAGAGAAGAGAAGAGGACCCTGAGGCTCAGTGATGTCACATGACTGTTTTGATCACATACTTAGTGAATGGCAGGGCCAGGCCCAGAGCCCAAGTCATCTGGACTCAAATCCCATGTGCTTCTCCAACACCCCATGGGGAGAGGTCTGTGACATCTGTTCCATTGGTTTGTGATGTTCCCTACCTTCCTTCCTCCCTCCCTTCCTTCCTGCCTTCCTTCGTCTTCCCCTTCCTCCTTCCCCACCTCCATCACTTCCTTCCTTCCTTCTAGTCTTTTCAAAAGAATTTCTTCTGATGAGTTTTATCATAAGAAGAACAGCTAATATGTTTGCTGTGTTCAGGAGCTGTGTATGTTAGGCACCTTACATGGATTTGCTCCTTACTATTATCATCTCAAAAATGTAGATGAGAAGACTTAGACGCTGAAAGGGAAGTGACTCAAACTAGGTCACCAGCTAGTAAGATGTAAAGTCTAGGATTTAAACCCAGGCAGTCTGACTTGGGAGTTGACACTTCTCAACTCATCACTACCTTGCTTTCCTTTAATGCAAAATGAGAAAGAAAAAAAAAAAGCTTGATTTTTATATTGACCAGCAATTTGTGATAGGCAGAGTTTTTAGGAAAACTCAGTTCTCATCTGCTGGAGGCCTCACCAATATTATGGATGAGCCCTTTCTTTGAGCTAGATCTAGATTTCACTTTTTGTGACAAATCAGGGGGAAAAAATGATTTTGTAGTTCCTTTGATTTCTCATCTAGTACAGCACTAAATGACATGTAGACACTACCCACACTGGCTTCAGTGCTTGACTGGTGAGATTTCTTCATCATATGAAATGTCTGAGCAGTGCTGGTCTCTATGATGGGGATATGAACACAAAGGAAATAGCCTTTGACCCACAGCTGAGCTCTACGGACACAGCTGGCAAAAGGTTTCGGAGCGGGAAGTTTTTTGACATCTTTTATTACTTCCTCCAGAGGCAGCATCTCACCATAATTCATCTAATCACAATTCCATCGTCTCAATGCAGGCAAGGTCCATAGTCAAGTATCCTGCTATATTCTAAAAGCAAAAATAAGACAGCAAGCAACTGTAATTCCCGGACTGAGAGATTTCTCACAGAAATTCTTTAAACAATGCAAGTCCCAATTGTTGCAATAGGTGTGCTTTATCTTTCTGGGAAAGGAATGCACAGATCTTGTGTGGCTTAACTTAAATACACATGTCTGTTGTCAAAATTTGCCAATCCCATTGGTTTCCCATGAGAAAGAGGGAAAAAATCATTATATAGCATTAGGGAACTTTGGTCCTGTTAAAGAAATTTGACCAAGGGGGTTCCACTAACTTTCATGCAAACTATGTCTGGGGAAGGATTTGTTTTTTCCTCCCAATATATCATGAACAAATACTTTTACTGTTAAAAATAAGTTAATGTTTTGTAAATAAGTTCATTTGTGTCATTTTTTTTAAGATTCCACATATAAGTGATATCATATGGTATTTTTCTTTCTCTTTCTGGGTAAACAGAATCACAGACATGGAAAACAAACTTATGGTTACCGGAAGGGGAAAGGGGTTAGAAGGGGTAAATTGGGAGTTCAAGATTTGCAGATACTAAGTACTACATATAAAATAGATAAACAACAAGTTCATACTGTATAGCACAGGGAACTATATTCAATACCTTGTAGTAAACTATAATGAAAAAGAATATATGTATGTACATGTATGACTGAAACATGATGCTGTACACCAGAAATTGGCACAACATTGTAAACTGACTATACTTCAATTAAAAATTTTTTAAAACAATGAATTACTAGAAAAACAAAATGAAAAAGTAACAGACAATATACATAGCACAGTTTTTTAAAAATATAATCACTTTATCATATTGCCATAAAGGTTTTTAAATGTTTAATTCTCAATTTCTGTACTTATCACAGACTGCTAATCCACACCTCCTGGGCCTGCATTGGTCAGAGGACTACACTTTGAATAGTACCAGTTAGAACATGTTCAGGATATTGCTCTTACTTCTAAATTTACTGACTTCTTGAAATCAACCCATTGTTTCCCTAAAAGTAGGTGGATATATGGTGGTCCAACATCCTTCACCAGCTTTAAAACCCTGCATTGCTTCTTCTAGAAAGCTTTTTAACAATGTGTATCAAGAACCACAAAATATTCATTCTTGACCCAGAAATTACACGTCTATGAATCTACCCTAAGGAAATAGTATCACTTATGCAGAGAGGTGTTAATTGCAGTTTTATTGAATAGAGCCAAGATTGGGAACAGCATAAAGCCCCGAAATGGGGGAACTGTGAAGCAAATTATGTCCCATGCTGCCCAGAGAAGCTTCTCCTACATGTCAGACCACGTCGAGCTCCCTGTGTATCCCGCCTCGTGATCCCTATTCTATTTCCTTCGTGGCACTATTATAATTAATTAAACATCTGTGTAATTATTTAGTGACTTCTAGTACTAAGCCCTATTGTTTTCTCCAACGCATCCCCAACACATGTGATAGTTTCTGGCACATAGTAGCTGTTCAATAAATATTTATTGAATGAGTGAACACAAGATGTGTGAATAAATTCTGATGACAGGACAAGATTCTCATGATACAAGACTGAGTGAAAAAGCTAGGATGTCAGATTGTATTAACAGACATACAAGAGTATGTAAGCTACCTAAGGTCTTCTTAGGTACCCTCTTATGCTGGTTGGCAAGAACTTGTTAGAATTGTGTCAGAAAAGCTAAAGATCAGCATTATCTGAGACTTGTGAGAAAACATTAGCGTCAGCCATTGCTTTTTTAAGGTGTGTTTGAAACAAGGAGGAAAGCAAAGAACTCTGCTTGGGAAAGTTGGTGTAGTGATAACGGAGGGAAGAGAGAAAACAGAAGGGCCCAGTGACTTTCCTCCTTGTGTGCTAGTTCACAAGGGAGCCCCGCGTTCAGTCTGAAGAGGGCAGAGCAAGCAGTGCCAAGAGGGGCCGTCACTTCCCGACCGGTCCTGGCCCAGGGAGCTAGCGAGAGACGGCCCCATCACTGCCAGTGGCCTCAAGAATCCACGCCTGCATGAACTGGATTCCAGGGCCTCAAGGATCTCAGAATTAAGGACAGTCATCTTTGAGAGATTTCAAGAAGCAGAAAAATAATAATGGGGGGGTGGGAAGGGATAAATGGGGAGTTAGATATCTGCAAATATTAACTACTATATATAAAACAGATAAACAAGTTTCTTCTGTATAGCACAGGGAACTATATTCAATATCCTATAGTAACCTGTAATGAAAAAGAATATGAAAATGAATATATGTATGTATATGTATGACTGAAACATTATGCTGTACACCAGAAATTGGCACAACATTGTAAACTGACTATAATACAATTAAAAAAACTGAAAAACAAAAGAAAAATAATAACGGAAGACTGAGGAGGGTAAGGAATTGTCAGAGAAAGAAATGTTTGTTTTCTGTTCCCACAGAGAACCGAAGCAAAACCAATAGATTTCAGGTATAAATAAATAGATACAAGTGTCAGTGTAAGGGAGGGAAGAATTTAACCTGTTACCAGCACCAGTCAATACTTCCCTACATTGCCTTGTGCACCTCAGATGCTCTGTGACCTGCAGAGATGATGAAGAAGGGCTGGTGTGAGGTGTTTATCAGAAGACCTCTGCCATCCTTGCTAATTTAAGGAAGCTCTTTCATTCTCTCTGGCAGCCCTAGCTACAAAGCCACAACCATGGTCTCAGAACCACTGAGCTTGAGCGTTTCAGTAGCACACCTCTTCATTTCCATCACCAGTCCTCTATGCAGCTTAAAACAGCTGCAGACATCTTAAGAAAAAAACAAGAACACATAATGGCTTGTGAATCAAAATTCATACTGGGGGTGGTTGCTCTGGGCACAACTGGACACTATGTGACTCACCCTTTGCTCACCTCCACACCAGTTCAAGTGAAGGAATCAGTACGTAGACTAGAACACAGTCCAGGCTCCCTTTCAGTTCTTCTTCTGTGTTTTTTTTTAATTGCTTATCTTCTAGGTTTCCTAATTATAAATAATCAATCATCCAATTGGTTCTGGACTTGCATCACTAATGGTTTGGAAAGATAATATTGTGGTATTGACTGAGTTTAGAAAGACCAAGGAAGAACTGTCTCCCTATCTTCAAAGGACTTGTCCATTTAAAACACACCAGAAAAAAAAAAAAAAAAAAAAAAAAACCCTCGAGATACCAGGCAGTTTAGACTGAAGATACTAAAAGCTTGCAGATAAGATGCATAATCTCAGAACCTTCCATGAAAGCTGTGAAAATGCTATCAGGATCATCTCCAGAAAATGCAGTTTACTGTGGAAATCTAATCAGTCATTTGGCAAACATTTCCCTGGACAGATAAGAGATTAGAGTCGGAATGGGAGGGTGGGAAATGGGCCATGCAAGAAAGAAGGCCAATGAGTTACCCGTATTGATTATACCAACACAGCTCTCTTCTACTCTTCAAAAATTATTAAAAATTACAACATAGGAAGCAAAACAGGTCAAAGAGTGAGCAGCTGAATTTTGGAAACAAAGGAATCAATTTACTCATATGGAGTGCAAGTCTGCTTTTTACCCACTTTATCTGGCCCACATTCCAAGGCACCTTGGAAAGGTCAGTAAACAAACAATCATGTCAGAACCCAAGCATATCTCAGAACAAGCCCAGACCGAACTTTCAAGGCCCTCTGTGGCTACATGAGTCCATGATTTATAAGCATTCACTATTTCGTCCGTTTGTCAATAAACATCAATAAGCATCTGTTCCATGTTAAAGCATTCATGCTGTTTATAACTCAGCCATTTTGCCCTGTCAACAGCTCCCGTAAGGAATATTGTTTTACCCACAGACTGGGGCCTTCATCCCATTACAGCAAGGGGCTACCTGCCCAGTTCCTAACACCTGGAGCCTACTCTACAACCAGGCATCTTATAAAGCACAATTCAGTTGTGATATTGAAGAATGATGGATGTTCAGGAAGCCCATCTGCAGGGTAGAAATTGGGGAACATTTTTTTTTCTACTCTTTGCCACATCATTAGCTTCAAGTGGAAAATATAAGGTTCCCAAAGTGCCTTAATAAACATAGTACAAAGCAAAGGCCTGAAGTCACAGGGACTGTAACTTGTCACATCTGTGTACTTTGTCAACCACAGCACCCGCCTTTCTGTCATGTTTTTCCCTAGTCATCATACACTTCAAGATTTACAGCCTTTTTAAAAAATTGCCTCTGTAGGCTTTCAATTATTATTATAGTCAGAACTCTTATGGTACACCACTTGTCTATTTGTGAAGGTTCCAAAGGGGTTTAGCTTGTTCATTTTTGCAGTTTTGACAGGCAACTGCTATTATCAAGTGGAGGAATGTTATATACATAGTCTGTATGGATCTTTTCACTGTGGGAGAGGAATCTGGGGAACTGCAGTCCAGAGAAGTCAAGCGACTTGCCTCAGATCACACAGCATGTTAGAGGCAGAGTGGGGCCTAGGAAGTCAGCTCTCCAGATCCCATGTCCAGATTGCTTTCTATTTCAACTATATTTCTAGTGTTTTATACTCATTTATTAAGTTTGAATTATGTTTATATGTATGAAGTTTATTTACAAATTTTTAATTGAGGCATTTTGATGCTTCAGTTCAGACCTTTTTTTTTTTTTCCTCATTAATTGGAATTAGTGAAGCTTTCTGTGCATTTGTATCTGAATTTGTGGTCCCTCTAGAAACTGACCTCCTTCGATAAAGCCAGTCAGTTTATCGCTGTGCTATTCCTTAGAGCAGGACAGAAAGCGTCCTGGGCATCCTTTCAGCAGACAGTCCCCCTCCCTCCAGGAGTGAGGCCCAATCATGAGTCTCCTGCAGCAGGACTTGTGAGGCTGGCAGAGGCCCAGCAGGGCCCTGGAGAGTAGGATGAGCTGGAATTCCAGAATACAGTCAGCCTGCAGAGAGGCGAAGATGAGAGCCACGGGAGGTGGAGGAGGAGAAAGGAGGGACCCTGGTGGGAAGGGAAAGAAGTAGCAGGTGCCCTAAGGCATAGTCAGGAGAGAAATAAAGAAGGAAAGACAGGACAGACTGGCTGAATCAAGGCAGGCCAGAGGCCAGCGTTCAGGGGAGTCAGGTCACCTGGGACACACCCCATGACTCCAGGAGCCTGGGGAACAGGAGGCAGAGGATATGTGCCTGGAGTCAGGGACCGTGTCTGCCCTGCTCACTTGGGCCCCCGTGCCCAGCTCACAGCAGGTCTTCAGGTACTGGGGGCAAGAGGAGAGGGATGGAGAGGGTTCAGGAACCCAAGCCAGAGAGTCTGGTTATTTAGGGGCTGTGATCCAAAAGTCAGGATAACAGCAAAAACAGCATGAAAGCGAATCAAGACCCCTGGGAAACAGCACACACTTCTCCCCAGAGTTAGAAAAGTGGGAGGCGAGTTCACGGCCAAAGGCAGGAAGGAGACAACAGGACAGGAGAGGCTGGAAGAGGTGGAGGGAGAGTCAAGAATAATTTTTATTTGTACTGATTATCTATGGAAGCCTCCTTTTTCTACCACCATATCCCCAAAATAAAACACTTTTGATTAAAAAATATATGTTGTTGTTAACTGCGTCACATTGATAGTAGCATTTATTCCACTTCAGGCTGGCCTCGGGCCTCATCCAGAAATGGCTTATGCAATCTGTAAATACTCTCATAGGATGGTGAGCTGGGCCGAAATAAACACCCACACAGAGCCCCCTCAAATCTAGTGCTTCCAAAGGCTTTTTATCAAGAAACGGCTTCCCTCCTTGACTCCCTAGCTTACATGTCTGCAGACACAGCCCGACCAGGCATCAGCCTGTTCCCTGCTGTTCTGGAAATTGACAGGTCCATCAGGCCCCAGCCTGAGACCTCGCCTGAGTTTTCAGCCCTATCCTCCCCCTGAAGACAAGGCCTCTGTGGGCCTTTCACATCTTTGCGTTGACCTGGCTCTGACAAAGAGGCCCGACCTTGAGGATGGATGAGAGAGCTCAGATTCCTGTACCTCTCCCTGACATTCTCCCCCCCAGTGGGATTCCCAGACCTGTGCTTTTCCTTTAATTCCCCCAAATCCTGAGACTCTTAATGCTGAGCTTGCCAATCTCTGAAGCAGTCCCCTGCCCAGTGTTCCCAGCTCCTGGACCCCAGACTAAGTCATCTGACCCTATTTAAAGAAGTTGAATGACTCATCCAAGATCATCCAGATGGATAAAAACAAAACTCAGAGCTATGAATGCTGGTATAGTGTCAGGCACAGGCTAGCACTCAGTTGATAAATAAACATTTGAGGAAGTTAAAATTGTCCTACAGACACAAAAATTTATAAAACACAGTATAAAATAAAGTATAAAAGGTCAAGGAAGTTATGGATTTTAAAAAGTCAGCTCAATGACCAGAGCAGTCAGAATTATTGAAAGATCAGTAGTAGTGCCTTACAATAGAAATAAAAGCAAAAATAAACAAATGGGACCTGATCAAACTTATAAGCTTTTGCACAGCAAAGGAAACCATAAACATAATGAAAGGACAACCTACAGACTGGGAGAAAATATTTGCAAATGATGCAACTGACAAGGGCTTAATCTCTATAATATACAAACAACTTGTATAATTCAATAACAAGAAACAAACAACCCACTCAAAAAATGGGTAGAAGATTTAAATAGACATTTCCCCAAAGAAGACATCCAGATGGCCAAGAGGCTCATGAAAAGATGCTCAGTACTGCTAATTATCAGAGAAATGCAAATCAGAACTAGAATGAGGTATTACCACACACAGGTCAGGATGGCATCATTTAAAAGTCCACAAATGAAAAATGCTGGAGAAGGTATGGAGAAAAGGGAACCCTTCTACACTGTTGGTGGGAATGTAATTTGGTGCAGCCACTATGAAAAATAGTATGGAGATTTCTTTAAAAACTAAAAATAGACCTACCATATGATACAGCAATCACACTCCTTGGCATATATCTGGAGAAAACTTTAATTCAAAAAGATACATGTACCCCAATATTCACAGCAGCACTATATACATAGCCAAGACATGGAAACAATCTAAATGTCCATCAACAGATGATTAGATGAAGAAATTGTGGTACACACACACACACACACACACACACACACACACACACACAGGAATACTACTCAGCCATAAAAAAGAGTCAAATAATGCCATTTGCAGCAACGTAGATGGACCTAGATTATCATACTAAGTGAAGTCAGACAGAAAGAGACAAATACCATATGATATTACTTATATGTTGAATCTAAAAAATGATACAAATGAACTTATTTACAAAACAGAAATAGACATAAAAACAAACTCACAGACATAAAAAATAAACTTAGGGTTACCAAAGAGGAAAGGTGGGGAGGAATAAATTAGGAGTTTGGGATTAACAGATATGATCACTATACATAAAACAGATAAACATCAAGGTCCTATTATACAGTATAGGAACTATATTCAATATCTTGTAATAATTTATAATGAAAAAGAATATATATATTCATATATATGTACATATATATAAAACTGAATATATGTATATATAAAACTGAATATATATATATATAAAACTGAATCACTATGCTGTACACTGGAAACTAACACAACACTGTAAATCAACCATACATCAATTTTTAAAAATATTAAAAATAATGGTGCCTTAAAAAGACACTTCTTTCGGAATGGGGAGAAGGAGCTAGAACAGTATTGCTTAAACTGTGTTCTATGGGATCCTAATAGTCTTGGGATTGACTAGCGTGCCTTGACAAAGCAGTGGCATGACCAGGTTAGCTTAGGGTGCTAACCTCCTCCTCGGTAGTCACAATGCATCTAAGCATATTTCAAGTTCTAAAAAGTTGTATAGTAAAGAAGCCCATTACATTTGATTAATACTAATCTTTCCTAAACTTACTTGACCACTACTCTCTTCTTCTAGAGAATACCTCTTTGTTCTGAAAACACTATGAAATTCTGAGCCAGATTTAGTTAATAGGTTTATTTAACTCCTGACTTTTTAATTCAATTACTAGCTAGAATGAAGCAGGCCCCTGGCTTTACACAGTTCACTGGATGATCATAAACCTTGTGTCATTCGAGAGTCTCTGATGTATGCCCTGCATTGAAATGCACCCTCATTCAGTGCCTTTTTTTTTTTTTTAATTTCCAGGATTTCATAAAAGAATAGGAGAGTAGTCACATCACTTCAAAATGCTTTCCTTTGAAATCCATCAGTCACAGCTTGGGCATACTCTGGACTCCAGAGGGGGAGCTATAGCTGCTCGGGGAGAATTCGTGTCCAAAAGCACACCTTTGCAGGGAGTCAGAACATCCCAGGCCCACAACATCCGACTACTGGGCTAATCCTAGGGGTGGCTTCAGGAGGGTGGGCAGCGCCCCCGGCCACAAGCGCCACTGTGGTGGAGCTGGGATTAGAACTCGGGTCTCTTGGTGTCTCTGCCAGGAAGATTTTCTTGTCCTGGAATTACCTCCTTTTCGCAGAGAGATGGACTCCAGTCCTCTTTATCCTGGAAACCACAATGGAAAGACGAGAAGGAAATATGCCAAAATATGACCACTGCTTGACATAGAGGTGATATTTTGGTCTCAGTTCTGTTTTTCTGCATTGACCAAAATGTCTACAAAGCGCATATATTGCTTATATGGCAGGGGAAAAAAAAAACTATTTTTAAGATGAAAAAAAAAAAGCAGCAGCAGCAGAAGGTAAAGTCCATACCCTGGAAAGCATCAACCACATGGCTCCCGGTCGTTGATCAGAATAAGTAGAACTGGGGAAATGTCACGGCATCTCCCTGTGACACTTCCCTGGGGGAGACGCCAGGCTGTGAGCAAGGATGACTCACCGCGGCAGCGCGGGGACTGCCCTGCTGACTGCGGGAGGGGCGTCGGCTCCCGCTGACAGGCTTCATGCCGCTGTGGCTTCACCCACAGACTGGTGGGGAGTAGAGCCCTGCTTCATTGCCTTAAGTAATTTCCTCTTAAAGTGTGTGTCTTGAGATCGGCTTTGAATGGCTCCTCAATAATTTCTAAACTGAGCCTAACTGAATACACAAGTTTAAGTGGAAAACAATGTTTACTTTGCCTTTCTGTACTTATGCACCAACCTCCCACCTAGCAAAAACTTCTCTTCAGCCCAACTATTTCTGAAAATAATATTTTTAGAGGTTTAATCTCCATTTTGGAGTTCAAGCAAGTGGTAAATTGTTTATGTACAAGGTGCATTTGTGTGTGTGTATAAGTGTGTGTTTGTATGTGTATATGTGTGCCTTTGCTGCTATAACAAAAAATACCATACATTGGGTGGCCTATAGACAAAGAAATTTATTTCTCACAGTTCTGGAAACTGGGAAGTCCAGATCATGGCTCCAGCAGATTTGGTGTCTGATGAGGGCCCACTTCCTAGACAGCTATCTTTTTGCTGTGACTTCACACGGCAAAAGGGACGAGGGAGCTCTCTGTGGTCTTTTCCTAAAAGGGCACTAATCCCATTCATGAGGAATCCACCCTCATGACCTAAACATATCCCAAAGGCCCCACCTCCAAACATCATCACACTGGAATTAGGTTTCAACATATAAACTTTGGGAGGACACAAACATTCAGTCTCTAGCACTGTGCACACATGCTACTTGAATCTGACTCAGATCCTTTAATTCTAAAGGAAATAATTGGATAATTCTCTCAATCAAATAGTGTGCATTTAGTCAGCTCTGGAATATCTTTTTACCGAAGTTTTCCAAAAAGAATTGTATGTTCACTGTTATTTGAAAATACTCTGAGTCTTTAGACTATATTCATTCTTAAAAGTAGTGGCTGAGGTACATCTTCAACAGGTCCATCCTTTCTTCCAATATTTCATTTTTTTTTTTACTCTTTTCCTGCTGACATTAACCACAGCCCTTTGTTTTGTCTTGACTTTGACCATGATGATGGCTTATGCCTTGAGACACACCCTACTCACTGTTTCAAGACTCCGGTTCCTTCTCAGTTTTGTTTGTAGGCTCTTCTTTCTCTATATGCCGCTTAAACATTGAAGTTTCCATGTTTCATTCTCCAGTGTTTTATTCTCGATCCTCTTCACTTTTTATTCAACAGAGACTCCCTGGATGATTTAACCGAACTTCATGGTCCTAAACAAACACTATTTATGCTGATAGCCCCTAAATCCACTCTCTCTGGGTCAAAATTCTCCCATTCTTGAGCTACAGACTCATACCCCAAGTGCCTGCCAGATACCCACATCTGGATATCCAGTGGCACATCAAATTCAATATGTTCCAAATCAACTCATTATCTCCCAATCTCCCAAACTTATATCTTTTACTATTTCCCCTGTTAGTTGGAGAATCATCACCAAAGTAACCAACTATACCTATTTTCCCTGGACTAAGGGGCTTCGCAGCACGTGGGACTCTCAGTCTTAATAAGACAGTCCTAGGCAAACAGGAGTGGTCAACCCTAAGCACCACCCACTCATCATGGGGTCTAGAATATGAGAGTCATCTTTGACTGTCTTCCCTTTTTTAATATATATATATATACATATTCCATTTTTTTCCCTCCTTCATTCTCCATGTCTTTCCAATTTAATTTCCTAAACAGTTATCAAACTCCTGCTCTCCTCTCCACCCCTAGCTCATGTCCTCACCATCTCTTGCCTGTTTTAGCACCCTAGCTTCCTAAAGTATGTCTCTGATGCCAGTCTTATTCCCCTTTAGATTCATGCTCCACACAGCTGCTGAAGAAACAGTTTCCAAACAGAAATCTCACATCTTTGCCCTGCTTAAACATTCCACAGGCTCCCCATTGCCCTTGGGATAAAGCCCAGATGAGTTAATGTGGAAAAGCCCTCCTTGGTCCCTCCAGCCCCAGCCTCCCCTTGTGTCACTCATTGAGCTGTGTAGGTGTCTCAACAGTCCAGACTCTGCTCATTCTCAGTTTTTGTTGAGACTTTACCCTGCCATGTCCTTTTCTCTCTACTCTACCTACCTTCTTCACCTGGTCAACTCAGGTTCAAGGCTCAACCCCTCCAGCATCATTGCCTCTGGGTGGCCTTCCACAACATGTACACTCCACAGGTGCACTGGCTGCCCCTTCTCTGCACCTCTCCCCACAGTGCACTCAGGTGATCTATTTGCCAGTCAATCTTTCTTCCCTTCTGGATCGCGAACTTCCCAGGAGCAGATACAGGTGCCTCCTTGATGACATCTAGGATGACGCCTGGTACAGGCAGACCTCAGCAAACATTCATGGAACGTATGTACTTGGAATGCAAACTGGGGGCCAGCAGGTCAGACCCAGCCCATGGTCATGGTTTATTTGGCCAGCATGATTTCTTTTATAGCATCAATGTTTAAAAATCAGGAGAGCTCATCTAAAAATCGACAGTTTGGGGATCTCTTGAGAAGTTGAAATACCTGAAAATAGTAGGTTCATATTTTTCTGTGGAATTGACCTCATTAGAAAGGACACTTGCTCCCCATCTGCACAGTTCACTCTCAGCCTCCATCACTCCTGGGCCTAAGGGACGGGTTCCTCATGTCTGCTCTACTCTGTTCTCAAAGAGATATCTGGAGGAATTTTTTTGGTTGAGTTTCACTTGGGGGAGCTGCCAGATGCTGTCCAAAGCAGGTGGATTGCTTTTCCTTAGAGAGTAAAGAAATAGTCAGAGACCACCTTGGTGGGCCTGGAACATTTACGGTGAGCAAGAAGTCCATCCTGGCCAGTGACTTCTGCTCTTGTGTTCTGCCTTTCTAGACTTCTGTCTAATATTGAAACCATCATACTGTCATTGCTAGCTCAATTTTTGAAACTCAAAGAACTTTATTGCCAATTTCCTTCTATATCTTTCCCTAGAGAAAACCGTATGAGAAGATGCTAGTGATATTATCAACATTACCATCTTCAAACCAGCCCTTTCACTGTTGCTATCTCATTTAATTCTTACCGCATCTCTAGGACAGTAAGTCAGTCACAGGGTCTTGGAGTGAGAGATTCAATTTCGTAAGTCTATTGAACTTTCACCACAGGTGTGATTGTTTTCATGCAAAACAGACAACAATCACGTGCACAGAGACACCTCGAGAGCTTTTTACATCTCAACTGCTCACAGCTTTATAAATTTCAATGGTTCAAAAGAAGTTTATTTTTCACCACAGGCCCAGATGGAAATGGCTGCTGTCAGGAAGAGCTGAAGTCCCCAGCTGAGATAAAGCAGATTTCCAGGCAAAGGAAGTCAGGATTGGACCAACCAGTTCTGCCATCTGTTCCTCTGTGCTGACCCGAGAGCTGGCAGCCCCTATGGGACCTGGGGAATCATCCAGCTGTGGGTTTATGTTCTACTGGGATTGAATTCAGTCACTGTCCGTGACTTCCAGGCTTTGACCGTTCGTTAATCCTGTGATGTTTGCCTCTATCAGACACCTCTACTCTGTGCTTTTTAGTACATATTTATCAACAATAACAAAGTTAATTCAACTTAGCCTAATTAGGATCATTTGATCACATTCTTTGGGATCGCTGTGGATATTACCAAGCATGCCCAAGTCAGGACTTCAGATTCCTGACTGCAGGGCCTCCTTCTGTCTCAGGTGGCCTCTCTGGAACAGTGGGCCAGCCATCTCCCTGTGGCTGCGAAACTGTTCTACAGCAGCTCTGACAAACAGAAGACACTGCTGAGCCTGATCATCAACATGCCACGCGGGGAAAATTCATTGTATTCTGAGATTCCTTTTGCATGGGATGGAATCTCAAAATCAGCAGCAGATACTGCAGGTCCTTCTGTGGAACTGCCCTGAAGACTGACTTTTGTGTTTCTCCCCAAGAACCTCCCACCTAAGAATGGCCAGCTGCCAGACGCTGAATGCCACAGGGAGAGACTCACCCTTCCCACCATCCCTGCCCCCCTTGCCAAGAACACTGTGGGAAACTCCCTCTGAAGTCATACATCTCTTTTCTGGACTGTGACCCTGTCTGGGCATGACTGCGGCCACCAGCAGCTGGGCACAGCAATTGAGGGGCAAACATCTGCTCCATGGAGACGGCAGGGCCGAATCTTCATTTTAATGAGACTGGAAAGATGGGCTGCTATGGGTATTTCTGGGACTGGACTACATACACTGTTTGCCTACCTCGCCCGTTTACCCAGTGCCTGGGATGAGATACCACAACTAGTCTGAACAAGCCTTCTGAGACTGACTGAACTCCTTTATCTTGACGGCAACCTTCCTCCGTGTATTTCTAAGTGAGAGAGAAGGTCAAGATCAAACCTACATCAAACTGGGTGAGGTAACCCCGTTGAAAGTGGCTTTTCCCTAGGTCTGTAACTTGGCATTAGGTCTCATCGCCTGCCCCAATCTTATTGCATAAGCAGGATGATATTTGGGAGGTTTGTTTGAAAAAGAGAGGTTGGCTTAGACATGGTTGGGAGGCAAGCCTTCCACGTGCTCCTGCGTGGCCGAACCTGCCCTTGAACTACAGACAGAGCAGTGCGGTCCAACCTGCTCTGTATGTCACCATCACAAGCAGTGAGCTCCCAGGGCCCCTCGTTCTTTGTCAACAGATAACCAATTTGCATTTCATCATGAATTAATACCTTGCAATGAACAGGAAGATCAGCCGACAATTACCCCTTAGACATGTCAACCAATTCACTTCAGCAAACTCTTATTGATCACTAGCTAAGGATTTCCCAAACACCAGGATTTTTTAAAAAAATCAAATAAATGAAAGGAAATCGCAAATAACCCCATCAAAGTGAAACTATGAACACCAAAATGGAGAGAGAATCTTAAAAGCATCTTGAGAGAAAAGACACATTATTGGTGAAGAAACAGCAATTAGAATGATGTTAGCCTCTCCACAACAACACTGGAAGCCAGAAAAGATGGAAATATACCTTCAAGTAGTGTATAACTGTCAACCTCAAATTATATGTCCTCAAAGCATCTAAAACAATTGAGGCTGTGATAAGAATTGTAATCCAGTTGTAAATTAGGAGCTCCTAGAAAGCTAAGGGAGGAACAGCTGATTCTGCATGATGGTAGCATTGAGGGGTGGTGAATGGGACACGTGGCACAGAACTAGATTTGGATCCTGACAGATGAGCAGGATTTAGGCAGCTGGGGGAGCAGGGATGCAGGGCAGCTAGCTACAGTAGCCTTTGTTCAAGTGAGGAAAAGGCCCTACCTCTAAGTCAGTGCGGCTCCACCCAAGGTGCCCAGAGTGGAGGCTGTGAGCAAGATGCCAGCCCTCCCTTGATTCCTCAGGCCGGTGTCCCTACACAGGGCATCATCTGAACATAGGTATCTTGCTGCCCTGCACAGAGGTGCTCCCAAGAGAGAAGCCTCAGCCAAGGCCTAGAGGCACATGTGGAGGTTCTGGTAATTTCAGGCAATGGAAAACTGGTATCTACATCTGGTAAGAATGTCTTCTCCCTGGTGCTCAGGCTTGGGCACTGGACCATGTAGGAGAACAGGCGTTTCTATGAGCAGGAGAGGCAGAGAAATAAGAAAGCGAAGTAGGAACATCCAGGTTGATGCAGCCCTTCTAGAAGACAATCCATGTGACTTCCAAGGGCACCAGGGACCTATTAAGATTCCAAACCTAAGGAGGTCAATCACTGTTTTCAATTTCCTCTGCTTCTCCCCATGCCTAACTGTGGCCTTGCTGTTGCTCCCTACAGCCCTTGTGGGCCTCTGTTCATTCACACTCTCCACTTCATACCATGAGATATGCAGGAGTTAGAAGCTTCAAAGGATTCCTTCTCACCCTCCTTGTTAAGTCCTGGATCTCTGACCCCATTTACCTCCTTGTATGAGGATAAAGAATCATTGTACTTTGAAGGAACAAGTAACCTTTTCCAGTACTCCCTTCCAGACAGTGTGGAATTTCCTGGACAGCAGTGATGACCAGTGCCCCTTCCCCTCTGCCCAAGCTCTCCTGGAACAACAGGCTGGTGGCTTATTTCCTGTGATGGCCCTTCTCTCCAAGATGTCAGCCATTGTTTCTTCCCTATGTCTGTCTTCTCCCAGACAAAGAGCCTCTGTCTTTTCCTTAAGGAAAAGAATGCCCCATAACCACATTAATACTGTTAGGATTTGGCATAGTGCCTGCACTCGTCCCAGTCACAGGTGCCATCTTCCTGTACTGTAATCCCCTTTACTAGAGCCTTCGCTTGAGGGTGAAGACCATTGCTTATTGATCATTGACACTATCCTCAGGGTCTTGGGTACTCCTGGATATCTGATAGACACTCACTGAATTAAATCTGAAAGAATAAGTAAAGTTATAACCATATTGCTTGCTTTCCAGATCATCCAATGCATCCTTGCTACTCTGGATGTGCTACAGACTCGAAAAACATGAAGACCAGAACTCCTAAGGCAGCCCCAACTTCTGAGTACATGTGTACACAAGAGAGAAACACTGCCCCAGTCTGTGGCTTCAGCATTTTCATTCTTTGCTCCTTCATATTCTCTCTTTGGGCAGCAACAGCCTCTTATCAATCTTCCAGCCTGTCCACTTTCTCCTCATTTATAGGGTGAATTTTCCCAAAGATTGAAAATGAGAAGCAAGAGCACTGGGAACACATCCCATTCATGCCTCTGGTCCCTTCCTCTACCATTGCCCCAACTCAGATCCCCCCTGCTGCACAGATCCTGGGGGGTTTTTTTCCCCCCAGAAAACAACAACTTCTCAAGAAAACTGAACGTCTTCCACAAGTGCCAGCACAGTGTGAGGCACACAACTGATTTCTGTGAGGTAGCATGGAAGTTAAGGGTGGGTTCTGCAACCTGTCACCCTGAGTCTGGAACTTAACTCCGTGACTTCTCAGCTCATGGCAGAGGGCGAGTTCCAACCCTCTCCATGCCTTTGCCCCCTGACCTCTCAAACAGAGGTAGTGACGTTACCTACCACTGAGGGCTGCTGTGATAATTAAATGAGATAATGAGTTAAAAATACCCAGTATGTAGTAAATGCAGGAACTGTTAGCTAGTATAATAACCATGATTTCACAAATATTTACTAAGTATTGGCAAATGCAAAACCACACAGTACTGGACAATGCTTTGATAGGTACATACTTTTTCACATCAACACAGAGCATTTACAGGGTCTTCTGTGTGCAACCTGCTGAGGGTACAAAGATGAAAAGCACCACAGATTTTTTTTTTTTGGAAAATATTCTTTTTGTGCCTTTCCCCTATAATCTGTGTTGCTATAAGGTGTCTCTAATAAAGTGATAGTCAGCAGGTATCAAAAAAAATCTTCTTTCATTAAGTCCCTTAATCTTTTGGGTCTCAGTTTCCTCTACTTCAAAGCCAGAGGGTTTGGCTACTTAACCTTTAATCCTTCTAGCACTAACAGTGTATAGTTTTAGAATCATGGGGATTTGGTTGTTTGTAAAACTCTCACTTCTATTGCAGCAGCTTTTTTCCCCCTACTCTTCTTCTGATGGACCAGGGAAGCCCACAGGAAACTCAGTTTTGAGGTCACAAAAGAAGAGGAGCCCAAACCTCTCAACTCAGACACAGCCCCTGGCTTTGATGACAACAGGACAGAGGGGGCAGAGTTCTCTGCGGACCTGGGAAGTGGGTACGGAACTGTCCAGGAGGCTGCTGGCTTGAGGTCTCTATGGGGGAGCCCAGCAGCAGCCCCCACCCAAATCAGGCTGATTGTGGGGGCACAGTGATCTGATCAGGAGCCAAGAGATGCTTTCATGCTGGGCTCTAAGGAAGGACCGTTCAGCCTCTTGCTGTCTTCCAGAATAATCCAGCTTTTCCCAGCAGGGAGCAAAGCTATGCAGAGATTTCCTGAGGCCTGGATGGTCACTTGGATGGCCACAGACCCTCACTGTCTCCCTGGGTCCATTAAACAAACAGAAAAACAAATAGTCCGTCAAAATCAAGCCATCTCCCGGCCCCTGCAGTGTCTTAATGGTCGTTTCAGTATTGCTGAAGTTTTCAAGCACATTACATTAGGAGGGAGGGAAGAAACATTTAAAAGGAACATCTCTAAGCAGGTGCTGCACCCCAGGCTAGAAGGGAATGGATCAGGTTGTGGGTTCCCTGAAAGTCGACATTGATATCCAAGACCTCTCAGGCACACAGACGCTTCCACACCGTGCCAGTGGCATGGGCATTATTCGCCAAAGCCATTTAAAAAGCCGTTTAGAAATCTGGAGAACGAAACCCTAAGGGCTCAGCCACTCCTTGCCAAGGCCAGGAAGGAGTTGGCTCTCCTCCTCACCTGCGCCATCACCCTCGGGGCAGAAAGGGCCTTTGGAACCACGGAACGAAAGATGGGCCATGAATCCAAACTCCCGGGCTCCCTCCCACTCGTCATCAGCCCCACGAGGGCCGGCATTTTACAAATCGATTGACCTCCTATACTGCTAACAACTGAATTGCAACTGACGGTACAGAGAAAACAGGAGAGGAAAAACGGAATTGAAGCATCAACCCCATTTCACTTTCTGGCAACTCTGCACAAGCAATCCTTGGTGGGCCGACGTGGGAACCTGCCCCTGCCTTCCTGGCTCAGGCAGCCCTCAAGGGGACTCTTGAGAGGGTCTGATGTTCCCCCAAATTATCATCAAATCTCTTGACAGTGGGGCCAGACCCACCGGGAAAAACATTCTATCAGACAGAAACTCACAACTTATGGAAAAAAAAAAAAAAAAAACCGGTCAGCTTGAAGGGGTTTCCCGTCCCCCTTTGCCCAAAATATTCACCCACAGAGTTTTCTCCACAAAAGCAATCATCCTTTTCCCCCCACATTCTCTTTTTTTCTTTAATATAAAAAAAGATTTATTGAAGTGTAGTTGATTTACGACGTTAATTTTAGGTGTACAGCAAAGTGATTCAGTTATACACATACATACATATATATTTTTTCTTTTCAGATTCTTTTCCATTATATGTTTTACAAGAAATTGAATATGGTTCCCTGGGCTATGCTGTCTACCTTTGTTGTTTATTTTATATACAGTAATGTGTGTCTCTTAATCCCTAACCCCTAATTTATCCTTCCTCGCTCTTTCCCCTTTGGTAATCATAGTTTGTTTTCTGTTTGAGTCTGTTTTTGGATGTAGAGATTATTATATTGAGTGAAATTAAGTCAGACAGAGAAAGACAAATACCATATGATATCACTTATACGTGGAATCTAAAAAAAATGATGCAAATTCTATTTACACATTCTATTTACAAAAGCAATCATCTTTGCTACTTCTCTGCTACTGGGAGACAAGACAGGTTCCAGCATCCCCAAATGCAGAGGAAACACTTCCCTACTTATTCTTTCTGTAAGGGGGACACTGTTTCAAAGGGACCTGAGGACAGAGAGTTTTGTACCCTTTCCCTTGAAAGTTGGAGACAGAGGCTGTAGACAGTCGGGCTTCTGGAGAGAAGGGTGTGGCATGAGGCCCACATGGGAAAGCCAATTACTGGTCCTGTAAGCCAATTGGAGTTGCAGCCCAATCAGGCCCAGAAGGACCACAGATGCAGTGCACACCGGTGAAGGTATAGCATTTGGTTTTATGAAACACAGGTTTTTTTTTAAATATGTTTTTGGAGACAAGAGTCTGCGTAATTTTTGGCAGCACGAACCTTACCATATGCTGAGAGAGAGTGAGGGTTGAATAACACGCTGCCCAGTCTTTTGGTGTGTCACAGCTGAGTCACATCCAATCTGACACTCAGAGAATATAAATAGGAAAGATTTGGGGAGAAGAAATCCGAAATCTGTATCTTGGACTTTTCCAAGTTCTTGCTAGGATGTGCTGTTTTCCTTTGCGGTCCTGGCTGTGATAAAACAAAGTCAGGAAGAAGAGCCTTTGTTCAAACTAGTGAAGATCTTGGATACATTAGATTGGGCGAGCTTGGTTGAAAGACAGAGAATAAACATTCTGTATTTCTTAGAATGAGGTGGAATGTGTGTTTCCTAGGCCAAGGGTGGGGTGAACAGAGAGATCCTTATGGACTGTGGGCATCAGACTGAAGTCCTATGGGGCTAGTCCCACTCTGGTGCCTTCTAGACATCATTAAGTAGAGGGAAGCCAGATTCATACGGCAATTCCTGCACCAGGAATCCGAGCTCAGAAAACAGCAGGGCACGAGGCCAGACATTGTTGAATCCCTCTATTCTGCTCTCTGTGGCTTCCTGACGAAATGATGCATATGCCTTTGTTGGCTTTTCTTGCTGTTCTTCTGAGGTGAAACATAGAGTTTCAACATGCTTTATACCAAAATGATTACACTAAAGAAGCCTGGCATATAGTTACCCAGAAGGAGTCTGCCCCAGAGGAGGGAGAACTGACCAGAAATGTTTAGTTCCAAGCCGTGGACGTCAGGTGACCCGGGAGAGTCAACATGTCAAGTATGTAAACAAGTATTTCTTAAGAACCCTATAAATGTGAGAGGCATAATTCCTGCCCCGGGAAGCTTATAATGTTTGTTGGGGTGGAAGGGGAAGGTAAGAGATAAATATTCAGCAATTAGAACAGAGTAAAACTGGAGGCAAGCAAAACCAGAGGCTCTCCAGGAGTTTGCCAGAGTGAAATCCGGGATCGAAGCAACGTATGAGGCTATTTAGTCTATTAGCTGCAAGGCTCAAGATTAGTCTTCTTTCTGGACGTCTAATTTAATTAGCACTGTAACATACGTTCTAAAATTACTATTTCTCATGGTATGGAAACTCTTGATAGGGCTTAGAAAAAAGCATGTGTGTATCAGAGAGAGAGAGAGAGAGAAAGGAAAGGAGGGAAGAGGAGGGGAAAAGAGAGGAAGGGAAGTCTGGGGAGGGAAAGATAGAACAAGAGTGTAAAGGAGGAGAGAGAGGGACCCAACTTAGGTCACCCCCCCACCCCCCCACCGGAAACCACTAAGCACTTCCTACCAACATCAGAATTATTGTAGCCACTGTCATCCACACATGCTTTCAAGTTATCCAAATGTCTGAGAAGATTTAATGTGCTTCACAGAAGCAGCTAAATGAAAAGGACCCCTGCACCTGGACCTGTGGGACTCCTCAGTTTTCGGCACACACACAAACAGAGGACAGCGAGCCAGCCGCCAGGAGGGGCCTTGAGAACCTTGACTTTTCAGGTGCTCAGATACAGAACAGAGCTTGTTTCTGTATTTATCAGAGTCGATAGAGATCGCAAAGATTAATTATGTCATTAAGTAGCATATAATTACCAGGCACATTTTATGTACTGTGTATTTATGGCAATTTTCTAAAGCAATTTTACATCATTATCTTATATTATTCCCACCACTAAGATTTTTATATGTTTTTTCTGAAATTCAGTAGTTCCATGAGGAGCTCAATGCACCTTCTTTAGCTTAATTCTACCCTTAATATAGGAGGGGCAGATAGCCTCAGAACTCTAAGTGCTTAAATTTAGACGTTTGTATTCTCTGTCTCTCGATCTCTCAGAGTATTATGACACAGAAAGTAAAACTAGATCAAAGCCTCCACATGAAGATCACAGAATAAAGATATTTCAATTCAACTCCTTTCCCTAAGGCCAATTAAATTTTAAAAAAACAGGAAAGAGAAAAAAAACCAAACTCCATCTTGAATGAATCTTGGAGCTAACCACAACTCCAAACCTCAGTCTTTGAGGAATGGATGCCAAAAGGAGTGAAACTGGGACCTGCAAGAGGGAAGACAGAAGGATAGACATAGACCCCCCACAGATCGCGGACAGACACAGAGTTCTCCAAAAGGGGCGTGACCAGCGAGTTGGCTCCCAGAGCAGAGACCTGCCCTGGGGATGTTCTCATGACTCAGTGAACTGGATGGGAAAGTCTTTGAAACATGGTATTTAAAAGGAAGCTGTTGCTACCCAACCCCACTTTCCATCACCATAACTTAAGAATTCTTCAGTAACTGACCGGCTGCCATTCAATATTTGCAAAAGATAAGACTGACATGGCCTTAATTTCCAGAATATATGAACAGTTCATACAACTTAATAATAAAACCAAACAATGCAATCCAAAAATGGGCAGAAGACCTAAACAAGCAATTCTCTAATGAAGACATACAAATGGCCAATAGGTACATAAAAAGATGCTCAATATCGCTAACTATCAGAGAAATGCAAATCAAAATTACAATGAGGTATCACTTCACACCAGTCAGAATGGCCATCATTCAAAAGTCCACAAACGACAAATGCTGGAGAGGCTGTGGAGAAAAGGGAGCCCTCCTACACTGTTGGCGGGAATGTAGTTTGGTGCAGCTGTTATGGAAAACAGTATGGAGATTCCTCAAAAGACTAAAAATAGATAATCCAGCAACCCCATTTCTGGGCATATATCCAGAGGGAACCTTAATTCAAAAAGGCACATGCACCCCAATACTCATAGCAGCACTATTTACAATAGCAAAGACAGGAAAACAACCTAAATGTCCATTGACAGAGGACTGGATAAAGAAGCTGAGGTATATTTATACAATGGAATATTACTCAGCCATAAAAATAATAAAATAATGCAATTTGCAGCAACATGGATGGATCTGGAGATTGTCATTCTAAGTGAAGTAAGCCAGAAAGAGAAAGAAAAATACCATATCATATCACTTACATGTGGAATGTAAAAAAAAAGACAAATGAACTTATTTACAAAATAGAAAGAGACTCACAGACATAGAAAACAAACTTATGGTTACCAGGGGGGAAGTGGCTGGGAAGAGATAAATTGGGAGTTTGAGATTTGCAGATACTAACTAATGTATATAAAATATATAAACAAGTTTATACCATATAGCACAGGGAACTATGTTCAATATCTTGTAATAACTTATGGTGAAAAGAATATGAAAATGAATATATGTATGTTCATGTATGACTGAAGCATTATGCTGTACACAACATTGTAAACTGACTATACATATATACATAAAAGAAAGAAAAGCCGCCATTCAAAATTAAGTAATAATCATAAGGAAATCAGCATGCAAAAAAGTTGACGGCTATTGGTTTATAGCATGAAGTTTCAAATTTGAAAGACAGGGGTTGAAATACTTTAAAAGACTTCATAGCAGCCGTTTGAGAAAATAACTAGCTTTAAGTCTAAGGTTTATCCTTATAAGAGACCATCCACACGGTTAGCCAAGGGAAACAGATTTTTAGGAAGGGCAGCCGTTTGGTGAGCTCCTGGCTATGGCGAGGGTGGCTGCACCTGTAGTTTGTCAGGTCAAAGCTCCTCTGCCAGTCCAGGGATCTGAGGGGCCTGTCTCCCCAACTTTGGAGGCAGCAGAGTAGGGCGGGACTTGGGAGCTGGCTTCACAGCTGTGCTTTTCTGCACTGGAATGCCTTAAATCAACTCTGTGGTTCAAGAGGGTCCTTTTTAATGGCCTCGAAGAACTTTCCAGTAAACTTGAGTCATCAAAATGCTGTCCAAATATGTGTGGAGGCCTGGCTGAACCCAGCTCAAAAGGCTCTAAGAGCCAATTCAGGTGACTCCAGTCAGAAGCCCACTAACTGGGAAAAAAAAAAAAAAAAAGTTGCCTTTTCATTTGAGTTATCACCAAAACCCAGCTCTTTCCTGTGTTGCCTGAATTACAGGCATGGTTCTACGCTAATTCTCTATCGTGCTTTTTGCACCTCAATTACACTGGAGAAAAAATCACTGAGTTTTAGGGTTAGCGTTAGCAAAGATAAAAAACCAAAACCCCATGCACAGTTTACATAATAATGATGATAATATATATATTTTAAAACATTTATTAGATATCTACTACATGCCAAGTAAAGAGCTGGTGGTCAAACCTAGGTCTGGCCGATCTTGAAGTTTTAGAATATGGCACCCACTGCCTAGGGTGGGGTCCTGGTCCTACCACTTGTTCTCTGACCTTGACCAGGTTACTTAACCTTTCTGAGCCTTAGTTTGCTCGTCTGAAGAATGGGACTAATTAATATCTAATTTATGGAGTTATTGCACTGGCTAAATCCAATACACGTAATACGTGAAGTACTGTTCAGCACAGTGCTTGACACATTGTATGCAGTCAATATAATTTCTGCTTTATCTTTTTACTTGTTTATTGTGGTAAAATATACATAACATAAAATTTACCATGTTAACCATGTTAAGTGTACAGTTTTGTGGCATTAAGTATATTCACATGGTTGCACAGTCAACACCACCATCTGCCTCCAGAATTTTCCATCTTCCCAAAGTGAAATTCTGTACCCATTAGACAGTAACCCCCCATTCCCTCAGACCCTGGCAACCACTCTCTGTCTCTAGAATTTGACTATTCTAGGTACCTCAAGTGATATCATACAGTATTTGTCCTATTTTGTTTGGCTTTTTTTTTTTTTTTACAAGTTAGGTTGCATCTGTTTGGCTGTATGGTCTGTATCCTTTCTTTGACACCACTCTGCCTCCACCATGCATCTTTAGCAAAAATCTTAGCTCTCCAGGGCTTTCTACGACTGGCTTACCTCACTCGCAACTCTTCCATGAGAAAAGAGCTAACAATGCATGCAGGAGAGATTCAGGTCATGATCATGGGATTTCTGATCCAACTGACTGATCTAACATACTACTTGATTTTTAGAATAAAGATTATAACCCATCAATTCAGCTTTACCTAACCAAATCAGAGTGACACTCATGCCATCTAAACTATGGGATAAATAATCATTTTTAGATGTCTCTCCTGGATCATTGAAGATTTAGATGCATAACCATCAACATTTTAATTTTAAACATTTAAAAAGGAAGTATTCCTTAAATGAATTATATACTTTTCTGTTTTTTCCCCTAACCATCGTATATTCAACGGCTTAAGTGTCACTTCATGATTGTTACAACTAACATCAATGATCATCTATGCTTCAGTACAGTGATGGTCTACTGAAGTTTGCTGGATCTTAATTCACACTCTAAACAGCCCCAGAGCACTACATTTTTTGATCTTTTGCTTGCATGAAATAAATAGGGTTTTTTTCCTCTACTCAATTCCAAGTGATAACATATCTGTCTAGCTCTCCCCTCAAACATTCGTGTCATTGCCGAGGGTGGAGTCAAACGTTTAGGGGTCTGAAGCCTACACTGTTGAGCAGGGAGAGGAGAGGAGCCCTTTAAGAAAAAGAATACAAAATGCTAAATACACAATTAAACAGCAAATTGGACAGTGGGATTATTTCTGAAAGACACTCCCACTCTGTGACAGCTAACAGTGATTTAACAATACACAGGAGTGACTGTAAAATATACAAACATATTCTAATAAACCCTAATCGACCTCACTGAGCTGGAGCTCAAAAATGCCTGTGGCCACTCCAGTGCTATCTGACGGGAGGGGAAGTCAGAGTGGCAACAGGCAGTCCCAACCGTGGCTCAAACATCTTACCTTTGCAAATTTTAGAAACCTGATGACCTGGTGAACACATTACTAGGGTTTCTTGCTGTGCATCTGCCTCTGTAGTGATCTGACGCAGGACTACCCCCTTCTCCCCCACTATGAGCTAGAAAACCAGAGAGGCAAACTTGATAGAGCTTTGTATGAGGTAAGAATGAGTGGGCTCTGAACAAAGACTAAGGGAGTAAAGCATAGGAATGCACTTCGGTGCACAGAATCTGAGACATGAGCATAAAATGTCTCTGGTTTATCTCTTATTTAGGTGAGAAAAAACTAGTTGACTCGTTAGGGTCATTTTTTAAGAGCATTCCCTTAGTATGAACAGTTTTGAATATGATTTATTTTAAGGTAAACATGACTATATGTGATGGGTACTCTTTTCAGTTGTAAAAATTTAAGACTTGGCCTTTTAAGGTTTCTAATAAAAGGCAAAAGGTATTTGTGTCTCACTTTGTTCTTCTTTACCAGTCATTTCTTTTTAATTTTTTATTTTTAAATAATTTGTACCTACAGAAAAGTTGCAAAAAGAGTTCACAGTTTCCTGATATCTCTCACCCGGCTTCTCTGACACTAACATCTCACATCACCATACAGCAAGGATCAAAACCGGGAAACTAACACTCACACAATGCTACTAACTAATCTATAGACCAGTGGGGAAACTGGCAAAATGCAAATAAGACCTGGTTCAGGATCCAATCCAGGATTCTACATGTATTGCATATTTGTCACCTCGATGTGTCCTCTGATTTCTGACAGTTCCTTAGCCATTTCTTGTCTTCCGTCGTCCTGACGTTTTTGAAGTGTGCTAGCCACTTCTTTTGTGGAATGCCCCTCCGTTTTGGTTTGTCTGATGATTTCTCGTTATTATATATATATTTGCAAATATACCATAGAGATTATGCTGTGCCTGTCTCCATGCTGTACCATTTCAAGGGGTAGACAATATCCATGCCTTATTACTGCTGATGTTAACTTTGATGATTTGGTTATGATGACATCTGTCAGGTTTCCCACTATAAAGACATTATTTTTCCCTTTGGAATCTCTAGGAGAGAAACTTTGAAACTATGCAAATAATCCTTATTTTTTTAATTGTATTTTTCTCAGTAATTTTAGCACACAGTGATGGTTTTTGCCTGCAACAGTTATTACTGTTTTTTTAATGGTGATTTTTATTTCTATCATTTCATCTACCTTTATTAATCGGAATCCTACTGTAAGGAAGAGTGGTCCTTTCACACCTATTTAATTATTCATTCTACTATTTACATCAATTTGGACTCAAAGATATGTTTATTTTATGGGGTATAATCCATTACTATCATTATTTTATTGCTCAAATTGTCCCAATTTTTACCACCTAGAGCTCTTTCAAGTTGGTTTGTATCCTTTCAGCATGTCCCTGTCAGTTTTTGAGTACTTCCTTATTTTCTGGCCCCACAAGATGTCCTAGACTTTCTTATATTTTCCCTGGCTTAATCTTAACCAATCTCATTCCCTTCTGGTTTATTCTCTCTTTATTAGTTATGTACAAATGAGCAGATATATGGACGTGTTTTTAATGTCCCATTTTTTTCTTTAATTAAGAATAGAGACTCTCTGCACTTCACTTTTTTCATTTAGGAATCACTCCCTATCATTTCATAGATTTGATTTACTCCTTTTTATAGATACATAGTACTCCATGTGTGGATGACTCACAGATTATTCCATCACTTTCCACTGTATGGGCATTTAGATGATTTCTAATACTGTTCAATTACAAATGATGCTTCAGTGAACAACCTTGTACACATGTATTTTCATATCATTAGACACGTACTTGGGGTTAGATTTCTAAAAGGGAAATTGCTGGGTCAAACAGTAAGCACATATGTGGTTTTGCAAGGTATTGCCAAATCTCACTATAGAAAGGCTGTACCAGGTTTTTTTTGAAACAAGTAATATATGAGAATGCCTATTTTCTCACTGCTTCACCAACAGAATATGCTGTCAAATTTATTAATTTCAGCTAATCCAGTAAGCAAGAAATGGTATCTCAGTGTTTACATTGTATTCCCCCAATTATTAGTAAATGTGACCATTTTCATGTGTTTAAAGGCCATCTTATATCTTTTTCTTGTGACCTCTCTGTTCCTGCATGAAAAAGCCAGCAGCAGACATGGCCACAGACTTTCAGATCTGGCTGCTGGGATGGGCCCTGCCCTGCTGGTTGAGCTCCAGATGGAGACCTGTGACTTGACTGCTCCCTCGGCATTCCCCATACCCCCAGCAAACTGGGCAGACAGAATCCACTTCCTCCCAGAGACTGAGTCCTTGATCCTGCATTTCAGTTGGTGCCCTGACCAAGCTCAATCATCTGGGTATTCAAGGCTATGGCTATTTTTACCTTTCTTGTGTCAATAAAAACTGTTTTGGGGGATGCTTAAGAGCAATCTCTGTGTTTGGTGTGGAAATCATGAAGTTAACAATTAACATGAGCCCGGGGTGTCTTGAAGCTTGAGTTCCAGGCTTTAGTTCTCATGTCTCCTGCTGCTAAAGGTCATTCAACTCATCCCTGGCAAAGGTCTACACAGGGGAATGACCCCATGACTGATGATTCTGTGTTCCAGATCACTCTAAATTCCTCTGCCTTTCTGTTTGCAAAAGGAAAAGGGAATTTTCCTGAGTTTCATTTGAATTAATCATGTTGAGCAGCTTTTCAGGAAAAAAAAAAAAAGCCACCTTACGAATCCCAGGTTTTCTTTAACTGCCTGGAAATACACACCTGAGGCATCGTCTCTAGTGTGTGGTCAGGCTGGAAAGGGAGCTGGGTTTATCCACTGAAGCTAAACCTTCACGAAAGGCAACATTTCCACTATTCTTTTCAATACTGGATCAGTAAGAACTGGGTCCATGTGAATAACAGTGCCATCACTGTGTCTTAATCTCAACCCTTCCCTGCAACTTTCTTGTCTTCTTTGAGTCTCTGAATCAAAAGAGATTGTTGTTGTTACTACTCATTTAGCACCATTATCAATTACACAAGGAAATATCTTACTTTGCTGAGAGTATCCAGGGCTGCAAAGGGAATCATGCCGTACAAGCCTTATTCCGATCACGTAGCGTAACGGCACCCTCACACAGTGGGCGCGTTTAAGAGGCATCTCCTCTCCACGTAAGCAATCTCACCAGGAACTCTAGCCTGACACCTAAAAACCATTCTGCTTGCAAATGACCCCAATTTTTTAGGTAGATGACACTGACGAAAACTCATCTATCCTCAGGGTCCCCTTTCCCTTAAACTGCTCATAAATCCATCTATAATTTCGGGGAAAAATGGATAAGTGGAAAAATAGCTAACAGAGTCTATCATTGACTACACGTGAAATTCAAGGCCTTGTTTGTATTATAGCTGTATTTCTGAGCACCTAAATCTAGGATGTTTCAGTTAAGGACCATGAACTATAAACTCAAGTTCACTTTCCACTGCAACTTTGATTAAGAAAGAGAGGCTATAATTGCAGGTATTAATCATCTCAAAGACCTTTGCCATGCATGAGGGTTTCTCTGACTTTGATGTAAACAAAAATGTTTCAAACCTTTCACTTTCTGTACCAGGTGGCATTACTGGTGACTTTTTCAAGGCCCTTTGAAAAGAGATTGAATGAATTGGAAGCAGATCAATTTGAATGTTTCATGGAAAATAGCTGTCAGGGCCCCCAGCATACCAAAATTGCTCAATATTGAGTGAAACAAGGAATCTATTTTGGAACACTTTCTAGCTGGAGTACCATTTTCCTCTTTGTTAGCTTTGAAAATCTCTTATCAGGGCCATGGCTTAACCATTAATAAGAAAAACACAGGCTCCTTCTTCAATGCTGAAATTCCCTTGTTGAACTTGGTCAATCACAGGTCTGGTGGCTCGGTGCCCACTGAGTCATTCCGACACTCTTCTGGGTTAGATGTTGAAAACAATAACTTAAATTGTCTCAAAAAAAAAGATATTTAAAAGTCAGTATGTATTTATCTATATATATCTACGTAGATACCCTCATAAACACACACATGAGCTGTCTTCCGCACTCATACATACTCCTCACGTGGACAGCAATGGCCTTACAAGTGTAATAAAAGTCCCTTTCAGCTCCTCTCTCTTTAGGGGTTCCTATTTCAGAGCCACACCACAGAGTCTTTGTGTCCCAAGTTCACAGGAAGCATCCCAAGCATTCTTGACAGTCCTGTGGCTTGGCTCACGCAGCTGGGGATAAAAGGTCCCTTGAAGACCAGTGGCAATGCTGCATCCTAGCAGCTGCCACCCAAGGGGAGCAAACGCTGTGCAGTTCATGTTTTGTACGGCTGCTTTTCATGCAGAGGGAAAGATGAGAGAAATATTCTTATTGGGGAGTCCTTTCGGTTTGATTTACTAGGAATGAGGGGCAAGGCACAAGTTCTTTTGAGGATTCCCTGTGGTACGTAAAAAGTATGACTTTCTTTTTAACTACCAGGAATATGTGAACTTCCAACCAAGGTTATGTCCAAACTTTAAAAATAAAGGAACTGAAGAAACGATTCCCGTTTGCATGGAGCTGCTACTTCTCAGCTTTCGAGACACTGTAATATGCATTGTGAGTGGCAATGGGTTCGATCCTTTGCCATTAACAGAGGTCAGAAAAGAAGACTTTGAGGAAGGTCAGCGAGGCTGAACTGGAGCTGGAGGAAGTGAGTGACTGTATTTACAGTCTGAAGATGGAGCACATTTCAGCTTTTCACACAAAGAACGCTTTCTTTCTGCTTTTAGCATGTCACGAAGGCGATGTGGATAAGTTCTAAAGACTCAGAGGGGATCTGTTGCCAAGTTGTAAATCCAAACTTACATGTCGTGAATTTCACTACTGTATCTCTCGTTCCACCGGAACAGCCCACGGCACAGGACGTCCTTGGTCCGGCAAGATCACATTGAGCACAAAGTGTCTACAGAGTTTTATAGGATGAAAGAATGGACGCTGTGCTTTCTTTCCTTCTTCTCAAACTTTGTGCATGTAAAATGGGCAGGCATAACTAGGAAGCTAAGTTCCTGAAGATGTGCTGGTAATGTAGACACAAAACTTTTCACCCCTGGGTAGCAGGTATAAATCTAGCCTGAGTCAGTGGTGATCAAGAATAGATAGGTGAGGTGCATTTTTTTTCTGAAAATAATCTCTCTCCATTGAGAGTTACTATTCCACACACCATTACACTGTCAAAAAAGCCCACAAGTGAAAGGGAATTTAGAGACAATGTAGTCTAATTTCCTCATTTTACAGACATCAAAAATAAGGCTGGGAGAAGATATATGACTTGCCTAAGGTCCTAAGAGCTAGTGATGTCAAAGCCAGGGATAAAGTCAAGGTTTCCTGACTGGTATTCCAGTGTTTGTTCTCTGTAACGTCCATGACATTTTATTGAATGTTATGGATTATTTCCCGAAAGTGCATGGGATGTCTTTGCCACAGAAAAGTAATTTACTTAGGTGGAAAAATGAAGTAAATGTTGGGTAAGACATGGATAAGGGGCTGGGGGAGGGGGACTCTTTGTAGCTACCCAGGTAGACTATTTCTGAATGGCCAGGATGCACATTAGAATCACCTAGGGGAGAGTTTCTGTCATTCTGCCCTGTAACAAACTACCACAAAACTTAGTAGCTGAAACCAACAGCCGATTTATTAAACCTTGCAATTTTGAAGGACGAGAATTTGAGTAAGGCTCAACCAGGTGATTCTTCTGCTCCCTAGGGAGTCAACTGGGATTACTTGGTGGTTTTTAGCTGGCGGCTGGACTGGTTTGGAGGATGCAAGATGGCTTTTCTCACTTGCTTGGTGCATTGATGGGAACAAACGGGAGTCTGGGGACACAATGTTCTTACATGGCAAACGTCTTCCACGGTGGCTTAGGGCTCAGGAAACTGGTGGAAATGGCCATTCCTTTCAAAGGTCAGGCCCATAACTGACCCAGTGGTGCTTCTGCCACTCTCTATGGGTCAAAGCACAGGCAAGACCCACAGAGAGGGAAAACAGATCCACCTCTTACTGGGAGGAGTATCAAAGACTTTGTGGGCATCTTTAATTGACCATAGTCCATCCTCTAACCACTAATTATTTCTATTCCTCTGGTAAACAAAATACACTGCTTCCCTCCCGTGACCTCCAAGAGCTTCATCTCATTATAGCAACAGGCTCAGCTTAGAGATCCAGGATTTCATCTTCTAAATTATGTCCAGGTACAGATAAGCCTAATCAAGTGTGAGTCTCTCAATCTGACACCTGTCAGCTAGAGACCCAAGCTGTCTGCCCCTTATTATAGTATTGACATAGATAATTGCAGTAGACACTCAAGTTCAAAAGTGAGGAGAGGGGGCAACAGGAGTCACAGAGAAGTAACTCGTCCACAGCAATTCTGACAAACAGTTGGGCACATGTAACTAATTCCTTGCTGAGGGCCCTGATTTAATTGGGTCTGGGGTGGAGCCTGGCAATGGTATTTTATTTGATTCCCCAGGGGATTTTAATATTTAGCCAGAGTTGGAAACACTGATGTAGGGAGTTCATATGGCACCTTTAATGTGAATAAATGGGGAAATACTTAAAAAGTTGAAATATTTCCTAAAGTATGTTCTCATTTCTGGCAGCAACTAATCATCTAGGTTTTGGGTTTGTTTTTTTTAAATGCAAATTTCTTCTCTCATTCCAGACCTACTAAACCCCAAGCCCTTTTTAATAAACATTTCCAAATGGTTCCTATGCCACTAACAGTTCAGATCTTTATAAAAATCCAGCTATATTTTGTGAATTTCTGAAGAATGTGGTAGTATTGAACCTCCAGTGGGGCACTGATAAATGGTTAACAACCAGCTCTTTGCGGAAGGAAAAAGCTTGATTTGTTGCGGATGCCAGTTTCTATGGTGTAAATACTCCCACACTGAGTGATTTCCAGCTCAACATGACCTCAAAAAACAAGCAAAATTTCTGAAAATACATAATCACCTCTCATGAGACAGCACCAGCTGACTTTAGTGTACCACACCTCACATCTCACATGAAGTGAAAAATCCCAGTAACGACGCAGGAACAGGAGCTTTGACATAAAGCTGTCTTGGGTAAAAATTCTAATTCTGCAACTTACTGGCTGTGTGACCCTGGACATGTTAATTTACATAAATAAAATGGAGATAATAATAATACCACTTTGTCAGGTTAAGCTTCCTTTTAATCACGTACTCCCAAAGTGCTATGTTCTTCCCCTAACTCAAGACTCTCCACACCTGCATAGGTTAATTGTCCACCTTCCTCCCAAGCCTGTGAGCTGCACGAAGCAGAATCTCTCCTTTGTCTTTTGCACCCATATCCCCGGTCATCAGCGAAGTGTCTGGCATAGAGCAAGGGCTCAGGAATCCCACGCTGACCAGACAGAACATATGTGCCCCACTCTCTCCTACTGCACCCGTGGCAAACATTAGTAATTAATCATGACACTTAGACACTAGACTATACATCATTTGAGAAAAATGGCACTCCTGGAAGCCTCTACCAACCAAATGGAACTAGCACAGGAGAAAAACCTATCTTCCACCCTGCTAGGAGCTCTGCTACCAAAGGAGCCTGCACCTCAAGGGAAAAAGACCAACCAGGCCCCAGAACCCAACTATTTTAAGTTTTCTAATTAAAAATAAAATTCTGTTTTATAATTGGAGTAGGAATTAGACCCTAATGTCTGAGATGGAGAGAAGAGAAGGAAGATAAAGAGAAATTGGTTAACTGTTCCATGTTTCCGTCAGGCTGATTCCAGTACAGCTCCGATTTCCCTGTGGTCATTCTGATCTCAGCCAAATGCGGCTTGGTGGGCTCTGAGCAAAGTCAGCGGGATGAAGTATTCGGGCGTGAAGCCAGCCGTCAAACTCCGTCCCTGACACTGGCCTCTGAGCTGGGGGCCTCACTGCCAGTACAAGACCCAGCGAAGAAGGAAGTAAGAACTCTTGGACCTCAAGAGAAAGTTCTCCACAGTAGAGGAGCTCTCTTTGACAGGAGAGCTAGAACGGTCCCACGCTCCGGGACCATTCGTTTTTTCCGCTCACACTTCAGAGTACCTGGCACCTCTGACCCTACTTCTGTAGCTTACCTGCCTCAGAGATTATTATACCACTCATGCACTCAGCAAGTATTTGTTGAATTCAAGATTTCTAGGCATTGAGCAAATAAAGTGCAAATATAGTCCTTTTCGAGGAGTTGTAATCCACTCAGGTAAACAGCAAGTGCGTAAACAACCACAGTACAAGGCAGAAAGTCACGTTTTTCATGCAAGAACATAGATTAACAGCTTCAGAGCATTCTGAGAGAGCACGACCTAACTCTAGCTGGGGGCAACGGCTTATATAGATGGACGGGGGAGGGCGGAGGATGGTAGAGGTGACAGAAACACGTGGGCACAGGCATACTGCAGCTGAGATGCAGCTTGGCTGGATAGAGGGCACGGGAGAAGATGTGATGGAAAACAAAACTGGGACATCATCAGTGACAGACTAAGGTACAACAGCAGTGAAGGATGTTGAAAATGAAAAAGTAATAGTTATAACAAACAATTCAAGAAAGGTCACTAGGTGGTAACAGGCCACAAGGACAGCAGAGGGAACACAGAAAATGGGCCACTAGTTAGAAGACAATTATAATAACCCAGAAGTGAGGGCCTGGTTTTGAGCAAGAGAGTTAACAGGCTTGAGATTCAATGTGGAGAGTCAAGGAGAGGAGACAGTCAGTGTGTCTCTGAAGTTCAGGATCTGGGTGGCCGGAAAATTCATCCATCCAGTTACCACGTAATCCTTAAGATCTTGCCATGTGCCAGGCATTGCTCTTGGAGTATTTAATGCTGACTAGAACAGACTTAGGTCCTGCTTTCTGGAAATCAGACCACAGACAAGTAAAAGATAAAATAATCACAAGCGGTGACAAGTGCTATGCCGAAAGCTTACAGGGCAATGAGGGAGATGACAAGAGGAGGGCTCTACTCAGAGAGGGTGGTCTGGGGCAGATTCTCTGTGCCAGTGACATCACGTGGAGCCCAGATGATAAGGAACCACTCCTAGAAGGTGGCTGGGTGGGGAGGTGGGGAGCGACGCACTCTAGGAAGACAGAGCCATGTGGCTGAAAGAGGAGTGATGCTGAAATGGAACCCAGGGGTTAGAAAAGGGAAGGTGAGCTTGGCAAACATTGTAGATGAGGGTCCAGTGGGCACTCAGAAGGACATATCAAAGCAGTAGCTGGAAACCCAGGACCTGAGCTCAGAAGAAAGGATTGCCTGCATGGAGGTGATCGGGGAAGCAGGACTTTGGAGGGGACTGCTCAGGGGAGAGGACTGAAGATACACAGGCACATAAGACATGGAAAGTGGACCCCCAAAATTCTGGGGTGTACAGAGTCAGCCCTGGGAATCCTCAGGGGTCACAAGCCCAGCCTGTTAACTGAGAGGCAGAATTGAGGTGGTGGAGAGAGAGCTGATAATTGGAGTTCATGCGGGGCTCTCAAAGGCCAAGATAATAAAATAAAAAATAAAAGAGAAGGAGCAAGGCTGCAGCCAGTCACGAGCCCAGGTAGCGGCATCCAGTGCACCCAAAATCATGTCCACTGCACAAAAGCATGGGCAGTACTGCTTGGCACCAGCTAGAGAAAAGGGAGGAGCCTCGGGAAACAAAAGGAGGAAGGGAAGGGGCTGGAGCCGATGCTGCCCAGGCTGAAGCGGATACAGATGGCCCTGGCCGAGAAGAACACGAGCTGGAATTCCCTGCTTCAGCTGTTTTGTGTGAAAGCTGGTCCTGCCCGAGTCAAAATGCATGATGTGTTCACATAAAAATGCTGACCTCTTGTTCTCCCATGAGTGAGTAGAGCAGGGATGGAGAGGGGAGTTGTTCTGGAGAAATCTACAACTGAATTAATGGCTCAGAAAGGCTAGGAGTGTGATGACAGCTGCTTTTTCTCACACTTTTCTTTCCAGTTCTTGGAGACACTTTCTTTCCCCATCAGCTTTGCTGTTTGTTGCTAAAGAGCAACACAACACATGGGAACCTTTAAATGTGCAAGAATGAGAAAGAGAAATGTCTCTTTGGAACACAGTATTTGATAACAAGACAGCTATGAAGAGGGGTTGAACAGCCCGATGCTATGGGGCTCCCTGAAGAGGAGGGTGTACCAAAAGTCACATGTCCTTAGAAGAGAGGATGTTTTCTGGAATGTATCTGGGCATCTGTTACTGAACCAAACTTGGATCCACTTGCTTAGCGCCCTGCAATAAACTCTGCACTTTCCTTCCCCACTACGCGGTGTCAGTAGATTGGCTTCACTGTGTGCGTGCAAGCGGACCCGAGTTTTGTTCAAAAATGTCTGCCTTTGCCTTTTCATTGACGCACTCTGAGTCACAATTTCCGTACAATGCAGGACAAGGATCTGAACTTAAATGATTGATTTTGCCACATTTTTCACTTTCACTATACTCTTAGTAATTCTGACAGAAATTAGAGAAAACAATCTCACTAAGTGCTTGCTTGGACTGTCTGTACCCAAATGTGGACTTGGGCGGTTTGTCTCGGTGAAGATCTTGTCACCCAATGAAGCAAAATGTTCTATTTCCATATTCCTCCCAAAGTCTGATCAGTAGCTTTAACTATTGTTCGTTCACATCCTGGAGGATGAGTAAGAGAATGCAGCAGTCTCTTCCTTCAACACCCCAGCGAGGCTTACACACCTTCTCAATAAAATCAGCACCATGCAGTTCATGCCTAACAACTACTGCCCAAATTTTCAACCATCTAAGCAATATGACAGAGAATTTACTGACATATATAATGCTAACATGTAATGCTCTCTCATTCACACATTATTTCGTATATACAGGTTCTTTCTCCAGCAAGGTTGTAAGCATTTTGTTTTCTAAATTTTCCTGTATCAAGCCACAGGAAAGCTAGATACATTTTTACATAGGCTAACAGCCCCGTTCTCCAGATATGAGTAAGCTCATTACTTAACCACAAGTGTCCAGTGAGAACAAAAAGGGCAAAGAAATTAGATAAACAGGTGAAACTGGTGAAGCAGGCCTCTCCTCCAACCCACCCGCTGATACAGAAGAAAGGGCATGCCCTGAATCACTCTCTGATTCACTGAGATGGTGGTGACAAACTCCAGAACCTTCCAAAGAGACCGGGGATGCAGTAGAATGAGCTCTTCTAAGAGTCTGGGACGGGGAGTTTAACCCCCTGAGAGGGGTGTCCACTAAAGGGCGAGCAGAAGACGGATAACTGCTCTAACGTGAAAAGAGGAGAGTGGCCATCTCGGGATCTCAGTTCCTGTTACAGGGCAAATGCTTCTGGTCCTAGTAACACCGCCAACCAAAAGGGGCCATAAGGTCCACATGCAAGAAGAGCTCCACCAGAGGTGAGATGAAGCCCCCAGCACGGCAGGTGGACTTCCAGGCAGGGAGGGCTGCAGCACAGGGCTCCTTCATAGGGCGGAGAGCCGTGTTGTATACCCAGGTAAGCAAAGAGCCAGAGAGGCTCTGATGAGGACCCAAAGCTTGGAGACCTGTGAGGATGTAGGAAGGAAGCAACTCCTAGAAAGGACTGGTTTATCTCCATTTTATAAGGTGACCATATCCTGAGCCTGGACCACATCCTGAATCAGTCAGAGATAAACAACTCCAGAATCTCAGTGACCCAGCACAAGGGTTTCTAGCTCGCTCACACTGCAGGTCCAACGCAGGCTGGGAGAGGGCTCTCCTTGCTATACTCACAAGGAGCCAGGCTGATGAAGGCTCCTGGTTCACCCAGTGCTGGGAAGGGGACTATGGGAACTGGACACCGGCTTATAAAGCTTCCTCCCGCAAGAGATGCACATCACTTCTACTCAGTCTCATTGGTCAAGGCAGATCATGTGGCCATACTTAACTTCAAAAGGGCAATGAAGTCCAATCCCACCATGTTCCTGGAGGGAAAGATTCATGAACAGTGCTAATGACTGCCCTCTACACTGCAGGGGGTCCCGCTGACCCAGAGGACAGGATCTACTGAATTCAGCTTGGAGAAAATGTTTTCTCCACAAGTGCAAAACTGACTGAAAACTGATGCCTGCTTGATTTCACTTCATCATTGAAGTATTGCCCGAATAGTAAATGAAAAGATTCAGATTTAAAACATTTCTAAATGTTACTAATCAATTGTATTGCAATAAGTGGTTAAATGGTAAATTCTCCTTGGCTAATTCTTCCCAGAACACTTGAACAGAGCAGGTTCCTCCCTCTCTTCCTCTCTCACTTCACCCTGTTAATTCCCTTCATAGAATTTATCATTATTTGTAATCATTCATTTTTCTATGTACTTGTTTATTTAAAATTTTTCAGTAAATTGGAGTAATTTCTGTCCTAATTATAGAAGATTTAAAATATATAAATATCATTCTCTAACTACTGTTTGCCATCCTTGGCTCATTAAATTGGTCATTCTGAGTGCTCAATAAATCATTACCACTGTTGCAGCTGATGATGATAATATGGGGAAAATACATGTTCTACTGCCATTTCATGAAATAAACAGAATTATGCATATTAGTGGATCCTTAATTAATTCAGTGAATAATTTAGGTTTACGATGAATTTGGGTCATTAAAAAAAGCAGTTCACTTAAATTCAATATCCTCTTATTAAGGGTATAAGAATAGACTTTGATAAAATAGGTACTGAAAGCAGAGCCAGCAAAAAATCTTTCCCTTCCAGATCATGACTAAAATTATCAAAAGAATATTAAAGTAGAGGAAAACCCACATTGGCCCTGGAAACCAGGAAGAAGTACCATCAGTATGCCACGACTTCAAGGAATTCCTAATTGACTGAAGATGGAAGCAAATTAAAGGAAAGCCCTAGGTGATAATGTGGAAACTTCCTTATTGAAAAGAACAGGATTTTTCAAGAAATAAGCAAAGGGAACTCGTACACAAATGTTCATGTCAGCATTATTCATAACAGCCAAAAGGGAGAAACAACTCAAATGCCCAGCAGACAAATGGGTAAACAAAATCTGGTATATTTATATGATGAAATATTATCTGTCTGTAAAGGAAATGAAGTTTGATACATGCTAAGCACGGATGAATCTTAAAAACATTATGCCAAGTGGAAGAAGCCACACACTATGATTCCATTCATATGAAAGTCCAGGTCAGGGAAATTCATAAAGACAGAAAGTACATCAGTGGTTGCTTAGGGGTTGGGAAGCAGGGAGTGGGGAAGTGGGGGGTGATAGTTAAAGAGTATGTGTTTCTAAGGTGATGAAAGTGTTCTAAAATCTGGGGTGGTGATGATTTGGTATATTCTGTGCATATACAAAAAATCATTGCATTGTATATTTTAAATGGGTGAATTGCATAAGGTATGAATTAGATCTCAATAAAGCTATTAAAAATTAAAAAGAAAAACAATACAATTCTCTCCAAATCCTTAATAGTTTCTATTTTACTTGCTTCCAGGAAGTTCTGTATGTCAGTAACTACATCCAAATTTCTTTCCTGTTAGACGTAACTCTCAAATCTAATTTACTTTTTTCGCACTCAACTCCTTTCTACTCTTTCTCAATTTAATGCTGGCTATTTGGGGAGGATATACAACACCCTTAATAAATCCTTGCCTTGAGAATGAGTCTTCGAGGGATTTAACTCCTCAAAATCTGTTTCCAACTTGGTTTCTTGCCCTTTGAGCTCTAAAGGCAGTCAACTTTTCCTACTTGAAAAGCCCCAAATTTCTGGACTCTATTTTCCTTCTTTCCTGCTTTCAAGACAGGCAGTTCTTGCCTGAGCCCTTGTTCCTAAAACCTTGCAAAATGCAGCCACGTCCACTAGCAGACAGCACTGACATTCTTTTATCCAATTTCTTCCCATAGAACTCTGGGCTCATTCAGCACTTTGTCTGCCTTTCCAGTTATCACTGACAAAATTTCTCCAAAACATTTTGCCATTGTACACCATGGGTCTCCATCCTTTAGCCTTCAATACCAGTTTCCTTGCTGCCCACTCCCCAGCTAGTGAGACAGTATTATATGTTGTGGTTTTGTTGTTATGATAGCACCCACTTTCTTGACCGTTTCTTGCATTCGTTCACACCAGCTGCCGTGCCATGAGCAACTGGGTGGCTTTACGTAATAGAAGTTTATGGCTGTCTTACATATAATCCAGCTGACAGTACAGAGGCTCTGCCTCGTGCAGGTATTTGAGGTCTCAGACTAGCAGAGACTCTGCCCTTTCCCCCGTGGTTTACAGAGTTGCCTTGGGCGCTGCTATGCAGACCAGAGGAGCAGAGGAATCAGTGACTTCTCTTTCACCGTATTCTTTTAGCCAGAACTGCCACACACCCACACTTAACACCAAGGGGAACTGGGGGCCCAGGAAGAAAACCAAATGGGCCCGGAGATGGCCAGACTGTGTCTGAACTAGTTCTATTAATTCCAGAGACTTTCACATCGGTCTAAACAAAAAGATCAACAAAATATCTATACTTTCAGTGAGAGAAACTTTAAAAAAATATGATACAGAAAATTTTAAATTATAAGGATGACTAAAGACATACCAAAAATACACACAAAGAGAAAGAAAGGTGGTCATATTAACATCAGACAACAGGTACCAAGGCAATTGACATTAAATAGAAAAAGCACTGGAGGAAATGAACTACTGCATCAGACTGTGTAAAGTGACAATTGGAGGTATAAGAAAAAAAGATGGTCAGAAACAGTACAGTAGTGAAGACTTTAATGGACTACTTTTTAGTTCCTGACAGATTAGAAAACCAAAAATAAAGAAGCAGAGTATTTAAACATTTCATAAAGTTAAAGTACTGTTCCTTCAAATTGAGAATGCACATTCCTTTAGCATGTGCAGAAATGTGCACCATTCTCAGCCACCAAGAAAACCCCCTAATCATATTGCAATGAAGTTAGAAGAAATATACTTAACAAAAAATTTACATTCTCATAACACATGTACACATAAGAAAAAGCTACAAACCTAAAACCAAAAATCCACTCCCTTATGTAACTCTTGTGTCTAAATGATGAAAATAACCATGATACTGAAATTCCCTAGGCTTCAGGGAGCAGAAAGAAATCAAACTATTGATTTATAGGTGGATGCACTACCGGATAGAACAGTGAGGATACAGGGAGGACTAGGGAGGTGGGCTCTAGCAGATATCTAACAGGAGGACCCACTGTAGAAGTCTAAGCAGGAGATAACCGGAGGGGGGGACCAGCAGACTGAGCTGTGGATTTCACCCCAGTGCTCCACCATGAACCGGCTCAGCCACCCTCCACTGACTGCTTCCTCCTGCATTCCTCCAGCTGGCTTCCTCCATCTCCATCTCTTGTCTTTACCCCACAGTTTCGGCTTTTTGGTGAATGTGCCCTAAATGAGGTCCTTTAGGACCTCCCTACTCTTGCACTGTAAGAGGACTTTTCAATTCTGCTCCTGCTGTGCTGTCTCTTCTGAGTGTTTCTGAATTTAAATTCTTAAGACATGGACTCTCATTCGTGAGCTCATCCTTCGCTTATGAGAGCACATCTTAGGTCCCTGGCCAGCCGGTGGATTCTCTGGGGCCTCTATGTACCTCTCACCCAACAGGCACAGACTGAGGGGAGGAGGAACTAAATGGTATAAAATCCATAAAATGTGGATGCCTAATGGCTGCAAAGGTGAGTTGACTGCCCGGGAGGAGTCACCGGCATGGCAAGCCGGATTACAAGTATTTGCTGAATAAACAAATGAGGAAACTGCTACGACCAGGTATTCTGCTAGATGCTAACTACATGGTGTGTGACCCCTACAAATCACGATGCTGTTTTCCACAACCCGCATCTACAGACATGGAAAGGGATTCACAATACAATGCTGATTTTAAAAATCAGATTACAAACTGGATTTTCTCTGTTTTTTGAAAAATAAAATGTTTGTGTGCATAAGAAAAGAATCTAACAAGATATAGAACACATGAACATGTTTAGCCATGGTTTTCTCTAGTTGATTGGTTGGGGTAATTTTAATTTCTTCTTAAATCGTTTTGAAGTGCCTGTACATATCTAACATTGAGCTTATACCAGTTTTTTTTTTTTATAATCAGGATAATAAAGCTATTTTTATTAGGGGATGGGGAGTCTTAAAATAGGTATACCTGGGGAACCTAGTAAACCCATTTCAAAGAATTTCTCCGAGGAGAATAGTTGGAGTTATGCCCAAACATATTTTTATAAGAAAGTATAAAGGTTTTTTTTTCTCTTTCTAAAAGGAGAAGCTATTGAACCTTTCTGAGGCTCCATGGTTTCTCTATAAACATGACTGGAAAATGTGGCTCCTTCACATTTTCTTGGATGGTCCCAAGAAAATCCTATAAAACAAGTCAAGCACTGGCTTTGAGACAAAATAATGTATATGTATAGGTACGCATGGTTGGCAGTGCCCTCACCACAGCAGTCAGGGAAGTGGAATCAGGGATTGCTGGACTCCTTGCAGAGAAAAGCAGTTTTTTTCATGTCAATATCAGAAAGCATTTTTCCTCCAGATATCTAGTATTCCTAAGCTTTTCTGTTGTGAAAATTTGTTCCCGAAAAGGATCTGAAGCTAATCTTTACAAAAGTGCAAGAGATAACAACGTGACTGTGCACTGGAACACAATAAAAATTCTTTCTCCTTTCATCTCGACACATGTATCAGGAAGTTTGAAATGTGATCCACAATCAGCATTTTAACAAGCACGCCAAATAATTTTTATGGAATGAGTCTTAAGATGACACTGTGAGAAATACTGCTTTAACATGCCATCTCAAGCATGGACATTTGCATTTTAACTAGACTGGAAGCCTCAACTTCGAGGAGTAAAGTCAATATTTCTGACAGCACGGTGGGCTAGAAACCCTTATCAATTCTACTGCTGGAAACAACTAAAAACCCTGGATGCCTATTTTAGCATCTTTTAAAATTTGTTGATGAGCTGTCCAGAAAGGAAGACATTCTCTGAGGCCAAAAAGAAAAAAAGAAAACCAAACAAACAAACAAAAACAAACTAAATTTGAAGCCAGAAGCCTAAGCAGAGCACTTATGTTGGCTTTTGCTCTCAGGGATATGCCAACCCCAGGTAAAACTGAGTATCAGTTTCCATATTGCAACGGGTTCAGGGAGAAAGACAGCCCACAGACAGTGGGGAGTCTAATAAGAGATCCCCACTGATGCTGGAGTTCACACGGCTACATGCTCAGTTAAGAGCAGACTGGATGTAAGCCTGTCCCCAACCCTGTGTCATGGAAGGAAGAGTATCTTCTCAAACTGTGGGGAGAGTGGGAGGGAGAAAAACTCTCCCTTCAATCTCCTTAACCACAAGCCAGATTTCATGTGGCTTCTTGCTACCTAGGTCATGAAAAACTCCTCAACAGGAATATTTGGTTTAAAGTGTTTTAGGGTCAGTGGTTGCCCAAAAGACCGGCAGAAGCAAGAGAAAATTCTCTCTGATGGAAATCATTTCTGACCCAGGTGCAAAATATTGCCAGAGATCAAGTTTTCAAAATATGAGCTCTTATAATAAAAAAATCCCCATCTACACACAAATATATAGAAGATGTCAATATCATACTGTATTACAGTATCAATGAGTTCTGCAGACTTGATCTTTGATATACGTGCAGTTTCACCACCTCCCTCTTCACCTCCCTTGCCCTAGTTCAAGTCATTATCATCTTTCACCTGTACTGTTTTCAGGTTCACAATTTTAGATACATAATATATGAACAAAGAATTCTAAAGCATAGTATTAAAAGTGCTGTTTTATAACAGCATTAAAAATATAGAACTATATATCTAATAAAAAATGTGCAAGGCCTTCATAGAGAAAATTACAAAATGTTATTTCAAAGATAAAAAATAAATAAATGTAGCATTAGATCATGTTGCGAATTGGTTAACTCAATATTGTAAAGATGCCAATTCTCCTAAAATTTATAAATTCAAAGCAAGGCAAATCAAAATCCCAAGAGATTTATTTTTAACTTTTCCCTTTTGTATGCATATGGGAAGGTATATAACTACACAAGCTGTATTTAAAACGCACATGGAAGTACAAAGAACTAAAAGTAGTGAGGATTATCTTGGTAAAAAAAATTGGGAGTGGAAAAATTTTCCTAATCTTTTATCAAGAATTATTATATAGCTACCTCAAAGCAATAGTGTATGAGTAACGGATAAAACAGAACAGAGCACGCGTGTGGTTTACGGCAGAGAGAGACTGCAGAACAGAAAAAAAAGGATGCATTTCTTGAAAAAATGGTACTGGAACAATTGGAAAGCCATAAGGAAAACCAATCAAATTGGATCTCTTCCTCACGGCTTACGTTAAAATCAATTTCCAGGTGAATTAGATATGTAAGAGAGAAAGGCAACACTTTAACATTTGTAGAAAAAAAAAATAGAATATCTTTATGATCATGACACAGGAAAAAAAATTTTTAAAATAAGGTTTAAAAGCACAAACCTTAAAGGAAAGACTTGGCAAACACCAATGATACTAAAATTAAGTACTTCCGTACATCGAAGGGCATCATGTAGAGAATAAAAAGACAAACCACCCAACTGGGAGAAGACATTTGCAACAGACACAGCTGACCACAGTTTAATATTCACAATCTATAAAGAGATTCTACAAATTAAAAAAAAAGGAAAACAATCAAAGCTTGAACAGACATCACAAAAGAGAAAATGTGCCAATAAAGTTGAAAATATCAACCTAGTCGTAGTAAGAAAAATGCAAATTAAGAATGCAAAAATAATTATAGTATTTCATGCCTACCAGAAAGGCAAAAATTAAAAATTCTGAAAAAAAGCAAGTATTGGTGATGATTTCAACACTTACACACCACTGGTGGAAATTCAAATGGGTGCAATCACTTTGGAAAATAATTTGGCATTTTCTGACAAATCTGAAGATGCACAAGCCCTGTGATTCCACATCTTCCCTCCTAGGAATAAACCCACAGAAACTCTTGCACATAAGTACCAGAAGACCCACGCAAGAATACTCTCAGGAACACTGTTTAGGGATCGTAAAAAATCTAGAAAAAATATAAATGTCCATCCGTTGTAGAACAAAGTTTAAATTGTGGCATGTTCATTCAGTACAATTACAGCAATGAGACAAATAAATGGCAGATACAAGAACATGAATGAAGCAAGAAACACCAGTGATTTTTCAAGGCTGCAAAACACAGTATGATTCCACTTAGATAAAGTTCAAATATAAGGAAAACCAAATAATATGTTTTGGAGACAAATAAACATGAAAGGTAAAATCTTAAACAAAAGCAAGGTGATGACCAACGTGAAATCAGGGTAACAGTTTTCTCTGAGAAGGAAGAGCAGGCAAAGGACTTCAAAGATAAACTATTTTTCATAAACCAGTACACGGAATCATTGTTTGTTCTATCGTATATATGTTTTATGTATCCATTTTGTAACTTTCATTTTGAAGCTACTTTCAGATATTACATACTCCTCAAAACAGTGAATTTCTGTAGGGTATTTCAAGCTTTTATAAGAAATTGGGAAAGAGATTGAAGAGGGATTCTGAGAACCTTCTCATCTCTGTGACCTGTGGGTATGAAAAAAGGTAAGTCCCTCTGACTCTCCTGATCTCTCGCCTTTTTAAAAACCTGGAGTTCAAAAAACTCCCCAAGTCTCCCACAGCCATTTGAAGCCATTCTTTTCAAGGCCATTGTGGCCCAGGTCACCCCAGTCTTTGTAAATGAACACATTTACCTACATAATGTTCGCCAAACGTGTATAAAAGCCCTCAATGGGCAGTGCCAACTCGTCTTAGCAGAATTCGCCCAGACCTCATCCCACTGGCCCACCGACTTTCCTGGTTATTCAAATGCCCTCATGTCGACCCAGTTCCTGGGTTCTTGCCATTAGCTCGGCTCTTGTGATGGGCGACCTGGTTGGGCCACATGTTTCTGCCTCATCTTCAGCATCTCTCTAACTGCCCCTCTTTCAGCCTGTCCTCCAGTCCATTCCTGAGCCTCATGCACCCACCATCTCAACTGACAAACACACTTGGGAGGAACAATTCCGGACCCCTCAGACCCCCACCTCCCCATCCCAAAGACAGAGAAGAGCAGTTGCTTCAAGTTCAAAAATAATATAGTAATTTCACATCAGTACGTCTGCCAGAGTCCCCCATTCAAGCCCTGTTGACATTAGCAAGTTGCATACTTCCACCGGGAAGTTCCAAACAATGGAAAAACTCTTCAGAGAAATTGATGACTGGGTTACTTTTGGCCTAAGCTGGGGGTAGGATGGGCACCCCAGAGCCTCTGTCCAAGCACCACCTGATCTGGTCCTCTTCCTCTCTGAGTTCAGAATGTTCCTCACAGAGGGGCCTTGCATCTAACAGACTGCTGCCCAAGGAACTTGTTGCTACAACAGAAACTCCCAAACCATGGAAACTGTTTGTGTCGGCCAAATCCAAAGCTCAACGATACACACAGCTGAAAAATCAAGTTGCCTTAATCTTGCATTTTTGGCTCATTTTGCCTGGCCACATCCTAAAACCAAATGGGTTGAATTACTAAATGAAAAATAAATTTCATCCGTGGGAACTGTTGCTATTGTCACTGAAAACAAAGGGAAGGTATCTGTCTGCCATGTCTTGGAAGGGGGTGAAGTCATTGTTTTAGAAGAAAAGATCAGACTTAAACTCCTGCCATATACAGAAAAATGAAGTTGGTTGTTTAATTAGACTCCCCGGTAAAAGGTCTCTTATTATTTTAAACTGTGTTTTAAAATATCAAGGCCAGGGAAGCCTTTCTGGGGAACAATTTGAAAATGTGTATTTAAATTCTTTAAAATGTGTATAATTTTACCCAGGAGTTCCAATTCTGGGAATAATTATGAAAGTGCCCCCAAAGAATTATCTGCGTGGGTATTTAGTGCTGCATTACTTTTAACAGTGAGAGGGGAAAAAAAAAAAACCTTTAGATGCCCAACATAGGAAATTGGTTAAATAAATTACTGCATAATAAAAGTATTCTTTAAAATCTACATCGCCCCCTGGATTAACCAAAGCTCTCTATTCTTCATATAAACGTATTGTCTGATGCCCCAGCGTGGCGAATCCCTACCACCGGTAGGCTCTCTTTGGCTACCCCACACACTTGGACTCCCACTACGTGAGTTGCATGCTCACCAGGAATCAGTTGTGTTTGTTCCCAAACCTGTTTATGCTGCCATGGTTTTTACTGTAATTATGTGATTTAACTAAATAATATGTACACCAATGAAATGACAGAAGAAAGATTTTTCTTTCTCAAGATGCTGTATTGAATGTTCTAGAAAGACTGGATAAAGTTGAGAGGACCAAAAAAAAAAAAAAAATGCTGTTGAGTTAGGTGATAGTGAACAATTGCAAAATATTAAGGGAGAAAACTGTAATGATGCCAGAGTCTTTTCTCTAGATTGGTAAATATATCTTAAGTTGCAATAAATGGATTGGGGGATGTTGTAAGTTAAAATAAAAGATTTAAGTTACTCTGATCAAATTGGATGTGAGATTACTGAACATCTATATGGCAGAATACTAGTCAGCTGTTACAAGTTAGTATGCAACTCCACGGATGGACTTAGAGGGTGCTATGCTAACTGAAGTATGTCAGACAGAGAAAGATAAACACTGAATGATACCACTTATATGTAGAATCTAAAAAAAATACAACTAGTGGATATAACAAAAAAAGAACCAGACCTACAGATATAGAGAACAAATGAGTGGTTTTGGGGGGCAGGGGCGGGAATGTAGGGGTAGGGGAGTCAGAGGCACAAACCACTGGGTGTAAGACAGCCTCCAGGATGTCCTATACCATGTGGGGAACACAGCCAATATTTTGTAACAACTGTAAATGTAAAGTAAAGTTTAAAAGTATATTTTAAAAAATTTAAAAACAAAGTAAAAAAAATTAAAAATAAAGTCTTTAATTCAGACTAACTTTTCCTCTTGTTAGTCCTTATTAAAATAGACCTTCTTATAGTATAAAAGTTCTCCAATGGTAAGAGTTGCCTTATTTTTCAATAATCAGTTTAGATTGATCATGGGCAACTCACAGTCTCTGTTTTTCGGTTCTCTACCTTGATTACCAAGTTTTCTTAGCTTGCTGTTTCCTGGGTAAAGGAGAAGGACATTGAGGCATGGGGTTGTAGGCGCTGCTGAAATTATGCAACTTGAAAGGTCAGTATAAATACCAGCCATGAAGTTTCTAACAGGGGGACCAGCAAAATATGCCCTGTGGGCCATACTGGGACTACTGCCTGTTTTTGTGTGACCCACAAGCTAAGTTGTTGTTAACATTTTTCAATGGTTGGGAAAAAAAACAACAAACAGGAGAATATTTCATGACTCATGAAAATTCTGTGACATTCAGACTTCAGTGCCCATAAATAAAGTTTTATTGGAACATAAAAAAAAGGAGTATGCAGAAAAATAGATGAGGAAATGGGAAAATGTTTATGGCACATTTATTGATAGGTACAACAAATCAGTTATAGAAGAATATAGAATATAGAATCTTGACTTTGTTTAAAAGTATGGATTTATGCCTGAGAAAAACCCTAAAGGGACATATTCCAAAATGCCATCAGTGGTTATGTCCAGGCAAGCATTATGGGAGGCTCTGGCTTGGCTATGGAGTATCACGTTGACCCTACACAGCAGCCCGCAGAGGGGGGTGAACAAAACAGAGCGGTCTGGCAAGACAGGAGATGCAGGGGGTTGCTATCCACTTTCTGCTTCCATTTCCACTGCCTCGAACTGGTTCCAGTATTTTTCTGAGGCCTGGGAACATTCCTGGCTATGGCTCTCCAAGACACCCAGATTATTAATTCCTCATTTCTGCTTCAGCTAAGTTTCCTAAGCTTGGTTTCTGTTACAGCAACAAAGAATTTAACTAATACAAACAGCTAATAAACAGACTCACTTTTAAAAACAAACAAGTGCACACACTAAAGTTCAGGTTCTCTTGACGCATGTGTGCAAACACATGAGTCTGAGGGCTCACTGATTACCCTCAGGGGCACTGAAGCTGTGCCAAAAGTGGAGCGGTCCATTCTCTCTTGGGTGTTCATCTTGAATCTGACAAGGAATAAACCTGAGAAGGTGCCCCGTCTCGGGGTCTGGGAGAGCCAGTAAGTGCATCCCAGCAACCTGAGATCTGGGCTGATGGCTTGTCAAGGCTGGACCAGGGCACTGGCCAACGCCAGGGGTTCTTGTTTGGCACCATAGTTCCTCCTCAATACAGGGGACAGGCATGTCACCCCATGTCTACGGTTGGGGCCCACTGAAGCCGGCATCAGTTGGACTTAACTGACACATTCTAAACTTCACTAAGGACATAATGTGCCAATTGAATTCTATATTTTTCTTGAAAGTTACCCTTTGATATCCTCCACTGAATGAACTGAGGAGCTTGTTAAATGCCCCTTCTTGGACCTCACTCCAGGCCTACTGAGTCAACATTCTGAGTAGGAGGCTTGAGAAGCTGCATTTTTCCAAGCACATTATGGGATTCTGGCAGACGCTGGTGTCTGAGAATCACTGTCCCACCATTGTGTAAGCATGAAGTGAATGCTGCCTTATCTCCTCTGAGTTAGGACTAAGTCATACATCGCTGAACTTAGTTCTGCTCCTGACTTCAATTTGCTCTGTGATCTTACGCAGAACATTTAACCTCCCTGGACTTCCGTTCCCTCCTTTGTATCCTGAACGGGGCTGGAGAATAAATAATCTCTACAATCCCCTGCTGCATGCAAAATTTCCATTTCTGGGTTGTGACTGATTCTTTTTTATTTGAAATGTGCCTCAAGTCATTTCAGGCTTAATAGTGGGCTTTAAATAATAGTTGACTGATGGCTAAAAAGCATGTATCCATGTATGTAGTGCATAGCAGACTTTGAAAACCACCAAGAGTTAACTATAATTGCAGAATTTCAGGGTTTCTGGTCTCAGTACTAAAATATCAGTTTCCTTCTAATTCATCATAAACCATTAAATCATTAAGACAAGAGATTTGGCAATTTTCTACCAGGGAATACAGGAGAGATGTAAGAATGACTTGAGAGTTTTTCACTCTGGTTTAGAAACCACTTCCTAAGTAAGCCACCATCATGACCAGGGTAGGAGTTGGGGAAGGAATTGTATGATTTAGTCTCCAGATATTATGATTCTGCTCTAACCTAGAAAATGTAAGGGATAAAAAATGATACCCAGAGAAGTAAATGACTGGTCTAGTTGGAGCAGAGCAGCAGTTCAGGAACCCGGTGCTGACTTCTTGTCCAGGGCCCTTCCTCTCCCACCACTGAAGGCCTGGTTCCAGGACCATCAGGCTGTTCCTAGGACCTGGGGCCTTCCAGCATCAGTCTTCATTTTAAAACCTCTGTTGTTCCCTGGGGTAAACCACGCCCAAGGAGGGGGCTGTTTCACATTTTCCTCCCTGGGGGTGTGGAGAAGTTGCAACACTCCCACCCCTAGGCCACCCTCCTGGGGCTCCTCAGGCAGCTATGCAGGGAAAAGGCTTGTTATGTTCATCCACGCGGTTCTCTGTCTCCACACACACTGGTGCAGAATGAGGTAGGAGTCGAACTCTGCTGAAAAATGCCAATTCAGGCCAATAATAGTGGTGGCCCATCTGGGTGCATAGACTATGCACGTGGGCCTGCAGAGCTGTGCTTCTGGCCGGGATTCCCTCGCAAATTTTTACTTTCTTATTCCCCTGTATTTTTGCCTTATATGATAAAACCTCTCATTTCTACTTAAATTTTTTGTATTTCTTATTCCTTTTCATTAAAGGTTATTATAAGATATTATATATAGTTCCCTGTGCTATACAGAAGAAAAAAATTTAAACTCTATTTTTATATATAGTGGCTAACATTTGCAAATCTCAAACTCCCAAATTTATCCTTTCCCACCCTCTTTCCCCCAGTAACCCTAAGACTGTTTCCTATGTCTGCAAGTCTGTTTGATTCAACAATTTCTCGTTTGACAAGAGCTGGGCTAAAGTTTACTCTGTGAGAGTCAAATCAATAATCTAAATAGAATCAGAATAAAAATTCAAAGAAAATTCTCTTAGGTAACTGTTTTGGAAGCATAGCTTTAGGTATCAGTCCTCTGACTGAACTGGGAGCACAGGTGGGCACTGTTAAGGCTATTAGAATATCATAATTTCAAACTGTTCATCAGGGTCAATTCAAGGAGAAACAACACTTTACAACCTAACTGATAACTGCAGGTACTCAAAAGTAATGAGGTTATATTTTGGAAATAATATTCTACTGATCGGACACTTTTCTAACTCAGACTAGTAGGTCTACTTTAATCCAGGTTAGTGAGGTCCTTCTAGGCTTACATGCACCTATAATGGAAGATTTAGCACATGCAGGTGGTGGCTAATGTCTACTACCGGAAAGTAGTAGATTTAACATTTGTTGAGCATTTATTATTTCCAAGTAACTGTGAGGGATGAAAGATTAGCTACAAATGGATCCTGGAAGCAGTGGCCCAACAGACGAGGGTGGGAGAGGCACAAAGATAGACTGACTTACTACAAAGCAGAGGGGCGCCCTTCCACAGTGTCTGAAGGAGGTAGGTGAGGGAGCAGTCAATTCTGTCTTGGAATGAAGAGAGGACAAGGCTTCCAAGAGAACAGCTGGGGCCGGGGCCCCAGTGGAGGAAAGCACTCAAGCGATGGTCCAGAAGTAGTTAAAGGTATCACCCTCACTCAGAGCAGTGGGCAGCTTCCTGTGAGTCCAGGGCTTGCCCATTTGGGGTGGGGGCCAATGTGTGGGAAGCAGAACTGGAGAACTGGGCTGTGGTCATACCAGGAAGATACTTTGAGACCGTTACAGGGAGCTTGGCTTTATTCTGTAAGCACTGGGGATCCACTGACATTTTTTGAGTACAGGAGTGAGCAGACCTCTGTTTGGGGAACTCTCTTAGGCAGCAGTGGGTAGGACGGTTTAGAGTCAAGAAAACCTGGAGACCAATGAGGAGGTAAGGGGGTTCACTGTCTCTTTTATTCCCAATCTTCCAGTTTCACTCTTGTCTTCAGAGAGGATTATTAGCATGTCAGGATGCAAGTTTTTGAATCTAGAGAAGTTATAAATTAGGTTTATCATTATTTCTTTGTTCCAAAAGACTAGTGATGAGAGATTTTTAGTGCTTTTTTCATAACCTAAGACCCTCTAGAGTGAAACAGCTGAATATGCAAAAAACATACAATTTGTTCAGTGTATAAATATTGGCCATTTTCAATTGACATTGTGACATTAACATGTTTTTGATATATAAATATATAAATGAGAGAATATTCTTTGAAAAACTGCCATTAATGCATATCTATCATTCTGAAATCAGCTGCTAAAAGCATTCCACCACCAAGAACAGAACTAAAGAAAATTTGTTCCACTGTGTCTACAGACCGTGACTTCTACCTTGGGGCCTTGTGGACTGAAATGGACATCAGCTTTCTCCAGTGTTCATGGGAGGGCACCACGGTGGAGGGGTACAGCTAGATCGTTCCACCTATCTCAGGATGGCCCCGATAATTTAAACATAAGTGCCAACATCTCCACACCATAAGTGAGCAAACAGACCAAAGCTTTCACTGACTAGTTTCAAGATATGCATCTAATGAGTTTCAAAGCGGAGAGAAAATCCTGATCTTCAGAATTCTTGTTATATATCTAAGTGTAAATATATAACAACTTTCTCCTAAAGATATTTCTCCCCTTTTATCTTAGAAAAAACACTATGCCCAAATGTTTCCAAACTTTCTCCTGGAACTTCACACTTTTAAATATACCTAATATAACCAACTTACTAGCAAAGCAGGTTACAAAGTACAACTCATTTACGCCCCTACTCTTGAAGAAAGACAGAAAAGATTACTATGTAAAAACTGTCTCTCGCCCACACAGATCATCATGGCTACTCACATACACAACATGTACTCGGACAGTATTTCTAAATTTTTGAAAACTTCCCAACTCTTGTCTCAAGCTCTAGGTCTGAACCTGAGTACAATCTTGTGGGGTCAGAGGGGAGGCATCTGAGCTAACTTGCTGATCTAACACTTCCTCCTCGCCTACAGCATAAGCCACAGACATCCTATAAAAGGGGGCCTGCAGCTGTGCCCTGTGACGGGGGAGCTCGACCCAGGATGGGTGCACCCCATCTTCTGCTTGAAACTCTTTTTGTCTCAGTTTCCTTCCTGATGTCATACATCTAGAATCTGCCCAGGTCTTCTGGGTGGACGACTCACTGGGCAGCCGCCCTGCATCTGTGTTCCAGCCTTCTCCTGCAGGTAAGATATCATCTCTCAGATCCTTCTCTGCTCCTCACTGACCAACCCAAGGGTCAGATCTTCCCCGTCCAGGCCCCTAGTCGGGCCCCCTCTAGAAGGCAATTCACACAGGGTGAGTTAAAAAGCAGTCACAGCGAAGCATGAATCCATCCACCCAACACATGATGTGCCTTCAGGCTCATTCTTAACTACAGAAATACATGACAGGCCCTTCAACACGACTAGAAAGAGAACATCGGACTTGCCTGTAAGAAAGAGGATTGTTGGAGCCACTGACGTGTCAGGCGCCTGTGGCGAGGCAACTTACATATTAGTGTTCACGTGTCACTCTGAATGGCTGACTAACTTGGCCAACAAGACTCCCCCAATGTGAGGCTTTAATGACTCACCTGAAGTTTTCACACTCTGAAGGCTGGACCTTCTACCTGGAAAGTTTTCTGCTGATCAACGTGTTCATGTGTGAGCCTGAGCACTGCCCTGGCCTCTGGACGTGTCTGCGTGGTGAACGTGGAGGCAGAACTCAGCACAGATGGCGGCTCCCGAATCACTAACTCGGGGCAGCTGTGTGCGGCGGTCGGCGGGCTCCTGGCAACGCGTGCACCGCAAGCCCACGGGTTGTACCGTGAACTAGTACAAGACCTCTTGTAGGTCGAAGGCCATGGAACACATGTTTAATTTCTTCAGGGGGGAAAAAAATAGAATCCACTGGCAAAAAAACAAAAAACAAAAAAAGATAGAAAAAATTTGCCAAACATCTCATTTCCTGCTATATAACCAGATGGTTATGAATCATGTAAAAATCCCTTCCACCTCCATGACAAATATTTCGTGTTATTTACCAACTAGGAGCAAACTAGGAGTGTAAAGCCATAAAAAATGTCTCTGTTACCGAAGGCAAGTTCGTGTGCCCGCTGCACCATCAGGCCAAACTGAAACATCGGAGTTTGGACAGAGAAAGGCTTATCTCAGGGCTGAGCAAGGAGGGCGGAGTGGCTCATGTCTAAGAAAACCCAGAACGCCAGGAAGGGTTTCGGCAAGGCATATTTAAGGTGAGGGATGGTGGGGGTCGCAGGGTACGTGATCAGCCTGTGCACAATTCTCTGATTGGCTGATGTTGAGGTAACAGGACGGTCAACACTATCAACCCCTAGGCGCCAGAAGGTCTGGGGCCAGGAGCTCTCGATCATCAAGTCATTAATTTCTTCCCTCTGGTGGCGGTTTTAAGCATCTGAAAAACTCAAGAAATATACATGAGATACTATTACCTGGGTGCTTCAGAGAAGAGCTACAGCAGAGGATGTGGGGGAGGGGTCTGACCCTGGAAGGTCCCACAGGGTCCTGCTCTGTTACATCTCCACCAGGAGATATCTTTCTCAAGTATATGGAAAAATATATAACATTCAGATATTTATTGTCCCAGGTTTTCTGCGTAATGTTTACTAAACAGTTATTGATGAGAGGGAGGGTAGAGCTCAGTGGTAGAGTGCCTGCTTAGCATGTACGAGGTCCTGGGTTCAATCCTCAGTACCTCCATTAATAAAATAAGTAAATAAACCTAATTATCTTCCCCCATTAAGGAAAAAAAAAAAAACAGTTACTGATGACCCAACTAAGATTATTGGGTGTTCAAATGCTAGACAGATCACTATTCTGGACAAAGGACATTCCATGAAGCAGTAACTAAACTTTTTCATTGTGGTTTCACCCTCTCATTTAGAAACAACAATAAACATTTCGTTATAGCTTTGAGAAGAGAAAATGAATGCTTCTTTGAAAGAGAAAAGGAAGAAAGGGAGGGTGGGCAGGGAGAGAGCTGGAGGGAAGGCGTGGATGGTTCTTTGCTGGCCAAGGTGCCTTCGAGCTGTGAACAAAGCAAGGAGCTGCTGGAGCTTTCTGTGCATCTGCCTCTCCCCAGAGCAGAGCACAGGCCCGCAGGCTCCCAGCCTCCGAGGGGGAGCGTCAGCCTTCGGCACAACCTGCCACAGAGCAGTTCTGGCGCTCTCCTCTTTGGCCTCCTGACAAGAATGTTCACAGATCCCAAGTTATCCAAAGTCCATCTGCTGTGTTCTGAGGATCAAAAACAAATGTGGGAGACTTCCCTGTCCTGCGCCCACCCGATCTCAGGCTCTGACCGGCTTTTATGAGCCCTGGGGGTGAAGCCCAGACTTGTCCCAGGAGGCTTGTCTGGGAGGCAGAGCCCAGCACACAAGCCAGGGGCACCTCTGCCCCTTCACCGTGCCCAGAGGCAGGATGAATCAGCCAGCAGTCCCTGACAAACAGCGGGGACGAGGGGCCACAGGGTCTCATAGCACCTCCAGCTCCGTGATCAACCATACGCTGTTTGGTTCACTTCTTGTTAGAAACAGAGCTATAAGGGTAGAGATGATGTCACGGAAGGAAGACTCATGAGGCTCAGCAAAGGGCAAGCAACCCGTGCTGGTCACGCACTGAGTTACAGAAGGGTTGGGGTTCGAGCCCAAGGATGGGCATTTTATTTTTAATGTCTTGCCATCACAGGGATTGGTTCAAATCAGAGGCAGCAGCCTTAACCTGGGACTCTCCAAGAGGAAATACAGCTGGGGCTTTGGGGATGGTAGGGGCTGGGAGTGAGGGTAAGGGAAACATGTCAGCATTGATGACACTGAACAGACACCGTCTGGACACAAGTTTGACATATCCAATAAAATCCCATGCCAGCTGCACCAACTCGCTCGACCGGAACAACCAGTTCAGATGCCAAGGTGCCTGGAGACGGGAGGGCACAGGGAGAGAAGAGAGGGGAGAGGTTTCTACTCCTCTCAGGACAGGAGCCTGGCACCTCGTTCTTTTTTGAACAATAGAGCCACTGTGTACGCTCCACACCACCCAGGGAAGGAGAAGCCAGGGAGGCCCCCCACTCTGTGAGCCACACAGCTCCCTCCTCATTTCCTCACTGACTCCTGACTCCCGGGGCTCCAGCAGGCAGCACTTGAAGTCCAGTTGCATTCATTGTCCTCCCCTCCCACCCTTGATTTTACTGAGTGTAACCGGAGGCGCTCTGGGCCTGGATTATATGACAAAAGAGGACTTATAAACAGAACTTGAGGGCCTTCCTGAGGCAGAGGAATTGGCCTCTCTTCAGTCGGGAGCCAGGGATTATTTGCACGCCAAGCAAATAGCTCTCAGGCTAACAGTCAATGTCTGGGGACATGTCAGTGGTTGACCCTGGGAATTCACCCGAGACACCTCTGGAATTTGAAAAACGCTGTTCATCACATTAAATTCTGAGGGTTACAGATTATTCCTGAAGGAATGATCATTAGAAATGTGTGGTGTCATCTCAGGTTCTGATGAATAAGCACTATCCGTTTAAATTGTTCTTCTTATAATCCAAGTCCCTTAAAATGACCTGAGAATTCATACATGCAAGGGGACCATGAGTCGGGATGGGCCAATATTGTGGGAAGTGAAGGTAAAACCTGTGTTCTTCCCACCTCCCCTTAGTAAACAGAGTGCATAATGCATTGGTCTGGGGCTTGAAACACTCACCGTGGGTTATTGCTTTGGACTTCAGCATTTTTGGGTACAAGAGACTTCCTTCAAGAAGAAAATATCCTGGGAGGGAACAACATATCAGGCTGCCATGGGCTGAACTGTGTCCCCTCAAACTTTGTATGTTGAAGTCCCAACCCCTGGTACTTCAGAATGTGACTGCACTTGGAGCCTGGGTCCTTAAAGAGGTAATTCAGTTAAAACCACACCATGGGTGTGGGCCCTAATCCAATATGACTGGTGTTATTATAAGAGATTAGGATGCAGACATGTCCAGAGGGAAGACCACGTGAGAAGATGGCCACCTGCAAGTGACGGAGAGAGACCTCAGAAGAAACCAAACCTGCTAACACTTTGATCTCAAATTTCTAGCCTCCAGAATTATGAGAGAATAAATTTCTGTTATTAAGCCACCCAGTTTGTGGTACTTTGTTATGGCAGCTCTAGCAAACAAACGCACAGTCTAATTACCCTCAAACATGAATGAATGACAGTAGGGTAAAAAGCAAGCCCTGCTGATTCCACAGGAATGTGGACCATGGACCAATCAAGCCCCTGATGGGGATGCTGGGGCACAGTGTTTCCGAGTGTGAGCTTTGGAATCAACACTAGCCACAGAACCCCAGGTAAGCTACTTAACCTCTCTAAACTGCAGCTGGCTCATCCAGGACGCGGGGATCATAGTTGCGCCAACCTTATAAAGTTGTTAGGAGTAAATAAAATACGAGGAAAGTGCACAGTGCCTGACGTGGTGAGTTCTCCATGGATTTGTGGTCATGATAATGGTAAGGGGCCAGGAGAGGAGGCCCTGAGAAGGCGGCCAGGTGAAAGATCGAGTGGGAAGTTGACAGAAGCAGGGGTGGTGTGGGGAGTCAGAGCCAGATTTTAGTCCCAGCTCTGTCGCTGATTAGACAACTTCGAGGTCACCTTCCCACTCTAACCCTCAGTTTCCTCCTCTGCACAATGAGAGGGCAGACCATATCCAAAAAGAAGAGGGGAAGAGGGAGCGGAAAACCACCTGTTTTTCCTCAAAGTGCTCCTGGTTCTTTGCTTTTCCTTTCCACAGATGCCAATCATGGATCAACTCAGAGTCACAGAGGGGACGTAAGCCTAAGTTTCTACTCACTTTTTTTTTTTTCTGTTCCACCAAATTCCCATCCCTGTGGTAGGTACCATGACTGGTAAGATGGGCATTTTTGTAGACATTTAGCAGTGATCTGAAGACTCAGGCGGGGCCCCCCTGACCTCTCTCTAATGATCTCCATTTGAGTCTTCCCTCCAAAATTCCTCATATCCAAGAAAGCTAGATTTCCACATCCCAGGGCCACATCCCACTGGGTCCTAGAAGAGTGAAAAGAGCTTGGATGAGTCAGTTTAGACCTTAGTTATCCTAAGATTTACCCTGGCAATAAATTCTCGGTCAACATCAAACTTAACAGCCTTAATCACAAAAATGATTACATTTATTCGATGATAATTGGGGAGGCTTTGAGTGGAGCACGCATTCATTCAGGCAAGCAGCACTCGCTCTGTGCCTGTTTGCTGCCCACATGCTGTGCTAAGTGCTGGGGCTGGACACCGGGAGGAGTAAAACACAGCTCTTTCCTGGGGGTGGAAAATGTATAGAATATTAGAGAGTTTTTTAAGAAGTTCATTTTACCATGCTTCTTATATCAAATGAGTCATGGCATATTGCTATTAAAGACTGATATAAGCCATTATGAAAATAATTAAACTTCCCATCAATTGGCCATTTCTCACCTCACCTGTTCAGTAAAGGCCTACAGCACTTTTTCCAAATTCCAGGACTCAGACTCATGCTAATAACAGGACGCTTCTCAAGTCTGGGAACCAGAAAGATGCAGGTCCCTCACTGGCTGCTCGGGCAGACCTATGAATAAACAGAAAGATCTGGTATCTCTGGTCAAAACAAGTTCTTGTTATTCTGACTCTGCTATTCTCTGGCACCCAAGCTGAGCCCATTCCTAGAAGTAATAGGACTGGAAAACAGCGAGATCAAGATCCAGGGACTAACAGGCAAATCCCCCCGGGGTAGATACTGGGCATGGAAGTAACTGATGAAGAGTGGTTATCAAAGGGGAGCATAGTTTTCTGATTCCAGAGTCCCCAGGTCTCATATGCACGTGTATGGACTCCCAGGGCAAGCTTCCCATGCCTCAATCACCAAAGGGAAAGGGGGGTGGAACACACAGTCTTTACAACACGGTTTGAATAGAGTGTAGAAGGGGGCAAGTTCCATTTTACAAGATAAAGTTTAAAGAGTGTATGGATACCATTCATTGCCACTTGTTCTAGGGGAAGGGGAAAAACAAAAATAAAAACAAAAATAGCAGCCCCAAGTTTGTAAGGCGGAAAATAATGCAAGGTTTAACATGTGAGAGAGAGAGAGAAAGGAGAGAAAGGCGGTGAGGAGAAGAAAGAAGGAGAAGATGATGGAAGGGGAGGAGAGAAAGGGAGGGAGGGAGAGGGAGGAGAGGAAGGGAGGGAGGGAGAGGGAGGAAAGGGGGAGAGAGGAGATGGGAAGGGAAGGGAAGGGGAAATGCAGTATTTGTCAAACTCTGTCAATAAACCTGCCTGCATGCATATAGATGAACTCGGCTGGCTTGATAATAAAGATTCTAACAGAGAACTTCTTTGAAGATTCTCCATATAATAGCAATCCTAGAGCTCCCTGGTGGGTGGACTTCTTCAAAAAGGATACACGATCAAAATCCTTCCCCAGCCAGAGATGACGCAAAGCTGCCTCACATATCTCGCTTTCATACTGTAATGAGTTGTGAAGGAGATGCTCTGCTTTAAATTCTTGACTACACAGATCATTTAAATGCTTACAAATAAAAAGACTCATGAGATACGCCTTTAAAATGTGTATTTTTAGATGAAATAAAGGCTTTTCTGAAGATAGAAGTTTCCACACCTGCAACTAGAAGTTTCTTATGAGAAAACTAAAACAGAACACATCCCAGAAAATTGGTCTGTAGAACAAAGTGATCCTTCTCTGCTTTGCCAAGTTAAGAATATGTTCAATCAATGGAAAGAAAATGCTAAGTTTTGAGGAAAGGACTAGTAGCCAGCACTAAGAGGTAATGTTAGTTGAGCACTTACTATGCGCATTTGCTCTTCCCAACAACTCATGAGGTGGGTATTATTCTTCTCGTTTCATAGATTAAGGCAATTGAGGTTCATTGATATTAAACAACTTGACCAAGGTCATGGGATTTGTCAATGGCGGAAGATAACTAAGAACCTGTGTTGCAAGAATAAGTAGGTGCTTCCCCCAGCGCCGACCTATTCTTCCAACTACTACATTGCACTGTCATCCTACAGATTAAAAAGAAAAGCATCTTAATCTTCAATTTTCTGATGAAATGCCCGGTGATTCCTCTGCTTTGGAGTCAAAAGTATGTATAGTGCAACAGACTCTCTTCCACTCTTTGCTGTCTCTCTGGCGTTTCCAAAGCTTGCCCTCTTGTTGGCTGCTCAGCACAGGAGGGACCTGGAACCTATGGCCTCTTTTATTCTCTCTCCAGCTGGAGCCAAAAACTGCTTCACCCCATCAGGCTTGGCCCAGCTACTCTCTCCCACAGCAAGGAGTGTGCAGTCCCCGGAGAGGCATCACACACCGGTGAGTACTGAAGACAGCCATGCCCTACGGCAAGGAGGGGCCAGGAAACACCCCACAGGGAAGTCTGGAGTCACAGGACTGGCAAGAAACACACCATCCACGGAGAAAAGGGAAGTGCAGAGCTTTTCCGCCCTCAGTTAACATGTGCGTGGAAGAATCATCTTTTAAGTACAAACGCAACGCATGTAAGATCTCAATCCTTCCGTCATCGGTGGCAGTCACTGTCTTTGAAGATGGGCCAGTGACGTGTTCGTTCTTGCTGGCCGGCCATCATGCAGTCATTTGTCAACAATTTAGTACATGTAAGGGATGGGAAAGTAAATCAGACTCCAATCCATCAAAGGCTATGACATCCTGGAAAAGAACTGAAGTGGGAGGAGGATAAACAAGCCCCGTCAGAGCAGGAACTCTGTGTATCTCAGTGACTGTCAGTGCTCCATGAATATGTGTCAAAAAAAGGAGGAGGAGGAAGAGGAGAGATGAAACTATTGCTCCCACTAGAAAAGTGCCCTTTGATGCTCACCTGAGCCTCAGGCTCCTGCTTGTTCTCAAGATCTAATGATGCCTTCAGTGGGAGACATTAACATTTGTCGAGCATCAGTGTAGCATTGAGTCAATTTGCTGCCAGGTTCTTTGATTACGTACTTAAGTCAGGAATGAGAGTGGCTGTAAGTTTCAGTTATCTATTGCTACATATAAACCATCCCTAAACACAGAGGCCTAAAACAACAGCAATCACAGATTTGCCCGTAATTCTGTAATTTGGTCAGGATTCAGTGGGGACAGTTTGCTCCATAGAGTGTCAGCTGGGATAGCTCAACTGGGGCTGGATGGTCCACTTCCAACATGACTCACTCACAAGGCTGTCAAGTTAGTGCTGGCTGTCAGCTGGGACTTCAACTCGGGCTGTTGGCCAGAGGCCTCATTCCTCCCCTCCCGAGGCCTGTCCACATGGCTTCTAGGGCTTTTTCACAACATGGTGCTGGGCAGCTAGGTTCCAAGGGCAAGTATTCCGAGAACACAAGCCCCAGTATGAAAGAACTTATCAAGCTCTCACTGGCACTATACTTGCTAATGTCCCATTGTCCAAAGACATTTCCATGACCAAGTCCAGAGTCTGTATGGTTAGTTCCATGACCAAGTCCAGAACCAGGAGTTGTGGTTCATTGTTGGCCACCAAAGAAATAGTTTACCACAAAGTATGATCATTTTTCTTTCCATTAGTAGAGAAAAATGGAAAATTGGTGTTAACTGCCTACTTCTACATTTTTTATTAGCCAGAAACAATACTAATGTTTCCTAAGTTTTCAAATGGCTTAGGAAAACTGTCAGGGGAAAAAGCTCTCTGAAATTAAAAAAAAGTTATGGGTATATAAAATCAGGAAAATAGAAATTCTTATTTGAAAAACAAATAAAAAACTGTTCTGGAACAATATGTGACTGGGAGATGATTATGTTACAGATGAAAATCATGGCATTCTGGCCAAAAAACCATGTATAAAGTACACAAATGACACAGGGGTGTCAATGCCAAAAGTCAATAAAGGTTCATGAAGAAATAATAAAAGACTTTTCAGGTATAGTCAGAAAAACAAAAGCAAGAAAATAGTTCAATTTTGTGAGCAGCAACATTTCAGCCGGGCTTTTGAAGGGTTGTTAATTTGACTGATATTTTATCTTTTTTCAATGACAAAATTGTTAAGATAATGGATGACAAATATTTTGAAGGATTGGATTAGAATTCAGGTTAAATGATCAAAGAGAAGAACTCTATTATTTTTTGAGCTGTTAGATGTTCCGAACCTATATTAAGAACTTCATGTACATGTATCTTCACACAAAAAAACTTAAGCCTCAAAGAGTTTTCATCATCTTCTCAAGGTCATGCTGCTGGTCAGTGTGGGACACAGAATCTGCAGTCAGATCTGTCTGCTTATTTTGATCAATTTGTTAGATAACAATTTTCTGTAAATGGAAGCATTTGTTTTTTCACTGACTCTATGAAACTGTAAAATATATTTGCAAACAAAATTAATACTGATCAAATATGCAATAAAATATTGTATGTAAGAATTCTGAAAGCTATTCTAGTCCCCAAGCGGAATTGAAAAATTTTTAATGAAATGATGATAACTCTCAAACTAATTAACCAAATCCAATCCTGAACCTTCAAAGATCAGATTATGAACGTTTCCCTGTGATGAGAGAATTTTTAAAAGTAATAAACTGCTTCTTTCTTTATTCCAAATATTCCCTTTTAAATCCTCCAAAAGTTAAAAAAAAAAAAACCAAAAACAAAACTAGATACTTTCTTAAAAACTTCAAAACAACTTGTGCTCTGAAGTCTTTCTCTTAGCTTATTTGTTTATTTCCTATGGGTTTCTCCCCAATTTTTATTAACTAAAAATTTTGCCCTGCTTAAGCCAGGAATAGTAACAAGGTGCATTTAATTGATTCATCTGTTTGACACCCTTCGTAAGTTTTTGATGCTAGTGAAAAAATTTGCTCATTTTTATGTTCCTTCTTAGAACTAAAAAGGGTATGTATAGGGATTGACCATTACTATAGCAGTAACAGTAGCTCTATTAGATGCTGCTAAAATCCCTAGTTTCCTAATTTATTGCTTTTTCCAAAGCTGGCATTTCTTCACAGTGAGGAACACGACCCAGCAGCGCTGCAGCAGAAGTGTAGACCATAAGCAGGAGGAGAGCTCACGGGGCTATGAGATGGGTCTTCCAGGTCATTTTTCTCAGAGCTCTATTAGAATTAAATGTGCAATTGGACTCAGTAACTTAGGCAAGTAGTGGAAAATCTGGAAAGCATCCAGAAAAGAGTTGTGAAAATTATTGAAAGACCAAGAAAATAGGTCTTATGAGAAATCCACAAGAACTAGGACTATTTATTCTACAAAAGAGATGCTCCCAGTGAAGGGGATTGAGGCACAAAATGAGGACATCTGTAAGGAGTGCAAGATTCTAAAAGAGATTGCCAGGAAGGGGAGCTGACTTAAAAAACAGGCTAGAAGCATCTTTCTCTAGTGTTGCCCAAGGACAGATTTACACTCAACCATCAACAACAGAACTGGCCTCATTTCTGGGACATTAATTATTCACAGGATCCAATGAGATTCAGAGGCGAGGCTAGGGGTCAAACCCCTGGCTCCACATCCCCATGTTTTGTTTACAGGGGATTCTTTTAGTGCAACACTGAGGAGTTGCTAATGGTAATGTGCTCTCAGGAGTCCACCCAGGGTCCTGGAAGGAATTCAGGTTTGGGGTTCAAGTGGACCTGGGTTGAAACTCCAGCTCTGGCACTTTTTCAGTTGGTAAATTCTTAATTCTTAGTTTTTCAGAGCTTTGTTTTCTCAACTCTTGGATGAGGATAATAATGCTTATTTTATTAAAAAAAAATTTTTTATTGAAGTGTAGTTGATTTACAATGTTAATTTCAGATTACAGCTAAGTGATTCAGTTATACATATATACACACGTATTTTCAGATTCTTTTCCATTAATAGCTTATTATAAGAAATTGAATATAGTGCCCTGTGCTATATAGTAAGTCCTTGTTGTTTATCTATTTTATATATAGTAATGTATATCTGTTAATCCCAAAGTCCTAATGTATCCCACTTTCATTCCTTGCCCCTTTGGTAACCATAGTTTGTTTTTTATGTCTGAGTCTATTTCTGGTTTGAAAAAAAAAATTCATATCATTTTTTAAATTCCACATATAAGTGATATCATATGATATTTCTATTTCTCTTTCTGACTTACTTCACTTAATATGACAAATTCTATGTCCATCCATATTGCTGCAAATGGCATCATTTCATTTCATTATTACTTCTTTTTTATGGCTGAGTAATATTCCATTGTGTATGTGTATATATATATGTATATATATATATACTGTATCTTCTTTATCAACTCATCTGTCAATGGGCATGTAGGTTGCTTCCATGTCTTGGCTATTGTAAATAGTGCTGCTGTGAATGTTGGGGTTCATGTACCTTTTTGAATTAGAGTTCTCTCCAGATATATGCCCAGGAGTGGGATTGCTGGATCATATGGTAACTGATTTTTAGTTCTTTTAGTTCTTTAAGGAATCTCCAATATTGTCCTCCACAGTGACTGAATCAGTTTACATTCCCACCAACAGTGTAGGAGGATTCCTTTTAACAATGCTCACTTTAAAATGCTGTGAGGATCAAATGAGACAATATATGTAAAACTCCTCACCCACAGTAGGTGCTTAACAGGTCTTGGTCCCTCTCCTTTCCCTTGACCGGGCAGGACTGTAGGAATGGGGAGGGTGGAAGAAGTGTGTAGTTGGAGCATGAAGAGGGACTACATATATTTTATGGCTAAATTTCAATTTTTCAAATATCAGCAACATGTAAAAACTATCCTCCGGGTCAACCAATCTTCAAGTGATAGTTCAAGGAGGCTCAAATTCCTATTCACTGCGTTCCAAGGTCTGTTTCATGTCTCAAGTTTTCTCTGAATGCCAAGTTCTTTGCCAGGCACTTTCCATCCTATCACAACATGTTATTGACCCTATTTTATAATGGAGGAAACTGAGACCCTGGAAGATTATGTCCTTGCTAATCAAGACACATGGCGACCAAGTCACAGAGCTGGAATTGGAACCAGGTTCTTTCCCACACCTGAAATGGTGAAGGGGGAGGGAGAAGAAACAGGACTCGCTCAGGCATATAGAACTACTCGGTGGGGCAGAGCTAGAGTTCGAATTTCAGGTTACCAAGTACAGAATGACTGGTGAACCAAAGCATCAGGCTCTGGTGCCTGGAATCTATCACCATGTCTACATGCCATGAAAAAGATGTTAGATACACACTACTATATATAAAAGAGATAAGCAACAAGGTCCTGCTGTATAGCACAGGGAACTATATTCAATACCTTGTAATAACCAATAATGAAAAAAATATGAAAAGGAATATATATATATATATATATATATATATATATATAGCTGAATCACTATTCTGTACACCAGAAATTTACACAACATTGTAAACCAACTATACTTCAATTTAAAAAAAAAAAAGATGTTTCCAGAAGCAAGGCCTGAGCAATCAGCTTGAAACCCAGTGCAATGGATGTGTTATCAGGAAGATACAGAACTTAAGTGAGTTTCTGAGGGCACAGAAAGAGCCTTCTCTGCCCCGTCCCCAGTAAGTCTTAAGTGTCACTTGGCTCACAGTCCTTCCCAGCCTGTGCCAGCCTGCCGCTCTGTACCTACAAGCAGTTCTCCATCCATTTAAGGTACGCAGGTGGGAACAGAGCAATTCTGACTCATCATTAGGCAGTTCCAGCCTGGTGCTATTTGCCTTTCTTCACCCCGTCACCAAGTTAATGGGTTGTATTAACAGCGATATTTATAGACCACAAATTGAACCCCAAAGCAGCAGCTATGCCCATCCCTTTAGAAAGGGCCTATTCATCGTGGCTCTCACACTCGCAGGGCTGCTATTTCCTGGTGGCCCTAATCCCAATGTGCTTGCCAGATAGTACATGTGTTTCTCTTCCTTTCATGTAAGAATTTCTTGGCTACAGTGATTGAAGGAAAAAAGGGTAATGAAAGAACATGCATGATATGGTTCCTAATGTTTTGTATCCTGGTTATTATGCCCTGTCACACTTAGAATAAAATAAAAAAGTATTCCTATGATCTACAGGGCTCTTCTTGATCAGATCCCCATACACAGACACAGCCCAACTCCCATTTCTCTCCCCCTTGGTCACCTGGCTCCAGCCACTGTGGCCTCTTTCTGGCTCCTGGAAGACACTTAGCAGTGTCTACCCCAGGACCTTTGCACTTGCTTTTCCAGATGCCTGGAACTCTCTTCCCTTCCATGGCCTTGGGACTGACTCCCTTAGCCCAGGTCTCTGCTCAGATGGTAACTGAATAGAGAACTTCCCTGACCATCCTATTCCAAATAGCACCTTCAGTCACTTTATCTTTTACCCTGCTTTATTTTTCTTCTTAGCGTTCATCTATTTGACATTATGTTGTATATCTGCTTGCTGATTTGAACTCAGTCTACACACACACACACACACACACACACACACAAATGGATGCTCACAAGGGCAGAGTTGTATCTGTCTTGTTCACTGCTACAGCCTCAGCACTTAGGACAAAGCCAGGCCCACTGTACATGCACGACAAATAGTGGTTGGATGAGTGATTGTTATGTAAGGTGAGATTAACTTTTAAGATGTCATAAAGATACCTAAAATTTATATATATCCACTGCCAGCCAGCCTCACAAGATGTTAAAAACAAGAGTTTCAATTTTTAAGTCAGGAATTTATTGTCAAAAGAGTAGCCTCTGGAAAGCTGCTCCTTCCCTTGATGTGGAAGGAAAGAATTAGATGCAGGTAAGGAAAACAAGGAAAGATTTAGTTCCCGGTTATAATGACACAATCATTTTAATGGAGGACAGTAGCTAAACCTACTGCTGCTTTCAACAATATCTGGATCTTGAGCTTATCTAGAGACGTGTTCCAAAAAGTGCTTAAACTTTGTGGCGGAGTATTTCATACACCATTCCAAACACCATGAAAAATACACTTGGTGGAACAGATAAGGAACATTTTAATCTAAGGTTTTACTCTAAAGAGCTCATAGCTCACCTGAGGTCTTTACAAGTCAGTGGAAAACATGAAGGGCTGGAACCCAGGTGTCCCCTCTGGTTGAGTTTCTCCCAAACGTACTTATTTCCGCCAGTTGCCTCCTCCCTTGGGCTTTTACTTTAACAAAGTATTAGCTCTTTGGCACAAAACTCTTTTGTCCCTCCCTTTTCCAAAGGAAAACTCATATTTATTTTAGAACAAAAGCCAGCACTTCCTAAACTGTGTTCTAGATAATATGCAAGGTATTTACAGCTACTCCTTAAACTGAAAATACACACACACACACACACACACACACACACACACACACATATATATGTATATTCCAGTAAGTTTTGGAAACTAATATTCTGTCTCTTTCTCCTCTATAAAAGTATGTAGTGCACTGAAGACCCTGAGAAGTCATGCAATACAGAAATTATCTATTTTTGTTTAGTACTTCTAGAACTTATTTCACTGAAGAACATTACATTTTTTTTCCTAGAAATTTCTCACAGACACAATTGAGGCAATAAATACTTCTATCTTTCTATCTATACACACACGAAATAAACAATAAGGCATTTATGATACGTTGCTTGTCAGTGAACAGAAATATACAAAAACAAGACCAGGTGTCATATGCATACATATGTGTTCCCAGAAGTGCCAGCATCTAGCCCCCTGGAGGAATAGACGATGGACCAGTCAGAGAAAACCAAGTGTCTGTGCAAAGCTAAGGCTGCAGAAGGCTGGCAGAAAGGAACCGGGCGCAGGTAGACCAGGCACGCTATTCAGCTTTTTGCCCAGCACCTCATCTCTAGGAACTGCTTCAACCCACTCACGCACCATCCAAAGAGCTGTAGCAGGAAATGCCATGTCTCTGTCGTCCGGAATCCCTGCCTCACAGCTGCAGTTGACTGGTGCATGAAGAGAGTCCTCCACTAAGACTAGTTGGCTAGTCTTAGTGGACATAAGGCTTAGTGACCCTAGGAGGTTTGGGTCCGTAAATGAAAGGCCATAAGAAAAAGAATAAATGTGGCACTGAGAGAGAAGCTGAGGCAGAGATTAGGAGAAAGGAGGCTTTCCCAAAGAGCCCTCCAGCCTCCTCAACTGCATCCTCCCCGTGGGAGTCCATGAGACATCCGCCTAAACCACCAATAATTCTTCTCGCTTCTCCCTTTGTCCTGCCCTTTTGCTAGAATTGGTTCCTGCTCTTTGCAGACCAGCTAATACAGCAGGGCAGGAGGGACATAGTGAATGCATCAGAGCCAGCAGGGAACAAACACTAGAACATGTAACCCACTCACTTGTCATTTTCCATTCCCCAGACTCTTCCTTTTCTCCTTCTCTGTATTTTCAATGGGGAAAAAAAAGTGCAGTTTTCATGGAAGGAACAGAAACTGATTTTGTAGCATGAGAAGCCAAGGAATCTTGCATTTAGATGTTCCTCAGTCTATCAAAACCTGATTACTTCAATAAATGCTCTCGGATTGTCCCAATGTTTTACGCAAGTTCTTTGAGAGGCTCATGTACTATATCACACTTTGCCTCTTAAAGGTCTTTTTCTTTCTAAGGACCTCTGAAGCTTTTTTCTGAAGGGAGTATTCTAGGTGATTTATTCTGTTTCAGTACAAACATTATTTAGCTCTGTTAAAGCTCATTGATTTTGTAGTTGCACTTAAAATGCGTAGCTCTAGATTGAAATCTGTACTTTGATGGCTGGAGGCAGGGAGTATCAGAAAGCAATAAATAACCTAACTTATTGTAACCATTTACCTTAAATCAAGTTTAAACAAAAGAATGACTTTCCTAGAAATAAGGCCAACACAAAAGAGTTGAACAAGCAAATACCATTAGAGGATGCAATCAGGAAAGAATTCAAACTTACAAGCAATCAGAATTACAGCTAAAACAAGGCATCTTATCCTATTATCAAAGTTATATCTGCTCACCGTACCCTGCCCAACACACACATGCATGCATGCATGTGTGTATCCTTTGGGGAATAATTTGTCAGTATATACCAAATGCTAAATAAATGTGCATGCCCTTTGACCCTTAGTTCAACTTCCAAAAAAAGAAAAATACTAAATATGGAAAAGTTTCATCCTTAAATATGTTAAATATTATTATTTTTAACAGCAAAAAAATGGAAACAAGAAACTAAGGTCTAGCTAGAGGAAAATAATGAAATTAATTATAGTATACTTATTTGATAAATTGTTGTGTAATAATTAAGGCACAGTTGTGGATACTATATGGGCAACTAAAAGTTATTAATAATTTTATATTAAAGAGCAGGTCTGAAATAGTATATATGGGATATTCAAAACTATGTAAAAAGAAATATATTTTTAAAAGTCTGAAAGAAATATTCCAAATTGTTTACAGTGATTTACTGAACTGTAGTGTAACTACTTTTAGGCATTTTTTTTTAATGTGGCTGTATTTTTCTAATTTTACAGTTTCTAAATGAAGCAAATCTAGAAAACTGTAATAGTGAATATTCATATTCCAAGAAAGCAAATTTTGATACTAATATACAGCCAACTAGAATTTTTTAAAAAAATACCTGCTAGAAAAATTTAATCCAATCACTGATCTATACTTAGGATAAGTCCTAAGGGAACTATCATAGCAGGGAATATAATATTCGAGTACATGGTGTTTTAGAAGTTGTGCACTGAGAAAACAGTTTAAAATGTTCAGCAGTGCAGTTCCTAGGTGTGATAATAAGCTATTCAGCATAGACTGGGTAATCAGATTATTTTCTTAAGGCGAATGTTACTGTTAATTTTTTTTTTCTGAGAGAAAGTAAACATACTACACAGTGTTATAAATATTAAACACCTACTCTTTTACATATTGTTCCTCTTTTATCAGCCTCGATTCCTGTGCATGAGAAACTTTGAAAACAATTACCCAATGTATAACAAATTCCATGAGAAGGCCATTCTGAAAGAAATAAATGTTGTCCTGCTGTTATTGCTGTTACTATTACTCTACATTGTAACTGAAATTTAACATTCTAAAGACAAATTTTGCCCTCCGCCACCACCACTCCATGAAAACTTTTCTCCAGAATGTCATTCCTTACCTCCCTTTGCCAAATGCACTAAATGGTCTTTGTTTTCTCCCCGTTAGCCTGGAGTCCTCTGTTGCCTTTGGCACCATAAATAGCTTTTGAATTACTGCTGTATCCCAGGCATTGTTCTTCGTGCTTTCAAGCGTGATCTCACTTAATCCTCACCACAATCCTATGAGCACATACTTTTAACAGCCCCATTTATACACAATGGGGAAATGGAGGCACACAGAGGGTGAGTTGCCAAAGATAATATGGAATCTAAATTTGAACTCAGCCAGTACTGCTTGAAAATCTATTCTCTTGTTCACCAAAGCCCAGTCATCATTTCCAAGCTGCTGTGCTGCCTGGAGTGACCTCCTGTTGCATCACTTCTTCTGTGTCCTTTGCTTCCTTCACACGCTTCCTCTCATTTGCCTCAACTGATGAATAAGCCCAGGACCTATTCCCCCTCCGCCCAAAGATTTCTCCTCCTGGACTGAAAGATCACTTCATGATAGTGAGAGCTCAGCCTGTGACTGGGAGAGTCCATGTTAAATACTTGCCTCATGTTTAATAAATGGCATTATTACTGTTTTATTAAGCGAAAATTGTGCTGTACATGAGAATATGCTTTGATACATTTTTTATTTGATTCTCAAACTCTCCATGTTCAAGATCAAGTTAATTAAATTTCTCTCCAACAATTTTTGGCCTCTCTGCTCTTTCAGGGCACTGTCATCCCACTGGGCTCAAAATCCTAGGCACCTTTAACTTCTCCTTCTTCCTTAGTCTCCACATTGATCTGTTGCCTGATCCTATAGGATCTACTTCCACCATGCTTTTGAGCTTTTTTCGTCCTTTCCATTTTCCTTGCAGTTAAAGCACACTCCAAGAATATCATCATTCTCATTCAAAAACCTTCAATGGCTCCCTACTACCTACCAAATTAAGTGCAACCTCCTGAACCAATCATCAAGATTTCTTTATAATATGTCTTCACCTTATCCTTCAGCATCCACTTAAATTAACTGACTATGTGTGTCCTACACCCATTCACATTAGACAGCATTTATGCCTCATCTTAAGCAAAGGAGACCACTGCAGGATTTCAGACAGATTCAGTCACAAGCATTTTGTCTTATAAGTGTCAGACTCTTCTTAATGGGTAACTTTACAGTAATTTGGCCGCAAAAGTCCTTATAACATCTTGCAGATATCAGGTTAGATTACTCCATCTCGTAAAAATAGTAGATCATGTAAGTGCTCTCCACAGTTACATTTACAAAACAATCCCCACATTTTAACACAAAAAGCTTCCATTTCATGTAGCAGTCGTAAAGGAAGAGAGGTAGAGTACTGTTGGGCTATTGAAACTGTGAAAAATCCACTTTAAATGTTCTCCTTTGTCCTCACAAAAGAGTGTAGTTTCCAAATAAGAAGTCAGTGTGAGTCAGAAGGGCTGTAGTCATGACATCTGGTGCTATAAACAGGGTTACCCTGAATGATGAATGCCGCCTAGGAGTAGCGAGGCAGGTAGCAGATTTTTTTCCCGAGTTTTGATTTGATTCAGAAGTTACTCATATGAGTCATCTTTAAACCTAATTTTGGTAATATTATTTAAATTGTACATTTTTAGAGAAGTAAAAATTACCATGTTCTCTACGGTAAGCCTGGTAGTTTTGCCACGCAATCAAGGCACTGACGTGCCCCCTGGTGGCCGCCTATCATTATTGCAGGTTCATCCTCCCTTAAGGGCTCTCCAACTTCATTCCTTCCTGAGTTCTAGAGAGACGCTCTTGCCTACACCATGCTATTAAGGGGATCATTAGTTCTAATCTTTCACTCATCTTTTAAAAATTCCCGACCACCTAGCCAATGCGCGATGTTTATTCCTTTGGGGATAAAGTGCTGTGAGAGAGAGAAGCTATGTGTCATTTACACTTTGATGTAAACAGGTCACTCCATAGGGTGAGTAACTTCTTGGCTCTTTGCTGAGAAGGGTTTTGACAGCAGAGACACACTCCAGGGTCTTCAGAAGAGAAGGGCACAAAACAGAGAGGCTAGATGGGCCAAAGATCAATTTTGTTCGTCTCAGTGTTTTCTTTTTTAAAACTCTAGTCAGCTCTGGGAAGAAGTAGCTTTGGTGGAAACACATTTTGGTGAAAAGAGAAGAGGCTTTAACACAGAGGCACTTGGACAGGTAGGGTGACCATCCTTCCTGAGTGCCTCTGCCCTTCACTGTCAGTGTTAGGAAACTACTGGGATCTGTCCTGAGAAATGTGTTTAACCTAGTTCTCAGCACACGTCACTAACACTTTCTGCTTGTTTGCCTCAGGCTCACAAGAGCAACATGACCTGGTTACAGTTTAACACATGCCAATGGCTAAATGATTTCTCTAATTTCTGTAGGAAAAAAAAAAAAAGCCCATGGTAAAAATCAGGTCCTAGGAATCCAATCTAATATTAATACTAGGAAGACCTTTATTACATTCAGCAGCTGGTTGGGGAGATCAGTGAGTGAGGCCACTTTTCTAAGAAGAGAAGGAAGATTGGATCAGGAATGCCAAGCCACAGAGTCTTATCCCTCCAGGTCCCTGATTCTAGCACTGACTCAGCTATACAAATACCAAAATCCCAAAAGACGCTCATATTTAAAACTGGTTGATTCCAGGAAAGAAAAAGAAAATGTAGCCAATGACTACATTCTTCCTTTTTTCCTAGATCAAAATCAGTAGGAGGTCAACACTTCCCAGTATCACAGGCGTTGAGAAATTCAGCACAATATTCATTTGTGTCCCTTAATATAGCATCACCATAGGACTGGTCTGTATCACTTCAATCCCAGACAACGTTTCCGTTTTTGGAAGAACGTCTGCAAAGTTTCTAAATTCCACCTCCCCGATGACTTCCACAGTGATCTTTAAGAGGCTGTTGGCAAGAAGTAAATAATATAGAATTACACCTCACTGTCTCTTGAACCACCTCTTCTTTGTTAAATGGACAATTGGTTTGTTTTCCAGAAGCAGAAATCTATCTTTCAGAGGCTGGCACTACAGCTTTTTCTTGAAGATGAACTCACTGTCCAACAAGACAGCCATGAGCCACGGATGTCTACTGAGTTCTTGAAATGCTGCTAAAGTGCTGGAAGTGTAAAAGACACACCAGATTTTGATGCTTTACTAAGAAAAAACAAAATACCTCATTATTAGGTTTTTTTTTTTAAATACTGATTACATGCTAAAGGGATATTTTGGATACACTGGGTTAAGTAAGATATTTTCCTAAAGTTAATTATACTTTGTTTCTTCTTTTTGAATTTGGCTACCAGATCATTTAAAATCACATACGTGCCTTGCATTCATTTCTGCCAGTGAGGCTCACCCTCTTGCTGCGTTAGAATCAGTCAGAGCTCCTGAATATTCCCAGATATCCAGCAGCCTAGAGCACTTAAATCAGAATATCAGGTTGGGGCTCAGCGTTGGGGGTTTTTCATTTGGTTGGTTTTTTGAAAGCTCTCAGGGTGATGCTAATATACAGCCAACATGAAGAGCTACTGCTCTACATTCTAGAATATTCTATGATTCTAAGACTCTAATGAGGACTCATGCAGGTTAAAAGTTCAGAGTTGTTTTTTTCCTTATTCTGTATAATCAGCTTTGTCTGTTCTGATCTGTTTCTCCCTAAAGAAACAATGAAATGTTTTTCAAGTCATGCAAGTTAGAACTTTGTTTTATTTTTTAATGAAACTCATATGAATCCAACACACTGCCAGGGCTGGAAAAAAATGCACTGAACTTGGGGTTTTAAGGTTGATGAGTAACATGTAATCTTTCCTGGGGCTGCTTCTGACACTTGCCTTTTTCTTCTTGGAAGCATGTGCTTTGTCCCTGCTAGTAACAAGAAGAACGTTCACAGTGCTTCTAGACTTGACTGTGCCTACACATCACCTGGGCATCTGGTTCAAACACAGATGCTGATTCAGTCGGTCTGCGGGGCGGCCAAGCCCTGCATTTCTATCAAGTGTTCAGGCGAACATTAGGGCTTAGGGAATTAGCCAAGACTCACCCGGGTGGGTGGGGCTTGTGCACAGCTGCCCAGCCACACACAAGTTGATAGCACATTGCTGTCTGTGATGTGCACAGAGCAGACTTCCCAATGATGTCTGCTAATTCATTGGTTTGTCCATTGAAGCATCATTACATGGGCACCTATTTCCTTTCTCTAGACATGTGAGCGGGATGATGTCTTCATCATGCCCATTAGATGTAACTCCCCCGGGCATTTTTTCTTCCATCCTCGGGGCTCAGGAAAGAGCCTGTGGGCTGGAGAAGGATCTTTCAGTGTGACTAACTCCATGTTTCTCCAGACCTCCTTGCATCCAACAGGACTCAAAACTGAGTCCCAGGGAGTCCAAAAGTCTCCCTGCCCTCCAGCCCTCTAGCCACCACTGTCTGCCTTGGCTCCCCCAAGACTAATCACACCATGCTTTTTATCCTTGTCTGTTTCACTGGCCACAAGATGCCCAGGCTCCCAGGTCACCCCACTTCTCACATTCTTTACTTCCCATAGGGCTCCACCCATCCTCATGCTCTCTCCAGCTTCCAATCATAAGACCCTTAGACTGCAAGACCCCCAGCATGCCATGTGCCCTCTGGATTCCCAGGCCTTCAGCCACATCTCTTCCATCCTCAGCCTCTTTGAATGTTCCTTCCACCTGAGGCCCATCCTGAGGGCCCTGCTCCCCTGCCGCCCTCCCAGGCAGCAGTGATGTTCCTCCTCTCCTTCTTCTGACCTATGGGCCTGAAGATGGAGTGGGGGTCTTCCTTGCCCCCCAACACTGCCTCTGTACCATTCTCCCTCATCCTTTGCTGAAACCCTCTGCTTTCTCTCTTGAGCCATCACCCATCACTCCTGTCTCCCCCAGACACTATGACCTACTGCACCTGTATGTTGTTTGATTACTTTAGCTCCTGGCTCACTGTCACTCTCTCCTGCACTATTTCTCTCCCTTTTCTTGGTGATCTCAACACACGCATAGTTAGAACATCCAACAACCTGTCTTCTTAATCACCTGAACTCCTCTCCTCTGATCATGGTGTTTGACATCTCCCCTCAGCCACTCACTCCCATGAACAAACCCTCCTGGATCAAGTTTCAACATCTCTGATTTGGCCAAGGTGGGATCAATGCTTTATAAATATCACCAAATCTAACAAAATAAGCACAATCTAAGCTTATTTCTGGCTCATGGTGCATCACCCCATTGGGGCGGGTTGGTCCCCATGATGATTCAGGGACCCGGGATCCTTCTGACTTGAGGGACAGCCATTCCCCAGGGCCTCACAGTCTTGTGACTGGATTTTCTGTATCCAGCTGGCAAACAGAATAGAGGGAGGATCAGGGATCGTGTGAGAGGATTTTTTGCGGGCCAGGTCTAGAAACAGGGCACAGCCCTCCCACTCACATTCCATTTGCCAGAACTAGTCACTGGCCACATCTAACTCTAAGGAGGAATAAAACGTATAGTCCAGCCACGTTTGGTGGTGAACAATGACCACACCATCCAATACTCTTGCATCCGTCCCAGTGTCTGACCCCTTACCTCCTAGCTCTCCAGTTTCCTCCACTTCGTGCACCAACTACAACAGAGCTTCAGCCTCTGGGACTGCCAACCATTGACTCCATCCTCTTCCATGGTCCCTGTCTTCTCTTTTCTGCCTCTTGAAATTACCTGGTCAATCATCTTAATGACTCCCTTGCCCCTCTAGCTTTGTCACTTGGCAAAACCTCCACCCTAGTTAAATCCAGCAAACTGTGCCTGCACCCGAACAGCTAAACACTCCAGGGGAGAACCCACAGCCACATTCACGGGTCCACTGCAGGTTCATGACGACGGGCATCCGAGAGGGGCTTCCGCTGCCAGGCAGCCGTGTCTGTTTCCCATGCTCCTAGCCGACCTGTAATACCTTATCCATTCTCCTCAGGCCTTTGGTATTTCCCTGCCATCCTCACTTTCAGATGATGGCCTTGCTTCCTATTTCACTGAGAAAAGTGAAGCCATCAGAAAAGAAATCCAGATACTCACCCCACCCTCCCCGCTCAGGCACTGGCACCTGTGTGTCCTGCCTTCCTCCTGACACCATAGGTGCCCATCTAATGCCAGCCTCCCCCTGTACCCTAGGTCAGTCCTGTCCCACCTACTCAAGAACAAGGCTCCACCAATGCCCCTCTCTCTCCATCATCAAGAACCCCTCCTTTACTCATTCAGTTCTCATCATCACACAAAAATGCTATAATTAATACTGACCCAGGTTCCTGGACTCTGTAATCAATAGAAATTGATAAGAGGCCAGACAAGAAATTCAAGCAAAGCTTTACTGGGACTTGCGCTGCAGCAGGAGGGAATGAAAACAAGTAACAGATGCCCTTGCTCACTCCCTGAAGGGGCGTTGAGCTGGTCCCTTAAATGGAGTGAGGGTAGGGGCAGATCAGTGGGTGGGGCCGGACGGGTGGCTGAGGCGGTCTGCCCGCCCCCTTGGTGGTGCTGTGTGCAGGGATCACACAGAGTACATTTGCTCCCGACAACTCAGAAGTGGCAGTTGAGTTTTTGGTTTTTTTGTATCTTGTTGTTCATAATTTGCACCAACTGCACAAGCATGCAGTTATTTTTGGTCCCTTATAGTTTCTCTGTGTTCTGTCACTGGAGGAGACAGTTGTCCCGGTGCAAGCACTGCAGTAAAGGGCCCCAGTTTCCAGGTCCCAGCCTGTTACATTATCACTTCCATTAGAAAAAAAAAAGTCTCTTGCCCCCCAATCCCCTTGCTAGCTACTTCCCACCCCTCTATTCTGTCTCCAGTTCCTCCCCTCCCCTTCTCTCTTAAACTCATCCAAGCTGGCATTCACCTTTTACACCAAACTCTGTTTATTTCAGGGTAACAAGGGCCTCCCCATTACTGAACCCACCTGTAGCTTCTCAGCCCTCCTCCAACCTGACCCTCCAGCAGCATTTGGCCTGGTTCCTCTCACCCCCTTCCTCACCATGCTCGCTTCCCTCAGCTCCCAGGGCACCACACTCTCCTGCTTCCCCTCCCACTTCAGGGGTTTCTCTTTAGCCTCCTTTGCTGGTTCCTCCAGACCTCTTGGGGAGCCTGGGGCTCAGTCCTGGCTCTTGTCCCGTTCTCCCTCTGCACTCCCCCGTGAGCTCACGCAATCCCTGGCTTTAAACACCATCTCCACCCTGATGGCTCCCCATGTGCCCTCCACCCCAGGCGCTTCTCCTAACTCCAGACCCTGAGGTCAATCAACGCCTCCTGTATATCTCCACTTGGGGGTCGGGCTCAAATGACCAAAAGCAAACCTTAGTATTCCTTCCCCAAATGTCTTCACCCACAGTCCCCCCCACCGCCCCCTGCCCTGTATCTTGAAAGCAATTCTATCCTTTCCATTGCTCAGGCAAAACCAAAAAAACAAACCAACCAACAAAACAAAACAAAAATCCCTGGGGCCAGTAATTTCACTTTTTCTCTTATACACACTTCAACCTATCAGGAAATCCTGCTGAATTTTCCCCAAAACATATCCACTTCTCACCATTTCCACTCCTGCCATCCTAGTCCAAGCCACGGAGAGCCTCCCTTGGGTTCCTGCAGGAGCCCCCTCTTTTGCAGCCCTTACAATCAATTCTCAATGCTGCAACCAGAGTGATCCTGTTATTATACAGGTCCAGACCCCTTCTGCTCTTGGTCCCCCAGTGGCATTCTATCTCACTCTATGTAAAAGCCAAAGTCCTGAAATCCTATAAGACCTGATATAATCTGGTCATTTTCTCTTCCACCTCATCCCCCATTAACCAGCCTCTCTCAGTTCACTGAGACCCCCTGCCTCTTTGCTGTTTCTCAGACATACTCTGGGAGCCTCAGGGCCTTTGCAGTGGCTGGTCCTTCTGCCTAGAATGTTCTTGCCCAAGATAAACACATAGTAAAACTCCTGCTCCTTCTTCCAGTATCTGTTCAATGAATCTCCTTAACTGTCTTATAAAAAATACTCTTATATAGCATTTTATCACATTCTAACATTTTATGATTTACTTACTATATTTACTTTTTTTATTGCCTATCTCTCCCCATTAGAATGTAAGTTCCAAGGTGGTAAGGATTTTTATCTGGTTCTTAATTTTTTTTTCACTGACACATACTAAAACTCTAGAGTAGTGCTCAATAAATTATTTGTTGATTGAAATTATATCTCTGTGGTCCTGAGCCCAATGTCATGTACCCAGTAGGCACTCGGTAAATTTTCATTGCACAAATAAATGAAACCACTCTACAACCTTTATTTTAAAATGAGTGTGCTATGAGAATGTCTAAAGCTCTCTAGCAGAAAATCATTTTTAAAACAACAAAACTAGAAAAGCATATGTAAGAAACATTTCCTGCAGATGAAGTACTGGCAATACCATCTCTCACACCTTCACCTTTGCTGCTCCAGACATTTCAAGCTGACTAATTAGCACCAAGACTTCAGTCTTGTAGCTTTCATCCAGCATTTGCTGGAATCAATGTCCAATGTGAACGCTGTCAACTTTTACTTGTTTTTCATGCCTCTGCTTCCCCAAGCACCCCATGACTGAGTCCACTTCGCCCACACCCAATAACAAAGAAGAAAAAGGAGAAAAGGATGAGAAAAATGAGAAGGTGGTGACAGTGGAGGAGATGAACGAAAAAGCTACCATTTCTTGTTGCCTTAGTATATCAATCCAGTGCCACTCAACTCAGCCTGAGTTTTGTGATCATCAGTAAGCTGTCTAAAATCACAGATGCTTGGAAGTCATGCCGGAATTAACAGGTTGGAATTTCCAACAACCAGGCCCAGGTGTGTGTGCCTTATTAAGACTCTCCATAGACTATTCTGACGTGTGTCCAGGTGTGAGCAACACTGGACAAGGCACTTCACGTTATCTCGTTTCATCATCAAAACGGCCACAGAAGGTGGGTATTTTGATCTTCATTTGATAGACAATGAAGCCAAGTCTCTGAGGAGTTGAGCACTTGCCCAAGGTCACACGGTCATGAGGTGACAAAACCAAAGTTCAAAATTAAACCTTGTCTGCAAGTACAGGCCACCTCAAATCCTAAAGCAGCCTGATGCAGGCAGGCCGTGCTGGCACCCCTTGGTGGAATGTAGTCGTCAGTCACCTGAAATCTGAGAAATGCCCGTCGGAGTCAGCATCTCAAGGACCGCCCACTGGGCACCCTCAAGCCCAGCATTCCTGTTTAGCACCCTCAGGTCCCAGTCCCTGGCTTTGGCCTCAGCCCCAGTTCCTAAGTCCTGCCTTCCTGTCCGTGCTGACCAAGTTATAGGGGGATCCCCCTCTCTGTAGTAAAACTGCACATATCCTTAAGGTTGTGAGCATCCCTGCCTTGGACTCCCCATCTCCCTGCTCTATCTCCTCAGTGAGATTCTGATCCTTCACCTTGTAGAAGTATCCACTCAACTCCCAGCCCGAGGCTGTGCCTATTATCCACTTGTTTATCCATTCATCCACAAAGTATTCTTGGAGCGCCCGCCCACCAAGAACGAGAAACCAGTAAGCTCAACAGTCCTAGGAATGTCACGGAAGTTATGGCAGAGACAATGTGAGAGTGAACCCCCTTCTGTTCTTGTACCTGTGTCTAGTCATTTGTTGCAATGGCCATTTGCTCCTCCATCTTTTCAACAAATAGAACACACAGTAAGTGCTCTGAAGGAAGATAGGAAGGTTGAACAAGCAGGGACAGAGAAATTGACCCAGAAAGGCTGATCCAGAAAGGCTTTGCAGCGATGAACTCGCCTACACTGTGACCACAGGATGGAAGGTGCCAGGTATGGGAACAAGGACAGGAAAGACATCAGAGGGAGAGGGTACAGGGTGAGCAGGTCTGCTGGGCAGGACGGCACTCCAAGGGGCAGCAGCAGGCTGGTCAGCAGGCGTCAGGCTGGGGTTGGCAAGTGGCTTTCTGAAGAGAGAAAAAGAGCAACGGATACACTTGCCAAGAGATGCGTTTAGACTGACTGACTCCTACAAAGCTGTGACTACCGAAACCAGGCAGCAGGGGAGAAGCAAGGTGGGAGGGAGGCAGAAATCAAGCCGTGGACCACCTCAGACTCTCCATGAAAAAAAGCCTTGAACAAGGCTTTCTCACTAATGTCCCGCAAGCTGTTTCATTCATCCTTTCAACAAATGTCTGTCATCTGCCTCTGGGGTAGCACACACTGTTCTAGACACTGGGCAGCCAGGGGCAAGAAGAAAAACACGTTCCCTCCTCTCTCACCATGAAACAGATGCTGACTCTGCCCCCCTGGGATCCTTCCTTCCCTGCCTTGCCATGCTCCTCCTTTGGGGTCTTTAAATACAGAATGGGGAGCAGAGGAGCGAAGGACAAGAGGCACAGACTAGGGCAAGGGGATGGTGTCCCCACCCCCACCCTACCGGGCATTTTTAAGAAAAAGACAGTGCTGCAGGGTGTGAGGAAAACTAAGAGGGGAGAAAGGCAAGTCTGAAGAAGTAGGAAGAAATAATACAGTTAATTGAGCTCTTACTACGTGGCTGGGAATATTTTAAACGTTCATGTGTATCATCTCACTTCAACCTCGTGATGACCCTATGAAGCCCCAACTCTGATGACATCCCTTTTACAGATGATAAAACTGAGACACAGTGATGCTGAGTAACTTACTCAGAGTTAACCAGCTGCTAAATGGGCAAACTGGGGCTCAGACCCTGTAGGGGTGGCTCAGGAGCCCATGCCCTTCCTCATTTCATTTACTGCATCTTGACACAAACCACTCTAGACTGTCAACGTCCTTTAAAGCAGCCGTAAAATGTAAATTTAAAGATTGTTATTCCTATTTCCTTCTTCTCTTTCAACTTTTCCATTACAAAACAAAACTGATTCAGAAAACCACACAAAGCAAATGCATAGTAGAATGAATCAGTTTGAGGAGAACATCTTAAGAACCACCATCCAGGTTAAGAAAGAGAACTTGCCAGCCACCCCCAGAACCCCTCCAGGTGTCCCAACCTGGCCAATGTGTCCTCTTCCTCGCAAGGGTATCTACTACCCTGACTTTTTTTAATTGAAGTATAGGTGATTTACAATATTCTATTAGTTTCCGGTGTATAGCATAGTGATTCAGTTATATAAATGTATATATATTCTTTTTCATATTCCTTTCATTATAGGTTATTACAAGATATTGAATGTAGTTCCCCGTGCTATACAGTAGGATCTTGTTGTTTATCTAATTTATATACAGTAGTTTGTATCTGCTAATCCCAAACTCCCAATTTGTCCTTCCCCACCCCGCTTTCCCCTTTGGTAACCATAAATTTGTTTTCTATGTCTGTGAGCCAGTCTGTTTCATAAAGTTCATTTGTATCATTTCTTTAGATTCCACATATAACTGATACTGTATATTTGTCAACCACTATCCTGATTTTTTTAAAAAAATTGGGGGGGATTATGTTTATTTGTTTATTTTTTTTAGAGGAGGTACTGGGGATTGAACCCAGGACCTTGTGTTTGCTGAGCATGAGCTCTACCACTTGAGCTATACCCTCTGCCTACCCTGATTTTTAAAGTAATCATATTATACTCATGTCTCTTGTCACTCTATTGCCTAAGTATGCATCCCTGGATACTACAGAACAGCATTACCCGTTTGTAAATTTGACATGTCTTTAAAGTCTCTTATATTCTACAGGGTTCCCTCCTCCATCCTTCTCTTTTTCTTACAGCTTCTCTGTGAATCTGACCTGTAGAACTCCTACCGTTGGGACTCTGCTGACTGCACACTCATGGGGCAGTTCACCATGCTCCCCTGTCTTCTGTATTGCCTACCAATGGGCAGGTGGATCCAGAGGCTTGGTCAGTCTTAGGGCTGATCTTTTGGCAAGATTCTAGATTTGGCTGATTTATTCTTTCACAGGAGCCATGTGGTACGTCTGCTTGGCTCTCTCTTTGTGGTGACAGCAGCTGTTGGTATTGGGTGCCAAGACCAGTCAGTTCAAAGGAGGTCACAAAATGGTGAAATTCTAATTCTATCATTTCTTGTCTGCTTATGAATCCATCCCTTGGAACACTTTTATAAATGTTTTTCCTCATCTACTATTGGGTCACCCCATGAAACCACTCATACAGGAAAAGAAGAATAAATGATCCTTTTCCTTCATCTACCAATGTTCACAAAAATAACTGGTTCCCTACTGTACTCTGAAGGAGATCAATTTTTTAAAATATCACTAGGAAGTCACAGATTCAAACTTATTTGATGGGTTTCAAATAATTATAATTACTGTCCTTTTTAAAGCTCAGATTTTCACCCCTTTTGCCAATAAAAGCCTCTTCAAGCTGGCTCCTGAGTGTTTGTGACATGGCCCTGGTGGTGTCTGACAGCTTCTTAAGTCTCCAGTGGGACAAAATGTTCCAGATGCACCTCCCACATTTCCCACCCCAAACCTAGAAATAGCCATTTGTCTAGATTCCTTTGGTGGGAAACGGCATTTCAAGACTACAATCTGGGCACTAAGGATGTTGTAGAATCCAAGTTTGTGTTCCACACACAATGAAGCCAAACAAACCAAAATGGCAGAGTTTGGAGCAGAAAAAAGTTTACTGCAAGGAGAATGGATGGCTCAATGCTCAAAAAACCCAAATACCCTCATGGTTTTCAGGGAAGAGTTTTTATAGGCAAAATTTGGGGGGAGGACTGCAGGGTGTGTGGCTTTCTTCTGATTGGTTGGTGGTGAGCTCACAGAGGTGTTCCAGGAATCCTGTGCTCAGTCTGAAGTTACCATCCTCCACCTGGGTAGGGACCTAAGTTCCTATAGAAGAACTCAGACATACATTTATGTATATCCCTTGAGGAGGAACCAGGACCTGCTTCCCCTGCACTACTGTTTCTTGACTACTCCTCCTTTATTTCTATGTTCCCTCCCTTCCCTAATCGGTAATTGTTTGAATCTGCCCTTTGGAACTCAGGGAAGGTCTAGGAAGCGGAAGCCTTTTCCTACAAACATGAAACAGGAGACACGAAACGGCTTTTGTACCTGGGAGGACCCCATAGGGTCCTGCTGATTTTCAAGGATGCTCATTGCTTCTGGGTTCGTCATTGTTTCTAAGCCTTTTCAGTGAGCAGAGCTAGGAAATACGCACACGCACAACATCCTTTTTTGTACATATGTTATAGTCAGTAAAAACGGTTTTTTGTTAAACTGAACATTTTGTCCCTCACTATGCTTCCTAGACTCCCGACAGCAGAGCCTACTGAGGAGGTATTGGCATAAAGCCTGTTCAGCATTTTGAGGTCTTGGGGGAAGAAGAAAGCATCTCTTCCATTCCCATTTCAATGCCATTCATTTTCTCTCTCACGTATTAGTTCAAAAAAATCTCTGCTCGTCTGTACCATTTTACACAGTCCATTTATATTTTCCAAATGCCAAAATTTCATCAAATAGTCCTCCTGGGGGACTGTCTGAGATGCAAGCTGTTGCAGAAAAGAAGGGGAGAGAACAGCCCGTGGGCCAGCCCCCTTCTCTGTGCTCTCACTCTGTGAATTCACCAGGTGCAAGTCCAGACAAAGAATGAGCTGTGCAGGTGCCAACACACCAAAAACACACCTTCATCCAAGGGATATTGACAAGAAGATGGCTCTGAATCCTAATTTTCCTTTAAATGCTAGGATATAAAAGGAAAGGTAAAGGGGGCTTTTGATGGGGACTAGATTAAGGAAGGATTTAGTCTACACTGGAAAACAGGAAAACAGGATGGCAAGTGCAAAAAGAGTCAAGGACAAATATTCAGTTTCTGTCACATTTCCCACTGGAAATAGAGGAAAAGATTGGCTTTCATACTATGTGGTTTTGAAGACAGGTCCAAAGTGTCAAGTGGAAGCTGTGGAAGGCCTTCGCATGCTGCAATACACTAGGCAGCATGGGGCAAATGAGCTAACGATACTATTATTAAATATTATTTAATTAAATTCAGAAATTCTTCTCTGAAGATTATCTTGACTGAGACTATGTGCCCCTACATGTCATTTTCAAATGAAAGGCTAAGGAACATGAGAGCATCAAGCTGGCCGCCTCTGAGTGTCTGCAGGGAGGCCAATGACATGACTCTGGGATCATCATTATCTCCATAAAAAGAAAGTCTGGAGGTTGAACCGGGGCCAGCCTCCTGGGCTTCCCACTGACAAACAGCACAAAGGCAAAGCTCTCCTCATGCCCGCAAGTCCATGCACGCCTTTCACTGTTTACCAGAACTCCGGCCACAGGCATTTAGATAGAGGTGCTATGTCTCAGGAAAGTTCTAGAAAGTGTGCTGCCCAGAGGTGGGGCGCTGGGGCCAGAGCAGAATGAAGGGGAAGTGAGAATGTGTGTGATGATTCAGGGAAACTGAAAATGAAGGAGAGTTTCTGAGAGACAACCAGAGGGAAGGAATGTAGATGTCCTGTGGGCCCTAATTATGCAGGTTTGTGCGTGGGAATCCCAGACACTCTGGAGGTAAATGAGAGTTATTTTATTGAAGGGCTGATTCTACTCTAGAGGGGACGGAATGATGAAGTAACTGCAAAATAAGTGGGGAATGCTATAATTATGTTTATGCATTAGGTTGGAGTAATGTCTTTAAAGAAGCCTCAAAAATCGTTTTCTCTGAATAGGCATCTCCTGAATCTGTGCACAGGTCTGGCTTCTTTCCTACTCTGCTCAGATCTACTCTGTAAGTGATGTTAACAGCCACTACCTTTTGCACTCATACAAAGAGTTTTCACTGAATCTGTTCTAATGCTATTAAGAAAGAATTGGCAAATGTGCTGCCCAAGAATAGGAAATATAATTATTCCATTATACAATTTACTTTGCTTTCCTCTGCTGGGAGAGGAATAACAAATGAGATAGTTAAACTGAAATATCTGACTCATAAAAGAGAACCCCTTCCTTCCCTGAATGGGATGTTATCATTGGAGACAATCAGATCAACAAATGCCTTAATTTTACAATATGCACCTCAGAGATACATTGCCTCAACTATACCCCAACCCCTCCCTCTCTCTCTGCCCCCCCCAACTCATCAATTCAATTCAGAGCTCCAGGAGCATCCAAATTCCTTCTACAGGAAAGAACATACATGTGCTATCAGGTGCATCACTGATGCTATGAAGAGCTGCCATGTCCTGGCTGCCATACAGTCAGACCCTTTAATCTCCAAGAATGGGGGTCCTCCTGTCCCCTCAGAAGAGTCATTGCTCCCTGAGGAACCATCAGCACAAGTGCCCCTGGGCGTCCTCATGCTGTCTTCTCAAGCTGGTTTAGAAGTCAAACCCAGGCTCTCCTCAGCTTTCTGCTTCTATCCCTGCGTCCTCAGCTTCTGGCTCCCCGCCTCTCTCCTGCTTCCAACTGGGCCATTATTTCCTCGGTCTCCATGTCAGTGGCTACAAGGAGCCACTGCCTCTGTGTCTGACTCCCAGGCCCTGTTCTCAGGTGTCAAACTCCATCAGCTCTTTCCTGACGACTTCTGCCTCCTGACAGCGAGAGCCCTGTCTGCCTAAAGCTCACAGGACCCAAACTTGGCAATTCAAACAGGAATTAATGCAAGGGGGTGGGAGCAGCGGCTGCTTTTTGGAGGGTAACATTTTTTAAAGCTACCTCACAGCTATCATGCCCCAGTCCTGGAGTCTAAGAGGACATAAGGACACAGAGAACTGCCTCAGCTCAATGGAAAGGGATAGGCTAAACAAGCAGTGCAGGTGCATGGAGAAAAGCCTGGACAGGGCACATCTAGCCTTGAAGAGTTCTTCAGTGTATTACAGCAAGAGAAGGTTGTCCTCTCAAAGTCAGGAGAGCATCTGACCAGAACCGCTGAGAACCTGCAATTAGTTCAGTGAAGAAACATTTAAATGAAATGAGTAGCGTCGAACTTTGATTACAGAACAAGATATGTAAAAAGAGAGTCTAAATAATCTTATGTGCAAGTTAGAAAGAGGAGGCAGTGTATTCCTTTTGTTTTCATTTTTTTTTTATTGAAGCATAGTTGATTTACAATATTGTGTTAGCTTCGTGTGTACAGCAAAGTGATTTCAGTTATATGTATTTTTTCAGGTTATTTTCCATTATAGGTTATGACAAGATGTTGACTATAGTTCCCTGTGGTATACAGTAGGAGCTTGCTGTTTCTCTATTCTATGTATAGTAGTTTGTATCTGTTAATCCCACATTCCTAATTTACCCTCCTCTATCCTTTTCTCCATTGGTAACTATTAATATTTTCCATGTCTTTGAGTCTATTTCTGTTTTGTATATAATCCATTTGTATTATTTTTTAGATTTCACATATAAGTGATATCATATAATATTTGTCTTCCTCCATCTGACTTATTTCACTAAGTTTAATAATCTCTAGGTCTATCCATGTTGCTCCAAATGATAATATTTCATTCTTTTTTCCATTGATATACCACATCTTCTGATGGGCACATGGGCTATTTCCAAGTCTTGGCTATTGCAAATAGTGCTGCTATGAACATTGGGGTGCATGTATCTTTTCAAATTAGAGTTTTTGTCTTTTCATATATGTCCCAGAGTGGGATTGTTGGATCACATGGTAAGTCTGTTTTTAGTTTTTTAAGGAACCTCCATACTATTTTCCATAGTGGCCGCACCAATTTACATTCCCACCAACAGTATTGGAGGGTCCCTTTCCTCCACACCCTCCCCAGCATGTATCACTTGCAGACTTTTTGATGATGGCCATTCTGACTGGTGTGAGGTGATACCTCATTATAGTTTTGATTTGCATTTCTCTAATAATTAGCAATGTTGAGCATCTTTTCACGGGAGGCAGAGTATTCTTTGTACAGAGGGAAAACCTCAACTGTCCAGAGCATGGTAGGCTCTGTCAGACCAACAAGCAGAGGGGAAATACAGGCCCTGTGTCAGAGCTGCAGCCCCTAGCACGCTGAACCCATAGGGACCTGAGACTCGCTGGAGAAGGGACAGAACACAGAAACCCAGCAAAATAGGCATCACTTGGGGGCAGGGTAGGAAAAAAAGGAATCATGAGGAATCAGACTCTCGAATGGAAGCCACGGCAATTTTGGAAAAGAGACTTAGCCTGAACAGCTCTGCTCTCTGGTGGGCAGCAAAGCACCATCTGCTCTGCTCCTCAGGGGAGTGTCCTCAAAGGCAGGCTCAGGGGATGGCTATGCTGTGTGCCTCTGGGGGTGCGAGAGGAAGGGGAAGTCCCCAAGGCCATCAGAATGCCTCCCAGCAAGTACAGTGGAGCAATCATGGGGCCGTAGGCTATTTATAATTTCACTGCATGAAGTTCAGTTTCCTCATCTGCAAAATGGGGTCAGTAATAGTACCTGAGGTAAGGCTGTTGAGAGGGTTCAAAGGCTTAGCACCTGTTAAACAGTGCTTCGTGCTTAGTAAGCACTCAGTAAACGTAAGCATTATAATGGGCATTATGATGATAAGAACTGTGTGACCGCCATGTAGAGCTAGCTCATCTACATATACTATTGCATGCACACAAGTGACACTGTAGGTTAGGTGTTTACAGTCCTGTCCTCTAGTAAGGTCTACTGGAAAGCGATGAAAAGAAATCCACAAAAATTTTATCAAATGGCATTAGGATAGGACATGGTAAGTACAGAAAAATGCTATTTGAGCCCTAAACTATAAGCTGATTAACCTGGTATGACATTAGAAGTCAGACTTGTTTACTGTTTAAATTCTGAATAGATTCTTCAATTGTACAAAATAAGGGTCATGCCACATGTAATTTTAGCTAGAGAAAAATACCAAGAGGCTCAGACTCAGGTGTGAGTCAGGGAGCCTAGTTTGTTACTCAAAGGGCAGAGACAGCTGTACCTAAGGGGCCTGTCTGGGGGTCAGTCCCAGGATATTCAGAGAGGCACCCAGAGGCTGAAGTCCAGGAAAAGAGCAAAGCCAAATCTAAGGACTAAGACAGACTGCCAAACATCTCCCTTGCCATCCCACATTGCTTTTATGAAGCAGCTCATGAGTCTGACCAGGAGGCGTATTAAAAGCTCCAGCCACATATTAGTCGGGGTTTTCTAAAGAAACAGAACCAACAGCATGTGTCTAGATAGAGATTTATTTCAAGGAATTAGTTCACAAGATTATGGATGCTGGTAAGCTCCAAATCTGCAGAATAAGCTGACAGGCTGGGGACCCAGGGAAGAGCAGATGTTGCAGAATTCTACCCCCCTCGGGGGAGGTCAGTCTTTTTCAATGAAGGCCTCCAACCGACTGGATAAGGCCCACCCACATTACGGATGGTAATCTGCTTTAGTCAAATTTATCAATGATCAGTTTAGTCAAACTGCTTTGTCATCTATTAAAAAAATAAAAACCTTCACAGAAATGCCTAGATTAATATTTGATCAAATATCTGGGTATCATGGCCTAGCCAAGTTAACATATAAAATTCACCCTAGCAACCCTGCCTCTGACAATTAACCCACCCAGCACCCAGACTGGGTCTCTAGAAATGACCTAAATCTCTAGAAATAATCTCAGGCCAAAGGGCTAAGGAAGCTCCTGTCTCTGAACTTTTGAGAGGACAGACATATCCTATCAGCAATACAAGTTTTTGGTGGATGTGTGTGTTTCAATGTTCCAGCTCTGATGTTGCAATTCAAAACACTAGTCTAAAAAGGCTAGAAGAGGCTGGTGAAAATGTCAACTCAGCATCAGAGATAGAGAAAACTTTTTATTTTGTCGTCAACTAATTTCTGAATAGATGTCATCCTTGAACATTTAAAAATTCCTATGAAACTGCCCTAGTTTAGTGCAAAAAAAAAAAAAGCTATTTTCCAGTCTGGTTAGTTCTACAGTCGAGAAAAACAACAAGTTGACTCTGGTATGTGTTCAGTCTGCAAATAACCATCACATAAAACCCACGATGAGTATCTTGGAAGAATGAAGATATCACATACTGACTTCCTGCTTAGGGAGTACACAGATATGCAAAGTGCACAGCAACATTCTCTGCATGTGTTCAAATACTCAGTGAAAGAAATCAAAATACTTTTTTTAGCAAGTTCTTTCATTGCTCTGTACCTTAATGAATAGAAGATTTACTAATAAAAGTCTTATCTAGGAGTTGCCAAAATATTTGATTTTTTAAAAACAGAGTGGCAGTCACTCTATGGGAATCATGGTTTTATTCAAAGTATAAAATATTAATGCATTAGACACTGCAGACCTTTTATTCTTACTTCAGCAATAAAGGGTCCCAGTGCCTGAGCAACTGTCAGTTAAACCTGAAGGAAAGCTTATAGAGAATTGTGGTCTGACATCCTGACAGCAAATGTCAAAGTCTCCTTATGAAGACAAAACCTTTTTACTCTCCAGAGTTAGCACTCTCCAGATGCTCTACCGTACATTCTTGAAGTGTTGAAGTGTATTCCTCTCTCATTCTCCATGAAATAAACAGAGTGGGGTACAAGCTGATAAGGAGTTGCCTTTGGCCCTCTGGGTCAGGAAAGCAGAAAGCACAGTCCTGCTGTCAGCACAAAGGCTGCCAGTAGAACCAGTGAGGGAGACTCCCATCTTTGATGCCCAACAGGACCTCTCTGTCTATGTGAGTGGAAAATGGCAGTGTGGTGACTGCCTGCAGCCAAACCTGGCTTTATCTGTTCATAAAAGAAAGAACTGGACTCTTTCAGGAAGTAACATGTTTTCAGTACCTGCTGTAACTGAGCTGGACCCTATGGGGCCTTCCTGGGACAGACCCTCCAGCATATGGTCTGATGAATCTCCTCTCTGATGTACCCTGATAATAGTAGCTCATGCATATTTCCTGAGTTTTTCAGATGCCAAAACCACAACCAAAGTAATGAACTACCTGATGATTGAGAGCATGTAGCCCCTAGACCTTCTGGCGTCCAGGGGTTGACTGTGTTGTCCACCCTGTTCCCTCAACATCAAGCAATCAGAGAATTGTGCACGAGCTGATCACGTACCCTGCGAACCCCCTCCCTTGCCTGGCCTTTAAATATGCTTTGCTGAAACCCTTCGGGGAGTTTGGGGTTTCCTTGGGAGTGAGCCACCCCGTCCTCTTTGCTCAGCCCTGCAATAAACCTCTCTCTGCTCCAGATTCCGATATTTTGGTTTGCTCAGCGGGCACATGAACGTGCATTTGTAACACTGCCACAATCCTCAACATTCTCTACATAGTTTGGAGGTGCTGTTTCTCATTTGTTAGTTGTTTTAATGTGTATTTTCTACCCATAAATTTGGAGGGCATCTCATGGTTATCCTATATAATAGCTAACTTCTTGGGGAAAAATCTCATGGAGCAATCATTCACAAAGTGTGTTCCAGGGATCACTAAGTCATTAGGAATCAGGGTTACTTGTGGGGACAGGGAGGGTTGGTTCTGAGATTAATTTAGAAAAACATGATTAAACAGATTTCAGTAGTTTTCTCTTGCAGGACTTCTCAGAGCCCTTAATATGCTAATGTGGGTTGCCATCGGTGTGTCTTATATGTGTGCACTGTGGGTGTTGTGTATGTTGTACCTGCAGCATGTGTCTTATGTGTGTTATATTACAGAACTGGTGTTTTTTCCAAGAATACATAGTGTATAAACTTGAAAATCCTATGTATTTAAACTTAACTTTTCATATGTACTACTTATGCTTTATTTTTTTCTACATTTAAAAAAATTAATATACTTTTAGACTAGATGAAACAGTTCCTTATACTAGAGCTATTTCTGTTTATCCGAATTTCAGCTAGGCTTATGTAAAAGCAGCTTACAGAAATGTAAAGAAAAACAAACTAAACAAACTTAAGTTTAACTCAAAGTTTAAAGAAGAAACTTCTTTACAAATGCCTATTAGGTTTGTAATCAACTTGAAAAGTGTTCAGCTAAAAACTGAATATATTAGGCTTTGATATTAATAATACAATGAAGTGCAGTTTTAAGAAATATTCAAAAAGAAAATAAAGCACTAGTGAAAAAATAGCAGTCATACCTCAAATATGAGGACTATACACAAACTAAATTATAAAATAGGAGCATTTAAATACAAATGCAGAACATCAGTAGAATGTGTCTATTTACTTTACCAAAACTCACATGCTGACACTGCACAATTCCTAAAGCTAATTATTTTAAGTTAATTTCCAGACACTAAGTACCTAAATAATTTTAATATTGTATCCGAAGTTTTTCTTTTCCTTTCTTGGCATTTATTTCTTTCCCTTGAATTTAGAGTTTTCTTCCCACCAGTCTCACCCACCGAACAATACCTGAGCAAATACAGTGGCATACAAAGGTAAATTATGATTACCCTGCTTAGCTACTAAAAGTCACCTAATGTCTACTTACCATCAATCAGCTACACTGTGGTTCCAAATCTGGTGGTTTAACAAGGTTCAATCATTCATTCTTAATATTTCAAAAACTAATGGAAATTGCATTAACTCTAACAATAAATGTCTTTGCTTTCAGCCAAATGGTATTAATTATGATTGTAGTAAGATCATCTCAAGCAGATCAGAAACTCTATATAGCTGATTAATTAGAAATAGATGGGAAGATGAATTATTACTTAATAAATTAATATAATGGACAAAAATATTCAAAATATGGAGTATATGGAGGAAAGAAAGAATGAAAATGTTTAGCACTAGGAAACTAAAAATATCAACCCCTGCTGGCAAGAAAAAACATTTATTGAGAACTTACTATATGTCAGGTACCATGCTAAGCGACTTACATCCATTATTTCATTCAATCCTCAACACCCTGAAATAGGTGCCATTTTCATAGTTACTGCAAGAGGCTCAGAGAGGTTAAGCAATTTGCTAAGGCTGAATAGCTAATAAATAGCAAAGCTGAGATGTGAACCCACCCTCTTACATACCACTCTGTTAAGGAGACTGCATTATTTTCTCTTGCTGAATGACCAATTACTGCTGACTTAGTTGCTTAAAACACCAATTTATTATCTCAGTTTCTGCAGGTCAGGAGACGAGGCATGGCTAAACTGGGTTCTGTGCTCAGAGTCTCTCAAGGTTGCAATGTAGGTATCAGCTCAGCTGTGCCCTTTCTGGAGTTTGGGGTTCTTTTCCTTATTCACATTGTTCTTGGCAGAACTCAGTCCCTTGCAGCTGTAAGGCTGAGGTCACCATTTTTCTGCCGGCTCCCAGTGGGGGACCACTCTGAGCCTCTCACGAGGCTGCCCATGGTTCATTGCCACGTGGTAGCTTCCTTCTACACGGCCAGAAGGGAATCTCTTTCTCCAGGCTGTGACACTGGAGGCTTGCACAACAATAACATAACCATGGGAGTGACTGTTTTGTCACCTCTGCCATATTCTATTTGCCAAAAGCAATTCACAGACTCCACCAGCACTCAAAGGGAGGGAATTACACAAGGATGTGATTCACTGGAGTTCATCTTTAAGTTATGCCTACTGCAGGTTCCAGTGTTCTGTTATTAGCTGTTTTATTTATTTAACAGATGACCATTGTCTTCTGTTAAATACTACATGGGAACATCAAAGCATTCAGGTTGGCCATAGCTCAGGCAACTGGCAACAACAGAAATCAAATGAGAGGTTCAAGTAGAAAATGTGAATCTTCAAATTCTGTAAGTCTGAGGAATTTTGTGTCAACAGTAATTCTGTGATTTCACTATTAAATAATTTGAGATCAGTATTAGATGAGTTTCTAGTAAATGAGGAATATTGTTTAGCACAGAACACTAAAAACTTATTGTCCAGGGGCCAGATTCTTTATTAGTGAACTTGGTTTACAGTAACTAAGGACCATTTAAGCACTGAGTTTTTCAAATTAGCAATCATTTGAATCAGCCCTGAGCTACCATTTTATGATTGTTGAACTGAACCCCCCAAAAAAGGTTTTCATGACAACTGCCAGAATTGGTAAGGTTGTGGTGACCCAGGTGACCCACAGACACCACCACTGGTGAGACTGTCAAGGGGCATGTCCTTTCTGTAAAGTGATATTGTACTGGCTTTGCTAGTCAAGCCCTTCAGAGTTATAAGGTGGATTTGTGCATCAATTATTAAATATAAAAGTTTATTGCACAGGTAGGTAGGATCAGGGGCAGGTAAGGGAGGGAGGTCATGTGGGAGAGGCTCAGTGAATTAAAAACAAAGTTTATTGCAGAGAAACGTGGGGAGGTTCAGCAAAAGGGAGCATTATCTATTAGCAGCATGGATACTTAGGACCAATTGCAATGTGCAGCTTCGTTAATAATTAGTACCATTTGCCCCAGTGTTCACAGCAGCACTACTTACAATAGCCAAGACATGAAAACAACCTAAATGTCCATTGACAGATGACTGGATAAAGAAGTTGTGGTATATTTATACAATTGAATACTACTCAGCCATAAAAAAGAATAAAATAATGCCATTTGCAGCAACATGGATGGACCTGGAGATTGTCATTCTAAGTGAAGTAAGCCAGAAAGAGAAAGAAAAATACCATATGATATCACTTACTTGTGGAACCTAAAAAAAAGACACAAATAAACTTATTTACAAAACAGAAATAGACTCACAGACATAGAGAACAAAAGTATGGTTACCAGGGGGAAATGGGGGTGGAAAGGGATAATTGGGAGTTCGAGATTTACAGATACCAACTACTATATTTAAAATAGATAAACAACAAGTTTCTTCTGTATAGCACAGGTAACTATATTCAGTATCTTACAGTAACATATGATGAAAAAGAATATGATGGGAATATATGTATGTATATGTATGACTGAAACATTATGCTGTACACCAGAAATTAACACATTGTAAACTGACTATACTTCAATAAAAAGTTTTAAAAAAATCAAAAAAACAAACAAACAAAATTAGTGCCATTTGCTTCCTATTGCTCCAGATAAGGCAATAGCCTTCAGCTGAGTAACTGGCCTTCACTTTGATCATCCCATGTTTATATATATTTTTAAAATAGGGATTTGATTGAGTCATTTAGCACTGCATGGTATGGAGGGGCGTAATAGATACTATGTCTTCCAACCTCTCAAAGGTGACTAGTTCCCTCACACCAAGCCCGCAAAGCATGCCCTTCAGTTTCTGAATCTGGCTCAGGTCCAGTAGGTGGTAGCCAGTTAATAGGAGGCTCTACTCTTTAAGAAAGCAAGAACTAGTTAATGGTTATAACCATGGCAGCCCGAGCTGACTAGCACAGTCAGAAAGAAAGGATCACTTACAGAGGAGAAGAGAAAACAGTATCTTGAGACTTGGAACTAAAACTCCAGCTAATAATTAAAAACAATAACTAGAGAGACAGGGTGGGGAGGGAGAGAGAGAAAGAGAAAGAGATGGAGAGACAGAGAATGAATATGAAACTTCAGGAAAAAAATAAAAGGTATTACTAGGAAGTGAAATTTTTTTAGAATAGACAAACATTCTGAAATGCTTTCAACATTACTTTTGAATGATTTCTTTTGTGAATGTTTAAAATGTTAGCAGTAACTGCTGTTTGTTTTTATGTACATAGACTAAAAGGTTTACACTTAAAAAAAGAAGATGCCTACTTCAATCATTTATGTCATAGTAAGTAAAACCACACAATTTGAGCTTATGTAACATGGAAAATCTAATAAATGTGAAAACGAATCCCAGTATCAAGAAATCAGATTATTACTATCAAGAAATAATGATAGATGACTTTTCCACGAGAGGTTATTTCTCAGGAAAAAGCAATCTGATTGAATTCTTACAGCTGTCCCCATCACAAGGATTGCTTTTCCTGCTTTTCCTTAGGTGATTTATTAGTGGTGGTCCTCATCTTGGTATGACATTATCTGCTTCTCTAGCTCTGGCCTTCTTTTCTCTTCCAATTTTATTAAGATATAATTGACATACAGCACTGTAGAAGTTTAAGGTGCACAGTGTAATGATTTGACTTACATCCACCGTGAAGTGATTCCCACAATGAGCGCAGTGATGGTAGGATTTGCTGGAGGACTGGATGTGTGATATAAGAGAAAAGAGTCAAAGAAAACCTCAGACACGGTTTGAAGCCTGAGCAGGTCAAGGATGGAGTTGCCATTTGCAGAGACGGGGAACCTAGGGTGCAGGTTCACTGGAGTTTAGCTTTAGACCATATTGTTCATCATGGCCATGAGTCATCTGAGTGGAGGTGGCAAACAAGCAGTTGTATGTATGTCTAGTGTTGAAGATAGAATCTGGGAGCTGACAGTGGACCAATGGTATTTGAGGCCGTGGTATTTGATGGAATCTCTTGGCAAGTGAATGTACCTGGAGGTTTGAGGCCTTAGGACTGAGTTCTGGGGCACGTCCCACTGTTAGAAATTGGAGAGAGGGAGAGCTTCCACACAAGAGATTTAGACGATTCTTAGGAGAACTAAGAGAGAGATGTCCCAGCCCAGTGATGAAAATGTTTCAAGAAAGGAATGGTGAAATATGATGCAGCCACTAAAAATAATGTATTTTAATCTTAATGTTACAGAAATAGGATGAAGTAATGTGAAGTGAAAAAAAACTAGGGCTCCAAACTGTATACAGTGAAATATTAATTTTGTTCAAATTAACATATTTAGGCCCTAGAAAAATAGACTGAAAGAAAATATAGCAATGTAAACAGTTATTTCTCAGTTTTTACTTTAGGATTGCCTTTGTTTTCTGCCTTTTATAGAAACTTCCAAGTTTTCTACTGTGAACTTATTTTTTAATAAAATTATATATAAAATTTTAAAAGATCCTAATAACAAAGACTTTTGGACTCAGCCTTTAAAAGTGAAAATATGTAACACTTAGAAAGTCTTTAAAACAAGACAGTAGAAACTGTTGACAGATCATGTGGTTAATTTGGTAGATTTCATTTTCTTCTCGTCTCAAAAATAAGTATTACAATTTCTTCTTTTTTGTTCATTTGCATTGCAATTATCTTACTATTTGTATTATTTAATATTAATATTATTTTAATTAATAGAATCTGATCATTTTTATTCATCTAAAGAACCTCTTCTATAGATATGTAGAAGGTGGGTTGGTGGGTTTCCATTTTCAAAGTTTAGGGTTTAAATGAAGTAAGTCAGAGAAAGGAAAATACTGTATGATCCCACTTATATATGTAACAGTATAAAAAACCAAACTCATAGGTACAGAGAATAGATTGGTGGTTGTGAGGGGGTGGAGGTGGGCAAAATGGGAGAAGGTGATAAAAGGTACAAACTTCTAGCTGTAAGATAAACAAGTCCTGGGAATGTAATGGTAACTATAGTTAACAATACTGTACTGCATATTTGAAAGTTGCTAAGAGAATAGATCTTAAAAGTTCTCATCACAAGGAAAAAAGATTGTAATTACGTGAGGTGAGGCATGTTAACTAGACTTAGTGTAATAATCATTTTGCAATATATACATATATCAAATCATCATGTTGTCCACTTTAAACGTATACAATATGTCAATTATATCTCAATAAAACTAGAAAATACAAATAAAATATAAAAGCAAAAAAATGCAAAAAACAAATGTTAATATTTCAATGTAACCTTGACAGGTCACTTAATAGGTCTGTATCCTAGTTTTCTTGTCTGTTAAATGAGATTGATGGAGCCTCCCCAAGTCACAGTGTGTGAGACCATTAGACTAAATTAAATTAGATATAGTGCAGATGCGAGACTGCAGAGAGATGGGGGGTGACTCTTCACCAGCCTCCTCTGGGTTCTGGCTTCACCACCAGCAGCCCTCACTAGCAGCAATAGTTGACTTAAACCAGTTGTATTGAACACCGCTAAGTGGCCACACCACCTCTACAGATGACCCATGAGGGCACACACAGCTCCTGCTTGGCAGGAGAAGGAGCTGGTGGTTTCCAGCCAGGCCCCAGGGGCGCAGGTTTAATTCCTGAAGCTGGTAGTAAGGCACGAGCCCTTTATTCTGTTATTAGCAGGTGAAGCCAGCAGTCGAGCCGAGCTCTGCCCACCCTGAGGCCCTGCCTGGGCCTCTTTGAACAGCTTCAAATAACATTTTATGTCTCAAAATGCCACAAGCAATTGAGGGCAGTCTGGACTTAGCTGGCTGCATATTTCTTTAAACAAATTGTTTGTCACTGATTCTTTTAGGAAAAAGCCAACGTAGGGAAGAGAAGATGAGTTTCACTAACAGAGATGACAGATGCAGGTATGAAAGTTGCAAACGTACTCTTTTCTTCTGAAGTTAATTCCTCAATAAAAGATACGCACAACTCAAGAACAAACACAATACAGACCTGGTCTCCACTATAGGAGTTAGGAATAAGGTTGGACTTATGTCCCACAGACTAGGAGCAGACAGTTTCCCCTCCCCCACCCTCCTGAGAGCAGGATAATAAATGGAAGAGACCAGCCTTTTCTTCCTCTTAAGGAGTAGGGTGCCTGAGGAGGCATTTCCACTCCCAGGAGAAGGCGGTGGGATTCGGGATCCATAACACGATAAGCCACTTGCAGACCTGGAAGAGTTAGTCAACCATTTGGAGACCCAGCTCACTTCCTGTGTCCGTAAAACTTGGGCTCATCACATCGACTCCCAGGATGGCTGTGAGGCTGAAATGCCGTAAGCACGGCTAGGTTTTTTGACTCACATTGACTGTACACCTATGTTACATCAGCAGAGCCATCACCCAAGATCTGTCCAAGACTCCGGGTTACTTCTCACAGCCCTTGTTCAGTCAACATCAGATTCGCTTTCCCTACATATGCACACCCCCTACTTTGAGCAGCTCAGGGCCTCTAACCTCAATGTTCGATCTGCAGTTGTGTGACAGCAATGACCATCCACTGCTGCTGCCCTAGAATACCCTTCCTCATGAGTCCTGCTCCTCCTCCCAGGCAAATCCCGCCATCCCCAATCTAACAGCATTTTCCAGCACTTGGAAATTCTGAATCAATCTGCAATTCCTCTTCCTAGAATCCCTCCCCCAGAGTTCTGATCACATGTGAAACAAGTTTAGCCCTTGTGCAAATCAGTTCTGTAGCCAAGTCCCTAATGCAAAAGCTAACAGAAGCCAAGGGTGGGGCTGGGAGAATGAAGTCGGTGTGACAGCTCCATGGTGAGGAGGAGGGAAGGAAGGCTGTGTGATCCAGAAGGAAAAACACTGGATCAGGAGTCAGTAAACCCCAGCTCCAGTCCCAGGTCCAGCCTTGAGTTCTGTGGCTGTGGGTAACACACTTCTGTCTGTGGGCTTCTGTCTCCCACTCACCAGGTCAGGAGGTCAGAACCAAATCAGACACAGAGAGTAGGTAGTGGTGCTGCCACCGTTCACTCCCTCCTCCCACGCCCACGGCAAATGTCCCTGATCAAGCAGAACATTCTTTCCTGTGGGATCCACGCAGTCACTGTCACACCACTGCAGTGGGCACGGGAGACAAAACATCTTGGCAATCTCCGAGCCACGGTCTAAAATATTCCTTATTGTTGGAACGCTGTCTGTTTCTATGACATGTAGAGTTCAGAGTACAGGTTTGCTCACTGAAGAGCATCACCAGGAAGTGAGGCATTATGACTTTCCTAGAAATCAGCCACGTACAGTCCAATGCCCTGTAACACTGAGCTCTGGGCAGACAATGGACTGGTCCTGCCAGAATGCCATGTGAAGGAAAACCAATCCTATGATCCACAGCTGGGCGGAGCTTTGCCCCAACCATGTCCGTGCAGCGGAGGATGGCCCTTTAAGACCTGACACTGACTTTTTGTTGGAATTTCCAAAGAATATATCCCAGGAGCCTCATTTCACCATGGGTAATCAGACTAATTCCACAGATTCTGCTGTGCCAAGTCCTTCCTTACTTGCTAGCTTCGATGTCTGCTTTGGCCTCCTGCCCTTCCTGTGAAACCCTGGACCGTTTCACTGTAGATTCCACAGCCCGTGACCTCGACTCAACTCTGAATCTGGCTCCAGCCGTCTTGGGCTGATTTGGTGCCTCTTTCCCCTGCCAACCAGAGCCTAGCAGCCCCAAACTGCCCGCTGTTGCCCCATCTCCACTAGGCGTCCAACTCCAATGCAGACTCTACACTGAATCTCCCCAGTTGTATCTGTCTTCTCACCACCTTCCCCATGAATGCCAAGTGGCACCAGCTTTGGGGATCCACAGAAACAGTAACGACTCTCCTGGCCCAGGAAATAGTGTTAGCTCTGCTACCTGACAGTCTTCAGTAGTTTCCTTAGCTCCCTTTACTTACCCACATTCCTCTACCTGCTTCTAAGACCCTTTGTAACCCTTTGTAAGAGTCCGTCCTACGCATCTCCCAGGACACTCCTCCAACTCAAGTCACCCAGGTCTTCCTCCTGTGCCGTCAGCCCTGGAGCCCACTTCTACTTCTGGCCACCAGACATTATGTTCCCTTTGCCAGGAACTTCCTTTCTCAGAGCCCCAAAGCCACCAATCTTCACAGTCCAGCTTACACCCCTTCTCTCTTAGGAAGGTCTCCCTGACTACAGCCTCAGTTTTTACCTACCATTTACCTTTTACACCAGTAAATCTAGTACTTAATTAAACGTTACTTCACAGGAGTCACAAATGTTTCATCAGCGTTGACTTTAACTTTTCAACCAGAGTGGAAGTTTTTTGAGGGCAAGAACCTACCACAGGACCTGAGTGTCTCTTACTGGTGACATCACAACAAATCAACAAACAAACTACCGAGTACCTTTTGTATGGCAGAAGTGCTTAGTAAACATTGGCTAATTCATTTTTCTAACCATCAAGTAAGTCTACTCAGGTACATCAAATTCTTACCCATTTAGGTCCAACCTGGACCATTACAGATCCTTCCCTTCCTGAATTAAAAAATAGTTTAATTATGCCAGAGCCCAAGAAAATATGTGCCTGTTGGACTTCAGCAGCGCTTTTCAAACTTGTAAGTACAAAGCGTCATCTGAAGTATTTTCTAGAAAAGCAGATTCGCCAGCGCCGGTTTCTGAGTCAGGGGGCCTCGGGTGAGGCCTGAAATGTGCATTTCAATAAGCAGTCGAGGTAATTCTGAAGTAGACAGTTTCCCCTAGGAAAACAGTAGACAGTTTTCTCCTAGGAAAACTGGGCTCTCGGAACCTCATTTTCCAGAGACAGTCTGCAGTGTGTGGGCGAAGGCAGGTGAGGGGCCACCACCCCCGACAAGTTTATCCAGGTGGCCTCTGGCTGAGAATTTCCTCAGCCTCCTCCCTGGTTTCAGTCCAACTCTGGTTACCAAACCTCTGAGCCCTTCAGCCAAAAGACCATTTGGCCTCGAAGGATCATTGTTATCTGCAGCGATCTCCCTGTCAGGGGCCTCCATTTGCTTTGCCCTCGTTGGAGAAAGCAAATCAACACACCAGTGCTCGCACTCAACCAGCAGCAGCCTGGGCTCGCAGGCTGTTTGAGCTGCTATGAATCAGAATGGACTCATGAATAACTTGTATGGGGCTTGTTACGTCTCGTTTCAGTCTCTTCAGCTCATAGTTTTCCTTCTTTGGCCTTTCCAGTACTTAGATGTCCAATTATTTTAAAGGCTTCGAGTCTGGAATATCACATACCCAGCGTTACACAGAATCTGGCTTTTCATAGCTGACATCTCATTAAGCTCTCAAATTTACAGCCCCACATGTCAAAAGCAAGGGAGCAGAGAAAGCTTCTGAGCAGGCAGGGCAAAGCCAGCTAGGGCGTGTCTGCTCCCCGGGATCTGCTGCACCCTGGCTGAGGAACCTTCTGGGCGTCTTAGCTCATTGTACACAGATGCCTGAAGCCACACCAACTTTTGCAGGATTATTAACACCCATCCTGTTTGCAAATGAGAACTCTGTAGGGTAAACAACTGTTTTCTCTTCCTCCAAACTTGACTCTACTCTGGGGTTTGCAGAAGCCTGGGCAATGTGTTTACGGAAAAACTGGTTCCTGCTTTCCTGCAGGTGTGCAGGGTTTCTGAGAGGGGGGCCGGCTGGAGAGTGGAAAGAGCATCTGGGAAGACTGAGAGTCTTCCCTTCCCTTCCAGATGGAAGAAGGGAAACAAACGTGTGCCTGCCCATTTCTGCGCTTGGCCCTTTTCATCTGCCCTCACCCTGGACTCACTCGGGCCCTAAGCAAGGCCTTTGCGTCCAGCTGATTGGTTTGTGTTGAATTCTCTTTCAATTTATCTCAAGCCTGAGGAGAGTCACCTTTCATAAAACTTCACTAAGCATCTTTTAAATTATGATTTGCCATTTGAAACAATAGCCACAGGCATTAAAGTCCAGAGATGCAGTAACTTTGATCACCATTCAATAGAGGATCAGAGATTGAGTCAATCAACCAAGGAGAAGAGCATCCACTTAGGAAAGGGCAGCCAGGCGGGTATGAGCAGACTGGGTACCATCCAGAGGTACCTGTCTCCTGGGGTGCAGGCATCACAAGAGGACGGGGCAGGAGGACCAGTGGTGAGGAGCAAGGGGCCAGAGTGGAACAGCCTGGGTGCAAATTGTGTCTCCAGCATCTGTAACCATCTCACTCTAGGCAGTTTACCTGACTGCCCTCTGCTTTAGCTTCCTCCTCTGTGAGGTTGGGATAATGACAGGAACAACTTTAGGGGATTGCTGTGAGAATTAAATGAGCTCATCTAGGTAAAAACATTCAGTAGGCACACAGTAAGTGTGTAATTAATATTGATTATTGACTCTATTTAAAGACTAGGGATGCAGGATTTAGTCCTCGTGATGGGTGTCTTCTGAAGATGTTCAAAGGGACAATGCTTCAGAAGCTAGCATCCTCCTGACACCGTGACACAGGTAGCAGTGTGATTGGGCTGGGCACAGCTGTCCCCACCACCACTCCACCCAGGAATGCTCAGATTGTCTAAGGGAGACATCCGGTGGAGACGTATCTTGGTCTCCACCTTGGGCAAAGTGAAGAGAAAGCCCTTCTCTACCCTTGCTTTCATTTTCATTTCCAAAGAATTTAAGATGTTCATTGAATTTCATGACAGTATAGTAGAGCTCTTACCTTGCAGAACTAATCTACTGGGGGAACAATAATTAGTTCATGTGAAGTATGTACTCGCCTCAGTCTATTTCATATTTATTCCCTTGCTCTTTTCTCACAACAACTCACTGAACTGAGTCCTGTTATCATTCTATTTTATAGGGGAAACTGAGGCACAGAATGGTAACTTGCCCAAGGTCAGCAGTTCAGCCAGGACTTTTCAACCCCAGCGCCCACGCTACAAAGCTATGTCTCACCGTAACCAACCATCTCTCTTTCTGACTCCCTAAGTATTTTTACTTATTTTTATGGACATTTACTAAGAAGGGCAAGTGGATAATGAAAAGCGTCACTGAACATCTGTTTTAACAAAGTCGTATTTCTCACTTAACCATGAATCATGTTACAAAGCACTCTACTAGGACTAGAGAGGAGAGGGCAAGGACAGACACGCAGCCCCTGCCCCTAATGAATGTTCAGTCTCCTTGATGCAAGGGCAAGTGAGGGAGAGAGACCACGGGAAATAAAAATAGGGGAATTGACGGGAGGGAGGGAGGCAGGGAGAGGAAAGGGATACCTGGACCACTACAGATGGGTTTGGGATAATTTGATCCCATGAGGAAAGTCAGTGTGTCTTCTTTTCTTCCATAGTGAACTGAGGAAACAAGCTCAGAGATCTTAAATAGTAAATCCTGGATTGCTCAGCAAATCAGAGGGAGAGGTAAGAGTCTACCGTCTAACTCTGAAGCCCACACTCTCCCGGCTGCACCATGTATCTCGCCGAGCCTGAGAAAGTGGCTAGAGGCCATGTCCTCAAGAGCTTGAAAGTTGCTCTAAGGAGTTTGGGCTTCAATCTTTAATAGATGGAAGTACCCACGATGCCTCCTTGGCTCCAAATTTAAGAATGTCATCCAGGAATTTCCTTACAGGAGCCAGATCCCACTGGTTTCCCTCTGTGCATACATCCCTTCCCCCCACCCCACCCCAAGGGTGTCCAGTGAGCCAGTCCACCATTTCTTTCACTCTTTTATGCAAACGCAGCAGCTGCTTTAGCTGCACCTGCAGCCCCTGCTATGTCGCACACGATAAAAGGATCAAAGCCTGGAAAATGACTTCAGACTATAATTTAAGATAATTAAGATTTTTTTAACCTAAATTACATTTTAACATTTCATAACAGAGCTGTCAAGATTCTATCTATCAAAACTCTATCAAGCAAACAAAAGAGGATAATTATATTTCAGACATACACAGTCATCACTCTGGTTTCTCATAGAAAGACTCCTGTCTTCCTTCACATTCTCATTTGCAAATACTCTTCCTCTTTCTCACCCACCTTTAGAGTATGAGACTATACACTCTTAAGCAAGTGGAAAATATGCCAAAGGCGTCTGTAACTCAGGACATGAAAGCATTTCTCAGAAGCAGCAACTCTAATAAGAACTGCATCTAAAGGAAATATCTCGGAGTTGGTAGGGGCATCCTGTCTCACTACACAGACTCTGATTGGGGATGGGAGAAAGGTAGGATATTAAACTCCTCAAATCAAAGAGAACAATGAAATGCCAACACACTTCCTACTATAAGCTGAATCTGCTTTCCTCCTGTCCCATTGGATTAGAGAGTTTGTTCTAAAGTCTTCTTTGAGATATCAAAGGAAGAACAGTAACTATCTATCGGGTATTGTTGGATGCCTCCCCGTCATCCATTTCACCCCTCCCTGGATCATAACGTGGTTTGGGTAACAATGACACTTTCGGCAGCCCCAGTAGTTGGTTCCCAGTGGCCTCAGGAGCTCAGTGTAATCTTATCCTTTTTACAACTGAGACTGATGCAGGAACCAGCTAGGAACTCAGGCCTCAGCCAATCAGTACATGACATCCCCCAGCCCCAGTGACCAGGCAGGACAGGGGCGTATGACCTCAGTCGGTCGAATCAGAGTGAAGCTCAGTTTAGTTGGGTGGTAGAGAGGAGAGAAATGCTCCCCTTTTGGACCAGTGGCAAACAGCACTGCCCCTGGAACTGTGCAGGCAGATAAAGGAAGCCTGAGGACTAAGCCAACACACTAAGGAGGGCAAAGCCAAGAGCATAACAGAGAAATTGAGTGGGAATCCTAATGAAACGGTGCGTGAAAACTGACACACAGCCAGTTTCAGGTGGGTTCCCTTCTGTTTGCAACCAAGAGCAAGCATCCTAATGGAGCCACCAACTCTAATAGATCAGTGCCTTGTGGGACCTCAGCCCTTTGAAAATCTGTCATAAGCCATGATCCTTCTTCTCAGAAAAAAAACACATACACCAAAGTTCATACAGAATTTAGGAGGGACAGAGGCACAGACTCCGGATTAAGGGTTCCCAGAAGACCGGTTAGAAGCTTAGGCTTTGGGGTAGGACGGATCTGGGTTCAAATCCTGCCTGGGCACTCGGAACTGCATTACTTTGGGTTGGCTTACGTGACTCTTCTGAACTTCATTTGACTCCTCTATAAAATGAGGATGATAATAATAATACATACTTCACAGGGATGTAAAAATTAAATAAAATTATGGATATCTAGAGATTAGCATGCCACACGGTCACATCACAAACACTGTGGCATCAAGTAATTAAGAATAGTCCTTCAGGGGCTCCAGAGAGAAAGCCCTTTAGATAAACGTCCATGTCAAATGGTAGGACATATAAAAGGGAGGCCACAACTGCTCTGAAAATATGAAGCAGTTGATTAGCAATGGGTCCTAAATCTGGGGGAAAGCTGACATTTGGGGCAGGGTTGGGGGCAAAACACAGCTCCCTCACCTGAAAAATGCCTAGACACTGTGCAGGATTACTGTGGATCAAATGAGAAAAAAAGGATTTGATCCTCACTGGGGAAGAATGAGGAAGGTTTCATTAATTGTGAAGTTTAAAAAAAAAAGTCTTAAGTTTATACAAAAGATCTGCGGTTACAGATCTCCTACAGACTTTTGGAATCCTAAGAGAGCAAAATGCAGCAACTTCCCACCCCAGCTCAGCACAAGTGACTCACCAGGCTGTCCTTCACGCCAAAACCCCAAAATTTCTCTTAGAAAGGGGAGACCTTGGACTCCACCAGCGGTGGTCATCCTGTCCAACATCCCTCCCTGCTTCTCCACTCGCCTGCCCACCTCCAGCACTGCCGAGCCTGCTCCACCCCAAGGATTTCCCGGACACTCACATCCCAACAGAATTGTAAGGCTCTTTGAACATGTCCCATTGACTTATGACTTGGAAATGTCAGCAGGAATGGAAACTCCAGGGCAGAGCCAGGAGGAGTTCCGTCCAGGGACATTTTAGAGCTGACACAGCCCATCTGCGTGGCCTTTCACTGTGGTCCTCTAATTCTACCTTCCATTATCTTATTTTCCTTTCTGCATCAAGACTTTCCTTCTTTTTCCACTCCATCTTTCTAAGTAGGCCAGTCACATATAAGCACTTTTTCCGAAAACCAGTGCAATCCCATCTTTGCATTTCCTGCATTTAGCCTGTTTATGGTTGATGCCAAAGCAAGTCCCAATAAAATGATGTGAACAGGCCCCTCTCCACAGCGAGGTGGGCAGAAAGCCTGGACTGGAAGGAATTATGTCCCACCCCAGGCTATTATCCCTGTAAATCAATTCCTTCCTATGAATCTTCCCTCTCAAGACCCCCTCAGAGCTCTGGGGGAGGTAGGGAGTGGTTAAGGAGGGGTCACAAATTAACAGGAAAAGGTTAAAAGCTCTTCTGACTTTCCGCAGCACAGCCTGCAATGAGTCAGCGACAAAGTTCGGCTCCCTCCTAGAAACAGCTGAGGCCAAGAGGCAGAAGGAAAGAAATGCCGACAGAGACCCACAGAGCCCGCTGCAATGTGGTAAAGCACCCAGCCAGCCAGCACATCTTCTGGAAAAGGAGAGCAGATGTGACCACAGTTGGCACTGAGAAGAGCCAAGCCACAGCGCTGCTGATGACAGTCACCACCCGGAAGGAACGCGCCAAAGGCAGCTGCAGAGGCGGCAGCTGGGCTCACTGAGGAAAATGTAAGTCATGGCTGAGGGGAGGGGGGTGGGGCTCCTCTCAGGGACTGGCTGTAGTATCTGCTGCAACCCAGACCTCAGCCAGAAAGCAGAGATTCCAGGAATCATGGGCACTGAAGAGACAAGGTTCAAAGCCTATGAAGACTTTAGACACAATCCTTGGAGATTTTTGTAAATCGATGAGCACCTAATGTGTACCTTTTTTTTTTTTTTAAATGCAGGATAGTAGTTCTGCAAGCCTGGTTATTCCCACCTATTTTAGAGGAACAAATTGGAATTGAGAGTCTCCTACGATGCAGCTCAGAGCAACGAGCTCTTCCTCCAGATAGCAAGTATCTAGGAAATGAAAGAAGCACAAATAATTACTGGTGTGCTAAGCACTGAGAACTACTGCATCACCAAGGCCTCAAGCTGAAAAATCCCTCTTCCTGACCTAAATCTCCTTTACTTCTCACCCCACAGCTCTCTCACTCCTGCTGAATCTGTCCTCCCCTCCTCTGGGCCTCCGTTCTCCAGATCCATCTCTTATGTCCTCATTCATCAGTGTCCTTCTGGCTTTATCTGCCACCTACCCAGCCTGGACTCCATTAGAAATTATTTAAACAGGATTTTTCCCGGAACCTTAGAATTGCTCACTCCCAAACTATCTCCTATGGCTATACTGTTGGTTGTCAGATCTGGGACACTCTTATCTTTTTTTCCCCTATTTCATTGTCATATGGGACAAATCACCAAATTTATCCCATGTGCCCATTTTCTCTAAGCCCTTACGGGGGTCTAACTTCCTACTGACGATCCTTTTTGTTAACTTTTCCTCTTGTCCTGCACAACTTCTACCAGCATTAGTCTCCCCAGATCTATCTGTTTGACTGCCTTACCTATAAAGACAAGCTCATTTTTTGTCATTATGAAAAGAATGGGTCATTGCTTAGGATTCTGTCAAGTTCTTTACCAAAAAAAAAAAAAAAAAAAAACCAAACTGTATATTCTCCACCACAGTCTTACCTTTCCACCTGTTACAAAGAAAGAAAGAAAGAAAGAAAGAAAGAAAGAAAGAAAGAAAGAAAGAAAGAAAGAAAGAAAGAAAGAAAGAAAGAAAGAAAGAAAGAGAAAGAAAAAAAGAAAGAAAGAGAAAAAGAAAAGAGATATTCTTCTTCATTTTTATAAAGTTGTACCTGGGCTCCTCATCTTCTAGCTTCTCACCTTCTCCAGGATCTTGCTCTATCAATTTTGTCCTCTCTCACCTGGAGCTTGTCTCTCTGTTGCTGCTAGTTCTATCTTCTCTGCTGTAACCAGACCCAGGTAACCTATCTCAAGCAATATATAACTTCGCAGAAATCATGTTTTAGCTATTCCCTTTAGGGACACTTAAACCATCTAGGCTCACAGAAGTCCTATAAGAAGAGACAGACACACACACACACACACACATCTGCTGAGGGTGAGCTCAAAATAAAGTATTACAATCAACAATAGAAATGAATAAACCACTAAGAGGGAATGCCAGCAGACATAATACACAGGGGAATAATCATTCCAAGTATCTGGAATAGACTAAAAAAATTAGTAAATTTTAAATGACTAAGATATTTTTGAAAGAAGACAAATCAAAAATAAAAAGTATGAAAAAGGATAGATTTTTAAATGGAATTTTTAGGAATAAAAATATAGTGTTTAAAATTAAAAGCTCAAGAAATATGGCAGATTAAACAGAGCTGAAGAGAGTATTAGATAAATGGGAGATAGAGCTAAAGAAATCATGCAAAATATGGTACAGAGAGATAAACAGATAGGAAATGTGAAATTAGTTAAGTGATATGAAGGCAAGAGTGTGAAGGTCCAAGCTATCTCTCCAGAAAGAGAGAAGGGAGAGAATGAAGGTGAAGTAGCATTTGAAAAGACAACAGTTAAGGTTTTGTTTTTTTTTTAACCCAAAACTGAATGTATAATTCCTCAGAATAAAAAAACTACTAAAGTAATGAAATGCTGAGGAGGATAAAAAAAAATCTACAAGTAAACACATTGTGGTAAAACTGCAGATTATCAAAAACAATAGAAAATCTCTCAAGCAAACAGACATGAGAAAAAGTACCTCAAGGTAATGACAGCTAGATTGGCAGTCAACTTCCCATTAGTGACAATGTATTTCACAGGAAAATGAAACAATGTTTTCATACTATTGTGAGAAAATAATTGTCAGCTTAGAATCCCATATCTGACTAAGTGAAAATTCAAGAAGGAGCAGAATGAAGACCTTTATGGACAAAGACAGGGAGAATTACCACTTACAGACTCTCACTGAAATACCTATTAAAAACAATACCTCATTAAGAAGGAAATGTGCTCTAAAACCAAGGGGTAAGATTCAAGACACAATGATGAGTACAAATATCAGTATATATAGTAATAAATCTAAATAAGCTTGACTAAAAACAAAGCTTAATAATAATATGAATAACTAATGAGGAATTACAAATAAGAGAAGAAAATAGTAGGTATCAACAGCATGGAAATGGGGGAAGAGCTGAGTTAAAAAATGGAAGTTCTCTGTTATGCTAAGTGAAATAAGCCAGCCACATAATAATAAACACTGTATAATTCCACTTACATGAGGTCCTCAGAGTAGCCAAAATCAGAGAGACAGACAGTAGGAAGGGGATGAGGAGAGAGGGAAGGGGGAGTTATTGTTCAATAGATCCAGAGTTTCAGTTTTACAAGATGAAAGAATTCTAGAGATGGATGGTGGTGATGGTAGCACAACATTATGAATCTATTTAATACCACTTAACTGTAGACTTAAAAACAGTTCATATGGCAAACGTATGACTGTGAATTTTACTACAATTAAAAAATTGGTTTAAAAAAAGTGGAAGCCCTCACATTGTTTGGGAAATGTTCAATTTAGCTTAGTCAAGAATTGATGGCAAAAATTTAAAGATTTTAAATCTAATAGAAATAAAACTTCTAACTTCCAAATTAGAAAAAGAGGAGGGAAAATAAAGAAAAATCAAAAGTAAGGACAAAAAGGGCAAAAAGAATAGCAAAGAGAAAGGAATTTAACACAAAAACAGAAAATTAGAAGAGATAAGTCCAAATATATCAGTAAAAAATGTAAGAAAAAATTTAAATTACTGGTTATAATATAGTCTCAGACTAGAACTTTTAAAATTCTAACTGTATGATATTTATAACAGACAGATGAAAAAAAGATATGCCAGGCAAATAGTAAATGCAAGAAAGCAAGGAGAGCCTTGTTAATATCAGACAAAATAGAATTTAAGTCAAAGTGAATTATTCATATTAAACTAAGTGAAAGGAAACTTTTTTTCAGGAAGATATATAATGAGCCTGATTCTGTTGTGCCCAACAATATGGTCTCAAAATATATATAGCAAAAAGCTACAAAATTACAAGGAAAAAAAGTAGACAAATCACAGAGGCTGATTTCAGTATGCCTTCTCCGAAAGTGATAAATCCCCTCAACCAAAAATTAGCAAGACATAAAAGATTCAAATAATTATAATTATCAACATTGACTCAAAGGGAACATAGAATCATGAATTCCCAAAATGCAGCAGAAGGACATAATTTTGAAACAATGGAAAAATTACACATGACAAAAAACCATAAATCCAAAAAATTGGTGAGTTAACAAAGAACTCATAATAGAAATCATTAGCACAACATGCCAAAATTTGAGGATGACGCTAAAGGAGCATTAAAAGGAAAAATTATAGCCTTGAATATATATATCTTTATATACTAAAAATAAGATGAGTTAAGCATGCAATATAAGAAGTTAGCAAACAGTGATAAAACTCAAAGAAAGTGGATGAATATAATAAAAATAAAAGGAAGAAATGATACAAAAGAGTAACAAAACCAAGTTTTTTCTGAAATGGCAAATCAAATAGATGATTTTCTGGTAAGACTGATTAAGACAAAGAGATGGCACAGATCAAGCAGTAATACGAGTAGAAAAGAGATCATCATTTCAAGTGAAATAGAGACAAGAATGACTTAAGTGAATGCTCTAAACCCAATTTTGAGAACTAGATTTAAAATTTTTAGACAAACTTGTCATCATTGACTCAAAAAAATTAAAAGTTTGCATATATCTATAATTTTTAATAGCAAATATATGTATGTATGTATATGTGTGTGTATATGTGTATATATATATAAAATATATATCTCCATGTAAATTTCCAGGGCCAGACGATCTTTATTAATGAGTATTACCAAAGCTTTAGTGAACATAAAATCCTAACCTTACACAAATTATATTGGAAAATGAAAGAGAAATTGATCCATCTTCCTGTAGGTGCTATTATAACCTTGATATGAAAACCACACGAGGAGAGTCTAAGAAATAATAGCCAAATAGGAAGAAGTATAGCAGCTGACATACACTGAATATTCACAAAGCATGGGAACTATTCTAAGAGCTTTACTTAGATTATTTCATTTTATATCTCAAAAAATAATAATAAACTATTTGTTAGGTGTTGTTAACTCCATTTGGAGATAAGGTAGCATGGAAAGTTTAAGTAACTTGTCCAAGTTGGGAGTCAGGAAGTGATAAAACAAGGATTCAAACTAGAATAGTATCACTTCAGAGTCTGCATTCTTAACCACTGTGCTATATTTCCTCCCGTTTTTGCATGTGTGATCAGTATGTTCACTAAAGAATGACTACCAAATAAACATAGATGCAAAAAATATACTAGCATATCTAACGAGTAATTTTTAAGCACTTAATAAAATCCAAAACCTACTAATGATTTTAAGAATAAGAAAAAAACACTTGGAAAACTAGGAATAGAAGGGAAACTTCCTTCATTTGATAAAGGGTATCTATTAAAAGCATTCATATTATGGTGAGATTTTGATTTCCCATTAAGTTCAGGAAAATAAAAACAAATTCCCCCATCACCATTTCTATTCAGCATTGTACTAAAAGTCATACCAAGTAAAATAAGTCAATGAAGAACATTAAATGCATAAGGATTGAAAAGAAAAAAACAAACTTCTGACTTTCAGACTATATTATTATATACATAGAAAATTCAAGAAAATGTAAATATTAGAATTGAAAAAGATACTTCAGAAAGATACCTAGATTGAAGATCAATATAAAAAATTTGTTTTTAACTCTTATTCTATTCACAGTAGCATCAAAAAAAGTATATACACATTCAATAAAAAATGTAGAGTACCTGCTGTGTACCAGGCACTGAATTATGCACTTTAATAATATGTGCAAGACATTCATGGAGAAAATTATTAACTTTTCCTGAAAGATATGAAAGAAGATCAAATAAACAGAGTGATGTGATAGGAGGACTCAATATCCTATGGAGGACAACTCTTCCCAAAGTAATCTATAAATTCGGTAAAGGTGCAGTCAACACTCAAAATAATTTTAATTGGAATTTGACAGTACTATTTTTAAATTAATATGGAAAAGCAAAGGAACAAGAATATCTAAAACAATTTTAAAGAATAACAAGGTGTAGGTATTTGTCCTTTTAGACATTAAAATTTACTTTCAAGTTATACCAATTAAGAGAGTGAGTTGTTGGCACTAAGGTTCATCTTGGGAGTGGGTGGGGTGACGCACTTGGACCAGTTTTATAGACCCTGCACTGCTCAAGGGTAATGATAACAAATCTACTGTCAGATTGTTTTTGCCAAATCATAAAATTGAATTCTCTGCTACCCTTCAAGAAAAGCTCCTAAATAGAAAATGTATTCAGTTCTTTGTCTGGACAATGTAAATAGCTTCCTGGCAATAATCTGCAAACTCAGTTTCAAATAGGAGTCTTTCAGAATCCCAGGCAGTAAGGCAGCCTTATCAGGAAACAAAATAGAGACTGAGAATTGCCCTGGCTGGGCAGGGAAAGACCCTTGAGGAATGAAGGCCAATCTTATTGACCTTGAATGGCCTTTGTTGACAGGAGGTGTAGAGAACAAAGATGAGTCACTTGCCACAAAGCAATTCAGGGCTAGAGGGCAGTGGCATTAATTAAGCTCCTTAGAAGGCAGAGTCAGTCTTTTCATTTTCTCCACCCCCACCCCTTCTCTCCAAATATTTGGAAGAGATCCCTTTGGGATGATCCTTTCCCTGGGGCTGAGAAGTACTAGTCAGCAAGCCAGATGAGGGGAAGAACTCAGTTTATTTCAGGCATGAATACCAAATGAGATTTACGACAGCTGGAATACTTGTTAGTTCCTTCTATTAGGAGAGCCATTCATAACAGCAATGAGAGGGCCTTCGCCAAACACACAGGGGTGTCTTTAGACCTTTCTCTTGGAGAAGACTAATATTCAGTCTTTCTCTTTCTCTCTCCACCCAAGGAAACCAAAGTGCCCTCAGCTCTGAACCCACATTCCCACTGATTCCAGAAAGAGCTGTGGGCTTGGCACTGGGAGCCAGAATGTGACCCATGTTCTATCAATCAGTCCTACACCATAGGAATGGAATTTCAAATTAACACAAAGAGACTTGTGCTCCAGCCATCTGCTCCTTGACTCCAGTTTTTCACAGGACAAGAGCAGCCAGAGCCCTAGAGGGCTAGTTGTTTGTTAACAAGGTCCCTACTTCTCATCCATACGTCTGTCTTTTTGTGCTGCCACGTGAAAAACCTTGGTCAACAGCCCCTCTCCCCAGCGTCTTTACTATCTGCTTTTTATCAGGCTTTTGAAGTCAGTGGACCCTGCCAGCCTCCCCCAACCCACTTGGGAACAGCAGCTGAGTGTGTGAACCCACATCAGCCCTACTACGGGGCTCAGGACCAAATAATGCAGGACGCTGACCCACAGAGCAGGCAGCCTTCTTTCTGCTGAGCAGTTATCACTTCAGAAATGTGAAGGCTAATAATCCAGGTGATAGAAGAGCTAGGGGGAGCAAGGATAAGGGGAATGAATGAAATACATTCACCAAGTTTGTAATAACACAACCTATCCCACATCCTAACTTGACTTGCTTCTCTGCTGAGCAAAGTCCAACATACCAGCTTTGGTTCACTCAGGTATTGGGTTTCAGAGAGAGAATGAACAATATGGGCATTTGATGAGTCACTCATTTCTGCATTCATGCAATAACGTTTCACTGAGTGCTGTAGACCGGGTTCTCTAAGCATTACAGGAGGGAAAAAGAGACAGATCACTGCAATGCAGTGTGATCAGTGGCTAAACTAGATTAGTGTTTGTGCTGGGGTAGGGTGTGGAGAAAATTCCCCAGAAGAGTGGCCTTTAAGCTGGGTCTTGTGGACAAGTGTGTAGTATATAAATATATGTAAATATATATATTATATAGAGAACACTCCCCTGGTTCCTTAGTGTTCTTCCCTTCATCAAAAACACTCCAAAAGCTTTGTGGTGTCCCCATAAAAGTGAGTTCTCAGTTTGTTTCTGAAGCATTTCATTTGACCAAATGAAACAATGATTCTAAGAAAAGGTGTTCCATTTCTCTGAAGTTAACAAAATATCCTGAGTCTTTTTTCATTGCTCAAAACACTTTTAATTGCCAAAGTAATACATGTTTTCCATAGGTACTCTGGAAAATTCAGAGAAAGATAAAGGAAAAACAAAAAATTAAGTGGGAATCCAGGTATTAGAGAAAATACTGTCACTGTCTTGGTGTTTCATTTTCTATGAATAGACTTTTGTTTTGATTTTGTGCAAAACTGGGATTGATCACATATTGTACATGTAATTTTGTAAGTTTTTTTTTTACTTTTCTAAAAACTTGCCACATCTTTAAATACTCTTTGAAAAAAGTACTTTTAATGGCTGAAAAATATTTCATCATGGATGGACCACATTTATTTCAACTATTTTTCCACTAGTGGTAGTTTACATCACATCCATTGTTTTGCTCTCCATGTTGCAATGATCATAAATTTGTCTGTATATCTATGATTATTGCCTTAAAATAAACTTCTAAAAGTACAATAACTGGAACAAAGATCATGTATATTTTTAGGGTTCCTCCTACAATAATGCTGAATTTTTCTCCAGAAATACATAATATCTACTACACAATGTATTAATCAATGAATGAACAAGTGATTTTTTAAAAATTCTTCATAATACTCTTCCTAGAAATTGCCAGACTTGAACCATAGGAAACTAAATAAACTTTGTAGGAGTAAAAAGAAACCCCTGGATTGAGGAAACTAGTAAACTAATAAAATTCTAATTACCTCTGAGAAGAATATAGACCAAGAATTTTTTCTAAAATTGAGTTACACATGTATCTAATAGAAAACTATAAAAGAAGACTTTAAAAAATGGAAAAAAGAAGACTTTAAAAAATGGAAAGATATCCCATGCTCTTGGATTGGAAGAATCAATATTGTTAAAATGGTCCCACTGCCCTAGGCAATCTACAGATTTAATGCAATCCCTATCAAATTACCCAGGACATATTTCAAAGAACGAGAACAAATCATAATAAAATTTATATGGAGCCACAAAAGACCTAGAATTGCCAAAGCATTACTGAAGAAAAAGAAAGAGGCTGGAGGAATAACTCTCCCAGACTTCAGACAATACTATAGAGCTACAGTCATCAAGGCAGCATGGTATTGGTACAAAAACAGACATATAGACCAATGCAACAGAACAGAGAGCCCAGCCATGAACCCACAAACTTTTGGTCAATTGATCTTCAACAAAGGAGGCAAGAATATACGATGGAATAAAGGCAGTCTCTTCAGCAAATGGTGTTGGGAAAACTGGACAGCAGCATGTAAAACAATGAAGCTAGAACACTCCCTTACATCATACACAAAAATAAACTCAAAATGGATCAAAGACTTAAACATAATACAAGATACAATAAACCTCCTAGAAAAAAATATAGGCAAAACATTATCTGACGTACATCTCAAAAATGTTCTCCTAGGGCAGTCTACCCAAGCAATAGAAATAAAAGTAAGAATAAACAAATGGGACCTAATGAAACTCACAAGCTTCTGCACAGCAAAGGAAACCATAAGTAAAACAAAAAGACAACCTATGGAATGGGAGAAAATATTTGCAAATGAAACCGACAAAGGCTTGATCTCCAGAATATATAAGCAGCTCATACGACTCAATAAGAAAAAAGCAAACAACCCAATCCAAAAATGGGCAGAAGACCTAAACAAGCAATTCTCCAAAGAAGAAATACAAATGATCAATAAGCACATGAAAAAATGCTCTTATCACTAATTATCAGAGAAATGCAAATCAAAACTACAATGAGGTATCACCTCACACCAGTCAGAATGGCCATCATTCAAAAGTCCACAAATGACAAATGCTGGAGAGGCTGTGGAGAAAAGGGAACCCTCCTACACTGCTGGTGGGAATGCAGTTTGGTGCAGCCACTGTGGAAAACAGTATGGAGATTCCTCAAAAGACTAAGAATGACCCAGGAATCCCACTCCTGGGCATATATCCAGAAGGAGCCCTACTTCAAAATGACACCTGCACCCCAATGTTCATAGCAGCACTATTTACAATAGCCAAAACATGGAAACAGCCTAAATGTCCATCAACAGGTGACTGGATAAAGAAGATGTGGTATATTTATACAATGGAATACTACTCAGCCATAAAAACTGACAACATAACACCATATGCAGCAACATGGATGCTCCTGGAGAATGTCATTCTAAGTGAAGTAACCAGAAAGAGAAAGAAAAATACCATATGAGATCACTGATGTGGAATCTAAAAAATAAATAAATACAAAACAGAAACAGATTCATAGAATACAAACCTGTGGTTGCCAAGCGGGGGGTGGTGGGAAGGGACAGACTGGGATTTCAAAATGTAGAACAGATAAGTAAGATTATACTATATAGCACAGAGAAATATATACAAGTTCTTGTGGTAGCTCACAGTGAAAAAAAAATGTGACAATGAATATAAGCATGTTCATGTATAACTGAAAAATTGTGCTGTACACTGAAGTTTGACATGACATTGTAAAATGACTATAACTCAATAAAAAGTTTTAAAAAATAAATAAATAAAAATAAAAAATAAAATAAAATAAATTAAATTAAATTAAAAAAGAAAACTGTATAGCCAAAATAAAATTCCAGAAGAATAATTACTGTCATAGGAAAATGTGTACCATGTATCAAAAGCAGTTTCCAAAGCCATAAATCCAGTACGATCCCATTTTTGTGGAATATGTGTAACATGTGTATAATATATAATATATGTATATTATATTGTATTAGAATATTAGGAATTATATAAGTTTAAAACATGATGGTTTGGTTTACATATACTGTGAAATGATTACCGCAATAGGATCTGCTAACATCCATCTTCCCATATAGCTCCAATAAAAAGAAAAGAAAGAAGAATAAAGGAAAAAAACTTTTCTCCTTGTGATAAAAACTCTTAGGATTTACTCTTTTAACAACTTCCTGTATATCATATAGCAGTGTTAGCTATAATCATCATGCTACACATTAGATCCCTAGTATTTATTTTATGACTGGAATTTTTTTCCTTTTGACCACCTTCCTCCAATTCCCTCTCCCCTAACAACCCTCTATCACTACCTCTGGTAACCACAGTCTGATCTCTTTTTCTCTGAGTTTGATTTTTATTGTTGTCTTAGATTCCACATATAAGTGAGATTATACAGTATTTGTCTTCCTCTGTCTGACTTATTTCACTAAGCACAATGTCTTCAAGTTCCATCCATGTTTTTGCAAATGGTAGGACTTCCTCATTTTTTATTGGTTAATAATATTCCACTGTGTGTGTCTATGTGTGTGTGTATGTATATGTATATACATATACATATATATACATACACATATATATATATATATCACAACTTCTTTATCCTTTCAGCCATCAATGGGTACTAGGTCGTTTCCATGTATTGGCTGTTGTAAATAATGATTGTATGAACATTGGGGTGCAGATATCTTTTTGAGTTAGTGTCTTTGTTACCTTTGGATAAATTCTCAGAAGTGGAATTGCTGAATTACATGGTAGTTATATTTTTAAGTTTTTGAGGATCCGCCATACTGTTTTCCATAGTGGCTGCACCAGTTTACTAACAGTGCACAAGTGTTCCCTTTTCTCCACATCCTCACGAGCATTTGTTACATCTTGTCTTTTTGATGATGTTAACAGGTGTGAGACATAGCTCATTGTGGAATCAATTTGCATTCCTTTAATGACTAGTGATGTTGAGCATCTTTTCATGTACCTGTTGGTCTTTCATATATTTTCTTTGGAAAAAATGTCTATTAAGGTTCTTTGCCTATTTTTAATTGGGTTATTTGTTCTTTTGCTATTGAGTTTTATGATTTCCTTACATGTTTTAGATATAAACCCCTTATCAGATAAATGATTTCCATTTTTTTTCCATTCGGTAGGTTGTTTTTTCACTTTGCTGATGGTTTCTTATGCTGTGCAGAAGTTTTTCAGTTTGATGTATTTGCACTTGTTTATTTTTTATTTTGTTGCTTGTGGCTTTAGGTGTCATATCCCAAAAATCATTACCAAGACCCATGTCAGGAAGCTTTGTTCCTATGTTATCCTCTAGGAGTTTCATGAAACACCAAAATATTAACAGTTATTCTCTCTATGCACTGGATTTAGGGTGAGTTTTCCTTTGTATAGAGTGTGTGTGTGTGTGTGTGTGTGTGTGTGTGCATGTGTGTTCTAAATCTTGTGTATGGAGCATATATCATTTTTTTGATTAAAGAAAAAAGTGTTTTTAAATGTTGAGTTACCATGGAACTAAAAGAAATGTTTTCTACTATGAGACAGTAAACAAAATGATAAACAGGCAATTCTTCCTCTGAAGGTATATTAGTCTGCTCAGTTGCCATAACAAACACCATAAACCAGGTGGCTTAAACAAGAGAAATTTATCCTCTCACAGTTCTGGAGGCAGAGCTGTGAGATCAGGCGTCAGCATGGACAAGTTCTGGTGAGGACTCTCTCTTCTTGGCCTGCAGACAGCCGCCCTCTCCCTGTGTCCTCACATGACCTTTCCTTGGTGAGCGCTCCTGGAGAGAGAGCAGCTCTCCGGTGTCTCTTCTTATGAAAGCACCCATCCCATCATAGGGGCCCCACCCTCATAGTTTCATCTAACCCTGATCACCTCCCAAAGTCCCCATCTCCAAATACCATCAATCACATTGAGGGTTAGGTTGTCAACATATGAATTTTGGACGGATGCAAACATCCAGTCAATAAAAAAAGGGATCCTTCAGAGAGTAATATGGAGATAGTTCTCAATATTAATTATTTAATTAATCATTAATATTGAGATAGTTCAAGCTCACATTTAAAAAAAAAATAAAATACCTAGAAGAGTCATCTTGCTGTATGACATAATACAGAGGAAAAAAACCCAAAAAACTATGAACAGGACAGAGCCCTGGCCATCAAAGAGATATATTTTTGTGAAGGAAGACAGAAAATTATTACAAATCAGTGCAACAGAGTTCTAACAAAAAAATGCACTGGCACATATCTGAGTGGAAAGGGGGACACAGAGGAAGTGCTCGTGGTCTGGGGACAATCAGGAAATGATTCTGAAAAGAAGTGAAACTTAAGCTGAGTTTGGTGGGAAAAGAAAACAAAGAAAGAAAGTAGAAGCAGCCAAGCATGCAGAAGGCTGTGCCAGGCAGAGGGAACAGCTTGTACCAAGGCCTGGAGGCTGGAAAGCATCGCTGCACATGTGGGAAGGGATGAGGTAGGAGACGAGGATGGAGGATGGAGGAAGGACTCCAGTCTCTATGGTTCTCTAATAAGGTTCTTGGATTCTGAACATCGACAGAGATTGAGTGAATTAAACTGGACTGATCTGGTGTGCCACACGAAAATGTTTGAACTTCACCCCAAGGACCATGCCAAGCACTATATTTTAAGCAGAGAGGAACAAAAAACGACTAATGATTCTGGTAACAAAGTAGAAGAGAATGGCTTAGACAACGGTTGGGAGAATGGCGAGAGAAAGCCAGTTTAGAGGTTGTCCTAAGAGTTGAGAAGAAAAATGATGAGATTCTGAACCAAGGACAGCTACTTATTAGAAAATAAGTTAGGTATGTATTGTCCAACAGTCAATTTGGGTATAGAAAATTTCTACAGTAATGCTATAAACTGTATATACTTGAGGTACTTCACTGACAAAATTGGTATCTAAGGTGACTGTATGTCCTGTTTGTCTGAGACAGCCCTGGGTTTCACTGGTTATCCTGGTACCATTATTAACAGTATCCCTTTGTTTTCAAGAGTGTCCCAATTTGGCTGAGAAATCATTGGGATCTCATCTTCCAACTCCCTGAGTTTCTAGTCCAAGTCCCTACTTTAGACACTATTCCTTGGATTCCTCTTTTCCTCACCAGATAAATTCATCATCTTCCACCCCCTAGGCCATACTTTTGGTCACCAGAGAAGAAAGCTGCTTTTTCTCTCTGGACCCAACATCAGCCTTTTTATCAGATTGTTTGTCTTACACTTACTTGAATATCTCTACTTCTGGCCACAGAAATTCTATGGAGGATATCCTTCTGTTCTGGATCCCAAACCTGTTTCTAAATCAGTTTCTTCTGCTCAAAATCTTCCTTCTTCCTTCAGCTCTGATTGAGTGCCCTGGCCTTTAAAATCCCAGCCGCCTCACTGGTAACATTGCCCTTCATTGTATCATCTTGAGCCCATGAATCCTCTCAATGAAAATGTTAACTTCCTTCCCAACTTTGCCTCACATTGCCTGGTCATCTATTGGAACAGAGTCTCAGATCCCTATCACAGGCAGCTCACCTTCTCCACCAAAGTCAACTTTTATTGCACAGTGTAATCTGTCACATGCCCTCTACTCTTCCATTCAAGACTAACCAAAATGTAAAGAGTAGCTATTTACATAATGTAAAAGAATCTGAAAAAGAATACATGTATATGTATAACTGAATCACTTTCTTGTACACCTGAAGCACACATTATAAATCAACTGTACTTCATATGGTATTTTTCTTTCTACCATATGAGATCACTCATATGTGGAATCTAAAAAACAAAAACAAAAACAAACAAACAAAAACAAAGTGTAAATACAGGACAGAAATAGACAGACAGAGAATACAGACTAGTGGTTGCCACGGGGGTGGAGGGTGGGAAGGGATAGACTGGGATTTCAAAATTGTAGAATAGATAAACAAGATTATACTGTATAGCACAGGGAAATATAAAATATACACAAAATGTTATGGTAGCTCACAGAGAAAAAAATGTGACAATGAGTGTGTATATGTCCATGTATGACTGAAAAATTGTGCTGAACACTGGAATTTGACACAACATTGTAAAATGATTATAAATCAATAAAAAATGTTAAAAAAATAAATCAACTGTACTTCAATTTAAAATTTTTAAATTTATTTTTTAAATTAAAAAAAAGCAGTTGTTTATGTGGCAGGACTACTTACGATTTTTATACCTCTTTTTATTAATCTACTTCTTTGTATATTCGAAGTTTTCCACAATGAGTATTTTATAATGAAATACATTTTCCTAAAACAATTCTACCTTCATTCCCTTCACAAACGTGGACCACTCTTCTCACCTTCCAAGTCCCACAGAAGCTACTCATCTTACAACCTAGAACTTTCCATTTACAATGAGATTTGGCCAAGGTGTTAGCCACTGTGCCAAGCTCTCTGCCAGAGTTTTCTCATAAATATGAACAGGATGACAAAAGAACCCTACTTCTGACAGTACGTATTTTTTACTCCATGCAAAAGTTAAAAAAAAAATTTTTTTCAGTTTAAGAGAATGCGTGGAGAAAGGGCAAATATCAAAGAGAGAAGAGTAGGTTACAACAGATGTTAACAGATATCTGGAGATCAAAGCATCATTACTGCTGCGCTCCCAAAACATCGACTGTCAGAGACAGCAGAATTCAAAGGCCAAATAGGCTGAATGAGGGGGAAGGCTTGAATTAGGGAGGAGCAGCAGAGGCATTAGAAACAAGATCACTTAAGCAACATAGCAGTCAACCAGCAGGACAATTTCAAGTCTGTATATTGAATCATCTTTATATAAATTGATTGCAGTTGTAATAATTTAATGGCTTAAGATAAATATTTGTATATCTAACAATCCAAACCAGGGCTTTTCAGGTTTAGCTCTGAGGGTATTGTATGAAGACAGGAGGTGGCATAAAGAGGTAAATGGGTAAGACTCCTGCCTCCCACTCACTTCAGCCAGTCTTGGCTACTTTAGGAGATAAAATGTGTTTGAAAGCCAATGATTTAAATAAATGTGTGTGTGTGTGTGTGTGTGTGTGTGTGTAAGCACGTGCACGTATGTATGGACAAGAGATATGCACAACCTAACTTTTCATATGACCTTAATCTAACACAATACGTATCCTTTTGGCATATTTATTGGCAATGTATGTTTTTGACCTTGTTCACAAGAAGCAGAAACATTTCATTGAGAAGTTTAAAAATGCCTTTTCTTAATAATCTCACATTCATGCTTCTAATCCATATATGAACTCATGTGGAACCTTAATGGGCACATCACAAATCATGGGTTTTAGATTCTCCTGCTAAATAATAAGTTCCTTGGAGACAAGGGTCTCCTCTTTCCCACTGCCTAGTATGTTCAGTAGACTACTCAATAAACATTTGTTGGTTAAAAAGAAAAGTGAAGGCAGAACATATTTTTAAAAATATGTATCCAAAGAAATTCTTCAGTAAACCCAAAAGTAATTTGTCTGCAGAGAAATTTATTGTCCAGGGTTAAAGTTGTAATCTACAAACATATAGAGAGAATGCTAATCATCAGGATAATGATTTTGCTCTAAGGGTATAGCAGCGATAATGAAATCAATACACCATCATCCCGCTTTACAACACAGCCATCTTCGCATGTGGTAGGAACATACTGCATCAGAATTGTCTGGCTTTATGTTATACTGGCTTATTACCTTCCAAACGATTTTGGTGAAAAATTTCTCTTCTCGATGCTACTTTTTCTCTTTATGTTAAAACACACACTTACATATTCTCTGAACCGAGGAGACAGGGTTAAGCAAACCTTATTGTCTCTATAAAACCTTTGTATATAATGATACATACAAATGAGATGAGACACCTATCTTTGTGCAATCTGTAGGAATTTAATAAATAATAAAATAAAGGAGGCATCATGGTTGTGTTGACTGCCTCAAACATTGGACCTGATAATCTCACTTGAAATTTCAGAGTACAAGAGAAAAGTCCACCTGCCATGATTTTGTGGCTTCAATGAAAAGGTCAGACGGAGCATGAACTTGAGAATTACACAGGGAAGGCAGACAAATCACACAGGAAATAAAAGGGTGTGCTGCTGTTAGCTGTATATTTCAGGCATCTGATTGATGTTGTGAGGGGAAAAGTTATAAACTAAACAATAACATGTGAACCCCAAATGATGCCATATGGGCTGGAGAACCCAGAACTGGGAAAGGAAATCATCAGAATAAAGTAATTCTGCTCTTGAAAAAAAAATGTTGTTGGCGATTGTTTCCCCTAGAATAACTAAGTTTATAAAATGTAAGTCATGTGTGTTATTATTTTACAAAGTTTTTTAAAAGCAAGTGGAGTAAAGGCAAAACTGCTTGGCTGTTTATGGCTAATTTTGGTTTGATACCAATTTGAATAGAACACGAACCTTTTGATATGTTTATAATATGAGAGTGCAATTCAGGCACAGGATGAATGAAATGTGACAGGATGGGTGACTTGTGCCATGTGCCACAAGCATCACACTGACCGGGCAGCCTAGAGGAAGACCCCGCAGACGTGGAAAGCAGTTGGACACGGAGAGAACTGAGCTCCATGATGCCCTACATATTTGTGAAGGAGAGTTTCTTGATGGGTGGTATAAAGTCAATCCATTACCTGTCATATTAATTTCATAAATTTAAAACACTGTTCTTTGAATAGTGTGATCACACTCAATTTGAGATCACATTATATCCAGTAGAGCAAGATATATTAACAAGCACGAGCAGTGTGGATCGCAAATGGGTGGCTAGTGGCGGTCCACCGTGGAAGGTCCACGAAGGGGTCTCCACGGGAGCCAACACCACCGTCCTGCCCTACAGCTCCTCTCACATCAACTGATGTAGAGTCACTCCATCCACACCATGCTCACCACACTGCGTTTTCAGACCTAGCACTCATAAGTCTCTCTCACATCCTTTCATCCCACAAGCAAATTATTCCTCAATCCTCTCTCTCAACTTCTCACACTTCCAGTTACCATAAGAGTAGATTCTGTTCTACAACCAAGTGTCATCTCCATCCTAATCAAGGGAAATGGGGAGGAGAAATTCACCTTCCCTCAACATGAATGTGTGGGGGAAAAAAAAAGGGGGGGTGGAAATGAGGATCAAGAAAGAAGAAGTAAGCAATCATTTGAAGAGGGGAAAATCCACCTTTATCCCATTAAGACAACTTCAGGTACATACCAGGAAAAGGGTGGCCACAGTCTCCTGAGTGTTTAAACATGGTTGGAATTTCACAAAATTAAATAGAGCTAATTATCTTTGATGAGCACACATGCTATTTACCTTTAGTGAGCCTTTTTCTGAACTTGAACAATGGATTTCCAATATTTACCACTAGGTTGATTTAGAAAAAGTTCAGAGAGATTCTGGATCAAAAGTATAGTGCCCACTGAAAAGATGCGTAGTCCTGATTTTCTTCACTAACCAGTGGGAAAGGCTGCACAAGGTAAGCATAGGATTCTGTGCCTAGTTTGATATTCTAGTATGCTCTTCGTGAGAAAAAAAAATTTTAATGGAGGTACTGGGGATTGAACCCAGGACCTCCTGCATGTTAAGCATGTGCTCTACTGCTGAGTAATACCCACCCCCTCTTTGTGAGAATTTAACAGGTTGGTAAGATTGTGAGCGGGGTTGCAGATTCTAGTAACAAATGCTCTTCTCTATTAGGCCTTCTATGGGATGCATTAGTGTCCTTCTACACTGCATTATTTATGTTACTAACTTGAGCTCCATAGGCCCTCCAGCCATGGTACCCACTGTGCTACAAGGAGGTGGTGTATGCTCCTCTCACCTGCATGACACCTAAAGGAGCAGAATATCCAAGACCACACCCACCATTACTGGCTTTATTATCACGAATGACGAGATTTTTTTTCCCCGGCCCTGTAGTAAATCTATCACCAAAACCTAGAGCGAACAGCAAAGGTCTAAGAACTAAGAGTGATTTCTACTCACAAGGCAGAGAGAAGAGACAGGTGCATACTCAAGGAAAATTCCCAGAAGGCACGATGCCAAACCAAAGTAGGAGGGAGCATGTGGTGGAGTGGGCTTCAGTGAGCAGCTGGTCTCCCACTACTCTCCTCTCACTCAGAACTTTTTTTAATTGCCACTTCCCTTAAGCCACATCAAGAGTCTTCCCATGATTCTCTCACCTCTGTGGATTTCTATTCTTGGCATTGGGTGCAAAGCCAAAAACTTGAAAGGACTCCTTCTCTTCTTCATAAATCACTAAATACACAAAATTAGAGCCCATTCACCAGTTACTCTTCTCTCCTCAAAGAGTTCTATTTACAGAGCTTTATCAAGTGAGTTATTAGGGAAAAGGCTTAGGAAAGTTGGCTGACCTTGGTAACTATCCCTTATGGTTTTATTGAATTTAAACAGTTAGAATGGGCAGGTAACACAACATCCAAAAGCATGCCAGGAGAAGACTACAAAACCTCTTTATAATGGTCCTGGTCCTAAAGGCATAAACACTGAACCCCAGAGAATAAATGAACCCGCAGGGTCGCAATTTGATTGAATAAACATGCTAGAATAATAAATAAAATAAATGATTAAACAGAAAGAAAAAAGTTTCTGCATGGATGTGTTGAACACACACAGCTCTTTCATTGTGAATAAGCTAAGTAAAATTTCATCATTATGGAACAATTTAACTTCCAGTACTGCTGTTCACCTCCTTAATGCTTTATCTAAGAATAACAGCAATTTGAACAATCAAGAAATTATCCATTGTGATTTCTTAAGAAAGGTGCAGCTCTTTGTTTCTAAAACGTTCATTTATGTAATGAATGACTCTGAACTTGCAAGGAAATGTTCACTGGATTATGTGATACAATTTTAGGGCATGAATCTAGCAGCAATGATTAAATCTTAAACACAAATGTGGAAAAATTGTTCAACAAGCATGCAAAAGTCCTACATGATTAAGTTAAGCAGGGATTAGAAACCAAAACTACTGTATAAAAATCATTGCTTTGCCTGAAATTTCTCTGGGAAAATCAAACTAGTACCTATCTCAGAAATCGCAAGATTTCTAAGTTGGAATAGATCTTAGATGACATTAAGGGCAATCCTGTTTAGTAGGGTGACTCCTTCATTCAGGTTTGCCTGGGATTTTTCTGATTCTAACACTGAAAATCTCAGTTTTATGCAAACTGGGATAGTTGTTCACTCCCCTCTTTGGATTCATAAATTCCTTTGAGGACGTAACTTACCAGAGACTTAACTTTCACGGGGTTCTTTTCCCAATCATGAGTCAAATCAGTGTGCCCATAACCTATCCTTATTCTCTCTTCTGCAGCAAAACGTGGCAGCCCTCTGAGTATGTGAAGACTGCCTCTCCCCTTCCCATACTTTCCCAATTGAATTTCTCTTTTCTCTAGGTTAAGTTGGCCCAGTTCCTTCATCCACTCCTTGCGTGTTCCTGTTCCATTGGCAACCTCATTACTCTCCTCTGGCCAGGCTCATCTGTCAAGTTCCCTCAGATGGTGACATCCCAAACTGAGCTCAAGCCTCCACACTCCACCTGAGTGGACTCCTTGAGTTCCTCCACTGTCCTGGTCCCGGGGATTCCATGCCAACAAACTGAAACTCCGTTGGCCACTGCATCCCACTGTTGGTTAACAGTACGATTCATGTCAACAGAAAGCAGCAGAGACTTTTCACACATGCTGTTGTTCAAAGCTCTGCCTCCTGTAGTTTTGCAATTGTTCTTTAGATCTCAAACACCACACAATGATCCCTTAGAGTGAACCCTCTATTCCAGCCCATGATTCCAGCTTTGGATCACAATTCTCTCATCCAAAGCACTTACTCCCTTCCCAAGGTTATGTAGTCTGGAAGTGTTTTCTGTGCATCAACATCTTCAATCCTTCAAACCATTGGCAGAAATGTGTACTAGGTCAGGGGGAAGACCAGATCATTTGTCAGGACACAGCTACCGGCTGCATAAAGATAGGTATTCCCTTGGGTCTTTTGTTTTGAGATGTTCTCCAGGGCTCTTCCAATTTCCAGATTTTAGGAGAGAAGCTGAAACTAGGAGAATGCAAATACACATAGGAGATTATACAATGGAGAAAAGACAGTCTCTTCAGCAAGTAGTGTTGGGAAAACTGGACAACAACATGTAAATCAATGAGTTAGAACTCTCCTTCACACCACACACAAAAATAAACTCAAAATGGCTTAAAGACTTAAACATAAGACAAGATGCAATAAATCTCCTAGAAGAAAACATAGGCAAAACATTACCTGACATAAATTTTAGCAATATTCTCCTAGGTCAGTCTACCCAGGCAATAGAAATGAAAGCAAAAATTAACAAATGGGACCTAATTAAACTTATAAGTTTTTGTACACCAAGGGAAACCGTAAGCAAAACAAAATGACAACCTGTGGAATGAGAGAAAATATTTGCAAATGATGCAACTGACAAAGGCTTAATTTCCAGAATGTATAAACAGTTCATATAGCTTAATAACAATAACAACAAAAAAACCCAATCCAAAAACGGGCAGAAGACCTAAACAAGCAATTCTCCAATGAAGACATACAAATAGCCAATAGGCACATGAAAAAATGCTCTATATCACTAATTATCAGAGAAATGCAAATCAAAACTACAATGAGATATCACCTCACACCAGACAGTATGGCCAACATTCAAAAGTCCAGGAATAATAAATGCTAGAGAGAGTGTGGAGAAAAGGGAACCCTCCTATATTGCTGGTGGGAATTTAGTTTGGTGCAGCCATTATGGAAAACAGTATGGAGATTCCTCAAAAAACTAATAACAGACTTACCATATGATCCAGCAAACCCACTCCTAGGCATATATACAGAAGGAACTCTAATTTGAAAAGATACATGCATTCCAATGTTCGTAGCAGCACTATATACAATAGCCAAGGCATGGAAGCTACCTAAATGTCCATTGACAGAGGACTGGATAAAGAAGCTGTGGTATATTTATACAATGGAATACTACTCAGCCATAAAAAAGAATAAGAATGAGATTTGCAGCAACATGGATGGACCTGGAGATCATCATTCTAAGTGAAGTAAGCCAGAAAGAGAAAGAAAAATACCATATGATATCACTCATATGTGGGGGGAAAAAAAGAAAAAAAAAGGACCCTATGAACTCATCTACAAAACAGAAATAGACTTGCAGACATAATAAATAATCTTATGGTTACCAGGGAAAGGGGGTGGGAAAAGATAAATTTGGGAGTTTGAGATTTACAAATTTTAGCCACTATATATAAAAATAGATTTTAAAAAATGAGTTTCTTCTGTATAGCACAGGGAACTATATTCAGTATCTTGTAATAACCTTTAATGAAAAAGAATATGAAAACAAACAAACAGAAACCAAATACACTGCAGCAATACTTTCTTCATTTTCAACCGACCAGCAACTGCCTTCTCCTTTACCTATACCCACCTGTATTCCTCCTGGTGTTTCCAAACTTCAGTCAAGCATGTAAGATGGAATACCCACTATGAGCCCAAATTGAGCAGGGCTCTGCGGGCACCAAGTGTGACTCATCAGTATAATTCCTCTGATGTCCCCGACTCTCCCCTTCCCGGGTACACAGTAGGATTTCACTTGCCTACCCCTTTTGAAGTTAGGCACGACCACGTGACTTGCTTTAGGCAATGACATGCATATGGAAGGATATGCCTTGCATCCTGGCAGAAGCTTTAAAAGCCAGCAGTGTGGTTTGTCATGATTTCTGCTCATTGTCCACCGCTGTTTTCATCAGGGAAGTGGGTGTCAAGATGAAGCCTTTCTTTAACCTGGGTCTCTGTGAGAACCAATGATCATCATCCCCCTGCTGGCCCACAGTAGACGTGCAGGTGGAGTAGGAAATCAAGCCCCTGAGATTTTGGACGTTTTGTTACCACACTATGACTTAGCCTGCCCTGGCGGTTATTCTGCCAATGCAGAAGTAGACACTCTGATCTTTGTTTACAAGAAGCTCACAGTATAGTTGAGGAGATAAATCATATCCACAAAATAAAAGCAAGGACTAAAGTAGCATGTGGTAAAAAAAAAAATGAAATTGGCAAGTAGAGATAATTGGCAAACAAGATATGGTGCTAAAGGTGAGTCAGTCAGACGAGGCATTAAAAGGGAATTAGAAAAGGGAGAGTCCAACGTGCACTCACAGTTCTCAGGAAACGTCTCATTTCCATTAAACAAAAGAAAGCTTTGAATTTTATAATTTATTGAAAAATATTCTAGAAAATAGTTCTACAAGTATGTTGAGTCTTCTTTTTTAAAACTGTAATAGAAGTGTGAACTTAAGTCATGGGGCCACTCGAAGTCCATTTGATTTTAGCCTTTTCAATAACCAGCACTAATAAGGCACTGTTTTTTTTGTTTGTTTGTTTAACTGGATGTATTGCACGTCTCTGTCCCTCAGAACGGGACAGATTTAGCACTCTACTAAAGACAGAGGGGTCCTTCTTTACAGAAGTTTTACAAGAAACTTGGCAATTTGGGGAATGCAGATAAAAATGCAGCTGATCTTAGCACTCACTTAAAATATGATTTCACAGAAAGGTCCATTACTGTAAGTATAAAAATAAATAAACACTGGCCTGAATACTCAAGGCTCAAAACCAATTTGGCTGATCTAGCAAAAATATGGCCTTTTTTCTTTTTAAAATATATTCAGCATCTCCTTTCTGTCCTTTTATAGGGAGGGAAGAATTTTGGTATTAATTGGAATAGTCATTCACTCATTCATCAGAGATTTACCAAGCCCTCTCTGCCTGGGACTATGCTAGATGTTGGCTATTCATTAGTGAGAGGAACAGTCGAGGGTCTGTCCGCTGGAAGCCTACAGTGTAGAGGGGGAACAACAGAGTGGAAAGGGTTGGAGGGGCTGTCTACATACAAGAAACACCATGTGTTCAAGGGTCTCGAATGTTCAAGGAAATCAAAGTTCAGCAGGTGTCAATCAACCATGGTAAATGGAAAGGAAAGTAGCTTGATATGAAGTCAGTGCTGGGGAACGGCCACACCAAACGGGCTTTGTAGCTCCTGTTAGGGAATCTGCTTTTCTCATTTTGTCCCAAATGTCCTCAGAGTTTGGAACAGGGGGTGCCTCACGACACAATTTCTGTTTTAAGAAAGTCATCCCAGCAGCCGTGTGAAGAATGATCAATGAGATTAGCGTAGTCATGGGGATTAAGAGGAACTGTGGCAATAACCCAGGCCAGTGGTCACAGTGCCCACGACTGAGGTGGTAGCAGTGGTCACGGCGTGAAGTGAATTGACTGGGAATATATACGGAAGTAAATGCTTCAGGACTAGGTAATGGGGTGGCTGTGGGGGTGATGGGTGTGTTAGGGAGAACTCCCAGATTCCCGCATGAGCAACTTCTTCACTTTCTGCAGTAGGGAAGCGAGGTGGGGTGGGCAGAATGAGGAGACCAAGTAGGAGTTCTGTGTTGACACGAAGGGCAAGTGGAAATGTTGGTCTGAAGCTCAGCAGAGCAGAGGAGGTAAGGGGTCCAAATGTGTGCACCATGCACTTAGCACTGGTGTTCGGCTGTGGGAGAGGTTCGTGGCGGGGTGGGTGGTAAAATGGCTGTGGCCTCACACAACGAACAATGAGTGTGTGGTTCAGGACAAGGATGGGAAGGTTGGTTTGGAAAATGTGAGCAAGATCAACAAGCATTCTTGTGAGCTAAAAGGAAGAAGTCTAACAATTTAAGAAAATAATTCTGGCCAGCCCTTGATCCAACCCCAGACCTGTAGGAGAATGTGGAAATGTTTACACCTGAGAAGATGGAAATATTTACACTCAAATCACAATTCAAAACAGGGGCCTCTCCTGTGTGTCTCATCCCACATCACAAGCTAACTTCGTATTCAACTTTTACTGAATTTTCAGCTCCCACTCGATGACTATTTTTCAAAAGATTGACATTTTTATCACTACCTAAGTTCTTACTATCCAAGCAATCTTGAGTTGAGTAATGTTTCCCAAATACCAAACTATGACAAAATGCTTACCAGTTCCATGGCAAAATGAGAAAACCAGAACCATGGGACACATAATGTATCAACATCAGGGGGCCAACTGTCCTTTCCCAAAGAAGATGCCCCTTTATTCAGAAATAATACCAGTCCTGCCCATTTAGTATTAAAATCTCCTTCCTTTTATGAAATAATGGTGATAGGAGATAATCTTTAATTTCCTTACTTGGTGAATCAGGAAAGAAAAAGAAGAGAGAACAACAAAGGATCGCTGAAAATCCCAGCGCCGACTCCCAGCTAGGCGCTCTCTCCAGCTGAACAACTCCCTCCCAGACGCAGCCCCGGAAGCCGTCTAGGATTCACATTTGCACCTCAGCAGACATTGCTAAAAGCCAGGGACATCTGTAGTTGTTTCCAGACAGTCAAAACCACAAATGTTAGGGCGCACTTTATTGGCAACGCTGAGTCATTGTGCAAAAGGCAAAGAAATTCCTCAACTCTAAGAATTGTAAACAGAGCCCTGGGTCGCTGGTTTCTCTTTCCCATATGCCTCCTCCTGTTGGGATCTTGATTCAATCAAATCAACTACAAGAAGATTGGAGATATTTCAACACCATCCAGGTATGATTTGCTATTAAGTTGAGGTGGATTAATGGCATTGTGTTAAGAAACTATTTTTTAGAAATGCATACTGATGTATTTGAGGTGAAATTTATGACATTTGAGATTGTTTTCAAAATACTTAAGCAAAAGTGAAGTAGCTAAACCAAATATGCAAGCTGTTGAACACTGTTAAATTTAGATGATGATGAAGGTATATTTCACTATCTCTATTTTGGGGTATGTTTGAAAGTTTTCATAGTAAGAGACGTCAAGGAAGGAAGGGACGGAAGGAAGGGAGAAAGACAACCCTCCAACACCCTTATTATCATTTCATAATGACTTGAAATAGGGGGCGGAGGCGGACTCAGAGAAGGGAGATGCTTCCCTCACATTTGCCAGCACCTCCTGTGGGACGGTCCCTGCGACGTGTGCCCGTCACGCACATTCACGTGACACGGCAGACGAAGAGAATTAGACCCCACTTAAATTGACTTTTCCACATGGAAAATAAAAAGAGAACAAACTGGCCAATTGGAGCTATTTTGGTGGCTAAAGAAATTCATCTCTGAGCAGATTAAAAACAAAAGCAATTAGGCTAATTACTAATGGGCTCTCTAAATACCAGACAAAGGCTTTGCTGGGACTGGGGCGCCCTCTTCTTCCAGGCCCTTTCCATTTCCCTGACACCAAGGGAAAGGAACCCTAACCTGGGCATCTGAAAAGCAAAGGAAGACTTCTGTCCTCACATCCAGAAAAGGGCAGGATGAAAACTATAAACCAACCTGTCTCCGACATGTGACCTGGACACACCAAGGGAGGGGGAAGGACACCAGACTGAGGGCTCTGCGGGGAAGAGGGGGAAGGGGCACGGCAGATCCCTCTGCTCTCCCCGCCTATCTCTACCCTGCACGCCCTGTTTCCCTCTCATAGACCCTGCTTGCTTCAGATTTCATCCTGGCTGCAAAACAGTGGCATCTGTGGCTCTGCAGCGCAGGAGTTCCGAGGGCAGGCCCGCAGCCAGACCACCAAGGACTGAATCCTGGCTGTTTACGAGCTGGGTGACGTGGGCCCAGTTCTGAACCTCTCTGTCCCTCCGTCCACTCCTCCTTTCTAAAAATAAGGCGAATCCAAGGCTGTTGGAGATGAGTTAAAGTAAGGCACTTAAACACAAGGACACCTAGCTCTGCCTGGCAGTAGCATTACTGCCAGAACCCACCCTTACTTGGCTGCACCCCAGGCAACTTACTCTACCATTGATTCTCAGATGCAGGTGGAGCCCCATGCCTCTTTATCCTTGCCTTTGCCTGATGCTCTTCTCAAATATTCTGTCTCCATCAGCTCTACAAATCCTCCCCACCCCATCATAATCCAGCTGAAGCCCAGGCTCTGGCAAGGTCTGACTGTTGCCACCTCCCAGATCTCCTGCCAACTTCTGTAGTATTGAACAGTGTCTACCACCACCTGAAAACTGTTAGAAAATGAGTCAGCGAGTCATGGTCTCATCAGAAGACAGGCAGCACCTCAAAAAAGGCAACCAAAGAGGATCTTTACGGAGGGGCGGGCAGGGTAAAGGGAAACACCAAGGGACAGTGAGGGACCCAGGGACAATCAAGAGGGGAAGCAATTACCGCCCCCAGAGAGGGGAGCACTTACTGGGAACCAGTGAGAGGCGTAGAGTGGGCACCCAAGTCATGGCCTTAAAGTGGAGAAGCAGCAACGACCAAACCATGAAGAAAGGGGTGAATAAACATGTCCATCACTTCCACATGCCACAGACTCTTAGAGGTGATTACTCTCCATTTGCCCGGCCAGTCCCCACTGGAGGCCAGAGCCCCAAGCAGGTCAGTCTCCCAGGGAAGGCAGAGGAGGGTAGAGAACGGATCTGGCGGGGCAAATGGAGACTAACTGGTTTGGATCAAACTAATTATCACTCAGTTGGGGGCTGTCTCGTGTTCATCCTTCTTGCCCTCACACGGGCACCTCTGCAGGACTCTGCGTGGTGAAAAGCAAAAGCATGGACCTTGCAGTCAGAGACCTGGGTTAGAATCTAAACCAGCTGCATGACCTTAAAGTAATTTGCCCTGAGTCTCTGATTCTCAGATTCCTCATTTGTGAGATGAAAGTAACAACACTGGATTCACAGGGTCGTTGTGAGAACTAAGTTAGAAAAGTTGTTTCCTCTGCCCTGCTCTCTTTATAACTACTTCCACTGTCCTTCAAACTGAGGCCTCAGCTCTTATTCTTCTTCTGTATCTAGAAATGCTGGAAAAACAGGAGGAATGGACACTCACAGTTCTGTGAGTTCAAAGACATTCTAGGCGGCTTAAGGAATTTGCATGGTCTTTGCCTTAAGCTGGTCTGTCTACTGAGAAAAGCAGAAAGATGCCTAAGGACTCATGGAAGCCTGCAAATCAGAGTGTGGTCCAGCAGCATCAGCATCACCATTACCGGAAAGAGAGCCCATGAGAAATGCAGACTCTCAGGCACCATACCCTGCCCCCTCACCCCTACTGGAACCTGAAGTTTAACAAGATCTCCAGGTGATCTTATGCACATCAAAGTTTGAGAATTCCTGCTATTGAACTAAAAGGAGCCCCAGAGACCACCTCGATCTGGGTTAAACCACCTCATTTTATAGCTGAGGAAACTGATGTCCAAAACAACACAGAACATCCAAGGACTCCAGGGCCGATGCTGCCCCTTGACTATGCCTATAGGCATTTCCAACCCCCTCATCCCTGCTACTTTGCGCTTTACAAGGTGAAACAGCTCAATATTTCCCTAGTCTGCCTTGCAGCTCTGAGTGGCTGCCTGACAGTTCTGACCGGTGGCATCCACTGCAAGAATTTCTTGGAAATCTGCTTTCTCGGGAATTTAAGTCAGATGTGGATGTATCATCCTTCCCTGTTTATTCTGCCTGAGTAGCCATGGAGTCTGGAGCGGGGGTGGACATCTGTGACAATAAAACCACAAGAATGAGGATAAAAGGGCCACGTGCTAAGGATTGTGGAAGGGAAAGACACAGGGTACCTGGAAGACATCATTCAGCTGGCAGCTGAATCAAGTCAGTAGCTTCCTACTTTTAGCCTTCTTGTTATATTAAAAAAAAAAAAAAAAAAGTCAACCTCTTTTTGTGTAAGATGCCACGGGTAGAGTTTCCTGTCACTTGCTGTCAAATCCATCCCATGTAGTGTCCCACAGCTTGCAAATGGCTGAGCCAACATTAGGACTCAGAGCTCCAGACTCTTAGCCCAGAGAGGTTTTTTTCCTATGCCTCCTTTATCATGAAGGCGGAGAAACTTGATTTCCTGACCACATTTTAATAAACACATATGGAGTAAAGAAGGAGAAGTGCTAATGTGACGATGCACCTGTTCACGGAAAGCGAGGTGTTATATCAACTCTCATAAAGTCTACAATATCTTCTGGGCGGATCATCAGATTCAGTCTAAAAATACTGTATATGTGTGTTTCCCCAACTTCTAAAGAGAGAGACAACGAAGAGAGGGGAGAGCAGATAGATCCTCATTTCATCAAAAAATCTCCACTGATCATTTGTGTACCATGCAGTCCTTAATATATTTTTTAAACAAATGCTACGTACAATTCCTGTTCCATGACACCACCACCAAATGTCATATTGATTTGTCAACGCCCACAGATTCCATTAACATGGATTTACTGAGTTATAAAAAATGCATGCTTGTCTAACCACAAGTTGCTGTTCCCAAATTTACTTTTTAAAAATCAATGAAATAAATGAGCTAGAATTCATTAAGTCAGAGGAATCACAAGAGTAAATGAAAGTGACGGCACACCCAGAAACAAGGAAAACTTCCAGACGCTGGACAGCCTACTGGAGGAAATGCCACTGCTGGTTGAGCCCAGAGAAGATTCTGAATAGGCGTGACCAGCAGGGCCAGGGGTGAGGGAACCGGCAGACTGGCCTCCCTCCTCTACACAGAAAGGCTTTCGGAGTGAAGGAGGGTCCCATCCGGGCTCCTGCCCAGTCTGTTATGTTCAGGTGAGTAAAATGAGTTACCAGATACCAAGCACCCAATCATTTTGTTTGTAAAGCTACTTTTTCCAAAGCATCTCTTCCTCCTTGCTGCAGCCTGGTCGGGTTGGTTCTGCCCCCCATTTTACAGATGAGATGTTAGGAAACTTACTCAAGATCAGATACCAACAAGCAGAAAGAGAAAACTCCATAAGCCCCTGTAGACTCTTACACTGTTCCTCTCTAACCTCACTGTCTCCCTCACGTGTCCTTAGCCTCAGCCATCTTTGCCAGGCCCCAGCACTACACCCCAGCCCCCCACCCCGAATCCACTTCTTAACTCTTATTTCTGGTCTCAGGTTAAAAGTTGCCTGTTTAAGAAATCTCTCCCTCATGCCCTACCCTAGATGAAGTTACCTTTTTAAGAACTCCCACAATGCTGTACACTTCTTAGCACTTGCAACTGTCATGAACTAATCCACCGATTGACTGATTGAATAAATTAGACAATGTCTTATTTCCTCTCTGATGTTGGCACCAATGGGTGGCTGGGGGTTATGCTGGGGGCGGAATCACTTGACGATCTCCATCAGCTTTTCCTCACCATCGACCCCAAATAAACAGATCATGGGAGAGGAGACCAGTCATTTCACAGTGCAAAGTCACCTTCAAGACAAATCTCTATGCCACTCTTTCTCTCTTAAAACCAGACTGGAGGCCCTGTCCCTTTCCCAGTAGAAACTTTAGAACCGTTTTTTCAGTGTCTGACTCTGCTAGAGTAAATGCTCCGTGAAGGCATGGACTGTCTTGTTCATCCTTGAATCCCAGCACCTAACAGTGCTCCCTTAGCCCGTGGTAAGCAATGAAGTGTTTGTTGAATGAATAAATGAATGAATGAAAGGCTTTGTACTCCTAGATTGGTGGTTTTCCACTCTACCCCTCTGCCTCCTCCCAGGTAGAAGGCTACAGAAACTGCCACTTGGGACATTCTCTTTTTCCGTCTTCAATGCACAGGCTTGGTGGGAAAAGCACAGCTCCTGATAGACAATGGCATATAACCAAGACATTTCATGCCATGCTCAGTGTCCTTTCAGAGGACGCGTTCTCTTGGTAGGGAAAGATGCCGAGGGGCTGGAGGTGGCAGGGCTGAGCAGGAATTCCCAGCCACTAAGACTGAGGGAGTCGTGGCACCAGGACCCACATCATCCTGGCCTTCACATCACGTCTGGGAGGAAGCAGAAACGGACCCCAGGCTCCCCTTCTCAAGCCATTCTCTGAAGACAAGGTGAGCTCCCAGACCCAACAGAATCAACTCAAAGAGGACAGAAACGTTTGAGGGCCCAGATGGCCTTCTCTTCATCCAAGCTCTCAACACCTGAAAGAATAGCTCTTTAGGGCCCCTCCCCCAACATCACTTGGAGATACCGATTTAAAAACCAAACAAACCCAACAATTCCAGGAGGCCACCCTAGACCTACTAAATCAGAACCTCTGGGGGTGATCCAAGAAATCAGTGTTTTTAACAAGCTCTCCAACGAATTCTGATGTTTGCTTAAGTGTGGGGCAGTCTTAGCTTTCAAGTCCCCTCTTAATCTAGGACTTTCAGGGGCTGAGCATCCATTTAAGCCAGGCCAGGCCTGGGAGACAGAGGAATTCCATGGAACTCAATGAGAATCCATCCAAACTAGCCTTTTCCATTTTCAGATTAAAGCAGAAAAGTAACAAGTGTCCGGGATCACTGTCCCTTCAGTGGCCCCACAAGCTTATCCTTATCACAGTCAGAGTATCTCTGACCTGCCAGAAGGAGAGGAAAACTAAAGGATGAGGACCTGGCTTTTTTCACTTAAAAACACAGTTCAAAGTGCCAGATTAAACCTGGATGGCACAGGAATGCAGCGGTTTGTCTTTGTTTATTTTGAAGAAGAGCAGGGACATTAGGGCAGCCAAATCCCAAAACCAAGACAGAATCACAAAGCCCATCCCCCAGGTGTCTTGTTTTTCAGGAGTCACCCTCTGGGTGGCTTCTGGGCCTCACCCAGCCTCCTGCTGAGACAAAACTCCTGCCCAAGTGCCCAGGGTCAGGAGGGGCCTAGGGCCAGGTATCATGACTGATGTATATGCGGACCAGGGCTTCAGGGACTCTTCTGCTCTTAAAAAATGGATGCTTTTGAGAAACTGACAACCAGAATCTCTTTCCCCAACACCACCAAATGGCACATGATACCCAGGATTTTTCATGTAATTTCAGAGGTGCAGAGGCTCACTGAAGCCCATCCCTGGACCTCTGCCCTTGAACCCCAGATTACGGACCATCATAAACACAATGGAGGAAACGTCCAGGGTTTCTTATCCACACGTGAGGAAAGTCAAGGCAGGGATGGTTGGGATGGAAAAGAAAATCAATTGTCTGTTTTCTTTTTATTCGTGTTCTGTTTGTAAATAGAAATTTGGCAGAAATGGAGATACATGCAATACTTAATTTTCTGGTGCTTTTATTAATCTGAAGTGATTTTGTTATTTTAGGGATATAGTAATTGATTATATAGAATGTAATCTGCTTATAAGTAATCATGCTTGGTCAATATAAAAGTATAACCATCAAGACAATTAAATATTTACCAGTCAAATTGACTTCAAAACATCTTATATTTGTGGTGGGGTGTGAAACTGCAACACTTGTTTTTAAGAATTTAGGTTTAATTTTTACACTTTTATAAGAAGTATCCCCAAACGGTAAACATTTTCTTTAAATAAAAAACTACTTTTTTTTCCTTCAATCCTTTGTCCATCTCAAGTTTGTATGTCTAAGAGGAGGGCGGGTTCCTGAGACTTGTTCTGTCTCGTGATTGTTAGTCTGGGCAACCCGCATACAGATGCTCCTGCCGTCACAGGGCCCAGCCAATTATCTGCCAACTCTGTGCCGAACCTCCTAAGAGTAAGTCCACCAGCAAAGGAGGCATTGGGTCAGTCTTCCTTTTCTGTAAAAGGATGGTGGTTACCTGAATGTCATAAGCCTGCATTTGCACCATCTTCCATTGATTCTAAAACACACCTTTCCTTATGTACCACAGGAAGGAAAACACACTGTCCATTCTGCACTGACACAATGTCTTAACCATAGTCCTCCAGTCATGAAGCCTCTTCTTGCTTTGACATTTCTTTCATCCAAGATGGATTGGCAGTTTCTCCTGTCTCTCGGGGGGCTTGTGATGGCCACTCTTTCGTGGATCTCAGTAACAGTTTCTTCTGCTTCAAGGGATGGCTCTTCCTCTCTGAGCTTCCAGAAAGCAATCAGTTATTGCTTTGCAAAAACTATGAACTTGTGTTCATTCCTCCAAACAGGCAGATCTGCTTCATCGATATCATATTAAAGTCTGGTTGCTCTTTCTGTACCTTTTTGCACACATGATAATTCTTCATTTCAATGCCAAGTCAGAGTGTAATCTTTCTGAGGACCTTTTGAATGACAACTCAACACCTGCAGTTAACAACAGTGCACTTAATTTGATTAAACAGATGGCAATATGAGCAGCTCTGTCCACATTTGAGCACTATTTACAACTGCATCTCCACTGAGTCTACTAGCTGACACCGCCAACTGATCCCTGGAGATGCTGAAAGCTGGAAAGTGTACATTCCAGAATCAATGAAATATAATGTCCACGCCCTACTCCTGTCACCCCATCTTAATGCCTCTAGTAGACCAAAAGTCATAACTAAAAAGGAAAATAATTCCAAGTAAGAAGATAATGGTTAGTGTAAATTAATAGTCTTTTCACTGTTCTGACTTATTCCTACGGTTCTGTGTTAAAGTGAGGGACTCAAAGCCATCTTTCCTCCCTACTCACCTACACTACAACATGTTCCTTACAATGATATTAATGACATTATCTCACATCTTTTTCCTTCCTCAGTGTCTTATTTTTCCTCCTCTAATAACTTGGAAATGAAAGTAAGTACCCAACTCCTATGTCATCTCTCAATGCTAGTACCATGACTTTGAGTTTATTATAAAATTCCTTCCTCTCATTTTTATCACGATTCCCCATAAAAACTTCACTGAGTAGGAGAAATGGAAAAAGACTGATTTTCCAGATGATGAAAGTGGGAGGGAAAAAAAAAAAGCGTGGAGTGATGGTTGGGGAAACCAGGACGAGCCCTCAGCCTTCTGCATCAGCGTTTATCTTCCCCGATGTGAAGACTCCTGTGGGAAGAGCCACTCCACAAATAGAAGAAACTGTGACTGAGATCCCAGAAAGGGTCTCCCATCACAAGCCCACTTTCAGGATGGAAATGATGGACTGTGGATTCCTTAGAAGTTGAAGACTACTTATATATGTTCAATTTAGTAATTACTCATTAAAAAACTACACACAAATCACACTGGGCAGGATATTGATGGAGACTCAAGGATGAAAGCCATGGTCCTGCCCTCCAGTGACTCATAACTGTTTTCAACTTGGGGTTGGGGAAAGAGGCAGGGAGGGGACACTGACCTTTTTGTGAATCAGATGACATTTACAGGCCCCAGAAAATTGTCCCCAATCCCCATGCACACACACGATTTTGCAAATCATTTCTTGGGGTTTATAGAGCTCATAGACATTGGAGGAGTTCATGTGTGTGTCCCATAATATGGAGCCACAGAACTCACAGATGAGCTTTTTCTCACGATCACCCTGTCCAAGTACAAAGAGACGCTGCCAGTCAGTTTCAGAAGGAAGCGAGAGCCTGCCCTTGTTGTCCAGGTTTTCCTGATTAACAGCAGCTACAGAAATGCCTATTAATCTCCTCCCTCAGACTTGGTGTTTTGAGGCCCTCTTTCCTGGTTGACCATATTCTCTAGAATGCACAGCCAGCCGGGGCACACTTTTCAGGGAAGCCAAGGCTCTCCTCGCTAGACTTGCCCACCACACCTCCTACCCCAGCCCCCTGGCCCTCTGCAGCTCCTGGGAGGCCTGCTGAAGCCTCATTTCACCACAGGACCCACGCAGAAAAGAGGGCTCCTCTGAAAGAGGTTGGGGGACTCCACCCTGAAGCGGAATCTCAGGCCAAGGCTAGGGCTGCAAGGAGTTTCTGGCGTTTGTGAGTTGGCTGGCGTTTTGGGATTTTCCAGTCATTTACTACTCTGGAAAAGCAACCAGATTGTTCATTTTAAGTCAGGATGTTGAAGTGTCACTGAATCGCTGGGGACTGACATCTGGGATCGGAGCCTTGTCTTGATTGGAGCCAGAGCCTCCGTATCACTTGAGGACACAGACGCTCTGGCTGCTTCCCCATGTTAACTTGTGAATATAAATATAAGACTTTCATTATGTTCCCCCACACTCTCTTAGGAAAGGGGACAGAGTTCCCGTCTTGGCTTTTCATTCTGACCTTCAGGCCTACAGCCACAAAGTCTGCTGACACTCTGAAGCTGCAGTCATTTTCCGGCGTTTGTCCTTCTCTGGATGTTGGTGCTTCAAGGGACACTGCAGAGGAGGCCTCATTTGGAACATTACGTCCCATTAGTACTAGTACTAATACTAAAAATCTATAGTGCTTTCGGGTTTAAAATAGGCTTTTACCTTTACTGTTATTTTAATACTTGCTACCCCACAAGATAATGTATCAGTCAGGATCTCAGCAGGAGTCAGAGGGCACATTTAAGGAATTTAATTGGAAATTATTTAAATAACGAATTATTTACAGAGCTCTGTCAGAGTCCAATCAGGAAAAAAGAAACTATGATAATTATTTTAATAAAAAAGAACTAGTTTACAAGAGTTGGAGATCTTTACATGAAGTATCTAAAGCAGCCAACGCAGAGAGCCCAGAGGGGAGCCTGCAGAAGGAACAGCGTGACAGCTGAGGTCAGGCAGGAAGCAGAAGACATCCTCAAGGGCCTCTGCACAAAAGTGCAGTTACTGAAACTAGCAAGAGAGAATGAATACCCCAGGGCTCCCGAAGGTGGGGGCAGACAGGAGACTCCTGGCCTGTGGAGGCAAAGGGAGGAAGAGTTGTCCAAAGAGGGAGAGGGCCCCCAGCAGCTGTGGCCCTTGGTAAAGAAATAGTTTAGTCCCCCAGGGACTGAAGTAGGAAGGAGCAGGGGAATAAACACCCAGAAAAAATACCTCCTGCCTTCCCCTCTCTGATCTCCTGCCAGTGCTCCCCACTGGCCAATTCCAATGGGCCACTTCCTCAGGACAGTGTGTGGAGGGAGAGAAGTAGGCAAGATTTTGTGGATTTAGGGGAGAAAGTCCTCCAAACCATGTAAAGTCCTCTGGTCCCCAGCAATGTCCCTTGTCCCCCTGTCAATGGCCTACAATGGTGTCATTAGGGGATATAACTGAGCTGCAGCTGCTGTCCATGGTCTGACCTCCCTCCAGCTCAGTGATTCCCTGTCTGACAGTGTCACCTCGGCTCCCACTGGCATTACAGGCCCCTCTGAGTGACTCAAAGACCCCATTTCAACAGGCCCACGTCAGCCCTGCTGACTCTCAACTCTGCGTTCATGCCTTGGGAGATCAGAGGAAGAGATGGGGATATCAGTTAGACCCTCACTCTCGCTGTCCACATCTCTAGATTTATTTTCACGTGGTCACCCTCCAGGTTGATCAAGAAGACCCCTCACAGAGCTTCCAAGTGACTCTTCCCAGAGTCCCAGACTGCAAGCCAGGAAGGACCCCTCTGTCGTCTGTATCCTACTGCAATTTAACAGACCTCCTCTTTCTGGGCTGCAGCCCTGAGGGAAGATCAGAATCCCTAATGGACCAACCACCTCCTCTGTCCGTCTCCTTTCTGCCTTCCTCCTCTGAAATACTTTGTGGGACAGAAGTGCGCGTTTCATTATCACAGCCTTATCTTCTTCTGAACTCCAGCCTTACCACTAAGCATTAATGATGAAGAGTATAAACATCCTATATGTTATGCAAGGAATTTATAATCTAATCTTGCAGTCTTGACCCTTGCTATGTAAGTGAGAACTAGAAACATTCATAAAATCCTTTCTCTCCCTACGAAGACTAGCTTTCAAGCCTACTGTCTTTCTGTAGAACCTTATTTTTTAATATCAGAAGCCAAATCTTCACTTTCTTTCTTTCAGTTTGCATTCTTCTATCCTCTCTCTGGGCAGATATATTTGGGAAAAAGAGAAAAGCACATTAAATTTTTCCAAAACACTGCCATCATTACACTTCACATCATAAGGAAGTTATCTTAATGGTCCAGGTGAGAGATGAGTATAGCTTGCTACCTGGCAGAAGAGGAGTACAGAGTAGGAAAGGGAGAGAAAAGCAGGTGGGTGTGGGAAATATGTCAGAAGTAGAACTAACAGAATTGGCTGATGGATTAGAGAGTAGGGGGTAAAGAAAATGGGAAACCAGTATGACTCCTAAGTGACTGACAGACTGATGGTGGTCCATTTTTCTTGAAAGGAGAATACTGGGGAAGAAACAGGTTTGGGGTGGGATAAGTCAAGGATTCCATTTTGCACCTACTAAATTTGAAATTCCATTTAGACGTCCAAGTAATAATGTCAAATAGGCCACTCAGAAGGGAAGTCAGAGATGATGATAAAAATCTGGGAGCCAGCAGCATACAAATGGTGCCTACAGCCCAGTACTCTGATGAAGAAAGGCCCGGTCCATGCACAACTGAACCAGGGCTGGAAGCTTCTGCAGACCACGCCACGTCAGGACAAGGAGGAAAACTCCTGACCCATTCCAAACCCACCTCGAGGCAAGCTCTCAGATGCAGTGTAACATTTAAGGCCCAGACAGCAGGCACCACAAACCCATTTGATTTTAGTGATAACCACAGAGGAGAGAACATGTCTATGTTGGAACTAGGTCATCCATTTTGCACAGACTTCTATCCCAGGGAAAGTAACAAATACTTCTTCGGGATCTGTCATCATGGAGAAAACACCCTGTGCAAGCAGGAGACAGAAACAGAGCACTCCCTCCTGACTTTTTCCTCAAAAAGGAGCTGGTGATGGACCAACTCTTCAGCCAGAAGCCACCCAGAGGCTGGGTTCTCTAACTACTCAAAAGGACCTGTCGTCTGGTTTTTCACCACACACTCAGACATTTCTGTTGTTGGACAGAAACGGGGGGAAGAATGCATAGGCCTCTCTAACTAAATGGGGCAGGGAGAAGAGTAGAGCAATGGGGCTGAAAGGTCTACTACTATTTCCAAAGAAATAGCCTCACCTGCTGAAACACACTCCCATCTGGGTTCCTTAAGAATCACTCTTCTGAAAGGGACCTCCTTCACCATAAGGGACTGGAAGGCTGACAAGTATTAGACAGATATGCTTAATAAGGGTTCAGGGATACCTATGTGAATGTCACATAAAGAAATCAGGAAAACAGAAAATGATAAAGAGGACATGGTTTTTCCATATGTAGGGTGGAAGAGAAAGAAGAGAATAGAGGGAGAGAGGGGCAGGAGGGGAGGAGAGAGAAGAGTTCCTTTTCAGGAATTATGACTACTTAACTATAACCCTCTTGCTCCCTCTGGAGGTCAGGATCATGAATAACAAGTCCGTAAGAGGAGGGGAAAAAAGCATCACAATAGAAGCCGCAGCTTCATCTTTCTTTATTCTTCACTTTCAAATAAAAGGACAAAAACAAAGGCAATAAATTAAAATTCCTCTGGCTTTCTGGCACTTTCCACAAATTCTTGAGAAAGAATTTGAGGCACTTTGTAAGTAAAGCCAGACCAACAGGGCCAACCAAATACCTAAGATGGGCCTTACAAGATGGGGAAAAGGTACAATACTGCATCAACCTTCACTAACCTATTTCTCCAAATGGCTCATCGTTTATTTTGAAAACAGGAGGAGTCCAACAGTAGGATGGTATTCTTCCTCACATCAATGTTAAAGTCACTCTGGAAGGATGTCTGGACTTCGTTCCAGGTTTTCTGTATTTTAACAAGGATATCATTGTTGCCAGGCAACTTTGGATACCAGATGCAGGTGCACATGAAAGTTAAATGACCTCGTAATTCTAATGACTCTACTCTGGCAGTAATCGCAGTATTATAATTTGTCTACCTAGATCCAGCAGCTGAATTAAGAAAACAAGTCAAGGAGCCAAAGACAATGAACCTTAATAAAGCCTGAGCTCATGACGTTATTCTTCAAGGTTGCAAGACTGGTTCAACAGTAAGTACTAAGAGTAATTTCAGAAAGCTTCATTTCAGCCTAGTGATTTTAAATATAACAGATACTGATAACATTTGGACAGAAGGAGCAGCGTCTCATAGCTTTGGGTTCAATCTGGGTAACAGTGTTTTATAAATACATAGCCAGAAGGTACATTTCTCTAGCTTTCAAGATTATTAGTGCAATAATTAACTATTCTTTCAGAAGAACAAACACCAATTGGGAACACTATTTGTGGCCACAGGCAATAAAGAGAGAGTGTAAGACATGCCACACCATGACACAGTACAAAAGAATAAAAATGAACTTCTAAAGGTGATCCCATGCAACTTATATGATAAAAGTGACATCTCAATTCACTGAGGCAAAGATGGACTTTTAATTAATGTCAGGGTAGCCATTTAGAAAAAAATAGTAAAGTTGGATCTGTATTTCATGCCAGACAAAAGAATAAACTCAAAATGTATCAGGTATCTAAGTGCAAAAAATAAAACTACATGAGAACTAGAAAAAACAAGTAAATTGACTATTATATATCCATTCAGACAAATCAAATGCCAATGCACAAGGCTCTGGGCTTAATCCCAGTACTTTCATTAAAATAAATAAATACATAAATAAAAACCTAATTACCCCCCCCCAAATAAAAACAAACAAATGAAATGCCAAAAGGATAAACCCTAAATTAATGAGATTGGTTACCTACAATGAGTGGAACAGGGCAAGAAAAAAAAAAATGGGGAAAGAGAAAGGGAGCAGAAATATTCTGAGTATGCTTTGTTTTAAACAATTCTAATACTTAAAACAATGTAACATTTTACATACCAAAAAAAATAAATGATTAAAATAAACTAGGAGGTGTGGAGAAGTCAAAATGGAATAAGCAGTAACAAATGAACTTAACTGGATTACAAATAAATGAATAATATACCCACACAAAGGCAGGCAGTAGGAAAGCAAGAGCTATCTTAAGAAACAGTATTTTGACAATCTACTACAAAAAAAAAGCAAAGACAAATAGAAATATGCACAAAAGTTACGTTCTTAGTATATTTGTGAATACTGGTTGTGAACAAACAAGTAAAATCTGCTCTGGATAACAGGAGCCAGGGTTCTCATTATCAAAGACAGACATTACAAATAAGGAAGAGGGGGTGAGGTGCTGGAATGAATCCTGTGGTTTTGGAACTGGAGGTGTCAATACGAACTCACATATTTTAGTATTTGTACAGATGGACAGCTATAAAAATAGATTAAAAATGTGTGTGTGCATGAGTTAATGCACATACACACACACATGTATTTCCTAGTTCTACTCTCTGAGAGGGACGAGAAGCAAGATTTTGCACATCTTGCTCCAACATCTTGGTTTCCAAATACCATTCTCCAGTAAATGGAACCAAAGCTCCTTAGAGAAATGGTAGGCTCCAAGCCTGGAGCAGGAAAAATAGAAGATGGACCTGGAACATCTTCTGGTGCCAGCAAGTAAGGAAGTGCTCAAAAAATGATAGGGGTATGCCAACAGGACACAGAAGCCAACTGGAAGCAGCTAAGGCAGCATTCCAATTAATAAATGTAGAAGGAATGATGGAACTAGAAAATCAGTGTTATATACTATACCTATACAAACACTATACCTAACAACTATTGCATACAAGAACCATTAAAGAATGACAAGATTAGCAGGCAAAAGTATTACGAGAAACAGGATATTTTCATGGTCTCAAAGTTATCTCCCTACAAGAGATTTACTAGTTACAAAAGAAAAAACAGTCACCTTACAGTGCAGAAACCTGGCATACAACATCATAATCAAGCGATCAAAGTGAACATCACCAGTAATAAGACAGGGCGACACCATGTACCCCCGACAGGATGCACTGAAGGGCACAACATAACATCTCTGGTATTCTTATCAAAAAATGCATCATGTCACATAAGAAATTATCAGACAAACCCAAATTGAGGGATATTCTACAACATAACTGACCAGTACTCCCCTAAAGTGTCAAGGTCATGAAAGACACAGAACATTGGAGAGATTACAGGGATACGACAACTAAATGCAACACATGATCGTGGATTAGATCCGGGACCAGAAGGATTTCTTCAACATTAGTGGGAAAACTGTTGAAATGCAAATAAGTTTAGAAGTTAATTGTAGAATGTCAATGTTAATTTCCTTATTCTATTGAATAAGTGTAAACAGGAGAGAAAGCTGAATGATGGGTATACAGTAAATCTCTATTATTTTTGCAAGTCTTTTCTATAAACCTACACTTATTTCAATAAAGAAAACTTTTTAGAGGATTAAAAAGTGGTTCTGTGACATAAAAACATGTCCGTGTGAACATTTCTGAAGGGTATTACACGTGTAATACCTTTTTATAATTACTGAGCTTAAATCGTTCTGTAGATATTGATGTGTAAACTCTGTAGGAAGAATGCTGGACACCAGAAAAGACATCAGCAGAACAATACTTCGTTTAAAACATCATAAAATAAAATACAGCCTATTTGTTTATTTAGCAGATTTAGGGAAACAGGAATAATAATGTGCCATTTCTATTTTCAGAAATATAACGAAGTAGTCACTAGATGAATACTATGTGCTCAGAATTGAGCTGGGTCCTATTAAGTTCACAAAATTTTAGCGGATCCCTCTGATGCACTGCTGTAGATCCTTCTGGTCCCGCCTCTTAAGAGTTAATGCTTGCCACAGACAACCTTAACCAACAGGAGGCAAAAACCAGCGGATAAATCCTTCCCTCTTTTGTTTCCCAGGAAAACAGCTCTGAGACACATTTAAAAGAATATCCCATCAAGACTGTGCACCACTCACCCATGGGAATGGACAACTTAATAATGTACCACTGTATTAGTTTTCCCTCCTTCCCTGTTAAGTTCCCGATTCATCCTCCTTGCTCAATGGGATCACTTCCAAACAATCTGTTCACCAGTCTTCGTCCTGGGCTCTGCTTTTTGGGGGCGGGAAGGGGGTGGGGCTGGGGGAGCAGGGTCCGAGGAGGGTGTTGGGGAAGGGATAGCAGTGACCCAAACTAAGAAAAAGATATAGGCTTACCTTTAAATATAAATTGCAGACACAAATATAGAACAGATACCAGTCAGCAGGAGTATATTACTAAGTGCATAAAATAGTCATAAAGATGTCCACAAATGAGAGTCCTACCCAGTGAACTCTCTGTTCCAGATGGAGGTAGATCCTGAAGTGATCCCTGAAGGAGTAATAATTCTTTAAGAGAGTGAGAGGATAAGCAGAGGGCATTCCTCATTCACGGAAGGGCAACTCAGGAACCAAATCAAGATGGGTTTTCTTTTTCGCCACATGAAAAACAAGACAGTCAAAAGACTTCATCGGCACTGTTCAAGGACTTCTTACGTACATGAGCTCTTAAAGAAGTCCATCATTAATTAGCATTAGCCAGCAAGGATGAAAAATTAAAGAATTTTGACCTGGGAAGGGAAAAGATGTGTCTCAGATTTAGTTAGATAAAATTTAAGTCCCACTTTTTTTTAAGGGAGAGATTTGTTTTGTACAATACCAGATAGGACATATTTGATTTATTTATGCCAGGAACAAAAAAGGCAAAGGAGCCTAAAAGAAATACAATTAAGCAAAATTTCCATTCAGCCTGTTAATAAAAATAAATTCAGTCTTATTGATACTTACAACAATTTGTAACAAAACAGCTACCTAATAAGTTATGCCAACCACAATAACATTACTTTATACTTGGCACACAACACTTCTGCTGCTCTTTTCTCCCCGTGTTTCCTTTCTTTATGGTAATACATTTGTTTGTTTTCTTTAAAATATGTATTAGCTACTTCCCTTAAGAAGAAAAAACAGGAAATGTGAACCAAGATTGTGGTTAGCAAGTACCCAAGTTCCTTGCCAGTCTGAAATTTCAGCTGGAAAAACAGTCAATCATTAAACAGTGTACCGTAAACCTGGTCAAGAAATCCTACGAGGTTTTGAAGATTTCCAAGAGAGCTACTTTTGGGATGAACGGCTCCTCCCAAGTCGTAAACACACACACACACACAGGAGTTTAGTGTAAATAAAAAGAATAAAACATAATGCTTGGTCCAGAGAATTCACTCTTATTACTTCCATATTTAACATACCTGATGAGGATGACTTTTAAGTTTCTAAATCCCATCCCCATGAGACAAGTTTTCCTCAATATGTCAAACCAAGTTGTTTTCATTTATCTTTTTCAGTTTCTCGAACTTTTAGGAAATCTAACCACATAAAGCTACACAGCGTGTGCACTGCACAGATATACCTGGCCAACGGGATGTGAGGGCCAAGGAGGAGGTTGTTTAGCCCTGAGAAAACGAACAAATACAAATATACATGCAAAACTGCACATAACTTCAGGGCCTCCCCAACCCGCTGAAGCCCAGACCACAAGTTCAGAACCCCCTGCCCTACTCATTTCTACCCAAATAAATAAGGTCTGCATTTTACAATATTGCTGAGTCAATCCTAAGACACAGAATTACAAACGTGCCTTCTTCAAGGAAAAAGATTTATCTTTACCAAGTTAATTAAATATTTTGTCTCTGCTACAAAGCATAGATTTTTATCTAAATAAGATCTTAACACAGTAACTCAAGTATTTTCTCTGCAATTTCTCTTCTGCCCCATGAAAGGTCACTCTGGCGTTCTAAATCTAGTAAAGAGCTAACATGATAGAAAGTATATCCAGAATTGAAAGTCACATTAATAACTTTGTGGTATCTACTTTATAAAGTTTCACTAAAATAAGTAGAATCTATTATTCGAAACTATCAGTTATCATAGCCTGAGTGAAATGACACAGGAACATACACTTAGATACACACATTCATTTGTCAAATCCAACTGATTTAATAAAAATATCTGACAATAACTTGAACACTGTGAGACAGCTAAGTATAGGAGCTAACAGCTACCAATGGAGCTTCTGCTGACCATTGGTAGATATGATTTCCAGCTTTTTGGTCTTTATGAAAACAGGGGAACCAGAGAAAAAGCCTAGGATGACAGGTCGCATGAGATGAGACTTACCATTAACTTCCTCAGAGATAAGATGAACACAAACATGGTAAGAAAACGTGCCTATGTTACTTTAGCTCTGGGAGAAAAGTCTTCTCTGGGAGTTTCTATCCTCAAGCTGGCCCTGCTCACAAAGACAAAAATCTGTACCAACATCAAGTGTTAAAAACACCATGGTGAGAATTCAGTTTAAAACACGCCAAAGTGACTGGCAGAAATAAATGCAAATCCTAAAGGAACAAACCTTAAAGCCAGGTCTCCAAGGGTTTACAGATAAAGTAAATATGACCTTAAGATAAAAAATCCTTAGGCACAGGAAGAAACAAAATTAGCATACATGACTGACACTCAGCAGAACACAAACTACCACATCAGACTCATGACTGGAAATAATTATGCTGACTACATTTAAATATAAAAAGCTAGTACTTAAAATTTGAACAGGCAGATTTCACAAGTAGAGTGTCCAGAAATTAAAAATATATAATTGAATTTAGAAACTCAATGAAAAGATGAAATAAAAGATTAGACATGATTGAAAAAGAATTACTATTGGAGATAGTTCTGGAGAAATTATTCAGAATGAAGGAAAGAATAAAAAGAAAAAAAAACTTAAGAGAGAAATTAACAGCTACTGAGAACAGAGGGAGAAAACCTCTAATAAGCAGCAGCTAACAGGAAATACAGGGACGGGGCAGCACTCAAAGACGCAGCAGCGGAAGATTTTCCAAAAATGATTAAATGTACAAATCCTCAAATTCCACAATCCTGAAGAGTCCTAAAAAGCTGAACTAAAAGAGATTTACACCTAGAAAGTACAGCACAAAAGGCAGAATGTAAATGCAGCCAGAGGAAAAAAGACAGGTTACCTTCAAAAAATTAGTCTAATAACCGGCTTCTAAAAATTCACAAGACTTACTCCAGAAAGAAGTAAAATGGGCCCAAAGTTATGGTACAAAACAATGGTGAGCAACATAAATGGAAAATATACGGGAAAATCTAAATTAACAATGACTGCACAAGGCAGCAACAACAATAGTAATACCGGAATTGTGGGATTAAATCCAGAGAACTAAAATTTAAAAATAACAGCATATAATTTGGGAGATGGGCAAAATGGATTACATTTTGAATTTGTTAAGTTAAACATGCTTGTTAGAACCATGAAAAAATTAAAATAGCATTTTTTTTTTACAGAAACAAAATGTATTGGACTAAAAAGACACTATAGGCATTCCAGACAGAGAACAGGTTTCAAGCAAAACAACAAGGAAAAAACATGAAAAAAAAAAAGTGCTAAAGGAAAAAAATCCAAAACCTAAGACACCCTACACAGCAAGGTTATCATTCAGAATTGAAGGAAAGATAAAGAGCTTTTCAGACAAGCAAAAACTAAAGGAGTTCATCTACACTAAACTGACCGTACGAGAAGGGTTAAAGGGTCATCTTTAAGTGAAAAAGAAAAGGTTACAATAAGGAAAAAGAAATTATAGGAAGAAAAAAATCCCACTGGTAAAGGCAAATATATAGTAAAGGCTATAGATTAACCACTTAAATAAACTAGTATGAAAGTTAAAAGACAAAAACTGCAAAACTCTACCGTAACTATAATAAACAGTTAAGGGATACACACGAAGATGTAAACTATGACATCAGAAACACAAAATGTGTGTGTGGAGGGGGGTGGGGGTGGGTAGCAAAAAATGTAGCACTTTTTGAATGTGCCTGAACTTAAATGTCTATCAGCTTAAAAGTAGATATAGATCAATACATATGGTAACCACAAATCAAAAACCAACCACAGATACACAAAAATTAGAGAGAAAGGAGCAGAAACATAACACTAAAGAAAACTGTCAAACCAGAAGGGAAGAGACTAAAGGAAATTAACATTCCTATTACAGAACTACAGAAACAACCAGAAAACATTATTTACAATTGCCAAGATATGTAAGCAACCCAAGTGTCCATCAACAGATGAATGGATAAAGGAAATGTGGTATGTCTACACACAATAGGTTACTCAGCCATAAAAAGGAATGAATTTTGCCATTTGCAACAATATGGATGGACCTGGGGGGTATTATGCTTAGTGAAGTCACACAGAGAATGACAAACCCTCTATGATTTCACTTGTATGTGGAATCGAAAAATAGAAATTACACAAATGAATTTAACAGAACAGGAATATATAGACACAGAGAACAAACTAGTTGTTACCAGTGGGAAGAGAGGTGGAGAGAAGGGGCAAGATGGGGGAAGGGGATTAAGAGTTACAAACTACTAGGTATAAAATAAGATACAAAGATATAATGTACAGAACAGGGAATACAGCCAATATTTTATACTAACTTTAAATTGAGTATAATCTATAAAAATACCAATTCACTATGTTGTACACTTGAAACTAATATAACATTGTAAATCAACTACATTGCAATTAAAAAAAAAGGCTGGGATTTCTTAAACTTTCAGCCTTTGTGTTATGTTGGCCTCAACTTATTTAATGCTGTCTGTCCAAATTGGTGAGGGTGGATTTTCTTTATTCAGCCTAGTGATTCAAATGCTAATCCCTTCCAGAAACGCCCTCACAGGCACACCCAAAAATAATGTTTACCAGAATCTGGGCATCCTTTAGCTCAGTCAGGTTGACACATAAAATTATCCATCATAGTGGGGAAACTACTAAATTTCCTTGTACACATTTCATTACCATTACCCTGGAAAAACTAAAGGTTGAACATGGACAAAACCCCTACATTCAGGTCCTCTTTGATCATGTCCAAGTGGATTTCATACAAGTACACGCTGCTATGGGTTTTAAATATGCCTGGTCATAATTTGCTTGTTCTCAGGATAGAATGAAGTCTCTGCCAGAGAGGTCTGGCTCTACCGTAGGAGAAATACTATCTGATTTCATGTACCAACCTAGGAAATTCAAATCTGTCTCTAGGGACAGGGGCACCAAGTTTTCTGGAACTATTATTAAAGAGCTTTGTAAAGTCCTACCACTTACTCAAAAAGTCTGTTACAGGCAAACCTTGGAGTTACTTCAGGTTCAGTTCCAGACCACTGCAAAAAAGCGAATTTGCAATAAAGCAAGTCACACAAATTTTTCAGTTTCCCAGTACATAAAAAAAGTTATGTTCACACTATTTTTTAGTCTATTAAATGTGCAATAGTATTATGTCTAAAAACAAGTCGTACATACCTTAATTTCAAAATGCTTTATTACTAAAAAATACTAACCATCATCTATCTGAGTCTTCAGTGAGTCATTATCTTTTTGGTGGGAAGGGTCTTGCCTCCATGTTGACGGCTGCTGACTGATCAAGGTGGTGGTTGCTGCAGGCTGGGGTGGCTGTGGCATTTTCTTAAAATAAGACAATGAAGTATGCCTCACTGATTGACTCCTCCTGTGACGAATGATTTCTCTGTAGCACTCAATGCTATTTGATAACCATTTTACCCACAGCAGAACTTCTTTCAAAATTGGAATCAGTCCTCTTATACCCTGCTACTGCCTTATCAACTAAGTTTATGTAATATTCCAGATCCTTTGTTGTCACTTCAACAATCTTCACAGCATCTTCACCAGGAGTAGTTTCCATCTCAAGAAACCATTTTCTTTGCTCATCTGTAAGCAATTCCTCATCCATTCAACTTTAACATGAGATTGCAGCAATGCAGTCACATCTTCAGGCTCCACTTCTAATTCTAGTTCTTTTGCAAGTTCCATCACATCTGCAGTCACTTTCTCCACTGAAGTTTTGGGCCCCTCAAAGTTATCCATGAGGGTTGGAATCAACTTCTACCAAACTCCTGTTAATGTGACATTATGACTTCTGCCCATGAATCACTAATGTTCTTAATGGCATCTAGAATGGTGAATCCTTTCCGCAAGGTTTTCAATTTACTTAGCCCAGATCCATCAGAGAAATCACTATCCATGGCAGCTTTGGCCTTATAAATGTATTTCTTAAATAGTAAGACTTGAAAATCGAATGACTCCTTCATCCATGGCCTGCAGAATGGATGTTGTGTTATCAGGCATGAAAACAACAGTGATCTCACTGTACATCTCCCTCAGAGCTCCTAGGTGACCAGATGCATTGTCAATGAGCAGTAATATTTTGAAAGGGGGAAACTTCTCACAGTAGGTCTCAACAGTGGACTTAAAATATTCAGTAAACCACACTGTAAACAGATGTGCTGTCATTCAGGCTTTGTTGTTCCATTTACAGAGTACAGGCAAAATCTACTTAGCAAAATTCTTAAGGGCCCTTAGATTTTCGTAACGGTAAATAAGCACTGGCTTCAACTTAAAGTCATCAAATGCATTAGCCCCTAACAAGAGTCAGACTGTCCTGAAGCTTTGAAACTAGGCATGACTTTTCCTCTCTAGCCTTCCAAGTCCCAGATGGCATCTTCTTTTGACAGAAGGCTGTTTCATCTACATTGAAAATCTGTTGTTTAGTGAAGTCACCTTCATGAATAATCTGAGCTAGACCTTCTGGAGAACTTGCTGCAGCTTCTACATCAGCACTTCTGCTTCACCCTGAACTTTTATGTTATGAACACAGCTTCTTTCCTTAAACCTCATGCTAGCTTCAAACTTTTCTGCTGTAGCTTCCTCACCTCACTCAACTTTCATGGAATTAAAGAGTTAGAGCCTTGTTCTGGATTAGGCTTTAGCATGAGAATGCTGTGGCTGGTTTGATTTTCGCTCCAGACCACTCAAACTTCCTCCATATAAGCAATAAAGCTGTTTTGCTTTCTTATCATTCCTGTGTTCACTGGAGTAGCACTTTTAATTTCCCTTAAGAACTTTTCCTTTGCGTTCACAACTTGGTTAACTGTTTGGCACAAGAGGCCTAGCTTTCAGCTTATTTCAGCTTTTGACACGCTTTCCTCACTAAGCTCAATCATTTCTAGCTTTTGATTTAAAGTGAGAGACATGTGACTCTTCACTGGAACACTTAGAATTTATTGTAGGGTTATTAACTGGCCTAATTTCAATATTGTTCTTTCTAAGGGAATAGGGAAAAGCTTAAATTTTAAGGTACCAAAAAAAAAAAAAGCCCCATGTAAGATTAAGATAGCATGGTATAAGAGAAGTTACTAGATGGAATATTCCCCCGAAAGTGTACTTTAATGAATACTAATGCCTTGGGGTGTTTAGAGGTTGTTAATTTTAAAAGGGGTTCTATATTCAAATAAATCTGGGGAATATCAGGTTGAACAAAGGTAAACTGGTCTCGTTGATACAGGGACTAATGTACTATGAACATCCAGGAGAACAGTACACAGAGGTTTTCCCCAAACTCATTTCACCATGAAGACCTTCTGCATGAAAACATCTTGTGGGACTAGTTTTACACAAGATAATCTGAAAAACATTTAACTCTATACTAAAGTCAGTGATCCTAGGTTCAAGTCTTAATTTCAGCACTTATTGGTTGTGTAACTTCAGGCAGGTCTCTTGGCCTCTCAAAGTTTCAATTTTCTTATATGTAAAATAGTAACAACATAGTAATACCTGCCCTAAAATCAAGATTGCTGAGAAAGCCAAGTGAGATAAAGCTTGTGAGAACCCTTTGTAAAGTGTAAAACAATACACACCAGTAACATGTTTTTAACAATACCTCATGTTAGAGATAAGGTAAATCAACGGGGGTCACGGGACAGAAAATGGAAAATATTGTAATAAAAGTTGTATTGTGCAAAGTTGGATAACTAGCACCATCGGAGCTTTCTTTGTGGTCCACTTCAAGATTAGTGGTAAACGTTGCTGAATGAATACATTTGGCAAACATTAAGCCATCATAGCACCAAGATACAAATGTGATCCACATGAACTTAACTTGGGTACTTCTCTTGTACTCTTAAGTTTTATAATGATGCTTCAACTAGGGGAAAAAAGCAACAGAATCTCAGTGTACCCAACTGGTCTTTCCATCCTTAGTACCATGCATCAGGTTCAATCTGATCTCCCCCCTATGAAGAGGCTGAAATGTTAATAATGCAACTAAAATTCAAGGATAATGTTTCACCTTGATGATTTTGTCTTTCCAACAAAGACATACAGAGAAATGAGGCTTTGTTCAGGTTTTTTGTTGCATTTACAGAGCACAGGCAATGTCTACTTAGCATAATTCTTAAAGGCCCTCAAATTTTCATAATGGTAAATGAGCACTGGCTTCAACTTCAAGTCACCAACTGCATTAGCCCCTAACAAGAGTCAGCCTGTTACTACAGGCCTAAGTGACACAGTGATACACACTGTCACCTGATAGCTCTATACGCCAACAGCCTTTTTGATCAGACTTGGGTTCTATTTAACACAAACAGGGCATTTAAGTTCACAGTGGTCATGAAGTATGAAGAAATTCATTGATGTGAGGAGACCTGAATCTTTACTTTCTACGGCCTCTTACGAGCTGCCTAATGAAGAAACTTCAGTTTATTCATCTTAGACTAGATGAGTGGTTCCCAGACATCACAATTTTATGGTCCAGTAAAATTCTCCAAATTTAGGATACTCACAAGAGATTGTCAACTTTGAATTTACTAGTTATTTTTTAATATAGTATTTTTAATTTTAGAAACATTAAGCAGAAGAATATAATCTTAAAGGATAGTCCTTTAATTTAATGAAAAAAAGTGTCCAGTCATTGCGTACCGTAATTTCTCTGTAAGCTCAAAAGCAAAGGCGAGAATAAGTAACATACCATTTTGTGCAATTTACATATCCTCGGATTTAAAGTTAGCCTGAAAGTTGAGGTCATTTAATAATCTGAACTCATACGTAAACACTGAACACAACAAAAAAAACTTTTGCACACAGTATCTAACTGAAACTTATTTAGTTTGGCCTCTCCAGCACCTATTGACAAGGAGTTCGAAAGTCATATTCAAAAAAGTAATCATACTCTTTACAGGTTTGCAAAATAATACTTCAAAAATGATTCAAAATACAATGCAAGTTATGTATTGTATTAAGCAGCAGGGTTCTTCAACTGGAATCCCCTTTCATAAACATTAGATTAAGAAACATTACATACTGAGCTGCTCGCATATGCTAGGTTATGACTGGCATTTTTCACATTAATTATCTCATTTAATCTTGACAATAAACAAACAAAAAACTAAAAAAAAAAAAAAACCCACACATTTCAAAAGACATAAACATACCTTGTGCTTTCTTCCTCCTCCTCAAAGGGGACAAAATGGCAAAGCAATTCTTTCTTCCTTACCACCTTCAAATTTACATTGCTCCCATTCTCAATAGAAGACTCAAGTTACTGTCAAAAATGACACATAAGAACTTGCTCATTAACACAAAATCCAAATAAAATAGGATTTAAACTTTCCCCTATTCAGTGAGGATGGAGTCAGCTTTCCCTGAAGCACAGGGCTGCAAAGAACAGAACTTAAAATCTGGGTTCTCGCATGAAGTATGTACACGTTACAGCAGACGTCAGTGCTTACTATGAGATTGAAGGCAGGAGAGGGTGTTTCTTTTCCTGCTCCGCCATCTCAGAAGGCTGAGGACACAAGTCAGTGCCTAGTGACACACACACAGCTCACTGCCAGCATTACCAGCTTTACTATTGGACTGTCTTCATTTACTTGGCTTGAATATTCTAGGAAACTTGCCAGGGAAGCTAAAGTCACAAGTAACTTTATTTTTCATTTCAAAAATTTCCTCAGTCATTTATCTGAACACTACATTACTCAACTTACCCTCATTTCACAAATATGAAAATCAAAGTCCAGAGAAGTGGCAGTCATATTCCTAGGCGGGGTGGAGACAAGATTCAAAGCCAGGTCCCTTGACTTCTGCCCAGAAGTCTCCCCACAACACTACAGCTTTGTCTCAAATTCTAAATTTATATTGTAATTTCGCATACAGATTGCTATTTTTCAGTACCCATGCTGAAAACAAAAGCACAAGATCTGAAATCTTGTGGATTCAAATTGTCCCTGTTCCTGCCATGCCTCTCTGAGCCTGTTCACCTGAATGATGTGTAATGCTATCAGCTATCACACATTATGATTAGACTAAATGAATTAACTCAGAACAGCACAGCTCCAATAGATACTCAATGAATGAAAAATGTTAGCTATGGAATCTTCATTAAAACTTTTGTCAGTCTTCCTCATTTAAGTATTTAGACAGTATGAGACAGAACACTGCATCTTTTGTTGGAGTGATGAGATTCCAGTGCTTCAATAGTGGAGATGAATGACTGGGGTGGTGCCAGGGAGTAGGGTTCTCCAGGATGATGCTGCTGCACCTTATTCCCTCCTAAAGGACTTGTGGCTAAGACGCCATGCTGAGCCCCTCTAAACCAATGTAGAAACAAAAGGGGTCTGTTACAGGTAAAATGATCCTAGTGGCTTCTCCAAGCCTCTGGTGTGACAGAAAACTGATTATTCAGATGTCTACACGTAAGATCATGTATTCTCTGAAATATCAAGTCTCTACACATTCAGCCTACTTTCAATTTTACGTATATATCATATTTTCTAATCAGTTAAAAACTTAAAATGTCATGTATAGTACATTAGAAAACAGAACCCATAATGAGCAGCATTTTTCTATCATCTCAAGTAACAGAGAACGATGTGTATGACTCTACCCTTCTGATTACACGTCAAATACATATAGAGTGACACAATTATTCATTTGAACACTGTTAAATACAACGTAATTAAGCATTTCTAAATATGCAACCCAAAATCACACTTGTCTTCAGCTTCAGTGAAGTGCTTAGAAAAGTTTATTTTGTGCTTAGAATATTTCCATCACAAAATTATTACACATCCAAGCTCTTCAATGGTAGAATATTTAATATTCTAAAGGAGAAGCCTTTAAAGAAAACTGGTGTACATTATGATACTATAAGTTTAATGGATTCACACAGCAGCAAATCTAGACAAAAGGGGACATTACAGAAGTCGTCTATTACCATAATGGAGAGGTCATCTATTCTGAATATTTATGGTTTTTCCCCTTCCTGTAGTTGATACAGTTCTTTACTGCCACCCCACGTGTCCACCCACTCCCCTCCCTTTTGCTGTAAGATAAAAACTCTATCCTAATGCTTCAAGGAGTAAAAATATATTAAATGTCCCATCTTGCTGATACCCATCTGTGAGACATCACACAATAACAGTATAATAGAATACGGTTTGTCTTTTCAAAACCTAAGACTGTTACAAGTTTAAAACATCAAGCATACACTGACTTTGTAAAATCAATTAAGAACTTTCTGTATGAAGACAAATATACATTGAAAACATATATTACAAGATGCTTTTTCCTGAGTAGAATGCTTCTGTTAACTTTCAAAATGTAAAATACCAAGGCTTTTCCACAAAATCAAATGAATGTTCACCTTCACGTCCAGAAAAAAAAGTTCAAGTAGAGGTTCAACAAGAATGATGTAAAATCTGAGACAAGTGGCCAAGATTTTAAATTATCAGTAGACAGCTCTTCAGTTTTAAGGATCCCTCAGTAAACTTTAGTTTGAAACAACAAAAAAAAGTACTACTACTTATTAAAATATGAAAAACATTCCCCGGAAATTATCCAATTTGGAAAATGAAAAATGTAACCCATGGTATGAAGAACAGAGGAGAAGAAAAAAGGCAATCAACCTTTATAGGAATCAAGACAATACCATGGACTTTTAAAAAAAATTCCCTAAACATATCCTGTATTATCATGTGTAGAAAACTGTAAAGTAGTTTTTATTAGTTGCATAATCTAAAAATATGAAGAAATTTTGGACTCTAAAACGAACAAGAGTTGTCACTGAAATACACATTTCTTGAGACAGTGGGCAAAGTTCCCATTTATGGGAAATATGTTCTTTTTTTTCACACAGTGAAACTGAGAAAAATTGTATCAAATGAGAAATCTTTTTCTCTAGTCTCCTTAAATATCTCAATAATGCAATAGTTGGGTAATTATTCAATTTAGATTTGAAAAGGTTATTACTAAACAAACATACAGAAATCGTATTGCTTGGCACCAGATTTTTCAAAAATTAAAGAACAGTTTGAACCACCATATTGTTCTTAAATCCTATTTCAAACTTTCTTAGTAGTGCTACTTCCATTTTTCATAGGTAGACTGTTCAATCTGATGACAATCTAGACTGAATCCTGTAATGTATAAGCAAGTCATAGTTCACTTCAAACCAAAAGAAAATCATCTTCTGTTTTTGCCAAAATCATATGAAAATATTTGCAAATATTAACTAGGATTTATCTGTGGCCAATGAAGGACCCACAGAACGTTGTCTTATGGCATTCTGTGCAAAGTCTTTGTCTGTTCCTTCTTTGCTTTCAGCTTCCTCTTCTGAAACATCTTCTTCATCGGCCTCTTGTTCCTCCTCCACTTTTTTCAAAGGTTGAGAAGATTCTGGTAATAATTTTTCTTAAAGATAAAGACCAGAAATGTATTTTTTGCTGACATATTAGATTGGTGTTAAGAGTAGAATCAAGAAATGATTCATATGCCCACAAACTGCTATAGCATTTACTTATCAATCACATTTGGATTTCCAAAAGGAAAACATTATCTTCAAAAATAAGTGATGCTGTAAAAAGACCCGGTTTGGAATACCCATTTTACTTACCAAATCCACTCTAATTACCAACCTGTTCATAAACTGAACTGAAATTAATGAAGCAGAATTAATGCTGTGAATATGGATGTTTTAAGAAAATACACTGCATTACATACAACTGTCATATTAATTTGCTAGTAAATCTTCTAGCTAATAAGTTATTCTGAAACAAACTTCAACACCACTCATTTCAGTTCCCAGGTGAACAGGAATCAGACAGTTGAAAGTTATTTTCCTATCCATATTTTTCTCAAGTTATTTCATAAATGTGCTTCCTCTTTCCCATATATATAATTTCATTAAGGTATAATTACAACTAGTATAATGTATGTATCTTAAGCGTACAGCTCAATGCATTTTTTTAATATGTAAATACACACATCTACCTCTCCCTCTTTTTTTTGCTAGTTAACTTAAGCTTACACTACACCATGTTACTGACATACAGAACACAGGATTTGGTAAATGAATTTTCCACTGTTCAGTGATCCCAGACTGCTCCTAATCCTAGGCAATTCAGCGTGGAGCAGGAAGAACACAGGGGTGCAAGGCAGAAAAATTATGGGAAGGAATTACCACACAGTAGACAATCTGCTGTTTGGTATGCCTGGCATTCCTCTTTCTGTTGGGTTAATAACCCCTTTTCTACACCACATCCCATGTGGTTGTGCTGAGCACAACAGTTTACAGCAGTGGTTCTCCGCCAGAGGTGACTTTGCCCTCCAGGGAACGCTTGGCCATGTCCGGAGATATTTTTGGTTGTTACAACTGAGAGGGGTGATGCTACCAGCAACCAGTGCAATGCCGCTGAACATTCAATAATGTATAAAAGACAGTTCGTCACAATTAAGAACTATCCAGCTTAAAAGGCCAATAGTGTCAAGGCTGAGAAACCCTGGTTTATACTGACTGTTTCAAAAAGTGAGCTCCTTACAACAAGGGGAGTACATCAGAATTTATCCAAAAGATAGGTGGGTGTAGGGAGAAGTATATTTTCTTCTTACTCTGGGATTATGAGCTATAGCTTTCATAGTCATTTTATGCTCAGGACTGAAAAGAGTCAAAAATGGAGCACGCAGAGTCACAGAGAACTGAGCAATTCAGAAACATAACATCTTAACATTTGAGCCCCAGGATCCAGTCAAGTCTGGCCTCAGACTTCCTCACTACATGAACCAATAAATTTTTACTCTGCTTAAAGCTAGACTGAGTTCACTTTTTCCTCAGCAACTCAAAATCTAAGCGAAATACAAATCATGCAGCCTGCTATAGAAGGGGCAGTACCCCACTAAAGTATGGATTAATATCAGCTGTGCCACAGGTTACTTAAAAGATAAATCTGTTGTTAGTTTTAAGGTTTTTGAAGTGAAATCAATACAAAATTTAAATTCACCAACTTTTAAATCATCTTTTAAGTAATCTGTGCTTATTACATTTTTCCCTACAGGTCAGAGGCCCTTGGTAGATAAAATTCTTCCCTCCCCCAATGTCCTTTTTAGTATCAATGCAACTATCTAAGAAATGTTTTAAAAACCCTATCAGTTTTTTGACAGACAAGGAATATTGTAGGTGTAATCTCTACTGATTTCATTTCAGGAGTTTTGACCTCAATAAGTCCTAAGTCACAAAAGGCAGAACAGGAACGTCAGGAATTATGTTCTACTCTCAGCTCTGTCATTTCTGTGTGAATTTGGAAGAACAGTTCATCTCTCTGAGCCTCAGTTTCTTCAACCACAAAATGGGAAGAATATCACTTATGCAGTCTACTTTAGAGTGTCGCTGAAAAGCAAATGGGATGAAAGAAAGTGAAAGTTCTCTATAAACAGCAAATACGAGGGCCTTCGTAAGGGTGTAATTGTCAAGATTAAAAACAAATGATTGGTAGGTAATTATATTTAGACAGACAGCAGTGAATATTCCAATTATATAAACTCATCTTTTAGCACAGTGTCAATGCCAGTCCTAAAGCAACTACAGGAATTGCTTTTCCCAATATCCTAACAGAAAAATTTTGATTTCATCAGCACACAAAGAAAAAGCTTCAAATGTGGTCACTGTATCAGTGAATGTCTTCAAGAGTGGAATGCATTCAACTTTTTTTGACCCAAGTATGTTCTCAAATGGATCCATGAATATCATGAAGTTTTCAAATAAACTGACATCAGGTCAATGTTATCAAATATCTGTAAGTCAGATGCAGTGTTAAAATTCTCCACACTATAAAAACCAAGGAAAAAACTACTTTCCTAAATACACTGGGCTGTCATTTTTACATGAAATATAAGCCGCAATTCCCCCACCACTCCATATTTAGAAACCTAAGCTAGAAAGGCAACCTGTTATATGTGTGATTGTGTTTACAGATATGAACAGGACTATAGTGAATAAAAATAAACATTTTAAAATGTACTTACTGGAAGGATATGGCTGAGGTCTGCGCCTTTTTGAAGGACAAAGGCAATCTGCCACAAATATCATGCACTGCAAAAATAAACATAAGAAATATGAATACATACTATAAAGCTAGTGCAATTGTACTAGCAAATTCTAAAATATTTTTCTTCCTAGTATTCTGAAAATGAAGTACTTACAAGTCCTAATAATAGTCCTGAAAGCAGAGTTGCTAAAGCAAACACTGTATATGATCCCCAAACTGGTAATCCAAGGTCTTCAATAAAATAGTTATGGCAAGTCTAAAATCAAAAGAAAAAGGTAAACTAAAAACTTGGTCATTTTTTAAAAAGTGACAGTATCAAAAATGTTTAAAATAGAAATAAAATTTTAGCCCATACCCTGATCCACATAGACAGCTGAAAGAGTGCTGACATACTACTCATCCTAAAATAAGAGAAATGATTGAAAAACCAGGTAAGAGACACAGCTTTGAAGTACAATACGTGTGTTATCTCTATCTTCTATTTTTTTACTCTCTAGTTTCCCCAACACAACAGATTTTATTGCTGGTGTTACTGAATATTAGTGATACATCATTGATTTCAAGGTCATAATAAGGCTTGTTAATGAAAATTAATAGTTTCTGAATTTTTGCCACTATGTGATGTCCCCGTAAACAAAACACTTAACAGGTCACGAGCTCTATGGAACCAGCTGATTTAAAGTCAGGCACACTGTAAGCAAATGGCAACTCTTATTCACCCTTAAAACCCTCCAAAGAATGAGTAGAGAAGGGAGCCTGAAGGAAGAACCAGGAGCACTTGGTGAGCTAATCCTTCCCACGTAAGAATTACCCTCCTTTCATATTCAAATTAAATAGAACTTACAATAGCATTAGTTTGATATAGTTCAATGACATGCAAAATAATTACCTAAGAAATAAATGCTAAGTCATCATGTAACTAAAACTAATTATTTCCACATACTTAAACCCAAGCCCTTTAGATAGGCAGTTAGAAAAAGGCATGCTCCAAACATTAGGTTTGTGGGTTCTCCCCAGCAGAAGTGGTGCCCCTAACACACAGACCAATTCATACATCAGCCGGAGTACCGTATGCAGGATGGCCTAATCCAGTCACCACTCGCTGGGTGGGTGAACCTGTCAAGCTGACCCTGGGAGCACCCCTTACTCGGGCTTCCAATAAAAAGGTACAGACTGCTGCCTGAGGATTCACTGAAAGACTTACAAGCAAGCCTCTTCTTCTACCAAAGAAGGTAAGAATCATTTATGACATGAGATTTCAAACAAAAATCAGTTACATTTTCAGTTCAACAAAGAAAGATACCTTAATCATGTTGCTTCTGCTGTTAAAATGCAAAACAAGAATAGGAACAAGGAATTGAAACATAAATCATTGTGCAGCCTCACTGAGGTCTGTGCTAATTAGATTCCATCAGGAGACACCAGCTGCCTTAACTGGGTTGGGCATGATGGTTCGGGGGGAATTCTGACAGCTAAAGTACAATCCAATTCAGAGGTGTAAGGAAAAGGTGCTAAAGATAAACTTCAATTTCAAAGTACTGCTTAGGGCTGATCTTTCCCCCACTCCCAGAATCCAGAGCACTTTTATCTCCTATACGTTGGTGCCCAACTCCCCACCCTCTAAGGGCAAGTGTGGTGAGAGGACAGTAAGAGATAACTTAGCCACACCAGGACGAGTCCATGGTGACCTCAGCAAAATTCAATATTCCCAGAAGCCTCTCAAATGACCTGTGAGGCCTTACTCCCTGAGACAGTATCAGAAAACCCATTTGCCCTGCTCAATCCTTACTGCTCCACAGCAAGTTGCTACGGAGAAATATACCCTCTACCTATACATCAAGCTCAGTCGTCAGTCATGCCACTGCTCATCCACACTACTCACAGCAAAAGTTATCAGACAGGTGGAGTAATTCAATCACATTAAATCTAGAACTGAAATCTAAAGGTAGCATGAGTAAGTATATGTTTGAGGCTTCTCATTCAAATATTAAGCTCAAATGATAGCCGTACCCATTATATTTCTCACATTCTTAGGGGGATTATTTACCTTTTCATGATACAAAAGACCCCACCTGCAGAGCTAAAGTACTCCTGGAAAGGCTTGCATCTTAATTTTAAAGACTGTCTCCTCCTGGTTTAACAAGGATCCAAGTATGTGCATCACTTAGAAGATAAAGCCAAACTAAAGATATCACGTAGTATATCTGAACATATCTTATGAGTCCAAGAATTAAAACTAAGCATAAATGCTTTACTTATATGAAATATAATTGTGTTCCAATTAATTCTGAAGTAAATAAAAGAAAAACCCCTCATACTTACAAAATAGAACCTGGACCAAACCATGATGAAACAGGTTCAATACTCTTCCACTCTTTTTCACTCACAAAGTTTATGAAGTCGTTCTTAGTCCTTGGGCCCTGATAGCGCCTAAATTCACCATCCTTACAACTAAAGAAGATCAGAATTAAATATTAATCAGTACCAAATAAGTAAATTTTGTATTTGTTTTACTATTTTTAGAAACTCATTTTACAATCGATCTAATATTTAAAATCATCAGCAATGCACAAGTGGCAAATTATACTAATTACCTACCCTTGGCATCTTAGCCCCATATTTAATTAAACACTGAGGTTGTATTTTTAAACAATCATAAGCCTTAAGAATGTTATTATTACTCTTCCAAATAATAAGACTATAAAACACAGCAAGTAGATATATGTCAATTATATCTCAATAAAACGGGGGAGGAAAAAGAAATGAGATAAATCTCAGAAAATCACTTTTAAGCCACAACACACACATTGAAGAAATGACCTCATAAAAAGTGGTTAGAATCATGTCTAGCATTTATTATTAGCTATTTACACATTAAACATGTAAGGCATTTTTCTGGTATTTCCAGTCATAATCACATCATCTCAGCCTCCATGCTTTAGGACTTTCTTTTGGTTTTGTTTTTTTAATTTATTTTTTATTTTTGGTGGGGGAGGTAATTAGGTTTACTTATTTTTCTGATGGGGATTGAACCCAGGACCTTGTGCATGCTAAGTACATCTCTCTCCCACTAAGCTATACCCTCCTGCCACAGCCATCATGCTTTAAATCGCTGGAGGCATCTGGTACAGTGATTCTGTTTTACAGCCTACTTTGCATTCTTCCTGACATCCACCTCCTCCTTCCCATTTCCAACATACAGAGCTCTGTCACAGGGTCATAAATGCTCTCCCGGCTCCCACACCTTCATCATTTCCAAACTACCTTAAATAATATGCCAGTCTAATTCTACTTCATTAATACTTCTGTTTTTATCACTTAAATAGGAAAACTTTCAATAGCTCCCTACTATCTATAGTTAGAGGATCCTTTATTCAACCAGAGCCAAAGCAGAGTTTTGTGGAGAAAATGGCATTTGAGCTGTTTTTGAAGGATAGGTAGAGCTTCAGCAGGTAGAAATTAGGGGAATGGGCATGACAAACAATGTGACTAAAAGAAAAAGGGCAGGAAATCCCAGAAAATTTCAGGCATGTTGAGAAAAGGGGGAGACTAACTAGAGGGGACATGGAGAAAAGGACTTCGTGAAAAGGGAGAAAGCACTTACAGAGACAGAGAAGATACATGTAAATAGGTACAAAGGGGGTAGGGGTGAATTAAAAAGGTATAGGGAAACAGACACAAACATGGGGAAAAAAACCTGACAAAGAAAATCAAGATATACACAGAACAGCCGACGTGTTGTTTTCTTAACTCTAAATGAGGAGAGAAATACCTCCTGGCATTCATCCCACCAGCCAGATGAACATTAAAGTTCAGGGTATATACACAGATTTAAGATTTCTTATGGCCTATTTAGAAGATAAAGACAAGCTAAAAAACCTGATACTAAAGACTATATAATCTTGTTCATTCTGACTTAACAACCACTTCACCTACTACTGTCCCCAAGAGTGAGCTACAGCACCTTCTTAGTTAAAATAACATGTTCCTATTTATGACTGTTTATGAGACTGTCCTCAGGATGGAATGCTTACTATGCACTCCTGAAAATTCTACTCCCAAGGTTCAGTTTTAACCCCATATTCTCCAGGAACCAGGCCAGTACGCTGAATTTTGTTCCCTTACCAAATTTCCTACAGTGCTTACCAGAACTCTGGGCTCATAATCACTTACTATGCTGAATGGTATCACACTGTTTCTTGTGCACATCATCTTCTAAACAATTACAAATCTTTGAGATCACAGATTGTTTCACACGTCATTCACCTATCTAAAGGCACCTAGGACAGCACTAAAAGCACAGTAAGCCTTCCAATACATTTACTGAAAATAATGCTCTTTAAACACGACCTAGGCCAGGGGCCTACTATTCTCATTATACCATCAGGCATCCTACAGAATCTTCAAATACTTACTGATAAATAGTAGGAAGAGCAGTTATGATAAATCGTCCACTTAGTCCTACAAATGATAAAGAAAGAATAGAAATAAACAGAAGAAAAAACACACAACAGGTTTTATATGGGCCAATCACTTACTACTTAAAAGCTGATTCTGATTTAAAAACCAATAGACAAAGAATATGAAATTATACCTAAAAATAGTTGAGCTATGTAACATAAACAATGAAAGAAATTCCAATTATGTACTTAAGCAACTTAAAAAAACTACTATACATTATCTCAACTATAAACCATGTAAAGTCTGAATATTGACAACATTAGCGAATATATATAAATAAAACATCTGATCAACTATACCACTATAAGATTACTAGTGATGAGTTATGGGACAGAACAATATAACTTAGGCCTAAAATCAAATGAACTTGCATCTGACAATCAGAAAACAGTTTTTAAGATATTATTAAAAATGGAAAATATGAATCTTTCATAAAGTGGACTATAACAACATCAGCTAAAATTATTAACCATGTGTTAAACACTAAAATAACTAAGGACTAATTAATGCCTCAGTTTTCTTATCTGTAAAATGGGGGTATTACCTCTTCCACAAGGTTGCATAAGGACTACATAATAAATGCAAAATCTGGAGCAGTACCTGTAATAATTAGTGCTCAACAAGTATTAGTGATCATTACCATTTGGGATAGGGACAGAGTCAAGAATCCAGGTTTATTGTGACCAAAAACAGGTAAGATGAGGCTGGTCTAAGAAATACGCATCCATAAGGGCCGGGCTTGCCACTTGTCCAGGGGGCCAAGTCAGGAGGCCAAAACCATGAGGGCTTTGTAATTAAGAGCCCATGTCCTCAAATCATAGTTAATGGATTAAATCTGGAATCCAATTACAGGGATTCAGATCACTTGTCAGGGACTGTGACCTTGACTCTACAAAGACTCTCAACCACATACTCCTTATTCTAAAGCTTGGTATGGATGCAAATAATGGCTTGGCCAACACCCACGTGGACCACAGTGTGCTAGGACTTCTCACAGAGGTCTTACATACCAGGCTGTGGCCTGAGATGCAAAGGAAAAAAGATAGGAGGGCAGTTATGTGGGGAAGAATGGAGGGAGAGAGATGTTTCCTAGGTCCTTTAGAGCAATATATAAAAGATTAAGCTGCATACACAACCAGGGAATCAGCTTTTTGCAGGCACTGCACACTGAGTACCCATCAGAGAGGCGTGTGAATCAGCTTAATCAAATGAAGACAGTTATGTTTTTAAAACCTAGTGAAAGGCAGAGTTAAAATCATGTAATATCATGTAAAACAGGATAAAGAGACCATCCCAAACTGTAAAGAAACAAAACTGATCAAAGACTTACAGTACCTGGCTGCTCTGTGACATCTACTTTTGCAATATTGACCTCAAGATCTTCTCCCCATTCAGCAAAACTTTCCCATTCTGGTTGAAGATTCTGACAAGCGGGACACCACGGAGCATAACTAAGAAACACAGTTTTAAAAAAGTTAAACACTCTGCTATGATCATACTGGGATAAAAATTCTAAAATATGTAACTTGTGAAAACTATTTTATACTAAAAACAAGAAAGTAAAGTGGTTAATTCCGTGAAGATGAAAACGTTTTAAGTGTGAGTCTAACACTATGGAAATCAAGAACTATGAATTGATAATGCTCATCATGGAAAAGTAATTCTGAGAATAAGTTCTTAAGACACTAGGACTTTTTCACGTGCAAAACAGCTCTTTAAAAGCCTTTGGATTTCTCTATTAAAATATGGCCAGAAAGCTCAAAGCCAAATTTGGAGTTCATTGTTTTAATAATTTTACACGCAGGAGTCACAAAAGCAAGTGCTAGTATGAGAAAAATAGGAAGCAGCCAGGGTTGTGGTGAATGGGAAACCTGTACCCCATCTTAAAGAGGGAAGCACCACTCAGCATGACTGCCAAAGGGCACTGCTGGCCCAGATCCGCAGGCTGGTTTGATTCAAAAGAAGCTGAAAAATCTGCATTTTTTTATGTAAAAATGTTACCTCAAAACTCAACCCAGACACAAACACTAAACAGGCCAAATGAAATTCTTTGGCCAGCCCTCGGTCAACCTTGGGTTTGCAAATCTGTGGCCAAAAATATTAGCACTTTAATTATTTTCCTGGTAATCAGTCTTTTAAAGGCCCTGAATCTTTCCTAGGATTTAACTTTTCCCTTTTATTGTACATTATCTGATAATTTACCTCAGCTTTTTAAAATGGAACCAGGAAGAATAAAGCCTGTACCTGTTAAACACAAGAGTACACACTCTGTACTTCATTATATTTTCTTGACTTATTTTATGAAAATAAAACTCCTAAAAGTAATAGGCACTGTGGAACAAGACTAGTACCATACATAAAAGGCAAACCTTGTAACAATAAATTGTATTACAATGAAAATATCTCTAACAAAACTCCTGATGAGGATGGATTTAAAACTGACTTGTAATAAGAGCGGACTATTGTTAGGAATACTAGACTCTTTTTTCAAGTTCCTTTTGTTTCCTAGGTGCTTCTTAAAGACTTAACCTCATATCCAGTACGCTAAGGAAAAGAATGAAAAAAATACTATAGTATACTCTAATTTCATACAGACGCTCTAATTCAAATCCCCTAATACTTTACTTTTGACTGCTATATTGATATAGTTTGATCAAATGAGTTAATAAAAATCTCCTAAAATAATACTTGACTTTATTTTGTATATTAGTTCATAATCACTATTGCTTGTTTATGAAATTGTGAATATTTTATGAACAAAACCTAAAACAAGTTACTTAGGACAATTAAAACCAAATGCTGTCACTGGTTATACTTCCTCTCTTCTGTAGCCTCAGTGTGCCTTAAAATTCATTTTACTGAGTTATAAATTATATGCAAACTATATCTCACCCTCCATATAAATGTTCTATGCCTTATTTCATTTTATGATTCAGGAGTTACTGATCTGGCCCACTGGGTTCTCCCTTAGGGATGACCACCTCCACCTCCCTTAACTGGCAACCTAACCATGTAGGAAAACACCCATCTGAATCTTGTTAAAGGAGGGGGTTGTTCTCAAAACATCTGCATGTCTACCCTGTGGTAAGCTCTGCAGATGAAAAGAAAGCCACTACAGCAATACCTGGACAGATTAATTAAGGCTCTTAGGTATGTCTCTTATCTGTAAAACGCAGGAAATAACACCTATCTTACAGAATTTGTAAAGAATAAATATGGTAATGTAAGTAAAGTGCTTAAAGCGTCTAGTACACAGTTAACATTCGATAATGGCGTTTTTTACCAGTATCACTAATACCAATGGTATCAATAATACTGCCACCACTACCAATTTAGTGACTAAAGCAAAGGCAGATAGTTTATTATCTACCGGTGCAGAAGGGATATTATTATAGCGGAATCATCACAGGCACAGCACTTTATTCGAACAATAAATGATGACCTGCACCTTTAATAAGAGTTTATAATCATACTCATATTAATATTTTAATGCAATACCACTTAGGCATACAAGTAACAACCCAGGAAATTCAGTATTACGCACACACATCCAAAAGGAAAAATGAGATGTGGGCAAAGAGAAAAACAAAAAAATTAGAAATGATAAAGCGAAAGATTTTCTTTAAATAACCCAACTTGAATTTACTTGGCATCTAAGATAAAAAGAAGCACGCCTAATCCATAAAATAAAACTTAAGAGTCTCAAATTCTAACACTACAAGTGGACTACTTTTTAAGGATAATTCAAAAGGAGAGGAGAGATTCAGCTCAATTTCCTCTTTTGTAGCGTTTGGTGAAAGCAAGTCTGGAAGTCTGTGAGGACTCATTTTGAAACAAATAACTACAGGAACTAGTCAGACCAACCCCCCGCCCCTCAACCTCCAAAGCCATGAAGAAAAGTTGAGAGAATTCAGAGCTGAACGCAACGTCTTAGGCGCACCACAGCCCTAGCAACCAAACCGAGGTGCATACTTCAGAAGAAACTTAACACAGTGTTCCCCGGTGAGAAACGAAGAGGGGGTGGGACCAAGCCAGTCGCGGATCCCAAGAGGAGTCAGGGGATCGCGAGGAGTAGGGGGCTCCCGCCCCTTGGCTCAGAGTCGCGGTCCAGGGAAACCTGGGACCCGCATGAGAGGAATGGGGGTGAATCAGGTGTCCAGACTTGGATCTAGGACGCCGGCCCACCAAGGGACCCCGAGACCACCGCCTCGCACTCACAATTCTATCATCCACTCTCCTTCCAGCAACTCTTTCCAGTTCTTGTCCGTGATGACTCGCACGTCGCTCCGCCGCCCGTGGGTCCAGGGGACCCCCCAAAGCAACAGCAGCAGCACTGCCACTGGGACCACGGAACTCCCGGAGGGCGCCATGTCGGCCGCTAGCCCACTCACCGACAGCAAGCGCAGCGACCCCCACCTCCGCGCAGCAGCGCCTCACTTCCGCCCTCGCGGGCTGACCTGCTAGTGCGCATGAGCACGGCGAAGCGCGCGCTCGTGCGCGCGCATCTTGAAGACTCTCAATGCGCATGACGAAGCCAGGTCCTAGTGGGCTGATCGAGTAGAGAAAGAGGGAGCGCGCCTATACCCTAGTGCGCATGACAGAAAAATGGTCTCTGCCCACCTTCGGCTTTGCCCCAGTACGGTTTTGGAGGAAGAGTGAACCGAGGGCGTGGTGTAGAAAAGTGGGGCGGGAGTTGGAGACGAAGCGCTGGGAAGTCTGCGGCAGGATTTTGGCGCCAAATGATTGGCATGTATACTTAAGGCAGCTGGTAAGTTTACACTAAAGCAGTTTTCAGTTAAATGCCCGTCAGAATTTTCTGTTGTTTCCTTTGAAAACTTCTGTAGGAAGCCAGTGGACGTTTTTATGAGTCAAAATATTGGTTTACTTATGGGGGATTATAGACTGGAAACGTGCACAAGGGAACCTTACGGGTTCCCTTTGTATTCTACATCTTGATCAGGACAGTGGTTACACGGATGTACACTTATGTAAAAAGCCATTAAGCTGTGCATGTTAAGTTTAGTGCACTTTATGCACTTTAGGATGTATGTTATCCCTCAATTTTTTTAATGCAGTAGTTACAGAGATGCTAGATCAGAAATTCAAAATAGAACAAGACATGTAGGCTTGTAGCACATATTTAAGATTTTTTTCTCAAGCATTTATAATTACAAATGCAAATCAAAATGTGCACCGTCTTTAGAAAGTATTAATCAGTCCATTGAAAATAGTTGCCATTACAGCTCCTCACCTCATATTCTCTCCTAGATTCATTGCAGTTGGCTCATTTCCCCACCTCTTCTCAGGCCGTTTCTAGGACACTAGTGATCTGCATGTTAACATTCATCTTAGTTGACTGTCAGCATTATCCTACTGCCACCACAACCTCCTTGAAATGTGCTGCCTTATTTCCTTTTTTTCCCCCTCCTTCCTCAGTAGCTGCTCCTTCTGAAACTTCTTGGCGGGTCCTTCTCTACTTGACTTCCAGACATTGGCTTACCCCAGGGTGCTATAAGGGCCCCCTCCTCTTTATATCCACACACTCCTCCAGATAACCTCAATTCTGGCTTTAAAAGTCATTAATATGTCTGTCATTTCAGCCCTGGCCTTTCTGGGAACTTCAGACATCTATATTGTTAAAAAACAAAATTCAACCGAGAAACATTTAATGATCTAATTGTCTTTATTAGGTGATTCATGAATCAGGCATCATCCTGTCTAGCAATGAGTAGGGCTCTCCTAGAGGTTGTACAAAGTGGAAGTCTTTTATAGGAAGAAGGATGAGGCAAAGGAATTATTAGCAAAAGAAAAGAAAGGATTATTTCTAGGTCTTTATGAGGGGAAGGGAACTGGCAAGAGTTTTATCATGTAGATTGCCTCTCCTTTAAGTCTTGGGGGGGTGGGGAGAATGACTCCATTTTGAGACTTTCTTGTTTTAACAATATTCAACTCTTTGCTTGACATCTCTTGGATATCTAACAGGTAGCTTAAATGTAACAGCAGGATGAAAAGATAAAACTCTTGATTCTCTGTTTCTTCCATCTCAGTTGAGTCTTAAGTTCCATTTAATGGCTCAAGACAACAATTTATATTTTAATTCTTTATTGTTCTCTCTCTTCACTCCCTCTTCATGTTCTCTATCAGCAAGTCCCATAAACTCTGCTTGCACTAATTTCCATCTCCATAGTCAACACCCTAGTCCAAGTTTCTGTCATCTCTTGCCTGACTACAATAATAGATTCCCAACTGATGTCCATGAGTCCTCTCTTGCTCTTCTAAATTAGATCAAGCAACGTATCCCTAAAACGTTACAGGTGGTTCCCACTGCACTTAACATTAAATCCAAACTCCTTAAACTCATTACTATCTGACATCTGCCTAACTGCTACCTCATGTAGTACCAGCTCTCCTCCTCCCTACCCTGCTACACTCCAGGGGGTCCCTGAACATGTCAAACTCATTCTCACACTAGAGAATTAACATTTCCTGTTACTGCTGCTTGGACTACTTATCCGCTGATCTTCACAACACTCCTTTTTGACATTGTTCTTGATGAAGGAGAGAGAAATATCACATCCTAGGATGCTCATGAGTCCCTGGGAGGACTGCTGAGTGATGGTCCTTGGCTTTGAGCAGGAAAAGAATTCTAGAGAAAGTCAAAGTAAAGTGAAAGCAAGTTTATTTAGAGAGATAGATATTCCAAAGGCAGAATGCGGACCACCTCAGAAAGTGAGAGCAGGCCCAAGTGGGTATGGTTAGTTTTTATGGGCCAGGTAAGGAATATTCTGTTTTGGGAAAGGGGCAGGAAGTTCCAGGAATTGGGCCACTGCCCACTTTTTGGCCTTTTATGGTCAGCTTCTGAACTGTCGTGGTGCTGGTGGGTCTGTCCTTTAGCATGCTGGTGTATTACAGTGAGCATATAACGAACCTCAAGGTCTACTAGAAGTCAAATCTTCCACCATCTTGAGTCTAGATGGTTCTAACCAGTTTTTGTCATATCCTGTTTTTCTTAACATTTGTGTCATTCTTTTAACAGTTGTGCCCTGCCCCCTTCCTTCCTGTGTCAATCTCAACTTAAAAGTTACCTCAAAAAGCATTTTCTGACCACCCCATCTAAGGATCCCTCCCAGTCACATTAGCAGGTCATATTATCCATCATATTTGTCCATGCTGATTCTCTGCATAATATTAAACTGATATGCTCCTTGGTTTATTATCTGATTTCTTTCCTCACCCAATAAGAATATGTTTCATGACAGTGGAAACTTCTCTGTTTTTTCACTACTATAATCTCCAAGGCTTAGTGTCAAGCCACTATTAGAACCTGGCACATAATAAAGGCTTGATAAATATTTGTTGAATGAATGAATTAATGAGGAAAACCATAATTATAGAGATGCCATGCTTTTACTATACTGTATGGGGTGCATCAATAAAAAAGTGTAAATATATTCTTATATGTAATATGGATTAGTATCTGCCATTTATACCTCACAGTGTTGGTGAAAGGATAAAATGAACTATGTTCATGAATATTCTTTATAAACTAAATCATTCATGATAATTTGTTATTAAGATTTCATTTTAATATTTCACTTATGTTAGGAAAGAAATACAGTCTTATGACCAAAATATACAAAGTATGAAAGGTTGGAAAGTGAAAAGAAATATCCTCTAAAATCTTTTCCATCTCCTGCCAGAATTTGCACCCCTTAAGCAACTGCTGTTAACATTTTCTTTTGTATAATATCAGAACAATTAAATGCACAGAAACTACTCTTAAAAAAAATACACTAGTGAGCTCATATTTCAATTACTAGTTAGTTTTCTTCACTTAACAATACATACATATCAATTAAAAAGAATTCTAATTTGGTCTCTGAAATATTTGTCTAAGAGTATAAATATCAAGAAATATATGAAAATATCCATATAATGTCATGGTATTAATATTTTGTTACATTTATAATTATTCACCATTAATTTACTATAATATTACAATTAAACAATATCATAAATTAAATAATATCAAGTGGTATCTTTATATTTCATAATGTTTAATATATTATTGATATTGTTAATATCATTTTTTCTCATACTCTGAATAAGACCTTGTTCTCTCAGTCAATTAAAGCTTGTATGCAGACTAGACCATGTGTACTCTTGGTACACTGAGTTTTATTTAGCACACTATGCTTCCTCTCTGTATCAACCAAAATACATTCTACCGTGCATCATGAGTGTTTTCTGAAACTAGTGCCATCCCGTGAAAGATCAAAAGGCAGCTTAGTATAGTGATTAAATGAATGGACTCTGGACCCAGATTGGGTTCCAATCTTGCCTTCACCACTTAAGTACTCCTTGATCTCTGGCAAGTTGCATAACCTCTTTATGTCTTGGTTTCTGTTTTTGTAAAAGGGGGTAATGATTGTCCTACCTCATGGATTTTATGGATTAAGTGAATTAACATTTGTAAAGTGCTTAAAACAGAATGAGTCAGTTCAAATCCTCCAAGAAACAGATGCTAAAAGGGGATTAGACCTACAAGGAATTTATTGGGGAAAGTTCTGGGAAGGATAAGGGGAAGAGGAGCAGGAGTAGGTGGGAGAACTCTGAGACTGCAGTGTTGGTCTGAAACTTGTGAAGGGGAAAGGGGAAGGAGGATTGGTGGGGAAGAGCCTCAGACCAACCACAGGACAATTCTAAGGAAGGCTCAGGCAGATCTACAGGGAGTCATGAGCCCAAATTGCCTAGTAGAGGAATCCCACATTAGTCAGGAAAGGCTGGCTCTAGTATATCTGGCCAGTCAGTCATTGGCTGGGAGCAGTGGTTGGTGGGAGAGGGCAGGGAAGGGAACACAGTCTCAGCATTCACAGTGGCAGCAGTAGGGGACCATCAAATCTGCTGATGCACTGGCACAGCAGACTTTCTTGAAGGTAATCTGAGTAGTGCCTCTCCAGGCCACACAGGGCCTGGCACCTAACAAATACTAGTAAGTGTTGATAAATAATAAGATATAAAAGAGTATAGGGCAATTTTCTCCAATAGAAATATAATGAGAATTATGTATATAAATTTTAATTTTCTTACAGCCGTTTTTTTTAATTGAAGTAGAATTACAGTGTGTCAATTCCTGGTGTACAGCATAATGTCCCAGTCATGCATATACATACATATGTTTGCTTTCATATTTTTTTCATTAAAGGTTATTACAAGATATTGAACATAGTTCCCTGTGCTATACAGAAGAAACTTTTTAAAATCTATTTTTATATATAGTACAGCCATATTTTTAAGGTAAAAATTTAAGTTAATTTTAATAATGTTTAAAAAATACAGTTGAAAACCATTAATCTAATAGCCCTATATCAAACTCTAAGTTTTGATAACAGAGAGAATATACATTCTTGTCAGTTAGAGTGCTTTTACTAAAATGAACTTATATAAGACTACAGAGAAAAGCTCAGAAAATTCCAGAAAGTAGAGAAAGTATAGCATAGTGGTTAGCCTATCTGGGGTAAATCCCACTTCCACCCTTGGCTAGCTGGCCACAGCAGTTTTCTTTTGAGCTTACTGTTTTCAAAATATCACCAATTAGGACAAGTAGAGGCCATAATGCATCAGCAATGCCCTGGTGGCCCCTGTGCTAGCTAACAGTTAACTAACCCTTTACTTGCTGAGGAGGTCTCTTAAGAGAGAGGATGGAGGGCAGAGGGAGACACCAGGATAGCTGCAGTAGCCTTAGCTGGGAGCTTTGTGGAGGATGATGCGGGATGAGGGGTGGGAGGTTGAGAGAGGAGGTTGGTAACTCCAGGCAGCAGCTATTCACCAAGCATCTTGGAGGTACAGCAATATTTTACTGGTGCAGCTTTATTATCACAATGTAACCAAATAACTTTCCTGGGCTAGAGCTACTCCTCTTCCTCTGCAGGACTAGTTTTTCATTGTTTTGGTTTATTTCCTTAGGTTTAGGGGGAGGAGCCATTGATGATGTAGCTTCCCTTCTCCATCTTTCCATGAAAGCTCTCGAGGAAATACTATTAACTTTGAGTTATTAAAACCAGATGAACCCTCCTAACTAATCAACCAAATCAAGTTCTGTTCATGCTAGCTCCTAAACTGATCTTAAATCTATCTCTTCAGCCCACTGTCACAGCTTTTTTTTTCATGTTTTAAGTGTATTTTATTTTACATTTTTTAATTGAGTTATAGTCATCTTACAATGTTGTGTCAAATTCCAGTGTAGAACACAATTTTTCATTTATACATGAACATACATATGTACATTGTCACATTTTTTTTCGCTATGAGCTACCACTAGATCTTGTATATATTTCCATGTGCTATACTGTCACAGCTTTGATATATGTTACCATCTTTCTTTTTCCCTGCAGTGTGCAGAATTTCTTAATTTTTTATAACATCATTATTGATATACAATTCACATACCATACAGTACACGTATTTAAAGTGTACAGTCAGTGATTTTTAGTATATTCACAGAGTTGTGCAACCAGGTCAAATTTAGAACATATTCATCACCCCAATCAGAAACCCATATTCGTTAGCAGTCACTCACCACTTCCACCAAACCACTCCTTACCTCAGCTCTAAGCAACCACCAGTATACTTTCTGCTTCTATGGTTTTGTGTACTCTGAATACTTCATATCATATAAATAGGATAATATAATATGTGGCCCTTTGTGACTAACTTCTTTTATTTAGAATAATGTATTCAAAGTTCAGAAGTTCATACATGTAGCATGTACCAGTACTTTGTTTTGCTTGTTGCTGAGTCACATTCCATTTTATGAATATGTTTGTCCATTCATCAGCTGATGGATATTTGATTTGTTCTACTCTTTGGCTGTTATGAGTAACGGCGCTATGAACATTCACATACAAGTTTTTGTGTGGACATAATGTTCTTGTTTCTCATGAGCACACATCTTGAAATGGAAATGCTTGTGCTACAATAGCCAGGAAACTGACTAGTGCCTAATCCAGGGTAACCTGTGTTTTCATCTAAGAGTTTTATAATTTTAGCACACATATTTATGTCTTTGATCCATTTTGAGTTAGTTTTTATATATGGTGTGGGATGAGGGTCCAACTATTCTGTAGCGTGTGGATTCCCAGCTGTCCCACCACCATTTGTTGAAAAGACTGTTCTTTCACCATTAAATGATCTTGGCACCCTTGTTAAATATCAATTGGCCATAGATGTATGAGGGGCTTTACTTTCCCCTAAGTTCAGTTCTATTCCATTGACCTATCTGTCTCTTTACCATACCGTCTTCCTTACTGTAGTTTTGAAATTGGGAAGTGTGAGTCTTCCAACTATGTTATTTTTCAAGATTGTTTTACTATTCTGAGACCATTGAATTTCCATGTACATTTTTAATTCAACTTGTTAATTCCTTTTAAAAAGCATGCTGAGATTTTGCAAGAGACTGCATTGAATCAGTAGAACAGATTGGAGAGTATTGACCTTTTAATAGTATTAAGCCCTCGAACCCAGAAACATGGGAAGTCTTTTCATTTATTCAGCTCTTAATTTTTTCAGCAATGTTTTATAGTTTTCAGATTGTAAGTTTTGTACCTTTTTATTAAATTTACTCTTAAGTATTTATTCTTTTTGATGCTAATATGAATGGAGTTGTTTTCTTAATTTCAGTTTTGGTTTTTTCATTGCTGCTATATAGAAATATAGTAGAATTTGGTATTTATCTGTATCCTGCAATTTTGCTGAATTTGTTTATTAGTTCTGAAACTTAAGTGGATTCCTTTGGGTTTTTTTATATATAAGATTATATGATCTACAAGTAGAGATAGTTTTACTTCTTTCTTTCCAATCTGGATACCTTTTATTTAATTTCTTACCTAATTTCCCGGCTAGATCTCCAGTACAATGTTGAATAGAACTGGCAGGAGTAGGCATCCTTGACTTGTTCCTGTTCTTAGTGGGAAAACATTTTATTTAAGTATCTTGCATAATATCTAAGTATGATATGCGTGTCAGTTTTTCATAGATGCCTTTTATAAGGTTGAGGAAGTTTCCTTCCGTTGTTCCTAGGTGGTTGTGTATTTTTATCGTGAAGGACTGTTGAATTTTATCACATGCTTTTTCTGCATTTATTGAGATGATCATGTGGTTTCTGTCCTTTATTCTATTGATATGGTTTATTAGTTGATTTTTGAATGTTAAACCAACCTTGCATTTCTGAGATAAATCCCACTTGGTTACAATATTTCCCTCTTTTTATATATTGCTGGATTTAGTTTGCTAGTATTTTGTTGAGGGTATTTATATTCATAAAAGATACCAGTCTGTAGTTTTCTTTTCTCATGATCTCTTTATCTCATTTTATTATTAGGATAATACTAGCCTCAGAATGAGTTGAGAAGTGTTCCCTCCTTTTTCAATTTTTTGGAAGTGTTCATGAAGATTCTATGCGGTCTTCTTTAAATGTTGGTTGAATTCAGCAGTGAAGTCATCTGGGGCTGTGCTTTTCTTTGTGGGTATCCAGTCTTTGGTTGTAGATTTATTCAGATTTTCTGTTTCTCCTTGAGTCAGTTTAGGTAGTTTCTGTCTTTCTAGGGAATGTGTCTGTTTCATCTAAGTTACCTAATTTGTTGGCATACAGTTGTTCACAGTGTTCCCTTATAATCCTTTTTATATTTGCAAGGTCAATATTAATGTTTCTTCCTTCATTCTTAATTTTAGTAATGTGAGTTTTTTCTCCTTTTTTTCTCGGTCAGTTTACCTAAAATTTTATCAATTTTGTTGATCTTTTCAAAGAACCAACTTTTGGTTTTGTTGGTTTCTCTATGTTTTTAATTTTCTCTTTCATTATTTTCTTCCTTTTGCATGCTTTGGATTTAGTTTGCTTTCCCTCTCCCCCTAAAGCATTTTAAAATGGAAGATTAGGTTATTAATTTGTTTATTCTTTTTGAATGTAGCCTTTGAAACTGTTTCCTCTAAACACTTATTTAGCTGCATCCCATAACTTTTGTTATATTGTGCCATCATTTCATTCATTTCAAAGTATTTACTAATTTCCATTTTGGTATCCTCTTTGTCCATTGTTTATTTAGAAGTCATTTCCATATATTTGTGAATTTCTTAAATTTCTTCCTGTTATTGATTTCTAATTTTACTCTATTGAGATCAAAGAGCATACTCTGTATGATTTCAATTCTTTCTAATTTATTGAGACTTGGTTTATGAGCTACATACGCTATTTCAGAGAATGTTTCAGCCCTTGAGAAGAATTTGCATTTTGCTGTTGTTAGGCAGAGTGCTGCATAGATTTGATATTAGGTCTAGGTGGTGTATAATGCTGTTCGAGTCTTAATTCCTTGCTGACCTTCTGCCTAATTGTTCTTTCTATTATTGAAATTGGGATATTGGAGTTTCTATCTGCTGTTGTTTAATTGTCTATTTCTCTCTTCAATTCTGACAGTTTGTAGTTCATGTATTTTGTTGTATATATCTTTATAATTGTAATATAGTTCTGATGGATTGCGTCTTATTATTATAATACTTCCCTCTGTATATCTAACATTTTTTTTGTTTTATAGTCTATTTTGTCTGATATTAATAGAGCCACTGCTGTGATTGTGTTAAATTAACACTTTTTATTAGAGCCCCGGGGTGTCGGAGGGGTAGTTGCAGTTCAGCAAAACACCACAAGGGAAATTGAAATAGAGAAGTTTATTACTCAGCAGTCCTGAAGGAAATATACAGCATGCCTTGAGGGTCCACGCAGAGGTCCAGGCAGGGTGCAGGCAGAGAGAAGCAGGACTTGGGACACATGCCTTTATTAGGGTCAGTGGGTGTAGTGCTTTGGGGTTCCCGGGCAATTTTAACCAAAAAGAACAGGGTTTTGGTAAGCTTCACCGGGGCCTTATCTAAGGGGTGCACAAAGTAAGGCCCCTGAGAGGACGAGGGGGACTGTTTATCACCAAGGAGTTGCATTTACTTGTGATCCTGCAGGCTGTTATCTGGGGCACACACGCACAGGAGGGACGAATGTTCCTTCAAGGTCCTGCAGGCCACTGAGACACAAAATGGTCGCCGAGGCAGCAGCATCCTAGAGTAGCTTAGCTAACCTCTCTGACAAGTGCTCCATCTGAGAGATCACATCCTCAGATGGCCTCAAAGCTCTGTAAGCCAACATTAGGGAGATTAATTATTCTCCTTTCCCATCTGGATACAGAAAGGCAAAAGGAAGGATCATTCTAAATTTATGAGGTTGGCTTTAAAATTTAACTTTTAAGAAGCTTATGAAATATTTCACAATGTTCTTGTTCGTGCATAAAATGTTTAAACCTAGCTAGAGAAAATTCAGGCTTTTCAAAGGAATACGATCATGTGAAACCCTAAATGAGAGCTCACAAATGAAGATTTGCCCATCCAAAGGGTTGCTAATCACTGACATAATTACTCGGCAAGTTACAGGGTATCAGTAGCTGAAGATTAGCTCGATATATGTTATTGCAGTTGTCCACAAGGCACAAGGGAAGCTAAAGCTGTAGACACCAGACTTCAATTCTGAAGTCTGGCCAATTTTAGGAGGAGAAAGAGAAGTGTGTTTACTTAGCATTAAAATCTCTGACACAAATAGCAGCTCTTCCCACACAGATGGCCCAAGGCATAGAAGGGATCATAAATGACGCAGAGTCAGGACGAGAAATGCTTGAACTGAACCAGGACAGAGATGGTTATCTGAGCACACCATGGATCTCACAGTTTCCCTGCCCATGAGAATAGGCAGTTAATACAGAGCAACACTGCATCTTTACTTACTTTTACCTATTATATTAATAATGGTAGGTTAAGCATCAAATTTTATATATGTACAGTGATATACCATACTTATACACATGAATCTCTCTGAAATTCAGTAATTATGGAAAATGACCACTGAATTGCTATAGACCAAGTGTGTCTCCCCAAAGTTCATTATGTTGTAACCCTAACCACCCCACCACCACCACCATCCCTTGCTAATGTCTTAAGAGGTGGGGCCTTTGTGAAATAATTTGATTTAGATGAGGTCGTGGGGATGGAACCCCCATGATAGGATTAGTGCCCTTATAAGAAGAGGAAGAGAAACCAGAGCTTGTTTTCTCTACCATGTGAGGACACAGCAGCCATCTGCAAACCAGGAAGAGGGCAATCAGCAAGAAGCAAACCTGCTGGCACCTAGATCTTAGACTTCCCAGCCTCCGGAACTATGAGAAATAAATGCCTGTTGTTTAAGCCACCAAGTCTGTGGTGTTTTGTTACAGCAGCCTGAATAGCCCACGACAGTCATTTAAAAAAATCAAAGGCAGCAAGTTAGTAGGCTTTTGGTTTTTAATATTTCCATTCTAGGTAATATTTGGACCCAGTAGCAGAGGGATATCTCTTTTTACAAATGCCTAATATATTATCTTATTGCTGCCTCAAATTACCTCAAGTTAAGTACCTTAAACGAAACATGATCTCTCACAGTTTCTGTGTATCCAGAATTCAGAAGTGGCTGAATTCCTGGTGGTTCCGGCTCAGTCTTTCATGAGATTGTTGGCAATATGTTGATCATGGTCTAGTCATCTGAAGGGTTAACTGGTGCTGGAGGACCCACCTCTCCAGTGACCCTTACATGCTGGCAAGCTTGAGATGACTGGTGGGAGGCTTCAGCACCTTTCCACACAGGCCTCTCCATAAACTGCTTGATATCTTCAAGCCTCCAGTGCAAGCCATCCAAGAAAGCAAGCCAGAAGCAGTGACGTCTTTTATAACCTAGCCTCAGGGTTTACTCACCCTCAGTCATTTCTGCAATTTCCTACTGGTATTAAAGGTCAGACCTATTTATTGTGAGAGAGGATCACCCAAGAATGTGACACAAGTAGACAGGGATCTCTGGAGGCCACTGTGGAGGCTGGCTACCATACCTGACAGCTCCATTTTAATGATCATGGTGGTTTAGGTCTGCTGACTAAGACCCTGGTTCTGGAGTTGGATAGACAAGCATTCCACTTTTAATTGCACTACCTGCCAACTCTTCCAAATCCTCTGTTTTCTCGTCTGTTGTTTGGAAATGAAAGATCCATCTCATGGGTTTGCTGTAAGCATTAAATGAGTTAGTGTACATAGAATAATCCTTTCTGTCAGATCACGTCATTTCCTAACTCACAATCCTCCAGTGGCTCCCCATCAGACTTAGAATTGAGCAGTCTCCCAGATCCTGCTCTAGCCACTAACTGACTTAGCCACGACTACTACTACCACCACCACTGCTACTAGGACTACTGCTACTGCTCCCACCACCACCACCACCTAACCTGGCTTCTGCTCTGATCTTGTTTCTTCTTACTGTCTCTGTTCCTCACTCTACTCCATCTGCTGGCCTCCTTTCTGCTCAAACATGCTAAGCTGTCACCTACCTTAGAGCCTTTGCACTTGCTGTTCCCTCTAGGGAACATTCTTGCCCTATATGTTTCCATGGGTCACTTGCCCACTTCATTCAGGTCTCTACCTGAGTGTTACCACCTCAGACCTTCCCTAACCATTCCTTTGATCACTTTATCCTTCTTTATTTTTCTGTTTATAGCACTTATTGCTACCTGACATTATATTATATAGTTCTTTGCCTATTTTCGTTATTGTGGTTCTCCTTCATTAGTATATCGGTTCCATGAGGACTGTTTCATTTACCACCTTACCCTTAGTGTTTAGAAGTATGCCTGGTTTATGTATGTGCTCTATAAATATTTGTTTAAAAATTAAATAATGCATGCAGATTTCTCAGCATATGGCTTGACTTACAGGATCATGAAGAGTTCAATAAATCTTAGCTGACTTCAACCACATTGTCATCAGTATCCTTCCCATCATGCCCTGACCACCCTAATAGCTCACGTGTCTATGGTACTTTAGAGTTCTCAAATTCTTTTGTCATTTATAGAGAATGAGTAATAATACTTTTAAAGCAAAGCCATAATTTTGTAGCTATAGTTGAAATGCTTTGACGGGTAATGAAACTGGGCACTGCAAGGGAAGGATTTGTCTCCTATAATGATTTTTTTTTAATTGGTCCTGCCTGAAAATTGGTCTTTTCCCACCAAATGAGCAAGCTTTTCTTAGAACAAATGAATGTACTATAAACTGGTCATTTTAAATTCACTTAAGACTTGACTTTTAAAATTGCCTTTAGTGATCAAGCAGTGTCCTGGATCTTTCTAGATCAAACTCTGAAACAGAAGGTCGTGTTTTATGACTCTTCATCTTTTGGAATTCTCCTCTAAGGCTAGTAATATCTTTCACACCCTTACTATCTGCTCTTTCTGCACCCACTGTCATTAGCAAATCAGATCCCCATGTAGATCTGCTTGCCACTATGGTGCCTTCATGTAAATGAGGAAAAGGAAAGCTTTTCTCCCAGCAGAGGAAGCTCTGCAGGGGACTTAACTTGGTAGAGACAATGGCCAGGGCACAGGGCATTGTCTGCAGAACACAGGATGAATTTGAGCTCCACTCACCCTTTGGCTGGAGGCCCTTGAGATCATCAGCAGGCAGTGGAAGTCTCTGTTTCCTTTTTGCTGCCCACAGGCTGCCCATATCTCCACTGTCATCCTGGGAGATGACTTTCCTCCTGAGTCCTGTTGAGTAGAACAAGTCTTGGTGAAAGGCAGTCTAGCACAGTGGGGACTACATAGCAAGGTGCTTAAGAATGATGGTTCTAAAGTCAGATTCCTGGCCTTGAATCCTGCCTCTATCGTTTAGTGACCTGAGACCTTAGGCAAGTTATGCAATTTCTCTGTGCCTCAGTCTCGGGTGATTGTGAGGCTTTTGTGAGAGTTAATACATGTAATACATACTCAGTGCACGTTATTTATTGATATAGGGTGGCCCAGAAAACCTAGACAGATTCAGATGGTGCCTCCTTATGCATTTATGAGCAACTGGGTGAAAATGTAATTGCATCTAAGAATGCTTCCTTTTGATGCCTTCTCCCCACCCTTTCTGGAGGCTGGCAGACTGCATTGAGTCATTCAGCAAGCATTTGAACACTTACTGTGCACAGTGGGGGACAAATACATTTAAAGAGACAACCTTCACCTTCAAAGTGTTGCAGGAAAATGGGGCACGAGAGGATGGTCATGTGTCAGGTCTCAGGTGAACCCCTGGGAGGACTGCCAAGTGAGTCCCAAGGACTGCCATTGGTTTCTCACAGGAAAGAATTCAAGAGCAAGCCATAGTAATGTGAAACCAAGTTTATTTAGAGAGATGCATATTCCATAGACAGAATGCAGTCCATCTCAGAAGGGAGAGCAGCCCCAGGATATGGCATTGTTAGTTTTTACGGGCTGGGTAATTTCATATGCTAACAAGTGGAATGATTATTCCAACTATTTTGGGGAAAGGGCAGGAATTTCCTGGAACTGGGCCACTGCCCACTTTTTGGCCTTTTATGGTCAGCCTTGGAACTGTCATGGCACCTGTGGATGTGTCATTTAGCATGCTAATGTATTACAGTAAGCATATACTGAGGCTCAAGGTCTACTGGAAGTCAACTCTTCTGCCATCTTGAGCCTAGTTGGTTCTAACCAGTATTTGTCCTGCCGTCAATGGCTGTTTCACTCTTTTAATGGTTGTGCACTCCCTCCTGTATCAAAAGTCAATCAAACTAAGAGAACACTATTGTCCTAAAACAAATGTGACCATTATCAGCAACCATGGCATATTCTGGTTTGCTGGAATGGACTCATGCTTTAGAGACAGATCATCTTTTAATTCAGGCTCCCTCACTTATTGTCTGTGTGACCTCAAGTAAATTACTTAACTTCCGTGAACCTCCGTTTTCCAGTAAGTACAATGAGGGGGGAAAAGTTTCAAGGCTTCCGGTAAGGATTGAGATAATATTTAGAACAAAAGGGGTCTGGTACACAGGAGGTAATTATTCAATGATAGCTTTTGTCCTTATCAATATTTTCTGTCATCTTTGTCTAATTTCCATTGTAAAGATCTATGATGGCATCTAACGTCCCACAGGTTAAAGTCCAGATAGACCACATTTCAGGCCTTTGGGGAATCTGGCCCCATCTACCTTGTTACCCACTCCTTTCCCTGTGAACCTTACAGCCCAAACATGTGGAACTACCTGCAGTTTCCAGAACTTGCTGTCACACACACCCTGTCTTTGCTTCCAATGTCCCATCTGTCTAGATGACCCTTCTTGCTTCTTTGTCCTAGTGAACTATCATTGTTATGTAAAACATATATATTCAGTTTAACAAGTAATAATAAAATAAACATGTTCTTACCCTCAGGTTAAGAAATAAAAATGGGAGGGTATAGCTCAAGTGGTAAAGTGCATGCTTAGCATACACAAGTTCCTGGGTTCAATCCCCAGTACCTCCTCCAAAAATAAATAAACCTAATTACCTCCCCCCACCAAAAAAAAATTAAAAAGTTAAAAAATAAAATAATTTTTAAAAAGAAATAAAAATAGGAGACACATTTTTTAAAAAAAAATCCGCATTTGTGATATTTGTATTTTAGAAGCATAGAAGATGGAATCCTTATGTTTATGTACCACTTCTATCATGAAGAAACCATGGAACTTAATTATGGCCTAAAAGCCGTAAGGGTTCCTAGTCACTCTGCAGAGATGCTGTTAGCAATTAAATATTGAAATGCAGTTTGATTAATATAATATCATGAAGAAAAATAATAATATTTATTAAATAATAAATTTAAACAGGTTTTTTTCCACCATGTATTGCTTATTTTGAAATTTTACAGCATGATTCCTTTGTTTAAAGTAAATATGGTGGGTTTAGGGGGGAATTGGGACTTGGAGGTGTCTCTTTATGTTTTTCTTGACTGGTCATAAGGAGCCACTAGGTGGCAGAGGATGCTTCTTTTGATTACAATGGAAAAACATTAAAAACATTTCAGCTGGAAACAGGTTTTGGAAAATATAAAAAGCATCACACTTCTCAGGTTAATGTGTGGCGCTAGTATCCCATGGCCCTGCAGTTAGCCGTTTTGGCCTGCGTTGTAGTAACAACAACAACAATAACAATAATGTCAAACTACAGTCACTGGTTGAATGATTATTTTGTACCAGGCACCAGACTAAGAGGTGTCCACAGATTATGCTATTATATTTTCACAGCATTAATCTCCCTTTTGTGGGAGAGAAACCTGAGTTTTAAAAGAGAAGAAACAGTTTGCCCAAGACACTGATCAGTAGCAAAGGCCAGATTCAAACCAGGTCTGTTGGGTTTTAGAGCCTGGGGGACTAACAACTTCACAGGCTCTGAGAACTGGGAGAATATTTAAGTATTTGGAAGGATTAACCACTCTCTGTGTAATAAATTTTAGACATGTATTGACTTCAGATATTTTATTATAGTTTAGATATCATGTTAATACCTGGAGCTTAATCCTTATAGATCTTATGAAATAAAAGAGTTTATTAAGAACTATACAGGTGTGTAGGCCCAACTTCTTATCTCTTTCCCCACTTAGTGACCATTTGAATCCAATTCCCATGTTTAATCCATTCCCTCAAAACCTTTCCATTGTGCCTGTATATTAAGAAAAGGCAATTTATGAATGAAAGCCTAATTTTCCCCAGCATTTTATAGATCTTTCTCTAGACAAAACTTTTTAAGTTCTCTGCAACAGTGTAATTGATGAGAACAATATTGGAAGGGTGTCAATGTACACATGTAGAAAATATAGTGAAATCAAATGACAGTCGTTAAAAAATTATTTTTTTCAATCCAGTGTGCTCATCTTCAGAAAAGTACACCATATTCTAAAGTCTCAAACTAACAGAAGGCATCCATCAAAGAGGCATTTTTCTTTATTTCTTAAACAACACTTAATAATAGTCTTAAAGATACAATGGGAAAAGTGAGAGATTATGGAGACACCCTTGGTAAATGTTAAGCTTTGTGGCAGTGTGTGACTATTTATAAGTCTGAAGTGGGGCCATGATCATGTAGAAATTTCACAGGGCTACATGCCTCATAGGAAGTCTCACAGGGCTGGTCCTCCTTCTAACTGGTGAAATTGTACTGAGTGTCTTTATACTTGTGTTTCTTTTCTAGTTTTTTCTTTGGAGGGAAAAAACAAAAAGTCATGGGGGCAGTAGGAGTGAGCTGATGACTACAGCTACACAGATGTTAGTTGAATAAGAGAGTCTCCAAATCTTGACGTTCCTGAATGTGAAGGTGCGAGTGCGGCCTAACAGAAAGCTTACATCTCACGTCTTTACATGTTAAGTTATGACGTTGTCCTCCGGTCAACTAGACTGAATGATGATATCTTACCCTACATTCATATTACGCTTTACAGTTGAGAAGGTACTTTCAAAAAAAACCCCATCACTTTATCCTTTGAAATAGAGAAAGAAGAGAAGTGGACAGATGAGAATGGCAATGGATGTTGATAGTTTGTTGGATGTTAAATGTGGTACTTGTATTATTTAAACTAGATTGTAGTGTTTTTATTTTTCATTATAAAGATCTTCAAATTATTGTAGGCCAAATGAAAAATAAAAAATAATACTCCTTTATTTGGTTTCCTTTTAAATATTTAAATTTTATGTTGTCAGACTTGAATGTCTAATATGACTGTACATTTTTAATGTGCCAATAAGTTGTGCATGTGTATAATTTAAAACTTTTCTAAAAACAAAATATATATAAGTAAAACTTTCAAGAATCCAATTTCTTGAGAATTTGGGAAAGAAAATTGCTATCACATTGACTAAATTTTACTGACAAGCAGCTTTTTAATATTATTATTTCTTTAAGCTAAAGAAATAAACAAAGTATGTTAGGGATTAGCAATTTAAGGCTATTTACTATCACTTTATTGATTAATTGATTTTTCATAAGTGGTTTACCTGCTCCTTTTTTTCCCATTTTTTTGGTAAAGAGGTTATATTTGCCTATAACAATTTTGAAACTTCTTATGTCAGAAGAGATCACTCTGCTAATTTTACAATTTAAAATGCTGTACATTTAGAATGTAATTTTCCTGTAGAATGTTACTTTAGCCTACTTATTTCCTCTAGCTGTTGGATAATATTCTGTATTTTCCATTAATTGTTTAGGGAGAGATTACTGCCTGTGTGTTTTATGTTTTGCATGATTTGTGTATGTATTGTTATGCAGTAAAATCACTCAAAATCAAATGTTTTGTGTACTTGTCTGCACCTCTTTATCCCCTTCTCTGAACCTCTGTAACACTTTTTTGTTTTCCTACTAAAAATAGCTACTTTTTTGCTATCTTATAAACATCAAGGGTCATCACTCCACTGAAAATAGTAGTGTAGTTTTAACAAAAAGAGGGCAGCCTTGGCAAAGGCATCAAGGATAAAAAATTTCACATTGTATAAAACTGCTTCCCCTTCTCCATTGTACTAAAGGAAGTAAGGCTACCTGCTATGACAATCAAATCTCAAAATGTCAGTTATTACAGTAAAAGTTTATGTCTGCTCTCATGTAAAATCTAATGAGAGTGTTCTGGGCTGGAGGACAGCCTTCAGTGTGGTCATTTGGGATCTGCTTCCCCCATACGGCTCTAACTTACTAGGATCTCTGCTGGCTCATCTGCATCCAGCTGGCAAATAGGGACTAAGACACTAGCGAAGATCAAATAGGATGTGTGCATGACAGATCTGAAAATGGTCAACATAGTTTTGTCCTTGTTTCATTGGCCATAACTCAGCAAGAGAGGCTGGCAACTGTTGTGACCAGGAGGTAAAGGAAAAGGTTTTGCTGAACATGTAGCAGTCCTTGCCTAACCCATAGTAGTAATCCTGCCAAAGAAGTTACTTTCAGCAACTCTTTCACATCTTCCTTACACGGAAGCTAATCCTTGAACCTTTAGAGTAGACTATAGTGAATTCTGTGACTGAGAGGTCTCAAATGTTGTATATCTCTGGAAGGCTTTAGAGCGGACAGCGGTTGTGGACAGGCATGAAACAGAAAATGGACATGCAATAACTGAAGCAAGGGCTCAGATTTACCTGAGTCCTCCGAGGTCCAGAATGAGAGCCCTACTGCCACCTCTCGAGCCTCTCCTCTGAATTCATTTTCCACTGCCTTTAGTATGACCTGGGCTCCTCCTCTGCAGCCAGAAAATTCATGATTGATGTAGCCAATAGTCACTAGTAGAATGAAAACTGGAGATCCGAGTGAGAGAATTAATGAGGTTATTGATTCATTAAGCAAATGGACTAGTGAATAGTTTAGTGATATTTGAAATAGATTACAACATTATTTTCATCTGTATTCTATGAAGGACACGTGTGCCTAGCACTGAATTTGGTAATTGGGTTGTTTGGATGTTGAAAATTACTTTCAAGTGTATTCATCACCTTTTTAATCTTTGAAGCTGACTGAATGTAAATTTGATTTTATGGTTTAAATTTAAGTATGTCTTAAAAGGGCCTTAACCCCTTTTATGGAGATTAAGAGAAACCTCTTCTGTTAACTTGTTTTATTGTTGTTACCATGGAGACCATAGGGGGCACAATCTTCATAAATTCATAATGCAAATGAATTAGCCTTTAAGCGAATGTTTTTATACATTTATTCACTTCAAAAAAGGTTTGAGGTGATTTACATTTTTGTCAAAAATGAATATGGATTTTTTTACTTGCTTGAGTTTCATAAATATGCAGCCTACAAGCATAGGTTATAAATATAAAATTAATTCCTTGAAATATTCATTTTATGAGTTTAAAGTTATTAATTAGCTCATCACAAAATGTCATAGCAAAAAAGCAATTTAATGGTATAAATTGCTTTTCTCATTACAGAGCATTAAAATATGCAGTTAAAATGAATAATCTTACATATAATATCAAGCTTAATATTAATACTCTATTCTAAATTATCTAGTATTCTATAGGATATATATTATTCTCTTCTAAATTTTGGAATAAGAATTATTATTTCAAAATATGTACATAAAATGAGAATCACCAAAAGTCATGACCGACAGTAATTTGCTCTTGTCGTTTTGGTGTTAGTAATTGTTACAACCAGCAATATTTAGTTATTTCTCATAACAAACTCTTTGCTTGAATGGTATTTCACCTTTCCCCAAATGTTATGTCTTTCTCATTGAGAATTATGACCCATTCAGAAATCTCTGTGAGGATTCTGGAGAAAACATGGTTAACCCTGATGACTGTTATAATGCTATAAATTAATTCATCTTAGCCAGAAATGACATCATATGTTTACATTAATTTAAGAAGAAAAGTAAGTTTACTTTGCTATTCTCCCCTAAAACATTCAGTAAGAGTCTGCATATTAGCTTGAGTTCACACACAGCCTCCTTCTGGGGTGCAGAGGGAAAAAGTAGTCCTTTTTAGGTTGTTTAGGGGTCCCTCTAACCAGCCTTCTAACCATCCAGACTGGAGCATCATCCACCCCTTCTTAACACTACCCTCCTCACTAAAGATATACAATATAGTTTTTCCCACTGCCAGTTATTAGCATGGAAACAGAGATGGATTTGGGGCCACTGGGGGCTGTTTTGTCTATAGCTCCCCAGTGGAGAAGCAGGAAAGCCTTGGAGCCTCAGTTTGTTACCTCAGCTCAGCCATTCACAAATTATGGAAACTTGGGCAAATTACTAAACCTCTCTTCCTCATTTTCCTATTAACATAAAATGGGGATAATAAGAATACTTAATTCACATGCAGTGGTGTAAGGGTTTGTATCTTTTTGCAAAAGCCAACTGTACAATTTTCAGGAATTTTGCAAGTTGTTAAACACTGTTTATTATCAAATTATATAATTTAATTAATAAGTTATATTAAATCAAAGGTACTAAATAATCAAAACTCATCAATTCCTAATTATTTTACTACATTTGACTCTCATTTATGGTTTTTGAGATTATTTACATCTATGTCTTTATATGGTGCATGTAGCATATAATGTGGGCTACTGTGAATTTCTGTCCAAGTCCCATATTCAGTGACATCAGTCAGATTGGTAGCTTGAAATTGGTCATGGTGGAGGCGTGGTGGGGTATTTACACATGGAAATAAGCAAACACTACATATCAGGGTTGGTTTTTTTTTGAGAGTTGGTTGTTAAACATTTATCAGTACGTCACTGTTCACATTGTTTTTAGGATTTGTCATCCTAAAAATGTTAAAGATATATTGTATATTAACATGTAAATATGCTAAATGTGTGTGTACCTATATAAAAATAATATAGCATGGTTGGCACTTTTAAGTTATCAAAATGTGTTAGCCATTAGTGTTTCTGAGTTGTGTTTATTTTGTTTTTTGCATCTGTATACTTTCTGCCCTTTCTCCTTGAGTTCTACTTCTTTTCCTCTTCTTTCCCTTCCCCAACCCCTAAACCCGAAGCAGTGGGTATGGGTAGGAGATATGACAATAACTGGAAATCATTCTATTTCCCTTTTCTTTCCTTTTCACGTCTGTTGACTCTAAGCCCCGCCCCGACCAGATCACAGAGTATGTAAATCTGACTTCACACTGGATCCCCCAAGCAGTGAGCCTACCACCTAGCAGCCCTCAGACTACCCCTGCTCTGCAGATCCACCTGAGGACAGGCGGGGGAGTGTTGCAGAAGCCATACAGGACACACATTTGCAGTCTTACTTTTTCTCCCTCTGGCTCTCCTATGACCCTTTTGGTTCTAGAAAGTCAAAGCTGCAGTTAGGAACTGTTGCCCTCCCCAGACCACTCCCAAGATTCACTAGAAGGGTTTTAAACAAGGTTCCCGAGTATATTTGATTAAATGACCTCCAGCAGCTGTAAACAGCAGTACACTATTCTGTGAAGAAATATGCAGATATAATGACTTACTGAGGTTTTCATTTGTCCCCAGTTCTGGGAGTTCTTCATCTTTGCCCTTCCGCCTCTTTTGTATGTCTGGCCAAGAGCTTTCCTGTGTAGTGATTGTTGTCAGATGGGCTCTGGCCTTAAGAATCAGATACGTATCCTGTTTGTCAATTTAATGACCTGCTTTAATTCATTTTACAATTAGATATCCCTCTGCCCCATGGCCTAATTCAGTTTTCATTAATTTGCCTTTTAATGAAGAACTTTGAGATTTAGTTTTACTATGCCTTGGCTATGTTCTATTTTAAATTAGAGGTTACCATTTTGTCCTAATTCAAACTACCAGTAACACCTGAATTTTGAGTTGCAGTTGAGCATATAAAAATACTGATTTGCTATGGTATAACTACCTATAATTATACTTCTAGTAAACAGAGTTGTTTATGGATTCCAAACTTTAGAGCACTATCCAAGGGATTCTTTTTCCCCAAGGGGTTTTTATGCCTGATTTTTGCCACAATCCCCAGAGATCTTCCTAGTGCCCTTTATGATCAAAATAGTTCAGGGATTTGTAACTGGCTCTTTTATTTATGTCACTGGGACTAATATATCTAAATATGTACACTTGTATCTTCCAATAATTATAGATTTAAAAAATGAAATTCTAAGATAAGATCTTTCTTTTAATGACCCAGTAACTTTGAAGTTTTTAAAAAATTAATTTAACACTTTATCTCATGATTTTGCTGCCCAAATCATCTTAAATAGGTCATGGCTTGGTATTAAGCCACCATCTGGGGCAATTTAGTAGTTGCTTTTTAGGTTCAAGGTGGCCTTCTGCTGGGGTAAGTTAATTGTCTAACCAGCCCCTGGTATTGTCCCAGCTGCAAAGCAGATGGTGCAGGGAGCAGAGCGGGGCCCACCCCATGGTTTCATCTGCTTACAGGTCATAACACACTCTCCCTGTCTCTCTGCTGGGGGCTCAAAACCATTCTCTTTCACCTCTGCCTCCCTAGCCCCAAGAGAGAGCTGAAATATGAACTGTCTTTTTATGTAATAATAGATGATGGAATGACTTCCACAAGTGTTGAAAAAAATTTACTTGAGTTTAGGGAGAAGGCCTAGGTTAGGAGTCCCCTAAAGAACAGGTGTTGCAGTGTGTTTGAATAGTGGGCCATCTGCTAGGCTGTGGGAACGTGCTGGGTGTAGCTAGCTGCCTGACACATCAGGGTGTCACTGATTAATACATCACATGAAATATGTTAACACCATGGTTGTTGGGAATGGTGCCCGGTGTGGTATGAAGCTGAATTTAAAAAAAAAAAAAAAAAAAAAAAAAAGATCTGTAACTTGTTTGTTCTGCTTGGTTTAGCCTAATGTGAGATTTAAAGAATATCATATTTGGGAGTATAAATAATAAGCTTTCCATTCACTTACTTGGTAAAGCTATAAAACCTGTTACTTTTTCTTTTATACCAACAAGGTCCAATGGCATTAAACTTTCAAAAAGTCCAATAGTCTTTTCTATGAAACATAATGCAATCAAACAATATTCTACTCAAAAGCACATCTCCCAGAGATCAGATAACTCTCTAGTTAAAGATTCTTCCATCCTAATTAGAAATTTTTAGAGTATTATCAGAATTTAATATTCTATTTCATGAATGTAGTATATATCCAAAATGTATTACTTTGTCTTGACTTCCTTTGAATGACATTTCTGTCTCATAGAAGCTCTTGTTCATATTTTTTGAAGGGAGTAGGTGTAGAACCATTTGCAGCCATTATATAGCTTTTTGAAGTATGTTACGTGTTTTCTGAGTGATCTGTCTACTCCTCTTACATCTTTCAGACAGGCTGGCAAATCTGTAGTAGCTCTTACCATCTTGAAATACAGTTGACAGAAACTGATGGAAACACTTTGCAACTACTGGGGAAAATCTTATAATTGGATTATAATTTTCCTTTCCTAAGGGAAAATACCATTTAGACATAGGAAATAGGCTGATAAATATAAACTGAGCTTTGGAGCAACTGGATCGCTACATCGACAACTTTCGGTGATTCTCAGTGAGTTAAAGAATCTCTTCTCTGTGATGGAAGCCTCACATGAAAACAGAGCAGAGTTTTCTCTGTTTTCCTTTATTGGATCTCTCCAGATCTCATAGGAAATATGCAGGTCAGTTGTAATAAGTGTCACTGATTAGACTGTTGGTTTATGAACATTTTTTTCAAGTTCCATCTTAAAACTCAAGTCGTAGTCTGAGGCTCTCCTTCTCTCTCTAGCAAAGGACACAGGAGCTGGGATCAGACTCTGGGTTCCAAGAAGTTGAGAAGAGTATTTTGCTCATCAATTTAAATGCTTTGTGGACTCCAATCTGATCAGTCAGGGCCTCAAGAAACAATTGGTCTTGGCCTTCAGGGAGCAGAAACTGGGGTGGAGAGAGAGGAGGGAGAGGAGGAGGAGGCAAGTGACACAGGCAGAGCAGCCTCCCTCTGTGGGAAGGTCCATCCTGACCTTGGATGGGAGGGAAGGGGAGTTGTTGCAGTCAGGCCAGAGGGGAGGCACTATTTTCACCAAGTCTACAGAATACATGTCGGCACATTAGCAATTCCTCTTCATAAACTAAAACCCAAACTCACAAACTAAAGACCTGCAACCTAATGTCCATTGAGAGATGACTGGATAAAGAAGTTGTGGTATATATTTATACAACAGAATGCTACTCAACCATAAAAGAGAGTAAAATAATGCCATCTGCAGCAACATGAATGGGCCTGGAAATACTATACTAAGTAAGCCAAAAAGAAAGAAACTAATCATATGGTATCATTTATATGTGGAATTTTTAAAAAAATGACACAAATGAACTTATTTACAAAACAGAAACAGACCCACAGACATATAAAACAAATTTATTGTTTAGGGGGGTTGGGAGGAGGGTGGAAGCATGAATTGGGAGTTCAGGATTTGTAGATACACACTATTATACATAAAACATAAGCAACAAGGTCCTAGGGTATAGAACAGGAAACTATATTCAATATCTTGTAATGGCCTATAATGAAAAATAATATTAAAAAGAATATGTGTATGTATAACTGAATCACTATGCTATACACCAGAAATTAACACAAGTATACTTCAATTTTTTTTTAATTTTAAAAAATCTGCTCTTCATAAAGTGCAGCAGTCTGCCAGTGAATCGGTGGGATTCCTCCTGCAGCATCAACCTATGATGACATTCAACATTCAAGATAATTATCACTCATAAGAAGTAAAGTAACATTTTAAGGGTTTGTTAGGGGCTCCTTTGTTAGATAATGTGATTCTACAGAAATTCTGGTTCACCCTGATGAAATGCAAGGATTATGAAAATTAGATAAACTAAAAATACTTCTAAGAACAACAGAAAATTAAGTTTAAGATACTGCATGCATCTAACTAAGGAGAACAGAAATCTGAGCTGTGCTCAAGGAGGTATCTTTTACAAAAGCAGGGCAAATATAGAAACAGAAATTTGAGCAGTGGGTTACAGCCAATTTTATGTCATTTGGATTAAGAACAAATGGTACTACAGCATCTATCGTTAGATAAGAACATATCCTGCCCGAACAGAGAATGGGAAAAAGTGATTTATAAGGTACTTTTGAAGAAAACATGCCTTCTGGAAAACAAATGAGAGACAATCAATGCAACAGCTGTACACTGTGACTATTAAAATTCAAGAACCCAACTGATATAAATTGAAACATTAGCTTAAGATGAGTAGGTGAGATACCGTGAGGTTGATACTCATCTCAGGCTCTTTGTATTCAGATGATTATAACTAAGTAAGTCTCTACTCTTTTATTTTTCCAACATACATAAACTCCACCAGTGACCTAAACTTAGTTATTTTGTCTTTGTATGTTTTCAATGTATTTAAGAGAAACAATAAAAATAACCAAGAAAAATCATCCACTAAAAGGAGGCCTTTTAGCTATTTAGAACCTTCAAGTCTAGAAACTTTAAGTCATCTAAATTGATGTTCAAGGACATGGTAATTTTTTATTAAACTGGAAGATGGGTTCTAGGATCAAGGAGGTGTCATGTACTGGCACTCACTTCTGGGGGCAGCACGAGAGTCAGGTGTTTAACACAGGAAAGGCAGAGCACATCCCTGTGTTTTAATGACACATTTCCAGGGCAGAGTGGACGTGTGTTCCTTCATCTCTTCCTTCATCTTCTCTTGTCTCTCTCAGCCATCTCCTCTGCCTTCACCAGCTCATGTGGCCCCTGGTGCAGCATACGTTAACATTATATAAAAGTGTTACCCCAGGTTTTTGAAAAGCTTTATTAAGCTCACCCACACTTCACCTCACCAGGGATAATTAGTAAGTTCTACATTCACCCACTTGTCATTTTTACTGGGTCTTTCTTTTAATATGGTGTGGTATTTATTGTTAAGGGCAATGTTCCCTCTGGAAATAATACATGAGAAATAGTCAGAAATTATTAGCTCCAGGGACGTATTGGATTACAGATAGGAAACCTTGGAGATGTAAAGCCTTCCATGGGGACTAAACTCCCAGGAGACATAGCCACCTGCACCGTCTTTATTTCCTTGTTTCTTCCCACAGGTTCTGCTTTGCTTCCATCAAGAGAATGCTGCTTTGCCTCCTATAGCATACGGATGGGTAAGAAAAGTCCGACAAGTTTCAAGTTCAGTCAGAAAGCTATCAAATAATTGTGAATGAGGGTCCCCTGCATTGTCCTACAGCCATGTTTTACCGAAGTAACTCTTGAAAAATGCAATAGGGATTCCAATGATTACTGGGGAAATTTGGGCTCAACATGCGAAGAATTTCATGGAGGCAAGGTTGATTATATACTGAAACTGGATGTTGAACAAGGTCATGAGATAGTGATCTAATGGAAAGGTCTTTTTTTAAATATAACTTTTATTTAAAAAGATGACAGTCTGTTTTATGACATAGTAGCAATTTGACTATAGGCAGAACACTGGATAATGAGTTGTCAGTTCACAAATGTTTTCTACAGTGCCTATAATTAAATAAGAAATATCTCATTTTTCTTTTTCAAAAAGCCTTTAAAATATTCCTGGGTTCACAAGAGATGTTCCAAACATAAAGCATTTGGACCCTGATATACCTACATTGACTGCTGGAATATATGGAACAATAGATTTGTCAGACTGTTTTCCAACCAAAATAGATTCAAAAGTGAAAAAAAAATCTCCCTTTTCCCATAGGCAAGAATATCTTGCATTCCTCAGACTTAAATTTATTCCAATCTATTTTCTATTCATCTAGTCCATTCCTTTGACAGAGGATTATTTCCTAGTACATCATAAAGTGTGAAATGAATGGATGAATGTGAAATGAAGTTAGCTAATAATTATACCTCATAATATCTATAGTAGAAGTTATAAAAGTCACTGACTTAAAAATCCTTTGTGAGATAAATATTCTTTCTTTCTACTTTGTATTCTAACATAGAGAAACTTAACATTTTGGATTTAAGTTGCTACTTGAATCGTGACTGGTGGCATTTTTGAAAAGGAAATGCCAAACTGTTTTAAGAAGATTTCAAACAACAGAAGAATAAAGGGAGAATCAGAACTAAAACTGGGGTAGAAAGAAATCCCTGTCACTAAGAGATTGATACTTTCATTCATCTTGTGTAATTATTTCAGTCAGAAATGTCTTCCATCATACACCACCTTAGCCATCCTAGTTATCACTGCTCTGGGACTGAACACTGAGTCTCTCCTACTTTATTTTTGCACACAGCCAAACATATATTGCTAATTTTATTCCTAGCAGCCTTACAATTACCCATATTCTGCCCCATGAAAGAATTTAAGGTGAGCACTGTTCCCAAGGAGTTGTCTGGTTCTGGTCTGTTACCTTCAGGTAAGTAAATAATGAAACCAGTCATCTAAATACATCTTGATATTCCCTGTGCTTATCAGCTTTACACTTACAGAACCATATTATCTTTGTGCCAGGATAGAATCTGATTTTTAAAATTCTCCTAACATAACATCCTATGTTCCAGTATAATCAGCTTTGGTGACTTCTAGTCCATTCTTCCCTCAAGCACAGCCATTTGGTATGTTTTTAGATTCATCGATGTATTCACCACCTTGTTTAAAGTGTTTAAGGTATTTTGGAGTGTATCCTGTAATTCAACAGAAGACTTACAAACTAGTGTTTCTCAAAGTATCTATGGTGAAGGATGATTTTTTAAAATTTTCTCACTTTCACAGACTAGTCATTTTGTAAAATACAATGAAAAGGAATTACTAGAAAATTATACTGGATATCAGCAAAATCAAATTGCTATAAAAAAAAAACCATTGAAAACTAGACTCTCGATTTTTGTACTTACTTTGTCACAAAGAAGGCTCAGTGATAGTCTGTGCCTTCCTTACATAGCACTATTCTCAAACATCCTTGTTACTTTATCTCAGGGTTTTGTCCTGTATGTTCATCACTGTCATGCCAAGGACGAGGGGTGGGAGCAGACCCCCTGGGTGCATGCAGTAGGAAGTTGTATTGTCTGTAGACAATTTTTAAGCAATCATAAAACTGTATAAAAATCAGTCTGCTTTTTGTTATCATCATGCACCATTCAATCAGTAATGATTCTAAACAATGTTAGTGATAAAATCTTCTCCCTGAAAAAAACACTACTCTCTCCTCCAAAATCTTTTTCATACACAGAGAAACTACTATTTACACTTTAATCATGATCTCTAGTTTCCCACACTCTCTGCTGTCAAATAGGACACACTACTTTATTAAGAGTCTGACCAAAGATGTACTGTGTTCTTGGATGGGAAGAATCAGTTTTGTTAAGATAACCATACTACCCAAGGCAATCTACAGATTCAATGCAATCCCTATCAAATTACCACTGTCATTTTTCACAGAGCTAGAACAAAAAAAATTTTTAATTTGTATGGAAACACAAAAAAACCCCAAATAGTCAAAGCAATCTTGAACAAGAAGAATGGAGCTAGAGGAATCATGCTCCCTGACTCCAGACTGTACTCTAAAACTACAGTAGTCAAAACAGTATGCTACTGGCACAAAAACAGACATACAGATCAATGGAACAGGATAGAAAGCCCAGAAATAAACCCATGCTCTTATGGGCAACTAATCTATGACAAAGGAGGCAAAAATATACAATGAAGAAAAGACAGTGTGTTCAGTAAGTGCTGCTGGGAAAACTGGACAGCTACATGTAAAAGAATAAAATTAGACCATATCACCACCTAACTAACACCATATACAAAAATAAACTCATTTAGGTCAATAAAGACCTAAATGTAAGACAGGATACTATAAAGCTCTTAGAGGAAGACATAGGCAGAACACAATTTGACATTAAACACAGCAATATTTTTTTTGATCCATCTCCTACAGTAATGGAAATAAAAACAAAACTGAATGGGACCTAATTAAACTTAAAAGTCTTTGTAGTTCAAAGGAAACCATAAACAAAATGAAAAGACAACCTGTAGAATGGAAGAAAATATTTGCAAATGATGCAACCAACAAGGGATTAATTTCTGAAACATATAAATAGCTCATATAGTTTAATATAAAAAAAAAAACAAACATCCAATCAAAAAATGACCAGAAGATCTAAATAGACATTTCTCCAAAGATGACATACAGTTGGCCTACAGGTATGTGAAAACTTGCTCAATATTGCTAATTACTAGAGAAATCCAAATCCGACTACAATGAGGTATCACCTCACACCAGTCAGAGTGACCATCATTAAAAAGTCTACAAATGATAAATACTGGAGAAGGTATGGAGAAAAGGGAACTCTCCTACACTGTTGGTGGGAGTGTAAATTGGTGCAGCTTCTGTGGAGAACGGTATGAAGTTTCCTTAAAAAACTAAAAATAGACTTACCATATGATCCAGCAATCCCACTGACAGATGACTGGATAAAGAAGCTGTTTTATATATACATATAAATTTATATACATATAAATATATATAAAATTCAGCCATATTATTCAGTCATAAAAAAATGAAATAATGCCATTTCCAGCAGCATGGATGGAACTAGAGATGATTATATTAAGTGAAGCAAGTTAGACAGAGAAAGACAAATATCATATGGTATCACTTACATGTTGAATCTAAAAAAAATGATACAAATAAACTTATTTACAAAATAGAAATAGACTCACATAGAAGGCAAACTTATGGTTACCAAAGGGGAAGGCAGAGTGAGGAAAGGGATAAATTAGGAGTTTGGGATTAACAGATACACATCACTGTACATAAAACAGATAAACACCAAGGTCCTACTGTATAGCGCAGGATACTATATTCAATATTGTATAATAACCTATAATAGAAAAGATTCTGAAAAATAATTTTTATATATATATGTGTGTGTGTGTGTGTGTGTGTGAGAATCATTTTGTTGTACCCCTGAAACTAACACATTGTAAACTAACTATACTTCAATTTTTAAAAAAGATAAATATTGGGGACCAATTTTTTTATAAGAGAGTCAATTCAGAAAATTATGAATAAATAAGTAATAAATAATTATTCTTAGCTGTTCAGAATTAAATTTCTCCAATGTATCTGTTTTTAACAGTATTTGAACAATAGCATATTCATCACTAGTTAGTTTGGCTTTTGAGATCAACTATACCCAGTTCTTTTTTCCCTTCAGTGTTTAGGCTTAACCTATACCTCTGTATCTTAAATTTCTATTTGAGGAGTTGTTTTTTTTTTAATTTCCCATAATTATACCAGATGATTCTTTCCCCCTCTGAAATCCACCCACTGTTGATTTAGTCTTCCAGTTGATTTAAGTCAACTTAAAAATTGTTCCTGCTTCCTGGAATCAGAATGGGCACAGTCCTAGGTTAAGTTCCCTAGAAGCAGAGCCTGCAGTAGGGATTTGGGGTGTTTTATTGCCACATAATAAAAGCAAGAGCAGATTTTGAAGTGGGTTAAGGCTAGGGTCAGCAAATAAAATACAGGTTGTCCAGTGACATTTGAATTTCAGATTAGCAGCGGATACTTTTAGCACAAGTATGTCCCAGATATTACATGGGACAAATTTACACTAAAAAGTATTTGCTGTTTATCTGAAATTTAAATTGAACGGCGTGTCCTGTATTTTTATCTGCTACATGTGGCAACCCTAGGTGAGGAGAGAAGCCCCCAAATTCTAATCTGTTTTTCTAAAGCTGTGGAGCAATCTCTATGAGTTTACTCAATAAAGAGAATGTAACCCAGATAAAAACAACTGGCACTAAGCTGGGAGTTTTTCCAGATATTACCAAGTCTGAAATTAACCATTAAAAATGGAAGGCACAGACAAGGGGAATGTCCCAACTCTAGGAGAAATAGAGGGAGTGAAAGAGGGAGAAACAAAGAAGACAGAAGGAGATATAAGGAAGAGAACAGAGAACAAGAAAGGAAGAAGACAGAGGGGAGAGAAAGAAACTACTTGGTGGAGGAAGCTGGAACCACAGAGGAGAGGAGGTAACCATTTCCACCAGCTCAGCAGAAGCGGACTGGAGCCAGAGTCCACCAGCAGGGAACCCCACGGCTGTTCCATTGCCAGCTCCAAAGCAAAGGTATCTCCCACCCCCCAAATCATGATGAGATGCTTATCAGATGAAGAATCTAGTAAACTTCATGTCCCAGCCCCGCAAAGGACAAGCTGTATAGTTAAGCCATAGGCCCGGAGTAATTTTTTTTTTTTAGTATGAAAAATGCTTCTGTAACATCTGCTTGTATCCACTTTCTTCAAAATGAACCTCTCTAAGTAGGTAACAAACATCTTTTCTTATTCATGGCTTTGGAAATTATTGCAATAAAATATACTGGAATAGAGTCATAAAGTGCCAGAAGACCCTACCAAGAAATCAGGTATTTTAATTCCACATACTACAAATAATATCCTAGAACTAGTTTTCCTACATAGTAGAAGCTTTTAACATTCCATTTATATTGTAATAGTAAAAACAAGTAAACATGTAATTCTGGCTGCTGAGTTTAAGCAGATGAGGAAACTGAAGGGTGTCACAGAAACTTTAGAAAATATCTGACCCAAATATTTCTCCTAACAGAGAAAGAAATGAACTACTAGGCTACATTTCATCTAAGTTGAGTTTCAAGAGATTTGGATCAGTTACAAAATCATGGTAGTAGACTCATCCCCACCATCCCCACCCACCCCAGGTTACCCTGGGAGGATTTCCACCTGCCAGCACCTCCATGTCTTCGTCTGAGGACAAGAACTCCTGCTGCTGGAACCGGCAAAATGAAACATCACGTTATATCACGTTTTGGTCAGCAGGCAGGAAAGTTAACTCTCCCTGGGAGCAGCCTTCAGCCATTCCCCTCCTCCTTAGGTGAGATAACCAAAGTGCGAGTGAGATCCAGGCTGGCTCAAGTTCCTCCAGTGGGGTTGAGCTAAGCCTCCCACACGGATAGCTGGCTGGATTGCATCTTTTATTGGCTGCCTTCCCTTCTTTGTCTCATCTCTTCACTCTTTTATCAGTGCTCTTTTCATCTCCCAAATCAACTACCTGCACTCGGGAACCCAAACTGAGGCAGTCAGATTTCTAGAAGTCTCCTGTGTCTCCAAATTTCTGATCAGTATAATAGATTATTAGAAAGCATTTGGTTAATAAATCTCATTTTGTTATACTTTATTATGTACTATTGTGCAGAATGACAATAATTGCTGTTTGTATCACTTAAAGTTTTCAAAGAATTTATATATGTAAATTCTTTATGTAATATTAATAATGTAAATATACATAATGTAAATATTATGTAAATATATATAATGCTGAATCTGTTCTTTCATTCACTTCTATTTTCTCTTTTAGATGAATTTGTGAATTAGAAAAATATCAGTAAGAAAAGTGAAACTTTAGTATCAGTAAATAACAATCACTTGGCCCTTAAGATCAACAAGAAGAAGAAACACATAACTGCTTTGAAATAGAGAGTGAGATGAGGCAGACATAGAAGAGAATGAAGTCTGTTAAACATTCTGACATCATTTAAGTTGCTAATTACTTCCCATAGCAGCTAAATGGGCTAGGTTACCTTTGTCTGTGACCTACTAAATCAATGTCTAAAAACTCTAGAATTGGGAAGTTCTGAGGTTTCTTTGAACTCTAAACATTTCTTCTTAAGTAGCCCCAGGAAAGTCATCTCAATATTTCAGGCACTCTATTTCTCAGGCAAGAAATAATTTAAGAAAGTTAGGAGGAAAAAGACACTTTATTCAAGCCCCCATGGGGTAGACGGTTGATATATTTTTGGCTGCCCTACTCTTGGAATACCCTTCCTATGTTGGGAGATTCTCCATCTTCTGAGTCCTGTCCTTCCCATAACAAAAGCCAGAAACTCTTTCCCACCTCCCGTGCAACTCGGCAGCAGCACGTGACAGAGGTCACACCAGTCAGACACACTTATGCAACACCTCGGTTCAGAAACTGGTGACCCACCTAAGCTAGTGCTACACAGATTCATTCTGGGGAAAGTGACTTGCAAAGACATGGACTTCTGGTGTCAGCCAGGGCAGAGGTTCAACTACAAGGTAGAGCTTGTTTTGGGGGATATCAATGAGCTGTGTTGTTCCCTCCACCCGGTGACTCCGCGAGGCCATCCTGTGGTCAGATTTGCATGTTACTCTGGGCTGTATAACCTTCAAAGCTGATTCTCTGGTCTTTCGGAAGGGCCTGTGTACTACCAAAATCATTTGCTTAAACTAGCTAGAGTTTGCAACTCCGTGGCTTGCAACTAAGAACTAGCGGAGACACTGTTTATATGAAAAGCTACAGTGTGGGAAATTTAAAGACGAATGGGATCTTGTTCTCAAGGAGTTTAGCTAGCACAGTGGAGAGAAAAAACATAAATGATCGCAATGTACAGTAAACTCTGAGAAGGTAGAAAAGTATTGTAGGTAAGAGCAAACCTTTTGGAGCCATACTGCCTGCGGTTCAAATTCTGGCCCCACAATTGTTAATTTTGTTTCCTTGGACAAGTTACTTAACCGATCTGTGCCTCATAAATCTGTAAAATGACAATAATAATATGACCATCTTACAGGGTTTTATGGTGGAGAGTCCTGATTGGTTTCTCACATCCATTCTGTCCTCTCTGGGCACACGGCTGATCCACTAAAGATTATATTTTCAACCTCCCTTAGAACTAAACCAATGCAGTTTTGCCACTAAGTGTTAACCAGTGGAATGAAAGCAGAAGCAGTGTGTACCACCCTAGCTTTACTTGGTTAAAAGGAAATTCCTTATCCTTGACTTATACTCTTTCTTCCTTTCTCTCCCAACTGTTTGACAATGGTGATTATGGATGATGAATGGTGATTGTGAAAGTTAATGTTGAGGATGGGCCATCCTACTAGCCTGGGCTCATGGATGGCTCTGTGAAGCAGAACAACCCACCTATTATTGCTGTATTGTAAGAGAAATCAGTGTCTGTGTTAGGATTCTCCAGAGAAACAGAGCCAATAGGAGAGAGAGAGGAGATTTCTTATGGGACTTGGCTTACACAATGATGGAGGCTGAGAAATGCTATTGTTACTAAACTGAGTTTGGGTCTACTCGCCTGCCACACCACAAAGCCAATCTACCAATACCCAGTTGTGTTGAAGGAAGGTACAGAATTTATTGCAGATGCCAAGCAAGGAAGTTTGCTTGGGAAGCTTATGCACAAAAGACCCAAACTCCTCCACTGCTTTCAGGGAAGAGTTTTTAAAGGCAGTGTTAACGGTGAGGGTCACAGGGTGCGTGATCAGCTTACGGATTTTCTTCTGATTTGTTGGTGGTGAGGTAACAGAGTGATGTTTCAGGAACTGTATTCATTAACCTTCTGGTTCCAGTCAGTCTGGGGTATGTATGCTTGTGGTCAGCGTGTAGTCACCATCCTCCACATGGGTTGGAGGGGGGTGGTCTTAGCTTCTGCAGAATAGCTCGAAGATATGTGTCTGATTGTTATATATATCCCTTTAGGAGGAAGTAGGGGTCCTGTGATTCTGCTTTATTGCTGAACTGCTATTTCATCATTACTTTTCTTGCTTGACTGCTTTTCCTTTGTTTCTGCATTTCCTCACTTCCCTAGTTAGTAACTGCTTGAGAGTCTGCTCTTTGGAATTCAGGGAAGGCCTAGGAGACTAAAGTCTTTTTTTTTTTTTTATTCCTAATAGGCTTTTTAACAATTTGTTGCTTATTTAATATTTAGCAAGACCCTGAGGAGCAGGGCTATGGTAGCAAATGAGTGTCTTCCAGACTTTTCTCCTAAATGGAGGAGTTAAGGTGATCCTGTATGACAACGATGCCTCAGAGAGTTAAGACTATAAGTATGTGTAATATAAAGGGCTTGCCCCTGAAGGGCCATTGAAGGCATACAGGACATGCACTACTAGCAACAGTTTTGTCTACTACCAATATCATTAGTGGATAGTGAGACCCCTAAGTTAGGAAGCCCACCAAAAAGTGGGTCCGGCCTGGGAGACTTCAGCTTTTCTATAAATGAGGCAGGGGTTGCCAGCGGGGGTTCGAGGGGGGGAGCGTAGTGTCCTACTAGGTATCAGGATCATTATTTATAGGTGAATTCATTTTTAATTTCATTATAAAATTCATTACGTTGAGTATCAGCAAGTTCAAAAAGTAAAGCCCTTTTCTATTAACAGGAAACGGGACACAGAGGGGCTTTTGTACCTAGGAGTGCCCTGTGGGGTGCTCAGTTTCTCTGTCTGCAAACTGAAGAACTGGTATGCAGTAATTCAGTCCAAATCTGAAGGTCTAAGGATGGCGGTTGGGAAGATGAGAGGGGAGAGGGACTTACACCAGTCCCTTACACTGGTGTAAGTCCAAAGGCCTGAGAACCAGAAGCTGCTTGTCTGAGGGCTGGAGAAGACAGACATATCATCTCAAGAAGAGAAAGAGAGAATTTGCTCTTCCTTCGCCTTCTTGTTCTATTCAAGCCCTCAACGGATTGGATGATGCCCCCTTGTCTTTAGTGAGGGCAGATTTTCTTTACTCAGTCTGCGGATTCAAATGTTAATCTCTTCGGAAACACTCTCCTAGACACACCCAGGAATAATGTTTTGCCAGCTATTTGGGCATCCCTTAGCCCAGTCAACACTTAAAATTAACCATCACAATGTCTTTATTTTTTAAGCCTCTGCATCATTGGGGCTTTTATCATAGCAACTCTGGCTTTTACCCTAAATACTGTCGTTACTACAAAGATTAGATACATGTATTTTATATAGAGCTTAGAACAGTACCTGGCTTAACGAAAGCACGGTATACATTTAGCTAGTATTAGGCCCATTTTTTTTTCCATATGAAGACATTGAGGCCTAGATAGATTAAACAATTGACCCATGGTTATACTCAAAGTGTCAGAATTAGGATTTAAACTCAGGTCTATCTGCTATAGAATGATATATGAGTTTCAAACTATATGTGTCTTTGTTACTTAAACAAGTTTCACACTTACATGAAAATAACAAGCTCCTAACTGATATTGTCATCCCTGAGAATTTACATTTATTAGATTCCCTTGAAGGTTGGGAGGGGTCCTTTCTATTCTGGGCTCCCCTCATCCTCTTCCTAACGCTGAAATGAGTCATCAGGGGAATAGGAAGTGGATGGCCTTGTCTCTAGAGTTGGGGTCCTGGGAGGTGATCATGAGAGAAGGAGTCTAAATCTCACTGAAAAGGTTGTCCGTGAGGTCCAGCCAAGAAGGAGGAAAGTGAGGGCAAACGGGCCAAGGGGTTTTAAGCCCAGATACTGGCTGTCTGTCCCTCTTCAGATAAAGAACAGATGAGGCACAGTGGAGACTGGGAAAGACAGAAGGCTGAAAAGTAACAGTCACAACAGGGACTTTCAAACCTAGCACAAAGACTCAGCCTTTGCCTCAATAGTATGTACATATTTATTTTTTCCCTCCATTTTAATAGTGAGATCTCCCTGTCATCTCCTTAGGGGAGGTAATTCTTTTAGGTTAACAGCTTGTATCATTTCACTATATTCCGTTTGCAAAGGGTTTAGTCATTCAATGGTTCATTTGCTCGGGTTGACGACCTAATACCTATGCAGGTCACTTCTCCAGGTTTGATTGCATCTGGGTCTCAGGTGCCTTCTGATGGACAGCTCTGCTGTACAGCAATAGTAGGGATCTCCCTGATCACAAGGAAAGGAGGAGAACCAGGCTTTACTGAGCACCCACTATGTGCTTGACATTTTAAGCATATAATTTTCTTTACTTTTACTAACTCAATGACATTTTATTATCCCAGTTCACAGATGAGAAACTCAAAGTTTAAAGAGGTTACATAACTTATCCAAGATCATAAATTTAGCAAGTGACAGAACTGGTGTTCAAGCTCAACCCTCTCTAACTCCAAAGTCTATGTCCTCCACCCTCCTCCATGCATACACCCCTGAGGATGCTGCTATTCAGACTGAACTGAATTTCCTCTATAAAACGGGGGTGATAAAGCTACTCACCTCATGTAACTAGATAAAACGAAAGAATCTATGCACTTAGCACAGTGCCTGGCACACCTAGGACTAATCCTTTGCTGGCGTTCAAATTTAAAGTATTCTTTTGTGTCTGTCTCATAGGAGAAAACATGGAACATTGCTTCCGTGGCAGTTTCTTCTAGTTTTTCAAGCACTCGTGTAGTAGCAACTGGTTCAAAATAGGTATGTGAAAACATGTACACATTTTCTGTGTGTGACCACAGATAGAGTTTTAATGGCAGTTCATTTTCCACTGACATCTGTGATCTGGTTGGTCAGCTTGGCCAGCTGCCCTGAGCTGTGAGTGGACACTTGGGCTAATTGCTCCGTATGGTAGTGAAATGTAGATCATCTGAAAACCAAAAAATAATGTGGCAATTGACTTTTCTTGGTTGCTGCAGAAGATTAACAAAAGCAAATGGGTGGGAGTTACAGAAAGACAGACTCTAACAATATTTAGAGAGAGCAGTCCAGTTGTCAGATGTTTCCTGAGGAAGTAAAGGTCACTGGACCTGTCCAAGCCCCTGGGGACACCACATGAAGTAGGTCGCACGTGACAGCATCCTCTGCCGGGCCAGACAGCAGACTGCAATGTCTCATCCAGTCTCTTGGCCACGTTTATTGCTTTTTTTGTGGTTTGGGGAGAACAGTTCTATTTCCTTCCTGGGTAATTTCAGGACATCTTAACCTTGAAATGTATATGAATTATGCTTGATTGAAGACTGTTTTCTTCTTCAAAAGCCACTTTTCCCATTTGTCTTTCCCTGCACCTTTTGAGGGGGGAATCGTAGTGAGCATCTGCTCCCAGATTTCGGTCCTGCCCTCCAGCTATGAAGAACACCCCCGTTGCCGTGGGGGCGGGAGGCTTGGCTCTCCTTTTAGAAATTCCCTTCTGTGCTGCGCTAATCACACCCTCGGTACATTTTACATCTTATTTTTAGGAGCAAAGTAGAAAGAATCCTAGCGCCAACAGCAGTTTCTGTGGCAACCTGCATCGCCCCCTTGCTTGTCCAGCTGTGCAGAGTTAATTTCTAAAAGAGGCCATTTTCCATCATGTAATGGAGATCCATAGTGAAGGTGCTTTTTAAGTGCAGGTTTTCTTCTAAGTAGGAACCAGCCAGGAATTAGGTTGGGGGGTGGGTGGGCTGGTGAATAAAAGAAACGGAACGTTTACTTAGAACTAGAACTCTTACAAAGTCCCAGGTGTTCACAGGCATGCCCTAGTTGCCCTGATTTTTCCCCCACTGGGCATCCTTTTCAACACAGAAATAGCATTTAGACCAGTGAAAACTAGGTTTGAATATTTATATCTGAGGAGTTTGTTGATAAGTCTCTTTCCTCCTCCACCCCCTCATAAGGTCTTCCTGCATAACCTTCCAGGCTCGACTAGATTATAAAGTGACATGCTTTTCGTGTTCATCTCGAATAGCTCTTTCAAGCCAACTCTCTAAGCTTCCAACAGGCAGAGTCCCTGTGGGCCAGGGTGGAGGGTGAGCCCATAAAAGCTGTGCCCTGAGAATGTGATTCACAGGACACTGAGAGACCACCCATCCAAAATAATCTCTGAGGCTGTGTCATGTCCCAGATTATCTTAATAACCACCTCTTTGTGTTATTTGTTTCTATCTGATTCTGGGAAATTGCACATATGCTTCTGGGAGGAATAACATATCATAATCAGAGTTATATTTTATATTCCACTTGCTTCTAGGAAAACATGTGGCCCATAATTAAAAAGACATTTCTCCTAAGACTATTAGTAGAAAGACCACAGAAAATTAAATAACAGATATGCCCAAACCTAGACTATGCTTAAACATTGATTGAACTCCAAGTTTCTGAATGTCAAATGATTTTTTAATTATGATTTATTGTATGATAATCATCTGCTAAAAGAAAAGACACCAGTTTGTCAGGAGAGAGACATATTTCTGACACTCAGTTCTTAAAAGGGACCCTTCTATGTCAGAAACAGAAGAATGAACTTTTTTCCAACAGTAATTTAGGAAAAGATGCAAAATCATTCTTCACCTGACCATTTATGATATTGACCTTTGATAAAATCTAGGTTAGAACCTCAAATTTAAACTCAGTGAGGCTACCAATGTAAGGTATTAAAGCATTTTACAATCAAATACACTTTATCCTTGAATTTTTTTTCCCCTTTCCATTGGATGTAGATTCATCAAAGGCAGGGGACACATTTTATCCATCTTGGTATCCTCAGTGCCTAACACAATAGCTTACATGCAGGTGACACTTAAGACACATTTATTGAATGAACTGATAATAAGACCAGTTCTTCAAAGTATTACCTCTAATATCCCTGAAAACTTCTCCCCGGCACTGGATTTAAAGAGTGTTACTCTCTCTAATGGGGATTTGAGAGAGGAGGCAAAGTATCATCTCCGCATCTCCATCCCCCTCACCGTGCCTGCCCCAGCAGCTGCTCAGCTCACGTCAGCATCCTCTTCTTTGGCTCCGTAGATAATTGGGGAGTTTGTGCCATCTTCCCTGGTAGAAGTGGTTGAGGCTGGGGAGATGACATCATTACAGGTGCCAGCATTTAGAGGCAGTCTGGCCAAGTGCCTCTGAAAGAAGGCATGACCAAGACTGGAGTGGGTGACAAGAATGCTAGCCTGCTGCTTCCCACAGCACGAAAGCAGAGCAAGCTCAGAGAAGCTCAAAGATTGACAGCTTCGTTACAATTCCTGCTCTTGGGGAGCCCCAGAGAGTGAGAATTTCTCTTTGACCCATCACTTCTCTCTAGTGGTAAGAGCTCCGTAAGATACTTAAGCACACAATTTTGTATGAAATGTAAGGGAATGGTAGAGTCAACAGTATGTACCAGTCAGATGATTTACAAGCACTTGACCCCATTCAGCTGAACTTGGCACGTGTTCTTTGGTGGAACCTACTTTTACGTCACGCCTACCTCTCCTACAGCCACGTTGCTCTAAGAATAGTTCACCGAGGGCCCTTTGGATCACTGAAGGAGCAAGGCTGCTTTCCCTTAGTCTCTTCCTTTTCAGCTGAAATGATTTCGGATTCTCATAGTCAGCTTACTAACAGCTGCCTGGAATTTTGCACACAGAATTTCTTGAAAGTAAAGTTCTTCCTTTCCTGGGAAAATTCTATCCACACCAACTCCCTTCTGTTGTTGCTCCTCTAAGATTCTCCAAGTCTTTATCAAAATGCCCCAAATTTCTGAACAATTCTAGGCTTGACTCATTGTCTTACCTGACGAATGTTAACATATTTAGTGGAGGACTTTAGCCCACTCACATTTATTTTAACCACCAGTATATTTAGTCATATTCCTGACTTTATATTTTAAATTCTCTTTTTCATGATTTCCTATTTGCTGTTGTTTCTCCTCTTTCCTAACTTGTGCTGGATGAAGTTTTCTGTTTCTTTCCCTCTACAGCAGGGACAGTTTTTCTATCATGGGCCAGATAACAGATATTTCAGTCTCTGTGGGCCATACGGTCTCTGTCACAACTCCTCAGTTCTGATGTTATGGCGTGAAGCAGCCAGACGCAGTACACAAAGGAATGAGCATGGCTGTGTTTCAATAAAACTTTGTTTACAAAAAAGAAAAACAACTTTATTTACAAAACAAGCAGCAGGTCAGATTTGGCCTGTGGCCATAATTTACTAAACCTTGTCATAGAAGATTAGAAGTTCTACATCCTTCTTTTTCTTTTCTTTTTTTTTTTTTTTGGTTTTGTTTTGAGATGTTTGTTTGTTTTTGTTAGTAGAGGTACTGGGATTGAACCCAAAACCTTGTGCATGCCAAGCACATATTCTACCACTGAGCTATACCCCACCCCCTACATCCATCATTTTTAACAAACACCCCTTGCATTTATTCAACTATACACTCAACGTCTATGAAGGGTAATCTAGACAAATATGACTTAAACAAGATAGATTATTTCTCTGTTTATATATGAGCAGTCAGGGGCTGGTTTGGCAATACCAGAGTTTTGGGACCCTAGGATTCTATCTTGTTGGTCCTTATCACTAGGTGTTGCCCTCACCTGTACCTACATCCTCATCCACATTTCAGCCAGTGGGGTTAGGGGGATGGGAAGTGGAGGGCATGCCCCGTTTCTTTAGAGGGCATAGCCTGAAGGTGCACAAATCACTTCTGCCTGCATCCTTTTGATTAGAAGTTTGTCATAAGTCACACCTGGCTTATAAGGGAGTCTGGGATATGTAGAGAAACTAGGAGGCTATAAATCCTGTGACTGTGGAAGACGGGGGAGGATAGATATTCGGAGGCATCAAGCAGTCTCTGCTATAACTAGAACTTTGAATTTCTGATTTGCTTCGAAGATCAATTCGAATCTATAACCCCTCATCCAATCAAAACAAAACCTTTAGCGGATATTAAAATCCAGTTATGTTTTTACTGCTATCATCTCCCTGGATCCAGGTTCTTCTCACTCCCGTGGCAGTTTTTGGTGCTCCACACCCCTTTTTTAATAGCTGTGACTGCTTTATCAATGATCATTTCCTACAATCTGACCTCCAAACTTTCAAGACAATTATTCCACACATCTTTCTCTCTCTTTTTCATGGAAAAAGAAGAAGCAGAACAAGGGAAGGGCTTAATATCTTTGCTTAGAAAGACCTGGGTTTTAATTACTGTAATTTACATCTAAGTTTTGTGTTAAGTGGTGGACAATGTAAAATGAAATATCTGCTAATGAGACAGGACACTAAGTGAAGGAATGCCCTCCCCAGACAACATGTAAGTGAATTAATTCCCTGCTGTGGTATCTCTTCTGAGAACCTCAGTCATCATCCCCCTTTATGAATAATTCTCCATTCATATGTATGGGTGTCTGACAGTTTGTTTACATGCACACTGGGAAGAAAAGCCAAAATTATTTGGCTTGACGTCAAAAACTGCCTCTATTTTCGTTGTCTGCAGTGCTCTGATTCAATGCATTTTAATAAGTTGTTAACAATGCATGAATTTGAGTCAGAGGAACTAGAGGAAAGGCTGGGATGACACACACTTATTATAGGATATAAAAGGATGAGACGTCATCTATTGTTTGCCACGCCAACAACCTTTAAGTTAATGCCCTTTCTCCTTCAGAACTGTTCTCATTACGACAGGGCATGAGCAACTTGGCATGATTTGGTGTGTTCCCTTAAGAGGTTTTAACTCTAAAGTCATGCTTGAGTTAATCTCCCAGGTTATATGTCACCCAGATTTTATCAGCTTTTTTCAAGGTCCAGACTTTGGAAGGCTTCTCCCCAGATGGTCATTAGGCATTTGTAGTTCATCATGTAGGATATATCTTGACCCATGCAAAGCCAGACAAGAAATGCAATACTGTTTTCTTTCTTTTTTTTTTTTTTTTTGGCATAAGATTATTGTTTATTGGTTTATTTTTTTAATTGAAGTATAGTTGGTTTACAATATTGTGTTAATTTCTGGGGTACAGCATAGTGATTCAGTTATACATATATATGTATTCCTTTTCATATTCTTTTTCATTATAGGCTATTACAAGATATTGAATATAATTCACTGTGCTATATAGTACAGGACCTTGTTGTTTATCTATTTTATATATAGTAGTTAGTTTCTGCAAATCCCAAGCTCCCAGTTTATCTCTCCACCACCCCTCAACCCTGTTTCCCCCCTAGTAACCATAAGTTTGTTTTCTATGTCTGTGAGTCTGTTTCAGTTTTGTGAATAAGTTCATTTGTGTTAATTTTCACATTCCACATTTAAGTGATATCATATGATATTTGTCTTTCTCTTTCTGGCTTGCTTCACTTAGTATGACAATCTTCAGGTCCATCGATGTTGCTGCAAATGGCATTATTTCATTGTTTTTTTTAAGGCTGAGTAGTTTCCATTGTGTATATATATATACACACACATATGTATATATTATATACGTATGTGGTATACATATATATTATATATATACCACAACTTCTTTATCCTATCCTCTGTCGATGGATATTTAGGTTGGTTCCATGTGTTGGCTATTGTAAATAGTGCTGCTATGAACACTGGGGTGCATGTATCTTTTTGAATTAGGGTTTCCTCCAGATATATGCCCAGGACTGGGACTGCTGAATCATATGGTACTTCTATTTTTAGTTTTTTAAAGGATTCTCATACTGTTTTCATTAATGGCTGCACCAAACAGCATAAGCTTTGGCATAGCAAAGGAAACTGAAAAAGAAAAAGAAAAAGAAAAGACAACCTACAGAATGAGAGAAAATATTTGCAAATGATGCAACTGACAAGGGCTTAAGTTCCAGAATATACACACAGCTCATACAACTCAATAACAAACAAACAAACAAAACCCACCAACCCCCAAAATGAGCAGAAGACCTAAACAAACATTTTTCCAGTGAAGACATATAAATGGCCAATAGATACATGAAAAAAAATGCTCAATAACTCTAATTATCAGAGAAATGCATATCAAAACTACAATGAGGTATCACCTCACACCAGTCAGAATGGCTATCATTAAAAAGTCCACAAACAATAAATGCTGGAGAGGCTGTGGAGAGAAGGGAGCCGTCCTACACTGTTGGAGGCAATATTATTTTCTTTAGAGGCTGGAGTAATTCCTTTTTCTGCTTTTTCCGCTCATCCTCCTGCTCTTTGGCTTACAATGTTGAACCAACAATGAAATAAAGTAAAATTTTAAAGCATTGGAGTATTTTAATTTTTTTAAGAAATGAAAAAGTAATTTGGACTCTCTCATTTAAGTCTTACTGAGTAGTCCTTATATCAGGGACAAACCTGTATTTTAAGCTGCCTGCAGTTTCTTCCTGCTGCTAGAGGTAGAATTTGAAGTTTAAGTTGCCAGAACTGAAAACCTGCTATCTGGGGGCCACCTCACTAATTTCTGCATGTTAAAATGGGGACAGAATCTATTCTACAGGCAAGCCCTTTTTAGGTTTTGCCTTTCAATAGATGTAAAGCAAATAATTTCACATTAATTTGGGGAAAGCCCCCGAACCAATGAAATAATACAAATATAGATGCCTCAGACCAAAATTTAGGGCTGAGTAAACTACACTTTGGTTAATATGTTGCCCATTAATTGCTGTGATTGCCATGCAGTGGAGGAGGTGGGGCATCAGACCAGACTGAGTTTCCCCCTGTCAGTCATACTAGGGTGGAAAAAAGAAAGATGGACTTTGGACAGAGGGAAAGGGAACTCTTTCTCCGAATGGCTGAGAGAGATGGGGAACCAGGCTCTTGGAGAAAGAACATGGCAGGTGCTATTCGTGGGGCATAAACAGTTGCCTGTATATAGTGGCAGGTCTGGAGAAATGACCTGTAGGGGACCTCTGTGAAGGGGCATGGTCCATGGGCTCTACTTAGCTTCTTTAGCCCCAAATTTCCCAAATTTATTCAAGTAAGGAATCCTGCTGTTGCATAACACTTGCTAATATTTCACAGAATATTTTTCTGAAGAATACACCATGGGAAATAGTGTTAGTCAGACATCCTCCTAGCATGCATTGGAATCATGCAGATGGCTTGTTGAAACACAGATTGCTGGCCCCACTCCCAAAGTTTCAGATTTAGTAAGTCTGGGGTGGGCCTGAGGATTTGCATTTCTAACAAGTTCCTGGGTACATACTGATACTGCTGGGTCCAGGAACCACACTTTGAGAATGAATCACATACTGAAATTGTCTGATTCCTTCTTTCTCTTTCTAGAGTAACACATGTCACATCAAGAAATAGTCACTGAAATAAAGACCAAATATGAAAAGCCCACATCTAACATACTTAATGGTGAAAAACTGAAAGCTTTTCCTTTAAGATCAGGAATAAGGCAAGGATGCTCACTCCTGACACTTCTATTCAACATAGTACTAAAAGTTTTAGCCAGAGCAAGTAGACAAGAAAAAGAAATAAAAGACATACAAATCAGAAAGAAAGAAGTTAAATTGTCCCTATTTGCAGATGATATGTATTTACATATAAAAAATCCTAAAGAGTCCACTGTTAAAATTAATAAACTAATTCAGCAAAATTGCAGGATACAAAATCAACATACAAGATTCAATTGTGTTTCCATACACTAACAACAAATAATCTGAAAAGGAAATCAGGAAAAAAAAATCCCATTTACAAAAGCACCAAAAAGACATTAAGTATTTAGAAATAAATGTAACGAAGGAGGTGAAAGTCTTATAACTGAAACTACAAAACATTGATGAACTAAATAAAAGAAGACACAAATGGAAAGACATCCCATGTTCATGGACTGGAAGACTTAATAATATTATAATCTCCATGCTATTCAGAACAATCTACAAATTCAAAGTAATCCCTATCAAAATTCTGCTGGGATTTTTAACAGAAAGAGAAAAGCAGTTCTCCAACTCATATGGAGCCATAAAAGACCACGAATAGCCAAATCAATCTTGAGAAAGAACAAAATCAAAGCCATCACACTTCCTGATTTGAAAATATATTACAAAGCTATCATAATCAAAACAATATGGTACTGGCATAAAAGCAGACCTCTAGACCGATGGACCAGAATAGAGAGCCCAGAAATAAACCCACACATACATGGCCAATTGATCTTCAACAAGAGCATCAAGAATACACAATGGGAAAGGATAGTCTCTTCAATAAATGGTGCTGGGAAAACTGGATATCCACATGCAAAAGAGTGAAAATGGACTCTTACCTTACACCATACAAAAATCAACTCAAATTGGAATAAAGACTTAAATGTAAGACTGGAAACTATAAAACTCCTAGGAAAAAGAACACAGGAAAAGCCTCATGACATTGGTCTATGCAAAGATTTCATGAATATGACATCAAAAGCACAGACAACAAAAACAAATGAGACTACATCAAACAGAAAAGCTTCTGCACATCCCCCTGCTGCAAAAAAAAAAAAAAAAATCAACAGAGTGAAAAGGCAATGTACAGACTGGAAGAAAATATTTCCAAACCATATATATGATAAGGGGTTAATCTCCAAAATATAAAAGGAATTCTTACGACTCAATAGCAGAAAAAACTAATATACCAATTAAAAAATGGGCTAAGGATTTGAATAGACATTTCTACAGAAAAGACATATAAATGGCCAACAGGTATATGAAAAAGTACTCAATGACATTATACATCAGGGAGATGCAAATCAAAACCACAATGAGATATCACCTCACATCTGTCAGGATAGCTGCTACCAAAATAACAGACAAGTGTTGACAAGGATGTGGAGAAATTTTAACCCTTGCACGCTGTTGGTGGGAATGTAAGATGGTGCAGCCACCATTTTATGGAGATGACTCAAAAAATTAAAAATAGGACTACTATGTAATACAGAAATCCCATTTCTGGGTATTTATCCAAAAGAATTGAAATCAGGAGTTTAAAGAGCTATTAGTATTCCCATGAGCATTGCAGCACTATTCACAGTTGCCAAGATATGGAAACAACCTAAATGTCCATTGACAGATGGAAAGATAAAGAAAGTGTGGTACATACATTCAACTGAATGTTATTCAGCCTTAAAAAAGAAGACAATTGTGCAATATGTGACAACATGGAGGAGCCTGGAGGATATTACACTAGGTAACATAAGCCAATCACAGGAGACAAGTACCATATAAATCCACTTATATGAGGTATCTAAAATACTCATATTAATAGAATCAAAGAGCCAAATGGTGATTGTCAGGGACTGGGGAGGAGAAATGAAGACCTACTAATCAATGGGCATAAAGAACAAAAGTTAAGTAAGATGAATAAGCTCTAGAGATCTGAAAAAAAAATTTTTTTTCAACAATAGTATTTTGTACACTTAGAAACTTGTTAGGAGTGTGGTATATCTCACATTAAATATTCTTACCACAATAAAGTAAAACAAACAAACAAACAAAAAAGAAGTCACTGTTGAACTCATCATGGAACTCATACCATGAGCAGAGCATACAGGGTTTGTTCTGCCCCAGAAACACAAAGGTACACCAATGAAGAAGATTCCAGAGACAAAGCTTTAAAATACAGTCACCCCTCAGTTATAGCAAGGGAATTTTTTAAATTAATAAACACTTATTGTACTATCCACACTTCCTGGCTGTTGTAACCATTTTACAATTCAATCGTGTTTTTGCTTCAAGTGTAAAATAACTGAAAGGAGTTTCACTCATTAATATTAGCAACAGTGAATTTTCTGCCATCTTAGCCATTTGGGCATGCTGGTTTATGTTGTCACAGCGGTTCAACATCTAGTCAATTAAATCTGAAGAAACCCAGTTAGTCATTAGGTGATTTGGAATTACAACAATAAACAACCAGTTTTGTTGATTGCTTTGGCTGAATTGATTAAGCGCCTCAGAGATATAGTAGAAACACTTCAGTTTGTATGACAGCATTGCATTTCTGCTTTCCAGTAATTATAGTCTCTGTCGAGCCAGTATTTCCAAAGGAAATAAAATAAAAGTAAAGGAAATACTGTGACATGTTCTGAATTGGTGTCTCATTTACAATATATTATTATCTATACTATATTTACCTGAAATAGAGAATTAGCAAAAACAAAACCACAGGAAGGCAGAATAGATGAGCTGCCTGTCCCCAGCCAAAGTTCATCTGGAGAAGTTAAATATGAACACAATAACTCTTTCTATATCTGTGAGGCAATTAGAAAGTGATACGCACAATCAACCCACAAATGCAAATGTGCTTCACTCCAAGTTGCTTTAGGCATTGCCTCTTGACACATTTGTCTATAGGGATGAACTGCAAGAAAATATCAAGGTCACTCATTCTGTGTTTCAAAGACTTGGGGAACCATCCATCTATCCATCTTCTTGTAATGTGCATCTTAATGACCGTGGTGGCCCTGAACTTGTGCTGCTCAGATGTCTGCTGTGATGGTCGTAGTTGACTGCGGCCGTCATAGCTTTCCCTGTGTATGCCCCACCGCATTTGTGCCAAGGTCACAATTCCCACAGGCTGCTTCCAGTCAGTGACTGAGCATGACGAGGATACAAATGTGGTCCTATTCCTGAGAAACACGATGGCTGACTTAGCTCGAGCACTACCCATTGGCTTGGCTGAACCTCTTTGGGAACCAGGCTGCTGTCTGAGACTCTTACTACCTGACGCTCCTTACCCTTCTCCTTCCACAAGAGTCAGACCTTTGTTTCCATCCGAAAGCTCTTTCTGCTGTTCCCCGCTCTCTCCTCCTTTACCTCTCCCCCTTTACCCTGTTACCCTCTCTTGCACATCTTACCCCATCTTGGCATCTACTTCTTGGAGGACCCAAACTCACAGTGACCATAATTTTTATACTATCATCCAAAACAAAATCAAGAAAAGCTGTGGAAAAAATAATGCTGGGCCTGGAGTAAAACCAAACCCAACCAAAATCTAAAAGTTTAGTAGTTTTCTTATCAGAGTCACAAATTAGTAAAACCAGTTGATATTTTCTGATGTTACTTCCTTTGTATTTTGCATGTCAAAAATGTCCCCATCAGTACATGACTATGAGAAAAAAGTCTGGCTTCTCCTGATATGCACCCTGTCTCATTCAAAGATTGATGCAGAGATACTGAAAACTACCTTTCATGTAAAAATTTAGTTTTTTTTTAATTAACTAATACATTTTAGATGATCTTACTCATTTCTGGTAGAAAGGTTTTCCTGGTAGAAAATCATTATGAAAAGTACAGAACATTTTTTTTTTAATAAAAATCACCAACTAGTTTCAGCACCTAAAGATACATGATGTCCATAGTTACCATTTTAGTATGCTTTTGTCTGTATTTTTTCTATGCTGTATTTATGTCTATACCAGTGAGATAATATTCTCTATATAAATTTAGTATCCTGGTTTTCTCTATGGTATTAAATTTTTTATAGAAGCTTTTTCATGTTGGCATAATATTCCATTGTGCATTATCCTATTATTCCATTATCCTTTTATTTACCTATTTCCTTCTCTTAGAATTCAGGTAATTTCTAATTTTCTGTTTATTATAAGCAGCCTATAATGAATATCTGTGTTCATAAAATTTTAGTCTACATTTTGGGATTTTTTTTCCTTTGTATAGATCCCTAGAAATCTTTCCTGGCTTCCTGAGAAGCCTGCAGCTTGGGGAGAATTAACAGCTCACTCCCCACATTCACGTAGCATGTTAGAAGAATACAGGCCTAGTCATCAGAAGACCCTATTCCACTATTTCCAAGTCTCTTTACCTCAGAGTCCCCAAGTATAAAGTCAGGGAGTTGAATCAGATAATTCCTATTGCTCCATTCATATTTAATATTTCTTAAACAGTCGATTAGTGGACCAAGCTCCTATCCAGGGCCATGATTTTTCTTATACCCTTTAGGTCTGTATAGACACGACAGAACACCACTGGTGATGGCAGATCTACAATATTACTGTATCACTATCTTTATGCCATAGAGGACATTCAACAGTATATAAGAATACAGTTGGGTCTGTGATGTCTTCTCACCAACCCATATAACTAACTGCTATCTGTGTGTTTTAAAGTTACTTTTGACTTCTACATTGTAGCTATGTGAACCTACTCGCTGAGCCTTCTAATATTAACCCAAGCAAAAGATTGTTCACTTGTTAGATGTTAACATACGACATTTGAAATTTTTCTTTTGTGTTGCCTGAATTTACCTCTGGTTCAACCTTCATAAAAAAGACTGTATTAAGTGTTTCTCTGTGCATGACCTTGTGCTAGAAACTGAATTACAAAGACATTATGTTTGATGTCAAGAAATTTCTAATTGAAAAATCATAACACTGAGGACAAAGAAGCATCTAAACAATCCGTCTGAATCTCAGTGGTTGTGGGGGGCTGAGGGCCTCTCGTGGGAGGTCAGGAACCAGGGGCTGTGAGAGATTCTGAGTTTCAAGAGGCTGGAGCTGGTACAATATTGTTCTCCTCAGAGAGAAGATCTTCGGAGGAAATGGGATTCTGGAAGCTTTTCAAATGAAGTGGCAAGGCTTCGGGTCTGCCAGAGAGAGAACACTTCAAGATCTGGGATCTAAATCAGGAAGGATTCTTTCTCCTGATAAGGGTGCAGACAGAACCATCTCACGTTTTACAGATTGAAAATAAGTCAGTTGCAGAATAAACAGGAAGGGTAATAACGTAGGAAAGACAGGTCTTAGCAAATGGCAGTGCAAACAAGTAATGAGAGTGAGCGTGGAGAATTAAGGCTGAGCACTTGGACACACTAAAATGCTTCCATGAGAAAATGCAATTACTTTCCATTGCACTAGACCTAATTGGGTCCCCTTATTGCTTTTAATAACAACTGCTCTTTATGAAACACAGTAGTTCTGGCTAGTTCTGGCTCTTTGCTCACACATATTGTATTGTGAGCTGGCTCTGCCATCAAGGACTTCATGAGGGGTTGGGGGAAATATTGTAGGAAAAATACTGCCTCTCCCCTATAAGGAATTGGGGTAGAGAGAGTGAAATGTAGTTCTGAGAAAGCTAATGTTACCAAGGGGCAGTTACTGCTGAGCCAGCTGACATGGTTTTCAAATGAGGATATTTAATAGGCTGACTGGTGCGCAGCAGGCGGTGCTACCCAGACATGAATGTTAGGAACTTGAAGTTCCAGCACAGAAGATGAGCCTTAGTTGTGGCTCCCTTGAAAGCAAAGAGTGAGTCAAGGACTGGGGTGTGGCAGCTGAACTGGGAGGTGACCCCAGAGAGCAGGAGTGAAGCTATTAAGAGAGGGAGACAAGAGGAGAAAGCATAATTAACAGAGACTTTTTGACTTTTCGAGCACCCTGTCCCTGAGGCCTATACAGGGAGAGCTTCTACCACTGTGGACATCAGAGACTCGTCCCGCCACAGGCCCTCCCAGGACTGTGGCGAATGTGTCCCAGGATTGTCCCGCTGAAGGACAGGGAGGTGGGGGGGATTCGTTCACTAACTGCTTGCTCCTCATTCACTGAGAAATTCATCCCCTAAGGCATTAACATCCCCGCACTCCCAGATCACAGCTATGCAGACTGAGAGGACTAGAGAAAGTCCTAAGGCAGAAAGAGAGATGTCCAGTCATGTGTTTAAGGCGAGACAGTGGCTGTTCACAGGAACTGCCCGCTGCCCAGCTCCAGGGTCCCCTCCTGAGGTCTGCGCTGGGATCAGATGAGCGGGGCAGGGTGGTGTGGTCAGACCTGCAGAGGACAGTGTCCTTGACATCTCACGGCGGCCAGTTCTTCCCTCACCAGCGCCTTCCTTCTTGTCTCAGTGGAGGGACTGTCTTCTGGACCTCTTCCTGGGGAACACAGTCACTGGTTAGATTCTCAGTGTCACATAATAAGCCAGTGTAACATGCCCTGATGACTCTTCTCTCCATGCTTCGCCTGGGCAGTTGTGGCTTTTCTGCCTCATTTATTGTAAGTTATTTTCATGTCTAACCAACAAAGAACCCAGCCAGCAACCTATGAAGTATCCTTGCCGGGAAGTCAAATCCTGAGTCACGAGAGGGTGCTTCCAGGCCAGTAAGTGCTCCCTGTACAATGCCTCCCTTAACACTCCATGCCCCTCTGTCCAACACCTTCAAGATCCACTCCTACACGTGTTTCCATGTTCCTGTCAGTGCATTTTAGTAAATTCCTGCAGTTCTTCCAGTAAGAAAGCTGTCTGTTCCCGCAGCAGGGACTGCTTGGACTAATCAGAGAGCTGTCCCCAGTTATCAAAATCTGATGACAATAATAGAGGGCAGGCTCGGGGTGGATCTTAAAAGGGACACATATCAGCTTATATCTGCCTCAGGTGAAGCCTTTGTGTCATCTGCTGGCAAAGGGGACAAATGCTTCTTCCTGCTCAGAGGAATTCAGGGCTTCAAAATGCTCTGGTACATCCACAAAACATGCCTGGTGAAGGTAGGGAGATGCAAGTCCACTGAAAAACATTTGCTTCCAACCAGATTCCTTTCTCAGTGGTGCCAGTCCCAATCCTCTGGTATCTCTCGTGTACCTGGTTCCTTTCTTGGAAATAATGACCATGCTGGTCTTCATTATAAGCAGGTTCTGGTGCCTCCTGCTGCTCTCATGGGACCAGCTAGATGATCTCTCCCAGAACAGATGTCTTTTTCTGGAAGAGCTCCTGCTGGCACCCACACTGAAGGACTTGGCTTCAGTGCCATGAAGACAGCTCTAAGAGAGGAGGTGAGGACACAGCAACACTCCTCATTGACGACCTGAGACTGTTTGATACCAGTAATTAGCTGTGAGCAGCATCCCAGTCGAGGCCCTGTCATCCCCTGCACTGGCTCCAGATAGTGCTTTAGAAGTGGCACTGTTGAAAATGGCTCTGTTTTGCTTCATAATCACTCCAAACTCAGCTTCACTCACCATAGAGGGTGGAAAGCCCAAATCTTGGCTGCTAGGGTGGTCAGAGGGTTCAAAGACCTTCAAGTAAATATCTGGTGGAGACCTCACCATTGGGTGGGGAAAGAAGGCTGGATTGAGGCAAAGGGAGGGTGGAATGGCCCAGGGGGGAGGTACATCTAAATAACGAGGCAATGGAGGAGCATAAGATGCTCATGGTGGGTGCCAGAAGGAAAAGGAGGGACTCCAAAGCTTGAGGAGAGAAGTGGTAGGAGTGGAATTGGGGGTGGGGCAGACCGATCAGGTGAAGGGCTGAAGAGGGCGACTGAAGTTGGGCACTGGGTGGCTTATTCATGTGGACGGATGAAGGTAAAATTTCTCAGAGTGTGGTCCATCCATCAGCAGAATCACTAGAATCTCAGGTATGGTCCCATGGAGCTATTTCCACTCATGAGACCCAAACACATTCACATTCTGAACCTCTGACTCAAACTATGACAGATTCTGCCAGGTGGCTGACCTCACCTTTTTCTGCATTAGGTACTTTTTCTGGCAGGAGTTTCCAGCAATTTGTGGACAGAGTTTTCAGAGGCTGCCGCCTCCTCAGCGTACCCCTTGGACTGGCCTTTTGCTCCATTCTCTGCAAATTTCAGCTCCACCACATCATGGACTCCTACAAAGTGAATAACCTGGGACCAGCTGCTGGTCTTTGGTCCACTAGAAGCTGCTCACATAGACAGCAGCTCATCTATCATTCAGACTATTGTGGGTATGCAGAATCACAGGCGTCTTGCTGGGCTTGGAGATGACTCCAACAAACAGGAAGAGGGGGCTCAGGATGGCTGCTTCTGCCATCTGAGGGCTGGGATGTTTTTCCCATAACATCCAAATTGTGATGTGGTTACTGCTGAAGGAGGTACAGCAGCAGAGCCCCACAGTGCCCGTGGGGTGATGGTACCTCTGCATGCCTCTGCAGGGCAAGCTGCATCTGACCTGAGAAGAGATGGGACCTATGAGATGAGACTTGGCCTATGAGAGGTAGGGTCATTGGAGACCCTTCTGGCTCAGAGGGGAGAGACTGAATTGGACTGAATTCTTCCTCTCTTCTTTGGACATTTCTGATATAGCCCTTAATCAGTCACTGAGGCAGTCTCCCCAGAGCTGAAAAGCCACATTCCCTTGGGACAGAGGCTATAGGTTGTAACCTTTTCCCCCTGTCCCCCAACCTCATCCTCATTTCCCTTCAGAACCTGGCGCCCCATCCAACCCGCCAAGTGGTAGGTGATGGCTTATCCTCAAAAGCTTTTTAAAATGTAGAAATAGCCAAATAAGGTGATAGTTTAAGGGGAAAAATATAGAATGCCAGAAAAGCCATTTACCTAGAGGATTTTCTCTCCTCATCTTAATTTTGTTTGTACTCAATGATAGAAGTTTTGGTTTTTCTTACTGAGAGCAAACAGAAGGAAAAGGCCTTGTCCCCCTGTTGTTGGTTATTTGTTTATCTTCCTGGTAGGTTGAAAATCGTGTAAGAAACTTGATGATGCTGTCAGTCTTTTATACTGCTTTGTATTTTTTTCCTTTTATAACAAAACACTTTTAAATAAGAAACGGGGTGTGAGCTGTTAATAAAAACAAAAATAAAAAGACAAATATTGTATGGTTCCACATACATGAGTTATCTAAAGTAGTCAAATTCATAGAAGCAGAAAGTAGACTGGTATTTACTGGGGCAGTGGGGAGGGGAGAGTGGGGAGTTAGTGTGTAATGGGTATAAAGTTTCAGTTTGGGAAGATAGAAAGTTCTGGAGGTAGATGGTGGTGACTGCACAACAGTGTGAATGTACTTAATACCACTGAGCTGTACACTTGGAAATGATTAAAATGGTAAATTTAATACTTTATCTATTTTACCCTAATATAAAAGAAAGGAAGGAAGGAAAAAAAGAAAGAAGAGGAGAGGGAGGAAGAACCAGGGAGGAGACAGGCACTTATCTTGTGGACAGAAAAGAAAAGCTCACCCACAAATCAGGGTCTCTTCTCTCAGTCATGGATGGGATAAAAACAAGGTAGATTTCTACCACGTTTGTACCCAACAGCAGCCTTCCACAGGCTCCGTCTCTGATGTGTGTTTTCATCTGGCACAGAAAGCAAACAAACAAGAGTATTAAATTGGATTTTCATGCTGTTCAATCTTTTCAGACTCTAGTTGCCCTGTAATTGCTATATTTACTGAATGCCTGCAACAAGCCGGACACTGTAAACCTCTATCCTATCAGATAGATCTTATTATTATTATCTTATTATTCTCTCTCTCTTCTTTTTTCTTTTTTAAACAGATTGGTAAACAAATTCAGGAAGGTTGAACCACTTCTTAAGACCTTAATGGTCTATTAAACTTTTAATGGACTATAACAGAATTTAGTCCCTGCTGAGCCTGACTCCCAAACCACCACATCACCCTCTCCCTTTCATTAGATAACTACTTGCAATGAATGCTCTTTGTGCTAGACTTACACTAAGAAGGGTCATGATTCAAAAGCATGCACATTTAGTTCATTTCAACAACTATGGCAGGATGCTGTCACTGTGCTAGAAATTGATATGTGGTGTGTGACCTTACATTATGCATTTCCATATATTTTATAAAATGCCCTGATGGTGACAAGAAAGCTAAAGTGGACAAGGCATTTCCTTGAAGGAGCCAGCTCAAAGGTGTTGCCACTGGCCACACTGAATAATATCATTTAAAAATCCATGATTCTCATAGTGAGAGGGAGAGAGGAGGTGGGGAGAGAGAAAAGAGGAAAAGATCGTCTTTGTAGGAAAATAATATAGAGAGGAGAAATAATAAATAAAGAAGAAATGATTTCATTAGAAATCATCATTTTGTAAGCCTTATATAATAATTGACTCAGGCAAGGATTAACAAAGGATGCTGAAACCATTGGGTAAAAGTTTGTTGGGGAATAAGATAGTTGTATTATTCAGATTATCACCCCACAGATTCTTTTTTAATTAAAAAGGAAAAAATTTATGCTTGTGGTGATATCTGGCAGACACACCTTACCCAAGTAATCAAACTTTGTTTTTCAGTAATAACAGAACAAATTTACACTCTGTGCCTCTTTCCCATAAGCTACGTGGGGAAATACACAGTATCATTTATGTAGTAGTCTTGAAAAAAATGTTTAACTTGAATCTAATCATTAGGACCAGTCCAGAATTGTGGTACATTCTATAAGACAACGGCTCCAAGTTTTCAAAATGTCAATGTCAGGAAAGAAAAAAGAAAAGGTGAAGGGATACTATTTTACTAAAGAGACATTATCAAACATAGTTCATAAATCCAGATTTCATCTTGAATTTAAAAACATGTAAATGTCCTAGCTTATGTCATTAAGAATTAAAAAAAAAACTGTGATCTATTAAAAAAATATAAGTGCCATTTTGGGGATAAATGGAGATTCAAATATGGACTGTATATTAGTTGATATAATCAAGTGAATGTTAATCTTTTAATTGAAGTATAGTTGATTTACAATGTTTCAGGTGCACAGCAATGTGATTCAGTTTTATATATACATACATGTACATGTTCTTTTTTCAGATTCTTTTCCAAATAGGTTATTACAAGATATTGAATATGGTTCCCTGTGTTATATTGTTGTTTATCTATTTTATATATAGTCATGCATATATGTTAATCCTAAACTCCTAATTTATCCTTCTCCTCCCCTTTCTCCTTTGGAAACCGTAAGTTTGTTTTCTATATCTGTGAGTCTATTTCTGTGTTGTAAATAAGTTCATTTGTATCATTTTTTTTAGATTCCACGTATAAGTGATATCATATGATATTTGTCTTTGTCTGACTTACTTCACTTAATATGATCATCTCTAAGTTCATCCATGTTGCTGCAAATGGCATTATTTTATTCTTTTTTATGGCTGAGTAGTATTCCATTGTATAAATAGACCACAACTTCTTTATCCAGTCATCTCTTGTGAACATTTAGGTTGGTTCCATGTCTTGGCTATTGTAATTGGTGCTGCTATGAACATTGGGGTACATGTATCTTTTCAAATTAGAGTTTTTGTCTTTTCCAGATATATGCCCAAGAATGGAATTGCTGGATCATATGGTATCTCTATTTTTACTTTTTTAAGGAGTCTCAATACTGTTTTCCGTAGTGGTTGCACCAATTTACATTCCCATCAACAGCGTAGGAGAGTTCCTTTTTAAATTTCTTTTAAATGATATCAGGGGTGGAAACTCATTGAGAGTGTCTTTTGGGGTGAACTGTCACGATGCTTGCAACTTATTTTTAAATGATTCAAAAAGTATATATTTTTACATATTATATATAGCATATAAAAGTTATATACATATATAAATATAGATAAATATATAGAGGCAAAGACAGAGAATAGAAACAGTGACCGACCTATTAGCAATGAGCATCCCTAGTGCCCAAATTGTGGTCTTGAAATACTATTTCTCATTAAAAGAAACCAGAGCCTCTGGGAAAAAATGGCTGATTCCAAATCAGTGACACAAAATAGTAAGATGAGCCTGGAATATCTTGTTTATCAAATACCAAGGAGCTTATCCAAGTCTGTTAGGATCGACTCAAAAAAGTTCACAGCCCACCTGAAGATTTCACTGGCCAAAGATGGGACAACTGGAGCTTCAATCATGATACTAGTAATTTTGATGAAATTAAAAAAATCAAATGTTTAAATCTGTGAGCTCAAAAAGAACTGATCACCTTCAAAATGTGATAGGGCATTGATTCATTACCTTGAAAAATGTTTTAAATAAAAACAAAGAATCACTATGCTGTACAGATATTAACATAACATTGTAAATCGACTATACTTCCATTTAAAAAAAAGAAAAAAAATTCTGGAAACAATGAAAAAAAACACAAACCTATTATGCTTCCCTGTATTGACTATACCACTGGGTAACCAAATAACAGATTAGGGAGAATATCTCTTTATAATAGTATTTCAACTAAAAATGAAATAGACATTATTAAAATTAGAATGTCTTCACTTTGCAAACCAAGTAAAGTACTAGATACTACAATGATCATCGGTGGCTGCTGACATCACCCCAAGGGAGACAGCTGGATGTGCCTCCTACAGAACTGTCCAATACCTCCTTGCCTTGCCAGAAGGATCAAACATGATGCTGTCCCTGGATCTAGCTGCCAACTTGCAGGAATTACAGAGGGCAGAGAATGTTCTGAATTACACCATGCGTGTGCAATCAGTAGAATCCAGATTGTGGGAAACTCTGCTGGTCAAAGAACAGAGATAAAATAAATGTAAGGAAAAGAAAAGGATTGTTAGGCTAGAATTTGAAATACATTTTTTAATAGGAAAGACTAAATTATAATGCCCAAGGCCATTTTATCACAATTGGGTGATAAAACTATTTGCAAAGCAGCAAATACTATAAAAGTAATTGGGAAAGAAAGTGTTCATCATTAGAATGAGTTTCATAGATAGGGCTTCTGAAGTGGAAGGCAAAGTTTTATTTTTTGACCTGGGTTGTAGTTACAAAGCTGTTCACTTTTTTTTTTTATGTTGAAGTATAGTCAGTTTACAATATTGGTGTACAGCATAATATTTCAGTCATACATATATATTCCTTTTCATATTCTTTTTCATTATAGGTTACTGCAAGATACTGAATACAGTTCCCTGGGCTATACAGTATAAACTTGTCATTTATCTGGTTTTGTGAGGATTCTCTGTGTATTTCCAATGTAAGAGGTATTCTCCTAAAGTTCAGTAGGCATTCTGTGTGAATTGTTCCATATGTGTTTTTGATGTATTCGTGGGAGAGGGTGAGCATTGCCTCCTTCTACTCCACCATCTTGGCCATCCCTCCCAAAGCGGTTCACTTTTATAAAAATTATCATACATTTATTTCACGTAGCTTTCTATATCTTCCTTTCACATTCTAATAAAGTTAATTGTTTTAAAAGAGAGAAAGATACTTTAGGAGACACAACAATCAAACATATGTGGACCTTGCTTGGATACTAATTTGAACAAACCAATTATAAGATATTTATGAGATAATCAGGAAAATTAGAACACTGACTGGATCTTTGATGACATTTAGGAATTATTGTTTAATTTCAGATGGGATAGTGCTACTTTGTGTTTTAGCGAAAAGGTGATTATTTAAAGATACACGCTGAAGTATGTTAGATAATGTTTGAGATTCACTTTGAAATAATACATTGGGGGTAGAAATGGCAGATCAGGGTTATAAATGAAACAGATTGGCCAATGTTGATAACGGTTGCAGACTGGTTGCAGAGTACCTGGGGGGGTCATTATATTATTCCCTCTACTTCCACATGTTTGAAAATTTCTGTTAACAAGAAGTTTCTTTTATTGACATGATTTGGATGAGTTGTCCATAAGCAAAAAAAAAAGATGGATCCCGAGTTCTGTGTGTGGATGTCTCAAGCAGCTCCCTCTCTCTTCAGTGAACTGCTCTGAAGATTATCCCTCCACGGAACAGTCGTTAAAGTCAACCAGAACTTCAGGGCTAGGTGTCATTTTCAGAGAAAATGTCCCTGGGTACCAAATGTCCCAACACTTCCTTCACATCAGACTGGCAAAATAAAACATGTTTTAGCTTCTCTGTGGAGGGCTGGAGACTGAGCAGAGGCTCCAGTGCAGTGAGTATACCGTCCAGGAGCTGTCGCCCTGATCAGTACCTTACAGGACGGAACCTTCCATTCCATGCTGCAGAATTTCAGGTCCAGACCCAAAATCTGTCTCTGAGATGCCTCCCACACTGGTTGAACAGCTGCTAAATCTCAAGTTAGTCCTGAAAGTAAAACATAATAATATGGGTTGTTTTTTAAGGGCTCACTGCCTCAATTTTGTCATGCTGGCATCAGCACCATATGCCTACTGGTGTGGCAAATTGAGAAGAAAATGTTTTTATGACCAAGCTGCTGATTTTAAGAATAGCGTATCTAATGAGCCAGCTGTGAGTAGACAGAAAAACATTAATAATGATTTCTACAGTTTATTTCATCCTAAACAGTTTTCAAATATTACTCTATCTTTTCAAAATTGTAAAACAGATATCATACAGATGGCCCATTTGATGGGTTCTGTTTTAAACAAGACACCTGGTAGATCATTGTTTTTATCAAAAGGCAGGAAAAATCATTTATCCCAGGTCAAATGGGCAGAACTAAAAATAAATTATGATTTTGACAAAATGATGTACATTTTATCAGACAGTGTTGTCAGTTCATGCAGATTACAGTGATTTGTCCCCTTGGAACTTGAAAATAAGGGACATTAAGATTGACTTGAGCATTAAACTATGCAGTCAATATATAGTGATCAGAACTGAGAATGCACATCTGCTTAGAGACCAAATAGCTGTCAGGTCAGCAAGACTGGGCTGTGAAAGAATGACTGTATTATGAAACCTAAGGATGTGTTCACCCAAAGTGCATGGGAGGAGGTGATGTTGATCCATCATAGAAATACAGGGAAAAAAGTGTCACTAAGGCAAGTGTTGGCTGTGTGTGTTTCAACATTGTTCAGGGACAGGGGTTTTAGCCAGTGGCTGAGTGACTTGAGTCTTAAAGTAAGATCACCTCTAATGTGAGCCAGATGCCTCAGGCTATGGAGACTCGAGGCAGAGCTTGAAACTAGAGTACTGGACAACTAACCCGGCTCATAGTCAGATTTGTCTGCTCTGTTACGTCCTCTTTTAATATTCAAATTAACTAGAAACTTTTTTTTAAGTGAAAAGACTTTACAGCAGATTCTCCATTTATTTTCTTGAAAAGGCCCCCATTTCCACGGGGCAAAAATCAGCGAGAACTGTGTTAGAGCTGTCACCTGCAGACAGCTCTCTGCCATCCACAGTCCCTGCCAGGCACCTTCACTCAACTCTCATACCTCCCTGGCCCCTGGATGCATTTATGTTGGCTGCCCCTAACTTCATACCTTCAGCTACTCCGTTGGTCTCACTTCCTGTGTTCTGAGTCCATGCTCATCACACAATCTCGTGGTTCCAGCCTGACTTCTGTTGTTTGTCTTCTACAGGGAGAAAATGAGCTGGCCATGTTGACGTGAGGACTCCTGCCTACGTGACAGTGGTATGTTTCATGGCACAGTAAGAATCTGGCATTTTGATTTTACACATCAGTCTCCGGTAAGTCAGCCTTGGAGAGATGGATCTACTCCTGGTATAACAACAAAACCAAGTGTCAGTCACCAGAGCTGACGATCAAACTCCCATGGCTGCTAACCTCAGACAGTGGCATGCTTCCCGGTGCAGTGACTTGGGACTGAACTACCCAATGTCACCATATAGAATCCTCCACAAAGAGGGTATTTTCCAATTTTTATTTTATTTAGAAGGTACTATATGCTCTAATTTTGTTTCATAAATCACATTCACTTACACTGTACCATTGTATGTAGGGGTGTGTGTGTGCGTGCGTGTATGTGTGTGAAATCTGAAAATGGGAAATTAGGTTAGTGGAAGAGCATACAAAATGAAAGTTTTGGTTCAAAGATAAAATAATCTTTGCCTTTCTAACACTTCTTCCTGCAAAGTGCTGGGTGTATGTTTTTGGTTCCTTTGTCCATTCTGTTAGTATCACATTTCATGACTCTTTATTAATTGTGAAAGAATTATTGCCTTTTCAAACTCTCAAACCTTATCTTCTCTACTTTGTGAATGTCATTGCCCCTGCAGCCACCCACTAGCCTCCCATATTTTATAATTTAGAAAATGTCCACCTACATACTGCACCTCAGTTGTGTCATCTGCCAAAAAGCAAGATGATTGGGGAAAAAAATCTTAAAAACACTTCCTACACATTCACACATTCCAGAAGCTTTACATCATAGGCATTTTGGAGTCCCACTATGTCTGAAAGAACTTTAGAATGATTGGATTTAGAAATAATTTGGGAAAAGATAATTCTGAAGATTCTCTCTTCAGATTCTCTCTTCAGGGGTGTTGTAATGCTGACTCATGTAACAACTCTGAAATATTTAAGATCCTCCAACTCCTCCCCCATTTCAGCCATAAACATAGACATCTCATTCACTCATTCATTCATTCATTCATTTAAAAAATGATCAATCATCTACTATGTGCCAGTGACCAAAGATACACCTAAAGCCAATAGAAAGCAGTTTTCCTGGATTTAGCGTCAGTGATCATAGTGGTGATGAGAATAAAACAGAAAAGGACAGTTTTGCTTTTGCAACCATATGAGTGATTTCAGTTGTTCTGTTGTCTGCACTACAGGATAGAACTGTTTGGCAGCTTACAAGAATTTCCAGCAAGTGCCAAGTAGATCCACACTTACGATTCGTGTTTTCCTCCTGTAAAGAGGTATCTTTGGGCATCAAACCGCAGTTTACTACAAAATGCAGGCTGAGGGCTGGCAACTATTTAGGGAATGTCTCTGAATATTGCTTCTAAATAGTTTTTTAAAACAAACCAGACTGTCACCAAAAACTCATTTTCTATCTCTGTCCCTCCTGTATCATTCCTACATCAGTATCACTTACGGTTGAAGCATCTAAATATGAAAAGTGACTATGTGGTGTATTGAAAAACAATAACTAAACATATTTCTTAAAATCATGTTTTTGAAATCACAGATGCATTTGATTAATTAATTAGTCACACAGAAAAGGATCCTAACTGAGCAACGTCTCAGACCTTTCATTTCTACAAAATGCAGTACTTTCAAGGCTGTAAAATACTAAATACAATCGCTAAAATACATCTTCAGGGACAGGAAGAAGTACTGGGGTCAATTCTTTATCAGGGTTACAAACTTTGAGTTTATTTTAGATCTTGCTTTCTCAGAATCAGAGAGAATGATAGAAGAACAGAAAAATGACCACATTTTTGAAGGACTGAATACTGATGTGTTAATTATAGAATTGACAGGCCAGCTCCAGTAACTCAAATACAGCAGCTGGTATTAGCTTGGGAATGGGCTTTACCCCACAAAGACGTTATGTTTCTTGCCCTTCATGAATACTTAGAATTCGGATAGAGATAGGAACTTCAGAAATAGAATTTTAATGTAAACATTAGTGTAACTAGGACCTATTTTTTTCCAAAAATATATCTACTTGACTGAAAACTTGTTCCCTCTCCTGCAAACTCTGTGAGCAACAAACTGAGGAATTTGTTAACCTGAGACACAGTGGCCTGGAAGCTATGTGAGATTATGTGTTCTTAAAACTGTTAACTTTTAAATGACAACTGTACTATTTTATCATAGTAACAAAAAATGACTCTGTGAGTTTTATATGGGAACCCTGCAATTCATTTTAAAACCGCCTCAGCAACCTACAGGTAAACATAGAGATCTGACAGTCAATGAGGACATTTGATGGCCTCATGCGGGTGGATTTGATATGGTATTTTATAACAGAAGAGAAGAAATATCAAGATAACTGCCAAGTATCATGCATTCTGTAAGCAACCCCAGAATGATAGAGGACATACATAGCATACGTTTTTACCTGTGCTACTCAAAGCCACCGCCCAGCTGCTCTAAACAGGAAGGACAGAAGGCAGATGACTCCCCTGCCTGGTGTGTGCTTTGCAAACCAAGGACTGCAGTGAGTCGATTCCACTCCAGAACCTCCGGCTTCAGAATTAGACACTTAGGATCTTTGTGACCTGGGCTGGTTTCCATAGTCTGAGTCTAAGATATCCATCTATAAAATTAATCAATTTAATCTATAAAAATAGAATAGAAATACCTTTTCTGCAAGCCTGTAAGGCTGTTGTAGGAGTCAGATGGGATGATGTGCTTAGCAGGGTGCCTGGTGGGTAGTCACTGCTTACTAAGGAGAGGACTTTGGGTTACTCTCCCCACGCCCTGTCTGCCGCTGCAGGAAGCAAAGAAACAGAGCTTTGCTTTGCTTTACCTCGTAAATGTGGTCCCCGCAGCTGGACTGCTGTAGCTTCTGGTTTCTTCCTAGAAGAAGACAATTATGCATTAGCAATATAATGTGTGTAAGCATCAGTGAGATGCCGTGAAAGAGAGATGGTTTTCCTGAGGAGGGTTGACCGAGAGGGAATGTGTGCATCCCTCTCTGTGTGGCAGTGTGTGCTGGCCACCCAGTATAACTGCGAATGCCACCTGTGCACACAGGAAACGGGGGAAAACCTTTTCTCATGGTGGATAGTGTCGAACTTCCCCCCGCCCCCCCCGGGTATTTCTCAACTCAAGTCGTTGCTTAAATATCACGTTTTCCACAAGGTCTCCTCTGACTACCATGTTGAAAACAGCAACCCACCTCCCTGTATTGATTCTCCTTCCTTACCATTTTATTACTCCTCAGCCCCACTAATCTAATGAGAAATACTGTTTCCAAACATATTACGTCTATTGCTTATTATCTCTGTCTTCCAGTTAGAGTGTAATCTTTTGGGGGACAGAAATCATTGTCTATTTTTTTGCCTGGAACACTTGATAATTTGTTGAATCAAGAAATAAATCGATACATTTATTCATATTTGTTTGTATATGCACAGAGAAACTCTGGAAACCTTCCAGAGAAAATAACCATTGTCATGGGCAGAAGACCTAAACAAGCAATTCTCCAAGGAAGACATACAAATGATCAAAAAGCACATGAAAAAATGCTCAATATCACTAATTATCAGAGAAATGCAAATCAAAACTACAATGAGGTATCACCTCACACCAGTCAGAATGGCCGTCATTCAAAAATCCACAAATGACAAATGCTGGAGAGGCTATGGAGAAAGGGGAACCCTCCTACACTGCTAGTGGGAATGCAGTTTGGTGCAGCCACTATGGAAAACAGTGTGGAGATTCCTCAAAAGACTAGGAATAGACTTACCATATGACCCAGGAATCCCACTCCTGGGCTTGTATCCAGAAGGAAATCTACTTCAGGATGACACCTGCACCCCAATGTTCATAGCAGCACTATTTACAATAGCCAAAACATGGAAACAACCTAAATGTCCATCAACAGGTGACTGGATAAAGAAGCTGTGGTATATTTATACAATGGAATACTACTCAGCCATAAAAACTGACAACATAATGCCATTTGCAGCAACATGGATGCTCCTGGAGAATGTCATTCTAAGTGAAGTAAGCCAGAAAGAGAAAGAAAAATACCATATGAGATCGCTCATATGTGGAATCTAAAAAACAAAAACAAAAACAAAAACAAACAAACAAACAAAAACAAAGCGTAAATAAAGGACAGAAATAGACTCACAGACAGAGAATACAGACTTGTGGTTACCAGGGGGGTGGAGGGTGGGAAGGGATAGACTGGGATTTCAAAATTGTAGAATAGACTACACTGTATAGCACAGGGAAATATACACAAAATGTTATGATAACTCACAGAGAAAAAAATGTGACAATGAGTGTGTATATGTCCATTAATAACTGAAAAATTGTGCTGAACACTGGAATTTGACACAACATTGTAAAATGATTATAGATCAATAAAAAATGTTAAAAAAAAAAAAGCCAAAGTTTAAACAAAAAAAAAAAAAAGAAAGAAAATAACCATTGTCACTAGGGCAGGAAAAGTGGAAGAGGTGGTCTGGATAAATTGGGGATGGAGTGGGAGAGAAATTCCAATTTTTAATTTTTGAACCATGTGAATTTTATTTATATATGTATATATATCTCAGACATCACTGTTTCTAAAGTCACCTGTCATCTCTGACAGACCTGATCTCCTCTGCACTCTCTCTAAAGAGACCTCTCTCTTCCTTCTCTTTTCCCTGCACCCTCTTAGTTTCTCTGTTGAACCTCAAAATGGCAAATTTTCTTCCTGCTACATCTGCATATGCGTCTGTATATATCCTTTCTGTGTAAATGAATGCTGTAAGAAAAGTGTGAAATTGAACTTCAGTTTCAAAGCAGAGATACTCTACTCAGATACAGAATGTAACCAAGTAAAGGTTTACTAAGCAAAAGCAACAACAAAATGTTGACTCCAAAGAGGAAAGCCAACCAAGAAGAGCGACGGTGACTGTAAACAGTTTGACAAACTCATGGTCCCCAGTGGCAGTTGCTTTGTGGGCATTTGCCATCCCTCCCTCCCGGGGGTCATGTGATGGATCCTTTGTGTGGAAGGAGCAGGTCCCAGTAGGACCTGTGGGCTGGGAGCAGCTGCTCTGGGATTCTCCCTGCTGAGCATTTCCCGAGCAGGCCGGATATCTGCTTCTGGGCTGCACCTTCCAAGGAAAAGGACTCCTTGGTGTTAGGGCATCTGAGGCGAATGCCTCAGAGAGACTGAGGGAACACAAACAAGCAGATCTGCAACATGGTGCGAAGAAAACAGAAGGGACACGTGAGTTGGGATGTGTTCAACGTTATGAATTCATTTACATAATCACCAGCGGAAGCCACAGGATCTGAAGTCAAGCGGAAGCCAAGAGCCTTGCCTCCAACTCTCCAGTGTGTTGGAACATATGTAAAAATTTTAAATATAGATGCTTTCTCCTTCCCTTCCAGCTTCTTTTTCACCTCCCTCCCGTGTTTTCCAGCCAGTTTTAGGCAAGCGAATTATTATTCTAGCCAGATTCCTCTAGGAGGGAAAGACCAAACTCAATCCATCTTCATTTCTCTCGTCTGACAAAGTAGGTAAGACAGTGATGGTATCAGTCTTTTAACTCACTGGATTTTGCTCGCAGGGATTTAATGAATATTCGTTAATACACTGTGATAAGCAGTGCAAAAATATGAGACATAGCAAAGTGATAAAGGCCATGAATTACAAATTCCTAATGCAGAAAACTAATTTCTTCTTACTACATTAAGCTCTGACCATGCTTAGACTCAGTGCCTTTTATGTACTTCTGTGAATTTTAATTATGTAAATAATTAAAACCTGAAGAAAGGAGCCACTTTAAAGATTTGTTCCTAATTTCTCACAGAAACATTTCTCTTTACAGAAAAAGTTAGTGAACAGCAGTACTTCAGCATCGACAATTGTCAGTCATATGCCACAATGACCTGTAAATGTCTTGTAGCAAAATAAAGTCTAAAGAGATGTTTTAAATCCACTTGTTTGATTGTGCATTATGTTTAATGCACTAACCTAGAAAATCATGTTAATGTAACCGGAAATTGAAATTAACGTTTTCTAATTTTTTTCATTCATTCAATATTTTCTGCTATTTTTCAGTGTTAGCTGTTGCTTCTATCCTGAAACCCCATAATGACATCACCCCCTTGAAAATCTCCCCAAATTATCTGTCACATGATGCCAGCAGAGCACGTAATTGCACTTTATTCAGTTCTTTGCTTTTTCCCCTACTTACTCAGCGCCACGACTGTAGTTAGTTTTCCACTGTGGGAGGCACACAATGGAAGAGCAGCATGCCCTATCACACCTCCAGGTTACATAAACGCCCACCCCAAGAGAGCAACCCAGATCCTCTAAGCACCCATAGAGAGAGGGTTCAGACCCCATACAGCAGCTTTGCTCTGAGCAGCAAGAAGAAGACACAATTCCACTTAACAATATTCATAGACTGCACCAGTCTACGAAGCTGGGCTTTCCTGGAGCACTGAACAGAAGTCACACTTCACGGTCAAGAGCTAGAGGAAGAGCCAAGACAGAACCAAAAGCTCCAGCAGTTGCCATGGCAGCAGCAACAGAACTGGAAAGGTTTCCAGAAGCAGGTCTGTCTCAAGAGTTTATAACATAATCACATGCTGTCTGTGTTTAACACAGGCCGAACGAAGACAGATACAGTCTGTTTTGCAACTCCCTCCATCAGTTTGCATTATGATTAACTGGTGAAATTTTGAGGAGGCAAGTGTGATGCGTTCTCTGACCCGGTCTTCAAGTTAGTTTGCAACAAAGAAGGCGCAAGCCCTTCAATCCTCCGCTTGTGCAGGAAACGCAGCATAAGCCGATCGCTGACCTAGGCTCAGCCTGACTGGCTGAAATTTCCAGTTACACTGTGACATTTACCAGTTTCTAACTGCAGTGTGATTGATCTAATAGCAAAGTTGACTCGACCACCAGAGTACTACTTGGAAATATTAAGAGCTGACCCACATGGTGCAGGGGAATGCTCTTTGAATCTAAATTCATTTCGAAAAAAGCAACAAGGGGTTAGGTTACTTCTTTTTCTCTTTTTTCCTAAGTAATTTGCAAAGCAAATTTAGGCTGTGATTGCAGATGTCAACTCTTCCCTGGGACAGGAGACCGGACCCTCACATGTTAGTCTATCTCTAGATGAATTTTACCCTTCCCCCACTCCAGGGAGACCACATGACTTTTTTTTAATGTGGTAAAATATACGTAACTTAAAATTTACTGTTTTAACCATTTTTAAGCATACAACTCAGTGGCATTAGGTATAATCATTATGTTGTGTAATCATCACCACTATCCAATTCCAGAACTTTTTCATCGTCCCAAATAGAAACTGTACCCATTAAACAATACCTCCACACCATCCCCTCCCCTCAGCCCCTGGAAACCACCATTCTACTTTCTGTCTTAATGAATTTGCCTACTCTAAATATCTTATATAAGTGAAATCATAGAGTATGTGTCCTTTTATGTGGCTTCTTTCACTTAGTATGTTTTCAAGGTCCATCCATGTTGTTGTATGTATCAGAATTCCCTTCCTTTTTAAGGCTGAATAATAGTCCATTGTATTTATATACAACATACACACATTGTATGTATGTTTTTTTCCCATTCTTCTGTTGATGGACATTTGGGTTGTTTTTACCTTTGGCTATTGTGAATAACGCTGCTATGAATATTGATGTTGAGTATCTATTTGACTCCCTGGTATCAGTTCTTTTGGGCATATACCTTAAGTGGAATTACTAGAATCATGTGGTAATTTTGTTTAGCTTTTTGAGGAACCACCAAACTTTTTTTGAGTTTTCCACAATTTAATAGAATCTTTTGGAGGAAGTGGGGGAGAAGTAATTAGGTTTATTTATTTATTTAAGTGGAAGTACTGGGGATTGAATCCAGGACCCTGTGCATGCCAAGCATGCACTCTGCCACTGACCTATACCCTCCCCTCTTGGCTATATAACTTTATATACCTACCAAGTTCCCCCTTTTAATGCCTTTGGAAAGCTATAACTTCTGTGTCACTTTTTCAAATTTCAAGGTGCTGGGGAAAGATTGCCAGTAGAGCCATCCTTGTTGTCGATACATTTCCCTGATGTCACACTGAAATCCAGATAAGTTAAAGCCAGTAAACATCTGTTGAATGCCTACTATGAGCCAGGCATTAGAGATACAAAGAGCACGTAGCTTAGTAGGAAGACAGACATTTAAATGCAAAAGTGTTGTGCGATGAATCTAATAACAGAAGGACATGCAAGGCAATAAAAGAGCAGGAAAAGCTTTGCAGAAGGGATGACTGAGCCAGGCTTTGCATGATGAACAGGAGTTTGCCAGGTGGGAGGAAGGAGAATAGCCCAAGTAGGGAACAGTAAGTTCAGAGAACATCCAGGAGAACATGGCCCCTCAGGGAATGAAGGAGAGTTCTTTGTGGCTACAGCTTACTGCCTGGTTTCTGGCCCACTGGTGTCCCCTCAGAAACGCTGTGGACAGCGGGGAAAGATACACATGTGTAAACTTGTGTTGACATATGGACTTGCATCTGAGGGTAGGAAGCAGTGGGACGTTACCACGGGGTGTCCAGAGTTTTCTGATCTGTGGTTAAATGCAGGAGCCTAGAGATGCTGAGTGAGGAAGGTGAATGCAGGGTGATACCTGACACTTTGATACATTGAAGTAGTTGTTACCAAACAAAATTTTAAGGCACCCAGAGATAGGAAATATGACTTAGAACTTCAGAAAAATCTGCTTTTGATTGATCCCGTCTCAGCAGTATGGCAGGCAAAGAAACCTGAATACCCTTCCACTGCAACTTCTAGAAAGGGTTTGTAAAATACAGTAAAAATTCTTACAAATGCAAAGCCAAATTAACATATACCCAAAATAAGGACATCTCCTGGTGTCAGAAAGGAGGCCACTGAAAGCCAGAGCAGTGACCTGAAACTGTAGACCGTGGGATTGCAGAGACAGGGATGCAGGATGGATGGTGAAAGATAAGGCAGAGTTTACTTGCTTCCATGAAGCCAGCTGGAGAGCAGGAGTGAGAGTCAACAACTAGGAGTGTGACCTAATGTAGTGTAACACAATCGTGGGCATGACATCCCCTCACCGTTGCCATATTGTGTTGGTTAGAAGCAGGTCCTAGGTCTCATTCACCAAGGGAGGGGATTATACAGGGCATGAATACCAGAAGACAGGGATCACTGGGGGCCAATTTAGGGTCTGCCCACCCCTGTCCATCACCTGGGTACATTCAGTAGTGCCGCATCCCAGGAGTCTCTATCAAGACCTTTCTCACCAACATCAGAGCAGAGTACAGACTTCTTGTGCTACCTCTGGAAGGCTAGTGACATGCTTTGTCCCATGGCCATTGCCTATAAATGCTGATGAATACAGGATTTACTAGCTTTTAATTTCTTTATTTTATGCAAATACTACACGGTTATGGAAACATTCCAAACAGTAGAGATAGGGATAAGGACGAAGGACAGATTCTCATCTCCTTTCTCATTCACAAACCGCCAGTACTTCTCCTCAGAAGTAATCTTTGGAAGTGGTTCTTGGATAGTGCAAGTTATCGACTGCCACCATTCCAAGAAAACAAGGGCACCATCTGTCCGGGAGAAAGTAGGAGTTGTCCTGGGCAAGGCCAGCTGTCTTGTTTTCTGAGGTTCCCAAGGTGAAGATGAAAGGGTAAGAGATTCATTAGGGGGCAAGAGGGGCGGCAGGGCAGCTGTGCAGGTGGCCTCCGGTCTGCCCTGCTGTCCTGAGACTCCAGTGGTAAAGTTCACTGGTAGGTTAAGGAGAGGGTGAAACCAAAAGGTTAATTATAAAATAAGAGAATTAAAAATTAAAAGGAATGAAATAAAGAAATATACACAGAAAAAACAGATTATTTTGGTGTCAAGATAAAAAATGTTAAGATAAAGAGTGCAGAGTATAAAAGCAAATAAAAGCCAAAAGTTAAAAGAAAGCACATTGCAAGTTAAATTAAAAGTCAAAGGATTACAAAGGCTAGACTTAATTTTTATTTAAATGTATTTAAATTTTTATTTAAATAAATAAATATGGGTAAAGAGATAAACTGACAATTTATATTGTAAAAGTATTGTAAAAATCTTATAGCTATATCTTCCTTACAACTAAGAGAAGTCTCCAAAAAACCAGGAGCATCACTGATTGAAACAGAGAAATGGTATCACAACCTATATGTCTGTCAAATGGGAATCGCTAACATAGATTATTATGTTTCCATTAAATCTGATTTATTCGCACAGTATAGTTTCCTCCTGCCTGAAATGGGCTTCCCTTCATTTGCCTCCTTCTGGAAGCCTTCTCAGATTACTCCATATCTTAATGATGATTTCTTTAGTAGATACTAGGATATTACCCACCATATCAATTTTCACTCACGTTTACTACCTTCAGATTGGTGATTTATTACATTAATGGTCCAAATCAGAGGTCTCTCCATATGCATACCCTCTGCCTTGTACCTCTGTAGTTCTGGCCCAATTTGAAATCTGGGCTTGGCCACATCACCTGTTTAGGCCAACAGGAAGATAGCAAACTTAACACACAAACACACATAAAGGCTTAAAAAAACAGCTTGCCCATTTCTGCTGGACCCTTGTGATTGCCAAAACAACAAACAAAAAACTGTGGTCTAGCCTGCGGAGAGTGAGACATGTGGCCTGGAGTCCAGTCATCCCAGCTGAAACCACCATAGATCAGCCAGCTGCTAGCTAAGTGTCGAGTCAGTGACGAAGCCCCAGCTAAAACCAAAGCACCAGCCAAACCCAGTGAAATCAGCAGAACCATCCAAACGATATGTAGGTTTATGAGAAATAATAAGTGATTGTTGTTTTAAACTACTGTGTTTTGGAGTTATACGATAAACAGTAGCTAACTGACATATTTGCCACTTTACCTTTTCCAAAAATATGTACGTATTCCCAGGCTGCTTGTGCTTGTTGATTAGCATTCACTATCTGTCTTACAATTAAACAGCTTTAAGAGAGTGGTTTTCAAAATAACTATTCCCAGAGTCAGTCCATGGAAAAAGTAACATTCCCAAGTAACTTTTTATGACACTTGGGTTACCAGTAAGGCTTGTCCATATGCTCTTATTATACCTAAGAAAACGACAAAAAGATACCCACATCTGCATGATTTGTTTGCTGTGATCCCCCACCTTGGCACTGAGTATCATCAATCACAAGAAGCTGGAATCTCCCAGAGCAAAGTGACCTAAGTTCACTCTGCTTTCTCTAAGTCCAGCCTGGATCTCCTAAGGTCATTGCTGATGTTCAAAACGTACACTCACTTCTGGCAATTACATTGCATACCAGTAGTGCTCCCTCTAAGCTGAAAATTCTATTAATTTAATTCAGTCTCTTTTTTTGCTATTTAGCAATGGTTTCCCCAAAAAATTAATTGAAAAGGCTATAACAGCAGCCAAAAAAAACTCTCTATCAGTGGCAAGATGCCACTATTTAAAATGAACGTATGTATTTTTTGCTTCACTAGTCTCCTTTTTCATTTCTTAAGTAGTTTTTTCTCACCTATCTGGGCATGACAAAGGACGGTCATTTCTTTTACCATGAAATCACATTCATGTTGTGGTTCTTTGAGATGCTAAAAAATACCCCCTTTCATATCCACTAAAGAGAGCTATGATTTAAAGGGAAGTAGAAACTAATTTAGGAGTAACCATGAACCAGGTGCTTTACATATGTGAGCTTGTTTAGTCCTCTAACCACACTCTAAGTTAGGTATTATCATCTCTGCTTTGTAGTTGATGAAATTAAAGCTCTTTAATAGATAACTTGCCCAAGACCACATATGGCATCAGAACTTGATCCCCCATGGGTCTGACCCCAAAATCAGAGAACTACCTCTTTCTTACTACCCAGTCAGGTTTTAATAAAATCTATCTGAATGATATTTATAAGAAGCCAGCCAAATTCATCTAATTTAATTTCTGGATCTAGGATTATTTTCTCCTCTTTTTTAGTTAGTCCACAACTTGCTTATATTTGACCCTTCTCAATTGTCCAAAATGGAATATACAATTAAACTACAGCCCCCTATTACAAAACCCGAAACTTCCATGACTCACAGGCAAGAGAGGCAAGCTCTTTGCCCAGACTCAAGGGTAAGCATCATGGTTTAAATTCTTGGCTCTGGCTCTGTCATCGAGCAGGCCAATGTTCAAATCCTTGGGGGTTGTCTGAGGACTGAACAAGTTCATGTATTAAGTATCTGATAGATGTACAGTAGATAGGAACTTAATTTGAAAAATATTTACAGAGCAGCACACAAAGCTGATCCGATTCCCACCCCCATTAGACAGGATGTGGAAGGGGAGAAGGGAATGACAGGTGAAGGGAGGAGGAGAGTAATGGACAGGGGCCTTGGGGCCAGGGAGCTAAACGCTGCTGAGAATGCAGAGACCAAACTTTCCATTTTACAAAGCCAAGGGCTGTGGCTTTTAATTATACCTGGGGCTTGATAAAGCTTCCTTCCCTGGTTAGAGACCCTTCGAATTCCCACTTGAGAGAGAAACAATCCGGCTTGGCAGATAACAAGCCGCCCTGTGATGACAACAACGCTCAGACATCAAGCCTGTTGACAGAACAAGCTGACAAGTTCATCCCCTCCAGGCGGGTTTACGGATTCTCAGATGTGTTTTACCACCTTCAAGTATGGGCAGATATATTTGGAAAAATAATGACTTCACAGCAAATTAGATTTTTCATGTGTTGCTGAGCAGTTTTGACAGGTGCAAGAG